>NC_092417.1:15000-1446492 GCF_040894005.1 Engystomops pustulosus
ATATAATATACAGGGGGGGGGGGGAGGTGATATATAATATACAGGGGGGAGGAGGTGATATATAATATACAGGGGGAGGAGGAGGTGATATATAATATACAGGGGGAGGAGGAGGTGATATATAATATACAGGGGGGAGGAGGAGGGGATATATAATATACAGGAGGAGGAGGAGGTGATATATAATATACAGGGGAGGAGGAGGTGATATATAATATACAGGGGGGAGGAGGAGGTGATATATAATATACAGGGGGGGGAGGAGGTGATATATAATATACAGGGGGGAGGAGGAGGTGATATATAATATACAGGGAGGAGGAGGAGGTGATATATAATATACAGGGGGAGGAGGAGGTGATATATAATATACAGGGGGGAGGAGGAGGTGATATATAATATACAGGGGGGAGGAGGAGGTGATATATAATATACAGGAGGGAGGAGGAGGTGATATATAATATACAGGAGGAGGAGGAGGTGATATATAATATACAGGAGGGAGGAGGAGGTGATATATAATATACAGGGGGGAGGAGGAGGTGATATATAATATACAGGGGGGAGGAGGAGGTGATATATAATATACAGGGGGGAGGAGGAGGTGATATATAATATACAGGAGGGAGGAGGAGGTGATATATAATATACAGGGGGAAGGAGGTGATATATAATATACAGGGGGGAGGAGGAGGTGATATATAATATACAGGAGGAGG
Organism: Engystomops pustulosus; assembly: GCF_040894005.1. NCBI lineage: Eukaryota > Metazoa > Chordata > Amphibia > Anura > Leptodactylidae > Engystomops > Engystomops pustulosus. The sequence goes on from NC_092417.1 coordinate 15,720, forward strand.
AGGAGGTGATATATAATATACAGGGGGGAGGAGGAGGTGATATATAATATACAGGAGGAGGAGGAGGTGATATATAATATACAGGGGAGGAGGAGGTGATATATAATATACAGGGGGAAGGAGGTGATATATAATATACAGGGGGGAGGAGGAGGTGATATATAATATACAGGGGGGAGGAGGAGGTGATATATAATATACAGGGGGGGAGGAGGAGGTGATATATAATATACAGGGGGAGGAGGAGGTGATATATAATATACAGGGGGGAGGAGGAGGTGATATATAATATACAGGGGGGAGGAGGAGGTGATATATAATATACAGGGGGAGGAGGAGGTGATATATAATATACAGGGGAGGAGGAGGTGATATATAATATACAGGGGGAAGGAGGTGATATATAATATACAGGGGGGAGGAGGAGGTGATATATAATATACAGGGGGAGGAGGAGGTGATATATAATATACAGGGGGGAGGAGGAGGTGATATATAATATACAGGAGGTGTGGGCGGTGCTGGGCCCCGGTGGCTCCTCCTCCCCCAGTGTCACGTGACCCCCTCTAGCTCCCGGTACCTCGGTATCTCCGCCAGATCTGAGGCTCCGGTTCCCGGTCCCAGCAGCCATGGAGTTCACACATGCGCAGTGACAGGAGCAACCGCCATATTTATTTGGGGCGGACGCTGTCACGCCAGAGCTCAGCGCCATGTGATTTGTACCGGAAGTTCCGGAGCCGCCATGTTTGATAGGGGCGGAAGACGAAACTTTTCTTCCAGGCTTCTTCCGGTGTCCGCCATGTTTGCCCGGGCGGAGATCCGCTCTCTAGTGTCACTTTAATGTTACTACATGATAATGACGTCATGTGCGTCACTCCTTTCCATCATGACGTCACTATCAGCAACCCTTTCCTTCCCGGCTCTCCTTTTTATAAGCCGCGGCATGTATTGAGACTTGTGCGGCTTCTATCTGCCCAGCGCCTAGAGACCTGTGTTATGATTCACGGGATGTCACACTGGGTGAGGGGATGACATAGTAACAGCCAATGAAGCCACCTCAAAGAGGGTCATGGGTATTTCTTCAGGCTTATTGGCATATTCAAAAAAAGGGTATGTAAGAGGTAAGAGGATCCATGGAGCCCGGGCCTGTGAGCCATGTACCTGGTCCGTCAGGGTGCGGCGTCCGGGACGACAGATCAGAGGGTGCGGCGTCCAGGACGACAGATCAGAGGGTGCGGCGTCCACCAGGACGACAGATCAGAGGGTGTGGCGTCCCGGACGACAGATCAGATGGTGTGGCGTCCAGGACGACAGATCAGAGTGTGCGGCGTCCAGGATGACATATCAGAGGGTCCAACGTATAGGAAGACAGATTAGATGGTGCGGCGTCTAGGACGACAGATCATAGGGTGGGGCGTCCAGGACGACAGATCATAGGGTCCGGCATCCAGAACGACAGATCAGAGGGTCCAACGTACAGGACAGCAGATCAGATGGTGCGGCGTCCAGGACGACAGATCAGAGGGTCCAGCATCCAGGACGACAGATCAGAGGGTTCAACATACAGGACGACAGATCAGATGGTGCGGCGTCCAGGACGACAGATCAGATGGTGCGGTGTCTAGGACAACAGATCAGAGGGTGCGGCGTTCAGGACGACAGATCAAAGGGTGCGGCGTTCAGGACGACAGATCAAAGGGTGCGGCGTTCAGGACGACAGATCAGAGGGTGCGGCGTCCAGGACAACAGATCAGAGGGTCCAACGTGCAGGACGACAGATCAGATGGTGCGGCGTCTAGGACAACAGATCAGAGGGTCCAGCATCCAGGACGACAGATCAGAGGGTGCGGCGTCCAGGACGACAAATCAGAGGGTGCAGCGTCCAGGACGACAGATCAGATGGTGCTGCGTCCAGGACAACAGATCAGAGGGTCCTACATCCAGGAAGACAGATCAGAGCAGAGCAGGCAGCATCAGGACAACAGTTCAGATGGTGCGGCGTCCAGGACGACAGATCAGAGAGTGCGGCGTCCAGGATGACAGATCAGAGGGTGCGGCGTCCAGGGTGACAAATCAGAGGGTGCAGCGTCCAGGACGACAGATCAGAGGGTGCGGCGTCCAGGACGACAGATCAGAGGGTGCTGCGTCCAGGACGACAGTTTAGAGGGTCCAACGTGCAGGACGACAGATCAGATGGTGCGGCGTCCAGGACGACAGATCAGAGGGTCCAACTTCCAGGACGACAGATCAGAGGGTGAGACGTCCAGGACGACAGATCAGAGTGCTCAATGTCCAGGAAGACAGATCAGATGGTGCGGCATCCAGGACAACAGATCAGAGGGTCTAGCGTCCAGGACGACAGATCAGATGGTGCGGCGTCTAGGACGACAGATCAGAGGGTGCAGCATCCAGGACAACAGATCAGAGGGTCCAACGTCCAGTGCAACAGATCAGAGGGTGCGGCGTCCAGGATGACAGATTAGAGGGAGCGGCATCCTTGACAACAGGTCAGAGAGTCCGGCGTCCAGGAGGACAGATCAGAGCGTGCAGCATCCCGGACGACAGATTAGAAGGTGCGGCGCCCAGGACGACAGATCAGAGGGTGCGGCATCCGGGACAACAGATCAGAGAGTCTGGTGTCTTGGAGGACAGATCAGATCGTGCAGCATCCCGGACGACAGATTAGAAGGTGCGGCGCCCAGGGCTACAGATCAGAGGGTCCGGTGTCCAGGAAGACAGATCAGAGGGTCCAGCATCTAGGACGACAGATGAGAGAGTCTGGCTTCCAGGACAACAGGTTAGAGGGTGCGGCATCCAGGATGACAGATCAGAGTGTCCGGCATCTGGGATGACAGATGAAAGGGGCGGCGTCCAGGACAACAGATAATAGGGTGCGGCGTCCAGGACGACAGATCAGAGGGTGCAGCGTCCAGGATGACAGATCAGAGCGTGCAGCGTCCAGGACAACAGATCAGAGGGTATGGCGTCCAGGACAACAGATCAGAGGGTCCGACGCCCTGGACGACAGATCAGTGGTTGCGGCATCCAGGACGACAGATCAGAGGGTGCGGCGTCCAGGACAACAGATCAGAGGGTCCGGCTTCCACGACAACAGATCATAGGGGCTGGCGTCCAGGATGACAGATCAGAGCGTTCAGCGTCCAGGACGACAGATCAGAGGGAACGGCGTCCAGGACGACAGATCAGAGGGTCCAGCGTCCAGGACGACAGATCAGAGGGTGCGGCGTCCAGGAAGACAGATCAGAGTGTGCGGCGTCCAGGCCGACAGATCCAAAGGGTGCAGCGTCCGGAATGACAGATCAGAGAGTGCGGCGTCCAGGACAACAGATCAGAGGGTGCGGCGACCTGGACGACAGATAAGAGGGTGCGGCGTCCAGGATGACAGATCAGAGGGCCCGGCATCCGGGACAACAGATCGGAGACTCCGTGGTCCAGGAGGACAGATCAGAGCGTGCAGCATCCAGCAATACAGATTAGATGGTGTGGCGTCCAGGACAACAGATCAGATAGTCCGGTGTCCAGGAGGACAGATCAGAGCGTGCAGCATTCAGGACGACAGATTAGAGGGTGTGGCGTCCAGGGCGACATATCAGAGGGTGCGGCATCCGTGACGATAGATCGGAGTGTGCGGCATCCTGGACGACAGATCAAAGGGTGCAGCGTCCAGGACAACAGATAAGAGCGTGCAGCATCCAGCAATACAGATTAGATGGTGCGGCGTCCGGGACAACAGATCAGATAGTCCGGTGTGCAGGAGGACAGATCAGAGCGTGCAGCATTCAGGACGACAGATTAGAGGGTGCGGCGTCCAGGCCGACAGATCCAGAGGGTGCGGCGTCCGGAATGACAGATCCAGAGGGTGCAGCGTCCTCGACGACAGATCGAAGGGTGCAGCGTCCAGGACAACAGATCAGAGGGTCCAGCATCCAGGACGACAGATCAGATGGTCCGGCATCTAGGACGACAGATGAGAGAGTCTGGCATCCAGGACAACAGGTTAGAGGGTGCGGCATCCAGGATGACAAATCAGAGTGTCCGGCATCTAGGATGACAGTTGAGAGGGTGCGGCGTCCAGGACAACAGATCATAGGGTCCAGCATCCAGGACGACAGATCAGAGGGTGCGGCGTCCAGGACAACAGATCAGAGGGTCCGGCTTCCAGGACAACAGATCATAGGGGCCGGCGTCCAGGATGACAAATCAGAGCGTTCAGCGTCCAGGACGACAGATCAGAGGGAACGGCGTCCAGGACAACAGATCAGAGGGTCCGACGCCCAGGACGACAGATCAGTGGTTGCGGCATCTAGGACGACAGATTAAACGGTGCGGTGTCCAGGACGACAGATCAGAGGGTCCAGCGTCCAGGACGACAGATCAGAGGGTCCAGCGTCCAGGACGACAGATCAGAGGGTGCGGCGTCCAGGAAGACAGATCAGAGTGTGCGGCGTCCAGGCCGACAGATCCAAAGGGTGCAGCGTCCGGAATGACAGATCAGAGAGTGCGGCGTCCAGGACAACAGATCAGAGGGTGCGGCGACCTGGACGACAGATCAGAGGGTGCGGCGTCCAGGATGACAGATCAGAGGGCCCGGCATCCAGGACTACAGATCAGAGGGTGCGGCATCCGGGACAACAGATCAGAGACTCCGTGGTCCAGGAGGACAGATCAGAGCGTGCAGCATCCAGCAATACAGATTAGATGGTGCGGCGTCCAGGACAACAGATCAGATAGTCCGGTGTCCAGGAGGACAGATCAGAGCGTGCAGCATTCAGGACGACAGATTAGAGGGTGTGGCGTCCAGGGCGACATATCAGAGGGTGCGGCATCCGTGACGATAGATCGGAGTGTGCGGCATCCTGGACGACAGATCAAAGGGTGCAGCGTCCAGGACAACAGATAAGAGCGTGCAGCATCCAGCAATACAGATTAGATGGTGCGGCGTCCGGGACAACAGATCAGATAGTCCGGTGTCCAGGAGGACAGATCAGAGCGTGCAGCATTCAGGACGACAGATTAGAGGGTGCGGCGTCCAGGCCGACAGATCCAGAGGGTGCAGCGTCCGGAATGACAGATCCAGAGGGTGCAGCGTCCTCGACGACAGATCGAAGGGTGCAGCGTCCAGGACAACAGATCAGAGGGTCCGGCATCTAGGACGACAGATGAGAGAGTCTGGCATCCAGGACAACAGGTTAGAGGGTGCGGCATCCAGGATGACAAATCAGAGTGTCCGGCATCTAGGATGACAGTTGAGAGGGTGCGGCGTCCAGGATGACAGATCAGAGGGCCCGGCATCCAGGACTACAGATCAGAGGGTGCGGCATCCGGGACAACAGATCAGAGACTCCGTGGTCCAGGAGGACAGATCAGAGCGGGCAGCATCCAGCAATACAGATTAGATGGTGCGGCGTCCGGGACAACAGATCAGATAGTCCGGTGTCCAGGAGGACAGATCAGAGCGTGCAGCATTCAGGACGACAGATTAGAGGGTGCGGCGTCCAGGCCGACAGATCCAGAGGGTGCAGCGTCCGGAATGACAGATGCAGAGTGTCCGGCATCTAGGATGACAGTTGAGAGGGTGCGGCGTCCAGGACAACAGATCATAGGGTCCAGCATCCAGGACGACAGATCAGAGGGTGCGGCGTCCAGGACAACAGATCAGAGGGTCTGGCTTCCAGGACAACAGATCATAGGGGCCGGCATCCAGGATGACAGATCAGAGCGTTCAGCGTCCAGGACGACAGATCAGAGGGAACGGCGTCCAGGACAACAGATCAGAGGGTCCGACGCCCAGGACGACAGATCAGTGGTTGCGGCATCTAGGACGACAGATTGAACGGTGCGAGAGGGTGTGGCATCCGGGACAACAGATCAGAGACTCCGTGGTCCAGGAGGACAGATCAGAGCGTGCAGCAATACAGATTAGATGGTGCGGCGTCAAGGACATCAGATCAGATAGTCCGGTGTCCAGGAGGACAGATCAGAGCGTGCAGCATTCAGGGCGACATATCAGAGGGTGCGGCATCCGTGACGATAGATCGGAGTGTGCGGCATCCTGGACGACAGATCAAAGGGTGCAGCGTCCAGGACAACAGATCAGAGGGTACAGCGTCCAGGACGACAGATCAGAGGGTCCGGCATCTAGGACGACAGATGAGAGAGTCTGGCATCCAGGACGACAGGTTAGAGGGTGCAGCGTCCAGGATGACAAATCAGAGTGTCCGGCATCTAAGCTGACAGATGAGAGGGTGCGGCGTCCAGGACAACAGATCATAGGGTCCAGTATCCAGGACGACAGATCAGAGGGTCCGGCGTCCAGGATGACAGATCAGAGGGTCCGGCGTCCAGGATGACAGATCAGAGGGTGCGTTGTCCAGGACTACAGATCAGATGGTGCGGTGTCCAGGACGACCGATCAGAGGGTCCCAAGCCCAGGACAACAGATTAGTGGTTGCGGCGTCCAGGACGACAGATCAAAGGGTGCGGCGTCCAGGACGACAGATCAGAGGGTCCAGCGTCCAGGACGACAGATCACAGGGTTCAGCATCCAGGACGACAGATCAGAGTGTGCGGCGTCCAGGCCGGCAGATTCAGAGGCTGCTGCATCCAGGACAACAGATCAGAGGGTCCGGCGTCCAGGACGACAGAGCAGAGGGTCCGGCGTGCAGGATGACAGATCAGAGGGTCCGGAGTCCAGGACGACAGAGCAGAGGGTCCGGCGTGCAGGATGACAGATCAGAGGTTCCGGCATCCAGGACAGCAGATCAGAGGGTCCGGCGTTCAGGAATACAGATCATATTGTCCGGCGTCCAGGACGACAGATCAGATGGTGCGGCGTCCAGGAAGACACATCAGAGTGTGCGGCATCCAGGCCGACAGATCCAGAGGGTGCAGTGTCTGGAATGACAGATCAGAGGGTCCGGCGTCCAGGACGACAGAGCAGAGGGTCCGGCGTGCAGGATGACAGATCAGAGGTTCCGGCATCCAGGACAGCAGATCAGAGGGTCCGGCATTCAGGAAGACAGATCATAGGGTCCGGCGTCCAGGACGACAGATCAGATGGTGCGGCGTCCAGGAAGACACATCAGAGTGTGCGGCATCCAGGCCGACAGATTCAGAGGGTGCAGTGTCTGGAATGACAGATCAGAGGGTGCTGCGTCCAGGACAACAGATCAGAGGGTCCGGCGTCCAGGACGACAGAGCAGAGGGTGCGGCGTCCAGGATGACAAATCAGAGGGTCCGGCATCCGGGACGACAGATCAGCTTGTCTGATGTCTCAGTCGACAGATCAGAGCATGAGGTGTCGAGGACGACAGGTCAGATTGTCCGACGTCCCAGACGACAGATCAGAGCTTGCGGCTTCCAGGACGACAGATCAGAGGGTGCGTTGTCCAGGACTACAGATCAGATGGTGCGGTGTCCAGGACGACCGATCAGAGGGTCCGGCATCCAGGGTCACGGATAAGAAGGGCCGACGTCCAGGAAGACAGATCGGAGGGTCCAACTTCCAGTATGATGGATCTGAGGGTCTGGGCTCCAGGAGGATAGATCAGGGGGTCTTACTTCCAGGACGACAGATCCGAGGGTCCAGCGTTCAGGAAGACAGATCAGAGGGTGCTGCGTCCAGGTTGACAGATCCGAGCGTCTGGCGTCCAGGAATACAGATCTGATGGTGCAGCGTCCAGGACAACAGATGAGAGGGTGCGGCGTCTAGGAAAACAAATCAGAGGGTCCGGCGTTGATGACAGATCAGAGGGTGCGGCGTACTGGATCTGAGGGTGGGGCGTCCCATGTGAAACCTGACATGACGGACACAGATGTGACTTCTGGTGTCAGTAGCACTGAGGGTCGTCTTCTTGTGTGATGATCACTCTCATCCTCTCATGTGATTAGTTGTTCTACAGATTCAGTCCCATGGTCAGGCCTGGACGTACAGAGGCATATTTACTTACCCAGCTGCTTGAGTTCACAGAAAGTGCAATGTCCGTGTACAATGCCCTGTGCCGCCCGGCTCCCCGGAGTTCACCTTCTTCTTCCAGGTGCATGTGCTTTGGTTTGCGACTCAATTTGAAAGTTAAATCCCTGGCTCAGTACGAATCAGTCAGACCATCCCTGGCACGCCCCTCAATTTGTGTCGCATGGAAGCAGCAGGGTTGCGCCACAAAAGGATCACGTGCAACTCAATCTCAGCGCAGACCCTTCCTATATACCTTTGCAAGCTGTTTTAGTCCTGAAAATGCAACAGTCCAACAAAAGTGCAACGCGACCCTTAATATATGAGCCCCACAGTATGCAGCCTCCGTGTGTCCGTCTTGTATCCGTCCCCAAGATCTTTCACATCCACAAAAGAGACTTGTGACTTGTGTCTGTGATCCATGAGATATACTGCACCAGAAGCAACAGGATAACTTATGGACGTGACAAACTCCTGTCTGAATAGGCCCTTAATGGGAGCAGATAAGACTGGGCTGATATTCCAGGAGCAGCTCTACTGAATGTTACGGCCTTATACTCCACTCCAGGATCTGCTCCACTCACCCAGACACTTTATTGGTTGGTTCTTGGACAATAATTTGAGAAAAACTTCTGAATAGCATCTGAGCCGAAGCACTTGGGAGAATAAAGCAGCCACTATTTGCTACTTGCTGAGCAGCTCGTCTTTCTTATTATTTATTATGTGGGGTGTCAAGCACCCAATATTCTCTTACGTTTCCACAGTGCGGCTGCTGCTGAGCATCTGTGACAATTATGTTGTTTCTTTAAAATGACACAAGAATAATGAGAGCAATCACTGTCAATGTCTGACCAGACAGGTCCCACCGAATACCAAGTAGCAGGTATTCAGCCTCAGGATCCATCGGAGACCACAAAGCAGCCGACGCCTCTTCAAAGGAAATCCCTTTGTGTGACCCAGCGGCACGTTCTCCGATGAGGATTCGGGTCTTCCGGCGATTCAATAAGGTCGTGCGCACGATGTCCACCAGGTGTCGCTGCTGCTCCGAGGTCCGCCGGAGTTCACCATCCTATTCCTGGTGCATGTAAGTGTTTGTCAAGCGACACTTTTTTTTAAAAAATAGCACGATTTTTCCGAATCCATTGGGTTTTCCGACAGCCACGCCCCCATTTTTCGCCGCACGCAAGCCGACGCCGATGCAACACAATCCGATTGTGTGCGCCAAAAACCTGGGACAATTCGGTGAAAATGGTAAAATTCGGAAAACCTGGTGGAAAAACGTGATTCGGACCCTTAGTAAATGTGCCCCATTGTTTCTTGTATAACTATGGGGCACATTTACTTAGCCGTCCTGTGTGATCCCCAAAAGTGCATTGTCCAACCGGAATGCACATCTGCCGCGATTAAGATTGTGCACCCGATATCCTGCATGTGTCGCCTCCCCGCTCAGGTCCCCGGAGTTCACCTTCTTCTTCCTGGTGCATGTACGTGCATTGTCCGGGTATAATGTGCTGTGCAGGGAGTCACTAAGATCGTGCCCCGATATCCTGCATGTGTCGCTTCCCCGCTCAGGTCCCTGGAGTTCACCTTCTTCTTCCTGGTGCATGTAAGTGCATTGTCCGTGTATAATGCGCTGTGCGGGGAGTCACTAAGATCCTGCGCCCGATATCCTGCATATGTCGCTTCCCCGCTCAGGTCCCCGGAGTTCACCTTCTTCTTCCTGGTGCATGTAAGTGCATTGTCCGTGTATAATGCGCTGTGCAGGGAGTCACTAAGATCCTGCACCCGATATCCTGCATGTGTCACTTCCCCGCTCAGGTCCCCGGAGTTCACCTTCTTCTTCCTGGTGCATGTAAGTGCATTGTCCGTGTATAATGCGCTGTGCGGGGAGTCACTAAGATCCTGCGCCCGATATCCTGTATGTGTCACTTCCCCGCTCAGGTCCCCGGAGTTCACCTTCTTCTTCCTGGTGCATGTAAGTGCATTGTCCGTATATAATGCGCTGTGCGGGGAGTCACTAAGATCGTGCCCCCAATATCCTGCATGTGTCACTTCCCCGCTCAGGTCCCTGGAGTTCACCTTCTTCCTGGTGCATGTAAGTGCATTGTCCGTGTATAATGCGCTGTGCGGGGAGTCACTAAGATCCTGCCCCCGATATCCTGCATGTGTCGCTTCCCCGCTCAGGTCCCAGGGGTACACCTTCTTCTTCCTGGTGCATGTAAGTGCATTGTCCGTGTATAATGCGCTGTGCGGGGAGTCACTAAGATCGTGCCCCCAATATCCTGCATGTGTCACTTCCCCGCTCAGGTCCCCGGAGTTCACCTTCTTCTTCCTGGTGCATATAAGTGCATTGTCCGTGTATAATGTGCTGTGCGGGGAGTCACTAAGATCGTGCCCCCAATATCCTGCATGTGTCACTTCCCCGCTCAGGTCCCTGGAGTTCACCTTCTTCTTCCTGGTGCATGTAAGTGCATTGTCCGTGTATAATGCGCTGTGCGGGGAGTCACTAAGATTCTGCGCCTGATATCCTGCATATGTCGCTTCCCCGCTCAGGTCCCCGAGAGTTCACCTTCTTCTTCCTGGTGCATGTAAGTGCATTGTCCGTGTATAATGCGCTGTGCGGGGAGTCACTAAGATCCTGCCCCCGATATCCTGCATGTGTCACTTCTCCGCTCAGGTCCCCGGAGTTCACCTTCTTCTTCCTGGTGCATGTAAGTGCATTGTCCGTGTATAATGCGCTGTGCGGGGAGTCACTAAGATCCTGCGCACGATATCCTGCATGTGTCACTTCTCCGCTCAGGTCCCTGGAGTTCACCTTCTTCTTCCTGGTGCATGTAAGTGCATTGTCCGTGTATAATGTGCTGTGCAGGGAGTCACTAAGATCCTGCCCCTGATATCCTGCATGTGTCGCTTCCCGGCTCAGGTCCCTGGAGTTCACCTTCTTCTTCCTGGTGCATGTAAGTGCATTGTCCGTGTATAATGCGCTGTGCGGGGAGTCACTAAGATCCTGCACCCGATATCCTGCATGTGTCACTTCCCCGCTCAGGTCCCCGGAGTTCACCTTCTTCACATCCACCTACTTCTGTCGCATGAAAGAAGCGCAGCTGCGCCAAAATCCGATGGCATGCAATACAGTCCCCTTCTAAATGCCTGTCACAGCGGCACAAATCCTGAGAATGACAGTAAGTCCTTAGTAAATAAGCCCCAATGTCTCTATGACTGTTGCCAATTTTACTATTAATGATTCTTGCCATTTCCAAACTGGAGGGACCCTGGCAATGCTCTACAAAGGGCCGCCGGGGGGCTACTTGTACCAAATTGTAATAACCTGTACTTGAAGGTTCACATGTGTCAATGTGATCACCAGTGGCACTCTTACTGCTGTCATGATTCTCATAGATTGTAAGCTCTTCTACCTGTCACCCGTGCCCCCTCTCAGGTTCACTCACCTCTCCACGCTCCTGCTCTGGTCCCGTCTTCCCAGTGCATGCATCCCCGCCTCCTTGGGCACACGCACGCTCGTAGTTTTAAAGGGACAGTGCACCGCTGATTGGCGCTGGCCATTTCCTGGATATGTATAATAGCCGCCTCTTCCCGGATCTTTGTGCTATATGCCCAAGAGAAAGCTTGTTTCATTGCCTTGTGCCTCTCTCCTGATTTCCCGTTGTGATCCCGGTTCTGTTTCTGACTTTGACTCTGTGCTGCCTACTCTGACCTCCTGCCTTACGACTTTGTACCAAGCATTGGCCACCACCGCAGGCACAGTAATGCCTGTGGAACGACCTGGTGGTACCACATCGCGGCAAGTCCAACCCGCTTTGTGGCGGGCTCTGGTGAAAACCGGGTGCCACTTAGACTCCACTCCCAGGTGTCAGCTTACGTCATCGCTCACGGTGCTCCAGAGAATCCATTACCTCTGATCCTGACACTACATCTTGTGTCACCCCTTCCTCCTCATAGATTGTAAGCTCTTGTGATCCGGGCCCTCCCTCCATATTATTACTCTGTAATGTCTTTTTGGGGCACATTTACTTACCCGTCCCGTTGCGTCCTCCGATCCGGAATGTCCGACGAGGATTCGGAGCTGCCACGATTCACTTACAGCATGCGCCCGATTTCTTGAATGTGCCGCTTCCCCGCTCAGGTCCGGCAAAGTTCACCTTCTTCTTCCCGGTGTATGCAAGTGACACAATTTAAATTTAAAATTCTGCGGTTTGTCCAAATCAGTCGGGTTGTCCGATGGCCACGCCCCCAGTTTGTGACGAATGAAAACCGGTGCCGATGCGCCACAATACGATCGCGTGCGACACAATTCAGCGCAGAACAGAATCGGACAATTAGTAAATGTGCCCCTATGTTACCCGAATATTTCCGATTTGCGCCAATTTTCCCTGAATTGCCCCGGATTTTGGCGCACGCGATCGGATTGTGGCGCATTGGCGCTGGCATGCACGTGACCGGGGGGCGTGGCCGATCGGGGGGCGTGGCCGAACGAAAACCCGACAGATTTGGAAAAACCACCGCATTTAAAAAAAAAAAAGTTCAGACCTCGATGAAGGGTTGTATTCCTGAGGTGTGAGCCATGTGGACATGATGTGTAGTTATGGGAGCATTCCCTTCATTGTGATGGGATAACCTGTATCTACTGGTAGTTCAGACCTCGATGAAGGGTTTATTCCTGAGATGTGAGCCATGTGGACATAATGGGGGTCATTTACTAAGGGCCCGATTCGCGTTTTCCCGACGTGTTACCCGAATATTTCCGATTTGCGCCGCTTGTACATGAATTGCCCCGGGTTTTTGGCGCACGCGATCGGATTGTGGCGCATCGGGGCCGGCATGCGCGCGACAGAAATCGGGGGGGCGTGGCCGAACGAAAACCCGACGTATTCGGAAAAACCGCCGCATTTAAAAACCGAAAATGTGTCGCTTGGGGAGCGCTCACCTTCACCTTCTATGGGATGGTGCATTCCGGGGCGTTAAGATTATTTTCGGCGCTGCAGCGCCACCTGGTGGACGGCGGAGGAACTACCATCTTAAATCCCAGCCGGACCCGAATCCTGTGCAGAGAACGCGCCGCTGGATCGCGAATGGGCCGGGTAAGTAAATGTGCCCCAATGTGTAGTTATGGGAGCACGTCCATCATTGTGATGGGATAACCTGTATCTACTGGTAGTTCAGACCTCGATGAAGGGTTTATTCCTGAGGTGTGAGCCATGTGGACATGATGTGTAGTTATGGGAGCATGTCCCTCATTGTGATGGGATAACCCGTATCTACTGGTAGTTCAGACCTCGATGGAGGGTTGTATTCCTGAGGTGTGAGCCATGTGGACATAATGTGTAGTTATGGGAGCATGTCCCTCATTGTGATGGGATAACCTGTATCTACTGGTAGTTCAGACCTCGATGAAGGGTTTATTCCTGAGGTGTGAGCCATGTGGACATGATGTGTAGTTATGGGAGCATGTCCCTCATTGTGATGGGATAACCCGTATCTACTGGTAGTTCAGACCTCGATGGAGGGTTGTATTCCTGAGGTGTGAGCCATGTGGACATGATGTGTAGTTATGGGAGCACGTCCATCATTGTGATAGGATATCCTGTATCTACTGGTAGTTCAGACCTCGATGAAGGGTTGTATTCCTGAGATGTGAGCCATTTGGACATGGTGTGTAGTTATGGGAGCACGTCCATCATTGTGATGGGATAACCTGTATCTACTGGTAGTTCAGACCTCGATGAAGGGTTTTATTCCTGAGGTGTGAGCCATGTGGACATGATGTGTAGTTATGGGAGCACGACTTTCATTGTGATGGGATAACCTGTATCTACTGGTAGTTCAGACCTCGATGAAGGGTTTTATTCCTGAGGTGTGAGCCATGTGGACATGATGTGTAGTTATGGGTGCACGTCCTTCATTGTGATGGGATAACCTGTATCTACTGGTAGTTCAGACCTCGATGAAGGGTTGTATTCCTGAGATGTGAGCCATGTGGACATGATGTGTAGTTATGGGAGCACGTCCATCATTGTGATGGGATATCCTGTATCTACTGGTAGTTCAGACCTCGATGAAGGGTTTTATTCCTGAGGTGTGAGCCATGTGGACATGATGTGTAGTTATGGGAGCACCTCTATCATTGTGATGGGATAACCTGTATCTACTGGTAGTTCAGACCTCGATGAAGGGTTTATTCCGGAGGTGTGAGCCATGTGGACATGATGTGTAGTTATAGGAGCATGTCCATCATTGTGATGGGATATCCTGTATCTACTGGTAGGTCAGACCTCGATGAAGGGTTGTATTCCTGAGGTGTGAGCCATGTGGACATGATGTGTAGTTATGGGTGCACGTCCTTCATTGTGATGGGATAACCTGTATCTACTGGTAGTTCAGACCTCGATGGAGGGTTTATTACTGAGGTGTGAGCCATGTGGACATGATGTGTAATTATGGGAGCATGTCCTTCATTGTGATGGGATAACCTGTATCTACTGGTAGTTCAGACCTCGATGAAGGGTTGTATTCCTGAGGTGTGAGCCATGTGGACATTATGTGTAGTTATGGGAGCACCCCCTTCATTGTGATGGGATAACCTGTATCTACTGGTAGGTCAGACCTCGATGAAGGGTTTATTCCTGAGGTGTGAGCCATGTGGACATGATGTGTAGTTATGGGAGCATGTCCATCATTGTGATGGGATAACCTGTATCTACTGGTAGTTCAGACCTCGATGAAGGGTTTTATTCCTGAGGTGTGAGCCATGTGGACATGATGTGTAGTTATTGGAGCATGTCCCTCATTGTGATGGGATAACCTGTATCTACTGGTAGTTCACACCTAGATGAAGGGTTGTATTCCGGAGGTGTGAGCCATGTGGACATGATGTGTAGTTATAGGAGCATGTCCATCATTGTGATGGGATATCCTGTATCTACTGGTAGGTCAGACCTCGATGAAGGGTTTATTCCTGAGGTGTGAGCCATGTGGACATGATGTGTAGTTATGGGTGCACGTCCTTCATTGTGATGGGATAACCTGTATCTACTGGTAGTTCAGACCTCAATGGAGGGTTTTATTCCTGAGGTGTGAGCCATGTGGACATGATGTGTAGTTATGGGTGCACGTCCTTCATTGTGATCGGATAACCTGTATCTACTGGTAGGTCAGACCTCGATGAAGGGTTTTATTCCTGAGGTGTGAGCCATGTGGACATAATGTGTAGTTATGGGAGCACGACCTTCATTTTGATGGGATAACCTGTATCTACTGGTAGTTCAGACCTCGATGAAGGGTTGTATTCCTGAGGTGTGAGCCATGTGGACATGATGTGTAGTTATGGGAGCATGTCCATCATTGTGATGGGATAACCTGTATCTACTGGTAGTTCAGACCTCGATGAAGGGTTTATTCCTGAGGTGTGAGCCATGTGGACATGATGTGTAGTTATGGGAGCACGTCCATCATTGTGATGGGATAACCTGTATCTACTGGTAGTTCAGACCTCGATGAAGGGTTTTATTCCTGAGGTGTGAGCCATGTGGACATGATGTGTAGTTATGGGAGCACGTCCATCATTGTGATGGGATAACCTGTATCTACTGGTAGTTCAGACCTCGATGGAGGGTTGTATTCCTGAGGTGTGAGCCATGTGGACATGATGTGTAGTTATAGGAGTGCGACCTTCATTGTGATGGGATAACCTGTATCTACTGGTAGTTCAGACCTCGATGGAGGGTTGTATTCCTGAGGTGTGAGCCATGTGGACATGATGTGTAGTTATGGGAGCACGTCCATCATTGTGATGGGATATCCTGTATCTACTGGTAGTTCAGACCTCGATGAAGGGTTGTATTCCTGAGATGTGAGCCATTTGGACATGGTGTGTAGTTATGGGAGCACGTCCATCATTGTGATGGGATAACCTGTATCTACTGGTAGTTCAGACCTCGATGGAGGGTTTATTCCTGAGATGTGAGCCATTTGGACATGGTGTGTAGTTATGGGAGCACGTCCATCATTGTGATGGGTTAACCTGTATCTACTGGTAGTTCAGACCTCCATGGAGGGTTTATTCCTGAGGTGTGAGCCATGTGGACATGATGTGTAGTTATGGGTGCACGTCCTTCATTGTGATGGGATAACCTGTATCTACTGGTAGTTCAGACCTCAATGGAGGGTTTTATTCCTGAGGTGTGAGCCATGTGGACATGGTGTGTAGTTATGGGAGCACGTCCATCATTGTGATGGGATAAACTGTATCTACTGGTAGTTCAGACCTCGATGGAGAGTTTATTCCTGAGGTGTGAGCCATGTGGACATGATGTGTAGTTATGGGTGCACGTCCTTCATTGTGATGGGATAACCTGTATCTACTGGTAGTTCAGACCTCAATGGAGGGTTTTATTCCTGAGGTGTGAGCCATGTGGACATGATGTGTAGTTATGGGTGCACGTCCTTCATTGTGATGGGATAACCTGTATCTACTGGTAGGTCAGACCTAGATGAAGGGTTTATTCCTGAGGTGTGAGCCATGTGGACATGATGTGTAGTTATGGGAGCACGTCCATCATTGTGATGGGATAACCTGTATCTACTGGTAGTTCAGACCTCGATGGAGGGTTTATTCCTGAGGTGTGAGCCATGTGGACATGATGTGTAGTTATAGGAGCATGTCCATCATTGTGATGGGATAACCTGTATCTACTGGTAGGTCAGGCCTAGATGAAGGGTTTATTCCTGAGGTGTGAGCCATGTGGACATGATGTGTAGTTATGGGAGCACGTCCATCATTGTGATGGGATAACTTGTATCTACTGGTAGTTCAGACCTCGATGAAGGGTTTATTCCTGAGGTGTGAGCCATGTGGACATGATGTGTATTTATGGGAGCACGTCCATCATTGTGATGGGATAACCTGTATCTACTGGTAGTTCAGACCTCGATGGAGGGCTTATTCCTGAGGTGTGAGCCATGTGGACATGATGTGTAGTTATGGGAGCACGTCCATCATTGTGATGAGATAACCTGTATCTACTGGTAGGTCAGACCTCGATGAAGGGTTTATTCCTGAGATGTGAGCCATGTGGACATGATGTGTAGTTATGGGAGCACGTCCTTCATTGTGATGGGATATCCTGTATCTACTGGTAGTTCAGACCTCGATGAAGGGTTTTATTTCTGAGGTGTGAGCCATGTGGACATGATGTGTAGTTATGGGAGCATGTCCATCATTGTGATGGGATATCCTGTATCTACTGGTAGGTCAGACCTAGATGAAGGGTTTATTCCTGAGATGTGAGCCATGTGGACAGGATGTGTAGTTATGGGAGCACGTCCTTCATTGTGATGGGATATCCTGTATCTACTGGTAGTTCAGACCTCGATGAAGGGTTTTATTTCTGAGGTGTGAGCCATGTGGACATGATGTGTAGTTATGGGAGCATGTCCATCATTGTGATGGGATATCCTGTATCTACTGGTAGGTCAGACCTAGATGAAGGGTTTATTCCTGAGATGTGAGCCATGTGGACATGATGTGTAGTTATGGGAGCATGTCCTTCAATGTGATGGGATAACCTGTATCTTCTGGTAGTTCAGACCTCGATGAAGGGTTGTATTCCTGAGGTGTGAGCCATGTGGACATGATGTGTATTTATGGGAGCACGTCCATCATTGTGATGGGATAACCTGTATCTACTGGTAGTTCAGACCTCGATGAAGGGTTTTATTCCTGAGGTGTGAGCCATGTGGACATGATGTGTAGTTATGGGAGCACGTCCATCATTGTGATGGGATAACCTGTATCTACTGGTAGGTCAGACCTAGATGAAGGGTTTATTCCTGAGGTGTGAGCCATGTGGACATTATGTGTAGTTATGGGAGCATGTCCTTCATTGTGATGGGATAACCTGTATCTACTGGTAGTTCAGACCTCGATGAATGGTTTATTCCTGAGGTGTGAGCCATGTGGACATGATGTGTAGTTATGGGAGCATGTCCTTCATTGTGGTGGGATAACCTGTATCTACTGGTAGTTCAGACCTCGATGAAGGGTTTTATTCCTGAGGTGTGAGCCATGTGGACATGATGTGTAGTTATGGGAGCACGTCCTTCATTGTGATGGGATATCCTGTATCTACTGGTAGTTCAGACCTTGATGAAGGGTTGTATTCCTGAGGTGTGAGCCATGTGGACATGATGTGTAGTTATGGGAGCACGCCCTTCATTGTGATGGGATAACCTGTATCTACTGGTAGGTCAGACCTCGATGAAGGGTTTATTCCTGAGGTGTGAGCCATGTGGACATGATGTGTAGTTATGGGAGCATGTCCATCATTGTGATGGGATAACCTGTATCTACTGGTAGTTCAGACCTCGATGAAGGGTTTATTCCTGTGGTGTGAGCCATGTGGACATGATGTGTAGTTATGGGAGCACATCCATCATTGTGATGGGATATCCTGTATCTACTGGTAGGTCAGACCTCGATGAAGGGTTTATTCCTGAGGTGTGAGCCATGTGGACATGATGTGTATTTATGGGAGCACGCCCTTCATTGTGATGGGATAACCTGTATCTACTGGTAGTTCAGACCTCGATGGAGGGTTGATTCCTGAGGTGTGAGCCATGTGGACATGATGTGTAGTTATGGGAGCACGTCCTTCATTGTGATGGGATAACCTGTATCTACTGGTAGTTCAGACCTCGATGAAGGGTTTATTCCTGAGGTGTGAGCCATGTGGACATGATGGGGCAAATTTACTTACCCGGTCCATTCGCGTTCCAGCGGCGGCTTCTCCGCTCTGGATTCGGGTCCGGCCGGGATTTAATAAGGTAGTTCTTCCGCCGTCCACCAGGTGGCGCTGCTGCGCTGAAAGTAAACTCATCGCGCCGGAATGCACCGAGCTGGACCAGGTGAAGGTAAGCGGTCCTTATGCGACACATTTTCGGTTTTTAAATGCGGCGGTTTTTCCGAATACGTCGGGTTTTCGTTCGGCCACGCCCCCCGATTTCCGTCGCGCGCATGCCAGCGCCGATGCGCCACAATCCGATCGCGTGCGCCAAAATCCCGGGGCAATTTAAGTACAAGCGGCGCAAAACGGAAATATTCGGGTAACACGTCGGGAAAACGCGAATCGGGCCCTTAATAAATGACCCCCGATGTGTAGTTATGGGAGCACGTCCATCATTGTGATGGGATAACCTGTATCTACTGGTAGTTCCGACCTTGATGGAAGGTTTTATTCTTGAGGTGTGAGCCATGTGGACATGATGTGTAGTTATGGGAGCACGTCCTTCATTGTGATGGGATAACCTGTATCTACTGGTAGTTCAGACCTCGATTGAAGGGTTGTATTCCTGAGGTGTGAGCCATGTGGACATGATGGGGCAAATTTACTTACCCGGTCCATTCGCGTTCCAGCGGCGGCTTCTCCGCTCTGGATTCGGGTCCGGCCGGGATTTAATAAGGTAGTTCTTCCGCCGTCCACCAGGTGGCGCTGCTGCGCTGAAAGTAAACTCATCGCGCCGGAATGCACCGAGCTGGACCAGGTGAAGGTAAGCGGTCCTTATGCGACACATTTTCGGTTTTTAAATGCGGCGGTTTTTCCGAATACGTCGGGTTTTCGTTCGGCCACGCCCCCCGATTTCCGTCGCGCGCATGCCAGCGCCGATGCGCCACAATCCGATCGCGTGCGCCAAAATCCCGGGGCAATTTAAGTACAAGCGGCGCAAAACGGAAATATTCGGGTAACACGTCGGGAAAACGCGAATCGGGCCCTTAATAAATGACCCCCGATGTGTAGTTATGGGAGCACGTCCTTCATTGTGATGGGATATCCTGTATCTACTGGTAGTTCAGACCTTGATGAAGGGTTGTATTCCTGAGGTGTGAGCCATGTGGACATGATGTGTAGTTATGGGAGCACGTCCATCATTGTAATGGGATAACCTGTATCTACTGGTAGTTCAGACCTCGATGAAGGGTTTTATTCCTGAGGTGTGAGCCATGTGGACATGATGTGTAGTTATGGGAGCATGTCCTTCATTGTGATGGGATAACCTGTATCTACTGGTAGTTCAGACCACGATTGAAAAGTTTATTCCTGAGGTGTGAGCCATGTGGACATGATGTGTAGTTATGGGAGCATGTCCATTATTGTGATGGGATAACCTGTATCTACTGGTAGTTCAGACCTCGATGAAGGGTTTATTCCTGAGGTGTGAGCCATGTGGACATGATGTGTAGTTATGGGAGCATGTCCATCATAGTGATGGGATAACCTGTATCTACTGGTAGGTCAGACCTCGATGAAGGGTTTATTCCTTAGGTGTGAGCCATGTGGACATGATGTGTAGTTATGGGAGCATGTCCATCATTGTGATGGGATAACCTGTATCTACTGGTAGTTCAGACCTCGATGAAGGGTTTATTCCTGAGGTGTGAGCCATGTGGACATGATGTGTAGTTATGGGAGCACATCCATCATTGTGATGGGATATCCTGTATCTACTGGTAGGTCAGACCTCGATGAAGGGTTTATTCCTGAGGTGTGAGCCATGTGGACATGATGTGTATTTATGGGAGCACGCCCTTCATTGTGATGGGATAACCTGTATCTACTGGTAGTTCAGACCTCGATAAAGGGTTTATTCCTGAGGTGTGAGCCATGTGGACATGATGTGTAGTTATGGGAGCATGTCCTTCATTGTGATGGGATATCCTGTATCTACTGGTAGTTCAGACCTCGATGAAGGGTTTATTCCTGAGGTGTGAGCCATGTGGACATGATGTGTAGTTATGGGAGCACGTCCATCATTGTAATGGGATAACCTGTATCTACTGGTAGTTCAGACCTCGATGAAAGGGTTTTATTCCTGAGGTGTGAGCCATGTGGACATGGTGTGTAGTTTTGGGAGCACGTCCATCATTGTGATGGGATAACCTGTATCTACTGGTAGGTCAGACCTAGATGAAGGGTTTATTCCTGAGGTGTGAGCCATGTGGACATGATGTGTAGTTATGGGAGCACGTCCTTCATTGTGATGGGATAACCTGTATCTACTGGTAGTTCAGACCTTAATGAAGGGTTTTATTCCTGAGGTGTGAGCCATGTGGACATGGTGTGTATTTATGGGAGCATGTCCTTCATTGTGATGGGATAACCTGTATCTACTGGTAGTTCAGACCTCGATGAAGGGTTTTATTCCTGAGGTGTGAGCCATGTGGACATGATGTGTAGTTATGGGTGCACGTCCTTCATTGTGATGGGATATCCTGTATCTACTGGTAGTTCAGACCTCGATGAAGGGTTTTATTCCTGAGGTGTGAGCCATGTGGACATGATGTGTAGTTATTGGAGCATGTCCCTCATTGTGATGGGATAACCCGTATCTACTGGTAGCTCAGACCTAGATGAAGGGTTTATTCCTGAGGTGTGAGCCATGTGGACATTGTGTGTAGTTATGGGAGCATGTCCTTCATTGTGATGGGATAACCTGTATCTACTGGTAGTTCAGACCTCGATGAAGGGTTTATTCCTGAGGTGTGAGCCATGTGGACATGATGTGTAGTTATGGGAGCACGTCCTTCATTGTGATGGGATAACCTGTATCTACTGGTAGTTCAGACCTCGATGGAGGGTTTATTCCTGAGGTGTGAGCCATGTGGACATGATGTGTAGTTATGGGAACACGTCCTTCATTGTGATGGGATAACCTGTATCTACTGGTAGATCAGACCTCGATTGAAGGGTTGTATTCCTGAGGTGTGAGCCATGTGGACATGATGTGTAGTTATGGGAGCATGTCCATCATTGTGATGGGATATCCTGTATCTACTTTTAGTTCAGACCTCGAAGAAGGGTTGTATTCCTGAGCTGTGAGCCATGTGGACATGATGTGTAGTTATGGGAGCACGTCCTTCATTGTGATGGGATAACCTGTATCTACTGGTAGTTCAGACCTCGATAAAGGGTTTATTCCTGAGGTGTGAGCCATGTGGACATGATGTGTAGTTATGGGAGCACGTCCATCATTGTGATGGGATATCCTGTATCTACTGGTAGTTCAGACCTCGATGAAGGGTTTATTCCTGAGGTGTGAGCCATGTGGACATGATGTGTAGTTATGGGAGCACGTCCATCATTGTGATGGGATAACCTGTATCTACTGGTAGTTCAGACCTCGATGAAGGGTTTATTCCTGAGGTGTGAGCCATGTGGACATGATGTGTAGTTATGGGAGCATGTCCTTCATTGTGATGGGATATCCTGTATCTACTGGTAGTTCAGACCTCGATGAAGGGTTTATTCCTGAGGTGTGAGCCATGTGGACATGATGTGTAGTTATGGGAGCACGTCCATCTTAGTAATGGGATAACCTGTATCTACTGGTAGTTCAGACCTCGATGAAGGGTTTATTCCTGAGGTGTGAGCTATGTGGACATGATGTGTAGTTATGGGAGCATGTCCTTCATTGTGATGGGATAACCTGTATCTACTGGTAGTTCAGACCTCGATGAAGGGTTTATTCCTGAGGTGTGAGCCATGTGGACATGATGTGTAGTTATGGGAGCACGTCCATCATTGTGATGGGATAACCTGTATCTACTGGTAGGTCAGACCTAGATGAAGGGTTTATTCCTGAGGTGTGAGCCATGTGAACATGATGTGTAGTTATGGGAGCACATCCATCATTGTGATGGGATATCCTGTATCTACTGGTAGGTCAGACCTCGATGAAGGGTTTATTCCTGAGGTGTGAGCCATGTGGACATGATGTGTATTTATGGGAGCACGCCCTTCATTGTGATGGGATAACCTGTATCTACTGGTAGTTCAGACCTCGATGGAGGGTTGATTCCTGAGGTGTGAGCCATGTGGACATGATGTGTAGTTATGGGAGCACGTCCTTCATTGTGATGGGATAACCTGTATCTACTGGTAGTTCAGACCTCGATGAAGGGTTTATTCCTGAGGTGTGAGCCATGTGGACATGATGTGTAGTTATGGGAGCATGTCCTTCATTGTGATGGGATATCCTGTATCTACTGGTAGTTCAGACCTCGATGAAGGGTTTATTCCTGAGGTGTGAGCCATGTGGACATGATGTGTAGTTATGGGAGCACGTCCATCATTGTGATGGGATAACCTGTATCTACTGGTAGGTCAGACCTAGATGAAGGGTTTATTCCTGAGGTGTGAGCCATGTGGACATGATGTGTAGTTATGGGAGCACGTCCTTCATTGTGATGGGATAACCTGTATCTACTGGTAGTTCAGACCTCGATGAAGGGTTTATTCCTGAGGTGTGAGCCATGTGGACATGATGTGTAGTTATGGGAGCATGTCCTTTATTGTGATGGGATATCCTGTATCTACTGGTAGTTCAGACCTCGATGAAGGGTTTATTCCTGAGGTGTGAGCCATGTGGACATGATGTGTAGTTATGGGAGCACGTCCATCATTGTAATGGGATAACCTGTATCTACTGGTAGTTCAGACCTCGATGAAGGGTTTTATTCCTGAGGTGTGAGCCATGTGGACATGGTGTGTAGTTTTGGGAGCACGTCCATCATTGTGATGGGATAACCTGTATCTACTGGTAGGTCAGACCTAGATGAAGGGTTTATTCCTGAGGTGTGAGCCATGTGGACATGATGTGTAGTTATGGGAGCATGTCCATCATTGTGATGGGATAACCTGTATCTACTGGTAGTTCAGACCTTAATGAAGGGTTTTATTCCTGAGGTGTGAGCCATGTGGACATGGTGTGTATTTATGGGAGCATGTCCTTCATTGTGATGGGATAACCTGTATCTACTGGTAGTTCAGACCTCGATGAAGGGTTTTATTCCTGAGGTGTGAGCCATGTGGACAAAATGTGTAGTTATGGGTGCACGTCCTTCATTGTGATGGGATATCCTGTATCTACTGGTAGTTCAGACCTCGATGAAGGGTTTTATTCCTGAGGTGTGAGCCATGTGGACATGATGTGTAGTTATTGGAGCATGTCCCTCATTGTGATGGGATAACCTGTATCTACTGGTAGCTCAGACCTAGATGAAGGGTTTATTCCTGAGGTGTGAGCCATGTGGACATGATGTGTAGTTATGGGAGCACGTCCTTCATTGTGATGGGATAACCTGTATCTACTGGTAGTTCAGACCTCGATGAAGGGTTTATTCCTGAGGTGTGAGCCATGTGGACATGATGTGTAGTTATGGGAGCACGTCCTTCATTGTGATGGGATAACCTGTATCTACTGGTAGTTCAGACCTCGATGGAGGGTTTATTCCTGAGGTGTGAGGCATGTGGACATGATGTGTAGTTATGGGAACACGTCCTTCATTGTGATGGGATAACCTGTATCTACTGGTAGATCAGACCTGGATTGAAGGGTTGTATTCCTGAGGTGTGAGCCATGTGGACATGATGTGTAGTTATGGGAGCATGTCCATCATTGTGATGGGATATCCTGTATCTACTGGTAGTTCAGACCTCGAAGAAGGGTTGTATTCCTGAGCTGTGAGCCATGTGGACATGATGTGTAGTTATGGGAGCACGTCCATCATTGTAATGGGATAACCTGTATCTACTGGTAGTTCAGACCTCGATGAAGGGTTTATTCCTGAGGTGTGAGCCATGTGGACATGATGTGTAGTTATGGGAGCACGTCCATCATTGTGATGGGATAACTTGTATCTACTGGTAGTTCAGACCTCGATGAAGGGTTTATTCCTGAGGTGTGAGCCATGTGGACATGATGTGTAGTTATGGGAGCACGTCCCTCATTGTGATGGGATAACCTGTATCTACTGGTAGGTCAGACCTAGATGAAGGGTTTATTCCTGAGGTGTGAGCCATGTGGACATGATGTGTAGTTATGGTAGCACGTCCATCATTGTGATGGGATAACCTGTATCTACTGGTAGTTCAGACCTCGATGAAGGGTTTATTCCTGAGGTGTGAGCCATGTGGACATGATGTGTAGTTATGGGAGCATGTCCATCATTGTGATGGGATAACCTGTATCTACTGGTAGTTCAGACCTCGATGGAGGGTTTATTCCTGAGGTGTGAGCCATGTGGACATGATGTGTAGTTATGGGAGCATGTCCGTCATTGTGATGGGATAACCTGTATCTACTGGTAGTTCAGACCTCAATGAAGGGTTTATTCCTGAGGTGTGAGCCATGTGGACATTTTGTGTAGTTATGGGAGCATGTCCTTCATTGTGATGGGATAACCTGTATCTACTGGTAGTTCAGACCTCGATGAAGGGTTTTATTCCTGAGGTGTGAGCCATGTGGACATGATGTGTAGTTATGAGAGCACGTCCTTCATTGTGATGGGATAACCTGTATCTACTGGTAGTTCAGACCTCGATGAAGGGTTTATTCCTGAGGTGTGAGCTATGTGGACATGATGTGTAGTTATGGGAGCATGTCCTTCATTGTGATGGGATAACCTGTATCTACTGGTAGTTCAGACCTCGATGAAGGGTTGTATTCCTGAGGTGTGAGCCATGTGGACATGATGTGTAGTTATGGGAGCATTCCCTTCATTGTGATGGGATATCCTGTATCTACTGGTAGTTCAGACCTCGATGAAGGGTTTATTCCTGAGGTGTGAGCCATGTGGACATGATGTGTAGTTATGGGAGCACGTCCATCATTGTGATGGGATAACCTGTATCTACTGGTAGTTCAGACCTCGATGAAGGGTTTTATTCTTGAGGTGTGAGCCATGTGGACATGATGTGTATTTATGGGAGCATGTCCTTCATTGTGATGGGATAACCTGTATCTACTGGTAGTTCAGACCTCGATGGAGGGTTATATTCCTGAGGTGTGAGCCATGTGGACATGATGTGTAGTTATGGGAGCATGTCCTTCATTGTGATGGGATAACCTGTATCTACTGGTAGTTCAGACCTCGATGAAGGGTGTATTCCTGAGGTGTGAGCCATGTGGACATGATGTGTAGTTATGGGAGCACGTCCATCATTGTGATGGGATAACCTGTATCTACTGGTAGTTCAGACCTCGATGAAGGGTTTATTCCTGAGGTGTGAGCCATGTGGACATGATGTGTAGTTATGGGAGCACGACCTTCATTGTGATGGGATAACCTGTATCTACTGGTAGTTCAGACCACGATTGAAAAGTTTATTCCTGAGGTGTGAGCCATGTGGACATGATGTGTAGTTGTGGGAGCATGTCCTTCATTGTGATGGGATAACCTGTATCTACTGGTAGTTCAGACCTCGATGAAGGGTTTTATTCCTGAGGTGTGAGCCATGTGGACATGATGTGTAGTTATGGGAGCACGTCCATCATTGTGATGGGATAACCTGTATCTACTGGTAGTTCAGACCTCGATGAAGGGTTTTATTCCTGAGGTGTGAGCCATGTGGACATGATGTGTAGTTATGGGAGCATGCCCTTCATTGTGATGGGATAACCTGTATCTACTGGTAGTTCAGACCTCGATGGAGGGTTTTATTCCTGAGGTGTGAGCCATGTGGACATGATGTGTAGTTATGGGTGCACGTCCTTCATTGTGATGGGATAACCTTTATCTATAGGACTATTTTTTATCAGAGATGTGTTTCTTCAGCCCTTGATGGAGGGTTCTATCCTAGAATGAGGACATGATGTGTGTGTCTTTCTGACCATGTGGTGCGTTTGTCGTTGAGGTGTGGGCTCACTTGATATTGATGTGGTGACAGTCGTTTGCCTTGAGTTATCAGCTGCCATTGGCTTTTATAAAACATTGATCAGAGGCTTTTATAAAATACATACTTGTTACATGAGGACAATTTACTCGTCTAGAGGGTAAACAGACCCTAAATAACTGCACTTGAGAAGAAGGGGGCATCTTAAAGCAATGACCGGCGCTGCTGGTGACACTTGCTGTGGTCATTGATGGCAGACGGTTGGCCCAGCCGTGGCA
The DNA here is from genome assembly GCF_040894005.1 of Engystomops pustulosus. Taxonomy (NCBI): domain Eukaryota; kingdom Metazoa; phylum Chordata; class Amphibia; order Anura; family Leptodactylidae; genus Engystomops; species Engystomops pustulosus. The sequence goes on from NC_092417.1 coordinate 42,653, forward strand.
TGCTCAGTCTCTTACTTTGTGGCACTTCTTTTGTGTAGGAGTCAGGTTCTTGGCTATAAACTGCGTGAAGTCCATGGACGGTCTCTCTTCCTACAATGCTTGAGCCCTGTAGTTCTCCCTCTCCGCATGACATACAGCTATGTGGTCTATGTGTTCTGCTAGAGGCAGACTTCACTGTGAATCTTGGAGCATGAGGAGTTATGTTTAACTTTGACGTGTCCATAATTTCATAGGAGTCTCCTATACAATACGTCTGCATGCGTCTAACTTGGTTCTGAGATTGCCGCTCTTTGGCCAAGGCCATAGCTGTGTCAAAGGAAATACTGGTGGCGTTTCTCCAGCTGGATCGTCTCTCTGGAGCAGCGTCAGACGTCTCGGGTGGTTTCATGTGACTGCTCTTCTCTGGCTTTGGTGACTTTGAGTCCTTGTTTGCTGACAACAAGGGGCTTCCATGTATCTTGCTCTTTAGCGCTGGATGCAACTTAGCGAACTGTGGCTTTGGTGGTACAACAGGTACAGATTTTACTTGCAGGATTTTATTGGCTGTGGCCATCATTTTCATAGACACACTTCTGTCAGGGTGAATGTCTGGCTCAGCTGCCGGCTGAGAGATTTGGTGCAGGCTCGGCCTGATCTGGTAGGTTTCATTGTCTTCCTTTGAGTTGACGTGATCTGTTTCTTCTTGCGCTTGTGAATCCCTTATCTTCTCCTCCAGGGTTCTCTGGTCACACAGCAGATCATCTCCTGTAGCTTCTTCTGATGATATAGTCAGACACAGAGAGTCATCATGAGAACAGCACTGATTGTCAATGATGAACCTAAGGTCTTCTACAGATCTTCCATCAGTGCAGGAATTCTGCACTTGGACTGGAGAAGGAATGGTTTCTGAGCTGCTTTCTCTTCTGAAGGGACAGTGGACTGTGTGGTCTGCGGCATGACCACTGTTGTGTGAGTCGGACATTTCTGCATTGGGGTCTTCCCCCGTTTCACAGTCATCATTCTCTAGTGCGGCATCTGACAGCAGGATGTTGATATCTTGGGCAAAAGTCATTGGTTGTTGGGATAAATCTGGAGCCTCTAGAAGGTCTTCATCCTGTCTGTGACATGTATGAAGCTGCTCTTCTCCACATTCTGTTGTATTCCCAGCTTTTTTATGAAGATCAGACACAATCCTTTCCTCAATTTCTCTACTTTGTACAGTTTCCACTTCATCTTCTACGTAAAGTCCACCATGTTGCACTTCTTCTGGAGAGGGTGGGACAGATCTGATGTCCGAGTTAGGAGGGTCCACAGTCTTCCCTTCTCTAGATCCAGGATCGTCTATGATTTTGTCCCTGTCTACATCATCAGTCGCAGGAGCATCGGACCCTTCTGTGCAGACCACGTGCTCTTTGTTTTCCCAATCTTCTGTGTTACTTTGTTGACTGAGATGATTGTCCACCTCTATGCAGTCTATTTCATTACATTGTGTTTCTGCGTCTGTGAGGAAATGTTCTTGGTGATTGGATGCATCAGATCTGAGGTGATCTTCTTCAATGGTCCCTTTTATCGGGTCTGAATCAGTATGAAGCGTCTCATGTAGAATACACTGCTGCTCCTCAGAAGATGGCTCCTCATTCTCCAGGTTCATCTCTGGAACTTGACTTATTGGACTGAGGTCATCGTGAGCGCTCAGATAAACGTCTTCTAGGCTCTCATGCATCTCCCTCCAATGTCCAGCCTCATCCACAAAGCCCGAAGGAATGAAATACATCTGCCCAGCCTCATCCTCCGTACACAGGTCATCAACTGGAGGTTCTACAGAAAATTCCTGCATCTGAAATACAAAAGCAATAGCAGATTTTGAGACTGGGTTCATATAGAGCAGTGGTGTAGACTGTGAGTTCTGAGGAGACCGGCTCGCTTGTTTCCTGTAAATTCCATCATGGACATAGACTTCATGAGATTATGGCTACGTGTTTATAGTTCACGCAGGCGTCTCATGAAGTCTACGTCCAAGATGTCCAACCAATTAAGAAAAAGATGGATTTTAGAGGAAGCAACGAGCCGGATCACTTTGTTTATCTTTTGCTTTGATTACTTGATCGTGACATTCGAGATCAGACCCGGCGTAGGATGAGGGTGAGCTGAAACATCTCTACAATTATCTCACTAACATTAGATGACCTCATGGAAAGTCTTAAGAGCTTATCATGTATTGGTTACAGAGAGACCAGGTGATCACTGCTGAGGCCACCTTAGCCGGTTCGAGGATGGGTGCAGCCAGCGAGGAGCACATCCAGAGGCCACTAACTGCAGCCGACCTCATGATGTATCTGCAGAGCTGGGGCTATCGTACTATGATAAATGACCTCCAGTGTCTTTTGGGAACCTGCTGGTCCGGACCTCATTGTGTGCATTTGTTACTCTGTATTAGATCTGGTCTCCTGCTTCCTCTATGAAGTGACTTCCTTCATCCCAACATTGACTAAGTCCATGGTGAGGTGGGGCCTGGTGTTTAGGGTGGGGAGGACTCGCCTTGTTTTCAGTGTGCAGGTCATACACCAACATCTCACTGTCCAGGGTGTTCTCTGGTGTTTTCTCAATGCTGGTGTCCTGGGTGTCCAGAAAGGAGAAAGTGTCCTGGACTTCTAGTGAAATCCGGGCAGTGTCGGTTCCTGGCTCCTCTGTCGCTGTGACTTCTGCTCCTAAAATTAGAAAAATGATAGAAATGGCAAGTAAAGGGCAAGAAGTTCTGAATATCTGAATATATTGAAGATGCAGCTGCTATGGGCCCCAACTCTTTCTGACTTCTTAGATAATCCAAGAAGACATGAGAGGTTCTGAGAGTCTTCCTGACTTCTTAGATAATCCAAGAAGACATGAGAGGTTCTGAGGGTCTTCCTGACCTCTTAGATAATCCAAGAAGACATGAGAGGTTCTGAGAGTCTTCCTGACTTCTTAGATAATCCAAGAAGACATGAGAGGTTCTGAGAGTCTTCCTGACTTCTTAGATAATCCAAGAAGACATGAGAGGTTCTGAGGGTCTTCCTGACCTCTTAGATAATCCAAGAAGACATGAGAGGTTCTGAGAGTCTTCCTGACTTCTTAGATAATCCAAGAAGACATGAGAGGTTCTGAGGGTCTTCCTGACCTCTTAGATAATCCAAGAAGACATGAGAGGTTCTGAGAGTCTTCCTGACTTCTTAGATAATCCAAGAAGACATGAGAGGTTCTGAGAGTCTTCCTGACATCTTAGATAATCCAAGAAGACATGAGAGGTTCTGAGAGTCTTCCTGACTTCTTAGATAATCCAAGAAGACATGAGAGGTTCTGAGAGTCTTCCTGACTTCTTAGATAATCCAAGAAGACATGAGAAGTTCTGAGAGTCTTCCTGACTTCTTAGATAATCCAAGAAGACATGAGAGGTTCTGAGGGTCTTCCTGACTTCTTAGATAATCCAAGAAGACATGAGAGGTTCTGAGGGTCTTCCTGACTTCTTAGATAATCCAAGAAGACATGAGAGGTTCTGAGAGTCTTCCTGACCTCTTAGATAATCCAAGAAGACATGAGAAGTTCTGAGAGTCTTCCTGACTTCTTAGATAATCCAAGAAAACATGAGAGGTTTTGAGAGTCTTCCTGATCTCTTAGATAATCCAAGAAGACATGAGAGGTTCTGAGAGTCTTCCTGACGTCTTAGATAATCCAAGAAGACATGAGAGGTTCTGAGAGTCTTCCTGACTTCTTAGATAATCCAAGAAGACATGAGGGTGGTTCTGAGGGTCTTCCTGACTTCTTAGATAATCCAAGAAGACATGAGGGTGGTTCTCAGAGTCTTCCTGACTTCTTAGATAATCCAAGAAGACATGAGAGGTTCTGAAGGGCTTCTTGACTTCTTAGATAATCCAAGAAAACATGAGAGGTTCTGAGGGTCTTCCTGACCTCTTAGATAATTCAAGAAGACATGAGAGGTTCTGAGAATCTTCCTGACTTCTTAGATAATCCAAGAAGACATGAGAGGTTTTGAGAGTCTTCCTGACTTCTTAGATAATCCAGGAAGACATGAGGGTGGTTCTGAGGGTCTTCCTGACCTCTTAGATAATCCAAGAAGACATTAGGGTGGTTCTCAGAGGTTTCCTGACTTCTTAGATAATCCAAGAAGACATGAGAGGTTCTGAGAGTCTTCCTGACTTCTTAGGTAATCCAAGAAGACATGAGAGGCTCTGAGGGTCTTCCTGACTTCTTAGATAATCCAAGAAGACATGAGAGGTTCTGAGAGTCTTCCTGACTTCTTAGATAATCCGAGAAGACATGAGAGGTTCTGAGGGTCTTCCAGACCTCTTAGATAATCCAAGAAGACATGAGGGTGGTTCTCAGAGTCTTCCTGACTTCTTAGATAATCCAAGGAGACATGAGAGGTTCTGAGAGTCTTCCTGACTTCTTAGATAATCCAAGAAGACATGAGAAGTTCTGAGAGTCTTCCTGATCTCTTAGATAATCCAAGAAGACATGAGAGGTTCTGAGAGTCTTCCTGACTTCTTAGATAATCCAAGAAGACATGAGAGGTTCTGAGAGTCTTCCTGACTTCTTAGATAATCCAAGAAGACATGAGAAGTTCTGAGAGTCTTCCTGATCTCTTAGATAATCCAAGAAGACATGAGAGGTTCTGAGGGTCTTCCTGACCTCTTAGATAATCCAAGAAGACATAAGGAGGTTCAGGATTTATTCCTGATCATACATAAATGTGTCTGGCCGGATACAAGGTGGATATTTACCTTGGTGACTTTGGTTCTCTTGTTCCATCACTCGGCTTGGTCTCTGTTGGCAGGTATCATTGGACTCTGCTGGCAGAGCTTCTGCTAGTGAGAACTTCTTGGTGCTTCCTTGTGGAGCCATCACGCTAAGCCCTGGACACTCCATGCCTCGGGTCAGACGAGATAAATTTGATGTAATATGGAAAGGCAGAGTAACAGAGAATGGTCCAGAGATATGGACTCCCACACACTTCTCTGCCCGGTTTTGGGTGGATTTGGGTGAGCGGCCGGTTGGGTTCCCTGTTATGGGAGATCTTTCTAGTTTTGGTGTTGTGGGCTCGGACTTGGCTTGACCTTCTTCCCGATACTCTGCATCATGTGTGTCCATTGAATGTGGATGTTCCTCAGGATCCAAGAATATAAACTCATTCTCTTTGGATGGAGATCCAAGACTTTCTCTTCGGAGTGAGAGTTGGTTTCTGGGAGAGCGTAACGACAAACTGTTCTGCTCCACGTCACTGGCTGTGAGAACAACGGGATAAGATCTTCAGTGTTACACAGAGGAGACTCCACAATAGGTCAAAGTATAGGGAAGAAAAAACATAGCTGTGACAACTGGAAAGAGAGAAGATCTTGTTCTCCTAAAGTAGTGGTGCCCTCAGCACATTACACAGGCAAACTGCACATAGTATACACCCTTCACATAGTACACACATTGTATATACTACACACCCTGCACATAGTACACCACCTGCACATAGTACACACCCTACACATAGTACACACATTGTACATACTACACCCCCTGCATATAGTACACACCCTGCACATAGTACACAGGACCCATGCACATAGTACACTCCCTGCACATAGTACACCCCCCTGCACATAGTACGGCCCCCTGCACATAGTACACACCCTGCACATAGTACACACCCTACACATAGTACACCCCCCCCTGCACATAGTACACCCCCTGCACATAGTACACACCCTACACATAGTACACACATTGTACATACTACACCCCCTGCATATAGTACACACCCTGCACATAGTACACAGGACCCATGCACATAGTACACTCCCTGCACATAGTACACCCCCCTGCACATAGTACGGCCCCCTGCACATAGCACACACCCTGCACATAGTACACCCTCTGCACATAGTACACTCCCTGCACATAGTACACCCCCTGCACATAGTACACACCCCCTGCACATAGTACACACCCCCTGCACATAGTACACCACCTGCACATAGTACACACCCCCTGCACATAGTACACAGGACCCCTGCACATAGTACACCCCCAGCACATAGTACACCCCCTGCACATAGTACACAGGACCCTGCACATAGTACACCCCCTGCACATAGTACACCCCCTGCACATAGTATACACCCTTCACATAGTACACACATTGTACATACTACACACCCTGCACATAGTACACCCCCTGCACATAGTACACACCCTACACATAGTACACACATTGTACATACTACACCCCCTGCATATAGTACACACCCTGCACATAGTACACAGGACCCATGCACATAGTACACTCCCTGCACATAGTACGGCCCCCTGCACATAGTACACACCCTGCACATAGTACACCCCCTGCACATAGTACACTCCCTGCACATAGTACACCCCCTGCACATAGTACACACCCCCTGCACATAGTACACACCCCCCTGCACATAGTACACCACCTGCACATAGTACACACCGTGGCCATAGTACACACTGCACATAGTACACCCCCTGAACATAGTACACCCCCTGCACATAATACAAACCGTGCACATAGTACACACCCCCTGCACATAGTACACCCCCTGCACATAGTATACACCCCCTGCACATAGCACACACTACACATAGTATACACCCCCTGCACATAGTACACACTACACATAGTACACCCCCCCCCTGCACAAAGTACACCGTGCACATAGTACACACCCCCTGCACATAGTACACACCCTGCACATAGTACACACCCTGCACATAGTACACACCGCACATAGTACACACTTCACTGTTAATGAGACATGTGGCCCATATGATGTTTTTCTTACTGTCTAACATGAAATCTTAATAAACCTTTCCTATTTTAGGTCAATTAGGAACCAAAATATACATATATCTATATATACACACAAACACATGTATAAGATGTATAAAGAGGCACATTCAGGTATCTGGAAACTGCAGCCAAGGATGAACCAGACTTGTGCAAGTTCATAATTCTCTTCCTCATATTACAAACATTCCCTTAATGTTACAAAAAGACGTGTTATTCAGATGTGCCTTCAAATACATCCAAAAAAAATCAATGAGTACCCCTGACTATGGGCATCAAGCCGCCACTTAAAAAAATTATTTATACAAAATTACCGTGCAAAAACGTTACCATGTGGTGTGAATAAGCGGCATCGATCTCCTTGTGCTCATCTCTAGTCCATAATCCAATGTCATTCCATGAATATTCGGAAGCCGCACCAAACACACTAACGGGCAGATCACCGAGGGCTGCGCATGCTGTGCCTTTACCTGGGTGAAGTTGTTACAGCGCGAGGTGTAACATGGAAGAGCTGCAGCCGCTCGGTCTAATGAATTATGTCACGTTCTCATGTTCTTGTAATGTTGGTGTTTTGTATTTATGTGAAGCAGGTTAAGTAGGTAAGTAAAGATTTTATGTATTTGTGAGCTGGTGAAATAATGTTATGAGAAGTTTCGGTATAAGCTCATCTGTGATTGCACCGCGCATGTCTGAGGCTTCCACCGCGCATGTCTGTGGCTTCCACCGCGCATGTCTGAGGCTTCCACCGCGCATGTCTGAGGCTTTCCCCGCGCATGTCTGAGGCTTCCACCGCGCATGTCTGAGGCTTCCACCGTGCTTGTCTGAGGCTTTCACCGTGCATGTCTGAAGCTTCCACCGCGCATGTCTGAGGCTTCCACCGCGCATGTCTGAGGCTTCCACCTCGCATGTCTGAGGCTTCCACCGCGCATGTCTGAGGCTTCCACCTCGCATGTCTGAGGCTTCCACTGCGCATGTCCGAGGCTTCCACCGCGCATGTCTGAGGCTTCCACCTCGCATGTCTGAGGCTTTCACCGCGCATGTCTGAGGCTTTCACCGCACATGTCTGAGGCTTCCACTGCGCATGTCCGAGGCTTCCACCGCGCATGTCTGAGGCTTCCACCGCGCATGTCTGAGGCTTCCACCTCGCATGTCTGAGGCTTCCACCGCGCATGTCTGAGGCTTCCACCTCGCATGTCTGAGGCTTCCATAGTATCATAGTATCATAGTATCGTAGTATATAAGGCTGGAAGGAAACGCAAGTCCATCAAGTCCAACCTTTAAGAATTAAATAAATGTTTTATCCCCATGACCTGTGATATTTTTGCTCTCCAGAAAGGCATCCAGGCCTCTCTTGAACATGTACATAGAGTCGGCCATAACAACCTCCTGCGGCAGAGAGTTCCACAGTCTCACTGCTCTTACAGTAAAGTACCTTTGTCTATGATGATGGTAAAATCGCCTCTCCTCTAGGTGTAGAGGATGTCCCCTGTCTATGGTGATGGTAGAACCTCCTCTCCTCTAGGTGTAGAGGATGCCCCCTGTCTATGGTGATGGTAGAACCTCCTCTCCTCTAGGTGTAGAGGATGCTCCTGTCTATGGTGATGGTAGAACCTCCTCTCCTCTAGGTGTAGAGGATGCCTCCTGTCTATGGTGATGATAGACCCTCCTCTCCTCTAGGTGTAGAGGATGCCCCCCGTCTATGGTGATGGTAGAACTGCCTCTCCTCTAGGTGTAGAGGATGTCCCCTGTCTATGGTGATGGTAGAACCTCCTCTCCTCTAGGTGTAGAGGATGCCTCCTGTCTATGTTGATGGTAGAATCGCCTCTCCTCTAGGCGTAGAGGATGCCCCCTGTCTATGGTGATGGTAGAATCGCCTCTCCTCTAGGCGTAGAGGATGCCCCCTGTCTATGGTGATGGTAGAACCTCCTCTCCTCTAGGTGTAGAGGATGCCCCCTGTCTATGGCGATGGTAGAACCTCCTCTCCCCTAGGTGTAGAGGATGCCCCCTGTCTATGGTGATGGTAGAACCTCCTTCACCTCTAGGCGTAGAGGATGCCCCCTTGTCCTGGTCACAGGCCTAGGTATAAAAAGATCTTTGAAGAGATCCTTGTACTGTCCGTTCAGGTATTTGTACATTGTAATGAGGTCTCCCCTCAGTCGTCTTTTTTCTAAACTGATTAATCCCAAATTTTTTAATCTGTCAGTGTAATTCCACCGCGCATGTCTGAGACTTCCACCGCGCATGTCTGAGGCTTCCACCGCGCATGTCTGAGGCTTCCACCGCGCATGTCTGAGGCTTCCACTGCGCATGTCTGAGGCTTCCACCACACATGTCTGAGGCTTCCACTTCGCATGTCTGAGGCTTCCACCACACATGTCTGAGGCTTCCACTTCGCATGTCTGAGTCTTCCACCGCGCATGTCTGAGGCTTTCACCGCACATGTCTGAGGCTTCCACCGCGCATGTCTGAGGCTTCCACCACACATGTCTGAGGCTTCCACCGCGCATGTCTGAGACTTCCACCGCGCATGTCTGAGGCTTCCACCGTGCATGTCTAAGCTTCCACCGCGCATGTCTGAGGCTTCCACCGCGCATGTCTGAGGCTTCCACCGTGCTTGTCTGAGGCTTCCACCGCGCTTGTCTGAGACTTCCACCGCGCATGTCTGAGGCTTCCACCGCGCATGTCTGAGGCTTCCACCGCGCATGTCTGAGGCTTCCACCGCGCATGTCTGAGGCTTCCACCGCGCATGTCTGAGGCTTCCACCTCGCATGTCTGAGGCTTTCACTGCGCATGTCTGAGGCTTTCACCGCACATGTCTGAGGCTTCCACCGTGCTTGTCTGAGGCTTCCACCGTGCTTGTCTGAGGCTTTCACCGCACATGTCTGAGGCTTCCACCGTGCTTGTCTGAGGCTTCCACCGTGCTTGTCTGAGACTTCCACCGCGCATGCCTGAGGCTTCCACCGTGCATGTCTGAGGCTTCCACCGCGCATGTCTGAGGCTTCCACCGCGCATGTCTGAGGCTTCCACCGCGCTTGTCTGAGGCTTCCACCGCACATGTCTGAGGCTTCCACCGCGCATGTCTGAGGCTTCCACCACGCATGTCTGAGGCTTCCACCGCGCATGTCTGAGGCTTCCACCGCACATGTCTGAGGCTTCCACTTCGCATGTCTGAGGCTTCCACCGCGCATGTCTGAGGCTTCCACTGTGCTTGTCTGAGGCTTCCACCGTGCATGTCTAAGCTTCCACCGCGCATGTCTGAGGCTTCCACCGCGCATGTCTGAGGCTTCCACTGTGCTTGTCTGAGGCTTCCACCGCGCTTGTCTGAGACTTCCACCGCGCATGTCTGAGGCTTCCAGCGTGCATGTCTGAGGCTTCCACCGCGCATGTCTGAGGCTTCCACCACACATGTCTGAGGCTTCCACCGCGCATGTCTGAGGCTTCCACCACACATGTCTGAGGCTTCCACCGCGCATGTCTGAGGCTTCCACCACACATGTCTGAGGCTTCCACCGCGCATGTCTGAGGCTTCCACCACACATGTCTGAGGCTTCCATCGTGCTTGTCTGAGGCTTCCACCGCGCTTGTCTGAGGCTTCCACCGCGCTTGTCTGAGACTTCCACCGCGCATGTCTGAGGCTTCCACTGCGCATGTCTAAGGCTTCCACCACACATGTCTGAGGCTTCCACCGCACAAGTATGAGGCTTCCACCGCGCATGTCTGAGGCTTCCACCGCGCATGTCTGAGGCTTCCACCGCACTGTTTGAGGCTTCCACCGCGCCTGTTTGAGGCTTCCACCGCGTATGTCTGAGGCTTCCACCGCGCATGGCTGAGGCTTTGGCCGCGCATGTCTGAGGCTTCCACCACGCATGTCTGAGGCTTCCACTGTGATTGTCTGAGGCTTCCACCGCGCATGTCTGAGGCTTTCACTGTGATTCTCTGAGGCTTCCCCTGCTATTCTCTGAGGCTCCCACCTCGCATGTCTGAGGCTTTCACCGCACATGTCTGAGGCTTCCACTTCGCATGTCTGAGGCTTCCACCGCGCATGTCTGAGGCTTCCACCTTGCATGTTTTAGGCTTTCACCGCACATGTCTGAGGCTTCCACCGCGCATGGCTGAGGCTTTGGCCGCGCATGTCTGAGGCTTCCACCACGCATGTCTGAGGCTTCCACTGTGATTGTCTGAGGCTTCCACCGCGCATGTCTGAGGCTTTCACTGTGATTCTCTGAGGCTTCCCCTGCGATTCTCTGAGGCTCCCACCTCGCATGTCTGAGGCTTTCACCGCACATGTCTGAGGCTTCCACTTCGCATGTCTGAGGCTTCCACCGCGCATGTCTGAGGCTTCCACCTCGCATGTCTTAGGCTTTCACCGCACATGTCTGAGACTTCAACCGCGCATGTCTGAGGCTTCCACCGTGCATGTCTGAGGCTTCCAACGCGCATGTCTGAGGCTTCCACCGCGCATGTCTGAGGCTTCCACCGCACATGTCTGAGGCTTCCACCGTGCTTGTCTGAGGCTTCCACCGCGCTTGTCTGAGGCTTCCACCGCGCTTGTCTGAGACTTCCACCGCGCATGTCTGAGGCTTCCACTGCGCATGTCTAAGGCTTCCACCACACATGTCTGAGGCTTCCACCGCACAAGTATGAGGCTTCCACCGCGCATGTCTGAGGCTTCCACCGCGCATGTCTGAGGCTTCCACCGCACTGTTTGAGGCTTCCACCGCGCCTGTTTGAGGCTTCCACCGCGTATGTCTGAGGCTTCCACTGTGATTGTCTGAGGCTTCCACCGTGCATGTCTGAGGCTTTCACTGTGATTCTCTGAGGCTTCCCCTGCGATTCTCTGAGGCTCCCACCTCGCATGTCTTAGGCTTTCACCGCACATGTCTGAGGCTTCCACTTCGCATGTCTGAGGCTTCCACCGCGCATGTCTGAGGCTTCCACCTCGCATGTCTTAGGCTTTCACCGCACATGTCTGAGGCTTCCACCGTGCATGTCTGAGGCTTTCACTGTGATTCTCTGAGGCTTCCCCTGCGATTCTCTGAGGCTCCCACCTCGCATGTCTGAGGCTTTCACCGCACATGTCTGAGGCTTCCACTTCGCATGTCTGAGGCTTCCACCGCGCATGTCTGAGGCTTCCACCTCGCATGTCTTAGGCTTTCACCGCACATGTCTGAGGCTTCCACCGTGCTTGTCTGAGGCTTCCACCGTGCTTGTCTGAGACTTCCACCGCGCATGTCTGAGGCTTCCACCGCGCATGTTTGAGGCTTCCACCACACATGTCTGAGGCTTCCACTTCGCATTCCTGAGGCTTTCACTGCGCATGTCTGAGGCTTCCACCGCGCATGTCTGAGGCTTCCACCACACATGTCTGAGGCTTCCACCGCGCATGTCTGAGACTTCCACCGCGCATGTCTGAGGCTTCCACCCTGCATGTCTGAGGCTTCCACCTCGCATGTCTTAGGCTTTCACCGCACATGTCTGAGGCTTCCACCGTGCTTGTCTGAGGCTTCCACCGTGCTTGTCTGAGGCTTCCACCGTGCATGTCTGAGGCTTCCACCGCGCATGTTTGAGGCTTCCACCGCGCATGTCTGAGGCTTCCACCGCACATGTCTGAGGCTTCCACCGTGCTTGTCTGAGGCTTCCACCGCGCTTGTCTGAGACTTCCACCGCGCTTGTCTGAGACTTCCACCGCGCATGTCTGAGGCTTCCACCGCGCATGTCTGAGGCTTCCACCGCACATGTCTGAGGCTTCCACCGTGCTTGTCTGAGGCTTCCACCGCGCTTGTCTGAGACTTCCACCGCGCATGTCTGAGGCTTCCACTGCGCATGTCTAAGGCTTCCACCACACATGTCTGAGGCTTCCACCGCACATGTCTGAGGCTTCCACCGCACAAGTATGAGGCTTCCACCGCGCATGTCTGAGGCTTGCACCGCGCATGTCTGAGGCTTCCACCGCACTGTTTGAGGCTTCCACCGCGCCTGTTTGAGGCTTCCACCGCGTATGTCTGAGGCTTCCACCGCGCATGGCTGAGGCTTTGGCCGCGCATGTCTGAGGCTTCCACCACGCATGTCTGAGGCTTCCACTGTGATTGTCTGAGGCTTCCACCGCGCATGTCTGAGGCTTTCACTGTGATTCTCTGAGGCTTCCCCTGCGATTGTCTGAGGCTCCCACCTCGCATGTCTGAGGCTTTCACCGCACATGTCTGAGGCTTCCACCGCACATGTCTGAGGCTTCCAACGCGCATGTCTGAGGCTTCCACCGCGCATGTCTGAGGCTTCCACCGCGCATGTCTGAGGCTTCCACCACACATGTCTAAGACTTCCACCGCGCATGTCTGAGACTTCCACCGCGCATGTCTGAGGCTTCCACCGTGCATGTCTAAGCTTCCACCGCGCATGTCTGAGGCTTCCACCGCGCATGTCTGAGGCTTCCACCGTGCTTGTCTGAGGCTTCCACCGTGCTTGTCTGAGACTTCCACCGCGCATGTCTGAGGCTTCCACCGTGCATGTCTGAGGCTTCCACCGCGCATGTCTGAGGCTTCCACCACACATGTCTGAGGCTTCCACCGCGCATGTCTGAGGCTTCCACCACACATGTCTGAGGCTTCCACTTCGCATGTCTGAGGCTTCCACCGCGCATGTCTGAGGCTTCCACCTCGCATGTCTTAGTCTTTCACCGCACATGTCTGAGGCTTCCACCGTGCTTGTCTGAGGCTTCCACCGTGCTTGTCTGAGGCTTCCACCGTGCTTGTCTGAGGCTTCCACCGTGCTTGTCTGAGGCTTCCACCGTGCATGTCTGAGGCTTCCACCGCGCATGTCTGAGGCTTCCACCGCACATGTCTGAGGCTTCCACCGTTCTTGTCTGAGGCTTCCACCGCGCTTGTCTGAGGCTTCCACCGCGCTTGTCTGAGACTTCCACCGCGCATGTCTGAGGCTTCCACTGCGCATGTCTAAGGCTTCCACCACACATGTCTGAGGCTTCCACCGCACAAGTATGAGGCTTCCACCGCGCATGTCTGAGGCTTCCACCGCGCATGTCTGAGGCTTCCATCGCACTGTTTGAGGCTTCCACCGCGCCTGTTTGAGGCTTCCACCGCGTATGTCTGAGGCTTCCACCGCGCATGGCTGAGGCTTTGGCCACGCATGTCTGAGGCTTCCACTGTGATTGTCTGAGGCTTCCACCGCGCATGTCTGAGGCTTTCACTATGATTCTCTGAGGCTTCCCCTGCGATTGTCTGAGGCTCCCACCTCGCATGTCTGAGGCTTTCACCGCACATGTCTGAGGCTTCCACCGCACATGTCTGAGGCTTCCAACGCGCATGTCTGAGGCTTCCACCGCGCATGTCTGAGGCTTCTATCGCGACTTATAGGACAGCAGCTTTATAACCATCACTGTGTGATCGGAGCTCATGAGCTTCCCCAAGTGGTGGCCACGCTTATGCACATTTTGTCATTGTAGGGATTTGGTTTTGCCGTTATCACTACCACGCATGGAATATTGGAAGAATTTATCGAGCCGCAGGTTCCAGGATCAAAAATTAGCAAAACTTTTTACAATTTCACATTAGTATGAGAGCGTTGTTGAAAATGGAGTAACATATTGGAGCAGACTTAAAGAGGACCTTTCACCACCTCACATGGATGGACATACCATAATGTGGGGGCTGCTTCACAGACTATGGGGCACTTTGAGTTTTATTTCTAGTTGCTGTGATATCAGTCCTGGTATCTGACTATTGTAGTCCTCTGCACTGTCGGAGAGGAGGTGATGGAGCAGAGAAGGAGGAGCATGTATTATGCTAATCTCTGATTAGATTATTGTCACAGGTGCTTCTGCGATCCCTGTCTTGGGACACGTGTCCCTCTGTTTGCCCCTGCTCCGGACTCACCTGTCCCAGCTCCTGCTCCCCAGTGGACTGCTGTGCGCATGCATCCCCCCCTCCTAGGGCACACGCACGCCGACTGTTGGAATATTAAAGGGCCAGCGCACCGCTTAAGAACCAGCGCCTCCCTTCCTTCCCCGCTGGATCTTTGTGTGCCTACGCCATTGTGAAAGCTTCCCTGCGCCATTCCTAAGTATTCCTGCGTTCCTGCTCCTGCATTCCTGCTCCTGAGTCCTGTGTTCCTGCGTTCTCGTGTTCCTGTTTTCCCGTTCCCATCTGCCTGCACCTCCCATTGTTGACCCCGAATTGGACTTGACGTTGCATCTCTGCCGCCTGCCCTGACCCTGTGCCTGGAGCGGACCACAACACTGTCTCCTGCTAAGGTACCTCGACCTCAGCTGCCACCGCGGGCTACTCGCACCTGTGGAACGACCCAGTGGTATCCTGCCGCAGCAAGACCATCCCGCTTTGCGGTGAAGACCAGTTGCCCCTTATATTCCGGTCTCAGGTGTCAGCTTGTACCATCTCCCACAGTAGTCCAGAGGATCCACTGACCCCAAACTCTGACAATTATCATAATACACCCCCTCCTCTTCTGCCCCAGCACCTCCTCTCTGACAATGGAGAGGATTACAATGGTCAGATACCAGCAATAGATCTGCTGCTCTGCCCATGCCCAGGCATGTAACCATGACAAGGGGGCATCTTCTGTCACCATCATCACCATACACAGGATTCTGTACTGTAAGATCAGGGAGACGATGGGTGTCTCTTATGGCTGACACATGGCTCAGGGTCAGGAGGAGCCAGGGTACCTTCCTTATAAGATACTCAATGTTTCCTAACACAAGGCCGTAGACATTCGCCTTTCTCTAGATGGACACTTTGGGATTGCAGAATGGACTTATGGCCTCAGCACTACAGCCCACAACGAGGCGTCTCAGTTTTATGACTCTATACAAACAGATACTTGGACCTTCCCTCACACCTGCCATGGTAAAAGTCTTCTTCTCACCATGTGCAACATCGGGGACTGAGCTCAAGGAATCCATGCTCTTGGCTGGACGAAGGCTCATTTTTCCTGACTTGACATCTGTAAAAGAAATGATTTGAAGATAAGATTCTGGAGGCCACGAAGCCGACATCATTCTCCGAGAGTGCGGGTCCTTCTTACTCAAATGCCTTGGACAGTGCTATAGACCAAGAAATAAGAGGAGAAGGTGGACATTTAGTCAATGACCTGTTCTGTAGAGGACCTTGACCTCTCACCTTTATCCTCAGGTTTATGAGACTTGCGCTTGGAGTCTTGATTGGATCTTCCAAGGTTGAAGATGGATTTCCATTTCTTGGCCTTCAGAGATCCTTTCCTCCTGTGGAGATTATCACAGTTATGGGTCTCTCCATCTCATGTTCATACATTTGGAATTCCTCGATAGGTGCGAGCCACACAAAGGATTGTAGGGTTTCATTAGTGTCACACGTATGTATTCAATGTTCGAAAGGGACTTACTTGTGGTCTGAGAACTCGATGATTGTGTGGTAAGGGCGCATCTGCGGTGGACCGTCACCATGATTCAGCATGTTTGGTAGATTGTAGGACAAGGAGCGGAAATAATCCTCGGGGACGCAGGTTGGCCAGTTCATTGAGACACCAGGGCCTTCATTATCTTTCCCTGGAGGTACAACACAAAACGGACATCAATGGACATCAGCTGCGGAACCTTCTAGGGCGACTGGATGAAGTGACTATTGGGAGAACCTGAGGTAGTAACTGAGGCAGAGGCCATGATGAACATCTAAATATCATACATAACAAAGGTAAATCAGCGGATGACAAAGGGACAGGTAACTGCCAACCAATATGACGACAAAGAAACCATATATGGATCCAGACTTGGCCGTGTTCTGGCCGTGAGATTATGGTGGGAATGTCCTACCATGATTTGTCCCGTCACCAAACAGCTGTTCCACGTGTGTCAGGATGAATTCTACCACAATGGACTGGACTCTGACCTCCATGAAAGCGGCCGTGCTATGAAACCCTGAAGACTCGATGTCCTTGGACCTGTCGGTGGAAATGGGAGTCATCAGAAGAGCGTACATGAGAAATGATTGTCTCACTATTGGCAATGTACACGGTTACTTAGGGTTAGCATTGAGGTATCTGATCTCTGGTGCCCCGTAAAGGGGTCTGCCATTGTGTGAACCTGTCCTGCCCTGACCTTTGCCTGATTACCACGCCTCACCCTTTGCCACTCGTTCTTTTTATAGTCAGTACAGATTTTGCCCTCACTGACCACTCATCATGTTACGCCATTGTCTCTCCACCCCCCGTGGTCCGCTGCCACTGGACAAAGACTTCTCCAGAAGGTGGTGGCCTGTTCTGCTGCCCAACATTCCCAGGAGTCGTCCCGCACCATACTTGTGAGGTGCCATGGGTAACGGGAAATGCACCAAGGTGGCCACCAATGGGGGACAATACTAAAGATGTGAGGGAAAAGCTCCTCTGCTGCTGGACAGTTGGTTGAATGGACACCAGTAATGTCCTCGGGATCCTCTATGGCTGAATGTCTCAGACCTGTCTCTTCTTCTATAACATAAGGGCTAGAGGAGGAGGAGGAGGAGGCTTTTTATTTTTTTAGATTTTAAAACTTTTATTTCATTTTAATAGAGCACAAAAAACCCAATATAAATATCGTTATTTCATTACTATGCAACAACTTTTACAACAATTCCCAAAACCCAACTCGAGTATCAACCCACTCGCTCCCAGACCACCCGACCCAGCCGGGAGAAAAAGAGAGAAAAACCCAACACCCCAGAACAATGGGGGGAGATCCTTAAACCTTTGCCCCCTACCACCCAGATCTCTTCCAGGTATGCTGCCCCCCCCTTTCCCAGGCTTTTACCTTTCTTATCCTTCATGTAGGATGGACTTTGCGGGACGCCCCATTTATTTGCTATCCCTAATCTGGCCAAACACAATATCTTACTAATTACTTGTCTTATAGCAGATTCTTGTCTGCTTGGTTCAAATACCGCAAGAACAGCCGCCTGCGGTGCCCCGGGTAGAGCCATAGACTCCTCTACTAAGGGCAGGACCAGGCGACACGTACGGAGGCAGCGCCTACTAGTGGAGATGACTTTCACATCCGTATTCAGTGATAACTGGGGGTGTAGTATAGCTACACGGAGTCATTCTGGGGACCCAGGACGTCCCATCTCCTTTTCATGTTTTACGGGATGTAATAACTTCAGCCCACGCCTGTAACATTCATTTATAAATAAGTGAAATATTTCTCCGTGATCTCTAATAATGGGGCTCATTTACTAAGGGTCTGAATCGTGCATTTTCTTCGGGTTGCCTGAATTTTTCCATTTTTCCCTGAATTGCCCCGGGATTTTGGCACACCCGATCGGATTGTGGTGCATCAGCGCCGACTTTCACGCGACAGAAATGGGGGGGGGGGGCGTGAGGGTTTCGGAAAAACCGCGGAATTTAATTGTGTTGCAAGATCAGCACTCACATGAACCGGGACGAAGAAGGTGAACTCCGGCGGAATCCCCGCAGAACCCGAATCAGCGTCTGAGAACGCGGCGGTGGATCGCGAATGGACCGGGAAAGTAAATGTGCCCCAATGTGAACATTGAGGGGCAGATTTACTTACCCGGTCCATTCGCGATCCAGCGGCACGTTCTCTGCACTGGATTCGGGTCCGGCCGGGATTTATTAAGGCAGTTCCTCCACCGTCCACCAGGTGGCGCTGCTGCGCTGAAAAGCATCGGAAAGCACTGGAGTACACCGAGCCGGGCTGAGTGAAGGTAAGTGCAAGCTCCGCGACAGATTTTTTGTTTTAAATGCAGTGTTTTTTTCCGAATCCGTTTTCGTTTGGCCACGCCCCCCGATTTCCGTCGCGTGCATGCCGGTGCCAATGCGCCACAATCCGATTGCGTGCGCCAAAATCCCGGGGCAATACAGGGAAAATCGGAGCAAATCGGAAATATTCGGGTAACACGTCGGGAAAACGCGTGTTTCCTATACTTATCGTTATTAACCTATCGCATGCTCTACAGCTGCGTCCACTTACTGAACCTGAGCTGGGACCCCCAGACCCCCGTGTTGTACCGTTACAACCAGAATAGTGAGCTTCATCCGCCCTTATTCTATTCCGTATCAGCTCCGTCACCATTGAATCACGAGTCATTTGTATCAATCCTACCCTATCAGCCCTCGAAGATGGCATTTTCATCCAGGTGGAGACATTGGGGCAGATTTACTTACCCGGTCCAGTCGCGATCCCGCAGTGCGTTGTCCGAGGAAGGATTCGGGTCTGCCAGGATTTATTAACATCGTGTGTCCAACTTCCTGCATCTGTCGCTTCTGTCGGAGTTCTCCTTCTTCTTCCCGGTGCATGTGAGTGCTGATCTTGTGACACAAATCCTTTTTTAAATTCCGCGGTTTCTCCAAATCCATCGGCCACGCCCCTCCCCCCGATTTCTGTCACATGAAAGCCGGGGCCGATGCGCCACAATCCACTCACGTGCGTCAATATCCTGGGGCAATTCTGCTCAAAACGGAAATAGTTGGGAAAGCTTAGAAAAATGTGTCGGACCCTCAGTAGATGAGCCCCGATGTGCCGCATATTATTCATAATTGGGATAATGTTCAGTTCCAGATTTCTGGCGCGGTCAGCTGTTACCATCACCCCCGGTATTTACCGGCGCCGTCCCTACAGTTGTACATCCAGCTCAGGAATTTCCTCAACAAGCAGCAGGACCGACTTTCCCAAATTATTTTTAGCCCCGAAAAATGGGAAAATGTAATAATGAAATTGAGAATCTCCCGGAAAGTGTCGTGTGGTTTCTGTCACCGGGATATGTCATCCCTCTCCCCCCACTTCCCCAGCCCCTAATCCATTCTGGGGTCTGATATATAGGGGGGAGGGGACACCCCGATACAGAGGAGTGTGATACTGATCCTTGCTGTAGCTGTAGAGAACCTGCACCCGGGTAACAGAATCGTCCACAAGAAGCGACGCTCCACCCGCTCAAAGGCCTTAGCGGCGTCTAGCGACAGGATGGAGCCACCTCCCCGCGTCCCGGCTGTATGTCAGATTATAATCCGCTCCTCCTGCCGGGATTAACCCATTGTGGTCCGGATGGACAATGTCGGCTGTTGCACTTTTCAACCTCGTGGCCAAGATTCTTACATCACAATAAGAAAGGTGAGGTCTATACGCAGCCACGTCTGGTGCATCTGACAATGGAGGCCTCCATCATCGAATCCGGGACCAAACCCTTCTTAATGATGCAGGAAAGAATAGGGATCACTGCCTGATGTAGACATTGATAAAGTGCGAGGGGCAGTCCATCTGATCCGCTCCTTTTATCACCAGTCCCCCCAATAGCCCACTCTTTCCCTGTGGGAGTCGAGGGAAGGGAATGGCGCCAAGGAGATCGTCCGCTTCAGCGTCCGAGAGGGTAAGTCCCGACTGGTATAAGGAGGAGTAAGATTTACTGAATGTATTTTTCTCATGGACAGTTTTTCCCTCCTGGTTTCGAGACGAAACATCGGACACTACGCAGGTCACAGAATATAAAAATGAACCTAAGCAGTTTATCCATTTTAGTGGCAATAAACTTAACCCCTTAAGGGCGCAGGGTTTTCGCTCATTTCTCGTTCTCCATCTTCAAAAATCCATAACTCTTTCACTTTTCCGTGTGCGGCTTATTTTGTGTTACTTTCCCGTGATGTTATTTGGAAAAAAATTCCTAATGTGGAAAAATTGAAAAAAAAAAAACGCATGTGCGTCACGTTGTTGTGGCTCAGTTTTTACGCCTCTCACTCTGCGCTCCACATAACACGTCCGCTTTATTCTGTGGTTCTGTGCGATCGCGGTGACACCGGATTTATCGGTTTTATTGTGTTTTATTACATTTTCAAAAATTAAACGAATGTGTAAAAAAAAAGAAAAAAATCGTCTTCTGCCGCTAATAACTTTTTCATACTTTGGTGCACGGGGCGGGGGGCGGGGTCATTTTTTGCGAATTGAGGCGACGTTTTCATTGCTGCCGTTTCGAGATTGGTGCGACATTTTGATCACTTTTTATTTCATTTTTTATGTCATGTAAAAAGGTGTAAGAGTCGCGTTTCGGACATTTGGGCGCCATTTCCCGTGTCGGAGGTCACCGCCGGCCGTAACCGTTTTTATATTTTGATAGATTGGGCATTTGGGCGCCATTTCCCGTGTCGGAGGTCACCGCCGCCCGTAACCGTTTTTATAGTTTGATAGATCGGGCATTTGGGCGCCATTTCCCATCTCGGAGGTCACCGCCGGCCGTAACCGTTGTTATATTACGATAGGGCATTGTGGGACGCGGCGACACCTGATGTGTCTGTGATTTTTTACTGTTTATTATATTTTATATCAGTTCTAGGGAAAGGGGGGGATTAGAATTTTAATATTTTATTACATTTTTTTATTTTTTAAACTTTTTTTTTTCTCCCACTATTTCTTAGACCCTCGGTACATTAACCCTAGATGGTCAGATCCTTCCTACCATATACAAGGCAACTGTATCGCAGTATATGGCGTTTCTGCCACTGGCTCATTGTAACGAATCTGCATAAACCATTCAGCCTCGGGTCAGACAAAGACCCGGGGCTACCGATCACCGCGCCCCAATGACGGTCGGGGGAGAGACAATCGGAATACAGATGGCGATGCCCACGCACTGCCGTCTTTTAAATGCCGGCGGCAACGGAGAGGTTAATAGCTGCGATATGCAACGACCCCCACCCGTGTATGAGGAGGACTCAGCCCGTGAGCAAAGCAGCCGGCAGCCTCAAAAAGATAGCGGCACATGGGCGCCACCATCTTGCCTAGGATGGTCGCTCCCCGTGACGTCATCGGGGAGGGGCGATTCGTCTCCATGGTAACCTCGGGTCTTCCGAAGACCCAAGGCTATTTCGTTTTAACCTCTTCATTACAATGTGCTGATAGAACTGTAGTATGGCAGTATATGATAGGATTGATCAGACAACCTAGGGTTAAAGTACCCCAGGGAGTCTGAAAAATAGTAAAAAGAAAAATTAAAAAAAAAAAATTATAATAAAAAAACCTAAAAATTTCCCTAGAACTGACATAAATATAAATAAACAGTAAAAATCATAAACACATTAGGTATCGACGCGTCCGAAAATGCCCGAAATACCAAAATATATCAACGGTTTTTCAATGCGTTTAACCCCGTAACGGAAAATAGCGCCCAAAGTCGAAAATGGAACTTTTTTGCCATTTTAGAAAAATATTAAAAAATTTATAAAAAGTGATCAGAAGGTCGTACAGTCCTAAAAATGATATCATTGAAAATATTAACAAATGTCACAAAAAAAGACACCACCCACAGCTCCCTACAACAAAGTATAAAAAAGTTATTAGCGCCAGAAGATGGCAAAATAAAAAAAAACATCATGTAAATGTCTGAAAACATTATAAAACCTATACAAATTTGGTATCCCCGTAATCGTACCGACCCAAAGAATAATGTAGACATGTCATTTGGGGCGCTCAGTGAAAGCCGTAATATCCAAGCCCACAAGAAAATGGCAAAAATGCATTTTTTCCCCATTTTCACTGCATTTGGAATTTTTTCCCACTTCCGAGTACATGGCATGGAATATTCAATACCATCACTATGAAGTGCAATTTGTTACGCAGAAAACAAGCCCTCGCGCAGCTCTTTACGTGTAAAAATAAAAAAGTTATAGATTTTTGAAGGTGGGGAGTGAAAAATGGAAATGAAAAAACAGGAAAGGGCCCGGTCCTTAACCTCTGAAAATCTGACCCGTTTCTGACCTTATTTCCCTGATACCTGATATCCCCATTACCCCGAGAAAAACTAATGATCGCATCTCTGTCTTGAAAAGATAATGGGGCTCATTTACTTACCCGGTCCTGTCGTGATCCAGCGGCGCGTTCTCTGTGGAGGAT
This sequence comes from Engystomops pustulosus, assembly GCF_040894005.1. Lineage (NCBI taxonomy): Eukaryota > Metazoa > Chordata > Amphibia > Anura > Leptodactylidae > Engystomops > Engystomops pustulosus. The sequence continues at coordinate 65,359 of NC_092417.1, forward strand.
TCGGGTCCGGCTGGGATTCACTAAGGTCGTGCACCCGATGTCCACCAGGTGGCGCTGCTGCGCTGGAGTCCGTCGGAGTTCACTGTCCTATTCCTGGGTGCAGGTAAGTGCGTGTCAAGCCACACTATTTTTTTTAAATTCCGTGTTTTTTCCAAATCCGTCAGGTTTTCCTGGCCAATTAATCCCAGCCACCACTGATTCCTCCGCTGTCACCCTGTTTCTTGTCCAGTAGCGCTGTCCGACCCGCCGGAGGGTCCCATTGCCTTCGCCGTCCGTCCTGTTCCACATCTTCTCCAATGTATCTGATGTCCCATTCTCAGCCCCCGTATGATCTTCTGTTTCCTTCGGGAGCCCCTCCTGCAGATTTACCTCCTCCGGCTACTTCGTTGTACCCGAGAGTGCAGAACAGAACTTTACCACCGGCTCTGACAAACGTCCTGAACTTTCTCACTTTAACCCTTAAACAGCTGGGGTTCCCCTTATCCTGTGCCCTTCCCACAAGCATTGTACATTAAACCAATCCTAGAGAGTGTCAATGTGAAAAAGCATCAAGTAAATAGAGAAATAAACCCAGTTCAAAACAAGTCCAGATAAAAACTCCGGTACCGCCGCAGCTTAGTAATGGGTCAGTCTCCAGAATCGGATCCAGAGCAGATAAGTCCAACAAGAGGCGGAGTCTTGACCAAACAAGGGTTAATGAGGGGTGTTAGTGAAATAGTAAGGGTTAATTACCCCGCCCCACAAGAATTAACCCTTAGTACCCCAGACCGGTATCCAAAAGGAAAACAGATCCAAAGTAGCCTGAAATGAATCAGCAATCGGTAAACCATCATAAAGCTGCAGTACAGCGGAGAAGTCTCCGACCACAGACAGGCCCAACATCCGTCCTATCCATCCAAACTGAGGCTCCAGACAGAAGGTGTCCCCCTCAGGAGAACAGCATGCCCAGGAGCGCTCGCTAAGCAGGGATCACACCTCATGGATTGGGGGTCCGCTGCTGGCACTCCGATTTTTCCTGGGTTCGTCCCGGAACTTTCTTACGCAGGGCGGCTGGTCCGCATAACGTCAAGCCACGCCGGCCAGCGGTCCATCGCCACGTCTACATCCTCTGGACAGAGCTCCTCAGGCAGGTAAGGGAGGAGACGCATGCACCCGTCTGCGCCTTGCATCACGCCATGCAGCGGACCCCCACCCACGATGTATGCGCCAGCACTAGGATGTGTCCGGCCGATGCTCAGTGCGTCCCAGAATCTCCCGACGCTACGATCGCTCCGCGGAGAGGAGGAGAGGAGCCGGAATGACATCTTACACCTGAATGTACCCGAGGGCTAGAGAAGGAGGATGAGCTGTGGACAAGGGGTGAACCACAAGAACCTACCTGAGAAGATTCGGGGCCCACACGATGGCCAGGTTTCTTGTGTGCATGTTGGTTTGAGCGCTGTATGAGGCCATTCTAAGCAGGTGTCTTATTAGATATTCCAAGGTCCTAGAAGACATAGAGAGAGTTGTACATCCATTAAGGATCTCTGATTCTCTAACATGAGATCCATGCTGCAGGACATAAATAGCATTGAGGTCCTGCCTAGGAGAGCATGAGGTCACTTTTTGTGCTCCGCCACCTCCTGGGCACCAATGGTCCATGGACACCTGCCTGCAGAGCTATCAGTAGGGTATCTACCTGTAATGTGGAAGCGGAAGCTCCTTCAGCACTTCTCGTATCTTTACCAGTCGCTGCTCCTCCAGTTGGATGGCCACTGCATCCTGAAGGAACCAAAATGCAAACAAATATCAATGACAATACATTCTAGGATCATCAGAGAGACAGATCTTATGAGTGCTGGGAACATAATGATGTACGTCTCAGGGTGGCGACATCTAGGCTGTGTTGGGAGTAGAGGACCTCTGATGGGGGTCTGGGGATGGTGGGAACAGAATGATGTACGTCTCAGGGTGGTGACATCTAGGCTGTGTTTGGAGTAGTGGAGAGGACCTCTGATGGGGCCTGTGGATGGTGGGAGCATAATGATGTACGTCTCAGGGTGGTGACATCTAGGCTGTGTTGGGAGTAGTGGAGAGGACCTCTGATGGGGGCCTGGGGATGGTGGGAACAGAATGATGTACGTCTCAGGGTGGTGACATCTAGGTGTGTTGGGAGTAGAGGACCTCTGATGGGGCCTGGGGATGGTGGGAGCATAATGATGTACGTCTCAGGGTGGTGACATCTAGGCTGTGTTGGGAGTAGTGGAGAAGACCTCTGATGTGGGCCTGGGGATGGTGGGAACAGAATAATGTACGTCTCAGGGTGGTGACATCTAGGCTGTGTTAGGAGTAGTGGAGAGGACCTCTGATGGGGGCCTGGGGATGGTAGGAACAGAATGATGCACCTCTCAGGGTGGCGACATCTAGGCTGTGTTTGGAGTAGTGGAGAGGACCTCTGATGGGGGCCTTGGGCTGGTGGGAACATAATGATGTACGTCTCAGGGTGGTGACATCTGGGCTGTGTTGGGAGTAGTGGACCTCTGATGGGGGCCTGGGGATGGTGGGAACATAATGATGTACGTCTCAGGGTGGTGACATCTAGGCTGTATTGGGAGTAGAGGACCTCTGATGGGGGCTGGGGATGGTGGGAACATAATGATGTACGTCTCAGGGTGGTGACATCTAGGTGTGTTGGGAGTAGTGGAGAGGACCTCTGATGGGGGCCTGGGGATGGTGGGAACATAATGATGTACGTCTCAGGGTGGTGACATCTAGGCTGTGTTGGGAGTAGTGGAGAGGACCTCTGATGGGGCCTGGGAATGGTGGGAACAGAATGATGTACGTCTCAGGGTGGTGACATCTAGGTGTGTTGGGAGTAGTGGAGAGGACCTCTGATGGGGCCTGGGGATGGTGGGAACATAATGATGTACGTCTCAGGGTGGTGACATCTAGGCTGTGTTGGGAGTAGTGGAGAGGACCTCTGATGGGGGCCTGGGGATGGTGGGAGCATAATGATGTACGTCTCAGGGTGGTGACATCTAGGCTGTGTTGGGAGTAGTGGAGAGGACCTCTGATGGGGGCCTGGGGATGGTGGGAACAGAATGATGTACGACTCAGGGTGGTGACATCTAGGCTGTGTTGGGAGTAGTGCAGAGGAACTCTGATGGGGCCTGGGGATGGTGGGAACATAATGATGTACGTCTCAGGGTGGTGACATCTAGGCTGTGTTGGGAGTAGTGGAGAGGACCTCTGATGGGGCCTGGGATGGTGGGAACAGAATGATGTACGTCTCAGGGTGGTGACATCTAGGTGTGTTGGGAGTAGTGGAGAGGACCTCTGATGGGGGCCTGGGGATGGTGGGAACATAATGATGTACGTCTCAGGGTGGTGACATCTAGGCTGTGTTGGGAGTAGTGGAGAGGACCTCTGATGGGGCCTGGGATGGTGGGAACATAATGATGTACGTCTCAGGGTGGTGACATCTAGGCTGTGTTGGGAGTAGTGGAGAGGACCTCTGATGGGGCCTGGGGATGGTGGGAACAGAATGATGTATGTCTCAGGGTGGTGACATGTAGGTGTGTTGGGAGTAGTGGAGAGGACCTCTGATGGGGGCCTGGGGATGGTGGGAACAGAATGATGTACGTCTGAGGGTGGCGACATCTAGGCTGTGTTGGGAGTAGTGGAGAGGACCTCTGATGGGGGCCTGGGGATGGTGGGAACAGAATGATGTACGTCTGAGGGTGGTGACATCTAGGCTGTGTTGGGAGTAGTGAAGAGGACCTCTGATGGGGGCCTGGGGATGGTTGGAACAGAATGATGTACGTCTCAGGGTGGTGACATCTAGGCTGTGTTGGGAGTAGTGGAGAGGACCTCTGATGGGGGCCTGGGGATGGTGGGAACAGAATGATGTACGACTCAGGGTGGTGACATCTAGGCTGTGTTGGGAGTAGTGCAGAGGAACTCTGATGGGGCCTGGGGATGGTGGGAACATAATGATGTACGTCTCAGGGTGGTGACATCTAGGCTGTGTTGGGAGTAGTGGAGAGGACCTCTGATGGGGCCTGGGATGGTGGGAACAGAATGATGTACGTCTCAGGGTGGTGACATCTAGGTGTGTTGGGAGTAGTGGAGAGGACCTCTGATGGGGGCCTGGGGATGGTGGGAACATAATGATGTACGTCTCAGGGTGGTGACATCTAGGCTGTGTTGGGAGTAGTGGAGAGGACCTCTGATGGGGCCTGGGATGGTGGGAACATAATGATGTACGTCTCAGGGTGGTGACATCTAGGCTGTGTTGGGAGTAGTGGAGAGGACCTCTGATGGGGCCTGGGGATGGTGGGAACAGAATGATGTATGTCTCAGGGTGGTGACATGTAGGTGTGTTGGGAGTAGTGGAGAGGACCTCTGATGGGGGCCTGGGGATGGTGGGAACAGAATGATGTACGTCTGAGGGTGGCGACATCTAGGCTGTGTTGGGAGTAGTGGAGAGGACCTCTGATGGGGGCCTGGGGATGGTGGGAACAGAATGATGTACGTCTGAGGGTGGTGACATCTAGGCTGTGTTGGGAGTAGTGAAGAGGACCTCTGATGGGGGCCTGGGGATGGTTGGAACAGAATGATGTACGTCTCAGGGTGGTGACATCTAGGCTGTGTTGGGAGTAGTGGAGAGGACCTCTGATGGGGCCTGGGATGGTGGGAACAGAATGATGTACGTCTCAGGGTGGTGACATCTAGGTGTGTTGGGAGTAGTGGAGAGGACCTCTGATGGGGGCCTGGGGGTGGTGGGAACATAATGATGTACGTCTCAGGGTGGTGACATCTAGGCTGTGTTGGGAGTAGTGGAGAGGACCTCTGATGGGGCCTGGGATGGTGGGAACATAATGATGTACGTCTCAGGGTGGTGACATCTAGGCTGTGTTGGGAGTAGTGGAGAGGACCTCTGATGGGGCCTGGGATGGTGGGAACAGAATGATGTACGTCTCAGGGTGGTGACATCTAGGTGTGTTGGGAGTAGTGGAGAGGACCTCTGATGGGGGCCTGGGGATGGTGGGAACATAATGATGTACGTCTCAGGGTGGTGACATCTAGGCTGTGTTGGGAGTAGTGGAGAGGACCTCTGATGGGGCCTGGGGATGGTGGGAACATAATGATGTACGTCTCAGGGTGGCGACATCTAGGCTGTGTTGGGAGTAGTGGAGAGGGCCTATGATGGGGCCTGGGGATGGTGGGAGCATAATGATGTACGTCTCAGGGTGGTGACATCTAGGCTGTGTTGGGAGTAGTGGAGAGGACCTCTGATGGGGCCTGGGGATGGTGGGAACAGAATGATGTATGTCTCAGTGTGGTGACATCTAGGTGTTTTGGGAGTAGTGGAGAGGACCTCTGATGGGGGCCTGGGGATGTTGGGAACATAATGATGTACGTCTCAGGGTGGTGACATCTAGGCTGTGTTGGGAGTAGTGAAGAGGACCTCTGATGGGGGCCTGGGGATGGTTGAAACAGAATGATGTACGTCTCAGAGTGGTGACATCTAGGTGTGTTGGGAGTAGTGGAGAGGACCTCTGATGGGGGCCTGGGGATGGTGGGAACATAATGATGCACGTCTCAGGGTGGCGACATCTAGGCTGTGTTGGGAGTAGTGGAGAGGACCTCTGATGGGGGCCTGGGGATGGTGGGAACATAATGATGTACGTCTCAGGGTGGTGACATCTAGGCTGTGTTGAGAGTAGTGGAGAGGACCTCTGATGGGGGCCTGGGGATGGTGGGAACAGAATGATGTACGTCTTAGGGTGGTGACATCTAGGCTGTGTTGGGAGTAGTGGAGAGGACCTCTGATGGGGGCCTGGGGATGGTGGGAACAGAATGATGCACCTCTCAGGGTGGCGACATCTAGGCTGTGTTTGGAGTAGAGGAGAGGACCTCTGATGGGGGCCTGGGGATGGTGGGAACATAATGATGTACGTCTCAGGGTGGTGACATCTAGGTGTGTTGGGAGTAGTGGAGAGGACCTCTGATGGGGCCTGGGGATGGTGGGAGCATAATGATGTACGTCTCAGGGTGGTGACATCTAGGCTGTGTTGGGAGTATTGGACCTCTGATGGGGGCCTGGGGATGGTGGGAACATAATGATGTACGTCTCAGGGTGGTGACATCTAGGCTGTGTTGGGAATAGATGACCTCTGATGGGGCCTGTGGATGGTGGGAACATAATGATGTACGTCTCAGGGTGGTGACATCTAGGCTGTGTTGGGAGTACAGGACCTCTGATGGGGCCTGGGGATGGTGGGAACATAATGATGTACGTCTCAGGGTGGTGACATCTAGGCTGTGTTGGGAGTAGTGGAAAGGACCTCTGATGGGGCCTGGGAATGGTGGGAACAGCATGATGTATGTCTCAGGGTGGTGACATCTAGGTGTGTTGGGAGTAGTGGAGAGGACATCTGATGGGGGCCTGGGGATGGTGGGAACAGAATGATGTACATCTCAGGGTGATGACATCTAGGTGTGTTGGGAGTAGTGGAAAGGACCTCTGATGGGGCCTGGGAATGGTGGGAACAGCATGATGTATGTCTCAGGGTGGTGACATCTAGGTGTGTTGGGAGTAGTGGAGAGGACCTCTGATGGGGGCCTGGGGATGGTGGGAGCATAATGATGTACGTCTCAGGGTGGTGACATCTAGGCTGTGTTGAGAGTAGTGGAGAGGACCTCTGATGGGGCCTGGGGATGGTGGGAGCATTATGATGTACGTCTCAGGGTGGTGACATCTAGGCTGTGTTGGGAGTAGTGGAGAGGACATCTGATGGGGGCCTGGGGATGGTGGGAACAGAATGATGTACATCTCAGGGTGATGACATCTAGGTGTGTTGGGAGTAGTGGAGAGGACCTATGATGGGGCCTGGGGATGGTGGGAGCATAATGATGTACGTCTCAGGGTGGCGACATCTAGGCTGTGTTGGGAGTAGTGGAGAGGACCTATGATGGGGCCTGGGGATGGTGGAAGCATAATGATGTACGTCTCAGGGTGGCGACATCTAGGCTGTGTTGGGAGTAGTGGACAGGACATCTGATGGGGCCTGGGGATGGTGGGAGCATAATGATGTACGTCTCAGGGTGGTGACATCTGGGCTGTGTTGGGAGTAGTGGAGAGGACCTCTGATGGGGCCTGGGGATGGTGGGAGCATAATGATGTACGTCTCAGGGTGGTGACATCTAGGCTGTGTTGGGAGTAGTGGAGAGGACCTCTGATGGGGGCCTGGGTATGGTGGGAGCATAATGATGTACGTCTCAGGGTGGTGACATCTAGGCTGTGTTGGGAGTAGTGGAGAGGACCTCTGATGGGGGCCTGGGGATGGTGGGAACAGAATGATGCACCTCTCAGGGTGGCGACATCTAGGCTGTGTTTGGAGTAGAGGAGAGGACCTCTGATGGGGGCCTGGGGATGGTGGGAACATAATGATGTACGTCTCAGGGTGGTGACATCTAGGTGTGTTGGGAGTAGTGGAGAGGACCTCTGATGGGGCCTGGGGATGGTGGGAGCATAATGATGTACGTCTCAGGGTGGTGACATCTAGGCTGTGTTGGGAGTATTGGACCTCTGATGGGGGCCTGGGGATGGTGGGAACATAATGATGTACGTCTCAGGGTGGTGACATCTAGGCTGTGTTGGGAATAGATGACCTCTGATGGGGCCTGTGGATGGTGGGAACATAATGATGTACGTCTCAGGGTGGTGACATCTAGGCTGTGTTGGGAGTACAGGACCTCTGATGGGGCCTGGGGATGGTGGGAACATAATGATGTACGTCTCAGGGTGGTGACATCTAGGCTGTGTTGGGAGTAGTGGAAAGGACCTCTGATGGGGCCTGGGAATGGTGGGAACAGCATGATGTATGTCTCAGGGTGGTGACATCTAGGTGTGTTGGGAGTAGTGGAGAGGACCTCTGATGGGGGCCTGGGGATGGTGGGAACATAATGATGTACGTCTCAGGGTGGTGACATCTAGGCTGTGTTGAGAGTAGTGGAGAGGACCTCTGATGGGGCCTGGGGATGGTGGGAGCATTATGATGTACGTCTCAGGGTGGTGACATCTAGGCTGTGTTGGGAGTAGTGGAGAGGACCTCTGATGGGGCCTGGGATGGTGGGAACATAATGATGTACGTCTCAGGGTGGTGACATCTAGGCTGTGTTGGGAGTAGTGGAGAGGACCTCTGATGGGGCCTGGGGATGGTGGGAACAGAATGATGTATGTCTCAGGGTGGTGACATCTAGGTGTTTTGGGAGTAGTGGAGAGGACCTCTGATGGGGGCCTGGGGATGTTGGGAACATAATGATGTACGTCTCAGGGTGGTGACATCTAGGCTGTGTTGAGAGTAGTGGAGAGGACCTCTGATGGGGGCCTGGGGATGGTGGGAACAGAATGATGTACGTCTTAGGGTGGTGACATCTAGGCTGTGTTGGGAGTAGTGAAGAGGACCTCTGATGGGGGCCTGGGGATGGTTGAAACAGAATGATGCACCTCTCAGGGTGGTGACATCTAGGTGTGTTGGGAGTAGTGGAGAGGACCTCTGATGGGGGCCTGGGGATGGTGGGAACATAATGATGCACGTCTCAGGGTGGCGACATCTAGGCTGTGTTGGGAGTAGTGGAGAGGACCTCTGATGGGGGCCTGGGGATGGTGGGAACATAATGATGTACGTCTCAGGGTGGTGACATCTAGGCTGTGTTGAGAGTAGTGGAGAGGACCTCTGATGGGGGCCTGGGGATAGTGGGAACAGAATGATGTACGTCTTAGGGTGGTGACATCTAGGCTGTGTTGGGAGTAGTGGAGAGGACCTCTGATGGGGGCCTGGGGATGGTGGGAACAGAATGATGCACCTCTCAGGGTGGCGACATCTAGGCTGTGTTTGGAGTAGAGGAGAGGACCTCTGATGGGGGCCTGGGGATGGTGGGAACATAATGATGTACGTCTCAGGGTGGTGACATCTAGGTGTGTTGGGAGTAGTGGAGAGGACCTCTGATGGGGCCTGGGGATGGTGGGAGCATAATGATGTACGTCTCAGGGTGGTGACATCTAGGCTGTGTTGGGAGTATTGGACCTCTGATGGGGGCCTGGGGATGGTGGGAACATAATGATGTACGTCTCAGGGTGGTGACATCTAGGCTGTGTTGGGAATAGATGACCTCTGATGGGGCCTGTGGATGGTGGGAACATAATGATGTACGTCTCAGGGTGGTGACATCTAGGCTGTGTTGGGAGTACAGGACCTCTGATGGGGCCTGGGGATGGTGGGAACATAATGATGTACGTCTCAGGGTGGTGACATCTAGGCTGTGTTGGGAGTAGTGGAAAGGACCTCTGATGGGGCCTGGGAATGGTGGGAACAGCATGATGTATGTCTCAGGGTGGTGACATCTAGGTGTGTTGGGAGTAGTGGAGAGGACCTCTGATGGGGGCCTGGGGATGGTGGGAGCATAATGATGTACGTCTCAGGGTGGTGACATCTAGGCTGTGTTGAGAGTAGTGGAGAGGACCTCTGATGGGGCCTGGGGATGGTGGGAGCATTATGATGTACGTCTCAGGGTGGTGACATCTAGGCTGTGTTGGGAGTAGTGGAGAGGACATCTGATGGGGGCCTGGGGATGGTGGGAACAGAATGATGTACATCTCAGGGTGATGACATCTAGGTGTGTTGGGAGTAGTGGAGAGGACCTATGATGGGGCCTGGGGATGGTGGGAGCATAATGATGTACGTCTCAGGGTGGCGACATCTAGGCTGTGTTGGGAGTAGTGGAGAGGACCTATGATGGGGCCTGGGGATGGTGGAAGCATAATGATGTACGTCTCAGGGTGGCGACATCTAGGCTGTGTTGGGAGTAGTGGACAGGACATCTGATGGGGCCTGGGGATGGTGGGAGCATAATGATGTACGTCTCAGGGTGGTGACATCTGGGCTGTGTTGGGAGTAGTGGAGAGGACCTCTGATGGGGCCTGGGGATGGTGGGAGCATAATGATGTACGTCTCAGGGTGGTGACATCTAGGCTGTGTTGGGAGTAGTGGAGAGGACCTCTGATGGGGGCCTGGGTATGGTGGGAGCATAATGATGTACGTCTCAGGGTGGTGACATCTAGGCTGTGTTGGGAGTAGTGGAGAGGACCTCTGATGGGGGCCTGGGGATGGTGGGAATAGAATGATGCACCTCTCAGGGTGGCGACATCTAGGCTGTGTTTGGAGTAGTGGAGAGGACCTCTGATGGGGCTTGGGGATGGTGGGAACATAATGATGTACGTCTCAGGGTGGCGACATCTAGGTGTGTTGGAAGTAGTGGAGAGGACCTCTAATGGGGGCCTGGGGATGGTGGGAACAGAATGATGTACGTCTGAGGGTGGTGACATCTAGGCTGTGTTGGGAGTAGTGGAGAGGACCTCTGATGGGGCCTGGGGATGGTTGGAGCATATCGATGTACGTCTCAGGGTGGCGACATCTAGACTGTGTTGGGAGTAGTGAAGAGGACCTCTGATGGGGGCCTGGGGATGGTTGGAACAGAATGATGTACGTTTAAGAGTGGTGACATCTAGGTGTTTTGGGAGTAGTGGAGAGGACCTCTGATGGGGGCCTGGGGATGTTGGGAACATAATGATGTACGTCTCAGGGTGGCGACATCTAGGCTGTGTTGGGAGTAGTGGAGAGGACCTCTGATGGGGGCCTGGGGATGGTGGGAACATAATGATGTACGTCTCAGGGTGGTGACATCTAGGCTGTGTTGAGAGTAGTGGAGAGGACCTCTGATGGGGGCCTGGGGATGGTGGGAACAGAATGATGAACGTCTTAGGGTGGTGACATCTAGGCTGTGTTGGGAGTAGTGGAGAGGACCTCTGATGGGGGCCTGGGGATGGTGGGAACAGAATGATGCACCTCTCAGGGTGGCGACATCTAGGCTTTGTTTGGAGTAGTGGAAAGGACCTCTGATGGGGGCCTGGGGATGGTGGGAACATAATGATGCACGTCTCAGGGTGGTGACATCTAGGTGTGTTGGGAGTAGTGGAGAGGACCTCTGATGGGGCCTGGGGATGGTGGGAGCATAATGATGTACGTCTCAGGGTGGTGACATCTAGGCTGTGTTGGGAGTATTGGACCTCTGATGGGGGCCGGGGGATGGTGGGAACATAATGATGTACGTCTCAGGGTGGTGACATCTAGGCTGTGTTGGGAGTAGATGACCTCTGATGGGGCCTGGGGATGGTGGGAACATAATGATGTACGTCTCAGGGTGGTGACATCTAGGCTGTGTTGGGAGTAGAGGACCTCTGATGGGGCCTGGGGATGGTGGGAACAGAATGATGTACGTCTCAGGGTGGTGACATCTAGGCTATGTTGGGAGTAGTGGAAAGGACCTCTGATGGGGCCTGGGAATGGTGGGAACAGCATGATGTATGTCTCAGGGTGGTGACATCTAGGTGTGTTGGGAGTAGTGGAGAGGACCTCTGATGGGGGCCTGGGGATGGTGGGAGCATAATGATGTACGTCTCAGGGTGGTGACATCTAGGCTGTGTTGAGAGTAGTGGAGAGGACCTCTGATGGGGCCTGGGGATGGTGGGAGCATTATGATGTACGTCTCAGGGTGGTGACATCTAGGCTGTGTTGGGAGTAGTGGAGAGGACATCTGATGGGGCCTGGGGATGGTGGGAACAGAATGATGTACGTCTCAGGGTGATGACATCTAGGTGTGTTGGGAGTAGTGGAGAGGACCTATGATGGGGCCTGGGGATGGTGGGAGCATAATGATGTACGTCTCAGGGTGGCGACATCTAGGCTGTGTTGGGAGTAGTGGAGAGGGCCTATGATGGGGCCTGGGGATGGTGGAAGCATAATGATGTACGTCTCAGGGTGGCGACATCTAGGCTGTGTTGGGAGTAGTGGACAGGACATCTGATGGGGCCTGGGGATGGTGGGAGCATAATGATGTACGTCTCAGGGTGGTGACATCTGGGCTGTGTTGGGAGTAGTGGAGAGGACCTCTGATGGGGCCTGGGGATGGTGGGAGCATAATGATGTACGTCTCAGGGTGGTGACATCTAGGCTGTGTTGGGAGTAGTGGAGAGGACCTCTGATGGGGGCCTGGGTATGGTGGGAGCATAATGATGTACGTCTCAGGGTGGTGACATCTAGGCTGTGTTGGGAGTAGTGGAGAGGACCTCTGATGGGGGTCTGGGGATGGTGGGAACATAATGATGTACGTCTCAGGGTGGTGACATCTAGGCTGTGTTGGGAGTAGTGGAGAGGACCTCTGATGGGGGCCTGGGGATGGTGGGAACAGAATGATGTACGTATCAGGGTGGTGACATCTAGGCTGTGTTGGGAGTAGTGGAGAGGACCTCTTATGGGGGCCTGGGGATGGTGGGAACAGAATGATGCACCTCTCAGGGTGGCGACATCTAGGCTGTGTTTGGAGTAGTGGAGAGGACCTCTGATGGGGCTTGGGGATGGTGGGAACATAATGATGTACATCTCAGGGTGGCGACATCTAGGTGTGTTGGAAGTAGTGGAGAGGACCTCTAATGGGGGCCTGGGGATGGTGGGAGCATAATGATGTACGTCTCACGGTGGTGACATCTAGGCTGTGTTGGGAGTAGTGGAGAGGACCTCTGATGGGGGTCTGGGGATGGTGGGAACGGAATGATGTACGTCTCAGGGTGGTGACATCTAGGCTGTGTCGGGAGTAGTGGAGAGGACCTCTGATGGGGGCCTGGGGATGGTGGGAACATAATGATGCACGTCTCAGGGTGGTGACATCTAGGTGTGTTGGGAGTAGTGGAGAGGACCTCTGATGGGGGCCTGGTGATAGTGGGAGCATAATGATGTACGTCTCAGGGTGGCGACATCTAGGCTGTGTTAGGAGTAGTGGAGAGGGCCTATGATGGGGCTTGGGGATGGTGGGAACATAATGATGTACATCTCAGGGTGGCGACATCTAGGTGTGTTGGAAGTAGTGGAGAGGACCTCTAATGGGGGCCTGGGGATGGTGGGAGCATAATGATGTACGTCTCAGGGTGGTGACATCTGGGCTGTGTTGGGAGTAGTGGAGAGGACCTCTGATGGGGCCTGGGGATGGTGGGAGCATAATGATGTACGTCTCAGGGTGGTGATATCTAGGCTGTGTTGGGAGTAGTGGAGAGGACCTCTGATGGGGGCCTGGGTATGGTGGGAGCATAATGATGTACGTCTCAGGGTGGTGACATCTAGGCTGTGTTGGGAGTAGTGGAGAGGACCTCTGATGGGGGTCTGGGGATGGTGGGAACATAATGATGTACGTCTCAGGGTGGTGACATCTAGGCTGTGTTGGGAGTAGTGGAGAGGACCTCTGATGGGGGCCTGGGGATGGTGGGAACAGAATGATGTACGTATCAGGTCGGTGACATCTAGGTTGTGTTGGGAGTAGTGGAGAGGACCTCTGATGGGGGCCTGGGGATGGTGGGAACAGAATGATGCACCTCTCAGGGTGGCGACATCTAGGCTGTGTTTGGAGTAGTGGAGAGGACCTCTGATGGGGCTTGGGGATGGTGGGAACATAATGATGTATATCTCAGGGTGGCGACATCTAGGTGTGTTGGAAGTAGTGGAGAGGACCTCTAATGGGGGCCTGGGGATGGTGGGAGCATAATGATGTACGTCTCAGGGTGGTGACATCTAGGCTGTGTTGGGAGTAGTGGAGAGGACCTCTGATGGGGGCCTGGTGATAGTGGGAGCATAATGATGTACGTCTCAGGGTGGTGACATCTAGGTGTGTTGGGAGTAGTGGAGAGGACCTCTGATGGGGGTCTGGGGATGGTGGGAACATAATGATGTACGTCTCAGGGTGGTGACATCTAGGCTGTGTTGGGAGTAGTGGAGAGGACCTCTGATGGGGGTCTGGGGATGGTGGGAGCATAATGATGTACGTCTCAGGGTGATGACATCTAGGTGTGTTGGGAATAGTTGAGAGGACCTCTGATGGGCGCCTGGGGATGGTGGGAACATAATGATGTACGTCTCAGGGTGGTGACATCTAGGCTGTGTTGAGAGTAGTGGAGAGGACCTCTGATGGGGGCCTGGGGATGGTGGGAATGGAATAATGTACGTCTCAGGGTGGTGACATCTAGGCTGTGTTGGGAGTAGTGGAGAGGACCTATGATGGGGCCTGGGGATGGTGGGAGCATAATGATGTACGTCTCAGGGTGGCGACATCTAGGCTGTGTTGGGAGTAGTGGAGAGGACCTCTGATGGGGGCATGGGGATGGTGGGAACAGAATGATGTACGTCTCAGGGTGATGACATCTAGGTGTGTTGGGAATAGTTGAGAGGACCTCTGATGGGCGCCTGGGGATGGTGGGAACATAATGATGTACGTCTCAGGGTGGTGACATCTAGGCTGTGTTGAGAGTAGTGGAGAGGACCTCTGATGGGGCCTGGGGATGGTGGGAGCATAATGATGTACGTCTCAGGGTGGTGATATCTGGGCTGTGTTGGGAGTAGTGGAGAGGACCTCTGATGGGGGCCTGGGGATGGTGGGAGCATAATGATGTACGTCTCAGGGTGGTGACATCTAGGCTGTGTTGGGAGTAGTGGAGAGGACCTCTGATGGGGGTCTGGGGATGGTGGGAATGGAATGATGTACGTCTCAGGGTGGTGACATCTAGGCTGTGTTGGGAGTAGTGGAGAGGACCTCTGATGGGGGCCTGGGGATGGTGGGAACAGAATGATGCACCTCTCAGGGTGGCGACATCTAGGCTGTGTTTGGAGTAGTGGAGAGGACCTCTGATGGGGGCCTGGGGATGGTGGGAACATAATGATGTACGTCTCAGGGTGGCGACATCTAGGTGTGTTGGAAGTAGTGGAGAGGACCTCTAATGGGGGCCTGGGGATGGTGGGAGCATAATGATGTACGTCTCAGGGTGGTGACATCTAGGCTGTGTTGGGAGTAGTGGAGAGGACCTCTGATGGGGGCCTGGTGATAGTGGGAGCATAATGATGTACGTCTCAGGGTGGTGACATCTAGGTGTGTTGGGAGTAGTGGAGAGGACCTCTGATGGGGGTCTGGGGATGGTGGGAACATAATGATGTACGTCTTAGGGTGGTGACATCTAGGCTGTGTTGGGAGTAGTGGAGAGGACCTCTGATGGGGGTCTGGGGATGGTGGGAGCATAATGATGTACGTCTCAGGGTGATGACATCTAGGTGTGTTGGGAATAGTTGAGAGGACCTCTGATGGGCGCCTGGGGATGGTGGGAACATAATGATGTACGTCTCAGGGTGGTGACATCTAGGCTGTGTTGAGAGTAGTGGAGAGGACCTCTGATGGGGGCCTGGGGATGGTGGGAATGGAATAATGTACGTCTCAGGGTGGTGACATCTAGGCTGTGTTGGGAGTAGTGGAGAGGACCTATGATGGGGCCTGGGGATGGTGGGAGCATAATGATGTACGTCTCAGGGTGGCGACATCTAGGCTGTGTTGGGAGTAGTGGAGAGGACCTCTGATGGGGGCATGGGGATGGTGGGAACAGAATGATGTACGTCTCAGGGTGATGACATCTAGGTGTGTTGGGAATAGTTGAGAGGACCTCTGATGGGCGCCTGGGGATGGTGGGAACATAATGATGTACGTCTCAGGGTGGTGACATCTAGGCTGTGTTGAGAGTAGTGGAGAGGACCTCTGATGGGGCCTGGGGATGGTGGGAGCATAATGATGTACGTCTCAGGGTGGTGATATCTGGGCTGTGTTGGGAGTAGTGGAGAGGACCTCTGATGGGGGCCTGGGGATGGTGGGAGCATAATGATGTACGTCTCAGGGTGGTGACATCTAGGCTGTGTTGGGAGTAGTGGAGAGGACCTCTGATGGGGGTCTGGGGATGGTGGGAATGGAATGATGTACGTCTCAGGGTGGTGACATCTAGGCTGTGTTGGGAGTAGTGGAGAGGACCTCTGATGGGGGCCTGGGGATGGTGGGAACAGAATGATGCACCTCTCAGGGTGGCGACATCTAGGCTGTGTTTGGAGTAGTGGAGAGGACCTCTGATGGGGGCCTGGGGATGGTGGGAACATAATGATGTACGTCTCAGGGTGGCGACATCTAGGTGTGTTGGAAGTAGTGGAGAGGACCTCTAATGGGGGCCTGGGGATGGTGGGAGCATAATGATGTACGTCTCAGGGTGGTGACATCTAGGCTGTGTTGGGAGTAGTGGAGAGGACCTCTGATGGGGTCTGGGGATGGTGGGAACGGAATGATGTACGTCTCAGGGTGGTGACATCTAGGCTGTGTTGGGAGTAGTGGAGAGGACCTATGATGGGGCCTGGGGATGGTGGGAGCATAATGATGTACGTCTCAGGGTGGTGACATCTAGGCTGTGTTGGGAGTAGTGGAGAGGACCTCTGATGGGGGCCTGGGGATGGTGGGAACATAATGATGTACGTCTCAGGGTGGTGACATCTAGGCTGTGTTGAGAGTAGTGGAGAGGACCTCTGATGGGGCCTGGGGATGGTGGGAGCATAATGATGTACGTCTCAGGGTGGTGATATCTGGGCTGTGTTGGGAGTAGTGGAGAGGACCTCTGATGGGGGCCTGGGGATGGTGGGAGCATAATGATGTACGTCTCAGGGTGGTGACATCTAGGCTGTGTTGGGAGTAGTGGAGAGGACCTCTGATGGGGGTCTGGGGATGGTGGGAATGGAATGATGTACGTCTCAGGGTGGTGACATCTAGGCTGTGTTGGGAGTAGTGGAGAGGACCTCTGATGGGGGCCTGGGGATGGTGGGAACAGAATGATGTACGTATCAGGGTGGTGACATCTAGGCTGTGTTGGGAGTAGTGGAGAGGACCTCTGATGGGGGCCTGGGGATGGTGGGAACAGAATGATGCACCTCTCAGGGTGGCGACATCTAGGCTGTGTTTGGAGTAGTGGAGAGGACCTCTGATGGGGGCCTGGGGATGGTGGGAACATAATGATGTACGTCTCAGGGTGGCGACATCTAGGTGTGTTGGAAGTAGTGGAGAGGACCTCTAATGGGGGCCTGGGGATGGTGGGAGCATAATGATGTACGTCTCAGGGTGGTGACATCTAGGCTGTGTTGGGAGTAGTGGAGAGGACCTCTGATGGGGTCTGGGGATGGTGGGAACGGAATGATGTACGTCTCAGGGTGGTGACATCTAGGCTGTGTTGGGAGTAGTGGAGAGGACCTATGATGGGGCCTAGGGATGGTGGGAGCATAATGATGTACGTCTCAGGGTGGTGACATCTAGGCTGTGTTGGGAGTAGTGGAGAGGACCTCTGATGGGGGCCTGGGGATGGTGGGAACAGAATGATGTACGTCTCAGGGTGGTGACATCTAGGCTGTGTTGGGAGTAGTGGAGAGGACCTCTGATGGGGGCCTGGTGATAGTGGGAGCATAATGATGTACGTCTCAGGGTGGTGACATCTAGGTGTGTTGGGAGTAGTGGAGAGGACCTCTGATGGGGGTCTGGGGATGGTGGGAACATAATGATGTACGTCTCAGGGTGGTGACATCTAGGCTGTGTTGGGAGTAGTGGAGAGGACCTCTGATGGGGGTCTGGGGATGGTGGGAGCATAATGATGTACGTCTCAGGGTGATGACATCTAGGTGTGTTGGGAATAGTTGAGAGGACCTCTGATGGGGGCCTGGGGATGGTGGGAACAGAATGATGTACGTATCAGGGTGGTGACATCTAGGCTGTGTTGGGAGTAGTGGAGAGGACCTCTGATGGGGGCCTGGGGATGGTGGGAACAGAATGATGCACCTCTCAGGGTGTCGACATCTAGGCTGTGTTTGGAGTAGTGGAGAGGACCTCTGATGGGGCTTGGGGATGGTGGGAACATAATGATGTACATCTCAGGGTGGCGACATCTAGGTGTGTTGGAAGTAGTGGAGAGGACCTCTAATGGGGGCCTGGGGATGGTGGGAGCATAATGATGTACGTCTCAGGGTGGTGACATCTAGGTGTGTTGGGAGTAGTGGAGAGGACCTCTGATGGGGGTCTGGGGATGGTGGGAACATAATGATGTACGTCTCAGGGTGGTGACATCTAGGCTGTGTTGGGAGTAGTGGAGAGGACCTCTGATGGGGGTCTGGGGATGGTGGGAGCATAATGATGTACGTCTCAGGGTGATGACATCTAGGTGTGTTGGGAATAGTTGAGAGGACCTCTGATGGGCGCCTGGAGATGGTGGGAACATAATGATGTACGTCTCAGGGTGGTGACATCTAGGCTGTGTTGAGAGTAGTGGAGAGGACCTCTGATGGGGGCCTGGGGATGGTGGGAATGGAATAATGTACGTCTCAGGGTGGTGACATCTAGGCTGTGTTGGGAGTAGTGGAGAGGACCTATGATGGGGCCTGGGGATGGTGGGAGCATAATGATGTACGTCTCAGGGTGGCGACATCTAGGCTGTGTTGGGAGTAGTGGAGAGGACCTCTGATGGGGGCATGGGGATGGTGGGAACAGAATGATGTACGTCTCAGGGTGATGACATCTAGGTGTGTTGGGAATAGTTGAGAGGACCTCTGATGGGCGCCTGGGGATGGTGGGAACATAATGATGTACGTCTCAGGGTGGTGACATCTAGGCTGTGTTGAGAGTAGTGGAGAGGACCTCTGATGGGGCCTGGGGATGGTGGGAGCATAATGATGTACGTCTCAGGGTGGTGATATCTGGGCTGTGTTGGGAGTAGTGGAGAGGACCTCTGATGGGGGCCTGGGGATGGTGGGAGCATAATGATGTACGTCTCAGGGTGGTGACATCTAGGCTGTGTTGGGAGTAGTGGAGAGGACCTCTGATGGGGGTCTGGGGATGGTGGGAATGGAATGATGTACGTCTCAGGGTGGTGACATCTAGGCTGTGTTGGGAGTAGTGGAGAGGACCTCTGATGGGGGCCTGGGGATGGTGGGAACAGAATGATGTACGTATCAGGGTGGTGACATCTAGGCTGTGTTGGGAGTAGTGGAGAGGACCTCTGATGGGGGCCTGGGGATGGTGGGAACAGAATGATGCACCTCTCAGGGTGGCGACATCTAGGCTGTGTTTGGAGTAGTGGAGAGGACCTCTGATGGGGGCCTGGGGATGGTGGGAACATAATGATGTACGTCTCAGGGTGGCGACATCTAGGTGTGTTGGAAGTAGTGGAGAGGACCTCTAATGGGGGCCTGGGGATGGTGGGAGCATAATGATGTACGTCTCAGGGTGGTGACATCTAGGCTGTGTTGGGAGTAGTGGAGAGGACCTCTGATGGGGTCTGGGGATGGTGGGAACGGAATGATGTACGTCTCAGGGTGGTGACATCTAGGCTGTGTTGGGAGTAGTGGAGAGGACCTATGATGGGGCCTGGGGATGGTGGGAGCATAATGATGTACGTCTCAGGGTGGTGACATCTAGGCTGTGTTGGGAGTAGTGGAGAGGACCTCTGATGGGGGTCTGGGGATGGTGGGAACATAATGATATACGTCTCAGGGTGGTGACATCTTGGCTGTGTTGGGATGATGGGAACATTTGATGAATGTTTTCAGGATAATGGACACATCTGATGATTTTTTTTGAATGAAGGACATCCCCTGCAGTTAGTTGGTGGTCAGAACATGTAACGAGTTTGGGTGGATGGTGGGGACACGTGTCTGGCTGTGGAGATCTGGGAGACCATGTAACTTCCCACGGGGAGAAATCTGAACTGGACAACATTATTTTAGTCATTCTGGAGACCGGGCGATGATCGGGGGATTTTTTCTGAGATTGGGAGTCAAGGAGTAATTTTTAGGAGGAGGAAATTGACCTCTGGCTCATGGGGTAAGTGTCCCTCACATACATACAGCAAACTTGTCATAGAGCTGATACGTTAGGAGGGGATTCGGCAGTTCTCTGAAATAAGCTTTGCAGAGGGAGCTGACGCAGTGGACATCCTGTAGGTAGGTACTCTTGTTCAGGTCTGGGGGCTTCTCTATGTCAAACTCTTGTCTGGATTGTTAAAATGATACAAGAAGAATGGATTATTGGACCAATATTAGATCTTTGTTTCCTCTTCTATTTTTAGCATCTTCTTCCATGGCGCACTTACCTCAGCTTCTGGACATTGGAGGCGATGCCACACAACCGGTAGATGCCATCTACAATCCCATGCTCCTCCACAAACTCTGCACAGCTCTTCAGGACCTGAGGAACTGACCACATCGGCCGATTAGTGGTGAAGGTCACGTAGACCAATGGTTGGACTCCATGGTATCAGGAGGGGAAGAGGAGGTTTAGTTATCAGGGTGAACTTGAAGAAATAGTGAAGTGTCACAAATGGAGTAAAAGTGTTGGTGAAAATGTTTGAAGCATTAGAATCAGTTTCATTACTGGAGAGGAGAAAAGAACCTTTCAATTTACAGTAATGGGTTAAGCCCAAAAAGGACGAGCGCCAAACCAGACTGGTATATAGGGGGGACGCCTTCTGGTTGTTCTGTATTGTGGACGGCACATGAGGAAACATATAGGACCTTTGGTAGCTTCAGTGTAAGGGGTCACCGTCATATGTGTTCCTTATCTGCTCCCTGCAATACAAGGTCCCTGCATGCGAGGGCTCACATTCCATATGAGAGCGTGGATGGAGACACGAGGTGAGGACACAATCTATATGGAGGGTATATGGAGACACGAGGTGAGGACACAATCTATATGGAGGTTAGATGGAGACACGAGGTGAGGACACAATCTATATGGAGGGTAGATGGAGACGCGAGGTGAGGACACAATCTATATGGATGGTAGATGGAGACACGAGGTGAGGACACAATCTATATGGAGGATAGATGGAGACACGAGGTGAGGACACAATCTATATGGAGGGTAGATGGAGACACGAGGTGAGGACACAATCTATATGGAGGTTAGATGGAGACACGAGGTGAGGACACAATCTATATGGAGGGGAGATGGAGACACGAGGTGAGGACACAATCTATATGGAGAGGAGATGGAGACACGAGGTGAGGACACAATCTATATGGAGGGTAGATGGAGACACGAGGTGAGGACACAATCTATATGGAGGGTAGATGGAGACACGAGGTGAGGACACAATCTATATGGATGGTAGATGGAGACACTAGGGGAGGACACAAACTATATGGAGGGGAGATAGAGACACGAGGTGAGGACACAATCTATATGGAGGGGAGATGGAGACACGAGGTGAGGACACAATCTATATGGAGGGTAGATGGAGACATGAGGTGAGGACACAATCTATATGGAGGGTAGATGGAGACACAAGGTGAGGGCACAATCTATATGGAGGGTAGATGGAGACACGAGGTGAGGACACAATCTATATAGAGGGTAGATGGAGACACGAGGTGAGGACACAATCTATATAGAGGGGAGATGGAGACACGAGGTGAGGACACAATCTATATGTAGGGTAGATGGAGACACGAGGTGAGGACACAATCTATATGGAGGGTAGATGGAGACACGAGGTGAGGACACAATCTATATGGAGGGTAGATGGAGACACGAGGTGAGGACACAATCTATACGGAGGGTAAATGGAGACACGAGGTGAGGATACAATCTATATGGAGGGTACATGGAGACACGAGGTGAGGACACAATCTATATGGATGGTAGATGGAGACACGAGGTGAGGACACAATCTATATGGGGGGTAAATGGTGACATCAGGTGAGGACACAATCTATATGGAGGGTAGATGGAGACACGAGGTGAGGACACAATCTATATGGAGGGGAGATGGAGACACGAGGTAAGGACACAATCTATATGGAGGGGAGATGGAGACACGAGGTGAGGACACAATCTATTTGGAGGGGAGATGGAGACACGAGGTGAGGACACAATCTATATGGAGGGGAGATGGAGACATGAGGTGAGGACACAATCTGTATGGAGGGTAGATGGAGATGCGAGGTGAGGACACAATCTATATGGAGGATAGATGGAGACACGAGGTGAGGACACAATCTATATGGAGGGTAGATGGAGACACGAGGTGAGGACACAATCTATATGAAGGGGAGATTGAGACACGAGGTGAGGACACAATCTATATGGAGGGTAGATGGAGACACGAGGTGAGGACACAATCTATATGGAGGGGAGATGGAGACACGAGGTGAGGACACAATCTATTTGGAGGGGAGATGGAGACATGAGGTGAGGACACAATCTATATGGAGGGGAGATGGAGACATGAGGTGAGGACACAATCTGTATGGAGGGTAGATGGAGACGCGAGGTGAGGACACAATCTATATGGAGGATAGATGGAGACACGAGGTGAGGACACAATCTATATGGAGGGTAGATGGAGACACGAGGTGAGGACACAATCTATATGGATGGTAGATAGAGACACGAGGTGAGGACACAATCTATATGGAGGGGAGATGAAGACACGAGGTGAGGACACAATCTATATGGAGGGTAGATGGAGACAGGAGGTGAGGACACAATCTATATGGAGGGGAGATGGAAACACGAGGTGAGGACACAATCTATATGGAGGGTAGATGGAGACAGGAGGTGAGGACACAATCTATATGGAGGGTAGATGGAGACACGAGGTGAGGACACAATCTATATGGAGGGGAGATGGGGACTCGAGGTGAGGAGACAATCTATATGGAGGGTAGATGGAGACACGAGGTGAGAACACAATCTATATGGAGGGGAGATGGAGACACGAGGTGAGGACACAATCTATATGGAGGGTAGATGGAGACACGAGGTGAGGACACAATCTATATGGAGGGGAGATGGAGACACGAGGTGTGGACACAATCTATATGGAGGGTAGATGGAGACAGGAGGTGAGGACACAATCTATATGGAGGGTAGATAGAGACACGAGGTGAGGACACAATCTATACGGAGGGTAAATGGAGACACGAGGTGAGGATACAATCTATATGGATGGTACATGGAGACACGAGGTGAGGACACAATCTATATGGATGGTAGATGGAGACACAAGGTGAGGACACAATCTATATGGGGGGTAAATGGTGACATCAGGTGAGGACACAATCTATATGGAGGGGAGATGGAGACACGAGGTAAGGACACAATCTATATGGAGGGGAGATGGAGACACGAGGTGAGGACACAATCTATTTGGAGGGGAGATGGAGACATGAGGTGAGGACACAATCTATATGGAGGGGAGATGGAGACATGAGGTGAGGACACAATCTGTATGGAGGGTAGATGGAGACGCGAGGTGAGGACACAATCTATATGGAGGATAGATGGAGACACGAGGTGAGGACACAATCTATATGGAGGGTAGATGGAGACACGAGGTGAGGACACAATCTATATGGATGGTAGATGGAGACACGAGGTGAGGACACAATCTATATGGAGGGGTAGATGGAGACACGAGGTGAGGACACAATCTATATGGAGGGGAGATGGAGACACGAGGTGAGGACACAATCTATATGGAGGGGTAGATGGAGACACGAGGTGAGGACACAATCTATTTGGAGGGGAGATGGAGACATGAGGTGAGGACACAATCTATATGGAGGGGAGATGGAGACATGAGGTGAGGACACAATCTGTATGGAGGGTAGATGGAGACGCGAGGTGAGGACACAATCTATATGGAGGATAGATGGAGACACGAGGTGAGGACAAAATCTATATGGAGGGTAGATGGAGACACGAGGTGAGGACACAATCTATATGGATGGTAGATGGAGACACGAGGTGAGGACACAATCTATATGGAGGGGTAGATGGAGACACGAGGTGATGACACCATCTATATGGAGGGGAGATGGAGACACGAGGTAAGGACACAATCTATATGGAGGGGAGATGGAGACACGAGGTGAGGACACAATCTATTTGGAGGGGAGATGGAGACATGAGGTGAGGACACAATCTATATGGAGGGGAGATGGAGACATGAGGTGAGGACACAATCTGTATGGAGGGTAGATGGAGACGCGAGGTGAGGACACAATCTATATGGAGGATAGATGGAGACACGAGGTGAGGACACAATCTATATGGAGGGTAGATGGAGACACGAGGTGAGGACACAATCTATATGGATGGTAGATGGAGACACGAGGTGAGGACACAATCTATATGGAGGGGTAGATGGAGACACGAGGTGAGGACACAATCTATATGGAGGGGAGATGGAGACACGAGGTGAGGACACAATCTATATGGAGGGGTAGATGGAGACACGAGGTGAGGACACAATCTATATGGAGGGTAGATGGAGACATGAGGTGAGGACACAATCTATATGGAGGGTAGATGGAGACACGAGGTGAGGACACAATCTATATGGAGGGGTAGATGGAGACACGAGGTGAGGACACAATCTATATGGAGGGGAGATGGAGACACGAGGTGAGGACACAATCTATATGGAGGGGTAGATGGAGACACGAGGTGAGGACACAATCTATATGGAGGGTAGATGGAGACATGAGGTGAGGACACAATCTATATGGAGGGTAGATGGAGACACGAGGTGAGGACACAATCTATATGGAGGATAGATGAAGACATGAGGTGAGGACACAATCTATATAGAGGGGAGATGGAGACACGAGGTGAGGACACAATCTATATGGAGGGTAGATGGAGACAGGAGGTGAGGACACAATCTATATGGAGGGTAGATGGAGACACGAGGTGAGGACACAATCTATATGGAGGGGAGATGGAGACATGAGGTGAGGACACAATCTATATGGAGGGGAGATGGAGACACGAGGTGAGGACACGATCTATATGGAGGGTAGATGGAGACACGAGGTGAGGTAACAATCGATGTGGAGATCACACAAGAGGAGAGCCAAAACATTGTGTATATACTCCACCACAGTGGAGGAGAGCTGACACATCCACTATATACTACACCACACAGGAGGAGAGCCGACATATACTTTATATACTCAATCACACAGGAGGAGAGCCTAAACATCCTCTATATACTACACCACACAGGAGAGCCGACACATCCTCTATATACTACACCAAACACGAGGAGAGCTGACACATTGGGGCAGATTTACTTACCCGGTCCATTCCCAATTCCAGTGGTGCGTTCTCTGCGGTAGATTCGGGTCTTCCGGTGATTCAACCAGTTCCTCCGACGTCAACCAGATGTCGCTGCTGCGCTGAAGTTCCCTGAGGTCTGCCGGAGTTCACGATCCTATACTTGGTGAAGGTAAGTGCATGTCCCACGACACTTTTTTTTAAAAAAAATGCGGCGGTTTCTCCGAATCCGTCGGGTTTTCGTTCGGCCACGCCCCCCGATTTCAGTTGCGTGCACGCCAACGCCGATGCGCCGCAATGCGCTCGCGTGCGCCAAAAACCCAGGGCAATTCAGGAAAAATCGGCGCAAATTGGAAATATTCGGGTAACACCTCCTCCATATACTACACCACACAGGAGGAGAGCTGACACATCCTCTATATACACCACCACACAGGAGGAGAGCCGGCACATCCTCTATATACTCCACCACACAGGAGGAGAGCTGACACTTCTTCCATATACTCCACCACACAGGAGGAGATCCGCCACATCCTCTATATACACCACCGCACAGGAGGAGAGCCGACACATCCTCTATATACTCCACCACACAGGAGGAGAGCTGACACATCCTCCATATACTCCACCACACAGGAGGAGAACCAGCACCTCCTCTATATACTGCACCACACAGGAGGAGAGCTGACACATCCTCTATATACTACACCACACAGGAGAGCCGACACATCCTCTATATACTACACCACACAGGAGGAGAGCCAACACGTCCTCTATATACTACACCACACAGGAAGAGAGCTGACACATCCTCTATATACTAGACCACACAGGAAGAGAGCTGACACATCCTCTATATACTACACCACACAAGAGGAGAGCCGACACATCCTCTATGTACTACACCACACAGGAGGAGAGCTGACACATCCTCTATATACTACACCACACAGGAGGAGAGCCGACACATCCTCTATATACTACACCACACAGGAGGAGAGCCAACACATCCTCTATATACTGCACAACACTGGAAGAGAGCCGACACATCCTCTATATACTACACCACACAAGAGGAGAGCCGACACATCCTCTATATACTATAACACACAGCAGGAGAGCCAACACATCCTCTATATACTGCACAACACTGGAAGAGAGCCGACACATCATCTATATACTACACCACACAGGAGGAGAGCTGACACATGCTCTATATACTCCACCACACAGGAGGAGAGCTGACACATCCTCTATATACTACATCACACAGGAGAAGAGCCGACACATCCTATATATACTACACCACACAAGAGGAGAGCCGACACATCCTCTATATACTACACCACAGAAGAGGAGAGCCGAGACATCCTCTATACACTACACCACACAGGAGGAGAGCTGACACATCCTCTATATACTACACCACACAAGAGGAGAGATGACACATCCTCTATATACTACACCACACAGGAGGAGAGCTGACACATCCTCTATATACTACACCACACAAGAGGAGAGCCGACACATCCTCTATATACTACACCACACAGGAGGAGAGCCGACACATCCTCTATATATTACAACACACAGGAGGAGAGCCAACACATTCTCTATATACTCCACAACACAGGAGGAGAGCCGACACATCCTCTATATACAGCACCACACAGGAGGAGAGCTGACACATCCTATATATACTCCACCACACAGGAGGAGAGCCGACACATCCTCTATATACTACAGCACACAGGAGGAGAGCCAACACATCCTCTATATACTCCACAATACAGGAGGAGAGCCGACACATCCTCTATATACTACACCACACAGGAGGAGAGCCGACACATCCTCTATATACTTCACCACACAGGAGGAGAGCTGACACATACTATATATACTCCACCACACAGGAGGAGAGCCGACACATCCGCTATATAAAGCATCACACATGAGGAGAGCTGACACATCCCTTATATACTCCACCATACAGGAGGAGAGCTGACACATCCTCTATATACTGCATCACACAGGAGGAGTGCTGACACTTCCTCTATATACTACACCACACAGGAGGAGAACCGAAACATCCTCTATGTACTACAACAAACTGGAGGAGAGCCGACACATCCTCCATATACTCCACCACACAGGAAGAGAGCCGACACATCCTCTATATACTGCACAACACTGGAAGAGAGCTGACACATTCTCTATATACTACATTACATAGGAGGAGAGCCGACACATCCTCTATATACTACACCACACAGGAGGAGAACCGAAACATCCTCTATGTACTACAACAAACAGGAGGAGAGCCGACACATCCTCCATATACTCCACCACACAGGAGGAGAGCCGACACATCCTCTATATACTACAACACACAGGAGGAGAGCCAACACATCCTCTATATACTACACCACACAGGAGGAGAGCCGACACATCCTCCATATACTCCACCATACAAGAGGAGAGTCGACACATCCTCTATATACTACAACACACAGGAGGAGAGCCAACACATCCTCTATATACTGTACAACACTGGAAGAGAGCCGACACATCATCTATATACTACACCACACAGGAGGAGAGCCGACACATCCTCTATATACTGTACAACACTGGAAGAGAGCCGACACATCCTCTATATACTCCAGCACACAGGAGGAGAGCCGACACATCCTCTATATACTCCGCCACACAGGAGTAGAGCCGACACCTCCTCTATAGACTACACCACACAGGAGGAGAGCCGACACATCCTCTATATACTCCACCACACAGGAGGAGAGCGGACACATCCTCTATATACTACATCACACAGGAGGAGAGCCGACACATCCTCTATATACTCCACAACACAGGAGGAGAGCCGACCCATCCTCTATATACTCCACCACAAAGGAGGAGAGTAGACACATTCTCTATATATTACACCACACAGGAGGAGAGCTGACGCAACCTCTATATACTACACCACACAGGAGGAGAGCCAACACATCCTCTATATACTACACCACACAGCAGGAGAGATGACACATCCTCTATATACTACACCGGACAGGAGGAGCGCTGACACATCCTCTATATACTACACAACACAGGAGGAGAGCTGACGCAACCTCTATATACTACACCACACAGGAGTAGAGCCGAAACATCCTCTATGTACTACACCACACAGGAGGAGAGCCAACACATCCTCTATATACTACACTACACAGGAGGAGAGCCGACACATCCCTTTATATACTACACCACACAGGAAGAGAGCTGACACATCCTCTATATACTACACCCCACAGGAGGAGAGCCGACACATTGGTGCAGATTTACTTTCCCGGTCCTATCGCTATCCAGCGGCGCGTTCCCTGTCAAGGATCCGGGTCTTCCGTCGATTCACTAAGGTAGTGTTCCCGAGGTCCACCAGGAGTCTGTGCTGCGCTGAAGTCCATCGAAGTGCACTGGAGTTCACAATACTATTTCTTGTGCAGGTAAGTGCGTGTCAAGCGACACTTTTTTAAAAAAATTCCGCTTTTTTTCCGAATCCGTCGGTTTTTCCGATGGCCACGCCTCCCAATCTCTGTCGCGTTAATGGCGGTGCCGATGCGCCACTATCAGATTGCGCGTGCCAAAAATCCGGGGCGATTCGCCATAAATCGGAAAAATTCTCGAAACCCGATGAAAAAAAGGGATTCAGGCCCTTAATAAAACAACACACAGAAGGAGAGCGGACACATCTTATATATACTACACCACACAGGAGGAGAGGGGACACATCTTATATATACTACACCGCACAGGAGGAGAGCCGACACATCCTCTATATACTACATCACACAGGAGGAGAGCCGAAACATCTTATATATACTAAACCACACAGGAGTAGAGCTGACACATCCTATATATACTCCACAACACAGGAGGAGAGCTGACACATCCTCTATATACTACACCAGACAGGAGGAGAGCTGACACATCCTCTATATACTCCACCACAAAGGAGGAGAGCCGAAACATCTTATATATACTACACCACACAGGAGGAGAGCCGACACATCCTACATATACTCCACAACACAGGAGGAGAGCTGACACATCCTCCATATACTACACCACACAGGAGGAGAGCTGACACATCCTATATATACTCCACAACACAGGAGGAGAGCTGACACATCATCCATTTACTACACCACACAGGAGGAGAGCTGCCACATCCTCTATATACTACACCACACAGCAGGAAATCTGACACATCTATTATATACTACACCACACAGGAGGAGATCTAACACATCCTCTATATACTCCACCACACAGGAGGAGAGCTGACACATCCTCTATATACTACACCACACAGGAGGAGAGCCGACAAATCCTCTATACACTCCATTACACAGGAGGAGAGCCGACACATCCTCTATATACTACACCACACAGGAGGAGAGCTGACACATCCTCTATATACTACACCACACAGGAGGAGAGCCGACACATCCTCTATATACTACACCACACAGGAGGAGAGCTGACACATCCTCTATATACTACATCACACAGGAGGAGAGCCGACACATCCTCCATTAACTACACCACACAGGAGGAGAGCTGACACATCCACTATATACTACACCACACAGGAGGATAGCCGACACATCCTCTATGTACTACATCACACAGGAGGAGAGCTGACACATCCACTATATACTACACCACAGAGGAGGAGAGCTGACACATCCTCTATATACTACACCACACAGGAGGAGAGCCGACACATCCTCTATATACTACACCCCACAGGAGGAGAGCCGACACATTGGTGCAGATTTACTTTCCCGGTCCTATCGCTATCCAGCGGCGCGTTCCCTGTCGAGGATCCGGGTCTTCCTTCGATTTACTAAGGTAGTGTTCCCGAGGTCCACCAGGAGTCTGTGCTGCGCTGAAGTCCATCGAAGTGCACTGGAGTTCACAATACTATTTCTTGCGCAGGTAAGTGCGTGTCAAGCGACACTTTTTAAAAAAAATTTCGCTTTTTTTCCGAATCCGTCGGATTTTCCGATGGCCACGCCTCCCAATCTCTGTCGCGTTAATGGCGGTGCCGATGCGCCACTATCAGATCGCGCGCGCCAAAAATCCGGGGCAATTCGCCATAAATCGGAAAAATTCTCGAAACCCAATGAAAAAAAGGGATTCAGGCCCTTAATAAAACAACGCACAGGAGGAGAGCGGACACATCTTATATATACTACACCACACAGGAGGAGAGCGGACACATCTTATATATACTACACCGCACAGGAGGAGAGCCAACACATCCTCTATATACTACACCACACAGGAGGAGAGCGGACACATCTTATATATACTACACCACACAGGAGGAGAGCGGACACATCTTATATATACTACAACGCACAGGAGGAGAGCCAACACATCCTCTACATTCTACACCACACAGGAGGAGAGCTGACACATCCTCTATATACTACACCACACAGGAGGAGAGCTGACACATCCTCGATATACTCCACCACAAAGGAGGAGAGCCGAAACATCTTATATATACTACACCACAAAGGAGGAGAGCCGACACATCCTATATATACTCCACAACACAGGAGGAGAGCTGACACATCCTCCATATACTACACCACACAGGAGGAGAGCTGATACATCCTCTATATACTCCACCACACAGGAGGAGAGCTGACAGATCCTCTATATACTACACCACACAGCAGGAGATCTGACACATCCATTATATACTACACCACAAAGGAGGAGATCTAACACATCCTCTATATACTACACAAATCAGGAGGAGAGCCGACACATCCTCTATATACTACACCACACAGGAGGAGAGCCGACACATCCTCTATACACTCCATTACACAGGAGGAGAGCCGACAGATCCTCTATATACCACACCACACAGGAGGAGAGCTGACACATCCTCTATATACTACACCACACAGGAGGAGAACAGACACATCCTCTATATACTACACCACAGAGGAGGAGAGCTGACACATCCTCTATATACTACACCACACAGGAGGAGAGCTGACACATCCTCCATATTCTACACCTCACAGAAGGAGAGCCGACACATCCATTATATACTACACCACACAGGGGGAGAGCTGACACATCCTCCATATTCTACACCACACAGGAGGAGAGCCGACACATCCTCTATATACTACACTACACAGCAGGAGATCTGACACATTCATTATATACTACACCACACAGGAGGAGATCTAACACATCCTCTATATACTCCACCACACAGGAGGAGAGCCGACACATCCTCTATATTCTACACCACACAGGAGGAGAGCCGACACATCCTCTATATACTACACCGAACAGGAGTAGAGCCGACACATCCTCCATATACTACACCACACAGGAGTAGAGCCGACACATCCTCTATATACTACACCACACAGGCGGAGAGCCGACACATCCTCTATATACTACACCACACAGGAGGAGAGCTGACACATCCTCTATATACTACACCACACAGGAGGAGAGCTGACACATCCTCTATATACTACACCACACAGGAGGAGAGCCGACACATCCTCTATATACTCCACCACACAGGAAGAGAGTTGACACATCCTCTTTATACTCCAACACACAGGAGGAGGGCTGACACATCCTCTATATACTACACCACACATGAGGAGAGCCGACACATCCTCAATATACTACACCACACAAGAGGAGAGCCGACACATCCTCTATATACTACACCACACAGGAGGAGAGCTGACACATCCTCTATATACTCCACCACACAGGAGGAGAGGTGACACATCCTCTATATTAGACACTACACAGGAGGAGATCTAACACATCCTCTATATACGACACCACACAGAAGGAGAGCCGGTACATCCTCTATATACTACACCACACAGGAGGAGAGCCGACACATCCTCTATATACTCCACCACACAGGAGGAGAGCCGACACCTCCTCTATATACTACACCACACAGGAGGAGAGCCGACACATCCTCTATATACTACACCACACAGGAGGAGATCTAACACATCCTCTATATACTACACCACACAGGAGGAGAGCCGACACATCTTATATATACTACACCGCACAGGAGGAGAGCCAACACATCCTCTATATACTACACCACACAGGAGGAGAGCGGACACATCTTATATATACTACACCACACAGGAGGAGAGCGGACACATCTTATATATACTACAACGCACAGGAGGAGAGCCAACACATCCTCTACATTCTACACCACACAGGAGGAGAGCTGACAAATCCTCTATATACTCCACCATAAAGGAGGAGAGCCGAAACATCTTATATATACTAAACCACACAGGAGTAGAGCTGACACATCCTATATATACTCCACAACACAGGAGGAGAGCTGACACATCCTCTATATACTACACCACACAGGAGGAGAGCTGACACATCCTCTATATACTCCACCACAAAGGAGGAGAGCCGAAACATCTTATATATACTACACCACAAAGGAGGAGAGCCGACACATCCTATATATACTCCACAACACAGGAGGAGAGCTGACACATCCTCCATATACTACACCACACAGGAGGAGAGCTGATACATCCTCTATATACTCCACCACACAGGAGGAGAGCTGACAGATCCTCTATATACTACACCACACAGGAGGAGAGCCTCCACATCCTCTATATACTACACCACACAGCAGGAGATCTGACACATCCATTATATACTACACCACAAAGGAGGAGATCTAACACATCCTCTATATACTACACAAATCAGGAGGAGAGCCGACACATCCTCTATATACTACACCACACAGGAGGAGAGCCGACACATCCTCTATACACTCCATTACACAGGAGGAGAGCCGACAGATCCTCTATATACCACACCACACAGGAGGAGAGCTGACACATCCTCTATATACTACCCCACACAGGAGGAGAACAGACACATCCTCTATATACTACACCACACAGGAGGAGAGCAGCCACATCCTCTATATACTCCACCACACAGGAGGAGATCCAACACATCTTCTATATACTACACTACACAGGAGGAGAGCTGACACATCCTCTATATACTACACCACACAGGAGGAGAGCTGACACATCCTCCATATTCTACACCTCACAGAAGGAGAGCCGACACATCCATTATATACTACACCACACAGGGGGAGAGCTGACACATCCTCCATATTCTACACCACACAGGAGGAGAGCCGACACATCCTCTATATACTACACTACACAGCAGGAGATCTGACACATTCATTATATACTACACCACACAGGAGGAGAGCCGACACATCCTCTATATACTCCACCACACAGGAGGAGAGCCGACACCTCCTCTTTATACTACACCACACAGGAGGAGAGCCGACACATCCTCTATATACTACACCACACAGGAGGAGAGCCGACACCTCCTCTTTATACTACACCACACAGGAGGAGAGCCGACACATCCTCTATATACTACACTACACAGGAGGAGATCTAACACATCCTCTATATACTACACCACACAGGAGGAGAGCCGACACATCCTTTATATGCTTCACCACACAGGAGGAGAGCCGACACATCCTCTATATACTCCACCACACAGGAGGAGAGCCGACACATCCTCTATATACTCCACCACACAGGAGGAGAGCCGCCACATCCTCTAAATACTCCACCACACAGGAGGAGAGCCGACACATCCTCTCAATATTTTAACACACAGGAGGAGAGCCGACACATCCTCTAAATACTCCACCACACAGGAGGAGAGCCGACACATCCTCTATATACTACATCACACAGGAGGAGAGCCAGCACATCCTCTATATACTACGCTACACAGGAGGAGAGCCGACACATCCTCTATATACTACATCACACAGGAGGAGAGCTGACACATCCTCTTTATACTACACCACACAGGAGGAGAGCTGACACATCCTCTATATACTACACCACACAGGAGATACATCCTCTATATACTCCAGCACACAGGAGGAGAGCCGACACATCCTCTGTATACTCCATAACACAGTAGGAGAGCCAACACATCCTCTATATACTACACCACACAGGAGGAGAGCCGCCACATCCTCTATGTGCTTCACCACACAGGAGGAGAGCCAACACATCCTCTATACACTACACTACACAGGAGCAGAGCTGACACATCCTCTATATACTCCACCACACACAAGGAGAGCTGACACATTCTCCATATACTCCACCACACAGGAGGAGAGCCAACACATCCTCTATATACTACACCACACAGGAGGAGAGCAGACACCTCCTCTATATACTCCACCACAAAGGAGGAGATCCGACACATCCTCTATATACTACACCACACAGCAGGAGAGCTGACACATCCTCTATATACTACAACAATCAAGAGGAGAGCCCACACATCCTCTATATACTACACTACACAGGAGGAGAGCCGCCACATCCTCTATATACTCCACCACACACGAGGAGAGCTGACACATTCTCCATATACTCCACCACACAGGAGGAGGAGAGCCGACACATCCTCTATATACTCCACCACGCAGGAGAAGAGCCGACACCTCCTCTATATACTACACCACACAGGAGGAGAGCTGACACATCCTCTATATACTGCACAACACAGGAGGAGAGCCGGCACATCCTCTATATACTACACCACACAGCAGGAGAGCTGACACATTCTCTATACACTGCACAGCACAGGAGGAGAGCCTACACATCCTCTATATACTCCACCACACAGGAGGAGAGCTGACACATCCTCTATAAATTGCACAACACAGGAGGAGAGCTGACACATCCTCTATATACTACACCACACAGGAGGAGAGCCGACACATCCTCTATATAATCCACCACATAGGAGGAGAGCTGACACATCCTCTATATACTACACCACACAGGAGGAGAGCCAACACATCCTCTATATACTACACCACTCAGGAGGAGAGCCCACACATCCTCTATATACAGCACCACACAGGAGGAGAGCTGACACATCCTCTATATACTCCACCACACAGGAGGAGAGCCGACACATCCTCCATGTACTCCACCACACAGGAGGAGAGCCGACACATCCTCTATATACTCCACCACATAGGAGGAGAGCCGACACATCCTCTATATACTCCATAGCACAGTAGGAGAGCTAACACGTCCTCTATATACTACACCACACAGGAGGAGAGCCCACACATCCTCTATATACTACACCACACAGGAGGAGAGCCGCCACCTCCTCTATATACTCCACCACATACGAGGAGAGCTGACACATTCTCCATATACTCCACCACACAGGAGGAGAGCCGACACATTCTTTATATACTACACCACACAGGAGGAGAGCCGACACATTCTCCATATACTCCACCACACAGGAGGAGAGCCGACACATCCTCTATATACTCCACCACACAGGAGAAGAGCCGACACCTCCTCTATATACTACACCACACAGGAGGAGAGCAGAAACATCCTCTATATACTGCACAACACTGGAGGAGAGCCGACACATCCTCTATATACTACACCACACAGCAGGAGAGCTGACGCATCCTCTATATACTTCACCACACATGAGAGCCCACACATCCTCTATATACTACAACACTCAAGAGGAGAGCCCACACATCCTCTATATACTACACCACTCAGGAGGAGAGCCCACACATCCTCTATATACTACACCACACAGGAGGAGAGCCGACACATCCTCTATATACTCCACCACACAGGAGGAGAGCTGACACATCCTCTATATACTGCACAACACAGGAGGAGAGCCAACACATCCTCTATATACTACACCACACAGCAGGAGAGCTGACACATCCTCTATATACTCCACCACACAGGAGGAGAGCTGATACATCCTCTATATACACAACACAGGAGGAGAGCTGACACATCCTCCATATACTCCATTACACAGGAGGAGAGCCGACACATTCTCCATATACTCCACCACACAGTAGGAGAGCCGACACATCCTCTATATACTCCACCACACAGGAGAAGAGCCGACACCTCCTCTATATACTACACCACACAGGAGGAGAGCTGACACATCCTCTATATACTGCACAACACAGGAGGAGAGCCGACACATCCTCCATATACTCCACCACATAGGAGGAGAGCTGACACATCCTCTATATACTGCACAACACAGGAGGAGAGCCGATACATCCTCCATATACTCCACCACATAGGAGGAGAGCCGACACATCCTCCATATACTCCACCACACAGGAGGAGAGCCGACACATCCTCTATATACTACACCACTCAGGAGGAGATCTGACACATCCTCTATATAATCCACTACACAGGAGGAGAGCTGACACATCCTCTGTATACTCCACCATATAGG
The DNA here is from genome assembly GCF_040894005.1 of Engystomops pustulosus. Taxonomy (NCBI): domain Eukaryota; kingdom Metazoa; phylum Chordata; class Amphibia; order Anura; family Leptodactylidae; genus Engystomops; species Engystomops pustulosus. The sequence continues at coordinate 101,863 of NC_092417.1, forward strand.
AAGAGAGCTGACACATCCTCTATATACTACACCACACAGGAGGAGAGCAGACACCTCCTCTATATACTCCACCACAAAGGAGGAGAGCCGACACATCCTCTATATACTACACCACACAGCAGGAGAGCTGACACATCCTCTATATACTACACCACACAGGAGGAGAGCCGACACATCCTCTATATACTCCACCACACAGGAAGAGAGTTGACACATCCTCTTTATACTCCAACACACAGGAGGAGAGCCGGCACATCCTCTACATACTACACCACACAGCAGGAGAGCTGACACATTCTCTATACACTGCACAGCACAGGAGGAGAGCCGACACATCCTCTATATACTCCACCACACAGGAGGAGAGCTGACACATCCTCTATAAATTGCACAACACAGGAGGAGAGCTGACACATCCTCTATATACTCCACCACATAGGAGGAGAGCTGACACATCCTCTATATACTCCACCACACAGGAGGAGAGCCGACACATCCTCCATGTACTCCACCACACAGGAGGAGAGCCGACACATCCTCTATATACTCCACCACATAGGAGGAGAGCCGACACATCCTCTACATACTCCATAACACAGTAGGAGAGCCAACCCGTCCTCTATATACTACACCACACAGGAGGAGAGCCCACACATCCTCAATATACTACACTACACAGGAGGAGAGCCGCCACCTCCTCTACATACTCCACCACATACGAGGAGAGCTGACACATTCTCCATATACTCCACCACACAGGAGGAGAGCCGACACATTCTCCATATACTCCACCACACAGGAGGAGAGCCGACAAATTCTCCATATACTCCACCACACAGGAGGAGAGCCCACACATCCTCTATATACTCCACCACACAGGAGAAGAGCCGACACCTCCTCTATATACTACACCACACAGGAGGAGAGCAGACACATTCTCTATATACTGCACAACACTGGAGGAGAGCCGACACATCCTCTATATACTACACTACACAGCAGGAGAGCTGACGCATCCTCTATATAATTCACCACACATGAGGAGAGCCCACACATCCTCTATATACTAAAACACTCAAGAGGAGAGCCCACACATCCTCTATATACTGCACAACAGAGGAGGAGAGCCGACACATCCTCCATATACTCCACCACATAGGAGGAGAGCTGACACATCCTCTATATACTGCACAACACAGAAGGAGAGCCGACACATCCTCCATATACTCCACCACATAGGAGGAGAGCCGACACATACTCCATAGACTCCACCACACAGGAGGAGAGCTGACACATCCCCTATATACTCCACCATATAGGAGGAGAGCTGACACATCCTCTATATACTACACCACACAGGAAGAGAGCCGACACATCCTCTATATACTACACCACTCAGGAGGAGAGCCCACACATCCTATATATACTACACCACACAGGAGGAGAGCCGACACATCCTCTATATACTCCACCACACAGGAGGAGAGCTGACACATCCTCTATATACTGCACAACACAGGAGGAGAGCCGACACATCCTCTATATACTACACCACACAGCAGGAGAGCTGACACATCCTCTATATACTACACCACACAGGAGGAGAGCTGATACATCCTCTATATACACAACACAGGAGGAGAGCTGACACATCCTCCATATACTCCATTACACAGGAGGAGCGCCGACACATTCTCCATATACTCCACACAAACTGTAGGAGAGCCGACACATCCTCCATATACTCCACCACACAGGAGAAGAGCCGACACCTCCTCTATATACTACACCACACAGGAGGAGAGCTGACACATCCTCTATATACTGCACAACACAGGAGGAGAGCCGACACATCCTCCATATACTCCAACACATAGGAGGAGAGCTGACACATCCTCTATATACTGCACAACACAGGAGGAGAGCCGATACATCCTCCATATACTCCACCACATAGGAGGAGAGCCGACACATCCTACATATACTCCACCACACAGGAGGAGAGCTGACACAGCCTCTATATACTCCACCATATAGGAGGAGAGCTGACACATCCTCTATATACTACACCACACAGGAGGAGAGCTGACACATTCTCTATATACTACACCACACAGCAGGAGAGCTGACGCATCCTCTATATACTTCACCACACATGAGGAGAGCCCACACATCCTCTATATACTACAACACTCAAGAGGAGAGCCCACACATCCTCTATATACTACACTACACAGGAGGAGAGCCGCCACATCCTCTATATACTCCACCACACACGAGGAGAGCTGACACATCCTCTATATACTCCAGCACACAGGAGAAGAGCCGACACCTCCTCTATATACTACACCACACAGGAGGAGAGCAGACACATCCTCTATATACTGCACAACACAGGAGGAGAGCCGACACATCCTCTATATACTACACCACACAGCAGGAGAGCTGACGCTTCCTCTATATACTTCACCACACATGAGGAGAGCCCAAACATCCTCTATATACTACACCACACAGGAGGAGAGCAGACACATCCTCTATATACTACAATACACAGGAGGAGAGCCGACACATCCTCTATATACTACACCACACAGCAGGAGAGCTGACGCATCCTCTATATACTCCACCACACAGGAGAAGAGCCGACACCTCCTCTATATACTACACCACACAGGAGGAGAGCTGACACATCCTCTATATACTGCACAACACAGGAGGAGAGCCGACACATCCTCCATATACTCCACCACATAGGAGGAGAGCTGACACATCCTCTATAAACTGCACAACACAGGAGGAGAGCCCACACATCCTCCATATACTCCACCACATAGGAGGAGAGCCGACACATCCTCCATATACTCCACCACACAGGAGGAGAGCTGACACATCCTCTATATACTACACCATATAGGAGGAGAGCTGACACATCCTCTATATACTACACCACACAGCAGGAGAGCCGACACATCCTCTATATACTACACCACTCAGGAGGAGAGCCCACACATCCTCTATATACTACACCACACAGGAGGAAAGCCGACACATCCTCTATATACTCCACCACACAGGAGGAGAGCTGATACATCCTCTATATACACAACACAGGAGGAGAGCTGACACATCCTCCATATACTCCATTACACAGGAGGAGAGCCGACACATTCTCCATATACTCCACCACACAGTAGGAGAGCCGACACATCCTCTATATACTCCACCACACAGGAGAAGAGCCGACACCTCCTCTATATACTACACCACACAGGAGGAGAGCTGACACATCCTCTATATACTGCACAACACAGGAGGAGAGCCGACACATCCTCCATATACTCCACCACATAGGAGGAAAGCTGACACATCCTCTATATACTGCACAACACAGGAGGAGAGCCGATACATCCTCCATATACTCCACCACATAGGAGGAGAGCCGACACATCCTCCATATACTCCACCACACAGGAGGAGAGCCGACACATCCTCTATATACTACACCACTCAGGAGGAGATCTGACACATCCTCTATATACTCCACTACACAGGAGGAGAGCTGACACATCCTCTATATACTCCACCATATAGGAAGAGAGCTGACACATCCTCTATATACTACACCACACAGGAGGAGAGCAGACACCTCCTCTATATACTCCACCACAAAGGAGGAGAGCCGACACATCCTCTATATACTACACCACACAGCAGGAGAGCTGACACATCCTCTATATACTACAACAATCAAGAGGAGAGCCCACACATCCTCTTTATACTACACTACACAGGAGGAGAGCCGCCACATCCTCTATATACTCCACCACACACGAGGAGAGCTGACACATTCTCCATATACTCCACCACACAGGAGGAGGAGAGCCGACACATCCTCTATATACTCCACCACACAGGAGAAGAGCCGACACCTCCTCTATATACTACACCACACAGGAGGAGAGCTGACACATCCTCTATATACTGCACAACACAGGAGGAGAGCCGGCACATCCTCTACATACTACACCACACAGCAGGAGAGCTGACACATTCTCTATACACTGCACAGCACAGGAGGAGAGCCGACACCTCCTCTATATACTCCACCACACAGGAGGAGAGCCGGCACATCCTCTACATACTACACCACACAGCAGGAGAGCTGACACATTCTCTATACACTGCACAGCACAGGAGGAGAGCCGACACATCCTCTATATACTCCACCACACAGGAGGAGAGCTGACACATCCTCTATAAATTGCACAACACAGGAGGAGAGCTGACACATCCTCTATATACTCCACCACATAGGAGGAGAGCTGACACATCCTCTATATACTACACCACACAGGAGGAGAGCCCACACATCCTCAATATACTACACTACACAGGAGGAGAGCCGCCACCTCCTCTACATACTCCACCACATACGAGGAGAGCTGACACATTCTCCATATACTCCACCACACAGGAGGAGAGCCGACACATTCTCCATATACTCCACCACACAGGAGGAGAGCCGACACATTCTCCATATACTCCACCACACAGGAGGAGAGCCGACACATCCTCTATATACTCCACCACACAGGAGAAGAGCCGACACCTCCTCTATATACTACACCACACAGGAGGAGAGCAGACACATTGGGGCACATTTACTTACCCGGTCCAGTCGCGATCCAGCGGCGCGTTCTGTGCTCTGCATTCGGGTCCGGCCGGGATTTATGAATGTAGTTCTTCCGCCGTCCACCAGGTGGCGCTGCTGCGCTGAAAGTCATCTCATCGCGCCGGAATTCACCACCTCGGACCAAGTGAAGGTAAGCGCTCCCCAAGCGACACTTTTTCGGTTTTTAAATGCGGCGGTTTTTCCGAATACGTCGGGTTTTCGTTCGGCCACGCCCCCCGATTTCCGTCGCGCGCATGCCGGCGCCGATGCGCCACAATCCGATCGCGTGCGCCACAATCCCGGGGCAATTCAGGTACAATCGGCGCAAATCGGAAATATTCGCGTAACACGTCGGGAAAACGCGAATCGGGCCTTTAGTAAATGACCCCCATTCTCTATATACTGCACAACACTGGAGCAGAGCCGACACATCCTCTATATACTACACTACACAGCAGGAGAGCTGACGCATCCTCTATATAATTCACCACACATGAGGAGAGCCCACACATCCTCTATATACTAAAACACTCAAGAGGAGAGCCCACACATCCTCTATATACTGCACAACACAGGAGGAGAGCCGACACATCCTCCATATACTCCACCACATGGGAGGAGAGCTGACACATCCTCTATATACTGCACAACACAGAAGGAGAGCCGACACATCCTCCATATACTCCACCACATAGGAGGAGAGCCGACACATCCTCCATAGACTCCACCACACAGGAGGAGAGCTGACACATCCTCTATATACTCCACCATATAGGAGGAGAGCTGACACATCCTCTATATACTACACCACACAGGAAGAGAGCCGACACATCCTCTATATACTACACCACTCAGGAGGAGAGCCCACACATCCTATATATACTACACCACACAGGAGGAGAGCCGACACATCCTCTATATACTCCACCACACAGGAGGAGAGCTGACACATCCTCTATATACTGCACAACACAGGAGGAGAGCCGACACATCCTCTATATACTACACCACACAGGAGGAGAGCTGATACATCCTCTATATACTACACTACACAGGAGGAGAGCTGATACATCCTCTATATACACAACACAGGAGGAGAGCTGACACATCCTCCATATACTCCATTACACAGGAGGAGAGCCGACACATTCTCCCTATACTCCACACAAACTGTAGGAGAGCCGACACATCCTCTATATACTCCACTACACAGGAGAAGAGCCGACACCTCCTCTATATACTACACCACACAGGAGGAGAGCTGACACATCCTCTATATACTGCACAACACAGGAGGAGAGCCGACACATCCTCCATATACTCCAACAAATAGGAGGAGAGCTGACACATCCTCTATATACTACACCACACAGGAGGAGAGCCGACACATCCTCTATATACTCCACCACAAAGGAGGAGAGCCGACACATCCTACATATACTCCACCACACAGGAGGAGAGCTGACACATCCTCTATATACTCCACCATATAGGAGGAGAGCTGACACATCCTCTATATACTACACCACACAGGAGGAGAGCTGACGCATCCTCTATATAGTTCACCACACATGAGGAGAGCCCACACATCCTCTATATACTACAACACTCAAGAGGAGAGCCCACACATCCTCTATATACTACACTACACAGGAGGAGAGCCGCCACATCCTCTATATACTCCACCACACACGAGGAGAGCTGACACATTCTCCATATACTCCACCACACAGGAGGAGAGCCGACACATCCTCTATATACTCCAGCACACAGGAGAAGAGCCGACACCTCCTCTATATACTACACCACACAGGAGGAGAGCAGACACATCCTCTATATACTGCACAACACAGGAGGAGAGCCGACACATCCTCTATATACTACACCACACAGCAGGAGAGCTGACGCTTCCTCTATATACTTCACCACACATGAGGAGAGCCCAAACATCCTCTATATACTACACCACACTGGAGGAGAGCAGACACATCCTCTATATACTACAATACACAGGAGGAGAGCCGACACATCCTCTATATACTACACCACACAGCAGGAGAGCTGACGCATCCTCTATATACTCCACCACACAGGAGAAGAGCCGACACCTCCTCTATATACTACACCACACAGGAGGAGAGCTGACACATCCTCTATATACTGCACAACACAGGAGGAGAGCCGACACATCCTCCATATACTCCACCACATAGGAGGAGAGCTGACACATCCTCTATATACTGCACAACACAGGAGGAGAGCCCACACATCCTCCATATACTCCACCACATAGGAGGAGAGCCGACACATCCTCCATATACTCCACCACACAGGAGGAGAGCTGACACATCCTCTATATACTACACCATATAGGAGGAGAGCTGACACATCCTCTATATACTACACCACACAGGAGGAGAGCCGACACATCCTCTATATACTACACCACTCAGGTGGAGAGCCCACACATCCTCTATATACTACACCACACACTAGGAAAGCCGACACATCCTCTATATACTCCACCACACAGGAGGAGAGCTGACACATCCTCTATATACTGCACAACACAGGAGGAGAGCCGACACATCCTCTATATACTACACCACACAGCAGGAGAGCTGACACATCCTCTATTTACTACACCACACAGGAGGAGAGCTGACACATCCTCTATATACTACACCACACAGGAGGAGAGCCGACACATCCTCTATATACTACACCACACAGGAGGAGAGCTGACACATCCTCTATATACTACACCACACAGGAGGAGAGCTGACACATCTTCTATATACTGCACAACACAGGAGGAGAGCCGACACATCCTCCATATACTCCGCCACACAGGAGGAGAGCCGACACATCCTCTATATACTACACCACACAGCAGGAGAGCTGACACATCCTCTATATACTACACCACACAGGAGGAGAGCTGATACATCCTCTATATACACAACACAGGAGGAGAGCTGACACATCCTCCATATACTCCATTACACAGGAGGAGAGCCGACACATCCTGTATATACTACACCACACAGCAGGAGAGATGACACATCCTCTATATACCACACCACACAGGAGGAGAGCTGACACATCCTCTATATACTGCACAACACAGGAGGAGAGCCGACACATTCTCCATATACTACACCACACAGGAGGAGAGACGACACATCCTCTATATACAACACCACACAGGAGGAGAGACGACACATCCTATATATACTATACCACATAGGAGGAGAATAGCCGACACATCCTCCATATACTCCACCACACAGGAGGAGAGCTGACACATCCTCTTTATACTCCACCACACAGGAGGAGAGCTGACACATCCTTTATATACACCACCACACAGCAGGAGAGATGACACATCCTCTATATACTACATTACACAGGAGGAGAGCCGACACATCCTCTATATACTCCACCACATAGGAGAAGAGCCGACACATCCTCTATATACTACACCACACAGGAGGAGAGCTGACACATCCTCTATATACTACACCACACAGCAGGAGCGCTGACACATCCTCTGTATACTACATCACACAGGAGGAGAGCTGACACATCCTCTATATACTACTCCACACAGGAGGAGAGCCGACACATCCTCTATATACTACACCACACAGGAGGAGAGCTGACACATCCTCTATATACTACACCACACAGGAGGAGAGCTGAAACATCCTCTATATACTACACCACACAGGAGGAGAGCCGACACATCCTCTATATACTCCACCATATAGGAGGAGAGCCGACACATCCTTTATATGCTCCACCACACAGGAGGAGAGCCAACACATCCTCCATATACTACACCACACAGGAGGAGAGCCCACACATCCTCTATATACTACACCACACAGGAGGAGAGACAACACATCCTCTATATACTACACCACACAGGAGGAGAGACGACACATACTCTATATACTACACCACACAGAAGGAGAGCCGACACATCCTCTATATACTCCACCACACAGGAGAAGAGCCGGCACCTCCTCTATATACTACACCACACAGGAGGAGAGCTGACACATCCTCTATATACTGCACAACACAGGAGGAGAGCCGACACATCCTCCATATACTCCACCACATAGGAGGAGAGCTGACACATGCTCTATATGCTGCACAACACAGGAGGAGAGCCGATACATCCTCCATATACTCCACCACATAGGAGGAGAGCCGACACATCCTCCATATACTCCATTACACAGGAGTAGAGCTGACACATCCTCTATATACTGCACCATATAGGAGGAGAGCTGACACATCCTCTATATACTACACCACACAGGAGGAGAGCTGACACATTCTCTATATACTACACCACACAGCAGGAGAGCTGACACATCCTCTATATACTTCACCACACATGAGGAGAGCCAACACATCCTCTATATACTACAACACTCAAGAGGAGAGCCCACACATCCTGTATATACTACACTACACAGGAGGAGAGCCGCCACATCCTCTTTATACTCCACCACACACGAGGAGAGCTGACACATTCTCCATATACTCCACCACACAGGAGGAGAGCCGACACATCCTCTATATACTCCACCACACAGGAGAAGAGCCGACACCTCCTCTATATACTACACCACACAGGAGGAGAGCAGACACATCCTCTATATACTGCACAACACAGGAGGAGACCCGACACATCCTCTATATACTACACCACACAGCAGGAGAGCTGACGCATCCTCAATATACTTCACCACACATGAGGAGAGCTCAAAAATCCTCTATATACTACACCACACAGGAGGAGAGCAGACACATCCTCTATATACTACACTACACAGGAGGAGAGCCGACACATCCTCTATATACTACACCACACAGCAGGAGAGCTGACGCATCCTCTATATACTCCACCACACAGGAGAAGAGCCGACACCTCCTCTATATACTACACCACACAGGAGGAGAGCTGACACATCCTCTATATACTGCACAACACAGGAGGAGAGCCGACACATCCTCCATATACTCCACCACATAGGAGGAGAGCTGACACATCCTCTATATACTGCACAACACAGGAGGAGAGCCGACACATCCTCCATATACTCCACCACATAGGAGGAGAGCCGACACATCCTCCATATACTCCACCACACAGGAGGAGAGCTGACACATCCTCTATATACTCCACCACACAGGAGGAGAGCCGACACATCCTCTATATACTACACCACTCAGGAGGAGAGCCCACACATCCTCTACATACTACACCACACAGGAGGAGAGCCGACACATCCTCTATATACTCCACCACACAGGAGGAGAGCTGACACATCCTCTATATACTGCACAACACAGGAGGAGAGCCGACACATCCTCTATATACTACACCACACAGCAGGAGAGCTGACACATCCTCTATATACTACACCACACAGGAGGAGAGCTGACACATCCTCTATATACTCCACCACAGAGGAGGAGAGCCGACACATCCTCTATATACTACACCACACAGGAGGAGAGCTGACACATCCTCTATATACTACACCACACAGGAGGAGAGCTGACACATCTTCGATATACTGCACAACACAGGAGGAGAGCCGACACATCCTCCATATACTCCGCCACACAGGAGGAGAGCCGACACATCCTCTATATACTACACCACACAGCAGGAGAGCTGACACATCCTCAATATACTTCACCACACATGAGGAGAGCCCAAACATCCTCTATATACTACACCACACAGGATGAGAGCAGACACATCCTCTATATACTACACCACACAGGAGGAGAGCTGACACATCCGCTATATACTACACCACACAGGAGGAGAGCTGACACATCTTCTATATACTGCACAACACAGGAGGAGAGCCGACACATCCTCCATATACTCCGCCACACAGGAGGAGAGCCGACACATCCTCTATATACTACACCACACAGCAGGAGAGCTGACACATCCTCTATATACTACACCACACAGGAGGAGAGCTGATACATCCTCTATATACACAACACAGGAGGAGAGCTGACACATCCTCCATATACTCCATTACACAGGAGGAGAGCCGACACATCCTGTATATACTACACCACACAGCAGGAGAGATGACACATCCTCTATATACTACACCACACAGGAGGAGAGCTGACACATCCTCTATATACTGCACAACACAGGAGGAGAGCCGACACATTCTCCATATACTACACCACACAGGAGGAGAGACGACACATCCTATATATACTATACCACACAGGAGGAGAAGAGCCGACACATCCTCCATATACTCCACCACACAGGAGGAGAGCTGACACATCCTCTTTATACTCCACCACACAGGAGGAGAGCTGACACATCCTTTATATACACCACCACACAGCAGGAGAGATGACACATCCTCTATATACTACACCACACAGGAGGAGAGCCGACACATCCTCTATATACTCCACCACATAGGAGAAGAGCCGACACATCCTCTATATACTACACCACACAGGAGGAGAGCTGACATATCCTCTATATACTACACCACACAGCAGGAGAGCTGACACATCCTCTGTATACTACATCACACAGGAGGAGAGCTGACACATCCTCTATATACTACTCCACACAGGAGGAGAGCCGACACATCCTCTATATACTACACCACACAGGAGGAGAGCTGACACATCCTCTATATACTACACCACACAGGAGGAGAGCTGACACATCCTCTATATACTACACCACACAGGAGGAGAGCCGACACATCCTCTATATACTCCACCACACAGGAGGAGAGCCGACACATCCTTTATATACTCCACCACACAGGAGGAGAGCCAACACATCCTCCATATACTACACCACACAGGAGGAGAGCCCACATATCCTCTATATACTACACCACACAGGAGGAGGGACAACACATCCTCTATATACTACACCACACAGGAGGAGAGACGACACATACTCTATATACTACACCACACAGGAGGAGAGCCGACACATCCTCTATATACACCACCACTCAGGAGGAGAACCGAAACATCCCCTATATACTCCACCACACTGGAGGAGAGCCAACATATCCTCTATATACTCCACAACACAGGAGGAGAGCCAACACATCCTCTATATACTCCATTATACAGGAGGAGAGCCAAAACATCCTCTATATACTCCACCACACAGGAGGAGAGCTGACACATCCTCTATATACTACACCACACAGGATGAGTGCCAACACATCCTCTATATACTACACCACACAGGAGGAGAGCCGACACATCCTCTATATACTCCACCACACAGGAGGAGAGCTGACACATCCTCTATATACTACACCACACAGGAGGAGAGATGACAGATCTTAGAATTATCTGATCTGTGTGTATTGACATTCTGGTCGTTTTTCTTTCCTCTTTCTATAACTCTTCTTATTAATAGATCTTGATTATGGTGGTGTGGCCTACATCAGCATCCGCCTGAGACCCTGACACCTACCGTAAGTTCCATATTGTCCATTGACATATATCCTGCTTCTCTATTGTATCTATTACAAGGAGCTGAGTGTGACCCAAACCCTCCTAGGAATGGTGCTTGTTCTTTTTCTGTGACAGTTATGGTCCCTTATGTAGGAGGTTGGCCGATGTACCATGTCCATCATCCCATAGAGATCTTACATGGACAAGAGTGCAGTAGTGCGGCGATGAAGACAAGTCCACACACTTACCTTCCTGTCCTGATAACTGGAGATGTTCCAGCAAATCACACCCAAAGATTTTGTCTTTGACCGTCTTCTTTTTGACTTTCTGTCTGGCCTTCATGGCTAGCGACATGGCTGTAGACGTTCACGCCTGGCTTTGTGCAAGTGCCGGACTCTCATGGATTTATGGCATCTTCGGCACCTGCTTCTCTGATGTCTCCTTCGTTGTCTACATTTACTTTTCTGCAGATAAGATACTGAACTTAATCATTTACAGGAAGTGGTTCGGGTAGAGGAAGCAGCCGTGTTACAGAGACCATCACCACCCTGATACGATGAATGTTGCACCTAGTCCCTGCCCCTTTTTGCTGCAAATGTAATGATCAGAATTTAGAGGAAGCCCGAGTGACTGTCTGAGAACCACATCCTCCTCAGAGCATCACCCAAACCGCACAACGCTGAAATAAAGTGAGAATCTTGGAGCAGGTTGTTCTGAAGGCCCCACGGACCTTCAAATCCCACCCCCATTGTATCACCGGCAGGGGATGTTCTCAATGAGTGGTGGACACCCAATGGTTAGAAGGTTGGATATTCCATCCACTGGTGATGTGGCCCAGTGTGGGGCCCATTTTTATTATACATGTCCATCACTGTGGCGGAAATGAAGACATTGACACTGGGTCATTTGTGATCTTAGTTTTTGTGATTTACAGACATTGAGCTTCAAGTATCAATCATCATCTATGTACAAGAATTTCCCCTGCGACGACGATAAAAACACCCCAGCCCCCCACATAAATATAGTATGTAGAAAATCTATACAGTACACATAAATATCCGAGACCTCCCTCTCAACTTACATGTTCTTAGACCTGAAAAGACATTTACATCAGTATGTACAATTACTAGAGAGTGCGTAATGTCCAGCATGAAGAGCAGTCCACCACCAGGGGCTGGCTCGTCCGGTGGGGCCCTGCTCAGGCTTCAGTGTCATCTGCACGTCTGTCCCACAATATCTTCTTCATCAAGATCCCTTTTACTTGGGACAAAGTGTGTAAGGTTGGGGTTTTCTTCTGATTGTGGAGTGGACCCTATAAACAATGAGTTAAACCGTAGCTAAAATTTCACAAGAGTCCCACAGTGAGTCATGTTTACGAGGCCTCGGTTCCTCTTCTTGGATGCAACAGAAAGAGAAAACCTACTGCTGTCACCATGTGTTGTCTATGTGGTTATATGGTATGGGACCACCATACCTGGCGTAGGAGGATGACACCTAGCATAAGGAGGGTGCTAAGAGGTTGAGATATCCTGGAGACCTTAGTCTACTCCTCACACAGAAGAGCAAGATCCTACCACAATGAAACCAGTGCAAACCAAGAAAGCAGAGACCCGATTTCAGATACTGAATCCCATGGACCTGGGGAGGATGCCGCGTACATGACTGTGGTGATGCAGTGTTGGTGGTGACACCTGGAATGGCTCCAGTCATCATTAGGACCCCACATTGGGTGTTCAATAGATCTTCTTGGATAAGGACCAGATCAGGATTTAATGATGGTAGGAGGGCATGAGTGGCTTGGAACATGTCTGAAAATCAGCCCCACAGCTGCCATTCCTGCAGCTGCATGGCCCTTGCCCTTCCCCCATGCCAGCACTAAAAAGTCGTCATGATATTGCGTCATGGCTCCTCGCTCACAATGTGAGAGTCTTATATGGAGGTGACAGTTATACGAGGTGTCCTCGGCCATTTATATAGATACCATTAGTTGTCGGCTTGGCTCGTAGAGTCCCATTCTCCTGATAGAAATGGCTCATCCCCTGCTTGATGAATGGTTGGGTGGACAAGATTCCTGTGCTCCCTCTTTCACTCAGCTCAAGTTCTTTCTCCTCCACTGGTTCCTCCGGTGCAATGTCATCTTCTTCCTCCTCCTTCATCTCATCATCTGGAACAGTTGCCAGCAGTTCAGTCTGAGTCTCGATTTCCCGCACGGTGGTCAATGTGGAGTAGCTGCGTCTGTCCGCCTCTTCCCCCTGTCGGGAGGAAAGCAGCAATAATAGGTCAGTATGATACATGTCCAGTCGTCTTGTGGGCCTCCCCTTCTCATATAGGATTGCAAGACATAAATGGAAAAGCCTTGTCCGCTTGGTCGAGATTTTATTTGGGGTTCTCTAAGGCACCATATTTAATCTCTTCCCCTGTTTGGTCCCCTGCCCCTGTTACGGCCCTGTGTACAAGTCTGGATCACACATGATATGCTCACCATCATGGAGCTGATGCTGGGGTCCCTCAGGCTGTCAGGGTGGAGTCCTCTCAGATGCAAACTCTCCTCCAACTAAAAGCAGAGAAAATACCAGAAGATTATTGTGTACACCGCCCTGGTAGGTGACTAAGCAACTGGAGATATCCCCCGAGCACCTCCCCAACAGACACCCAGTGGCAGAATCTTCATCATCTCCAGGCATTAGTATGATGGTGGGACATTTTATGATGTTATTTGCACCACAGCCTGTATGTGGATGTACATACCTGTATACATGTATCTGTGCTGGTCATGTGTGGATGTGCAACACCCTTGTCAATACATGGTCAGAGGGGGAGTTGTGAACAGTGCCCTTCACAGGCTAGGAGCTGACAGAGGGAGTCGCAAACCCTCCAGTAAGGTTCTAGACCTGGTCATCAGGGGTTAACAAGCAGTAGATCCTGCCTGAGCAGGCAAGAGTTAACTATACAAAAGTTATTATCCAATTGTATTCCTTTATGTGAGCTGGAGTGTGATTGGAGAGTGAGCCACCACCTGAACAGGGGATCATAAAACCCCTGGACAGGAAGGGGCAATGCTTCTTAGGATCCAGCTCTGTTACCAGAGAGATCTTAGAGCACATGCTCTGACCACCGGCCTCCTAGGCCTCAGCTCTTAATATAGAGCTCACAGACTGTCAGTGGCCAGACACCTTCAGTGTCACACACAGAACACCCAGCTTCCATACCTGGACACAGCTACCTCCCAGCCTGCACCTACTACCAGGCTGGTGAATCTACTCCCGAGGATCACTCTCCATGACCACTCCAGTAATACGGACTCTCCAACAATCCGGCATCTGTAACAAGATCGTTGCCTCAGTCTGATCCCTGGATACGGCTGTAACACCAAGGGCTCTCCATCCATTACCCAGGGACTGATTCTATGAACATTAAAGGGGTTGCCCCAGGGAGATCCAGTGCATCAGCCTCTCTCTCCATATTTCTTGCACACACCACCTGCTGGAGACCTGCCAGGCTGTAGGACAGCAGCAGGCCGCAACCGCTGGCCACTCTGGTATTCTGGTCCCTGGCTGCCTGCAACCCCCAAGAAAAGGCTAGGCCCCGGTGGGGGATGTTGCAGATGTACATACATGTATCTGTGCTGTCATGTGTGGATGTACATACATGTATCTGTGCTGTCATGTGTGGATGTACATACATGTATCTGTGCTGTCATGTGTGGATGTACATACATGTATCTGTGCTGTCATGTGTGGATGTACATACATGTATCTGTGCTGTCATGTGTGGATGTACATACATGTATCTGTGCTGTCATGTGTGGATGTACATACATGTATCTGTGCTGTCATGTGTGGATGTACATACATGTATCTGTGCTGTCATGTGTGGATGTACATACATGTATCTGTGCTGTCATGTGTGGATGTACATACATGTATCTGTGCTGTCATGTGTGGATGTACATACATGTATCTGTGCTGTCATGTGTGGATGTACATACATGTATCTGTGCTGTCATGTGTGGATGTACATACATGTATCTGTGCTGGTCATGTGTGGATGGAGATACCTGCATCCTTGTATCCGTGCTGGCTGTGTTAGAGTTCAATCTTCTCCGTGACGTCTGCCTGGATAATGTTGATAGCTCCTCACTGAAAAGCATGATACAAAACATGAAGCACAACAAACAAGAAAGTGTACAGACTTACCATAAAATGAACCATAACACAGAGATGGGACTGATCGCTGCTCCCAAACATGGTCACTGGACGAACTGCTGCCCCCTTATACTTGACTGACTGCTCCACCATATCATGGACACAGGACTGACTGCTCCACCATAACATGAACACAGGACTGACTGCTCCACCATAATATGGACATAAGACTGACTGCTCCAATATAACATGGACACAGGACTGACTGCTCCACCATAACATGAACACAGGACTGACTGCTCCACCATAACATGGACATAAGACTGACCGCTCCACCATAACATGGAAAAAGGACTGACTGCTCCCCCATAACATGGACACAAGGCTGACCGCTCCACCATAACATGGACACAGGACTGACTGCTCCACCATAACATGGACACAGGACTGACAGCTCCACCATAACATGGACACAGGACTAACTGCTCCATCATAACAAAGACACAGGACTGACTGCTCCACCATAACAAGGACACAGGACTGATCGCTCCACCATAACATAGACACAGTACTGACTGCTCCACCATAACATAGCCACAGGACTGACTGCTCCACCATAACAAGGAGACAGGACTGATCGCTCCATCATAACATAGACACAGGGCTGATGGCGCCACCATAACATGGACACAGGATTGACAGCTCCACCATAACATGGACACAGGACTGACAGCTCCACCATAACATGGACACAAGACTGACTGTTCCACCATAACATGGACACAGGACTGACGGCTCCACCATAACATGGACACAGGACTGACAGCTCCACCATAACATGGACACAAGACTGACTGCTCCACCATAACATGGACAAAGGACTGACTGCTCCATCATAACATGGACACATGACTGACCACTGTACCATAATATGGACACAAGGCTGACCACTTCACCATAACATGGACACAGGACTAAATGCTCCACCATAATACGCACACAGGACTGACTGCTCCACCATAACAAGGACACAGGACTGATTGCTCCACAATAACAAGGACACAAGATGGATTGCTCCACTATAACATGGACACAGGACTGACTGCTCCCCCATAACAAGGACACAAGACGGATTGCTCCACTATAACATGGATACAGGACTGACTGTTCCACCATAACATGGACACAGGACTGATCGTTCCTTCATAACATGGACACAGGAATGACTGCTCCACCATAACATAGACACAGGACTAAATGCTCCACCATAACATGGACACTGGACTGACTGCTCCACCATAACATAGACAGGACTTACTGCTCCACTATAACATGGAGAGAGGACTAACTGATCCACTGAAACAGGAACACAAGACTATACGCTTCACCCCAAAACGGACAGGGGATGAATGTTCCACCATAACATGGACAATGGATCAACTGCTTCACTATAACAAGGAAAAAGGACTGACTGCTCCACCCCAACATGGACACAGGACTGACCGCTCCACCATAACATGGACACAGGACTGACTGCTCCACCATAACATGGACACAGGACTAACGGCTCCACCATAACATGGACACAGGACTGAGCGCTTCACCATAAAACGGACACAGGACTGACTGCTCCACCATAACATGGACACAGGACTGACTGCTCCACCATAACATTGACACAGGACTGACGGCTCCACCATAACATGGACACAGGACTGAGCGCTTCACCATAACATGGACACAGGACTGACCGCTCCACCATAACATGGACACAGGACTGACTGCTCCACCATAACATGGACACAGGACTAACGGCTCCACCATAACATGGACACAGGACTGAGCGCTTCACCATAAAACGGACACAGGACTAACTGCTCCACCATAACATGGACACAGGACTGACTGCTCCACCATAACATTGACACAGGACTGACGGCTCCACCATAACATGGACACAGGACTGAGCGCTTCACCATAACATGGACACAGGACTGACTGTTCCACCATAACATGGACACAAGACTGACTGCTCCACCATAACATGGACACAGGACTGGCCGCTCCACCCCACAATGGACACAGGACTGACTGCTCCACCATAACATGGACACAGGACTGACAGCTCCACCATAACAAGGACACAGGACTGATTGCTTCCACAATAACAAGGACAGGGGACTGACTGCTCCACCCCAACATGGACACAGGACTGATCGTTCCACTCTTACATGGACGGCTTACACTGACTGCTCTACCCTAACATGGACAGGGGGCTGACCGCTCCCCCATAACATGGATACAGGACTGACCTCTCCACCCTAACATGGACACAGGACTGATCGTTCCACTCTTACATGGACACTGGACTGACTGCTCTACCCTAACATGGACAGGGGGCTGACCGCTCCCCCATAACATGGATACAGGACTGACCTCTCCACCCTAACATGGACACAGGACTGATCGTTCCACTCTTACATGGACACAGGACTGATTGTTCCGCTCTTGCATGGATCACTTTGCCTTATCACGGACACACCTCTACCAACCAGCCAAGGCTCCATCCTCCCAAGTTTAGTCATACATTACCCTCCTCTCCATGGACTTACATTTTCTCTGAGAGTCTCTTTGTTTTCCTTTTGTGATGTTGGTTCACCAGGACCACAATTATGACCAGAATCAGCACAAGGAGAGCCGTCACCACCGCCACCGACACCAGCGACACCGACATGAGGTCCACCTTCCGAGGTTCACTGGCTGGAGAGAGAAAAAGAGGCATGAGTTGCTTTGATTACCTCCATATCATTGTTCCAAAATGACAAATCTTATCCATCAGAGAGCTACAACTATCAGTATGAGAGAAGCAAATAACCCGCTAGGGATCGCTAAAATCCGACTATGTCAGGACTGAATACAGGGAATGCTACAACCCCCACTATGTGTATTCCGACCAACTGAGAGCACTACCACCCCCACTAGGGGACGATACAACCCTCCGTATCTTTAGTCTAACCACCTGGGAGTTCTGACCACAAAAACTACTATGGAAGACATGACCACAATCTCCACTGTGTCAGACATCAGCCCCAGGGAGCTCCAGAGCCCTAACTGTGTCAGACATCATCCCCAGGGAGCTCCAGAGCCCTCACTGTGTCAGACATCACCCTCAGGGAGCTCCAGAGCCCTCAATGTGTCAGACATCACCCTCAGGGAGCTCCAGAGCCCTCACTGTGTCAGACATCATCATCAGGGAGCTCCAGTGCCCTCACTGTGTCAGACATCACCCTCAGGGAGCTCCAGAGCCCTCACTGTGTCAGACATCACCCCCAGGGAGCTCCAGAGCCCTCACTGTGTCAGACATCACCCCGGGGGAGCTCCAGAGCCCTCTCTGTGTCAGACATCACCCTCAGGGAGCTCCACAGCCCTCACTGTGTCAGACATCACCCTCAGGGAGCTCCAGAGCCCTCACTGTGTCAGACATCACCATCAGGGAGCTCCAGTGCCCTCACTGTGTCAGACATCACCCTCAGGGAGCTCCAGAGCCCTCACTGTGTCAGACATCAGCCCGGGGGAGCTCCAGAGCCCTCACTGTGTCAGACATCATCCCCAGGGAGCTCCAGAGCCCTCTCTGTGTCAGACATCACCCCCAGGGAGCTTCAGAGCCCTCTCTGTGTCAGACATCACCCCCAGGGAGCTCCACAGCCCTCACTTTGTCAGACATCACCCTCAGGGAGCTCCAGAGCCCTCACTTTGTCAGACATCACCCTCAGGGAGCTCCAGAGCCCTCACTGTGTCAGACATCCCCCCCAGGGAGCTCCAGAGCCCTAACTGTGTCAGACATCATCCCCAGGGAGCTCCAGAGCCCTCACTGTGTCAGACATCACCCTCAGGGAGCTCCAGAGCCCTCACTGTGTCAGACATCATCCCCAGGGAGCTCCAGAGCCCTCACTGTGTCAGACATCATCCCCAGGGAGCTCCAGAGCCCTCACTATGTCAGACATCACCCCCGGGGAGCTCCAGAGCCCTCACTGTGTCAGACATCACCCCCAGGGAGCTCCAGAGCCCTCACTGTGTCAGACATCACCCCGGGGGAGCTCCAGAGCCCTCACTGTGTCAGACATTACCCTCGGGGAGCTCCAGAGCCCTCACTGTGTCAGACATCACCCCCAGGAGCTCCAGAGCCCTCACTGTGTCAGAAATTACCCCCGGGGAGCTCCAGAGCCCTCACTGTGTCAGACATCAGCCCGGGGGAGCTCCAGAGCCCTCACTGTGTCAGACATCACCCCCGGGAGCTCCAGAGCCCTCACTGTGTCAGACATCACCCCGGGGGAGCTCCAGAGCCCTCACTGTGTCAGACATTACCCCCGGGGAGCTCCAGAGCCCTCACTGTGTCAGACATCACCCCCGGGAGCTCCAGAGCCCTCACTGTGTCAGACATTACCCCCGGGGAGCTCCAGAGCCCTCACTGTGTCAGACATCACTCTCAGGGAGCTTTAGAGCCCTCACTGTGTCAGACATCACCCCCGGGAGCTCCAGAGCCCTCACTGTGTCAGACATCACCCCCGGGAGCTCCAGAGCCCTCACTGTGTCAGACATCACCCCCAGGGAGCTCCAGAGCCCTCACTGTGTCAGACATCATCCCCAGGAGCTCCAGAGCCCTCACTGTGTCAGACATCACCCCGGGGGAGCTCCAGAGCCCTCACTGTGTCAGACATCATCCCCAGGGAGCTCCAGAGCCCTCTCTGTGTCAGACATCACCCCGGGGGAGCTCCAGAGCCCTCTATGTGTCAGACATCACCCCCAGTGAGCTCCAGAGCCCTCACTGTGTCAGACATCACCCCCAGGGAGCTCCAGAGCCCTCACTGTGTCAGACATCCCCATCAGGGAGCTCCAGTGCCCGCACTGTGTCAGACATCACCCCCGGGAGCTCCAGAGCCCTCACTGTGTCAGACATCACCCTCAGGGAGCTCCAGAGCCCTCACTGTGTCAGACATTACCCCCGGGGAGCTCCAGAGCCCTCACTGTGTCAGACCCCAGTGAGCTCCAGAGCCCTCACAGTGTCAGACATCACCCCCGGGAGCTCCAGAGCCCTCACTGTGTCAGACATCACCCCCGGGAGCTCCAGAGCCCTCACTATGTCAGACATCACCCCCAGTGATCTGCAGAGCCCTCACTGTGTCAGACATCACCCCGGGGGAGCTCCAGAGCCCTCACTGTGTCAGACATCACCCCCGGGGAGCTCCAGAGCCCTCACTGTGTCAGACATCACCCCCGGGAGCTCCAGAGCCCTCACTGTGTCAGACATTACCCCCGGGGAGCTCCAGAGCCCTCACTGTGTCAGACATCACTCTCAGGGAGCTTTAGAGCCCTCACTGTGTCAGACATCACCCCCGGGAGCTCCAGAGCCCTCACTGTGTCAGACATCACCCCCGGGAGCTCCAGAGCCCTCACTGTGTCAGACATCACCCCCGGGAGCTCCAGAGCCCTCACTGTGTCAGACATCACCCCCGGGAGCTCCAGAGCCCTCACTGTGTCAGACATCACCCCCGGGAGCTCCAGAGCCCTCACTGTGTCAGACATCACCCCCGGGAGCTCCAGAGCCCTCACTGTGTCAGACATCACCCCCAGGGAGCTCCAGAGCCCTCACTGTGTCAGACATCACCCCCGGGGAGCTCCAGAGCCCTCACTGTGTCAGACATCACCCTCAGGAAGCTCCAGAGCCCTCACTGTGTCAGACATCACCCCCAGGGAGCTCCAGAGCCCTCACTGTGTCAGACATCACCCCCAGGGAGCTCCAGAGCCCTCACTGTGTCAGACATCACCCTCAGGGAGCTCCAGAGCCTTCACTGTGTCAGACCGCATCCTCAGGGAGCTCCAGAGCCCTCACTGTGTCAGACATCACCCTCAGGGAGCTTTAGAGCCCTCACTGTGTCAGACATCACTCCCGGGAGCTCCAGAGCCCTCACTGTGTCAGACATCACCCCCAGGGAGCACCAGAGCCCTCACTGTGTCAGGTCTATCAGGGTGACTGTCAATATGGATGTAACAAATCACAATAGTTATTGGAAGTTATCCTCCTCTCCTTCTTGTATTACACTGAAGTCAGGTCTTGGAGCAAAACAACCCCCTCACATAGGAGCCCTACAACCCTCGCTTTGTCAGGTTTGACCACAAGCCCCTCTATGTCACACCAGACCACCTATGAGGGCTTCAACCCTTTGTGTGTCAGATGTGACCATGAGTAGAGTACTAAACCCTGACATTATATATCAAGACCACTAGGGGGCATTAAATTTCCATTATGTTAGGTCTACTACAAGAGGTGCTACATGAGACATCTGGTTATCTTGAAACTCTGGATCTCGCAGTACATACCTTTTGAATACCCAGAAGGACCTACATTCCTAGCATGACCTAGGGTCATCCAGGAGCAGTAGAACACATCTAGTGTCTACAGTGAGACATCCCATAAACTGAGGAGGTGGGTGTCTGATCTGATCGCTCCATCCGGCATAGGGTGTGACAGAACCAACTTCTCCGGTTATGGAGCAGGAGATGATGACATTGTTAATCTTTGAAGTGCTAAACTCCACCCTGACTACACCTTCATCTCGGATACATTCACTCTCTTGGGTGATGCATCCATGGGAGGTCACATACAAAGTCATCATTATGGTATTTCTTACAATTTTACACTTGTTGCTGTCTGGACACTTGGGACATTGTGCAACGCTAGACTATGGAGGTGGACCACAAGTAGTGGAGGAGGAGAACCATAAATATCCTATTGGAGGATGACAGAGACGCTGGAGGAAGACTATCATAAAAAACTCACTAGATGTGGACAGCCATAAACATCCTACGAGAAGTAGACAGCCATAGCCAACCCATTAATGAAGGACACAGACAAGCATCCCACCAGAAGATGACAACCACAGGCATCCCACCAGAAGATGACAACCACAGGCATCCCACCAGAAGATGACAACCACAGGCATCCCTACAAGAGGTAGACATCCATAAGCATCTAGCAGAAGTGGAAGCACTCCACCACACCTGGCTAAAGGCAAGCACTCCGCCACACCTGGCCACTGGCAAGCACTCCGCCACACCTGGCTACAGGCAAGCACTCCGCCACATCTGGCCACAGGCAAGCAATCCGCCACACCTGGCCACAGGCAAGCGCTCCGCCACACCTGACCACAGGCAAGCAATCCTACACACCTGGCCACAGGCAAGCACTCCGCCACACCTGGCTACAGGCAAGCACTCCGCCACATCTGGCCACAGGCAAGCAATCCACCACACCTGGCAACAGGCAAGCGCTCTGCAACACCTGGCCACAGGCAAGCGCTCCGCCAGATCTGGCCACAGGCAAGCACTCCGCCACACCTGGCCACAGGCAAGCGCTCTGCCACACGTAGTTACAGGCAAGCAACCGGCCACACCTGGCCACAGGCAAGTGCTCCGCCACACCTGACCACAGGCAAGCAATCCTACACACCTGGCCACAGGCAAGCACTCCGCCACACGTAGTTACAGGCAAGCACTCCGCCACACCTGGCCACAGGCAAGCACTCCGCCACACGTAGTTTAAGGCAAGCACTCCGCCACACCTGGCTACAGGCAAGCAATCCTCCACACCTGGCCACAGGCAAGCACTCCGCCACACCTGGCTACAGGCAAGCAATCCTCCACACCTGGCCACAGGCAAGCACTCCGCCACACGTAGTTTAAGGCAAGCACTCCGCCACACCTGGCCACAGGCAAGCTCTCCGCCACACCTGGCCACAGGCAAGCACTCCGCCACACCTGGCCACAGGCAAGCACTCTGCAACACCTGGCCACAGGCAAGCGCTCTGCCACACGTAGTTACAGGCAAGCACTCCACCATACCTGGCCACAGGCAAGCACTCCGCCACACCTGGCTACAGGCAAGCACTCCGCCAGATCTGGCCACAGGCAAGCACTCCGCCACACCTGGCCACAGGCAAGCACTCTGCCACACGTAGTTACAGGCAAGCAATCGGCCACACCTGGCCATAGGCAAGCACTCTGCCACACCTGACCACAGGCAAGCAATCCTACACACCTGGCCACAGGCAAGCACTCCGCCACACGTAGTTACAGGCAAGCACTCCGCCACACGTAGCTACAGGCAAGCAATCCTCCACACCTGGCCACAGGCAAGCACTCCGCCACACGTAGTTTAAGGCAAGCACTCCGCCACACCTGGCCACAGGCAAGCACTCCGCCACACCTGGCCACAGGCAAGCACTCCGCCACACCTGGCCACAGGCAAGCGCTCTGCCACACCTGGCCACAGGCAAGCGCTCTGCCACACGTAGTTACAGGCAAGCACTCCACCATACCTGGCCACAGGCAAGCACTCCGCCACACCTGGCTACAGGCAAGCACTCCGCCAGATCTGGCCACAGGCAAGCACTCCGCCACACCTGGCCACAGGCAAGCGCTCTGCCACATGTAGTTACAGGCAAGCAATCGGCCACACCTGGCCACAGGCAAGCACTCCGCCACACCTGGCCACAGGCAAGCGCTCTGCCACATGTAGTTACAGGCAAGCAATCGGCCACACCTGGCCACAGGCAAGCACTCCGCCACACCTGGCCACAGGCAAGCACTCCGCCACACCTGGCCACAGGCAAGCGCTCTGCCACACATAGTTACAAGCAAGCACTTCGGCACACCTGGCCACAGGCAAGCACTCCGCCACACCTGGCCACAGGCAAGCACTCCACCACACATAGTTACAAGCAAGCGCTCTGCCACACATAGTTACAAGCAAGCACTTCGCCACACCTGGCCACAGGCAAGCACTCCGCCACACCTGGCCACAGGCAAGCGCTCCGCCACACGTAGTTACAGGCAAGCACTCCGCCATACCTGGCTACAGGCAAGCGCTCTGCCACACGTAGTTACAGGCAAGCAATCGGCCACACCTGGCTACAGGCAAACGCTCCGCCACACCTGACCACAGGCAAGCAATCCTACACACCTGGCCACAGGCAAGCACTCCGCCACACGTAGTTTAAGGCAAGCACTCCGCCACACCTGGCTACAGGCAAGCACTCCGCCACACCTGGCTACAGGCAAGCACTCCGCCACACCTGGCCACAGGCAAGCACTCCGCCACACCTGGCCACAGGCAAGCACTCCGCCAAACCTGGCCACAGGCAAGCACTCCGCCACACCTGGCTACAGGCAAGCACTCTGCCACACCTGGCCACAGGCAAGCACTCTGCCACACCTGGCCACAGGCAAGCACTCCGCCAAACCTGGCCACAGGCAAGCACTCCGCCACACCTGGCTACAGGCAAGCACTCCGCCACACCTGGCTACAGGCAAGCGCTCCACCATACCTGGCCATAGGCAAGCACTCTGCCACACCTAGCCACAGGCAAGCATCCGCCTGTATCGCACTTTCGTCAGACTGTTCGTCTTTTTCGGGGATTACACGGCTTGGACAGTTATTTAACAGGTGTCTGCGCTGCTTCCATGTGACATAAATAGATGATCCAACGGATTCAGACTGAGCGCAGGATTTATCTTTCAAATTGTGCCGCAAGCCCCAGCACTTACATTCACCGGGAAGAAGAAGGAGAACTTCAGGGACCTGAGCGGGGAAGCGACACATGCAGGATATCGCGTGCAGGATCTTAGTGACTCCCCGCACAGCACATTATACACGGACAATGCACTTACATGCACCAGGAAGAAGGTGAACTCCAGGGACCTGAGCGGGGAAGCGACACATGCAGGATATCAGACGCAGGATCTTAGTGACTCCGCGCACAGCGCATTATACACGGCCAATGCACTTACATGCACCAGGAAGAAGGAGGTGAACTCCGGGGACCTGAGCGGGGAAGCGACACATGCAGGATATCGGGTGCAGGATCTTAGTGACTCCCCGTACAGCGCATTATACACGGACAATGTACTTACATGCACCAGGAAGAAGAAGGTGAACTCCGGGGACCTGAGCGGGGAAGCGACACATGCAGGATATCGGGCGCAGGATCTTAGTGACTCCCCGCACAGCGCATTATACACGGACAATGCACTTACATGCACCAGGACGAAGAAGGTGAACTCCGGGGACCTGAGCGGGGAAGTGACACATGCAGGATATCGGGCGCAGGATCTTAGTGACTCCCCGCACAGCGCATTATACACGGACAATGCACTTACATGCACCAGGACGAAGAAGGTGAACTCCGGGGACCTGAGTGGGGAAGCGACACATGCAGGATATCGAGGGCAGGATCTTAGTGACTCCCCGCACAGCGCATTATACACGGACAATGCACTTACATGCACCAGGACGAAGAAGGTGAACTCCGGGGACCTGAGCGGGGAAGTGACACATGCAGGATATCGGGCGCAGGATCTTAGTGACTCCCCGCACAGCGCATTATACACGGACAATGCACTTACATGCACCAGGACGAAGAAGGTGAACTCCGGGGACCTGAGCGGGGAAGTGACACATGCAGGATATCGGGCGCAGGATCTTAGTGACTCCCCGCACAGCACATTATACACGGACAATGCACTTACATGCACCAGGAAGAAGGTGAACTCCAGGGACCTGAGTGGGGAAGTGACACATGCAGGATATCGGGTGCAGGATCTTAGTGACTCCCCGCACAGCGCATTATACACGGACATGCACTTACATGCACCAGGAAGAAGAAGGTGAACTCCGGGGACCTGAGCGGGGAAGCGACACATGCAGGATATCAGACGCAGGATCTTAGTGACTCCGCGCACAGCGCATTATACACGGCCAATGCACTTACATGCACCAGGAAGAAGGAGGTGAACTCCGGGGACCTGAGCGGGGAAGTGACACATGCAGGATATCGGGCGCAGGATCTTAGTGACTCCCCGCACAGCGCATTATACACGGACAATGCACTTACATGCACCAGGAAGAAGAAGGTGAACTCCTGGGACCTGAGCGGGGAAGTGACACATGCAGGATATCGGGCGCAGGATCTTAGTGACTCCCCGCACAGCGCATTAAACATGGACAAAGCACTTACATGCACCAGGAAGAAGAAGGTGAACTCCGGGGACCTGAGCGGGGAAGAGAAACATGCAGGATATCGGGCGCATTATACACGGACAATGCATTTACATGCACCAGGAAGAAGAAGGTGAACTCCGCGGACCTGAGCGGGGAAGAGATACATGCAGGATATCGGGCGCATTATACACGGACAATGCACTTACATGCACCAGGAAGAAGAAGGTGAACTCCTGGGACCTGAGTGGGGAAGCGACACATGCAGGATATCGGGTGCACGATCTTAGTGACCCCCCGCACAGCGCATTATACACGGACAATGCACTTACATGCACCAGGAAGAAGAAGGTGAACTCCGGGGACCTGAGCGGGGAAGTGACACATGCAGGATATCGGGTGCAGGATCTTAGTGACTCCCCGCACAGCACATTATACACGGACAATGCACTTACATGCACCAGGAAGAAGAAGGTGAACTCCGGGGACCTGAGCGGGGAAGCGACACATGCAGGATATCGGTCGCAGGATCTTAGTGACTCCCTGCACAGCGCATTATACACGGACAATGCACTTACATGCACCAGGAAGAAGAAGGTGAACTCCTGGGACCTGAGCGGAGAACCTCGGCGCAGCAGCGACACATGCAGGATATCGGGTAACTAAATGAGCCCCAATGTCTCTCTCCCCTAGTAATGTGATTCACCTCCAATAACATCCCTCTTCTCCAGGCCAGCAATGACCTACCTGTAATGTTGACAGTGACCCTGCCTTGTTTGCTGTTGGCTCCATTGGTGGCATGGCAGATGTAGACCCCAGCATCTAAGGCGCTCAGGGGACTGGTAAATTTCAGCTGGTTGCCTTCACTCTTCACATCACTTGGGAGGGAACCATTGACCCTAGACACAAATGTGAGGAATTGATTATTTATTGCATGGGGCTGCTGTAATGTCTGTGCAGTCCTATGTAAGAAAGCTATTCCTAGACAAGGTAGTGGCGGTGTGGAGGGTGATGGGGCAGCAGCCGGGTGGTGAAGGGGTTAGCCTGGAGAAGCAGGAGGTGTCTTCATGGACACAAGTCACAGCTTGCAGGGAAAGGTGCGACCGCTGACATCATCAAGAACTGGTCCAGCCAGAAACTCCAGGCTCCACTTTCCCACAGACTTGCTGGTTAGACAGAAAACAAGGGTCTGTCTGGGCCTGACACCGGGATTCCCAGGTATTGTCATCATAGCAGGTGCCTCAGGGAGGAGAACCACAACTACGACCCTGTTCAGGCCTGGGGCAGGAGTATCAGGGATAAGACCCTGTTCAGACCTGGAGCAGGAATATCAGGAATTAGACGCTGTTCAGACCTGGGGCAGGAATATCAGGGATAAGACCCTGTTCAGACCTGGGGCAGGAATATCCGGGAAAAGACCCTGTTCAGACCTGGGGCAGGAATATCTGGGATAAGACCCTGTTCAGGCCTGGAGCAGGAATATCAGGAATTAGACCCTGTTCAGACCTGGGGCAGGAATATCAGAACTAAGACCCTGTTCAGACCTGGGGCAGGAATATCAGGGATAAGACCCTGTTCAGGCCTGGAGCAGGAATATCAGGAATTAGACCCTGTTCAGACCTGGGGCAGGAATATCAGAACTAAGACCCTGTTCAGACCTGGGGCAGGAATATCAGGGATAAGACCCTGTTCAGACCTGGGGCAGGAATATCAGGGATAAGACCCTGTTCAGACCTGGGGCAGGAATATCTGGGATAAGACCCTGTTCAGGCCTGGGGCAGGAGTATCAGGGATAAGACCCTGTTCTGACCTGGGGCAGGAGTATCAGGGATAAGACCCTGTTCAGACCTGGGGCAGGAATATCTGGGATAAGACCCTGTTCAGGCCTGGGGCAGGAATATCTGGGATAAGACCCTGCTCAGACCTGGGGCAGGAATATCAGGAGTAAGACCCTGCTCAGACCTGGGGCAGGAGTATCAGGGATAAGACCCTGCTCAGACCTGGGGCAGGAATATCTGGGATAAGACCCTGTTCAGACCTGGGGCAGGAGTATCAGGGATAAGACCCTGTTCAGACCTGGGGCAGGAATATCCGGAATAAGACCCTGTTCAGACCTGGGGCAGGAATATCTGGGATAAGACCCTGTTCAGACCTGGGGCAGGAATATCAGGAATTAGACCCTGTTCAGACCTGGGGCAGGAATAACAGAACTAAGACCCTGTTCAGACCTGGGGCAGGAGTATCCGGTATAAGACCCTGTTCAGACCTGGGGCAGGAGTATCAGGGATAAGACCCCGTTCAGACCTGGGGCAGGAATATCAGGAATAAGACCCTGTTCAGACCTGGGGCAGGAATATCAGGAATAAGACCCTGTTCAGACCTGGGGCAGGAGTATCAGGGATAAGACCCCGTTCAGACCTGGGGCAGGAATATCAGGAATAATACCCTGTTCAGACCTGGGGCAGGAATATCAGGGATAAGACTCTGTTCAGACCCGGGGCAGGAGTATCAGGGATAAGACCCTGTTCAGACCTGGGGCAGGAGTATCAGGGATAAGACCCTGTTCAGACCTGGGGCAGGAATATCAGGAATAAGACCCAGTTCAGACCTGGGGCAGGAATATCAGGAATAAGACCCTGTTCAGACCTGGGGCAGGAGTATCAGGGATAAGACCCTGTTCAGACTTGGGGCAGGAATATCAGGGATAAGACCCTGTTCAGACCTGGGGCAGGAGTATCAGGGATAAGACCCTGTTCAGATCTGGGGAAGGAATATCAGGGATAAGACCCTGTTCAGACCTGGGGCAGGAATATCAGGGATAAGACCCTGTTCAGACCTGGGGCAGGAATATCAGGAGTAAGACCCTGTTCAGACCTGGGGCAGGAATATCAGGAGTAAGACCCTGTTCAGACCTGGGGCAGGAGTATCAGGACTAAGACCCTGTTCAGACCTGGGGCAGGAATATCAGGAGTAAGACCCTGCTCAGACCTGGGGCAGGAATATCAGGGATAAGACCCTGTTCAGACCTGGGGCAGGAATATCCGGGATAAGACCCTGTTCAGACCTGGGGCAGGAATATCTGGGATAAGACCCTGCTCAGACCTGGGGCAGGAATATCAGGAGTAAGACCCTGCTCAGACCTGGGGCAGGAGTATCAGGGATAAGACCCTGCTCAGACCTGGGGCAGGAATATCTGGGATAAGACCCTGCTCAGACCTGGGGCAGGAATATCAGGAGTAAGACCCTGCTCAGACCTGGGGCAGGAGTATCAGGGATAAGACCCTGCTCAGACCTGGGGCAGGAATATCAGGGATAAGACCCTGTTCAGACCTGGGGCAGGAGTATCAGGGATAAGACCCTGTTCAGACCTGGGGCAGGAATATCAGGAATAAGACCCTGTTCAGACCTGGGGCAGGAATATCAGGAATAAGACCCTGTTCAGACCTGGGGCAGGAATATCAGGAATAAGACCCTGTTCAGACCTGGGGCAGGAATATCCGGGATAAGACCCTGTTCAGACCTGGTGCAGGAATATCAGGGATAAGACCCTGTTCAGACCTGGGGCAGGAATATCTGGGATAAGAGCCTGTTCAGACCTGGGGCAGGAATATCAGTGATAAGACCCTGTTTAGACCTGGGGCAGGAATATCAGAACTAAGACCCTGTTCAGACCTGGGGCAGGAGTATCAGGAGTAAGACCCTGTTCAGACCTGGGGCAGGAATATCAGGGATAAGACCCTGTTCAGACCTGGGGCAGGAATATCAGGGATAAGACTCTGTTCAGACCCGGGGCAGAAGTATCAGGGATAAGACCCTGTTCAGACCTGGGGCAGGAATATCAGGGATAAGACCCTGTTCAGACCTGGGGCAGGTATATCAGGGATAAGACCCTGTTCAGACCTGGGGCAGGAGTATCAGGGATAAGACCCTGTTCAGACCTGGGGCAGGAGTATCAGGGATAAGACCCTGTTCAGACCTGGGGCAGGAATATCTGGGATAAGACCCTGTTCAGACCTGGGGCAGGAGTATCTGGGATAAGACCCTGTTCAGACCTGGGGCAGGAGTATCAGGGATAAGACCCTGTTCAGACCTGGGGCAGGAATATCAGAACTAAGACCCTGTTCAGACCTGGGGCAGGAGTATCCGGGATAAGACCCTGTTCAGACCTGGGGCAGGAGTATCAGGGATAAGACCCTGTTCAGACCTGGGGCAGGAATATAAGGAATTAGACCCCGTTCAGACCTGGGGCAGGAATTTCAGGAATAAGACCCTGCTCAGACCTGGGGCAGGAGTTTCAGGAGTAAGACCCTGCTCAGACCTGGGGCAGGAGTATCAGGGATAAGACCCTGTTCAGAACTGGGGCAGGAATATCAGGAGTAAGACCCTGCTCAGACCTGGGGCAGGAATATCAGGGATAAGACCCTGTTCAGACCTGGGGCAGGAATATCATGGATAAGACCCTGTTCAGACCTGGGGCAGGAATATCAGGGATAAGACCCTGCTCAGATCTGGGGCAGGAATATCAGGAGTAAGACCCTGCTCAGACCTGGGGCAGGAGTATCAGGGATAAGACCCTGCTCAGACCTGGGGCAGGAATATCTGGGATAAGACCCTGCTCAGACCTGGGGCAGGAATATCAGGAGTAAGACCCTGCTCAGACCTGGGGCAGGAGTATCAGGGATAAGACCCTGCTCAGACCTGGGGCAGGAATATCAGGGATAAGACCCTGTTCAGACCTGGGGCAGGAGTATCAGGGATAAGACCCTGTTCAGACCTGGGGCAGGAATATCAGGAATAAGACCCTGCTCAGACCTGGGGCAGGAATATCAGGGATAAGACCCTGTTCAGACCTGGGGCAGGAGTATCAGGGATAAGACCCTGTTCAGACCTGGGGCAGGAATATCAGGAATAAGACCCTGTTCAGACCTGGGGCAGGAATATCAGGAATAAGACCCTGTTCAGACCTGGGGCAGGAATATCAGGAATAAGACCCTGTTCAGACCTGGGGCAGGAATATCCGGGATAAGACCCTGTTCAGACCTGGTGCAGGAATATCAGGGATAAGACCCTGTTCAGACCTGGGGCAGGAATATCTGGGATAAGACCCTGTTCAGACCTGGGGCAGGAATATCAGTGATAAGACCCTGTTCAGACCTGGGGCAGGAATATCAGAACTAAGACCCTGTTCAGACCTGGGGCAGGAGTATCAGGGATAAGACCCTGTTCAGATCTGGGGCAGGAATATCAGGGATAAGACTCTGTTCAGACCCGGGGCAGAAGTATCAGGGATAAGACCCTGTTCAGACCTGGGGCAGGAATATCAGGGATAAGACCCTGTTCAGACCTGGGGCAGGTATATCAGGGATAAGACCCTGTTCAGACCTGGGGCAGGAGTATCAGGGATAAGACCCTGTTCAGACCTGGGGCAGGAGTATCAGGGATAAGACCCTGTTCAGACCTGGGGCAGGAATATCTGGGATAAGACCCTGTTCAGACCTGGGGCAGGAGTATCTGGGATAAGACCCTGTTCAGACCTGGGGCAGGAATATCAGAACTAAGACCCTGTTCAGACCTGGGGCAGGAGTATCCGGGATAAGACCCTGTTCAGACCTGGGGCAGGAGTATCCGGGATAAGACCCTGTTCAGACCTGGGGCAGGAGTATCAGGGATAAGACCCTGTTCAGACCTGGGGCAGGAATATAAGGAATTAGACCCCGTTCAGACCTGGGGCAGGAATTTCAGGAATAAGACCCTGTTTAGACCTGGGGCAGGAATATCAGGAGTAAGACCCTGCTCAGACCTGGGGCAGGAATATCAGGGATAAGACCCTGTTCAGACCTGGGGCAGGAATATCATGGATAAGACCCTGTTCAGACCTGGGGCAGGAATATCAGGGATAAGACCCTGCTCAGATCTGGGGCAGGAATATCATGAGTAAGACCCTGCTCAGACCTGGGGCAGGAATATCAGGGATAAGACCCTGTTCAGACCTGGGGCAGGATTATAAGGAATAAGACCCTGTTCAGACCTGGGGCAGGAATATCCGGGATAAGACCCTGTTCAGACCTGGGGCAGGAATATCAGGAATAAGACCCTGTTCAGACCTGGGGCAGGAATATCTGGGATAAGACCCTGTTCAGACCTGGGGCAGGAGTATCAGGGATAAGACCCTGCTCAGACCTGGGGCAGGAATATCAGGGATAAGACCCTGTTCAGACCTGGGACAGGAGTATCAGGGATAAGACCCTGTTCAGACCTGGGGCAGGAATATCAGGACTAAGACCCTGTTCAGACCTGGGGCAGGAATATCAGGGATAAGACCCTGTTCAGACCTGGGGCAGGAATATCAGGGATAAGACCCTGTTCAGACCCGGGGCAGGAATATCAGGAATTAGACCCTGTTATGATGTGGGGCAGGAATATCAGGAATAAGACCCTGTTCAGACCTGGGGCAGGAATATCAGGGATAAGACCCTGTTCAGACCTGGGGCAGGAATATCAGAGATAAGACCCTGTTCAGACCTGGGGCAGGAATATCCGGGATAAGACCCTGTTCTGACCTGGGGCAGGAATATCCGGGATAAGACCCTGTTCAGACCTGGGGCAGGAATATCAGGAATAAGACCCTGTTCAGACCTGGGGCAGGAATATCAGGAATAAGACCCTGTTCAGACCTGGGGCAGGAATATCAGGAATAAGACCCTGTTCAGACCTGGGGCAGGAATTTCTGGGATAAGACCCTGTTCAGACCTGGGGCAGGAATATCAGGGATAAGACCCTGTTCAGGCCTGGGGCAGGAATATCAGAACTAAGACCCTGTTCAGACTTGGGGCAGGAATATCAGGGATAAGACCCTGTTCAGACCCGGGGCAGGAATATCAGGAAAAGGACCCTGTTCAGACCTGGGGCAGGAATATCAGGGATAAGACCCTGTTCAGACCCGGGGCAGGAATATCAGGGATAAGACCCTGTTCAGACCCGGGGCAGGAATATCAGGAAAGGACCCTGTTCAGACTTGGGGCAGGAATATCAGGAAAGGACCCTGTTCAGACCTGGGGCAGGAATATCAGAACTAAGACCCTGTTCAGACATGGGGCAGGAATAACAGGGATAAGACCCTGTTCAGATCTGGGACAGGAATATCAGGAATAAGACCCTGTTCAGACCTGGGGCAGGAATATCAGGAATAAGACCCTGTTCAGACCTTTGGACGGAATATCAGGAATAAGACCCTGTTCAGACCTGGGGCAGGAATATTCGGAATAAGACCCTGTTCAGACCTGGGGCAGGAATATCAGAACTAAGACCCTGTTCAGACCTGGGGCAGGAATATCAGAACTAAGACCCTGTTCAGACCTGGGGCAGGAATATCAGGGATAAGACCCCGTTCAGACCTGGGGCAGGAATATCAGGGATAAGACCCTGTTCAGATTTGGGGCAGGAATATTCGGAATAAGACCCTGTTCAGATCTGGGGCAGGAATATCAGAACTAAGACCCTGTTCAGACCTGGGGCAGGAATATCAGGGATAAGACCCTGTTCAGACCTGGGGCAGGAATATCAGGACTAAGACCCTGTTCAGACCTGGGGCAGGAATATCAGGAGTAAGACCCTGTTCAGACCTGGGGCAGGAGTATCAGGGATAAGACCCTGTTCAGACCTGGGGCAGGAATATCAGGGTTAAGATTCTGTTCAAACCTGGGGGTGGTGGGGTCAGAGGAGTGCAGTGGGTTTCGGAGACTAGATGGTGAGAAGAGCCTGGAGGAAGAGATGGAAGTATAGGGGGGTCTGAAGCATAGACTGAGGTCAGGGGGGTCATATGCAGAGGCGGGAAGGAAGAGGGAAAGAGACAGACAGGAAGGAGAGCGACAGACATGAGGGAAGGAGGAAAGAAACACAGCAAAAAGAGACAGAAAGGATAGAAGAGGGAGAGGGGAAAGAGACACAAAGAAGGAAGGACTGAAATAAACCAATAGGAGGGAAGAGAGAAAAGGAAGGGGAACAGAGGAGGGAAGAGACACAGTGGAAGGAAGAGGGAAAGAGACACAGAGGAAGGGGAACAGAGGAGGGAAGAGACACAGAGGAAGGAAGAGGGAAAGAGACACAGAGGAGGGAAGAGGGAAAGAGACACAGAGGAAGGAAGAGACACAGAGGAGGGAATAGGGAAAGAGACACAGAGGAAGGAAGAGACACAGAGGAAGGAAGAGACACAGAGGAGGGAAGAGGGAAAGAGACAGAGAGGAAGAAAGAGAAAGCAGGGAGAATAAACAGAGAGGAAAAAGTATCAAAGAAAGGGAGGGAAGAGACCGAGCAGAGAAATAAGAATAAGGAAGAGCAGAGGAGAATCAAAGGAGAGGACAAAAGAGACAGCAGAGATTAGAGATATAGTAGATCAGATAGAAAAGCGAGAGCAGAAGAGACAAAGCATTAAGGAGCACAGAAAAGGAAGTACAGAAGAAGAAATAGAAAACTCTAAACATAAGGGAGAGAAGAAACGAAGAATGGACAGAGAAATGGGGCAGAGGAGCCTGGAGTAGGAGTTGGGAGGTGTATAGAAGAGTTTGAGAAGGACAGAGGAGTCTGTGAGGAAAAGGGAGGCTGGATTGAGAAGTCTGGAGGATCTGGAGAGCCTCAGCAGTGGAGTCTGTGAGGAAACGGGAGGCTGGATTGAGAAGTCTGGAGGATCTGGAGAGCCTCAGCAGTGGAGTCTGGTTGTGGTAAGATGACACTGAAGGAGGACAATCTGTTTTCGGCTTAGAAGTTCCCATGTTCCAGAAGTTACGTTACCTGGACCAGGTGTAGGTTGGGGTGGGGTGGCCTTCACAGACACACTTCAGAGCTGCATCATCCTTCCCCACAAACCAATGCTCGTGACCTTGTATGGTGACATCTGCCAGGTCTGTGGAGAACATGAGAAGTGTTAGGATCTGCATGGCACTGCCGAGGTGTGGCAAAGCCAAGTAATGGAGATACTTACACTCTACCTCCAGCACGTATGTGATTCTCTTCTCCTGCTGGAAGACGGGATGGGACACTACACAGGTAAGAGGCTTCCGGTGCATATTCCGCGTTGGGACAACAGAAAACTCGCTGGTCACTGAGGCCGAGCGAGCGTGGGAATAAGTGTGGGAGGTATTTTTCCCAGGGACCTCGGTTTCCCATGTCAGGCTTGGAGCTGGGTTCCCTTCAGCGGTGCAGGAGGCTGCAAGAGTCAGGCCTTCGCCCTCCACCAGAGGATGACCAGGGTTCAGCGTGGGCAGAGGTGGAACTAAGAGAGGACAAAAGTCAGAGTATGAAACCATGAGGGGGACCTTCTGCACACATGAAGGACTCGTGATATGCACTTACCAAGCACCTTTAGCACCACCTCAGCCTCAAAGGTTCCTGCTGGGAATGTGTAGACTCGGCAATGGTAGACACCCTCATCGGCCTGGACAACATTTTTCAGGAAGATTGTCCCATCTTGTGGCTTTAATGGAGACTTTTCCTTTACTCGTCCATCATACTCTTTAGTGATATGAGCCCCAAACTCAGGGTTGAGGATAGCCACCTGCATGTTCTGACCAGTCAGCACTTTCTTTGACCAGACAACCTGGGTAACTTTCTCCTCTTCTTGGGCCTCATAAAAACATGTGAGAGAGACGTCTAATCCCAGGACTACAGTCACATCATTGTCTGTCCTTACAATTCCTGCCAGGCACCCTGTGAGGGAAAGGAAAGACATCAATAAGGTTCATCACATTACACCATCTGTGTAGTAAACAGATAATCAGAGCGCCCATGCTGACCCCTGACCACTGCTGGCTATGATAGAAAGGTGTCAGGACACACAGGACATGGCAGCTTGCTGTGTATGGGGGTGTAATAAACAGATAATCAGAGCGCCCATGCTGACCCCTGACCACTGCTGGCTATGATAGAAAGGTGTCAGGACACACAGGACATGGCAGCTCGCTGTGTATGGAGGGTGTAGTCACAGAGAGGTCAGAGCGCCCATGCTGACCCCTGACCACTGCTGGCTATGATAGAAAGGTGTCAGGACACACAGGACATGGCAGCTCGCTGTGTATGGCAGGTGTAGTCACAGAGGGGTCAGAGCGCCCATGCTGACCTCTGACCACTGCTGGCTATGATAGAAAGGTGTCAGGACACACAGGACATGGCAGCTCGCTGTGTATGGGGGGTGTAGTCACAGAGGGCTCAGAGCGCCCATGCTGACCCCTGATCACTGCTGGCTATGATAGAAAGGTGTCAGGACACACAGGACATGGCAGCTCGCTGTGTACGGGGGGTGTAGTCACAGAGGGGTCAGAGTGCCCATGCCGACCCCTGACCACTGCTGGCTATGATAGAAAGGTGTCAGGACACACAGGACATGGCAGCTCCCGGTGTATGGGGGGTGTAGTCACAGAGAGGTCAGAGCACCCATGCTGACCCCTGACCCCTGCTGGCTATGATAGAAAGGTGTCAGGACACAGGACATGGCAGCTCGCTGTGTATGGGGGTGTAGTAAACAGATAATCAGAGCGCCCATGCTGACCCCTGACCACTGCTGGCTATGATAGAAAGGGGTCAGGACACACAGGACATAGCAGCTCGCTGTGTATGGGGGGTGTAGTCACAGAGGGCTCAGAGCGCCCATGCTGACCCCTGACCACTGCTGGCTATGATAGAAAGGTGTCAGGACACACAGGACATGGCAGCTCGCTGTGTACGGGGGGGTGTAGTCACAGAGGGGTCAGAGCGCCCATGCCGACCCCTGACCACTGCTGGCTATGATAGAAAGGTGTCAGGACACACAGGACATGGCAGCTCGCTGTGTATGGGGGGTGTAGTCACAGAGGGGTCAGAGCGCCCATGCTGACCCCTGACCACTGCTGGCTATGATAGAAAGGTGTCAGGACACACAGGACATGGCAGCTCGCTGTGTATGGGGGGTGTAGTCACAGAGGGGTCAGAGCACCCATGCTGACCCCTGACCACTGCTGGCTATGATAGAAAGGTGTCAGGACACACAAGACATGGCAGCTCGCTGTGTATGGGGGGTGTAGTCACAGAGGGGTCAGAGCACCCATGCTGACCCCTGACCACTGCTGGCTATGATAGAAAGGTGTCAGGACACACAGGACATGGCAGCTCGCTGTGTATGGGGGGTGAAGTCACAGAGGGGTCAGAGCACCCATGCTGACCCCTGACCACTGCTGGCTATGATAGAAAGGTGTCAGGACACACAGGACATGGCAGCTCGCTGTGTATGGGGGGTGTAGTCACAGAGGGGTCAGAGCGCCCATGCTGACCCCTGACCACTGCTGGCTATGATAGAAAGGTGTCAGGACACACAGGACATGGCAGCTCGCTGTGTATGGGGGGATGTAGTCACAGAGGGGTCAGAGCCTCCATGCTGACCCCTGTCCACTGCTGGCTATGATAGAAAGGTGTCAGGACACACAGGACATGGCAGCTCGCTGTGTACGGGGGGTGTAGTCACAGAGGGGTCAGAGCGCCCATGCTGACCCCTGACCACTGCTGGCTATGATAGAAAGGTGTCAGGACACAGGACTTGGCAGCTCGCTGTGTATGGGGGTGTAGTCACAGAGGGGTCAGGGCGCCCATGCTGACCCCTGACCACTGCTGGCTATGATAGAAAGATGTCAGGACACACAGGACATGGCAGCTCGCTGTGTATGGGGGGTGTAGTCACAGAGGGGTCAGAGCCTCCATGCTGACCCCTGACCACTGCTGGCTATGATTGAAAGGTGTCAGGACACAGGACTTGGCAGCTCGCTGTGTATGGGGGTGTAGTCACAGAGGGGTCAGGGCGCCCATGCTGACCCCTGACCACTGCTGGCTATGATAGAAAGGTATCAGGACATGGCAGCTCGCTGTGTATGGGGGGTGTAGTCACAGAGGGGTCAGAGCGCCCATGCTGACCCCTGACCACTGGTGGCTATGATAGAAAGGTGTCAGGACACACCGGACATGGCAGCTCTCTGTGTATGGGGGTGTAGTCACAGAGGGGTCAGAGCACCCATGCTGATCCCTGACCATTGCTGGCTATGATAGAAAGGTGTCAGGACACAGGACATGGCAGCTCGCTGTGTATGGGGGGTGTAGTCACAGAGAGATCAAAACACCCATGCTGACCCCTGACCACTGCTGGCTATGATAGAAAGGTGTCAGGACACACAGGACATGGCAGCTCGCTGTGTATGGGGGTGTAGTCACAGAGGGGTCAGAGCGCCCATGCTGACCCTGGACCACTGCTGGCTATGATAGAAAGGTGTCAGGACACACAGGACATGGCAGCTCTCTGTGTATGGGGGGTGTAGTCACAGAGGGGTCAGAGCACCCATGCTGACCCCTGGCCACTGCTGGCTATGATAGAAAGGTGTCAGGACACACAGGACATGGCAGCTCGCTGTGTATGGGGGGTGTAGTCACAGAGGGGTCAGAGCGCCCATGCTGACCCCTGACCACTGCTGGTTATGATAGAAAGGTGTCAGGACACACAGGACATGGCAGCTCGCTGTGTATGGGGGGTGTAGTCACAGTGGGGTCAGAGCACCCATGCTGACCCCTGACCACTGCTGGCTATGATAGAAAGGTGTCAGGACACACCGGACATGGCAGCTTGCTGTGTATGGGGGGTGTAGTCACAGAGGGGTCAGAGCGTCCATGCTGACCCCTGACCACTGCTGGCTATGATAGAAAGGTGTCAGGACACACAGGACATGGCAGCTCGCTGTGTATGGGGGGTGTAGTCACAGAGGGGTCAGACCGCCCATGCTGACCCCTGACCACTGCTGGCTATGATAGAAAGGTGTCAGGACACACAGGACATGGCAGCTCACTGTGTATGGGGGGTGTAGTCACAGAGGGGTCAGACCGCCCATGCTGACCCCTGACCACTGCTGGCTTTGATAGAAAGATAGAAGTATATTTTTTTGGTAATGTTGCGGCGCGTCTACTATATTTATGATTAGACTCCGGATCAGCGGATCATGTGAGCATTTTTTTCAGGGATCAGAGGGACCCATATTATATCGAGAGCCAGGCACCAGGCAGAGGTCGTGTACTGGCCTCTGCTCCTTCTTGGGTTGACCCCATCTCCTGTGTAGGGTAACTCCTGGGAGTGGGGTAAGTGTAGAACAATGTGATCAGTAATGGAGGACTTGCCTTGGGCCGGGCTCTCGGGGCAGGTTATGGCTCTTGAGAGATCTGTGACCATCACACAACATCAGAGGAACCTGACTGGAGACCTCATCATCACGAGGATTGGTAGAGTCAGCTTTGTATTAGAAAATTGGGCTAAAGTCAGACAATTGAGAGAAGGGGGAGATTTATAAGGAAGTCAGTTTTCTGGCGTCCAAGTCGTGAAATAATCACAACTACTGGCGCACCAGAGGTAATGGCGATTCTTCCCCCCTTTATGCCCCGTCCGTGCCGTGTGGGTGTGCAGGGTCCGGGGCTGGTGATGGAGTGGTGGAGCGTCGGGCCTTTACATGTGCTCCAGCCTGTAGGATTGTCCGCCATCACAGCGACCCCACTGAATACATCAGGAGACCGGAGTCTGTGGTATCAGAGGGACTGGCGCCCGCATGCAACACTTCCCCCAGTGCCTAAAAATGTTGGTGTGTCGGCAAGTCTAACCCCCGCCTACAGCAGATGTGGTAAAATTGTCCAACTCACGGTGTATAAAAGTGGTGGAGATAGAAACACAAGTGAAGAGACGAGCAAATTGATTCGTAGATCGAATACGAATCTGGCAATTGTCCAGCAGACTTATTCTGACTCGTTTTAGACTGATCTTTCCAAATAGCGGCTATCGCAACATAGGGCTGAAGCATGTACCCAAGCTTTAAATCTGAGCCTTCTACATGTACCCGAGCTTTGTATCTGAGCCTTCTACATGTTCCCGAGCTTTGTATCTGAGCCTACTACCTAGGACTTATACATGTACCCGAGCTTTGTATCTGAGCCTATTACCTAAGACTTATACATGTACCCAAGCTTTGTATCTGAGCATTCTACATGTACCCAAGCTTTGTATCTGAGCCTTGTATATAGGACAAATACATGTACCCGAGCTTTGTATCTGAGCCTTCTACCTAGGACTTATACATATACCAGAGCTTTGTATCTGAGCCTTCTACATGTACCCAAGCTTTGTGTCTGAGCCTTCTACCTAGGACTTAAATGTGTACCCGAGCTTTGTATCTGAGCCTTCTACCTAGAACTTATACGCGTACCCGAGCTTTGTATCTGAGCCTTCTACTTAGGACTTATACATGTACCCAAGCTTTGTATCTGAGCCTTCTACCTAGGACTTATACATGTACCCGAGTTTTGTATCTGAGCCTTCTACCTAGGACTTATACGAGTACCCGAGCTTTGTGTCTGAGCCTATTAACTAGGACTTATACGTGTACCCGAGCTTTGTATCTTAGCTTTCTACCAAGGACTTATACATGTACCCGAGCTTTGTATCTGAGCCTTCTACCTAGGATTTATACATGTACCCGAGCTTTGTATCTGAGCCTTCTACCTAGGATTTATTCATGTACCCGAGCTTTGTATCTGAGCCTTCTACATGTACCCGAGCTTTGTGTCTGAGCCTTCTACCTAGGATTTAAACGTGTTCCCGAGCTTTGTATCTGAGCCTTCTACCTAGAACTTATACGTGTACCCGAGCTTG
The DNA here is from genome assembly GCF_040894005.1 of Engystomops pustulosus. Taxonomy (NCBI): domain Eukaryota; kingdom Metazoa; phylum Chordata; class Amphibia; order Anura; family Leptodactylidae; genus Engystomops; species Engystomops pustulosus. The sequence continues at coordinate 143,937 of NC_092417.1, forward strand.
TATCTGAGCCTTCTACCTAGAACTTATACGCGTACCCGAGCTTTGTATCTGAGCCTTCTACATAGGACTTATACATGTACCCAGGCTTTGTATCTGAGCCTTCTACCTAGGACTTATAAATGTGCCTGAGCTTTGTATCTGAGCCTTCTACCGAGGACAAACACGTGTACCCAGGCTTTGTATCTGAGCCTTGTATATAGGACAAATACGTGTACCCGAGCTTGTATCTGAGCCTTCAACCTAGGACTTATACATGTACCCGAGCTTTGTATCTGAGCATTGTATATAGGACAAATACATGTACCCGAGCTTTGTATCTGAGCCTTCTACCTAGGGCTTATACGCGTACCCGAGCTTTGTATCTGAGCCTTCTACCTAGGACTTATACATGTACCCGAGCTTTTTATGTGAGCATTGTATATAGGACAAATACATGTACCCGAGCTTTGTATCTGAGCCTTCTACCTAGGACTTAAACATGTTCCCGAGCTTTGTATCTGAGCCTTCTACCTAGGACTTATACATGTACCCAAGCTTTGTATCTAAACCTTCTACATGTACCCGAGCTTCTACCTAGAACTTATACATGTACCTGAGCTTGTATCTGGGCCTTCTACCTAGAACTTATACGCGTACCCGAGCTTTGTACCGAGCCTACTACATAGGACTTATACATGTACCCAGGCTTTGTATCTGAGCCTTCTACCTAGGACTTAAACGTGTACCCGAGCTTTTTATCTGAGCCTTCTATCTAGGACTTATACATGTTCCCGAGCTTTGTATCTGAGCCTTCTACCTAGGACTTATACATTTTCCCGAGCTTTGTATCTGAGCCTATTACCTAAGACTTATACATGTACCCAAGCTTTGTATCTAAACCTTCTACATGTACCCGAGCTTCTACCTAGAACTTATACGTGTGCCCGAGCTTGTATCTGAGCCTTCTACCTAGAACTTATACGCGTACCCGAGCTTTGTATCTGAGCCTTCTACATAGGACTTATACATGTACCCAGGCTTTGTATCTGAGCCTTCTACCTAGGACTTATAAATGTGCCTGAGCTTTGTATCTGAGCCTTCTACCGAGGACAAATACGTGTACCCAGGCTTTGTATCTGAGCCTTGTATATAGGACAAATACGTGTACCCGAACTTTGTATCTGAGCCTTGTATATAGGACAAATACGTGTACCCGAGCTTGTATCTGAGCCTTCAACCTAGGACTTATACATGTACCCGAGCTTTGTATCTGAGCATTGTATATAGGACAAATATGTGTACCCGAGCTTTGTATCTGAGCCTTCTACCTAGGACTTATACGTGTACCCGAGCTTTGTATCTGAGCCTTCTACCTAGGACTTATACATATACCTGAGCTTTGTATCTGAGCCTTCTACATGTACCCGAGCTTTGTATCTGAGCATTGTATATAGGACAAATATGTGTACCCGAGCTTTGTGTCTGAGCCTTCTACCTAGGACTTAAACGTGTACCCGAGCTTTGTATCTGAGCCTTCTACCTAGAACTTATACGTGTACCCGAGTTTGTATCTGAGCATTCCACCTAGAACTTATACGCGTACCCGAGCTTTGTATCTGAGCCTTCTACCTAGGACTTATACATGTTCCCGAGCTTTGTATCTGAGCCTTCTACCTAGAACTTATACGTGTACCCGAGTTTGTATCTGAGCCTTCCACCTAGAACTTATACGTGTACCTGAGCTTGTATCTGAGCCTTCTACCTAGGACTTATACATGTTCCCGAGCTTTGTATCTGAGCCTTCTACATAGGACTTATACATGTACCCAGGCTTTGTATCTGAGCCTTGTATCTAGGACTTATAAATGTGCCTGAGCTTTGTATCTGAGCCTTCTACCGAGGACAAATACGTGTACCCGAGCTTTGTATCTGAGCCTTGTATATAGGAAAAATACGTGTACCCGAGCTTGTATCTGAGCCTTCAACCTAGGACTTATACATGTACCCGAGCTTTGAATCTGAGCCTTCTACCTAGAACTTATACACGTACCTGAGCTTTGTATCTTAGCCTTCTACATAGGACTTATACATGTTCCCGAGCTTTGTAGCTGAGCCTTCTACCTAGGACTTATACATGTACCCGAGCTTTGTATCTGAGCCTATTACCTAAGACTTATACATGTACCCAAGCTTTGTATCTGAGCCTTCTACATGTACCCGAGCTTTGTATCTGAGCCTTGTATATAGGACAAATACATGTACCCGAGCTTTGTATCTGAGCCTTCTACCTAGGACTTATACATATACCTGAGCTTTGTATCTGAGCCTTCTACATGTACCCGAGCTTTGTGTCTGAGCCTTCTACCTAGGACTTAAACGTGTACCCGAGCTTTGTATCTGAGCCTTCCACCTAGAACTTATACGCGTACCCGAGCTTTGTATCTGAGCCTTCTACCTAGGACTTATACGAGTACCCGAGCTTTGTGTCTGAGCCTATTAACTAGGACTTATACGTGTACCTGAGCTTTGTATCTGAGCTTTCTACCTAGGACTTATACATGTACCCCAGCTTTGTATCTGAGCCTATTACCTAGGACAAATACATGTACCCGAGCTTTGTATCTGAGCCTTCTACCTAGGACTTATACATGTACCCGAGCTTTGTATCTGAGCCTTCTACCTAGGATTTATACATGTACCCGAGCTTTGTATCTGAGCCTTCTATCTAGGATTTATACATGTACCCGAGCTTTGTATCTGAGCCTTCTACACATACCCGAGCTTTGTGTGTGAGCCTTCAACCTAGTACTTAAACGTGTACCCGAGCTTTGTATCTGAGCCTTCTACATAGGACTTATACATGTACCCAGGCTTTGTATCTGAGCCTTCTACCTAGGACTTATAAATGTGCCTGAGCTTTGTATCCGAGCCTTCTACCGAGGACAAATACGTGTACCCAGGCTTTGTATCTGAGCCTTGTATATAGGACAAATATGTGTACCCGAGCTTGTATCTGAGCCTTCAGCCTAGGACTTATACATGTACCCGAGCTTTGTATCTGAGCCTTGTCTATAGGACAAATACGTGTACCCGAGCTTTGTATCTGAGCCTTCTACCTAGGACTTATACATGCACCCGAGCTTTGTATCTGAGCCAATTACCTAAGACTTATACATGTACCCAAGCTTTGTATCTGAGCCTTCTACATGTACCCGAGTTTTGTATCTGAGCCTTGTATATAGGACAAATACATGTACCCGAGCTTTGTATCTGAGCCTTCTACCTAGGACTTATACAAATACCTGAGCTTTGTATCTGAGCCTTCTACATGTACCCGAGCTTTGTGTCTGAGCCTTCTACCTAGGACTTAAACGTGTACCCGAGCTTTGTATCTGAGCCTTCTACCTAGAACTTATACGCGTACCCGAGCTTTGTTTCTGAGCCTTCTACATAGGACTTATACATGTACCCATGCTTTGTATCTGAGCCTTCTACCTAGGAGTTATACATGTACCCGAGTTTTGTATCTGAGCCTTCTACCTAGGACTTATACGAGTACCCGAGCTTTGTGTCTGAGCCTATTAACTAGGTCTTATACGTGTACCTGAGCTTTGTATCTGAGCTTTCTACCTAGGACTTATACATGTACCCGAGCTTTGTATCTGAGCCTATTACCTAGGACAAATACATGTACCCGAGCTTTGTATCTGAGCCTTCTACATGTACCAGAGCTTTGGGTCTGAGCCTTCTACCTAGGACTTAAACATGTACCCGAGCTTTGTATCTGAGCCTTCTACCCAGAACTTATACGTGTACCCGAGCTTGTATCTGAGCCTTCTACCTAGAACTTATACGCGTACCCGAGCTTTGTATCTGAGCCTTCTACATAGGACTTATACATGTACCCGAGCTTTGTATCTGAGCCTTGTATTTAGGACAAATACATGTACCCGAGCTTTGTATCTGAGCCTTCTACATAGGACTTTTACATGTACCCGAGCTTTGTATTTGAGCCTTCTACCTAGGACTTAAACGTGTACCCAAGCTTGGTATCTGAGCCTTCAACCTAGGACTTATACGTGTACCCGAGCTTGTATCTGAGCCTTCTACCTAGGACTTATACGTGTACCCGAGTTTTATGTCTGAGCCTTCTACCTAGGACTTATACATGTACCCGAGCTTTGTATCTGAGCCTTGTATATAGGACAATTACGTGTACCCGAGCTTTGTATCTGAGCCTTGTACCTAAGACCTATATGTGTACCCGAGCTTTGAATCTGAGCCTTCTACATATACCCGAGCTTTGTATCTGAGCCTTCTACCTAGGACTTATACATGTACCCGAGCTTTGTATCTGAGCCTTCTACCTAGGACTAATACATGTACCAGAGCTTTGCATCTGAGCTTTCTACCTAGGACTTATACATGTACTTGAGCTTTGTATCTGAGCTCTGCATATAGGACAACTACGTGTAACTCAGCTTTGTATCTGAGCCTTGTATATAGGACAAATACGTGTACCCGAGCCTTGTATATAGGACAAATACATTTACCCGAGCTTTGTATCTGAGCCTTCTACATAGGACTTTTACATGCACCCGAGCTTTGTATCTGAGCCTTCAACCTAGGACTTATACGTGTACCCGAGCTTGTATCTGAGCCTTCTACCTAGGACTTAAACGTGTACCCAAGCTTTGTATCTGAGCCTTCTACCTAGAACTTATATGTGTACCCGAGCTTGTATCTGAGCCTTGTATATAGGACAAATACGTGTACCCAAGCTTTGTATCTGAGCTTTCTACCTAGAACTTATACACGTACCCGAGCTTTGTATCTGAGCCTCCTACATAGGACTTATACATGTAACTGAGCTTTGTATCTGAGCCTTCTACCGAGGACAAATACGTGTACACGAACTTTGTATCTGAGCCTTCTACCTAGGACTTATACATGTACTCGAGCTTTGTATCTGAGCTCTGTATATAGGACAACTATGTGTACCCGAGCTTTGTATCTGAGCCTTGTATATAGGACAAATACGTGTATCTGAGCCTTCTACATAGGACTTATACATGTACCCGAGCTTTGTATCTGAGCCTTCTACCTAGATTTATACACTTACCCGAGCTTTGTATCTGAGCCTTCTACATAGGACTTATACATGTAACTGAGCTTTGTTTCTGAGCCTTCTACCGAGGACAAATACGTGTACCCGAACTTTGTATCTGAGCCTTCTACCTAGGACTTATACATGTACCCGAGCTTTGTATCTGAGCTCTGTATATAGGACAACCATGTGTACCCGAGCTTTGTATCTGAGCCTTGTATATAGGACAAATACGTGTACCCGAGCTTTGTATCTGAGCCTTCTACCTAGAACTTATACATGTACCCGAGCTTTGTATCTGACCCTTCTACCTAGAACTTATACATGTACCTGAGCCTGTGTCTGAGCCGTCTACTTAGGACTTATACATGTACCCGAGCTTTGTATCTGAGCCTTGTATATAGGACAAATACATGTACCCGAGCTTTGTATCTGAGCCTTGTACCTAAGACCTATATGTGTACCCAAGATTTGTGTCTGAGCCTTCTACATAGGACTTATACATGTACCTGAGCTTTGTATCTGAGCCTTCTACTGAGGACAAATACGTGTACCCGAACTTTGTATCTGAGCCTTGTATATAGGACAAATACGTGTACCCAAGCTTTGTATCTGAGCCTTGTATATAGGACAAATACGTGTACCCGAACTTTGTATCTGAGCCTTGTATATAGGACAAATACGTGTACCCGAGCTTTGTATCTGAGCCTTGTATTTAGGACAAATACGTGTACCCGAACTTTGTATCTGAGCCTTGTATATAGGACTTATACATGTACCCGAGCTTTGTATCTGAGCCTTGTATATAGGACTTATACATGTACCCGAGCTTTGTGTATGAACCTTAGGTATAAACCTTGCACCTAATTCTTGTATCTGTTCTTTGTGTGGTCCTGAGCCTTGTATCTGATCCTTGCTTGTTGGACGCCCATGATCAGTTTCGGGCAGGAAGGGTGGGTGACTGGGCGATCAGTCACATTCTAAACTTCCTATCAGCCAGATCAAGCAGAAGGTGTTGACAGGTTCCTCATACAAGAAAAACCTGAAGCTCTGGATTCCACCCATTGCACATCATGCGAAAACAAGTTACTCCTCAGCCAAGTCCCGGGCAAAGCAGAACCCAGAAGAAGGGGCCCAAAACATTACTCAGCAACTTCTCTCCTACCTGGAAGCCACGACAGCTCACCATGAGGACTCCGGGAGGAGGAGAGAAACAGAACCAAAACCAAAAGAGAGACAAACATAATGGACAAACCCAAAGTGAGAACCACAGGGAACAGCACAATGGTGGATGGTAAAGCCTGTACAACCACCTATAGGCATGGAGGGACATCCCCGATAACTATCACCACACAGACAGCGAAGGCCAGAGACTGGGTCTGTACAGGGACTTACTGGCCTGGAGGCATGGACAGCTCACCATGAGGACTCCGGGAGGAGGAGAGAAACAGAACCAAAACCAAAAGAGAGACAAACATAATGGACAAACCCAAAGTGAGAACCACAAGGAACAGCACAATGGTGGATGGTAAAGTCTGTACAACCACCTATAGGCATGGAGGGACATCCCCGATAACTATCACCACACAGACAGGGAAGGCCAGACTCTGGGCCTGTACAGGGATTTACTGGCCTGGAAGCATGGACAGCTCACCATGAGGACTCCGGGAGGAGGAGAGAAACAGAACCAAAACCAAAAGAGAGACAAACATAATGGACAAACCCAAAGTGAGAACCACAAGGAACAGCACAATGGTGGATGGTAAAGCCTGTACAACCACCTATAGGCATGGAGGGACATCCCCGATAACTATCACCACACAGACAGGGAAGGCCAGAGACTGGGACTGTACAGGGACTTACTGGCCTGGAGGCATGGACAGCTCACCATGAGGACTCCGGGAGGAGGAGAGAACCAAAACCAAAAGAGAGACAAACATAATGGACAAACCCAAAGTGAGAACCACAGGGAACAGCACAATGGTGGATGGTAAAGCCTGTACAACCACCTATAGGCATGGAGGGACATCCCCGATAACTATCACCACACAGACAGGGAAGGCCAGAGACTGGGCCTGTACAGGGACTTACTGGCCTGGAAGCATGGACAGCTCACCATGAGGACTCCGGGAGGAGGAGAGAAACAGAACCAAAACCAAAACAGAGACAAACATAATGGACAAACCCAAAGTGAGAACCACAAGGAACAGCACAATGGTGGATGGTAAAGCCTGTACAAACACCTATAGGCATGGAGGGACATCCCCGATAACTATCACCACACAGACAGGGAAGGCCAGAGACTGGGTCTGTACAGGGACTTACTGGCCTGGAAGCATGGACAGCTCACCATGAGGACTCCGGGAGGAGGAGAGAAACAGAACCAAAACCAAAACAGATACAAACATAATGGACAAACCCAAAGTGAGAACCACAAGGAACAGCACAATGGTGGATGGTAAAGCCTGTACAACCACCTATAGGCATGGAGGGCCATCCCCGATAACTATCACCACACAGACAGGGAAGGCCAGAGACTGGGCCTGTACAGGGACTTACTGGCCTGGAGGCATGGACAGCTCACCATGAGGACTCCGGGAGGAGGAGAGAAACAGAACCAAAACCAAAAGAGAGACAAACATAATGGACAAACCCAAAGTGACAACCACAAGGAACAGCACAATGGTGGATGGTAAACCACCTATAGGCATGGAGGGACATCCCCGATAACTATCACCAGACAGACAGGGAAGGCCAGAGACTGGGCCTGTACAGGGACTTACCGGCCTGGAGGCATCAAAGAGCAGAAAAGGTGTAATAAGAATCGTGTGAGGTCACAGCTGGTGGTAAGAGTGGTCACCCACCTCCAGCTACTTATCAAATGTGTTTTAATACCAGATAAACCTTTTAAGATTGATGTACCATCTCTTACACCTTTATGAGAGTGTCCATTATGACGAGTCCATTATGTCTATACATAAAGGTCCTGGCCTGGTTTCAGAGCTGTTTGGGGGCTGATATTTAGGACGATGTAAGAAGCTGGGGCCACACCATGATACTAGCCCCTGCTGAGGTTAAGTGACTCACTGTCAGACTTATTCCCATAGGTAGTGGTCTCCTTTATCCAGATCTCTACTATACTTCAGAAATACAGAACCTCTTCAGATCATCTCAAGTACTCTCCTGACCCAGAATGGTTCTGCTTATCATTTTAAGGTCATTTGATCAGCAGCTTTCAGAAATCCATAACATCGTTCTCCACAGATAGAAAGGATCGATACTGCAGTCCGACTCATCCGGGGCACGGCCTTCTGATAGAAAGAACCAATAAACCCCAGTACAGGGCAGACAAAGTGGGCAGAACTAAAAGTGGGGCCCAAAATAAAACAATTTTATGAACAGTCAGTTGGATAGACAGATATATAGATAGATAACTAGATGTATAGACGGGAGATAGATGAGAAGCATCTGCACCCGGGCATCAACCAAGGGGTAGTAAAGAGCAAAACATCCCCTGCCCACAAGAGTCCACATGCAGGGGGCCACTCTATGACAGGGGCCCTGGGCAAATGCCTAGTTTGCCGTCCCTAACCCCAGGACATGGCTCGCTGCCACAGGTCGCACAAGAATCCACTTCAGAATGTCACAAATACCATAACAAAATGAGAAAGACCAACATGACAGACAATCCTGACCCAAAACCACAAGGAGACATGCACAAGACCAGAATGGAGGATCATACGATGATTACAATCTCTAGTCCCTACTAACCATCACCACAAAAATCCCTTACAAAAAGTATTGGTCCCAGCTGAGGAGAGAGAGCACAAGACCAGCATGGAGGATTGTACAACCACTACCAGCAGTCACCGGAGGGAGATCCCTCAGAACTATCACCACAGAGTATCTGTCCAGACCCCACACAGAGGGATAGACCAGCTGGACATGGCCTTAGAGAGAAGGGAACTGACGGAGAGAGAGCACAAGACCAGCATAGAGGATTGTACCACCACTACCAGCAGTCACCGGAGGGAGATCCCTCAGAACTATCACCACAGAGTATCTGTCCAGACCCCACACAGAAGGATAGACCAGCTGGACATGGCCTTAGAGGGAAGAGAATTGACGGAGAGAGAGAGAGCACAAGACCAGCATGGAGGATTGTACAACCACTACCAGCAGTCACCGGAGGGAGATCCCTCAGAACTATCACCACAGAGTATCTGTCCAGACCCCACACAGAAGGATAGACCAGCTGGACATGGCCTTAGAGAGAAGGGAACTGACAGAGAGAGAGAGCACAAGACCAGCATGGAGGATTGTACAACCACTACCAGCAGTCACCGGAGGGAGATCCCTCAGAACTATCACCACAGAGTATCTGTCCAGGCCCCACACAGAAGAATAGACCAGCTGGACATGGCCTTAGAGGGAAGAGAATTGACGGAGAGAGCACAAGACCAGCATGGAGGATTGTACCACCATTACCAGCAGTCACCGGAGGGAGATCCCTCAGAACTATCACCACAGAGTATCTGTCCAGACACCACACAGAAGGATAGACCAGCTGGACATGGCCTTAGAGAGAAGAGAACTGACGGAGAGAGAGAGAGCACAAGACCAGCATGGAGGATTGTACAACCAGTACCAGCAGTCACCGGAGGGAGATCCCTCAGAACTATCACCACAGAGTATCTGTCCAGGCCCCACACAGAAGGATAGACCAGCTGGACATGGCCTTAGAGAGAAGAGAACTGACGGAGAGAGAGAGAGCACAAGACCAGCATGGAGGATTGAACAACCACTACCAGCAGTCACCAGAGGGAGATCCCTCAGAACTATCACCACAGAGTATCTGTCCAGGCCCCACACAGAAGGATAGACCAGCTGGACATGGCCTTAGAGAGAAGAGAACTGACGGAGAGAAAGCACAAGACCAGCATGGAGGATTGTACCACCACTACCAGCAGTCACCGGAGGGAGATCCCTCAGAACTATCACCACAGAGTATCTGTCCAGGCCCCACACAGAAGGATAGACCAGCTGGACATGGCCTTAGAGAGAAGAGAACTGACGGAGAGAGAGAGCACAAGACCAGCATGGAGGATTGTACCACCACTACCAGCAGTCACCGGAGGGAGATCCCTCAGAACTATCACCACAGAGTATCTGTCCAGGCCCCACACAGAAGAATAGACCAGCTGGACATGGCCTTAGAGAGAAGGGAACTGACCTAGAGAGAGAGAGAGAGAGAGAGAGCACAAGACCAGCATGGAGGATTGTACAACCACTACCAGCAGTCACCGGAGGGAGATCCCTCAGAACTATCACCACAGAGTATCTGTCCAGGCCCCACACAGGAGGATAGACCAGCTGGACATGGCCTTAGAGAGAAGAGAACTGACGGAGAGAGAGCACAAGACCAGCATGGAGGATTGTACCACCACTACCAGCAGTCACCGGAGGGAGATCCCTCAGAACTATCACCACAGAGTATCTGTCCAGACCCCACACAGAAGGATAGAACAGCTGGACATGGCCTTAGAGAGAAGGGAACTGACCTAGAGAGAGAGAGAGAGAGAGCACAAGACCAGCATGGAGGATTGTACAACCACTACCAGCAGTCACCGGAGGGAGATCCCTCAGAACTATCACCACAGAGTATCTGTCCAGACCCCACACAGAAGGATAGACCAGCTGGACATGGCCTTAGAGAGAAGGGAACTGACAGAGAGAGAGAGCACAAGACCAGCATGGAGGATTGTACAACCACTACCAGCAGTCACCGGAGGGAGATCCCTCAGAACTATCACCACAGAGTATCTGTCCAGGCCCCACACAGAAGAATAGACCAGCTGGACATGGCCTTAGAGGGAAGAGAATTGACGGAGAGAGCACAAGACCAGCATGGAGGATTGTACCACCATTACCAGCAGTCACCGGAGGGAGATCCCTCAGAACTATCACCACAGAGTATCTGTCCAGACACCACACAGAAGGATAGACCAGCTGGACATGGCCTTAGAGAGAAGAGAACTGACGGAGAGAGAGAGAGCACAAGACCAGCATGGAGGATTGTACAACCAGTACCAGCAGTCACCGGAGGGAGATCCCTCAGAACTATCACCACAGAGTATCTGTCCAGGCCCCACACAGAAGGATAGACCAGCTGGACATGGCCTTAGAGAGAAGAGAACTGACGGAGAGAGAGAGAGCACAAGACCAGCATGGAGGATTGAACAACCACTACCAGCAGTCACCAGAGGGAGATCCCTCAGAACTATCACCACAGAGTATCTGTCCAGGCCCCACACAGAAGGATAGACCAGCTGGACATGGCCTTAGAGAGAAGAGAACTGACGGAGAGAAAGCACAAGACCAGCATGGAGGATTGTACCACCACTACCAGCAGTCACCGGAGGGAGATCCCTCAGAACTATCACCACAGAGTATCTGTCCAGGCCCCACACAGGATAGACCAGCTGGACATGGCCTTAGAGAGAAGAGAACTGACGGAGAGAGAGAGCACAAGACCAGCATGGAGGATTGTACCACCACTACCAGCAGTCACCGGAGGGAGATCCCTCAGAACTATCACCACAGAGTATCTGTCCAGGCCCCACACAGAAGAATAGACCAGCTGGACATGGCCTTAGAGAGAAGGGAACTGACCTAGAGAGAGAGAGAGAGAGAGCACAAGACCAGCATGGAGGATTGTACAACCACTACCAGCAGTCACCGGAGGGAGATCCCTCAGAACTATCACCACAGAGTATCTGTCCAGGCCCCACACAGGAGGATAGACCAGCTGGACATGGCCTTAGAGAGAAGAGAACTGACGGAGAGAGAGCACAAGACCAGCATGGAGGATTGTACCACCACTACCAGCAGTCACCGGAGGGAGATCCCTCAGAACTATCACCACAGAGTATCTGTCCAGGCCCCACACAGAAGAATAGACCAGCTGGACATGGCCTTAGAGAGAAGGGAACTGACCTAGAGAGAGAGAGAGAGAGAGCACAAGACCAGCATGGAGGATTGTACAACCACTACCAGCAGTCACCGGAGGGAGATCCCTCAGAACTATCACCACAGAGTATCTGTCCAGACCCCACACAGAAGGATAGACCAGCTGGATATGGCCTTAGAGGGAAGAGAACTGACGGAGAGAGAGCACAAGACCAGCATGGAAGATTGTACCACCACTACCAGCAGTCACCGGAGGGAGATCCCTCAGAACTATCACCACAGAGTATCTGTCCAGACCCCACACAGAAGAATAGACCAGCTGGACATGGCCTTAGAGAGAAGGGAACTGACGGAGAGAGAGAGCACAAGACCAGCATGGAGGATTGTACCACCACTACCAGCAGTCACCGGAGGGAGATCCCTCAGAACTATCACCACAGAGTATCTGTCCAGGCCCCACACAGAAGAATAGACCAGCTGGACATGGCCTTAGAGAGAAGAGAACTGACGGAGAGAGAGAGAGAGCACAAGACCAGCATGGAGGAATGTACAACCACTACCAGCAGTCACCGGAGGGAGATCCCTCAGAACTATCACCACAGAGTATCTGTCCAGGCCCCACACAGGAGGATAGACCAGCTGGACATGGCCTTAGAGAGAAGAGAACTGACGGAGAGAGAGCACAAGACCAGCATGGAGGATTGTACAACCACTACCAGCAGAACTATCACCACAGAGTATCTGTCCAGACCCCACACAGAGGGATAGACCAGCTGGACATGGCCTTAGAGAGAAGAGAACTGACGGAGAGAGAGAGAGAGCACAAGACCAGCATGGAGGATTGTACCACCACTACCAGCAGTCACCGGAGCGAGATCCCTCAGAACTATCACCACAGAGTATCTGTCCAGGCCCCACACAGAGGGATAGACCAGCTGGACATGGCCTTAGAGAGAAGAGAACTGACGGAGGGAGAGAGAGCACAAGACCAGCATGGAGAATTGTACAACCAGTACCAGCAGTCACCGGAGGGAGATCCCTCAGAACTATCACCACAGAGTATCTGTCCAGGCCCCACACAGAAGGATAGACCAGCTGGACATGGCCTTAGAGAGAAGAGAACTGACGGAGAGAAAGCACAAGACCAGCATGGAGGATTGTACAACCACTACCAGCAGTCACCGGAGGGAGATCCCTCAGAACTATCACCACAGAGTATCTGTCCAGACCCTACACAGAAGGATAGACCAGCTGGACATGGCCTTAGAGAGAAGAGAACTGACGGAGAGAGAGAGAGCACAAGACCAGCATGGAGGATTGTACCACCACTACCAGCAGTCACCGGAGGGAGATCCCTCAGAACTATCACCACAGAGTATCTGTCCAGGCCCCACACAGGAGGATAGACCAGCTGGACATTGCCTTAGAGAGAAGGGAACTGACAGAGAGAGAGAGCACAAGACCAGCATGGAGGATTGTACAACCACTACCAGCAGTCACCGGAGGGAGATCCCTCAGAACTATCACCACAGAGTATCTGTCCAGGCCCCACACAGAAGAATAGACCAGCTGGACATGGCCTTAGAGAGAAGGGAACTGACCTAGAGAGAGAGAGAGAGAGAGCACAAGACCAGCATGGAGGATTGTACAACCACTACCAGCAGTCACCGGAGGGAGATCCCTCAGAACTATCACCACAGAGTATCTGTCCAGGCCCCACACAGGAGGATAGACCAGCTGGACATGGCCTTAGAGAGAAGAGAACTGACGGAGAGAGAGCACAAGACCAGCATGGAGGATTGTACAACCACTACCAGCAGTCACCGGAGGGAGATCCCTCAGAACTATCACCACAGAGTATCTGTCCAGGCCCCACACAGAAGGATAGACCAGCTGGACATGGCCTTAGAGAGAAGGGAACTGACGGAGAGAGAGAGCACGAGACCAGCATGGAGGATTGTACAACCAGTACCAGCAGTCCCCAGAGGGAGATTCCTCAGAACTATCACCACAGAGTATCTGTCCAGGCCCCACACAGAAGAATAGACCAGCTGGACATGGCCTTAGAGAGAAGAGAACTGACGGAGAGAGAGAGAGAGCACAAGACCAGCATGGAGGAATGTACAACCACTACCAGCAGTCACCGGAGGGAGATCCCTCAGAACTATCACCACAGAGTATCTGTCCAGGCCCCACACAGAAGGATAGACCAGCTGGACATGGCCTTAGAGAGAAGAGAACTGACGGAGAGAGAGAGAGAGCACAAGACCAGCATGGAGGAATGTACAACCACTACCAGCAGTCACCGGAGGGAGATCCCTCAGAACTATCACCACAGAGTATCTGTCCAGGCCCCACACAGAGGGATACACCAGCTGGACATGGCCTTAGAGAGAAGAGAACTGACAGAGAGAGAGAGAGAGCACAAGACCAGCATGGAGGATTGTACCACCACTACCAGCAGTCACCTGAGGGAGATCCCTCAGAACTATCACCACAGAGTATCTGTCCAGACCCCACACAGAAGGATAGACCAGCTGGACATGGCCTTAGAGAGAAGAGAACTGACGGAGAGAGAGCACAAGACCAGCATGGAGGATTGTACAACCACTACCAGCAGTCACCGGAGGGAGATCCCTCAGAACTATCACCACAGAGTATCTGTCCAGGCCCCACACAGAAGAATAGACCAGCTGGACATGGCCTTAGAGAGAAGGGAACTGACCTAGAGAGAGAGAGAGAGAGAGCACAAGACCAGCATGGAGGATTGTACAACCACTACCAGCAGTCACCGGAGGGAGATCCCTCAGAACTATCACCACAGAGTATCTGTCCAGACCCCACACAGAAGGATAGACCAGCTGGACATGGCCTTAGAGAGAAGAGAACTGACGGAGAGAGAGAGCACAAGACCAGCATGGAGGATTGTACCACCACTACCAGCAGTCACCGGAGGGAGATCCCTCAGAACTATCACCACAGAGTATCTGTCCAGGCCCCACACAGAAGAATAGACCAGCTGGACATGGCCTTAGAGAGAAGAGAACTGACGGAGAGAGAGAGAGAGCACAAGACCAGCATGGAGGAATGTACAACCACTACCAGCAGTCACCGGAGGGAGATCCCTCAGAACTATCACCACAGAGTATCTGTCCAGGCCCCACACAGGAGGATAGACCAGCTGGACATGGCCTTAGAGAGAAGAGAACTGACGGAGAGAGAGCACAAGACCAGCATGGAGGATTGTACAACCACTACCAGCAGAACTATCACCACAGAGTATCTGTCCAGGCCCCACACAGAGGGATAGACCAGCTGGACATGGCCTTAGAGAGAAGAGAACTGACGGAGAGAGAGAGCACAAGACCAGCATGGAGGATTGTACAACCACTACCAGCAGTCACCGGAGGGAGATCCCTCAGAAGTATCACCACAGAGTATCTGTCCAGGCCCCACACAGGAGGATAGACCAGCTGGACATGGCCTTAGAGAGAAGAGAACTGACGGAGAGAGAGAGAGCACAAGACCAGCATGGAGGATTGTACAACCACTACCAGCAGTCACCGGAGGGAGATCCCTCAGAACTATCACCACAGAGTATCTGTCCAGACCCCACACAGAAGGATAGACCAGCTGGACATGGCCTTAGAGAGAAGGGAACTGACAGAGAGAGAGAGCACAAGACCAGCATGGAGGATTGTACAACCAGTACCAGCAGTCACCGGAGGGAGATCCCTCAGAACTATCACCACAGAGTATCTGTCCAGGCCCCACACAGAAGGATAGACCAGCTGGACATGGCCTTAGAGAGAAGAGAACTGACGGAGAGAAAGCACAAGACCAGCATGGAGGATTGTACAACCACTACCAGCAGTCACCGGAGAGAGATCCCTCAGAACTATCACCACAGAGTATCTGTCCAGACCCTACACAGAAGGATAGACCAGCTGGACATGGCCTTAGAGAGAAGAGAACTGACAGAGAGAGAGAGAGAGCACAAGACCAGCATGGAGGATTGTACCACCACTACCAGCAGTCACCGGAGGGAGATCCCTCAGAACTATCACCACAGAGTATCTGTCCAGACACCACACAGGAGGATAGACCAGCTGGACATGGCCTTAGAGAGAAGAGAACTGACGGAGTGAGAGAGAGCACAAGACCAGCATGGAGGATTGTACAACCACTACCAGCAGTCACCGGAGAGAGATCCCTCAGAACTATCACCACAGAGTATCTGTCCAGACCCCACACAGAGGGATAGACCAGCTGGACATGGCCTTAGAGAGAAGGGAACTGACGGAGAGAGAGAGCACAAGACCAGCATGGAGGATTGTACAACCACTACTAGCAGTCACCGGAGGGAGATCCCTCAGAACTATCACCACAGAGTATCTGTCCAGACCCCACACAGAAGGATAGACCAGCTGGACATGGCCTTAGAGAGAAGGGAACTGACGGAGAGAGAGAGCACAAGACCAGCATGGAGGATTGTACAACCACTACCAGCAGTCACCGGAGAGAGATCCCTCAGAACTATCACCACAGAGTATCTGTCCAGGCCCCACACAGAGGGATAGACCAGCTGGACATGGCCTTAGAGAGAAGGGAACTGACACAGAGAGAGAGAGAGAGCACAAGACCAGCATGGAGGATTGTACCACCACTACCAGCAGTCACCGGAGGGAGATCCCTCAGAACTATCACCACAGAGTATCTGTCCAGGCCCCACACAGAGGGATAGACCAGCTGGACATGGCCTTAGAGAGAAGGGAACTGACGGAGAGAGAGAGAGAGAGAGCACAAGACCAGCATGGAGGATTGTACAACCAGTACCAGCAGTCACCGGAGGGAGATCCCTCAGAACTATCACCACAGAGTATCTGTCCAGACACCACACAGAGGGATAGACCAGCTGGACATGGCCTTAGAGAGAAGGGAACTGACGGAGAGAGAGAGAGAGAGAGCACAAGACCAGCATGGAGGATTGTACCACCACTACCAGCAGTCACTGGAGGGAGATCCCTCAGAACTATCACCACAGAGTATCTGTCCAGGCCCCACACAGAGGGATAGACCAGCTGGACATGGCCTTAGAGAGAAGAGAACTGACAGAGAGAGAGAGAGCACAAGACCAGCATGGAGGATTGTACCACCACTACCAGCAGTCACCGGAGGGAGATCCCTCAGAACTATCACCACAGAGTATCTGTCCAGACACCACACAGAGGGATAGACCAGCTGGACATGGCCTTAGAGAGAAGAGAACTGACGGAGAGAGAGAGAGCACAAGACCAGCATGGAGGATTGTACCACCACTACCAGCAGTCACCGGAGGGAGATCCCTCAGACTTATCACCACAGAGTATCTGTCCAGACCCCACACAGAAGGATAGACCAGCTGGACATGGCCTTAGAGAGAAGGGAACTGACGGAGAGAGAGAGCACAAGACCAGCATGGAGGATTGTACAACCACTACTAGCAGTCACCGGAGGGAGATCCCTCAGAACTATCACCACAGAGTATCTGTCCAGACCCCACACAGAAGGATAGACCAACTGGACATGGCCTTAGAGAGAAGGGAACTGACGGAGAGAGAGAGCACAAGACCAGCATGGAGGATTGTACAACCACTACCAGCAGTAACCGGAGAGAGATCCCTCAGAACTATCACCACAGAGTATCTGTCCAGGCCCCACACAGAAGGATAGACCAGCTGGACATGGCCTTAGAGAGAAGGGAACTGACGGTGAGAGAGAAAGCACAAGACCAGCATGGAGGATTGTACCACCACTACCAGCAGTCACCGGAGGGAGATCCCTCAGAACTATCACCACAGAGTATCTGTCCAGGCCCCACACAGAAGAATAGACCAGCTGGACATGGCCTTAGAGAGAAGAGAACTGATGGGGAGAGGGAGCACAAGACCAGCATGGAGGATTGTACCACCACTACCAGCAGTCATCGGATGGAGATCCCTCAGAACTATCACCACAGAGTATCTGTCCAGACCCCACACAGAAGGATAGACCAGCTGGACATGGCCATAGAGAGAAGGGAACTGACCTAGAGAGAGAGAGCACAAGACCAGCATGGAGGATTGTACCACCACTACCAGCAGTCACCTGAGGGAGATCCCTCAGAACTATCACCACAGAGTATCTGTCCAGGCCCCACACAGAAGGATAGACCAGCTGGACATGGCCATAGAGAGAAGGGAACTGACCTAGAGAGAGAGAGCACAAGACCAGCATGGAGGATTGTACCACCACTACCAGCAGTCACCTGAGGGAGATCCCTCAGAACTATCACCACAGAGTATCTGTCCAGGCCCCACACAGAAGGATAGACCAGCTGGACATGGCCTTAGAGAGAAGGGAACTGACAGAGAGAGAGAGAGCACAAGACCAGCATGGAGGATTGTACCACCACTACCAGCAGTCACTGGAGGGAGATCCCTCAGAACTATCACCACAGAGTATCTGTCCAGGCCCCACACAGAAGGATAGACCAGCTGGACATGGCCTTAGAGAGAAGGGAACTGACGGAGAGAGAGAAAGCACAAGACCAGCATGGAGGATTGTACCACCACTACCAGCAGTCACCAGAGGGAGATCCCTCAGAACTATCACCACAGAGTATCTGTCCAGACCCCACACAGAAGGATAGAACAGCTGGACATGGCCTTAGAGAGAAGAGAACTGACGGAGAGAGAGAGAGAGCACAAGACCAGCATGGAGGATTGTACCACCACTACAAGCAGTCACCGGAGGGAGATCCCTCAGAACTATCACCACAGAGTATCTGTCCAGGCCCCACACAGAAGGATAGACCAGCTGGACATGGCCTTAGAGAGAAGGGAACTGACGGAGAGAGAGCACAAGACCAGCATGGAGGAATGTACAACCACTACCAGCAGTCACCGGAGGGAGATCCCTCAGAACTATCACCACAGAGTATCTGTCCAGACCCTACACAGAAGGATAGACTAGCTGGACATGGCCTTAGAAAGAAGAGAACTGACGGAGAGAGAGAGCACAAGACCAGCATGGAGGATTGTACCACCAGTACCAGCAGTCACCGGAGGGAGATCCCTCAGAACTATCACCACAGAGTATCTGTCCAGACCCCACACAGAAGGATAGACCAGCTGGACATGGCCATAGAGAGAAGGGAACTGACCTAGAGAGAGAGAGAGCACAAGACCAGCATGGAGGATTGTACAACCACTACCAGCAGTCACCGGAGGGAGATCCCTCAGAACTATCACCACAGAGTATCTGTCCAGACCCCACACAGAAGGATAGACCAGCTGGACATGGCCTTAGAGAGAAGAGAACTGACAGAGAGAGAGAGAGCACAAGACCAGCTTGGAGGATTGTACCACCACTACCAGCAGTCACCGGAGGGAGATCCCTCAGAACTATCACCACAGAGTATCTGTCCAGCTCCCACTCAGAAGAATAGACCAGCTGGACATGGCCTTAGAGAGAAGGGAACTGACGGAGAGAGAGAGAGAGCACAAGACCAGCATGGAGGATTGTACAACCACTACCAGCAGTCACCGGAGGGAGATCCCTCAGAACTATTACCACAGAGTATCTGTCCAGACCCCGCACAGAAGGATAGACCAGCTGGACATGGCCTTAGAGGGAAGAGAACTGACGGAGAGAGAGCACAAGACCAGCATGGAGGATTGTACAACCACTACCAGCAGTCACCGGAGGGAGATCCCTCAGAACTATCACCACAGAGTATCTGTCCAGGCCCCACACAGAAGGATAGACCAGCTGGACATGGCCTTAGAGAGAAGAGAACTGACGGAGAGAGAGCACAAGACCAGCATGGAGGATTGTACAACCACTACCAGCAGTCACCGGAGGGAGATCCCTCAGAACTATCACCACAGAGTATCTGTCCAGACCCCACACAGAAGGATAGACCAGCTGGACATGGCCTTAGAGAGAAGAGAACTGACGGAGAGAGAGAGAGCACAAGACAAGCATGGAGGATTGTACCACCACTACCAGCAGTCACCGGAGGGAGATCCCTCAGAACTATCACCACAGAGTATCTGTCCAGACCCCACACAGAAGGATAGACCAGCTGGACATGGCCTTAGAGAGAAGGGAACTGACGCAGAGAGAGAGAGCACAAGACCAGCATGGAGGAATGTACAACCACTACCAGCAGTCACCGGAGGGAGATCCCTCAGAACTATCACCACAGAGTATCTGTCCAGACCCTACACAGAAGGATAGACCAGCTGGACATGGCCTTAGAGAGAAGAGAACTGACAGAGAGAGAGAGAGAGCACAAGACCAGCATGGAGGATTGTACCACCACTACCAGCAGTCACCGGAGGGAGATCCCTCAGAACTATCACCACAGAGTATCTGTCCAGACACCACACAGGAGGATAGACCAGCTGGACATGGCCTTAGAGAGAAGAGAACTGACACAGAGAGAGAGAGAGAGCACAAGACCAGCATGGAGGATTGTACAACCACTACCAGCAGTCACCGGAGGGAGATCCCTCAGAACTATCACCACAGAGTATCTGTCCAGGCCCCACACAGAAGGATAGACCAGCTGGACATGGCCTTAGAGAGAAGAGAACTGACGGAGTGAGAGAGAGCACAAGACCAGCATGGAGGATTGTACAACCACTACCAGCAGTCACCGGAGGGAGATCCCTCAGAACTATCACCACAGAGTATCTGTCCAGGCCCCACATAGAGGGATAGACCAGCTGGACATGGCCTTAGAGAGAAGAGAACTGACGGAGTGAGAAAGAGCACAAGACCAGCATGGAGGATGTTACAACCACTGCCAGCAGTCACCGGAGAGAGATCCCTCAGAACTATCACCACAGAGTATCTGTCCAGACCCCACACAGAGGGATAGACCAGCTGGACATGGCCTTAGAGAGAAGGGAACTGACGGAGAGAGAGAGCACAAGACCAGCATGGAGGATTGTACCACCACTACCAGCAGTCACTGGAGGGAGATCCCTCAGAACTATCACCACAGAGTATCTGTCCAGGCCCCACACAGAGGGATAGACCAGCTGGACATGGCCTTAGAGAGAAGAGAACTGACGGAGAGAGAGAGAGCACAAGACCAGCATGGAGGATTGTACCACCACTACCAGCAGTCACCGGAGGGAGATCCCTCAGAACTATCACCACAGAGTATCTGTCCAGACCCCACACAGAGGGATAGACCAGCTGGACATGGCCTTAGAGAGAAGAGAACTGACGGAGAGAGAGAGAGCACAAGACCAGCATGGAGGATTGTACCACCACTACCAGCAGTCACCGGAGGGAGATCCCTCAGACTTATCACCACAGAGTATCTGTCCAGACCCCACACAGAAGGATAGACCAGCTGGACATGGCCTTAGAGAGAAGGGAACTGACGGAGAGAGAGAGCACAAGACCAGCATGGAGGATTGTACAACCACTACTAGCAGTCACCGGAGGGAGATCCCTCAGAACTATCACCACAGAGTATCTGTCCAGACCCCACACAGAAGGATAGACCAACTGGACATGGCCTTAGAGAGAAGGGAACTGACGGAGAGAGAGAGCACAAGACCAGCATGGAGGATTGTACAACCACTACCAGCAGTAACCGGAGAGAGATCCCTCAGAACTATCACCACAGAGTATCTGTCCAGACCCCACACAGAAGGATAGACGAGCTGGACATGGCCTTAGAGAGAAGGGAACTGACAGAGAGAGAGAGCACAAGACCAGCATGGAGGATTGTACAACCACTACCAGCAGTCACCGGAGGGAGATCCCTCAGAACTATCACCACAGAGTATCTGTCCAGACCCCACACAGAAGGATAGACCAGCTGGACATGGCCTTAGAGAGAAGAGAACTGACGGAGAGAGAGAGCACAAGACCAGCATGGAGGATTGTACAACCATTACCAGCAGTCACTGGAGGGAGATCCCTCAGAACTATCACCACAGAGTATCTGTCCAGGCCCCACACAGAAGGATAGACCAGCTGGACATGGCCTTAGAGAGAAGAGAACTGACGGAGAGAGAGAGAGCACAAGACCAGCATGGAGGATTGTACAACCACTACCAGCAGTCACCGGAGGGAGATCCCTCAGAACTATTACCACAGAGTATCTGTCCAGACCCCACACAGAAGGATAGACCAGCTGGACATGGCCTTAGAGAGAAGGGAACTGACGGTGAGAGAGAAAGCACAAGACCAGCATGGAGGATTGTACCACCACTACCAGCAGTCACCGGAGGGAGATCCCTCAGAACTATCACCACAGAGTATCTGTCCAGGCCCCACACAGAAGAATAGACCAGCTGGACATGGCCTTAGAGAGAAGGGAACTGACGGAGAGAGAGAGAGAGCACAAGACCAGCATGGAGGATTGTACAACCACTACTAGCAGTCACCGGAGGGAGATCCCTCAGAACTATCACCACAGAGTATCTGTCCAGGCCCCACACAGAAGAATAGACCAGCTGGACATGGCCATAGAGAGAAGGGAACTGACCTAGAGAGAGAGAGCACAAGACCAGCATGGAGGATTGTACCACCACTACCAGCAGTCACCTGAGGGAGATCCCTCAGAACTATCACCACAGAGTATCTGTCCAGGCCCCACACAGAAGGATAGACCAGCTGGACATGGCCTTAGAGAGAAGGGAACTGACGGAGAGAGAGAGAGAGCACAAGACCAGCATGGAGGATTGTACCACCACTACCAGCAGTCACTGGAGGGAGATCCCTCAGAACTATCACCACAGAGTATCTGTCCAGGCCCCACACAGAAGGATAGACCAGCTGGACATGGCCTTAGAAAGAAGGGAACTGACGGAGAGAGAGAAAGCACAAGACCAGCATGGAGGATTGTACCACCACTACCAGCAGTCACCAGAGGGAGATCCCTCAGAACTATCACCACAGAGTATCTGTCCAGACCCCACACAGAAGGATAGAACAGCTGGACATGGCCTTAGAGAGAAGAGAACTGACGGAGAGAGAGCACAAGACCAGCATGGATGATTGTACAACCAGTACCAGCAGTCACCGGAGGGAGATCCCTCAGAACAATCACCACAGAGTATCTGTCCAGGCCCCACACAGAAGGATAGACCAGCTGGACATGGCCTTAGAGAGAAGAGAACTGACAGAGAGAGAGAGAGAGCACAAGACCAGCATGGAGGAATGTACAACCACTACCAGCAGTCACCGGAGGGAGATCCCTCAGAACTATCACCACAGAGTATCTGTCCAGACCCCACACAGAAGGATAGACCAGCTGGACATGGCCTTAGAGAGAAGGGAACTGACGGAGAGAGAGCACAAGACCAGCATGGAGGAATGTACAACCACTACCAGCAGTCACCGGAGGGAGATCCCTCAGAACTATCACCACAGAGTATCTGTCCAGACCCTACACAGAAGGATAGACTAGCTGGACATGGCCTTAGAAAGAAGAGAACTGACGGAGAGAGAGAGCACAAGACCAGCATGGAGGATTGTACCACCAGTACCAGCAGTCACCGGAGGGAGATCCCTCAGAACTATCACCACAGAGTATCTGTCCAGACCCCACACAGAAGGATAGACCAGCTGGACATGGCCATAGAGAGAAGGGAACTGACCTAGAGAGAAAGAGAGCACAAGACCAGCATGGAGGATTATACAACCAGTACCAGCAGTCACCGGAGAGAGATCCCTCAGAACTATCACCACAGAGTATCTGTCCAGACCCCACACAGAAGGATAGACCAGCTGGACATGGCCTTAGAGAGAAGAGAACTGACAGAGAGAGAGAGAGCACAAGACCAGCTTGGAGGATTGTACAACCACTACCAGCAGTCACCGGAGGGAGATCCCTCAGAACTATCACCACAGAGTATCTGTCCAGACCCCACACAGAAGGATAGACCAGCTGGACATGGCCTTAGAGAGAAGAGAACTGACAGAGAGAGAGAGAGAGCACAAGACCAGCATGGAGGAATGTACAACCACTACCAGCAGTCACCGGAGGGAGATCCCTCAGAACTATCACCACAGAGTATCTGTCCAGACCCCACTCAGAAGAATAGACCAGCTGGACATGGCCTTAGAGAGAAGGGAACTGACGGAGAGAGAGAGAGAGCACAAGACCAGCATGGAGGATTGTACAACCACTACCAGCAGTCACCGGAGGGAGATCCCTCAGAACTATTACCACAGAGTATCTGTCCAGACCCCGCACAGAAGGATAGACCAGCTGGACATGGCCTTAGAGGGAAGAGAACTGACGGAGAGAGAGCACAAGACCAGCATGGAGGATTGTACAACCACTACCAGCAGTCACCGGAGGGAGATCCCTCAGAACTATCACCACAGAGTATCTGTCCAGGCCCCACACAGAAGGATAGACCAGCTGGACATGGCCTTAGAGAGAAGAGAACTGACGGAGAGAGAGCACAAGACCAGCATGGAGGATTGTACAACCACTACCAGCAGTCACCGGAGGGAGATCCCTCAGAACTATCACCACAGAGTATCTGTCCAGACCCCACACAGAAGGATAGACCAGCTGGACATGGCCTTAGAGAGAAGAGAACTGACGGAGAGAGAGAGAGCACAAGACAAGCATGGAGGATTGTACCACCACTACCAGCAGTCACCGGAGGGAGATCCCTCAGAACTATCACCACAGAGTATCTGTCCAGACCCCACACAGAAGGATAGACCAGCTGGACATGGCCTTAGAGAGAAGGGAACTGACGCAGAGAGAGAGAGCACAAGACCAGCATGGAGGATTGTACCACCACTACCAGCAGTCACCGGAGGGAGATCCCTCAGAACTATCACCACAGAGTATCTCTCAAGACCCCACACAGAAGGATAGACCAGCTGGACATGGCCTTAGAGAGAAGAGAACTGACGGAGAGAGAGAGCACAAGACCAGCATGGAGGATTGTACCACCACTACCAGCAGTCACCGGAGGGAGATCCCTCAGAACTATCACCACAGAGTATCTGTCCAGACCCCACACAGAAGGATAGACCAGCTGGACATGGCCTTAGAGAGAAGAGAACTGACGGAGAGAGAGAGCACAAGACCAGCATGGAGGATTGTACAACCACTACCAGCAGTCACCGGAGGGAGATCCCTCAGAACTATCACCACAGAGTATCTGTCCAGGCCCCACACAGAAGGATAGACCAGCTGGACATGGCCTTAGAGAGAAGAGAACTGACGGAGAGAGAGAGAGCACAAGACCAGCATGGAGGATTGTACCACCACTACCAGCAGTCACTGGAGGGAGATCCCTCAGAACTATCACCACAGAGTATCTGTCCAGGCCCCACACAGAAGGATAGACCAGCTGGACATGGCCATAGAGAGAAGGGAACTGACGGAGAGAGAGCACAAGACCAGCATGGAGGATTGTACCACCACTACCAGCAGTCACCGGAGGGAGATCCCTCAGAACTATCACCACAGAGTATCTGTCCAGACCCCACACAGAAGGATAGACCAGCTGGACATGGCCTTAGAGAGAAGGGAACTGACGGAGAGAGAGAGCACAAGACCAGCATGGAGGATTGTACAACCACTACTAGCAGTCACCGGAGGGAGATCCCTCAGAACTATCACCACAGAGTATCTGTCCAGACCCCACACAGAAGGATAGACCAACTGGACATGGCCTTAGAGAGAAGGGAACTGACGGAGAGAGAGAGCACAAGACCAGCATGGAGGATTGTACAACCACTACCAGCAGTAACCGGAGAGAGATCCCTCAGAACTATCACCACAGAGTATCTGTCCAGACCCCACACAGAAGGATAGACGAGCTGGACATGGCCTTAGAGAGAAGGGAACTGACAGAGAGAGAGAGCACAAGACCAGCATGGAGGATTGTACAACCACTACCAGCAGTCACCGGAGGGAGATCCCTCAGAACTATCACCACAGAGTATCTGTCCAGACCCCACACAGAAGGATAGACCAGCTGGACATGGCCTTAGAGAGAAGAGAACTGACGGAGAGAGAGAGCACAAGACCAGCATGGAGGATTGTACAACCATTACCAGCAGTCACTGGAGGGAGATCCCTCAGAACTATCACCACAGAGTATCTGTCCAGGCCCCACACAGAAGGATAGACCAGCTGGACATGGCCTTAGAGAGAAGAGAACTGACGGAGAGAGAGAGAGCACAAGACCAGCATGGAGGATTGTACAACCACTACCAGCAGTCACCGGAGGGAGATCCCTCAGAACTATTACCACAGAGTATCTGTCCAGACCCCACACAGAAGGATAGACCAGCTGGACATGGCCTTAGAGAGAAGGGAACTGACGGTGAGAGAGAAAGCACAAGACCAGCATGGAGGATTGTACCACCACTACCAGCAGTCACCGGAGGGAGATCCCTCAGAACTATCACCACAGAGTATCTGTCCAGGCCCCACACAGAAGAATAGACCAGCTGGACATGGCCTTAGAGAGAAGGGAACTGACGGAGAGAGAGAGAGAGCACAAGACCAGCATGGAGGATTGTACAACCACTACTAGCAGTCACCGGAGGGAGATCCCTCAGAACTATCACCACAGAGTATCTGTCCAGGCCCCACACAGAAGAATAGACCAGCTGGACATGGCCATAGAGAGAAGGGAACTGACCTAGAGAGAGAGAGCACAAGACCAGCATGGAGGATTGTACCACCACTACCAGCAGTCACCTGAGGGAGATCCCTCAGAACTATCACCACAGAGTATCTGTCCAGGCCCCACACAGAAGGATAGACCAGCTGGACATGGCCTTAGAGAGAAGGGAACTGACGGAGAGAGAGAGAGAGCACAAGACCAGCATGGAGGATTGTACCACCACTACCAGCAGTCACTGGAGGGAGATCCCTCAGAACTATCACCACAGAGTATCTGTCCAGGCCCCACACAGAAGGATAGACCAGCTGGACATGGCCTTAGAAAGAAGGGAACTGACGGAGAGAGAGAAAGCACAAGACCAGCATGGAGGATTGTACCACCACTACCAGCAGTCACCAGAGGGAGATCCCTCAGAACTATCACCACAGAGTATCTGTCCAGACCCCACACAGAAGGATAGAACAGCTGGACATGGCCTTAGAGAGAAGAGAACTGACGGAGAGAGAGCACAAGACCAGCATGGATGATTGTACAACCAGTACCAGCAGTCACCGGAGGGAGATCCCTCAGAACAATCACCACAGAGTATCTGTCCAGGCCCCACACAGAAGGATAGACCAGCTGGACATGGCCTTAGAGAGAAGAGAACTGACAGAGAGAGAGAGAGAGCACAAGACCAGCATGGAGGAATGTACAACCACTACCAGCAGTCACCGGAGGGAGATCCCTCAGAACTATCACCACAGAGTATCTGTCCAGACCCCACACAGAAGGATAGACCAGCTGGACATGGCCTTAGAGAGAAGGGAACTGACGGAGAGAGAGCACAAGACCAGCATGGAGGAATGTACAACCACTACCAGCAGTCACCGGAGGGAGATCCCTCAGAACTATCACCACAGAGTATCTGTCCAGACCCTACACAGAAGGATAGACTAGCTGGACATGGCCTTAGAAAGAAGAGAACTGACGGAGAGAGAGAGCACAAGACCAGCATGGAGGATTGTACCACCAGTACCAGCAGTCACCGGAGGGAGATCCCTCAGAACTATCACCACAGAGTATCTGTCCAGACCCCACACAGAAGGATAGACCAGCTGGACATGGCCATAGAGAGAAGGGAACTGACCTAGAGAGAAAGAGAGCACAAGACCAGCATGGAGGATTATACAACCAGTACCAGCAGTCACCGGAGAGAGATCCCTCAGAACTATCACCACAGAGTATCTGTCCAGACCCCACACAGAAGGATAGACCAGCTGGACATGGCCTTAGAGAGAAGAGAACTGACAGAGAGAGAGAGAGCACAAGACCAGCTTGGAGGATTGTACAACCACTACCAGCAGTCACCGGAGGGAGATCCCTCAGAACTATCACCACAGAGTATCTGTCCAGACCCCACACAGAAGGATAGACCAGCTGGACATGGCCTTAGAGAGAAGAGAACTGACAGAGAGAGAGAGAGAGCACAAGACCAGCATGGAGGAATGTACAACCACTACCAGCAGTCACCGGAGGGAGATCCCTCAGAACTATCACCACAGAGTATCTGTCCAGACCCCACTCAGAAGAATAGACCAGCTGGACATGGCCTTAGAGAGAAGGGAACTGACGGAGAGAGAGAGAGAGCACAAGACCAGCATGGAGGATTGTACAACCACTACCAGCAGTCACCGGAGGGAGATCCCTCAGAACTATTACCACAGAGTATCTGTCCAGACCCCGCACAGAAGGATAGACCAGCTGGACATGGCCTTAGAGGGAAGAGAACTGACGGAGAGAGAGCACAAGACCAGCATGGAGGATTGTACAACCACTACCAGCAGTCACCGGAGGGAGATCCCTCAGAACTATCACCACAGAGTATCTGTCCAGGCCCCACACAGAAGGATAGACCAGCTGGACATGGCCTTAGAGAGAAGAGAACTGACGGAGAGAGAGCACAAGACCAGCATGGAGGATTGTACAACCACTACCAGCAGTCACCGGAGGGAGATCCCTCAGAACTATCACCACAGAGTATCTGTCCAGACCCCACACAGAAGGATAGACCAGCTGGACATGGCCTTAGAGAGAAGAGAACTGACGGAGAGAGAGAGAGCACAAGACAAGCATGGAGGATTGTACCACCACTACCAGCAGTCACCGGAGGGAGATCCCTCAGAACTATCACCACAGAGTATCTGTCCAGACCCCACACAGAAGGATAGACCAGCTGGACATGGCCTTAGAGAGAAGGGAACTGACGCAGAGAGAGAGAGCACAAGACCAGCATGGAGGATTGTACCACCACTACCAGCAGTCACCGGAGGGAGATCCCTCAGAACTATCACCACAGAGTATCTCTCAAGACCCCACACAGAAGGATAGACCAGCTGGACATGGCCTTAGAGAGAAGAGAACTGACGGAGAGAGAGAGCACAAGACCAGCATGGAGGATTGTACCACCACTACCAGCAGTCACCGGAGGGAGATCCCTCAGAACTATCACCACAGAGTATCTGTCCAGACCCCACACAGAAGGATAGACCAGCTGGACATGGCCTTAGAGAGAAGAGAACTGACGGAGAGAGAGAGCACAAGACCAGCATGGAGGATTGTACAACCACTACCAGCAGTCACCGGAGGGAGATCCCTCAGAACTATCACCACAGAGTATCTGTCCAGGCCCCACACAGAAGGATAGACCAGCTGGACATGGCCTTAGAGAGAAGAGAACTGACGGAGAGAGAGAGAGCACAAGACCAGCATGGAGGATTGTACCACCACTACCAGCAGTCACTGGAGGGAGATCCCTCAGAACTATCACCACAGAGTATCTGTCCAGGCCCCACACAGAAGGATAGACCAGCTGGACATGGCCATAGAGAGAAGGGAACTGACGGAGAGAGAGCACAAGACCAGCATGGAGGATTGTACCACCACTACCAGCAGTCACCGGAGGGAGATCCCTCAGAACTATCACCACAGAGTATCTGTCCAGACCCCACACAGAAGGATAGACCAGCTGGACATGGCCTTAGAGAGAAGAGAACTGACGGAGAGAGAGAGAGCACAAGACCAGCATGGAGGATTGTACAACCACTACCAGCAGTCACCGGAGGGAGATCCCTCAGAACTATCACCACAGAGTATCTGTCCAGGCCCCACACAGGAGGATAGACCAGCTGGACATGGCCTTAGAGAGAAGGGAACTGACGGAGAGAGAGAGAGCACAAGACCAGCATGGAGGATTGTACAACCACTACCAGCAGTCACCGGAGGGAGATCCCTCAGAACTATCACCACAGAGTATCTGTCCAGGCCCCACACAGAAGGATAGACCAGCTGGACATGGCCTTAGAGAGAAGAGAACTGACGGAGAGAGAGAGAGATCACAAGACCAGCATGGAGGATTGTACCACCATTACCAGCAGTCAACGGAGGGAGATCCCTCAGAACTATCACCACAGAGTATCTGTCCAGACCCCACACAGAAGGATAGACCAGCTGGACATGGCCTTAGAGAGAAGAGAACTGACGGAGAGAGAGAGAGAGCACAAGACCAGCATGGAGGATTGTACAACCACTACCAGCAGTCACCGGAGGGAGATCCCTCAGAACTATCACCACAGAGTTTCTGTCCAGGCCCCACACAGAGGGATAGACCAGCTGGACATGGCCTTAGAGAGAAGAGAACTGACGGAGAGAAAGAGAGCACAAGACCAGCATGGAGGATTGTACAACCACTACCAGCAGTCACCGGAGGGAGATCCCTCAGAACTATCACCACAGAGTATCTGTCCAGACCCCACACAGAAGGATAGACCAGCTGGACATGGCCTTAGAGAGAAGAGAACTGACAGAGAGAGAGAGAGAGCACAAGACCAGCATGGAGGAATGTACAACCACTACCAGCAGTCACCGGATGGAGATCCCTCAGAACTATCACCACAGAGTATCTGTCCAGGCCCCACACAAAAGGATAGACCAGCTGGACATGGCCTTAGAGAGAAGGGAACTGACGGAGAGAGAGCACAAGACCAGCATGGAGGATTGTACAACCAGTACCAGCAGTCACCGGAGGGAGATCCCTCAGAACTATCACCACAGAGTATCTGTCCAGGCCCCACACAGAAGGATAGACCAGCTGGACATGGCCTTAGAGAGAAGAGAACTGACGGAGAGAGAGAGCACAAGACCAGCATGGAGGATTGTTCCACCACTACCAGCAGTCACCGGAGGGAGATCCCTCAGAACTATCACCACAGAGTATCTGTCCAAGCCCCACACAGAAGGATAGACCAGCTGGACATGGCCTTAGAGAGAAGAG
Source organism: Engystomops pustulosus (assembly GCF_040894005.1). Taxonomy (NCBI): domain Eukaryota; kingdom Metazoa; phylum Chordata; class Amphibia; order Anura; family Leptodactylidae; genus Engystomops; species Engystomops pustulosus. The sequence goes on from NC_092417.1 coordinate 174,964, forward strand.
AACTGACGGAGAGAGAGAGAGAGCACAAGACCAGCATGGAGGATTGTACCACCACTACAAGCAGTCACCGGAGGGAGATCCCTCAGAACTATCACCACAGAGTATCTGTCCAGGCCCCACACAGAAGGATAGATCAGCTGGACATGGCCTTAGAGAGAAGGGAACTGACGGAGAGAGAGAGCACAAGACCAGCATGGAGGATTGTACAACCAGTACCAGCAGTCACCGGAGGGAGATCCCTCAGACTTATCACCACAGAGTATCTGTCCAGGCCCCACACAGAAGGATAGACCAGCTGGACATGGCCTTAGAGAGAAGGGAACTGACCTAGAGAGAGAGAGAGAGAGAGCACAAGACCAGCATGGAGGATTGTACCACCACTACCAGCAGTCACTGGAGGGAGATCCCTCAGAACTATCACCACAGAGTATCTGTCCAGACCCTACACAGAAGGATAGACCAGCTGGACATGGCCTTAGAGAGAAGAGAACTGACGGAGAGAGAGCACAAGACCAGCATGGAGGATTGTACCACCACTACCAGCAGTCACCGGAGGGAGATTCCTCAGAACTATCACCACAGAGTATCTGTCCAGGCCCCACACAGAGGGATAGACCAGCTGGACATGGCCTTAGAGAGAAGAGAACTGACGGAGAGAGAGCACAAGACCAGCATGGAGGATTGTACAACCACTACCAGCAGTCACCGGAGGGAGATCCCTCAGAACTATCACCACAGAGTATCTGTCCAGGCCCCACACAGAAGGATAGACCAGCTGGACATGGCCTTAGAGAGAAGGGAACTGACGGAGAGAGAGAGAGCACAAGACCAGCATGGAGGATTGTACCACAACTACCAGCAGTCACCGGAGGGAGATCCCTCAGAACTATCACCACAGAGTATCTGTCCAGACCCCACACAGAGGGATAGACCAGCTGGACATGGCCTTAGAGAGAAGGGAACTGACGGAGAGAGAGAGAGCACAAGACCAGCATGGAGGATTGTACCACCACTACCAGCAGTCACCGGAGGGAGATCCCTCAGAACTATCACCACAGAGTATCTGTCCAGGCCCCACACAGAGGGATAGAACAGCTGGACATGGCCTTAGAGAGAAGAGAACTGACGGAGAGAGAGAGCACAAGACCAGCATGGAGGATTGTACAACCACTACCAGCAGTCACCGGAGGGAGATCCCTCAGAACTATCACCACAGAGTATCTGTCCAGACCCCACACAGAAGAATAGACCAGCTGGACATGGCCTTAGAGAGAAGGGAACTGACGGAGAGAGAGCACAAGACCAGCATGGAGGATTGTACCACCACTACCAGCAGTCACCGGAGGGAGATCCCTCAGAACTATCACCACAGAGTATCTGTCCAGGCCCCACACAGAAGAATAGACCAGCTGGACATGGCCTTAGAGAGAAGGGAACTGACGGAGAGAGAGAGAGAGCACAAGACCAGCATGGAGGATTGTACAACCACTACCAGCAGTCACCGGAGGGAGATCCCTCAGAACTATCACCACAGAGTATCTGTCCAGACCCCACACAGAAGAATAGACCAGCTGGACATGGCCTTAGAGAGAAGGGAACTGACGGAGAGAGAGCACAAGACCAGCATGGAGGATTGTACCACCACTACCAGCAGTCACCGGAGGGAGATTCCTCAGAACTATCACCACAGAGTATCTGTCCAGGCCCCACACAGAAGAATAGACCAGCTGGACATGGCCTTAGAGAGAAGAGAACTGACGGGGAGAGAGAGAGCACAAGACCAGCTTGGAGGATTGTACCACCACTACCAGCAGTCACCGGAGGGAGATCCCTCAGAACTATCACCACAGAGTATCTGTCCAGGCCCCACACAGAAGGATAGATCAGCTGGACATGGCCTTAGAGAGAAGAGAACTGACGGAGAGAGAGCACAAGACCAGCTTGGAGGATTGTACAACCACTACAGCAGTCACCGGAGGGAGATCCCTCAGAACTTTCACCACAGAGTATCTGTCCAGGCCCCACACAGAAAGATAGACCAGCTGGACATGGCCTTAGAGAGAAGAGAACTGATGGGGAGAGGGTTCTATAAACTGCCTTGTGCATTATTGACCCTGACATTTCTCCAGAGATGTCACCAGTTATCTGACACCAAAGTCTTTTTAAGATACTACACTGGCCTCGCAGTCAGGTGGAAGTAATGTCCCTTTAAGGTTGATTTATATAACTCCTTAGACAACACCCCTTGTCTGCTTTTGCCTCATTGCTTTCTCTGTGGGTACCTTAGAAGTTTCTTACTTTATTTATCTCTCCATCTTCACCACTTGACTTCGCTCTTTAAGGGCTGGTGCCAAGTTTTTATGCACAATAAGTACTGTGTATAGTATAGCGACCTTTCCACTATGCTGAGGAGAAGCCAAGCAGGTCCATGGTCTTCAACAACATGGAGGAACCTCTAATCACCATGTGGAAGTCAAATGGTCCACCAGGCTTTAAGGGTCCACATTCCGAGCAGAAATATCTTATACTTTGATCTTGCACATGCCATGAGCTTCAGATTACGGCCTCCATCCTCAAGCAATGAGAAGCAATGAACAAGAAAATAGGATCTATGGTGGCAATGAGAAAGCAGACACTCCATCTATGAAATTCCTACCAAACCTCCATGAAAGAGCACACATATAGATTGCATCAACAAAATCATATCTTTATTGCAAAATTCATCTACCTTACATCAAAGCACACGTTTAAAAAACCCCATTAAAAATGGACATATAAAAACAAGACAAAACTATTCAGACAGTGTGGGAAACACTCGGAGGGCCTGTGATAAATATATCAGTAAATTATAGGCGATGGTGAAACTCATCAAATGCCCCAAAGACAAAAAGAGACCAAGTACAGCGTATAGACACCAATCATTAAGAGTGTAGCTCTTACAAACATCAAATGATGAACACCTCGAGGCAATACATCAATACCCACCCGACGCCATAATGCCCGCTAGTACCACACGCCCGACACCCCCTCATTTGGTGGTCCTTCTAACTGTGAGCTATATTGATGAGTAATTTAATATTTACCCTGTAGTTGGAGTTTTTTGGCTCCATCTATGAAATACCTATCCCCTCCACTCCCCCTAGGGGGAAATAATCGCTAGTGCTAGAAATACACCAGCATTTGCGATTATTTCAGGGTTTTAGTCCTGATTATACCCCCCAGTGGGACTTAATTACCCAGTGTCTGGAGGTGCCATTTTTTGCTGGACAGGCTGTCCAGAAGTTCTTTAGCCCAAGTCAGTTCTATTAGTGTTATCCTATAACGTTCTGTTTATGGACTGTGTGTATATTCTATATAATTTATTTCTATTTGTTTATGTTTGCACTGCACATCAGTGTATTAAATGTATGAAACTTAATATGTGTCTGCTTGTAGTCTTAAAGAACTTAAAGTTGAAATAGGCAATGCTGTCTCTTCTGAAACGTAACTAATCGTATAGCCAACTGTATAAACCCTAAAAAGTGTTTCTAAATTGTTGAGGGACTTGTGCAGTGAGGCTCTCTAGCATGAGTGCCCTCTGTGATGTGACTCGAGAGTGGGGGTACATGGTCTGCACCCACCAACATGAATTGAGTACCACAATAAGGACGAGCTTCTTTCATCTGACAAACTGGCATGTACTTAGGGGCGCTGACATCTGTCTGGACCTACTAATACCAGAGGAAGTGAACAGAGCAACGATCAACGGAAGCCAAGGTAAGGGCCAAAACAGAGGATATCAGAAAAAGCCGAAAATCCAAGTTTGAAAAGAGCAACATCAGGAAGTCAAAACCTGAAGGTCTTCAAATCATTCTCTGAAGAATATCATCAAGAAGAGCCAGGACCGACCACATCAGACCTTAGGGGGACACTCACAACCACAGGAACTTCCCCAGAGCAGGGGGGACAGTGTAAAAAAAGGAGGCATATGAGGAGGCACATGATGAGGTACGTGGGGAGGTATATGAGGAGGTACATGGGGAGGTATATGAGGAGGTACATGGGGAGGTATATGGGGAGGTACATGGGGAGGTACATGGGGAGGTATATGGGGAGGAATATGGGGAGGTACATGGGGAGGTACATGGGGAGGTATATGGGGAGGTACATGGGGAGGTACATGGGGAGGTACATGGGGAGGTACATGGGGAAATATATGGGGAGGTACATGGGGAGGTATATGGGGAGGTACATGGGGAGGTATATGGGGAGGTATATGGGGAGGTATATGGGGAGGTACATGGGGAGGTATATGAGGAGGTACATGGGGAGGTATATGAGGAGGTACATGGGGAGGTATATGGGGAGGTACATGGGGAGGTACATGGGGAGGTACATGGGGAGGTATATGGGGAGGAATATGAGGAGGTACATGGGGAGGTACATGGGGTGGTATATGGGGAGGTACATGGGGAGGTACATGGGGAGGTACATGGGGAGGTACATGGGGAGGTACATGGGGAAATATATGGGGAGGTACATGGGGAGGTATATGGGGAGGTACATGGGGAGGTATATTAGGAGGTACATGGGGAGGTATATGAGGAGATATATAAGCCAGATAGGATCTCCCTCCCTACACCCGGAGCTACCAGACTAGTCATCACAGTTAGCAATGGTTATTCTTGTGAATCCTCCTTTGTTATGTGTCCCGCTGCTCCCTACTCGCGGTGCTGGTGCCCTGACTGTTGTCAAAGAGAAGGTCCTCTCTGGAGCACTCATAGCGTCTGTATTTCTTTTGGTCTGGCTGCAGGGGGGGTGGGCTGACAGTTTGCATCCAAAATAGGGGGATGAGTGTTTTTGCTGCCGCTATCAGGTGTGTAGCTCATTTTGATGCTGATAGGCAAAGCCCCTCCGGAGACATCACTAGGCCTGCTAGAGGCATACAATGGGCAGCTTTGGTGGATTTCTGATTTTGTCTTATATAGCTGCCCAGAAGGGGGCAATCAAATGGCAAGCCCACCAGATATGTCCCATACAGTGCCAGCAGTCTCTGCACGGGCAGATGCCCACCAGATATGTCCCATTCAGTGCCAGCAATCTCCGCACAGGCAGATGCCCGACAGATATGTCCCATACAGCGCCAGAAGTCTCCGCACAGGCAGATGCCCACCAGATATGTCCCATACAGCGCCAGCAGTCTCTGCACAGGCAGATGCCCACCAGATATGTCCCATACAGCGCCAGCAGTCTCTGCACAGGCAGATGCCCACCAGATATGTCCCATACAGTGCCAGCAGTCTCTGCACAGGCAGATGCCCACCAGATATGTCCCATACAGTGCCAGCAGTCTCTGCACAGGCAGATGCCCGACAGATATGTCCCATACAGTGCCAGAAGTCTCCTTACGGGCACATGCCCACCAGATATGTTCCATACAGTGCCAGCAGTCTCTGCACAGGCAGATGCCCACCAGATATGTCCCATACAGTGCCAGCAGTCTCCGCACAGGCAGATGCCCACCAGATATGTCCCATACAGTGCAAGCAGTCTCCTTACGGACACATGCCCACCAGATATGTTCCATACAGTGCCAGCAGTCTCTGCACAGGCAGGTGCCCACCAGATATGTCCCATACAGTGCCAGCAGTCTCTGCACAGGCAGATGCCCACCAGATATTTCCCATACAGCACCAGCAGTCTCCGCACAGGCAGATGCCCACCAGATATGTCCCATACAGTGCAAGCAGTCTCCGCACAGGCAGATGCCCACCAGATATGTCCCATACAGTGCCAGTAGTCTCCTTACGGGCACATGCCCACCAGATATGTTCAATACAGTGCCAGCAGTCTCTGCACAGGCAGATGCCCACCAGATATGCCCCATACAGTGCCAGCAGTCTCCGCACAGGCAGATGCCCACCAGATATGTCTCATACAGTGCCAGCAGTCTCTGCACAGGCAGATGCCCACCAGATATGTCCCATACAGTGCCAGCAGTCTCTGCACAGGCAGATGCCCACCAGATATGTCCAATACAGCGCCAGCAGTCTCCGCACAGGCAGATGCCCACCAGATATGTCCCATAGAGCACCAGCAGTCTCCGCACAGGCAGATGCCCACCAGATATGTCCCATACAGTGCCAGCAGTCTCCGCACAGGCAGATGCCCACCAGATATGTCCCATACAGTGCCAGCAGTCTCCGCACAGGCAGATGCCCACCAGATATGTCCCATACAGTGCCAGCAGTCTCCGCACAGGCAGATGCCCACCAGATATGTCCCATACAGTGCCAGCAGTCTCTGCACAGGCAGATGCCCACCAGATATGTCCCATACAGTGCCAGCAGTCTCCGCACAGGCAGATGCCCACCAGATATGTCCCATACAGCGCCAGCAGTCTCCGCACAGGCAGATGCCCACCAGATATGTCCCATACAGTGCCAGCAGTTTCCGCACAGGCAGATGCCCACCAGATATGTCCCTTACAGTGCCAGCAGTCTCCGCACAGGCAGATGCCCACCAGATATGTCCCATACAGTGCCAGCAGTCTCTGCACAGGCAGATGCCCACCAGATATGTCCCATACAGTGCCAGCAGTCTCTGCACAGGCAGATGCCCACCAGATATGTCCCATACAGTGCCAGCAGTCTCTGCACAGGCAGATGCCCACCAGATATGTCCCATACAGCACCAGCAGTCTCTGCACAGGCAGATGCCCACCAGATATGTCCCATACAGTGCCAGCAGTCTCTGCACAGGCAGATGCCCACCAGATATGTCCCATACAGTGCCAGCAGTCTCCGCACAGGCAGATGCCCACCAGATATGTCCCATACAGTGCCAGCAGTCTCCGCACAGGCAGATGCCCACCAGATATGTCCCATACAGTGCCAGCAGTCTCCGCACAGGCAGATGCCCACCAGATATGTCCCATACAGTGCCAGCAGTCTCCGCACAGGCAGATGCCCACCAGATATGTCCCATACAGTGCCAGCAGTCTCTGCACAGGCAGATGCCCACCAGATATGTCCCATACAGTGCCAGCAGCCTCTGCACGGGCAGATGCCCACCAGATATGTCCCATACAGTGCCAGCAGTCTCTGCACAGGCAGATGCCCACCAGATATGTCCCATACAGTGCCAGCAGCCTCTGCACGGGCAGATGCCCACCAGATATGTCCCATACAGTGCCAGCAGTTTCCGCACAGGCAGATACCCACCAGATATGTCCCATACAGTGCCAGCAGTCTCCGCACAGGCAGATGCCCACCAGATATGTCCCATACAGTGCCAGCAGTCTCCGCACAGGCAGATGTCCACCAGATATGTCCCATACAGTGCCAGCAGTCTCCGCACAGGCAGATGCCCACCAGATATGTCCCATACAGTGCCAGCAGTCTCTGCAGAGGCAGATACCCACCAGATATGCCCCAAACAGTGCCAGCAGTCTCCGCACAGGCAGATGCTCACCAGATATGTCCCATACAGTGCCAGCAGTCTACGCACAGGCAGATGCCCACCAGATATGTCCCGTACAGCGCCAGCAGTCTCTGCACAGGCAGATGCCCACCAGATATGTCCCATACAGTGCCAGCAGTCTCCGCACAGGCAGATGCCCACCAGATATGTCCCATACAGCGCCAGCAGTCTCCGCACAGGCAGATGCCCACCAGATATGTCCCATACAGTACCAGCAGTCTCCGCACAGGCAGATGCCCACCAGATATGTCCCATACAGTACCAGCAGTCTCCGCACAGGCAGATGCCCACCAGATATGTCCCATACAGTGCCAGCAGTCTCTGCACAGGCAGATGCCCACCAGATATGTCCCATACAGTGCCAGCAGTCTCTGCACAGGCAGATGCCCACCAGATATGCCCCATACAGTGCCAGCAGTCTCCGCACAGGCAGATGCCCACCAGATATGTCCCATACAGTGCCAGCAGTCTCCGTACAGGCAGATGCCCACCAGATATGTCCCATACAGTGCCAGCAGTCTCCGCACAGGCAGATGCCCACCAGATATGTTCCATAGAGTGCCAGCAGTCTCTGCACAGGCAGATGCCCACCAGATATGTCCCATACAGTGCCAGCTGTCTCTGCACAGGCAGATGCCCACCAGATATGTCCCATACAGTGCCAGCAGTCTCCGCACAGGCAGATGCCCACCAGATATGTTCCATAGAGTGCCAGCAGTCTCTGCACAGGCAGATGCCCACCAGATATGTCCCATACAGCGCCAGCAGTTTCCGCACAGGCAGATGCCTACCAGATATTTCCCATACAGTGCCAGCAGTTTCCGCACAGGCAGATGCCCACCAGATATGTTCCATACAGTGCCAGCAGTCTCTGCACAGGCAGATGCCTACCAGATATGTCCCATACAGTGCCAGCAGTCTCCGCACAGGCAGATGCCCACCAGATATGTCCCATACAGCGCCAGCAGTCTCCGCACAGGCAGATGCCTACCAGATATGTCCCATACAGTGCCAGCAGTCTCTGCACAGGCAGATGCCTACCAGATATGTCCCATACAGTGCCAGCAGTCTCTGCACAGGCAGGTGCCCACCAGATATGTCCCTTACAGTGCCAGCAGTCTCTGCACAGGCAGCTGCCCACCAGATATGTCCCATACAGTGCCAGCCGTCTCTGCACAGGCAGATGCCCACAGATATGTCCCATACAGTGCCAGCAGTCTCCTTACGGGCACATGCCCACCAGATATGTCCCATACAGCACCAGCAGTCTCCGCACAGGCAGATGCCCACCAGATATTTCCCATACAGTTTTAGCAGTTTCCTCACAGGCAGATGCCCAACAGATATGTCCCTTACAGTTCCAGCAGTCTCTGCACGGGCAGATGCCCACCAGATATGTCCCATACAGCACCAGCAGTCTCTGCACAGGCAGATGCCCACCAGATATGTCCCATACAGTGCCAGCAGCCTCTGCACGGGCAGATGCCCACCAGATATGTCCCATACAGCACCAGCAGTCTCCGCACAGGCAGATGCCTACCAGATATTTCCCATACAGTGCCAGCAATCTCCGCACAGGCAGATGCCCACCAGATATGTCCCATACAGTGCCAGCAGTCTCTGCACGGGCAGATGCCCACCAGATATTTCCCATACAGCACCAGCAGTCTCCGCACAGGCAGATGCCCACCAGATATTTCCCATACAGTGCCAGCAGTTTCCGCACAGGCAGATGCCCACCAGATATGTCCCATACAGCGCCAGCAGTTTCTGGAAGAGCAGATGCCAGGAGATATGTCTCATACAGTGCCAGCAGTCTCCGGATAGGAGCCAATTGCTGATGACAGGTTCGCTTTAATAAAGTTTTTTCTCCCCTCCATGAAATGCGTGGCAGATCAATAGGTGTCTGGTAGTTGCTTTATGGTCGTGAAGATGGGAGGGAAATGGGACTTGTAAATACTTTTGGGAGCAGTTGGTAAATCCTAAGTATTTAGTGGATTCAGTTTGCCCCCTCCCCAGCGCTACGTGGAAGGCAGTGATATTTACGATTTCATAATACAGGAAAGGCCTCGCTAGAATGAGGAAGACCATGTAGTCAGCACATGCCGCTAGGTGCGTTCTACCATTTGTAGGGGTGAATGTCCTGCCTGGGGTGTCCTGCCTTGGGTGTCCTGCCTGGGGTGTCCTGCCTGGAGTGTCCTGCCTGGGGTGTCCTGCCTGGAGTGTCCTGCCTGGGTGTCCTGCCTGGGGTGTCCTGCCTGGAGTGTCCTGCCTGGGGTGTCCTGCCTGGAGTGTCCTGCCTGGGTGTCCTGCCTGGAGTGTCCTGCCCGGGGTGTCCTGCCTGGAGTGTCCTGCCTGGGGTGTCCTGCCTGGGGTGTCCTGCCTGGAGTGTCCTGCCTGAGTGTCCTGCCTGGGGTGTCCTGCCTGGAGTGTCCTGCCTGGGGTGTCCTGCCTGGAGTGTCCTGCCTGGGTGTCCTGCCTGGGGTGTCCTGCCCGGGGTGTCCTGCCTGGAGTGTCCTGCCTGAATGTCCTGCCTTGGGTGTCCTGCCTGGAGTGTCCAGCCTGGGGTATCCTGCCTGGAGTGTCCTGCCTGGGGTGTGCTGCCTGGAGTGTCCTGCCTGGGGTGTCCTGCCTGGAGTGTCCTGCCTGGGTTGTCCTTCCTGGGGTGTCCTGCCTGGGGTGTTCTGCCTGGAGTGTCCTGCCAGGGGTGTCCTGCCTGGAGTGTCCTGCCTGGGGTGTCCTGCCTGGGGTGTCCTGCCTGGAGTGTCCTGCCTGGAGTGTCCTTCCTGGGGTGTCCTGCCTGGGGTGTCCTTCCTGGAGTGTCCTGCCTGGGGTTTTCTTCCTGGAGTGTCCTGCCTGGGGTGTCCTGCTTGGGGTGTCCTGCCTGGAGTATCCTGCCTGGAGTTTCCTGCCTGGGGTGTCCTGCCTGGGGTGTGCTGCCTGAGTGTCCTGCCTAGGGTGTCCTGCCTGGGGTGTCCTGCCTGGAGTTTCCTGCCTGGGGTGTCCTGCCTGGGGTATCCTGCCTGGAGAGTCCTGCCTGGGGTGTGCTGCCTGGGGTGTCCTGCCTGGAGTGTCCTGCCTGGGGTGTCCTGCCTGGAGTGTCCTGCCTGGGGTGTGCTGCCTGGGGTGTCCGGCCTGGGGTGTCCTGCCTGGAGTGTCCAGCCTTGGGTATCCTGCCTGGAGTGTCCTGCCTGGTGTGTGCTGCCTGGAGTGTCCTGCCTGGAGTGTCCTGCCTGGGGTGTCCTGCCTGGAGTGTCCTGCCTGGGGTGTGCTGCCTGGGGTGTCCTGCCTGGGGTGTGCTGCCTGGGGTGTCCGGCCTGGGGTGTCCTGCCTGGAGTGTCCAGCCTTGGGTATCCTGCCTGGAGTGTCCTGCCTGGTGTGTGCTGCCTGGAGTGTCCTGCCTGGAGTGTCCTGCCTGGGGTGTCCTGCCTGGGGTGTCTTGCCTGGAGTGTCCAGCCTGGGGTGTCCTGCCTGGAGTGTCCTCTCTGGAGTGTCCTGCCTGGGGTGTTCTGCCTGGAGTGTCCTGCCAAGGGTGTCCTGCCAAGGGTGTCCTGCCTGGAGTGTCCTACCTGGAGTGTCCTGCCTGAGTGTCCTGCGTGGGGTGTCCTGCCTGGGGTATCCTGCCTGGAGTGTCCTGCCTGGGATGTCCTGCCTGGAGTGTCCGGCCCTGGGTTTCCTGCCTGGAGTGTCTTGCCTGGGGTATCCTGCCTGGAGAGTCCTGCCTGGGGTGTGCTGCCTGGGGTGTCCTGCCTGGAGTGTCCTGCCTGGGGTGTCCTGCCTGGAGTGTCCTGCCTGGGGTGTGCTGCCTGGGGTGTCCGGCCTGGGGTGTCCTGCCTGGAGTGTCCAGCCTTGGGTATCCTGCCTGGAGTGTCCTGCCTGGTGTGTGCTGCCTGGAGTGTCCTCTCTGGAGTGTCCTGCCAGGGGTGACCTGCCTGGGGTGTTCTGCCTGGAGTGTCCTGCCAAGGGTGTCCTGCCAAGGGTGTCCTGCCTGGAGTGTCCTACCTGGAGTGTCCTGCCTGAGTGTCCTGCGTGGGGTGTCCTGCCTGGGGTATCCTGCCTGGAGTGTCCTGCCTGGGATGTCCTGCCTGGAGTGTCCTGCCTTGGGTTTCCTGCCTGGAGTGTCTTGCCTGGGGTATCCTGCCTGGAGTGTCCTGCCTGCGGTTTTCTGCCTGGAGTGTCCTGCCTGGGGTGTCCTGCTTGGGGTGTCCTGCCTGGAGTGTCCAGCCTGGAGTGTCCTGCCTGGGGTGTCCTTCCTGGAGTGTCCTGCCTGGGGTTTTTTGCCTGGAGTGTCCTGCCTGGGGTGTCCTGCTTGGGGTGTCCTGCCTGGAGTGTCCTGCCTGGAGTGTCCTGCCTGGGGTGTCCTGCCTGAAGTGTCCTGCCTGAAGTGTCCTGCCTGGGGTGTCCTCCCTGAGGTGTCCTGCCTGGAGTGTCCTGCCTGGAGTGTCCTGCCTGAGGTGTCCTGCCTGGAGTGTCCTGCCTGGAGTGTCCTGCCTGAGGAGTCCTGCCTGGAGTGTCCTGCCTGGGGTGTCTTGCCTGGAGTGTCCAGCCTGGGGTGTCCTGCCTGGAGTGTCCTCTCTGGAGTGTCCTGCCTGGGGTGTCCTGCCTGGGGTGTTCTTCCTGGAGTGTCCTGCCAAGGGTGTCCTGCCTGGAGTGTCCTACCTGGAGTGTCCTGCCTGAGTGTCCTGCGTGGGGTGTCCTGCCTGGGGTATCCTGCCTGGAGTGTCCTGCCTGGGATGTCCTGCCTGGAGTGTCCTGCCTTGGGTTTCCTGCCTGGAGTGTCCTGCTTGGGGTGTCCTGCCTGGAGTGTCCTGCCTGAGGTGTCCTGCCTGGAGTGTCCTGCCTGGAGTGTCCTGCCTGAGGAGTCCTGCCTGGAGTGTCCAGCATGGGGTATCCTGCCTGGAGTGTCCAGCATGGGGTATCCTGCCTGGAGTGTCCTGCCTGGAGTGTCCTGCCTGGAGTGTCCTGCCTGGAGTGTCCTGTCTGGGGTGTTCTGCCTGGAGTGTCCTGCCTGGGGTGTCCTGCCTGGAGTGTCCTGCCTGGAGTGTCCTGCCTGGGGTGTCCTGTCTGGGGTGTCCTGCCTGGAGTGTCCTGCCTGGAGTGTCCTGCCTGGAGTGTCCGGCCTGGGTTGTCCTGCCTGGGGTGTCCTGCCTGGGGTGTCCTGCCTGGAGTGTCCTGCCTGGGTTTTTTGCCTGGAGTGTCCTGCCTGGGGTGCCCTGCTTGGGGTGGCCTGCCTGGAGTGTCCTGCCTGGAGTGTCCTGCCTGGAGTGTCCTTCCTGGGGTGTTCTGCCTGGAGTGTCCTACCTGGGGTGTCCTGCTTGGAGTGTCCTGCCTGGGGTGTCCTGCCTGGGGTGTCCTGCCTGGGGTGTACTGCCTGGAGTGTCCTGCCTGGAGTGTCCTGCCTGGAGTGTCCTGCCTGGAGTGTCCGGCCTGGGGTGTCCTGCCTGGGGTGTCCTGCCTGGAGTGTCCTGCCTGGGGTGTCCTGCCTGGAGTGTCCTGCCTGGGGTGTCCTGCCTGGGGTGTCCTGTCTGGAGTGTCCTGCCTGGAGTGTCCTGCCTGGGGTGTCCTGCCTGGAGTGTCCTGCCTGGGGTGTGCTGCCTGGAGTGTCCTGCCTGGAGTGTCCTGCCTGGGGTGTTCTGCCTGGAGTGTCCTGCCTGGGGTGTCCTGTCTGGAGTGTCCTGCCTGGGGTGTCCTGCCTATGGTGTCCTGCCTGGTCCTCGCCAGGTCATGTGATTACTTGTTTGTTGTATTAGGTAGGTGATGGTCAGGGGGTCATTCCCGCTCCTCGCCAGGTCATGTGATGACTTGTTGGTTGTATTAGGTAGGTAGTGGTCAGGGGGTCATTCCCGGTCCTCGCCAGGTCATATGATGACTTGTTGGTTGTATTAGGTAGGTGATGGTCAGGGGGTCATTCCCGGTCGTCGCCTGGTCATGTGATGACTTGTTGGTTGTATTAGGTAGGTCATGGTCAGGGGGTCATTCCCGGTCCTCGCCAGGTCATATGATGACTTGTTGGTTGTATTAGGTAGGTGATGGTCAGGGGGTCTTTCCCGGTCCTCGCCAGGTCATGTGATGACTTGTTGGTTGTATTAGGTAGGTAGTGGTCAGGGGGTCATTCCCAGTCCTCGCCAGGTCATGTGATGACTTGTTGGTTGTATTAGGTAGGTGATGGTCAGGGGGTCATTCCCTGTCCTCGCCTGGTCATGTGATGACTTGTTGGTTGTGTTAGGTAGGTGATGGTCAGGGGGTCATTCCCGGTCCTCGCCTGGTCATGTGATGACTTGTTGGTTTTATTAGGTAGGTGATGGTCAGGGGGTCATTCCCGCTCCTCGCCAGGTCATGTGATGACTTGTTGATTGTATTAGGTAGGTAGTGGTCAGGGGGTCATTCCCGGTCCTCGCCAGGTATTATGATTACTTGTTGGTTGTATTAGGTAGGTGATGGTCAGGGGGTCATTCCCGGTCCTCGCCAGGTCATTTGATGACTTGTTGGTTGTATTAGGTAGGTAGTGGTCAGGGGGTCATTCCCAGTTTTCGCCAGGTCATGTGATGACTTGTTGGTTGTATTAGGTAGGTGATGGTCAGGGGGTCATTCCCGGTCCTCGCCAGGTCATGTGATGACTTGTTGGTTGTATTAGGTAGGGGATGGTCAGGGGGTCATTCCCGGTCCTCGCCAGGTCATGTGATGACTTGTTGGTTGTATTAGGTAGGTATTGGTCAGGGGGTCATTCCCGGTCCTCACCAGGTCATGTGATGACTTGTATCCTGATGATGCAGATTGGACGGGAAGGTGATTGACATAAGGAGGAAGAAATAGACCCGGAACCAATGGAAATGAAGCGGCAGAGCAGGTAAGTACAGACGGAGCCGGGAAAATGAGGAGCAGCCATAAGGTGCCCCATCATGTCGTGTAATCTCCTCATTGCGGCTGGGAGGGGGTGTACGGTAAGTACCTGACGTCAGGAGATTATACAAGGGGGAGGGGCTCTTGGTTTTTTCTCTTCCTGGGAATGGAAAGTCCCCGGGGGCCCGCGGGCGGCAGATGTCACTGCAGAGCTGCATAAATGAATGATGAGGCAGATACTGCACACAAAGGGAGTAGTGGTCATACTCCAGGTCCTGTGTGTGTAGTGTGCGGGTGTATACTCCAGGTCCTGTGTGTGTAGTGTGCGGGTGTATACTCCACGTCCTGTGTGTGTAGTGTGCGGGTGTATACTCCACGTCCTGTGTGTGTAGTGTGCGGGTGTATACTCCAGGTCCTGTGTGTGTAGTGTGCGGGTGTATACTCCACGTCCTGTGTGTGTAGTGTGCGGGTGTATACTCCACGTCCTGTGTGTGTAGTGTGCGGGTGTATACTCCAGGTCCTGTGTGTGTAGTGTGCGGGTGTATACTCCACGTCCTGTGTGTGTAGTGTGCGGGTGTATACTCCAGGTCCTGTGTGTGTAGTGTGCGGGTGTATACTCCAGGTCCTGTGTGTGTAGTGTGGAGGTGTATACTCCAGGTCCTGTGTGTGTATTGTGCGGGTGTATACTCCAGGTCCTGTGTGTGTAGTGTGCAGGTGTATACTCCAGGTCCTGTGTGTGTAGTGTGCGGGTGTATACTCCAGGTCCTGTGTGTGTAGTGTGCGGGTGTATACTCCAGGTCCTGTGTGTGTATTGTGCGGGTGTATACTCCAGGTCCTGTGTGTGTATTGTGCGGGTGTATACTCCAGGTCCTGTGTGTGTAGTGTGCAGGTGTATACTCCAGGTCCTGTGTGTGTAGTGTGCGGGTGTATACTCCAGGTCCTGTGTGTGTAGTGTGCGGGTGTATACTCCAGGTCCTGTGTGCGTAGTTTACGGGTCCCTGGTTCTGTGTGTGTAGTGTGCGGGTCCCTGGTTCTGTGTGTGTAGTGTGCGGGTCCCTGGTCTGTGTGTGTAGTGTGCGGGTCCCTGGTTCCGTGTGTGTAGTGTGCGGGTCCCTGGTTCTGTGTGTGTAGTGTGCGGGTCCCTGGTCTGTGTGTGTAGTGTGCGGATACCTGGTTTCCGTGTGTGTAGTGTGCGGGTCCCTGGTTCCGTGTGTGTAGTGTGCGGGTCCCTGGTTCTGTGTGTGTAGTGTGCAGGTCCCTGGTTCTGTGTGTGTGTAGTGTACAGGTCCCTGGTCTGTGTGTGTAGTGTGCGGGTCCCTGGTTCTGTGTGTGTAGTGTGCGGGTCCCTGGTTCTGTGTGTGTAGTGTGCGGGTCCCTGGTCTGTGTGTGTAGTGTGCGGGTACCTGGTTTCCGTGTGTGTAGTGTGCGGGTCCCTGGTTCCGTGTGTGTAGTGTGCGGATCCCTGGTTCTGTGTGTGTAGTGTGCAGGTCCCTGGTTCTGTGTGTGTATAGTGTACAGGTCCCTGGTCTGTGTGTGTAGTGTGCGGGTCCCTGGTTCTGTGTGTGTAGTGTGCGGGTCCCTGGTTCCGTGTGTGTAGTGTGCGGATCCCTGGTTCTGTGTGTGTAGTGTGCAGGTCCCTGGTTCTGTGTGTGTATAGTGTACAGGTCCCTGGTTCTGTGTGTGTGTAGTGTGCGGGTCCCTGGTTCTGTGTGTGTAGTGTGCGGGTCCCTGGTTCTGTGTGTGTAGTGTGCGGTCCCTGGTTTCCGTGTGTGTAGTGTTTGGGTCCCTGGTTCTGTGTGTGTAGTGTGCGGGTCCCTGGTTCTGTGTGTGTAGTGTGCGGGTCCCTGGTTTCCGTGTGTGTAGTGTGTGGGTCCCTGGTTCTGTGTGTGTAGTGTGCGGGTCCCTGGTTCTGTGTGTGTAGTGTGCGGGTCCCTGGTTCTGTGTGTGTAGTGTGCGGGTCCCTGGTTCTGTGTGTGTAGTGTGCGGGTCCCTGGTTCTGTGTGAGCGCCGGTGCTTTGGACTGTAGGGGGTGCACCAGCCCCCAGATGCCTCCATGTCACGAGGTGTTGTGCTTTCAGATACTTCTCGGGTGCTTTGTGTACTTTGTGTTGTGCATAGTCAGACAGGGAGGGACCCACCGGCAGTCGCCCATCACTTTTCCTCCACTTTGTGTTTTCACGGCCACTTACTACCGACTTTCATTGGCAGCCGCCATTACCAGAAGCTTTGACTACGCTGAGAGCCTGAAGAAGCCGCTAAGACAACAGAGAACAGGAGCCCCACCAAGACTCATCGGACCAGAACCAAACCAGTCCAACAACCCCCCCCCCCCCCGACATCACCGAGAATCCATGTACAGAGGCCAAAGGATGAGCCATAGGTCCAGTTACAGGACATAGGGAGCTGATCCATCCCAGAATTTATAGAGGATAACGTCCCCTATAGAATACATACACACACCTATGTGCTCTCATATATACAGAGGATAACGCCCAACATCCCCTATAGAATACATACACACAGAACTATGTATAGAGACTATCTCCCAACATCCCCCTATAGAATACATACACACAGCCCTATGTGTAGAGACTATCTCCCAACATCCCCCTATAGAATACGTACACACGGATAACTCCAAAATCCCCTATAGGATACATACGGGCTTGTGTATAAGTATAAGGTGTTGTATAATGTATACAGTGTAGTGATAGTTGTATGATGTCTATAGGGTCGGGGCAGTATATACTCTGCATAGTAGACGCTCCTGGAGACGGATTCATGGAGATCCGTCGGAGGATTTATGAGGCGACACCTGAGACAATGGTCTGGGTGGAGCAGGGTGGGTGTGAACGCCCGGGCTGGGCATGAAAGCTGCATAACAAAGCAGGAGAACCAGGCGGGCGGCTTCTGATGCCACCATGTGGGTCACGTCCTACAACCTGGTGACCCTTCCAGCCGCATAATAGAAGTCTCCAAATGAGAGAGGAGGAGCCCAGGAAGTTCCTGCAAACACGGGAATCTCAACAGCCGATGTTTACTCTGTGTCATGGAGACCAAGTCTAATGCGTCTACCAGGCCTGAGCCGAGCAGGACCTCACCGCGACATCTCTAATGCGTCTACCAGGCCTGAGCCAAGCAGGACCACAGCAGGACATCTCTAATGCATCTACCAGGCCTGAGCCGAGCAGGACCTCACCAGGACATCTCTAATGCGTCTACTAGGCCTGAGCCTAGCAAGACCTCACCAGGACATCTCTAATGCGTCTACCAGGCCTGAGCCGAGCAGGACCTCACCAGGACATCTCTAATGCGTCTACCAGGCCTGAGCCGAGCAGGACCTCACCGCGACATCTCTAATGCATCTACCAGGCCTGAGCCGAGCAGGACCTCAGCAGGACATCTCTAATGCATCTACCAGACCTGAGCCGAGCAGGACCTCAGCAGGACATCTCTAATGCGTCTACCAAACCTGAGCCGAGCAGGACCTCACCGGGACATCTCTAATGCATCTACCAGGCGTGAGCCGAGCAGGACCTCACCGCGACATCTCTAATGCGTCTACCAGGCCTGAGCCGAGCAGGACCTCACCAGGACATCTCTAATGCGTCTACCAGGCCTGAGCCGAGCAGGACCTCACTGCGACATCTCTAATGCGTCTACCAGGCCTGAGCCGAGCAGGACCTCACCAGGACATCTCTAATGCGTCTACAAGGCCTGAGCCGAGCAGGACCTCACCGCGACATCTCTAATGCGTCTACCAGGCCTGAGCCGAGCAGGACCTCAGCAGGACATCTCTAATGCATCTACCAGACCTGAGCCGAGCAGGTCCTCAGCAGGACATCTCTAATGCGTCTACCAGGCATGAGCCGAGCAGGAACTCACCGCGACATCTCTAATGCGTCTACCAGGCCTGAGCCGAGCAGGACCTCAGCAGGACATCTCTAATGCATCTACCAGACCTGAGCCGAGCAGGACCTCACCAGAACATCTCTAATGTGTTTACCAAACCTGAGCCGAGCAGGACCTTAGCAGGACATCTCTAATGCGTCTACCAGGCCTGAGCCGAGCAGGACCTCAGCAGGACATCTCTAATGCATCTACCAGACCTGAGCCGAGCAGGACCTCACCAGAACATCTCTAATGTGTCTACCAAACCTGAGCCGAGCAGGACCTTAGCAGGACATCTCTAATGCGTCTACCAGGCCTGAGCCGAGCAGGACCTCAGCAGGACATCTCTAATGCATCTACCAGGCCTGAGCCGAGCAGGACCTCACCAGGACATCTCTAATGCATCTACCAGGCCTGAGCCGGGCAGGAACTCACCAGGACATCTCTAATGCATCTACCAGGCCTGAGCCGAGCAGGACCTCAGCAGGACATCTCTAATGTGTCTACCAGGCCTGAGCCGAGCAGGACCTCAGCAGGACATCTCTAATGCATCTACTAGGACTGAGCCGAGCAGGACCTCACCGCGACATCTCTAATGCGTCTACCAGGCCTGAGCCGAGCAGGACCTCAGCAGGACATCTCTAATGCATCTACCAGACCTGAGGCGAGCAGGACCTCACCAGGACATCTCTAATGCGTCTACCAGGCCTGAGCCGAGCAGGACCTCACCGCGACATCTCTAATGCGTCTACCAGGCCTGATCCGAGCAGGACCTCACCAAGACATCTCTAATGCATCTACCAGGCCTGAACCCAGCAGCACCTCACCAGGACATCTCTAATGCGTCTACCAGGCCTAAGCCGAGCAGGACCTCACCACGACATCTCTAATGCATCTACCAGGCCTGAGCCGAGCAGGACCTCACCGTGACATCTCTAATGCATCTACCAGGCCTGAGCCGAGCAGGACCTCACCGTGACATCTCTAATGCGTCTACCAGGCCTGAGCCGAGCAGGACCTCACCGGGACATCTCTAATGCGACTACCAGGCCTGAGCTGAGCAGGACCTCACCGGGACATCTCTAATGCATCTACCAGACCTGTGCCGAGCAGGACCTCACCGGGACATCTCTAATGCATCTACCAGGCCTGAGCCGAGCAGGACCTCACCGGGACATCTCTAATGCATCTACCAGACCTGAGACGAGCAGGACCTCACCAGGACATCTCTAATGCGCCTACCAGGCCGGAGCCGAGCAGGACCTCACCAGAACATCTCTAATGCATCTACCAGGCCTGAGCCGAGCAGGACCTCACCATGACATCTCTAACGCGTCTACCAGGCCTGAGCTGAGCAGGACCTCACCGGGAAATCTCTAATGCGTCTACCAGGCCAGAGCCGAGCAGGACCTCACCAGGACATCTCTAATGCGACTACCAGACCTGTGCCGAGCAGGACCTCACCGGGACATCTCTAATGCATCTACCAGGCCTGAGCCGAGCAGGACCTCACCGGGACATCTCTAATGCATCTACCAGACCTGAGCCGAGCAGGACCTCACCAGGACATCTCTAATGCGTCTACCAGGCCTGAGCTGAGCAGGACCTCACCAGGACATCTCTAATGCGTCTACCAGGCCTGAGCCAAGCAGGACCTCACCGGGACATCTCTAATGCGCCTACCAGGCCTGAGCCGAGCAGTACCTCACCGCGACATCTCTAATGCATCTACCAGGCTTGAGCCAAGCAGGAACTCACCAGGACATCTCTAATGCATCTACCAGGCCTGAGCCGAGCAGAACCTCACCAGAGCATCTCTACTGCATCTAACAGGCCTGAGCCGAGCAGGACCTCACCAGGACATCTCTAATGCATCTACCAGACCTGAGCCGAGGAGGACCTCACCGGGACATCTCTAATGCGTCTACCAGGCATGAGCAGAGCAGGACCTCACCAGGACATATCTAATGAGTGTACCAGGCCTGAGCCGAGCAGGACCTCACCAGGAAATCTCAAATGCATTTCCCAGGCATGAGCCGGGCAGGACCTCACCAGAGCATCTCTAATGCGCCTACCAGGCCTGAGCCGAGCAGGACCTCAGCAGGACATCTTTAATGCAACTACCAGGTATGAGCCGAGCAAGACCTCACCAGGACATCTCAAATGCGTCTACCAGGCCTGAGCCGAGCAGGACCTCACTAGGACATCTCTAATCGTCTACCAGGCCTGGGCTAAACAGGACCTCACCAGGACATCTCTAATGCATCTACCAGACCTGAGCCGAGCAGGACCTCACCAGGACATCTCTAATGCATCTACCAGACCTGAGCCAAGCAGGAACTCACCAGGACATCTCTAATGCATCTACCAGGCCTGAGCCGAGCAGAACCTCACCAGAGCATCTCTAATGCATCTACCAGGCCTGAGCCGAGCAGGAACTCACCAGGACACCTCTAATGCATCTACCAGACCTGAGCCGAACAGGACCTCACCGGGACATCTCTAATGCGTCTACCAGGCATGAGCCGAGCAGGACCTCACCAGGACATATCTAATGAGTCTACCAGACCTGAGCCGAGCAGAACCTCACCAGGAAATCTCAAATGCATTTACCAGGCGTGTGCCGGGCAGGACCTCACCAGAGCATCTCTAATACGTCTACCAGGCCTGAGCCGAGCAGGACCTCAGCAGGACATCTCTAATGCGTCTACCAGGCCTGATCCGTACAGGACCTCACCAGGACATCTCTAATGCATCTACCAGGCATGAGCCGAGCAAGACCTCACCAGGACATCTCTAATGCGTCTACCAGGCCTGAGCCGAGCAGGTCCTCACCAGGACATCTTTAATGCATCTACCAGGCCTGAGCCGAGCAGGACCTCACCAGGATATCTCTAATGCGTCTACCAGGCCTGAGCCGAGCAGCACCTCACCAGGACATCTCTAATGCGTCTACCAGGCATGAGCCGAGCAGGACCTCACCAGAACATCTCTAATGTGCCTACCAGGCCTGAGCCGAGCAGGACCTCACCAGGACATCTCTAATGCGTCTGACAGGCATGAGCTGAACAAGACCTCACCAAGACATCTCTAATGCGTCTAACAGGCCTCAGCCGAGCAGGACCTCAGCAGGACATCTCTAATTCGTCTACCAGGCGTGAACCAAGCAGGACCTCACCAGGACATCTCTAATGCTCTACCAGGCCTGAGCCGAGCAGAACCTCACCAGAGTATATCTAATGCGCCTACCAGGCCTGATCCGAGTAGGACCTCACCGGGACATCTCTAATGCGTCTACCAGGCTTTAGCCGCGCAGGAACTCACAGGACATCTCTAATGCGTGTACAAGGCCTGAGCCAAGCAGGACCTCAGAGGGACATCTCTAATGCGTCTACCAGGCCTGAGCCGAGCAGGACCTCACCGGGACCTCTCTAATGCATCTACCATGCGTGAGCCGAGCAGGACCTCACCAGGACATCTCTAATGCGTCTACCAGGCCTGAGCCGAGCAGGACCTCACCGGGACATCTCTAATGCGCCTACAAGGCCTGAGCCGAGCAGGACCTCACCAGGACATCTCTAATGCATCTACCAGGCCTGAGCCGAGCAGGACCTCACCAGGACATCTCTAATGCGTCTACCAGGCCTGAGCTGAGCAGGACCTCACCGTGACATCTCTAATGCGTCTACCAGGCCTGAGCCGAGCAGGACCTCACCGCGACATCTCTTATGCATCTACCAGGCTTGAGCCAAGCAGGAACTCACCAGGACATCTCTAATGCATCTACCAGGCCTGAGCCGAGCAGAACCTCACCAGAGCAATCCTGCTCCATCTAACATTCCTGAGCCGAGCAGGACCTCACCAGGACATCTCTAATGCATCTACCAGACCTGAGCCGAGCAGGACCTCACTGGGACATCTCTAATGCGTCTACCAGGCATGAGCTGAGCAGGACCTCACCAGGACATATCTAATGAGTCTACCAGGCCTGAGCCGAGCAGGACCTCAGCAGGACATCTCTAATGCGTCTACCAGGCCTGACCCGAGCAGGACCTCACCAGGACATCTCTAATGCGTCTACGAGGCCTGACCCGAGCAGGACCTCACCAGGACATCTCTAATGCGTCTAACAGGATTGATCCGTGCAGGACCTCACCAGGACATCTCTAATGCGTCTACGAGGCCTGAGCCAAGCAGGACCTCACCAGGACATCTCTAATGCACCTATCAGGCCTGAGCAGAGCAGAACCTCGGTAGGACATCTCTAATGCGTCTACTAGTCCTGAGCTGAACAGGAACTCACCAGGACATCTCTAATGAGTCTACCAGGCGTTTACTGAGCAGGACCTCACCCGGACATCTCTTATGTGTCTACCACGCCTGAGCCGAGCAGGATCTCACTGGGACATTTCTAATGCGTCCACAAGGCCTGATCCAAGCAGGACGGCACCAGGACAACTCTAATGCGTCTACCAGGCGTGAGCCACGCAGGACGGCACCAGACCACCTTTTAATGCGCCTACCAGGCCTGATTCGATCAGGACCTCACCGGGACATCTCTAATGCGTCTAACAGCCCTGAGCGGAGCAGGACCTTATCGGGACATCTCTAATGTGCCTACCAGGCCATAGCCAAGCAGGTACTCACCAGGGCATCTCTAATGCGTCTACCAAACCTGAGCCGAGCAGGACCTCAGCAAGAAATCTCTAATGCGTCTACCAGGCCTGAGCCGAGCAGGACCTCAGCAGGACATCTCTAATGTGACTACCAGGCTTGAGCCGAGCAGGACCTCACCAAGCAATCTCTAATGCGTCTACCAGGCCTGAGCCGAGCAGGACCTCACCAGAGCATCTCTAATGCATCTACCAGGCCTGAGCAGAGCAGGACCTCACCAGGACATCTCTAATGCGCCTACCAGGCTTGAGCCGAGCAGGACCTCACCCGGACATCTCTAATGCGTCTACCAGGCCTGAGCCGAGCAGGACCTCAGCAGGACATCTCTAATGCATCTACAAGGCCAGAGCCGAGCAAAACCTCACTGGGACATCTCTAAATCGTCTATCAGGCCTGACCCAAGCAGGACCTCACTGGGACATCTCTAATGCGTCTATCAGACATGAGCCGAGCAGGACCTCACCGGGACATCTCTAATGCGTCTACCATTCCTGAGCCAAGCAGGATCTCAGCAGGACATCTCTAATGTGTCTACCAGGCCTGAGCCGAGCAGGACCTCACCGGGACCTCTCTAATGCGTCTACCAGGCCTGAGCCGAGCAGGACCTCACCAGATCATCTCTAATGCTTCTACCAGGCCTGAGCGAAGCAAAACCTTGCCGGGACATCTCTAATGTGTCTATCAGGCGTGAACCGAGCAGGACCTCACCAGGACATCTCTAATGCATCTTCCAGGCCTGAGCCAAGCAGGACCTCACCAGGACATCTCTAATGCGCCTACCAGGCCTGAGCCGAGCAGAACCTCAACAGGACATATCTAATGCGTCTACCAGGCTTGAGCCAAACAGGACCTCACCGGGACATCTCTAATGCGTCTATCAGGCCTGAGCCTAGCAGGATCTCACCGGGACCTCTCTAATGCGTCTACGAGGCATGAGCCGAGCAGAACCTTACCTGGACATATCTAATGCGTCTACCAGCCTTGAGCCGAGCAGGACCTCACCAGGACATCTCTAATGCGTTTACCAGGCCTGAGCCGAGCAGGACCTCACCAGGATATCTCTAATGCGTCTACCAGTCCTGAGCCGAGCAGATTCTCACTGGGACATCTCTAACGCGTCTACCAGGCCTGAGCCGAGCAGGACCTCACCAGGACATCTCTAATATGCCTACCAGGCCTGAGCCGTGCAGGACCTCACCAGAGCATCTCTAATTCGTCTACCAGACCTGAGCCAAGCAGGACCTCACCGGGACATCTCAAATGCGTCTACCAGGCGTGAGCCGAGCAGGACCCCACCAGACCATCTCTAATGCGTCTACCAGGCCTGAGCCGATCAGGACCTCACCAGGACATCTCTAATGCGTCTACCAGGCATGAACCGAGTAGGACCTCACCAGGACATCTCTAATGCGTCTACCAGGCATGAACCGAGTAGGACCTAACCAGGACATCTCTAATGCGTCCATCAGGCCTGAGCCGAGCAGGACCGAACCGGGACCTCTCTAATGCGTCTATCAGGCCTGAGCCGGGCAGGACCTCAACATAGCATCTCTACTGCGCCTACCAGGCCTGAGCCGAGCAGGACCTCACCAGGACATCTCTAATGCGTCTACCAGCCTTGAGCCGAGCAGGACCTCACCAGGACATCTCTAATGCGCCTACCAGGCCTGAGCCGAGCAGAACCTCACCAGAGCATCTCTAATGCGCCTACCAGGCCTGAGCCTAGCAGAACCTCACCAGAGCATCTCTAATGCGTCTACCAGGCTTGAGCCGAGCGGGACCTCACCAGGACATCTCTAATGCGTCTACTAGGCCTGAGCCGAGCATGACCTCAACAGGACATATATAATTTGTCTACCAGGCCTGAGCCGAGCAGGACCTCACCAAAGCACCTCTAATGCGCCTACCAGGCCTGAGCCGAGCAGGACCTCAGCAGGACATCTCCAATGCATCTACCAGCCTTGAGCCGAGCAGAACCTCACCAGGACTTCTCTAATGCGCCTACCAGGTCTGAGCCGAGGAGGACCTCAGCAGGACATCTCTAATGCGCCTACCAGGCCTGAGCCAAGCAGGACCTCACCAGAGCATCTCTAATGCGTCTACCAGGCCTGAGCCGAGCAGAACCTCACCAGGACATTTCTAATGCGTCTACCAGGCTTGAGCCGAGCAGGACCTCACCAGGACATCTCTAATGTGCCTACCATGCCTGAGTCAAGCAGGACCTCAGCAGGCCATCTCTAATGCGTCTACCGGGCTTGAGCCGAGCAGGACATCACCAGGACACCTCTAATGCGTCTACCAGGCGTGAGCCGAGCAGGACCTCACGGGGACATCTCAAATGCGTCTACCAGGCCTGAGCCGAGCAGGACCTCACCAGAGCATCTCTAATTCGTCTACCAGACCTGAGCCGAGCAGGACCTCACCAGGACATCTCTAATGTACCTACCAGGCCTGTGCCGAGCAGGTCCTCACCAGGACATCTCAAATGCGTCTACCAGGCCTGAGCCGAGCTGGACCTCACCGGGACATCTCAAATGCGTCTACCAGGCCTGAGCCGAGCAGGACCTCACCAGGACATCTCTAATGTATCTAACAGGCCTGAGCCGAGCAAGACCTCACCAGGACATCTCTAATGTATCTAACAGGCCTGAGCCATGCAGGACCTCACCAGGACATCTCTAATGCGTCTACCAGGCCTGAGCCAAGCAGGACCTCACCAGGACATCTCTAATGTATCTAACAGGCCTGAGCCGAGCAGGACCTCACCGGGACATCTCAAATGCGTCTACTAGGCCTGAGCCAAGCAGGACCTCACCAGGTCATCTCTAATGCGTCTACGAGGCGTGACCCGAGCAGGACCTCAGCAGGACATCTCTAATTCGTCTACCAGGCCTGAGCCGAGCAGAACCTCACCAGAGCATCTCTAATGCATCTACCAGGCCTGAGCCGAGCAGAACCTCACCAGAGCATCTCTAATGCATCTACCAGGCCTGAGACGAGCAGGACCTCACCAGGACATCTCTAATGCTTCTACCAGGCGTGACCCGAGCAGGACCTCACCAGAACATCTCTAATTCGTCTACCAGGCCTGAGCCAAAAAAGACCTCACCAGGACATCTCTGATGCATCTGTATTTTATTTGTAACTATATAATTGGGTGCGCCTTATACCGGTGATCAGGACACTTTGTAAAACGTCTACATTCATGTCCCTTCCCTTATATAACACGTCTCCATCAGTGTCCCCTCCCTCATATAACATGTCTCCATCCGTGTCCCCTCCCTCATATAACACGTCTCCATCCGTGTCCCCTCCCTCATATAACATGTCTCCATCCGTGTCCCCTCCCTCATATAACACGTCTCCATCCGTGTCCCCTCCCTCATATAACACGTCTCCATCCGTGTCCCCTCCCTCATATAACACGTCTCCATCCGTGTCCCCTCCCTCATATAACACGTCTCCATCCGTGTCCCCTCCCTCATATAACACGTCTCCATCCGTGTCCCCTCCCTCATATAACACGTCTACATCCGTGTCCCCTCCCTCACATAACACGTCTACATCCATGTTTAGATGTTGATAATTTTCCGGGTTTGCTGTTAGTTTGGTCGGACACGGGGCCTCGGTCAATAAGGGGAATACATCCGTGGGGAGTTTTGTGGCTGGTGATGGGGCTGATGTGCGGCATTAGGTGGTCTGTATCTCCGGGATGATGGGGGCCATAGGAATGATGTGGGATTCGATTTGTTTACCGGTGTGGGGGGACGGCAGGGTGTAAGGGGTCACACGTGAGGGGTGCTCGAATGTTACCCATTAAGGTAATTGGACTGTGAAAGGGGCAGTTCTTAGTGTGGGGTAATTGCAGTTGAGCTGGGGTAGCTGTCCAGCTTGTCAGGGGGCTTCCTGCCCCCGGGTCTCCAGGCTCGGTTGCCGGTGGAGACATTGATAAGGGTGCGCCTTCCAGGACTCCGCACTTCTTTTTGGATCGTTGTTAAAACAATTGTTAAATAAATGAGCTGAACGTGTTGTGTCTTTATTGAAGCGATGAGGGGCGGGGGGGGGCTGCAATGTTTGGGGGGGGGGCTGCAATGCTGGGGGGGGCTGCAATGTTTGGGGGGGGGGCTGCAATGCTGGGGGGGCTGCAATGTTTGGGGGGGGGTATAAGGCACAGGTAAGAACTCAGTGTCCCTCAGTCATGGTTGAACCTACATTGACCATTGCTCGGCACCCGTCCAGGATGGCAGCACTCCAGCAGATCCATGAGTCACCTGCCCGGATCAGGTAGGTGGGTCAGGTAGGTGGCCCTTTCTCCCGGCCTCCTGGAATGTGTGATTGCTTCATGCAGGGATACAATGACACCTTCCATGTCACAATCACCTGCCGGAGCCGCCCTGACACCCAGCAATGTGCCCAGACCTGAGGGCTGCACCCGTGTCCTCATATCAGTGTGAGTAACACAGAATCCTGCGCACACCTGAGAGCCCCAGGAGCTTACACTCTAATGCACACACCCCGAGAGCCCCAGGAGCTTACACTCTAATGCACACACCCCCCGAAAGCCCCAGGAGCTTACACTCTAATGTACACACCTCGAGAGCCCCAGGAGCTTACACTCTAATGCAGACACCCCGAGAGCCCCAGGAGCTTACACTCTAATGCAGACACCCGAGAGCCCCAGGAGCTTACACTCTAATGTACACACCCCGAGAGCCCCAGGAGCTTATACTCTAATGTACACACCCCGAGAGCCCCAGGAGCTTACACTCTAATGCAGACACCCGAGAGCCCCAGGAGCTTACACTCTAATGTACACACCCCGAGAGCCCCAGGAGCTTACACTCTAATGCACACACCCCCCGAAAGCCCCAGGAGCTTACACTCTAATGTACACACCTCGAGAGCCCCAGGAGCTTACACTCTAATGCAGACACCCCGAGAGCCCCAGGAGCTTACACTCTAATGCAGACACCCGAGAGCCCCAGGAGCTTACACTCTAATGCAGACACCCGAGAGCCCCAGGAGCTTACACTCTAATGCACACACCTCGAGAGCCCCAGGAGCTTACACTCTAATGCACACACCCCGAGAGCCCCAGGAGCTTACACTCTAATGTACACACCTCGAGAGCCCCAGGAGCTTACACTCTAATGCAGACACCCCGAGAGCCCCAGGAGCTTACACTCTAATGCAGACACCCGAGAGCCCCAGGAGCTTACACTCTAATGCACACACCCGAGAGCCCCAGGAGCTTACACTCTAATGCAGACACCCCTGAGGGCACATGCGTTTTGACCGAACCCCCTCGCACTTTTGTTTGGATGAGTTTAAAAACGTCACGTAGGAATCCCCCCTCAGGGCTCCTTCACGCGTTGCGTTGTGTGTTACGTTGTGCATTGCGTTGTGCGTTGCGTTGTGTGTTACGTTGTGCATTGCGTTGTGCGTTACGTTGTGCGTTACGTTGTGCATTGCGTTGTGCGTTACGTTGTGCATTGCGTTGAGCGTTATGTTGTGCATTGCGTTGTGCGTTGCGTTGTGCATTGCGTTGCGTTGAGCGTTGCGTTGTGCGTTGCGTTGTGCATTATATACTGAGGTTACATTGTATCTCCGCTGCATCCGCTAAAACACAACGTAACCTCAGCGAGTATCAGGGCTGAACCCAGTGAAATGCTTCAAAATCGCAACGTACAACGCAAGGTGTGACTGCGCCCTGAGGCTTTGGAGTGGATGAGCGGGCTAGCACCTACCACGGCGAGAAGCTGCTGCGCCTCTTTTTTTATCTATGTTTGGCGCGGTTGTGTCTTGTGACTTTCCATGACAGGACGCTGCAGCCGCGCTCAGTATTTGGAGTCCGGTTTCTACAAAACTGAACCGAATTCATCATTTACAACGACTCCAGGCACCGCCGGGCGCAGAAACGGGAGAAAAACTACAGATTCACCGAGACATGAAGGACGCGCCAAAGAAACAGCAACCAAAAACAAAGAAAAGACGACCGCGTCACAGACAAATGATGACCCCCAATGTGCAGGGCCTCAGGCAGCAGAGGGTTAAAGGGAACCTGTCATCAGTACATTATCAGATAGATGAGCAGCTTCTAGATGATGTTTCTTTCGTGGCCGAGCGCCGTGGCATCATCCAGAAAATCTACTATGAAGTCAGGTTCAATTGAAATGTATAAAGTCAGGGAGGCAGAGAGATTATCACTGAAGTCAAGCTCTCCTGCCTCTGGACACCTCCTCCTGTTATTGACATCATGTGCCGGACGATCTGATCAGTGATGTCCCTGGATGGGGCATTTTAAGGCAGGGAGAGCTTGACTTCAGTGTTAGACTCTCCACCTCCTTGACTTCAGTGTTAGACTCTCCGCCTCCATGACTTCAGAGATAGACTCTCCACCTTCTTGACTTCAGTGTTGGACTCTCCACCTCCTTGACTTCAGTGTTAGACTCTCCGCCTCCGTGACTTCAGAATACAAATTTACATCTTACTTCAATGTAGATTTTCTGGATGATGCCGGCACCAGGGGATGGAAGAGACATCACCACGAAGCTGCTCCACTGCTGACAATAAACTGCTGGTGGTTTGTTAGGCCAATTTCTGATGACAGGTTCCCTTTAAGATTTACCCCTGCCGGCTGCACCCCTATAACTCCATCCGTGTGAGGGGACTCCAGGACTCGGCTGCACCTCGTATACCTCCATTCATGTATCTAGTATAAGGTGACCCCACTGCACCCCTATAGCTCCATCCCTGAGGCCAGTATGAGGTGACCCCACTGCACCCCCTATAGCTCCATCCCTGAGGCCAGTATGAGGTGACCCCACTGCACCCCCTATAGCTCCATCCCTGAGGCCAGTACGAGGTGACCCCACTGCACCCCCTATAGCTCCATCCCTGAGGCCAGTATGAGGTGACCCCGCTGCACCCCCTATAGCTCCATCCCTGAGGCCAGTACGAGGTGACCCCACTGCACCCCTATAGCTCCATCCCTGAGGCCAGTATGAGGTGACCCCACTGCACCCCCTATAGCTCCATCCCTGAGGCCAGTACGAGGTGACCCCACTGCACCCCCTATAGCTCCATCCCTGAGGCCAGTATGAGGTGACCCCGCTGCACCCCCTATAGCTCCATCCCTGAGGCCAGTATGAGGTGACCCCACTGCACCTCTATAGCTCCATCCCTGAGGCCAGTATGAGGTGACCCTGCTGTACCCCCTATAGCTCCATCCCTGAGGCCAGTATGAGGTGACCCCACTGCACCTCTATAGCTCCATCCCTGAGGCCAGTATGAGGTGACCCCACTGCACCCCTATAGCTCCATCCCTGAGGCCAGTATGAGGTGACCCCACTGCACCCCCTATAGCTCCATCCCTGAGGCCAGTATGAGGTAACCCCACTGCACCCCTATAGCTCCATCCCTGAGGCCAGTATGAGGTGACCCCGCTGCACCCCCTATAGCTCCATCCCTGAGGCCAGTATGAGGTGACCCCACTGCACCTCTATAGCTCCATCCCTGAGGCCAGTATGAGGTGACCCCACTGCACCCCCTATAGCTCCATCCCTGAGGCCAGTATGAGGTGACCCCACTGCACCCCTATAGCTCCATCCCTGAGGCCAGTATGAGGTGACCCCGCTGCACCCCCTATAGCTCCATCCCTGAGGCCAGTACGAGGTGACCCCGCTGCACCCTCTATAGCTCCATCCCTGAGGCCAGTATGAGATGACCCCACTGCACCCCTATAGCTCCATCCCTGAGGCCAGTATGAGGTGACCACACTGCACCCCTATAGCTCCATCCCTGAGGCCAGTATGAGGTGACCCCACTGCACCTCTATAGCTCCATCCCTGAGGCCAGTATGAGATGACCCCGCTGCACCCCCTATAGCTCCATCCCTGAGGCCAGTGTGAGGTGACCCCACTGCACCCCTATAGCTCCATCCCTGAGGCCAGTATGAGGTGACCCCGCTGCACCCCCTATACCTCCATCCCTGAGGCCAGTTTGAGATGACCCCACTGCACCCCTATAGCTCCATCCCTGAGGCCAGTATGAGGTGACCCCGCTGCACCCTCTATAGCTCCATCCCTGAGGCCAGTATGAGATGACCCCACTGCACCCCTATAGCTCCATCCCTGAGGCCAGTATGAGGTGACCCCACTGCACCCCCTATAGCTCCATCCCTGAGGCCAGTATGAGGTAACCCCACTGCACCCCTATAGCTCCATACCTGAGGCCAGTATGAGATGACCCCGCTGCACCCCTATAGCTCCATCCCTGAGGCCAGTAAGAGGTGACCCCGCTGCACCCCTATAGCTCCATCCCTGAGGCCAGTATGAGGTGACCCCGCTGCACCCCCTATAGCTCCATCCCTGAGGCCAGTATGAGGTGACCCCACTGCACCCCTATAGCTCCATCCCTGAGGCCAGTATGAGGTAACCCCACTGCACCCCTATAGCTCCATCCCTGAGGCCAGTATGAGGTGACCCCAGTGCACCCCTATGGCTCCATCCCTGAGGCCAGTATAAGGTGACCCTGCTGTACCCTATAGCTCCATCCCTGAGGCCAGTATGAGGTGACCCCACTGCACCACTATAGCTCCATCCCTGAGGCCAGTATGAGGTGACCCCACTGCACCCCTATAGCTCCATCCCTGAGGCCAGTATGAGGTAACCCCACTGCACCCCTATAGCTCCATCCCTGAGGCCAGTATGAGGTAACCCCACTGCACCCCTATAGCTCCATCCCCGAGGCCAGTATGAGGTGACCCCACTGCACCCCTATAGCTCCAGCCCTGAGGCCAGTACGAGGTGACCCCGCTGCACCCCCTATAGCTCCATCCCTGAGGCCAGTATGAGGTGACCCCACTGCACCCCTATAGCTCCATCCCTGAGGCCAGTATGAGGTGACCCCACTGCACCCCTATAGCTCCATCCCTGAGGCCAGTATGAGGTAACCCCACTGCACCCCTATAGCTCCATCCCCGAGGCCAGTATGAGGTGACCCCACTGCACCCCTATAGCTCCAGCCCTGAGGCCAGTACGAGGTGACCCCGCTGCACCCCCTATAGCTCCATCCCTGAGGCCAGTATGAGGTGACCCCACTGCACCCCTATAGCTCCATCCCTGAGGCCAGTATGAGGTGACCCCACTGCACCCCTATAGCTCCATCCCTGAGGCCAGTATGAGATGACCCCACTGCACCCCTATAGCTCCATCCCTGAGGCCAGTATGAGGTGACCCCACTGCACCCCTATAGCTCCATCCCTGAGGCCAGTATGAGGTAACCCCACTGCACCCCTATAGCTCCATCCCCGAGGCCAGTATGAGGTGACCCCACTGCACCCCTTTGGCTCCATCCCTGAGGCCAGTATGAGGTGACCCTGCTTTACCCTATAGCTCCATCCCTGAGGCCAGTAGCCCATAAACCAAGGCTCCTCCACACTACATAGTCCTAGTCATGGACCAATTGTCCTTTGGAGAGCTGGAGAAGTTTTTTATTTTGGCACCTGCTTCAGCGCGGAAATCCGTGCACACTCTGGACGTATGAGGGTCAGGTGGGATGAGTTTGTGGACTTCTTAATGGGCCAAGTGTGAGGTGAGTTTGGGACCCGGCTGCACCCCCTATCATTCCATCCATGGGGCCACAATAGGGTGACTTCTAGCCCCGCTGCCCCATAAAGCTCCATCCATGGGGCCACAATAGGGTGACTTCTGGCCCCGCTGCCCCATAAAGCTCCATCCATGGGGCCACAATAGGGTGACTTCTGGCCCAGCTGCCCCATAAAGCTGCATCCATGTGGCCACTATAGGGTGACTTCTGCCCATTTGCCCCATAAAGCTGCATCCATAGGGCAATGATAGGGTGACTTCTGCCCAGCTGCCCTATAAAGATCCATCCATGGGGCCACTATAGGGTGACTTCTGCCCAGCTGCCCTATAAAGATCCATCCATGGGGCCACTATAGGGTGACTTCTGCCCAGCTGCCCCATAAAGCTGCATCCATGGGGCCACGATAGGGTGACTTCTGCCCAGCTGCCCCATAAAGCTCCATCCATGGGGCCACGATAGGGTGACTTCTGCCCAGCTGCCCCATAAAGCTCCATCCATGGGGCCACTATAGGGTGACTTCTGCCCAGCTGCCCCATAAAGCTCCATCCATGGGGCCACTATAGGGTGACTTCTGCCCAGCTGCCCCATAAAGCTCCATCCATGGGGCCACTATAGGGTGACTTCTGCCCAGCTGCCCCATAAAGCTCCATCCATGGGGCCACTATAGGGTGACTTCTGCCCAGCTGCCCCATAAAGCTCCATCCATGGGGCCACTATAGGGTGACTTCTGGCCCAGCTGCCCCATAAAGCTGCATTCATGGGGCCACGATAGGGTGACTTCTGCCCAGCTGCCCCATAAAGCTGCATCCATGGGGCCACGATAGGGTGACTTCTGCCCAGCTGCCCCATAAAGCTCCATCCATGGGGCCACTTCTGCCCAGCTGCCCCATAAAGCTCCATCCATGGGGCCACTATAGGGTGACTTCTGCCCAGCTGCCCCATAAAGCTCCATCCATGGGGCCACTATAGGGTGACTTCTGCCCAGCTGCCCCATAAAGCTCCATCCATGGGGCCACTATAGGGTGACTTCTGCCCAGCTGCCCCATAAAGCTCCATCCATGGGGCCACTATAGGGTGACTTCTGCCCAGCTGCCCCATAAAGCTCCATCCATGGGGCCACTATAGGGTGACTTCTGGCCCAGCTGCCCCATAAAGCTGCATTCATGGGGCCACGATAGGGTGACTTCTGGCCCAGCTGCCCCATAAAGCTGCATTCATGGGGCCACGATAGGGTGACTTCTGTCCAGCTGCCCCATAAAGCTCCATCCATGGGGCCACTATAGGATGACTTCTGCCCAGCTGCCCCATAAAGCTCCATCCATGGGGCCGGTGTGCGGTGACTCCAGGACCCATAATTACAGATGATGGTGAGGGGTGGATCAGCCAAATCCTGTAAAACTCCTTGTGTGAGCGTGCGAGGCTCCGAGGGCTGGAATCACATCACAACATGATTCACCCTGACTGGCGGCTCCTCCATACATGACATAGGGATGATCACACGCGATGCCGCCTCATCACCCTCATCATCCTCATCACCCTCATCATAACAGCAGTGACAACACCATGAGGTGCTCAGAAACACAGGAAGAAGGCTGCTGAGCATGGCGGCCGCCCAGGGGGGAACAGATACCTACACATCTATATGTTCTCATGTATAGGGGTCTGGGCACTACATGGTCACGTCTGTCCTGCTTCCTCTCTCTATGGAACCATCTTCACTTCTGAGAACTTCCATCACACATAGACCTCCTCGGTGGGACCCACCTCTCAGTCCCCAAACAAGTACTGTCCACTTACCTGTGCAGGTAGCCATCACCAGTAGAACTGCCCTCCAGAGACCCCAGTGTCCTCCAGGCATTGTAACTGCCCCAGCAGCTTCCTGTAGTCCAGTGTGTATCCCAAGAAGAGATGGTACCCCACAATCCTGGCAAACTGAACCCCCCGGCAGCAGGGTGGCGACTAGTCTGTCTGTTTCACTCTTCCCTCTCACTGTTCAGTTCCGGATTAAAAAGTAGACAAACTAGTTCCAAAAAGCTAATCCACTAGTAGGTGTGGATGAAGGAGAGGAGGAGGAGGAGGAGGAGGGTGAAACCAGGGCGAGGATCCTGAGACTGCTAACCATAACATCTGACTGCTACACCCTAAACCAGCCCAAACCCGAGTCCTAACCTGACCATCCCAACCCTGCTCAGCCTAACCATGACCAGAACCCATATCTCACCAGAACCCACCATGAAGGATGATGAGGTGAAACCCAAGACGAGGATCCCAAGACTGCTAACCCTAACATCTCACTGCTACACCCTAAACCAGCCCGAATCCCGAGTCCTAACCCCCTAATCTGACCATCCTAAACCTGCTAAGCCTAACCATGACCAGAACCCATATCTCACCAGAACCCACCATGAAGGATGATGAGGTGAAACCCAAGACGAGGATCCCGAGACTGCTAACCTTAACATCTCACTGCTACACCCTAAACCAGCCCTGACCCAAGTCCTAACCCGAGTCCTAACCTGACCATCCCAACCCTGCTCAGCCTAACCATGACCAGAACCCATATCTCACCAGAACCCACCATGAAGGATGATGAGGTGAAACCCAAGACGAGGATTCTGAGACTGCTAACCATAACATCTCATGGCTACACCCTAAACCAGCCCGAATCCCGAGTCCTAACCCCCTAATCTGACCATCCTAAACCTGCTCAGCCTAACCATGACCAGAACCCATATCTCACCAGAACCCACCATGAAGGATGATGAGGTAAAACCCAAGACGAGGATCGCGAGACTGCTAACCTTAACATCTCACTGCTACACCCTAAACCAGCCCTGACCCGAGTCCTAACCCGAGTCCTAACCTGACCATCCCAACCCTGCTCAGCCTAACCATGACCAGAACCCATATCTCACCAGAACCCACCATGAAGGATGATGAGGTGAAACCCAAGACGAGGATTCTGAGACTGCTAACCATAACATCTCATGGCTACACCCTAAACCAGCCCGAATCCCGAGTCCTAACCCCCTAATCTGACCATCCTAAACCTGCTCAGCCTAACCATGACCAGAACCCATATCTCACCAGAACCCACCATGAAGGATGATGAGGTGAAACCCAAGACGAGGATCCCGAGACTGCTAACCTTAACATCTCACTGCTACACCCTAAACCAGCCCTGACCCGAGTCCTAACCCGAGTCCTAACCCCCTAATCTGACCATCCTAACCCTGCTCAGCCTAATCATGACCAGAACCCATATCTCACCAGAACCCACTGATAGATGTAGATGATGGATGATGAGGTGAACCCCAAGACAAGGATCCTGAGACTGCTAACCCTAACATCTCACTGCTACATCCTAAACCCGCCCTAACCCGAGTCCTAACCCCCTAATCTCACCATCCCAACCCTGCTCAGCCTAACCATGACCAGAACCCATATCTCACCAGAACCCACCATGAAGGATGATGAGGTGAAACCCAAGACGAGGATCCCGAGACTGCTAACCTTAACATCTCACTGCTACACCCTAAACCAGCCCTGACCCGAGTCCCAACCCGAGTCCTAACCCCCTAATCTGACCATCCTAACCCTGCTTAGCCTAATCATGACCAGAACCCATATCTCACCAGAACCCAGTGAGAGGTGTAGATGATGGATGATGAGGTGAACCCCAAGACAAGGATCCTGAGACTGCTAACCCTAACATCTCACTGCTACACCCTAAACCCGCCCTAACCCGAGTCCTAACCCCCTAATCTCACCATCCCAACCCTGCTCAGCCTAACCATGACCAGAACCCATATCTCACCAGAATCCACCATGAAGGATGATGAGGTGAAACCCAAGACGAGGATCCCGAGACTGCTAACCTTAACATCTCACTGCTACACCCTAAACCAGCCCTGACCCGAGTCCCAACCCGAGTCCTAACCCCCTAATCTGACCATCCTAACCCTGCTTAGCCTAATCATGACCAGAACCCATATCTCACCAGAACCCAGTGAGAGGTGTAGATGATGGATGATGAGGTGAACCCCAAGACAAGGATCCTGAGACTGCTAACCCTAACATCTCACTGCTACACCCTAAACCCGCCCTAACCCGAGTCCTAACCCCCTAATCTCACCATCCTAACCCTACTCAGCCTAACCATGACCAGAATCCACAATCTTACCAGAACCCACTAAGAGGTGTGGATGAAGGATGATGAGGTAAACCCCAAGAGGAGGATCCTGAGACTGCTAACCCTAACATCTCATGGCTACACCCTAAACCAGCCCGAACCCGAGTCCTAACCCCCTAACCTGACCATCCTAACCCTACTCAGCCTAACCATGACCAGAACCCATATCTCACCAGAACCCAC
The DNA here is from genome assembly GCF_040894005.1 of Engystomops pustulosus. NCBI lineage: Eukaryota > Metazoa > Chordata > Amphibia > Anura > Leptodactylidae > Engystomops > Engystomops pustulosus. The sequence continues at coordinate 211,814 of NC_092417.1, forward strand.
TGAGAGATGTAGATGATGGATGATGAGGTGAACCCCAAGACGAGGATTCTGAGACTGCTAACCATAACATCTCACTGCTACACCCTACACCAGCCCGAAACCGAGTCCTAACCCCCTAATCCTACTCAGCCTAACCATGACCAGAACCCATATCTCACCAGAACCCACCATGAAGGATGATGAGGTGAAACCCAAGACGAGGATCCCAAGACTGCTAACCCTAACATCTCACTGCTACACCCTAAACCAGCCCTGACCCGAGTCCTAACCCGAGTTCTAACCCCCTAATCTGACCATCCTAAACCTGCTCAGCCTTACCATGACCATAACCCATATCTCACCAGAACCCACCATGAAGGATGATGAGGTGAAACCCAAGACGAGGATCCCGAGACTGCTAGCCATAACATCTCACTGCTACACCCTAAACCAGCCCTGACCCGAGTCCTAACCCGAGTCCTAACCCCCTAATCTGACCATCCTAACCCTGCTCAGCCTAACCATAACCATAACCCATATCTCACCAGAACCCAGTGAGAGGTGTAGATGAAGGATGATGAGGTGAACCCCAAGATGAGGATCCCGAGACTGCTAACCATAACATCTCATGGCTACACCCTAAACCAGCCCGAACCCGAGTCCTAATCCCCTTATCTGACCATCCTAACCCTACTCAGCCTAACCATGACCAGAACCCATATCTGACCAGAACCCACTGAGAGGTGTAGATGATGGATGATGAGGTGAACCCCAAGACGAGGATCCTGAGACTGCTAACCATAACATCTCACTGCTACACCCTAAACCCGCCCGAAACCGAGTCCTAACCCCCTAATCTCACCATCCTAACCCTACTCAGCCTAACCATGACCAGAGCCCTAATCTGACCATCACAACCCACTGAGAGGTGTAGATGAAGGATCATGAGGTGAACCCCAAGACGAGGATCCCGAGACTGCTAACCCTAACATCTCACTGCTACACCCTAAACCAGCCCTGACCCGAGTCCTAACCCGAGTCCTAACCCCCTAATCTGACCATCCTAACCCTGCTCAGCCTAACCATAACCATAACCCATATCTCACCAGAACCCAGTGAGAGGTGTAGATGAAGGATGATGAGGTGAACCCCAAGATGAGGATCCCGAGACTGCTAACCATAACATCTCATGGCTACACCCTAAACCAGCCCGAACCCGAGTCCTAATCCCCTTATCTGACCATCCTAACCCTACTCAGCCTAACCATGACCAGAACCCATATCTGACCAGAACCCACTGAGAGGTGTAGATGATGGATGATGAGGTGAACCCCAAGACGAGGATCCTGAGACTGCTAACCATAACATCTCACTGCTACACCCTAAACCCGCCCGAAACCGAGTCCTAACCCCCTAATCTCACCATCCTAACCCTACTCAGCCTAACCATGACCAGAGCCCTAATCTGACCATCACAACCCACTGAGAGGTGTAGATGAAGGATCATGAGGTGAACCCCAAGACGAGGATCCCGAGACTGCTAACCCTAACATCTCACTGCTACACCCTAAACCAGCCCGAACCCGAGTCCAAACCCCCTAATCTGACCATCCTAACCCTACTCAGCCTAACCATGGCCAGAACCCACAATCTGACCATCACAACCCACTGGTGAACCCCAAGACAAGGATCCTGAGACTGCTAACCCTAACATCTCACTGCTACAACCTAAACCAGCCTGAGAACGAGTTCTAACCCCCTAATCTCACCATCCTAACCCTACTCAGCCTAACCGTGACCAGAACCCATATCTCACCAGAACCCACCATGATGGATGATGAGGTGAACCCCAAGACAAGGATCCTGAGACTGCTAACCCTAACATCTCACTGCTACAACCTAAACCAGCCCGAGAACGAGTTCTAACCCCCTAATCTGACCATCCTAACCCTACTCAGCCTAACCATGACCAGAACCCATATCTCACCAGAACCCACCATGATGGATGATGAGGTGAACCCCAAGACGAGGATCCCGAGACTGCTAACCCTAACATCTCCCTGCTACACCCTAAACCAGCCCGAATTCCCAGTCCTAACCCGAGTCCTAACCCCCTAATCTGACCATCCTAACCCTACTCAGCCCAACCATGACCAGAACCCATTGAGGGCTGCGCATGAATGAGAGAAGAACAAGTATAAGTCCAGGACAATGATCCTGAGATGTTCCATAACCCACAATCTAAAGCTGCTCAACCCAGTCTTTGGGGGGTGGGGGTGATTCTTCAGTGGATCCCTGGGGGGTCAGTGTCTTGGGGTGTGTTTGAGTTCTTCGCTATGGAGTGGGTGACGTGGGATGAGTTCCAAGGGTTTGGGGGTGACTTGAGGTGGGTTCCTAGGGATTGGGGGTGACTTGGGGTGATTTTCAAGGGTTTGGATGTGATTTGGGGTGGGTTCCTAGGCTTTGGGGGTGACTTGGGGTGAGATCCTAGTGTTTGGGGGTAACTTGGGACGGGTTCCTAGGGTTTGGGGGTGACTTGGGGTGAGATCCTAGTGTTTGGGGGTAACTTGGGGCGGGTTCCTAGGGTTTGGGGGTGACTTGGGGTGAGTTCCTAGGGTTTGGGGGTGACTTGGGGTGGGTTCCTAGGGTTTGGGGGTGACTTGGGGTGGGTTCCTAAGGTTTGGGTGTGACTTGGGGTGATTTCCGAGAGTTTGGGGGTGACTTGGGGTGAGTTCCTAGGATGTGGGGGTGAATCCCTAGTGAGTCTATGGAAGAGTTTGTGTTGGGGTCCCAGCAGGGCGATGTGATAGAGGACACAGCCTCCCGCACCATGTATACGCCACCTGCTTTGTACTGTGTCACCTTGCTGATAACAGCGAGACAATAGAGCAGCTCTGGGCAGATGTGACAGAGGAGTCTTTGTCTCCAGGAGAACCAGTTTAGATTTTGGAGCCTGGGACTGTCATCTTTAACCCCTCATGTCCTGGGGCTCGTCAGGAGCTGTTTTTCAGGATGTGCAACCTGAATGTATGTGACCCCCCTGAGGGTGGAGGGGGAGGGTTAAAAGCCATGGGGAGGGGGGGGGGTGAGAGCAAGGAGGGGGGGGCGGGGTGAGAGCCATGAGGGGGCAGAAGAGGAAGGTTCTACATAACAACATACATGACATGAGATCCATATATAACACATATATGAACCCCCAAATATATACTACACCAGCACCCCCATTTCTGCTATCCCCATAATTGACCTGTATTATAATAGCACCCCTGTATCTACTACCCCCAATAACTGACCTGAATTATAACAGCACCCCCATATCTACTACCCCATAACTGACCTGTATTATAACAGCACCCCCATATCTGCTACCTCCATAACTGACCTGTATTATAACAGCACCCCCATATCTGCTACCCCCATAACTGACCTGTATTATAACAGCACCCCCATATCTGCTACCCCCATAACTGACCTGTACTATAACAGCACCCCCATATCTGCTACCTCCATAACTGACCTGTACTATAACAGCACCCCCATATCTGCTACCCCCATAACTGACCTGTACTATAACAGCACCCCCATATCTGCTACCTCCATAACTGACCGGTATTATAACAGCACCCCCATATCTGCTATCCCCATAACTGACCTGTACTATAACCGCACCCCCATATCTGCTACCCCCATAACTGGCCTGTATTATAACAGCACCCCCATATCTGCTACCCCCATAACTGACCTGTACTATAACAGCACCCCAATATCTGCTACCCCCATAACTGTCCTGTATTATAACAGCACCCCCATATCTGCTACCACCATAACTGACCTGTACTATAACAGCACCCCCATATCTACTACCCCCATAACTGACCTGTATTATAACAGCACCCCCATATCTACTACCCCCATAACTGACCTGTATTATAACAGCACCCCCATATCTGCTACCCCCATAACCGACCTGTATTATAACAGCACCCCCATATCTGCTACCCCCATAACTGACCTGTATTATAACAGCACCCCCATATCTGCTACCCCCATAACCGACCTGTATTATAACAGCACCCCCATATCTGCTACCCCCATAACTGACCTGTACTATAACAGCACCCCCATTTCTGCTACCCCCATAACTGACCTGTATTATAACAACACCCCCATATCTGCTACCCCCATAACTGACCTGTATTATAACAGCACCCCCATATCTGCTACCCCCATAACAGACCTGTATTATAACAGCACCCCCATATCTGCTACCCCCATAACTGACCTGTACTATAACAGCACCCCCATATCTACTACCCCCATAACTGACCTGTATTATAACAGCACCCCCATATCTACTACCCCCATAACTGACCTGTATTATAACAGCACCCCCATATCTGCTACCCCCATAACTAACCTGTATTATAACAGCACCCCCATATCTGCTACCCCCATAACTGACCTGTATTATAACTGCACCCCCATATCTGCTACCCCCATAACTGACCTGTATTATAACACCACCCCCATATCTACTACCCCATAACTGACCTGTACTATAACAGCACCCCCATATCTACTACCCCCATAACTGACCTGTATTATAACAGCACCCCCATATCTGCTACCCCCATAACTGACCTGTATTATAACACCACCCCCATATCTACTACCCCCATAACTGACCTGTATTATAACAGCACCCCCATATCTACTACCCCCATAACTGACCTGTATTATAACAGCACCCCCATATCTACTACCCCCATAACTGACCTGTACTATAACAGCACCCCCATTTCTGCTACCCCCATAACTGACCTGTATTATAACAGCACCCCCATATCTGCTACCCCCATAACTGACCTGTATTATAACAGCACCCCCATATCTGCTACCACCATAACTGACCTGTACTATAACAGCACCCCCATATCTACTACCCCCATAACTGACCTGTATTATAACACCACCCCCATATCTACTACCCCCATAACTGACCTGTATTATAACAGCACCCCCATATCTGCTACCCCATAACTGACCTGTATTATAACAGCACCCCCATATCTGCTACCCCATAACTGACCTGTATTATAACACCACCCCCATATCTACTACCCCCATAACTGACCTGTATTATAACAGCACCCCCATATCTGCTACTCCCATAACTGACCTGTATTATAACAGCAACCCCATATCTGCTACCCCATAACTGACCTGTACTATAACAGCACCCCCATATCTTCTACCCCCATAACTGTCCTGTACTATAACAGCACCCCAATATCTGCTACCCCCATAACTAACCTTTATTATAACAGCACCCCTATATATTCTACCCCCATAACTAACCTTTATTATAGCAGCACCCCCATATCTGCTACCCCCATAACTGTCCTGTACTATAACAGCACCCCCATATCTGCTACCCCCATAACTGACCTGTACTATAACAGCACCCCCATATCTACTACCCCCATAACTGACCTGTACTATAACAGCACCCCCATATCTGCTACCCCCATAACTGACCTGTACTATAACAGCACCCCCATATCTACTACCCCCATAACTGACCTGTATTATAACACCACCCCCATATCTACTACCCCCATAACTGACCTGTATTATAACAGCACCCCCATATCTGCTACCCCATAACTGACCTGTATTATAACAGCACCCCCATATCTGCTACCACCATAACTGACCTGTACTATAACAGCACCCCCATATCTGCTACCCCATAACTGACCTGTATTATAACACCACCCCCATATCTACTACCCCCATAACTGACCTGTATTATAACAGCACCCCCATATCTGCTACTCCCATAACTGACCTGTACTATAACAGCACCCCCATATCTACTACCCCCATAACTGACCTGTATTATAACAGCAACCCCATATCTGCTACCCCATAACTGACCTGTATTATAACAGCACCCCCATATCTGCTACCCCATAACTGACCTGTATTATAACAGCACCCCCATATCTGCTACCCCCATAACTGACCTGTACTATAACAGCACCCCCATATCTTCTACCCCCATAACTGTCCTGTACTATAACAGCACCCCAATATCTGCTACCCCCATAACTAACCTTTATTATAACAGCACCCCTATATATTCTACCCCCATAACTAACCTTTATAATAGCAGCACCCCCATATCTGCTACCCCCATAACTGACCTGTATTATAACAGCACCCCCATATCTGCTACCCCCATAACTAACCTTTATTATAGCAGCACCCCCATATCTGCTACCCCCATAACTGACCTGTATTATAACAGCAACCCCATATCTGCTACCCCCATAACTGACCTGTACTATAACAGCACCCCCATATCTTCTACCCCCATAACTGTCCTGTACTATAACAGCACCCCAATATCTGCTACCCCCATAACTAACCTTTATTATAACAGCACCCCCATATCTTCTACCCCCATAACTGTCCTGTACTATAACAGCACCCCAATATCTGCTACCCCCATAGCTAACCTTTATTATAACAGCACCCCCATATCTACTACCCCCATAACTGACCTTTATTATAACAGCACCCCCATATCTGCTACCCCCATAACTGACCTGTATTATAACAGCACCCCCATATCTGCTACCCCCATAACTGACCTGTATTATAGCAGCACCCCCATATATACAACCTCCATAACTGACCTGTATTATAACAGCACCCCCATATCTGCTACCCCATAACTGACCTGTATTATAACAGCACCCCCATATCTGCTACCCCCATAACTGACCTGTACTATAACAGCACCCCCATATCTGCTACCCCCATAACTGACCTGTACTATAACAGCACCCCCATATCTGCTACCCCCATAACTGACCTGTACTATAACAGCACCCCCATATCTACTACCCCCATAACTGACCTGTATTATAACAGCACCCCCATATCTGCTACCCCATAACTGACCTGTATTATAACAGCACCCCCATATCTGCTACCCCCATAACTGACCTGTACTATAACAGCACCCCCATATCTGCTACCTCCATAACTGACCTGTACTATAACAGCACCCCCATATCTGCTACCCCATAACTGACCTGTATTATAACAGCACCCCCATATCTGCTACCCCCATAACTGACCTGTACTATAACAGCACCCCCATATCTGCTACCCCATAACTGACCTGTATTATAACAGCACCCCCATATCTACTACCCCCATAACTGACCTGTATTATAACAGCACCCCCATATCTACTACCCCATAACTGACCTGTACTATAACAGCACCCCCATATCTACTACCCCCATAACTGACCTGTATTATAACAGCACCCCCATATCTGCTACTCCCATAACTGACCAGTATTATAACAGCACCCCCTTGAGCACTCTCTGAGCAGACACTTCATGATTCCTCTGTGTTGTGAGCGGGGACTCTCTGAGCAGACACTTCATGATCCCTCTGTGCTGTGAGCGGGGACTCTCTGAGCAGACACTCCATGATTCCTCTGTGCTGTGAGCGGGGACTCTCTGAGCAGACACTTCATGATCCCTCTGTGCTGTGATCGGGGACTCTCTGAGCAGACACTTCATGATCCCTCTGTGCTGTGAGCGGGGACTCTCTGAGCAGACACTTCATGATCCCTCTGTGCTGTGAGCGGGGACTCTCTGAGCAGACACTTCATGATCCCTCTGTGCTGTGATCGGGGACTCTCTGAGCAGACACTTCATGATCCCTCTGTGCTGTGAGCGGGGACTGTCTGAGCAGACACTTCATGATTCCTCTGTGCTGTGAGCGGGGACTCTCTGAGCAGACACTTCATGATCCCTCTGTGCTGTGAGCGGGGACTCTCTGAGCAGACACTTTATGATCCCTCTGTGCTGTGAGCGGGGACTCTCTGAGCAGACACTTCTTGATCCCTCTGTGCTGTGAGAGGGGATTCTCTGAGCAGACACTTCATGATTCCTCTGTGCTGTGAGCGAGGACTCTCTGAGCAGACACTTCATGATTCCTCTGTGCTGTGAGCGGGGTCTCTTTGAGCAGACACTTCATGATCCCTCTGTGCTGTGAGCGGGGACTCTCTGAGCAGACACTTTATGATCCCTCTGTGCTGTGAGCGGGGACTTTCTGAGCAGACACTTCATGATTCCTCTGTGCTGTTAGTGGGGACTCTCTGAGCAGACACTTCATGATCCCTCTGTGCTGTGAGCGGGGACTCTCTGAGCAGACACTTCATGATTCCTCTGTGCTGTGAGCGGGGACTCTCTGAGCAGACACTTCATGATCCCTCTGTGCTGTGAGCGGGGACTCTCTGAGCAGACACTTCATGATCCCTCTGTGCTGTGAGCGGGGACTCTCTGAGCAGACACTTCATGATCCCTCTGTGCTGTGAGATGCTTTGAGAGGGAACTCTCTGAGCAGACACTTCATGATTCCTCTGTGCTGTGAGCGAGAACTCTCTGAGCAGACACTTCATGATCCTTCTGTGCTGTGAGATGCTTTGAGCGGGAACTCTCTGAGCAGACACTTCATGATTCCTCTGTGTTGTGAGCGAGGACTCTCTGAGCAGACACTTCATGATTCCTCTGTGCTGTGAGCGGGGACTCTCTGAGCAGACACTTCATAATCCCTCTGTGCTGTGAGCGGGGACTCTCTGAGCAGACACTTAATGATCCCTCTGTGCTGTGAGCGGGGACTCTCTGAGCAGACACTTCATGATCCCTCTGTGCTGTGAGCGAGGACTCTCTGAGCAGACACTTCATGATCCCTCTGTGCTGTGAGCGGGGACTGTCTGAGCAGACACTTCATGATTCCTCTGTGCTGTGAGCGGGGACTCTCTGAGCAGACACTTCATGATCCCTCTGTGCTGTGAGCGGGGACTCTCTGAGCAGACACTTTATGATCCCTCTGTGCTGTGAGCGGGGACTCTCTGAGCAGATACTTCTTGATCCCTCTGTGCTGTGAGAGGGGATTCTCTGAGCAGACACTTCATGATTCCTCTGTGCTGTGAGCGAGGACTCTCTGAGCAGACACTTCATGATTCCTCTGTGCTGTGAGCGGGGTCTCTTTGAGCAGACACTTCATGATCCCTCTGTGCTGTGAGCGGGGACTCTCTGAGCAGACACTTTATGATCCCTCTGTGCTGTGAGCGGGGACTTTCTGAGCAGACACTTCATGATCCCTCTGTGCTGTGAGAGGGGACTCTCTGAGCAGACACTTCATGATTCCTCTGTGCTGTGAGCGGGGACTCTCTGAGCAGACACTTCATGATCCCTCTGTGCTGTGAGCGGGGACTCTCTGAGCAGACACTTCATGATCCCTCTGTGCTGTGAGCGGGGACTCTCTGAGCAGACACTTCATGATCCCTCTGTGCTGTGAGATGCTTTGAGAGGGAACTCTCTGAGCAGACACTTCATGATTCCTCTGTGCTGTGAGCGAGAACTCTCTGAGCAGACACTTCATGATCCTTCTGTGCTGTGAGATGCTTTGAGCGGGAACTCTCTGAGCAGACACTTCATGATTCCTCTGTGTTGTGAGCGAGGACTCTCTGAGCAGACACTTCATGATTCCTCTGTGCTGTGAGCGGGGACTCTCTGAGCAGACACTTCATAATCCCTCTGTGCTGTGAGCGGGGACTCTCTGAGCAGACACTTCATGATTCCTCTGTGCTGTGAGTGGGCACTCTCTGAGCAGACACTTCATGATCCCTCTGTTCTGTGAGCGGGGACTCTCTGAGCAGACACTTCATGATCCCTCTGTGCTGTGAGCGAGGACTCTCTGAGCAGACACTTCATGATTCCTCTGTGCTGTGAGCGAGAACTCTCTGAGCAGACACTTCATGATCCCTCTGTGCTGTGAGATGCTTTGAGAGGGAACTCTCTGAGCAGACACTTCATGATTCCTCTGTGCTGTGAGCGAGAACTCTCTGAGCAGACACTTCATGATCCCTCTGTGCTGTGAGATGCTTTGAGCGGGAACTCTCTGAGCAGACACTTCATGATTCCTCTGTGCTGTGAGCGGGGACTCTCTGAGCAGACACTTCATGATCCCTCTGTGCTGTGAGCGGGGACTCTCTGAGCAGACACTTTATGATCCCTCTGTGCTGTGAGCGGGGACTCTCTGAGCAGACACTTCATGATCCCTCTGTGCTGTGAGTGGGGACTCTGAGCAGACACTTCATGATCTCTCTGTGCTGTGAGCGGGGACTCTCTGAGCAGACACTTCATGATCCCTCTGTGCTGTGAGTGGGGACTCTCTGAGCAGACACTTCATGATCCCTCTGTGCTGTGAGCGGGGACTCTCTGAGCAGACACTTCATGATCCCTCTGTGCTGTGAGCGGGGACTCTCTGAGCAGACACTTCATGATTCCTCTGTGCTGTGAGCGGGGACTCTCTGAGCAGACACTTCATGATCCCTCTGTGCTGTGAGCGGGGACTCTCTGAGCAGACACTTCTTGATCCCTCTGTGCTGTGAGCGGGGACTCTCTGAGCAGACACTTCATGATCCCTCTGTGCTGTGAGCGGGGACTCTCTGAGCAGACACTTCATGATCCCTCTGTGCTGTGAGCGAGGACTCTCTGAGCAGACACTTCATGATTCCTCTGTGCTGTGAGCGGGGTCTCTTTGAGCAGACACTTCATGATCCCTCTGTGCTGTGAGCGGGGACTCTCTGAGCAGACACTTTATGATCCCTCTGTGCTGTGAGCGGGGACTTTCTGAGCAGACACTTCATGATCCCTCTGTGCTGTGAGCGGGGACTCTCTGAGCAGACACTTCATGATCCCTCTGTGCTGTGAGCGGGGACTCTCTGAGCAGACACTTTATGATCCCTCTGTGCTGTGAGCGGGGACTCTCTTAGCAGACACTTCTTGATCCCTCTGTGCTGTGAGCGGGGACTCTCTGAGCAGACACTTCATGATCCCTCTGTGCTGTGAGCGGGGACTCTCTGAGCAGACACTTCATGATTCCTCTGTGCTGTGAGCGAGGACTCTCTGAGCAGACACTTCATGATTCCTCTGTGCTGTGAGCGGGGTCTCTTTGAGCAGACACTTCATGATCCCTCTGTGCTGTGAGCGGGGACTCTCTGAGCAGACACTTTATGATCCCTCTGTGCTGTGAGCGGGGACTTTCTGAGCAGACACTTCATGATCCCTCTGTGCTGTGAGCGGGGACTCTCTGAGCAGACACTTCATGATCCCTCTGTGCTGTGAGCGGGGACTCTCTGAGCAGACACTTCATGATCCCTCTGTGCTGTGAGATGCTTTGAGAGGGAACTCTCTGAGCAGACACTTCATGATTCCTCTGTGCTGTGAGCGAGAACTCTCTGAGCAGACACTTCATGATCCTTCTGTGCTGTGAGATGCTTTGAGCGGGAACTCTCTGAGCAGACACTTCATGATTCCTCTGTGTTGTGAGCGAGGACTCTCTGAGCAGACACTTCATGATTCCTCTGTGCTGTGAGCGGGGACTCTCTGAGCAGACACTTCATAATCCCTCTGTGCTGTGAGCGGGGACTCTCTGAGCAGACACTTAATGATCCCTCTGTGCTGTGAGCGGGGACTCTCTGAGCAGACACTTCATGATCCCTCTGTGCTGTGAGCGAGGACTCTCTGAGCAGACACTTCATGATCCCTCTGTGCTGTGAGCGGGGACTCTCTGAGCAGACACTTCATGATCCCTCTGTGCTGTGAGCGGGGACTCTCTGAGCAGACACTTCATGATCCCTCTGTGCTGTGAGATGCTGTGAGCGGGGACTCTCTGAGCAGACACTTTATGATTCCTCTGTGCTGTGAGTGGGCACTCTCTGAGCAGACACTTCATGATCCCTCTGTTCTGTGAGCGGGGACTCTCTGAGCAGACACTTCATGATCCCTCTGTGCTGTGAGCGAGGACTCTCTGAGCAGACACTTCATGATTCCTCTGTGCTGTGAGCGAGAACTCTCTGAGCAGACACTTCATGATCCCTCTGTGCTGTGAGATGCTTTGAGAGGGAACTCTCTGAGCAGACACTTCATGATTCCTCTGTGCTGTGAGCGAGAACTCTCTGAGCAGACACTTCATGATCCCTCTGTGCTGTGAGATGCTTTGAGCGGGAACTCTCTGAGCAGACACTTCATGATTCCTCTGTGTTGTGAGCGAGGACTCTCTGAGCAGACACTTCATGATTCCTCTGTGCTTTGAGCGAGAACTCTCTGAGCAGACACTTCATGATCCCTCTGTGCTGTGAGATGCTTTGAGCGGGATCTCTCTGAGCAGACACTTCATGATTCCTCTGTGTTGTGAGCGAGGACTCTCTGAGCAGACACTTCATGATTCCTCTGTGCTGTGAGCGAGAACTCTCTGAGCAGACACTTCATGATCCCTCTGTGCTGTGAGATGCTTTGAGTGGGAACTCTCTGAGCAGAAACTTCATGATTCCTCTGTGTTGTGAGCGAGGACTCTCTGAGCAGACACTTCATGATTCCTCTGTGCTGTGAGCGGGGACTCTCGGAGCAGACACTTCATAATCCCTCTGTGCTGTGAGCGGGGACTCTCTGAGCAGACACTTAATGATCCCTCTGTGCTGTGAGCGGGGACTCTCTGAGCAGACACTTCATGATTCCTCTGTGCTGTGAGCGGGGACTCTCTGAGCAGACACTTCATGATCCCTCTGTGCTGTGAGCGAGGACTCTCTGAGCAGACACTTCATGATCCCTCTGTGCTGTGAGCGGGGACTCTCTGAGCAGACACTTCATGATCCCTCTGTGCTGTGAGCGGGGACTCTCTGAGCAGACACTTCATGATCCCTCTGTGCTGTGAGATGCTGTGAGCGGGGACTCTCTGAGCAGACACTTTATGATTCCTCTGTGCTGTGAGTGGGCACTCTCTGAGCAGACACTTCATGATCCCTCTGTGCTGTGAGCGGGGAGTCTCTGAGCAGACACTTCATGATCCCTCTGTGCTGTGAGCGGGGACTCTCTGAGCAGACACTTCATGATCCCTCTGTGCTGTGAGCGAGAACTCTCTGAGCAGACACTTCATGATTCCTCTGTGCTGTGAGCGAGAACTCTCTGAGCAGACACTTCATGATCCCTCTGTGCTGTGAGATGCTTTGAGCGGGAACTCTCTGAGCAGACACTTCATGATTCCTCTGTGTTGTGAGCGAGGACTCTCTGAGCAGACACTTCATGATTCCTCTGTGCTGTGAGCGGGGACTCTCTGAGCAAACACTTCATGATCCCTCTTTGCTGTGAGCGGGGACTCTCTGAGCAGATACTTCATGATCCCTCTGTGCTGTGAGCGGGGACTCTCTGAGCAGACACTTCTTGATTCCTCTGTGCTGTGAGCGGGGATTCTCTGAGCAGACACTTCATGATCCCTCTGTGCTGTGAGCGGGGACTCTCTGAGCAGACACTTCATGATTCCTCTGTGCTGTGAGCGGGGACTCTCTGAGCAGACACTTTATGATTCCTCTGTCCTTTGAGTGGGGACTCTCTGAGCAGACACTTCATGATTCCTCTGTGCTGTGAGATGATGTGTGCTGACAATGTGCTTAGAATATCAGGGTACAGGGTTTATCTACACTTTCATTTACCTCCTGATCATTCTATTAGTGCTCCCGCCTCCTGCCCCTCCCCCTGCAATACAAGAGAAGCCAGAGGAATCCGACCAAACATATTCAGGACTTTATGGTCGTATCCAGGGACAACCAAAATATAAACAGCAAGACTGATAAAGACTGGTTGGAATTTTATCTGTGAAATGCGGAATGTGTTATGTGTTGTTTTGTTAGCCTGAGCAAATTTAAAGGGGGTTTCCTCCTAAACAAGTTAGGCCCCATCTACTGAGCCCCCCACAGATCATGAGAACTGGGGTCTGCGCATCTCCTGAAACATACATTGGAGATAAATTGAACTCATGGCTCTCAGCATTGATCCGGTGGATAACTTGTTTTATGGGTAACCACTTTAAGAATCTTGTCTTTGTGGGATACTCCTTTAACTGACTTTACTATAACAGATCCAGGTATAGCTATATATAGATATTGTAACAGAACCAAACTTCATGTATAGGCATGGTAACAGAACCAAGCTTACTAAATACTCTACATAGAGTAACAGAACCAAGTTTACTAAATGCATACAGTAACAGAACCAAGATTGCTGTGTATATGTATACAGTAACAATGTGTAGTGATGAGCGGCCCCAAATGAAAAGTTCATGTCCCTACCAAATTTGGAGGCTTTAGCACCCACACTAAACAAGTGTTGCTGTTTGGGAGTTGGGTCTTAGCAGTTACAGCCATGTCCTCTGTAGGCATGTCTGTGATAGGTTGGGGTGGACAGAGTAACACCTCTAGATGCCATTACACACAGGAGAGGTTGCTGCTCATCCTAGGGTCAGTCAGAAAGGCAGTGGCTATATCCCTTAAGGGCAGTTAGGAATAGAGAGGAGGCTGCTGTGATTAGGGACAGGAGGAAATGAGAAATAATTGCCCTTTTTAGGGCACTTGTAGAACTGCATTATGCTACTCATAGGCTGCTATAGTACAGGGATAGTCTTCCCGATGATAGAGAATTATGCAAAAGAAGAAAAAAGAAATGCACAAAAAGAGAATTATGCAGCAATATTTGCTAAGACCAAACAGGAATATTAGCATTTACTGGATCACCCAGCTGGATCTTGAAGGTTCTGTCTCTGTATAGCTTTCAGATCCAGAAAAATCATAAAGGGGGTGTTGTTAGTGAATAGTGTCCAGTAATGCGTTGATTGTAAAGGTGCTGTTCCTATAGTTTGGTACTGCAGGTCTTTCAAAATGAGGAAAGCAGGAATTAAGGGGGCGTGACGCTGCTGGTGGTGGTGATGGAGCTGGTGCTGCTGGGAAAGTAGGTGTAAGTAGGTACCAGGATGTGTGGCCTGTACTTGTAGACTCCAATAGGCTACACAAAGTTGAGGCATTGGTCAATTACATTGCAGACAGTGCCTCAACTTCTGTTGGATTATCTTCGCTTCGCTCATCCTCAGCAGGGCCCTTCACCTCATCTTCTTCAGCTGTGATTTCCTGTCCAAGTAGCAGACATAGAGTTCCAAGATTCCCAAGATCTTTTTTTTGAGGATGAGGGTGTGGACAGTGGGACATCAGAGGAGACCTATGATCAAATACAACTACTTACGGCTGTGGCTTTCTGCGATGTGCAGACGAAGGAGATGGGCAATGGTAAGGGCTCTTGGTAGAAGAGGCGAGCAGTGATGATGAGGTCCTAGACCCTACATAGGTGGAAGGCAGTGATACTTAGCAAAGGATGCAGCAGTCAGCCCATAGCTACATTGACGTCTGCTACTGTCCATGCCGGGGCACCCTGGAGACAAAGGACTTTCCACAGGGTATCTACAGCGTAGCATTTTTTCTCACCGATTCAATTCTGCATTCCTGGAATTCCATGTTCAAATATTTCAATCCCACATTCCCAGAACTCCAATTATATTTTTAAATTCTGCATTCCCGGTACTTCATTTTCCAATTTGTCAATTCTGCATTTCTGGAACTTTAACTTGAAATTTTTAAATTCAGCATTTCCAGTTCAAATTCTTTATCCGCAGTGAGGAGATACTATTAGGAGAATAACTGGGTCTGAACACCCAGAGCACCTTAATCCACAGTGAGGAGATACTATTAGGAGAATAACTGGGTCTGAACACCCAGAGCACCTTAATCCACAGTGAGGAGATACTATTAGGAGAATAACTGGGTCCGAACACCCAGAGCACCGTTATCCGCAGTGAGGAGTTACTATTAGGAGAATAACCGGGTCTAAACACCCAGAGGACCTTTATCCGCAGTGAGGAGATACTATTAGGAGAATAACTGGGTCCGAACATCCAGAGCACCTTAATCCACAGTGAGGAGTTACTATTAGGAGAATAACTGGGCCGGAACACCCAGAGCACCGTTATCCGCAGTGAGGAGATACTATTGGGAGAATAACTGGTTCTGAACACCCAGAGGACCTTTATCTGCAGTGAGGAGATACTATTAGGAGAATAACTGGGTCCGAACACCCAGAGCACCTTAATCCACAGTGAGGAGTTACTATTAGGAGAATAACTGGGCCGGAACACCCAGAGCACCGTTATCCGCAGTGAGGAGATACTATTAGTAGAATAACTGGTTCTGAACACCCAGAGGATCGTTATCCGCAGTGAGGAGATACTATTAGGAGAATAACTGGTTCTGAACACCCAGAGGACCGTTATCCGCAGTGAGGAGATACTATTAGGAGAATAACTGGTTCTGAACACCCAGAGAACCGTTATCCGCAGTGAGGAGATACTATTAGGAGAATAACTGGGCCGGAACACCCAGAGGACCTTTATCCGCAGTGAGGAGATACTATTAGGAGAATAACTGGGTCTGAACACCCAGAGCACCGTTATCCGCAGTGAGGAGATACTATTAGGAGAATAACTGGTTCTGAACACCCAGAGGACCTTTATCCGCAGTGAGGAGATACTATTAGGAGAATAACTGGGTCCGAACACCCAGAGCACCTTAGTCCACAGTGAGGAGTTACTATTAGGAGAATAACTGGGCCGGAACACCCAGAGCACCGTTATCCGCAGTGAGGAGATACTATTAGGAGAATAACTGGTTCTGAACACCCAGAGGACCGTTATCCGCAGTGAGGAGATACTATTAGGAGAATAACTGGTTCTGAACACCCAGAGGACCGTTATCCGCAGTGAGGAGATACTATTAGGAGAATAACTGGTTCTGAACACCCAGAGGACCGTTATCCGCAGTGAGGAGATACTATTAGGAGAATAACTGGGCTGGAACACCCAGAGGACCTTTATCCGCAGTGAGGAGATACTATTAGGAGAATAACTGGGTCTGAACACCCAGAGGACCGTTATCCGCAGTGAGGAGATACTATTAGGAGAATAACTGGTTCTGAACACCCAGAGGACCGTTATCCGCAGTGAGGAGATACTATTAGGAGAATAACTGGTTCTGAACACCCAGAGGACCGTTATCCGCATCGAGGAGATACTATTAGGAGAATAACTGGGCCGGAACACCCAGAGGACCTTTATCCGCAGTGAGGAGATACTATTAGGAGAATAACTGGGTCTGAACACCCAGAGGACCGTTATCCGCAGTGAGGAGTTACTTTTAGGAGAATAACTGGTTCTGAACACCCAGAGGACCTTTATCCGCAGTGAGGAGATACTATTAGGAGAATAACTGGGTCTGAACACCCAGAGGACCGTTATCCGCAGTGAGGAGTTACTTTTAGGAGAATAACTGGGCCGGAACACCCAGAGGACCTTTATCCGCAGTGAGGAGATACTATTAGGAGAATAACTGGGTCTGAACACCCAGAGCACCGTTATCCGCAGTGAGGAGATACTATTAGGAGAATAACTGGTTCTGAACACCCAGAGGACCTTTATCCGCAGTGAGGAGATACTATTAGGAGAATAACTGGGTCCGAACACCCAGAGCACCTTAATCCACAGTGAGGAGTTACTATTAGGAGAATAACTGGGCCGGAACACCCAGAGCACCGTTATCCGCAGTGAGGAGATACTATTAGGAGAATAACTGGTTCTGAACACCCAGAGGACCGTTATCCGCAGTGAGGAGATACTATTAGGAGAATAACTGGTTCTGAACACCCAGAGGACCGTTATCCGCAGTGAGGAGATACTATTAGGAGAATAACTGGTTCTGAACACCCAGAGGACCGTTATCCGCAGTGAGGAGATACTATTAGGAGAATAACTGGGCCGGAACACCCAGAGGACCTTTATCCGCAGTGAGGAGATACTATTAGGAGAATAACTGGGTCTGAACACCCAGAGGACCGTTATCCGCAGTGAGGAGATATTATTAGGAGAATAACCGGGTCTAAAAACCCAGAGGACCTTTATCCGCAGTGAGGAGATACTATTAGGAGAATAACTGGTTCTGAACACCCAGAGGACCGTTATCCGCAGTGAGGAGATACTATTAGGAGAATAACTGGGCCGGAACACCCAGAGGACCTTTATCCGCAGTGAGGAGATACTATTAGGAGAATAACTGGGTCTGAACACCCAGAGGACCGTTATCCGCAGTGAGGAGTTACTTTTAGGAGAATAACTGGTTCTGAACACCCAGAGCACCGTTATCCGCAGTGAGGAGATACTATTCGGAGAATAACTGGGTCTGAACACCCAGAGGACCGTTATCCGCAGTGAGGAGTTACTTTTAGGAGAATAACTGGGCCGGAACACCCAGAGGACCTTTATCCGCAGTGAGGAGATACTATTCGGAGAATAACTGGTTCTGAACACCCAGAGCACCGTTATCCGCAGTGAGGAGATACTATTAGGAGAATAACTGGTTCTGAACACCCAGAGGACCGTTATCCGCAGTGAGGAGATACTGTTAGGAGAATAACTGGTTCTGAACACCCAGAGGACCGTTATCCGCAGTGAGGAGATACTATTAGGAGAATAACTGGGCCGGAACACCCAGAGGACCTTTATCCGCAGTGAGGAGATACTATTAGGAGAATAACTGGTTCTGAACACCCAGAGAACCTTTATCCACCGTGAGGGGAGGGGGTGGGGTGCCCCAAAGCTTCTTTTACTGTTAGGAGAAAAACTGGGTTTGAACACCCAGAACTCCTTTATCCGCAGTGAGAGGCAAGGGTGTGGGGTGTCTGATGGCTTCTTTTACTGTTAGGAGAATAACTGGGTCTGAACACCCAGAGCACATATAACTGCTGCAAAAATATTTTTTTAAATTTTATTTCTCTGTTTATTTTATATAATGTTCAGTTATTATTTCCTTAGCTCATTGTGGGCAGGGCAACGACACATTTATTCCCACAATTTTTCAGCAGCTGTTTTTTAGGTGTCAATATCCGGGTTCCCATTGACTTAATTGGGGTTCATCTTTGGCTAAAAGCTTGGTCCAAGTCCCAAACTGAATTTGTTAAGGTAAACCTAGCTGATAGATCAAATCCTGTCATGTCTACTTGTCTTATTTTTCTGAAAAGTACTGTAATAGAAAAAATTAACTTAAGATTGCGGCGCACCTAAAACTTCAAGGCTAAGGAATGTGGACGTGATGTGAACCTGAGACAGTAGAAAACTCTCCAATCAAAAGACTATGGGGAATATTTACCAGGACCTGAAATAATCGCAAATGCTAGCTTATTGCTAGCTTTTGTGATTATTTGCCCCGATCCGCCACCTTCACACCAGTGGGGTGTGAAGGGGGGGGCGCGACCGGCCGAGCGGAGGGCCCGGCCAGCCCAGAGTGGACCGGTGTGGGGCGTTACTGTTTCTGCGCCTGCGCACTCGCTGCTGCCGGCGACTTTTCCTGCCTGGCGTAAGATAAACGCTGTGCAGCCGGCTGCCCCGATACATCAAGAGGCGGAAGCCTCTTGATGTATCGGGCTGCGAGCATGCAGCGGCGGGGCTATCATACGCTGGCACTCGTGCCAATGTGCTGATATTGTTATGCTTTGTTTGTTCCTCCTTTTCTACTTTTTCCCGGCTTTTCTATATAAACTTATGAAACCAAATAAACTTGCGCAGTGCTGATTCTTGCCCCAGGCGATAGCATGAGCATGTCTTGCATCAGTAGTGGTCTGATTCATTTCCTTGTGACCATGCACACATGCAATAATATGAAACACTCAATTGATACACTATAATGAGGATATCTTAAATCCTACCCTAACAGTTGGAGGCACTGCTGAGATCCCGTGCAGGGTGCCCCCTCATTCCGGCAGTGGCTCTAGCCTCAGGATCACCGCTCCCCGACTGGGACTGATCCACCCACGATCACGGTAAGTTTCAGATTACATATGTTACCTTGTTTCTTGCCTATGACTTGAGGGGTGGTGATACTGTGCTTGTAGGTAGCCGGGATTGGAGGGAAAGATATATATAGTCAACCGGTGCCCTGCACGCTTGCTGAGCCAGAACAGAAAGGGAGGGGGAGGACTTTTGAAGGTCAGACAAGATACTGAAAGGAGTACAGCGAAGCTGCAGTGAAGAGCAGACATAGGGGCCGTCGAAGGAGAAAAGGACAGGTGTCTGCACATCAGACACAGGCCGCTAGAGTAGTGGAACAAGAAAAGGACGGGTGTCTGGAATTTTGACAGGAACTAGGAGAAGAGGGAGATCATTAAGGGGGGGCCTTCTGATAAACTTCTGTAACTGACAGGCGGTGAGCTAGGTCTCTGTAACCGGTGATCGGTGAGCTTAAAGGTCAGCCATTAGGCCGGTGAGCAGCTGCACCGATAAGGATCTCGGGATAAATTATGCTGTGGTCTCAAAAGAGAAAGAATGTCCTCCTGAAGGGAACCACTGGCGCGCTAGCGATAGTTCAGTGCAGGGAAGGGAAAGATGCATGGACAGAAGGTTGATGTGAGTAGACAGAGGGTTGTTGAGTTACGTAAGACTGTTGGAAAAGTGCAAGTTGACTTAATGGAACATAAGGGCTGGTAGCATTGTGGTGAAAAGAAAAGTAGTAGTGGAGGTTTGGAGGTTTTGGGATGTGTCAGAGGATCTGATGAACTTAGAGCCTGGACAGAGTGACAGGAATCCTTCTGAGTGCCCATTGAAGAAAGAGACAGGCAATAAGGGACATTTCAAAGTTTTTGATGTGGAAAGAATTTGAGAAAAAAATAGATTTTATTGGGGGGGGAGGAGGGCCTGTCCAACCGCCATGCTGCTTAGACGCACCTAAAAGAGCTCCGCTTCGGGCCATCCGACAGAGAGGTATTTAAGTTCCTTTATATGGGGAAATCGGGCACCAGGAGAACTTCCACAAGGCTCTTGAACCCACCAGAGGCGAGTACGCTGATATTTAACTTTTTCCGACCACTCAAGGATTGTTCCCCCTCCACAGGCAGCCGCTCCCGCCGTCTAACACCTTTCGGTCAGCAACAGCACGCTGAAAAGAGGAGCACAGTGAGTACTGCGGCCGGTTCCCCTCCACCGCTCAGGAAGGATAATAAATGGAGGAAGAAAAGGGGTGAGCTCCCCAGTCCTGTCACTCCCCGCACTCACCGAGGGGCACAGCAATCTACTCCGTCCCCCGAACACGGTACAACGTGCTCCAACAACAGGCTCATTCTCCTCCAGCAGTAAGAGGACAGAATTAGGCACACAGAGGGAGATGGCTCCCCCGCTTAAGTCCCAAGAGAATCCCAGCCACAACCACAAAAAGGATGTCCCAAGTAATAGGCCACCCTCAAAACGAACCCTGTTTCGGTCCCCTACTACTCCACAAGCAGGGGAGATGAGGCCAGCATCCAAGCAAAGGGCAGAGAAGACTCAGTGCCCAGTTCCTCCTCACTGGCTGGGGTAAGCACATCACTTCAGCAAGGGGCTACAACATCTCTGCAAGGGGCTACAACCTCACAATTTGAACACACTAACATGCTGGTCAGTCTCCCACCCCCTGAAGAGGCAGCATTGGAACTAAGAAGTCACCCTGAACTCCAAGCTTTACCAGCCCTCAGACCCTCAAAAAGGGACATGGATATACTAGCTGCGAATCTCAAAGGCGCCTGGCGAAAGGACCTGCAAAAGGTCCAATCTGACGTATCATCATTACAGGAGAGGGTAGAGGAGCTTGAATTCAAAACTGAAATCTTGTCCACAATACTTGGAGCTACAAGCTGCTACTAGCACCCAAGAAAGTCAACAGTGCCATCTAGCTGCCCAAATAGATGACCTTGAAAACAGAAGCAGAGGGAATAATATCCGTATAAGAGGTCTCCCAGAAGCTACACAGGCTGTGGACTTAATCCCCAACCTCACGGGTATCTTCAATAGCCTCCTAGAAAGCCTGATTAGCACTCCAATAGAAATAGATCGGGATCACAGCTCTAAGAGCCAAGAGCACAGACCCTACTAGACCACGTGATGTAATCTGTCGTATACACCACTACGCCCTCCAAGAACAGATAATGCAAAATTACACGGAGCGAAGATCACTCTCTTTCCTGACTTATCTAGAAGAACACTTTGTCAAAGAGCAATGCCTCGTCCACTACTCTCGCTGTTACAAGACATATTACCTATAGATGGGGTTTCCCTTTCGCCCTTTATGCCAAGAATGGAAACAGGCAAGCAACACTAATGCACCCAGAAGACCTAACATCCTATCTAGAAGATCTAAACCTTCTTTCAATAACTCTTCCTGACCGGGATGAACCATTCAATGAACAAGGTCAACGCCAACCTACAAGATCTCAAACCTGGAACCAAGACCTCAACCTGAGCTTCAACGCTCCGCGCCCACAGAGACAAAGAGCAACAAGGAGCTTTTCCATCGAGAGACTACAGGAAGATTAAAGTGATTACTAGCCTCCAAAATGTAGTAAGATCGAGCTCGATTTGTTTGTATTCATGATTATTCTCTTCTCTGCTGATTGTTAGAGATACAATCTTACTTCCCTACTTACTATGTTGCATATTAACTTTGTACACTTGATTGTGTTCTCTGTATAGTCAGGGACTCTAGGCGTCCTTGTGGCTCCCGTCATCAACAACACAACACACACTGATGGATAACATCACCCTCAGCAACATGTATTGGGAGCTCGCCAGACCGCATGGGGTCCTCTGTAAAGTAGTTCACTCCGGCTTATCCTATCCAAGACCGCTTCTCTCACCCAACAACTTTTTTCTGTTCCTCTACATCCCTCCCCCAACTTATCCGGGTACATCCTCCATAACGACCAGGAAGCAAACCAATTGTCCTTCCACCTCTAATCAAGATGACCTCATCACTAAAATTGGCCCCCCTCAATGTAAAGGGTCTATACCAGGGGTCCCCAAACTACGGCCTGCGGGCCACATGCGGCCCAAGGACCATTTCTATCCAGCCCCCGTCATCATTGGCGCTCTTGGAGCGGCAGCCCCGTCCCCCCTTCCCCCGATCCGGATTTATTGGTTGGGGGCCCCTGGGCTGGTGCACCAAAAGCGCCGATGATTAGGCTCCTGCCCGTCACTGTGTAGTGCTCGATGCGGCCCGGAAACGGCCACTCGAGCACTATTACTGGAGCGATGTGGCCGGAAGACAACCACGGCGCACATCGCTCCATGAAGTAGGCTGCACAACGTCATCACACGGCCACGCACCCCTTCCTGTCTGGCCGCGGCAAGAAGAAAGAAGACGCAGGAGCCAGAAGGAGCCAGAGGTGAGTATAGGGTTTTTTATTTATTTATTATACAGCAGTAAAAACATTCTGCATCACTGGGGCCCAACATATAAAACAATTCATTATAGGAGCAAATAAAATAATTCATTGTGGGGGAAGCATATGTAATAATTAATGATGGTGGGGGAAGCATATGTAATAATTAATGATGGTGGGGGAAGCATATGTAATAATTAATGATGGTGAGGGAAGCATATGTAATAATTAATGATTGTGGGGGAAGCATATGTAATAATTAATGATGGTGGGGGGAAGCATATGTAATAATTAATGATGGTGGGGGGAAGCATATGTAATAATTAATGATGGTGGGGGAAGCATATGTAATAATTAATGATGGTGGGGGGAAGCATATGTAATAATTAATGATGGTGGGGGGAAGCATATGTAATAATTAATGACGGTGGGGGGAAGCATATGTAATAATTAATGATGGTGGGGGAAGCATATGTAATAATTAATGATGGTGGGGGGAAGCATATGTAATAATTAATGATGGTGGGGGAAGCATATGTAATAATTAATGATGGTGGGGGGAAGCATATGTAATAATTAATGATGGTGGGGGAAGCATATGTAATAATTAATGATGGTGGGGGGAAGCATATGTAATAATTAATGATGGTGGGGGAAGCATATATAATAATTAATGATGGTGGGGGGAAGCATATGTAATAATTAATGATGGTGGGGGAAGCATATGTAATAATTAATGATGGTGGGGGGAAGCATATGTAATAATTAATGATGGTGGATGAAGCATATGTAATAATTAATGATGGTGGGGGAAGCATATGTAATAATTAATGATGGTGGGGGAAGCATATGTAATAATTAATGATGGTGGGGGAAGCATATGTAATAATTAATGATGGTGGGGGAAGCATATGTAATAATTAATGATGGTGGGGGAAGCATATGTAATAATTAATGATGGTGGGGGGAAGCATATGTAATAAGTAATGATGGTGGAGGAAGCATATGTAATAATTAATGATGGTGGGGGGAAGCATATGTAATAATTAATGATGGTGGGGGGAAGCATATGTAATAATTAATGATGGTGGGGGAAGCATATGTAATAATTAATGATGGTGGGGGGAAGCATATGTAATAATTAATGATGGTGGGGGAAGCATATGTAATAAGTAATGATGGTGGGGGAAGCATATGTAATAATTAATGATGGTGGGGGGAAGCATATGTAATAATTAATGATGGTGGGGGGAAGCATATGTAATAATTAATGATGGCGGGGGAAGCATATGTAATAATTAATGATGGTGGGGGGAAGCATATGTAATAATTAATGATGGTGGGGGAAGCATATGTAATAATTAATGATGGTGGGGGGAAGCATATGTAATAATTAATGATGGCGGGGGGAAGCATATGTAATAATTAATGATGGTGGGGGGAAGCATATGTAATAAGTAATGATGGTGGAGGAAGCATATGTAATAATTAATGATGGTGGGGGAAGCATATGTAATAAATAATGATGGTGGTGGAAGCATATGTAATAATTAATGATGGTGGGGGGAAGCATATGTAATAATTAATGATGGTGGGGGAAGCATATGTAATAATTAATGATGGTGGGGGGAAGCATATGTAATAATTAATGATGGCGGGGGGAAGCATATGTAATAATTAATGATGGTGGGGGGAAGCATATGTAATAAGTAATGATGGTGGAGGAAGCATATGTAATAATTAATGATGGTGGGGGGAAGCATATGTAATAAGTAATGATGGTGGAGGAAGCATATGTAATAATTAATGATGGTGGGGGAAGCATATGTAATAATTAATGATGGTGGGGGAAGCATATGTAATAATTAATGATGGTGGGGGAAGCATATGTAATAATTAATGATGGTGGGGGAAGCATATGTAATAATTAATGATGGTGGGGATAGCATATGTAATAAGTAATGATGGTGGGGGGAAGCATATGTAATAAGTAATGATGGTGGGGGAAGCATATGTAATAAATAATGATGGTGGGGGAAGCATATGTAATAAATAATGATGGTGGGGATAGCATATGTAATAAGTAATGATGGTGGGGGGAAGCATATGTAATAAGTAATGATGGTGGGGGGAAGCATATGTAATAAGTAATGATGGTGGGGGAAGCATATGTAATAATTAATGATGGTGGGGGGAAGCATATGTAATAATTAATGATGGTGGGGGAAGCATATGTAATAATTAATGATGGTGGGGGGAAGCATATGTAATAAGTAATGATGGTGGGGGGAAGCATATGTAATAATTAATGATGGTGGGGGAAGCATATGTAATAATTAATGATGGTGGGGGAAGCATATGTAATAATTAATGATGGTGGGGGGAAGCATATGTAATAATTAATGATGGTGGGGGGAAGCATATGTAATAATTAATGATGGTGGGGGAAGCATATGTAATAATTAATGATGGTGGGGGGAAGCATATGTAATAATTAATGATGGTGGGGGAAGCATATGTAATAATTAATGATGGTGGGGGGAAGCATATGTAATAATTAATGATGGTGGATGAAGCATATGTAATAATTAATGATGGTGGGGGAAGCATATGTAATAATTAATGATGGTGGGGGAAGCATATGTAATAATTAATGATGGTGAGGGAAGCATATGTAATAATTAATGATGGTGGGGGAAGCATATGTAATAATTAATGATGGTGGGGGAAGCATATGTAATAATTAATGATGGTGGATGAAGCATATGTAATAATTAATGATGGTGGGGGGAAGCATATGTAATAATTAATGATGGTGGATGAAGCATATGTAATAATTAATGATGGTGGATGAAGCATATGTAATAATTAATGATGGTGGGGGGAAGCATATGTAATAATTAATGATTGTGGGGGAAGCATATGTAATAATTAATGATGGTGGGGGAAGCATATGTAATAATTAATGATGGTGGGGGGAAGCATATGTAATAATTAATGATGGTGGGGGGAAGCATATGTAATAATTAATGATGGTGGGGGAAGCATATGTAATAATTAATGATGGTGGGGGGAAGCATATGTAATAATTAATGATGGTGGGGGGAAGCATATGTAATAATTAATGATGGTGGGGGAAGCATATGTAATAATTAATGATGGTGGGGGGAAGCATATGTAATAATTAATGATGGTGGGGGAAGCATATGTAATAATTAATGATGGTGGGGGGAAGCATATGTAATAATTAATGATGGTGGATGAAGCATATGTAATAATTAATGATGGTGGGGGAAGCATATGTAATAATTAATGATGGTGGGGGAAGCATATGTAATAATTAATGATGGTGGGGGAAGCATATGTAATAATTAATGATGGTGGGGGAAGCATATGTAATAATTAATGATGGTGGGGGGAAGCATATGTAATAATTAATGATGGTGGGGGGAAGCATATGTAATAATTAATGATGGTGGGGGAAGCATATGTAATAATTAATGATGGTGGGGGGAAGCATATGTAATAATTAATGATGGTGGGGGAAGCATATGTAATAAGTAATGATGGTGGGGGAAGCATATGTAATAATTAATGATGGTGGGGGGAAGCATATGTAATAATTAATGATGGTGGGGGGAAGCATATGTAATAATTAATGATGGTGGGGGAAGCATATGTAATAATTAATGATGGTGGGGGGAAGCATATGTAATAATTAATGATGGCGGGGGGAAGCATATGTAATAATTAATGATGGTGGGGGGAAGCATATGTAATAAGTAATGATGGTGGAGGAAGCATATGTAATAATTAATGATGGTGGGGGGAAGCATATGTAATAAGTAATGATGGTGGAGGAAGCATATGTAATAATTAATGATGGTGGGGGAAGCATATGTAATAATTAATGATGGTGGGGGGAAGCATATGTAATAATTAATGATGGTGGGGGGAAGCATATGTAATAAATAATGATGGTGGGGGAAGCATATGTAATAATTAATGATGGTGGGGGAAGCATATGTAATAATTAATGATGGTGGGGGAAGCATATGTAATAATTAATGATGGTGGGGATAGCATATGTAATAAGTAATGATGGTGGGGGGAAGCATATGTAATAAGTAATGATGGTGGGGGAAGCATATGTAATAAATAATGATGGTGGGGGAAGCATATGTAATAAATAATGATGGTGGGGATAGCATATGTAATAAGTAATGATGGTGGGGGGAAGCATATGTAATAAGTAATGATGGTGGGGGGAAGCATATGTAATAATTAATGATGGTAGGGGGAAGCATATGTAATAATTAATGATGGTGGGGGGGAGCATATGTAATAAGTAATGATGGTGGGGGAAGCATATGTAATAATTAATGATGGTGGGGGGAAGCATATGTAATAATTAATGATGGTGGGGGAAGCATATGTAATAATTAATGATGGTGGGGGGAAGCATATGTAATAAGTAATGATGGTGGGGGGAAGCATATGTAATAAGTAATGATGGTGGGGGAAGCATATGTAATAAGTAATGATGGTGGAGGAAGCATATGTAATAATTAATGATGGTGGGGGAAGCATATGTAATAATTAATGATGGTGGGGGGAAGCATATGTAATAATTAATGATGGTGGGGGGAAGCATATGTAATAAATAATGATGGTGGGGGGAAGCATATGTAATAAATAATGATGGTGGGGATAGCATATGTAATAAGTAATGATGGTGGGGGGAAGCATATGTAATAATTAATGATGGTGGGGGGAAGCATATGTAATAATTAATGATGGTGGGGGGAAGCATATGTAATAATTAATGATGGTGGGGGGAAGCATATGTAATAAATAATGATGGTGGGGATAGCATATGTAATAAGTAATGATGGAGGGGGGAGCATATGTAATAATTAATGATGGTGGGGGAAGCATATGTAATAAGTAATGATGGTGGGGGGAAGCATATGTAATAAGTAATGATGGTGGAGGAAGCATATGTAATAAGTAATGATGGTGGGGGGAAGCATATGTAATAAATAATGATGGTGGTGGAAGCATATGTAATAATTAATGATGGTGGGGGAAGCATATGTAATAAGTAATGATGGTGGAGGAAGCATAGGTAATAATTAATGATGGTGGGGGGAAGCATATGTAATAATTAATGATGGTGGGTGGAAGCATATGTAATAATTAATGATGGTGGGGGGAAGCATATGTAATAATTAATGATGGTGGGGGGAAGCATATGTAATAATTAATGATGGTGGGGGGAAGCATATGTAATAATTAATGATGGTGGGGGGAAGCATATGTAATAAGTAATGATGGTGGAGGAAGCATAGGTAATAATTAATGATGGTGGGGGGAAGCATATGTAATAATTAATGATGGTGGGGGGAAGCATATGTAATAATTAATGATGGTGGGGGAAGCATATGTAATAATTAATGATGGTGGGGGAAGCATATGTAATAATTAATGATGGTGGGGGAAGCATATGTAATAATTAATGATGGTGGGGGAAACATATGTAATAATTAATGATGGTGGGGGAAGCATATGTAATAATTAATGATGGTGGGGGAAGCATATGTAATAATTAATGATGGTGGAGAAGCATATGTAATAATTAATGATGGTGGGGGAAGCATATGTAATAAGTAATGATGGTGGAGGAAGCATATGTAATAATTAATGATGGTGGGGGAAGCATATGTAATAATTAATGATGGTGGGGGAAGCATATGTAATAAGTAATGATGGTGGAGGAAGCATATGTAATAATTAATGATGGTGGGGGAAGCATATGTAATAATTAATGATGGTGGGGGAAGCATATGTAATAATTAATGATGGTGGGGGAAGCATATGTAATAATTAATGATGGTGGGGGAAGCATATGTAATAATTAATGATGGTGGGGGGAAGCATATGTAATAATTAATGATGGTGGAGAAGCATATGTAATAATTAATGATGGTGGGGGAAGCATATGTAATAAGTAATGATGGTGGAGGAAGCATATGTAATAATTAATGATGGTGGGGGAAGCATATGTAATAATTAATGATGGTGGGGGAAGCATATGTAATAATTAATGATGGTGGGGGAAGCATATGTAATAATTAATGATGGTGGGGGAAGCATATGTAATAAGTAATGATGGTGGGGGAAGCATATGTAATAATTAATGATGGTGGGGGGGGAAGCATATGTAATAATTAATGATGGTGGGGGAAGCATATGTAATAATTAATGATGGTGGGGGAAGCATATGTAATAATTAATGATGGTGGGGGAAGCATATGTAATAAGTAATGATGGTGGAGGAAGCATATGTAATAATTAATGATGGTGGGGGAAGCATATGTAATAATTAATGATGGTGGGGGAAGCATATGTAATAAGTAATGATGGTGGAGAAGCATATGTAATAATTAATGATGGTGGAGGGGAAGCATATGTAATAATTAATGATGGCGGGGGAAGCATATGTAATAATTAATGATGGTGGGGGAAGCATATGTAATAATTAATGATGGTGGGGGAAGCACATGTAATAATTAATGATGGTGGGGGAAGCATATGTAATAATTAATGATGGTGGGGGGAAGCATATGTAATAATTAATGATGGTGGAGAAGCATATGTAATAATTAATGATGGTGGGGGAAGCATATGTAATAAGTAATGATGGTGGAGGAAGCATATGTAATAATTAATGATGGTGGGGGAAGCATATGTAATAATTAATGATGGTGGGGGAAGCATATGTAATAAGTAATGATGGTGGAGAAGCATATGTAATAATTAATGATGGTGGGGGAAGCATATGTAATAATTAATAATGGTGGGGGGGGAAGCATATGTAATAATTAATGATGGTGGGGGGGAAGCATATGTAATAATTAATGATGGTGGGGGGAAGCATATGTAATAATTAATGATGGTGGGGGGAAGCATATGTAATAATTAATGATGGTGGTGGGGGAAGCATATGTAATAATTAATGATGGTGGGGGGGAAGCATATGTAATAATTAATGATGGTGGGGGGAAGCATATGTAATAATTAATGATGGTGGGGGGAAGCATATGTAATAATTAATGATGGTGGGGGGAAGCATATGTAATAATTAATGATGGTGGTGGGGGAAGCATATGTAATAATTAATGATGGTGGGGGAAGCATATGTAATAAATAATGATGGTGGTGGAAGCATATGTAATAATTAATGATGGTGGGGGAAGCATATGTAATAAATAATGATGGTGGGGGAAGCATATGTAATAATTAATGATGGTGGGGGGAAGCATATGTAATAATTAATGATGGTGGGGGAAGCATATGTAATAATTAATGATGGTGGGGGAAGCATATGTAATAATTAATGATGGTGGGAGAAGCATATGTAATAATTAATGATGGTGGGGGAAGCATATGTAATAATAATGATGGTGGGGGAAGCATATGTAATAATTAATGATGGTGGGGGGAAGCATATGTAATAAATAATGATGGTGGGGGAAGCATATGTAATAATTAATGATGGTGGGGGAAGCATATGTAATAATAATGATGGTGGGGGAAGCATATGTAATAATTAATGATGGTGGGGGGAAGCATATGTAATAAATAATGATGGTGGGGGAAGCATATGTAATAATTAATGATGGTGGGAGAAGCATATGTAATAATTAATGATGGTGGGGGAAGCATATGTAAGAATTAATGATGGTGGGGGAAGCATATGTAATAATTAATGATGGTGGGGGAAGCATATGTAATAATTAATGATGGTGGGGGAAGCATATGTAATAAATAATGATGGTGGGGGAAGCATATGTAATAAATAATGATGGTGGTGGGGGAAGCATATGTAATAATTAATGATGGTGGGGGAAGCATATGTAATAATGAATGATGGTGGGGGAAGCATATGTAATAATTAATGATGGCGGGGGAAGCATATGTAATAATTAATGATGGTGGGGGGAAGCATATGTAATAAATAATGATGGTGGAGGAAGCATATGTAATATATAATGATGGTGGGGGAAGCATATGTAATATATAATGATGGTGGGGGAAGCATATGTAATAATTAATGATGGTGGAGGAAGCATATGTAATAAATAATGATGGTGGGGGGAAGCATATGTAATAATTAATGATGGTGGGGGAAGCATATGTAATAATTAATGATGGTGGGGGAAGCATATGTAATAATAATGATGGTGGGGGGAGCATATGTAATAATTAATGATGGTGGGGGAAGCATATGTAATAATTAATGATGGTGGGGGAAGCATATGTAATAATTAATGATGGTGGGGGGAAGCATATGTAATAATTAATGATGGTGGGGGGAAGCATATGTAATAATTAATGATGGTGGGGGAAGCATATGTAATAATTAATGATGGTGGGGGAAGCATATGTAATAATTAATGATGGTGGGGGAAGCATATGTAATAAATAATGATGGTGGGGGAAGCATATGTAATAAATAATGATGGTGGTGGGGGAAGCATATGTAATAATTAATGATGGTGGGGGAAGCATATGTAATAATTAATGATGGTGGGGGAAGCATATGTAATAATTAATGATGGCGGGGGAAGCATATGTAATAATTAATGATGGTGGGGGGAAGCATATGTAATAAATAATGATGGTGGAGGAAGCATATGTAATATATAATGATGGTGGGGGAAGCATATGTAATATATAATGATGGTGGGGGAAGCATATGTAATAATTAATGATGGTGGAGGAAGCATATGTAATAAATAATGATGGTGGGGGGAAGCATATGTAATAATTAATGATGGTGGGGGAAGCATATGTAATAATTAATGATGGTGGGGGAAGCATATGTAATAATTAATGATGGTGGGGGGAAGCATATGTAATAATTAATGATGGCGGGGGAAGCATATGTAATAATTAATGATGGTGGGGGGAAGCATATGTAATAATTAATGATGGTGGGGGGAAGCATATGTAATAATTAATAATGGTGGGGGAAGCATATGTAATAATTAATGATGGTGGCGGGAAACATATGTAATAATTAATGATGGTGGGGGGAAGCATATGTAATAATTAATGATGGTGGGGGAAGCATATGTAATAATAATGATGGTAGGGGGAAGCATATGTAATAATTAATGATGGTGGGGGAAGCATATGTAATAATAATGATGGTAGGGGGAAGCATATGTAATAATTAATGATGGTGGGGGAAGCATATGTAATAATTAATGATGGCGGGGGGAAGCATATGTAATAATTAATGATGGTGGATGAAGCATATGTAATAAGTAATGATGGTGGAGGGAAGCATATGTAATAATTAATGATGGTGGGGGAAGCATATGTAATAATTAATGATGGTGGGGATAGCATATGTAATAAATAATGATGGTGGATGAAGCATATGTAATAAGTAATGATGGTGGAGGGAAGCATATGTAATAATTAATGATGGTAGGGGGAAGCATATGTAATAATTAATGATGGCGGGGGGAAGCATATGTAATAATTAATGATGGTGGATGAAACATATGTAATAATTAATGATGGTGGGGGAAGCATATGTAATAAGTAATGATGGTGGAGGGAAGCATATGTAATAATTAATGATGGTGGGGGAAGCATATGTAATAATTAATGATGGTGGGGGAAGCATATGTAAGAATTAATGATGGTGGGGGAAGCATATGTAATAAGTAATGATGGTGGGGGGAAGCATATGTAATAATTAATGATGGTGGGGGAAGCATATGTAATAATTAATGATGGTGGGGGAAGCATATGTAAGAATTAATGATGGTGGGGGGAGGCATATGTAATAATTAATGATGGGATCATGATGACGTGATGACGTTGCACGCGCACGTCTCGAGGCAACGCTGCGCTCGCCTAACTAAGCTAATGTTGAACAATACCGCTCTTCACCACGGGTCAACTTGACACGTCAGGAAGCGAGGTATGAGCGAGATCTGGAGATCGGAGCCCCGTGCTCGAAAAGACTAACAAGGTTGCAGCCAGGCGGTGGATGCTGCAACCAGCGGGCGGTGACTGGCGAGTGGAATGAGTGATCTGAGCCAACTTGGTCCTAACAACAAGACGGAGAGAGGTGTTCTGTCGGGGAGACGGGGTCAGTGACGGAGTATCTGGCTGCAACACCATTTTATCACGTTATCTAATAACATCTGTCACAAGAAAGGAGTACGTAGGAGTAAGCAGAGGAAAAGAAGGGTGAGATAAAAGCGGTATTTCATTGCGGAGGCTGGTTTGTTTCAATACGGAGGAGCAGCGGAGGTGTACAACACGACAGTGTGTGGCGGGGGTGGGGCTGCGGGAGTGGCCTGGGCTGTGTGGTGCCAAGCTTTGCTGGGGGCTAACCGTCTGTCGCTCAGTGCAACAATCTCCTGCTAGGGGTGGGCCCCTTTCGGAACTGACGGTGGGTGGTCCGGTGTAATTACCTGGTCCAGACACCGGCGGAGACGAGGTGGGGGCGCTACCGGTGGGGGAAAATGTGGCTGTGGTGTGGCGGGGCCACCAGGTGCGAGGTCCCATGTTGATCTAGTTGCCTCTCCTAGCTGTTCTACTGCCCGATGCCGAGGCTGTGATATATCAACTCTAGCAACCTATAACTAGCTCCGCAAAAAGCACTCTAACCTAATATCTACATATACTGTCCGTTTGTCTATTGTTACCTACCTAACCAGTAACTAAAAAGGAAAAAGAAAACCCCTAATTACACCGGTGGAACTTTTCCTGTTATGTCTATCTTCTGGCCTGTGGAGCAAGCGCTTCTGGGTAACCATTTAGCAGTGCAACAGCCCCCCCCCCCCCCCCGGCTATTAATACTGAGTCCTATATAAAAGCTGCGAGTATATAGAAATAGTACGAACTTGTAGAAGAAGGAAGACTTGCATATTATATATACTTCCTTAACTAGGCTGCGGGGAGATAGAAGAGGGGAAAGGAATATTGGATAGCTGTATATATTTTTAGAAAACTGTTTGATAACCAAATAGACCCTTCGATGGGCCGCCCTAAGAAACATCAACCGACAGGACCTCGTCTGACAAGATACTTTGCCCCTAGATAGACTGTAGATAGAGGAAGGAAAATACAAGGAAAAACAAATAGCAACTGTGAGACGAGTCAACGAGATTCCTCGGACGTATCAGAAAATTTGCTTGAGAATTGTTTAGCGTGTAGTCAGGCCTTATCTGAACACACACAAACTAATACAGGTTCAACTGTGTCTGAATCTACCTTCCAGAGAATGTTAGATAAATTAGAAAATAACATCTCCCTAAAGCTTACATCAAAAGCCGATCTAAATATACTAGCAGAGCCAACTGATACATTGGAAAGCTGTACCGATAGCTTAGCTACAACCTGCAGACCTAAGGGAACAACTGGACAGACAAGCTTTCAAAATGTGTGACTTAGAGCAGGGCCGATTCTAGCCATTTTGCTGCCTGAGGCGAAAATTGAAACTGCTGCCCCCTGACCACCATTTTAAAAATGTTGGATTGTCATAAGAACCAGGAGTAACACTAAGGGTGAAGACACACATGGCGTTTTTGGGCCGTTTTTGGGCCGTTTTTACTAAGTGCGTTTTCAGATCGTTAAAAACGCATGCGTTAAAAACGCATCCGTTTTTTAAAAACGCATCCGTTATTTGAAAACGCATCCGTTATTGTCCGTTTTTCATTGCGCAATTTCGGAAAAACGGACAAAAACGCATGCGTTTTCAAAAAACGCATGCGTTTTTAACTATCTGAAAACGCACTTAGTAAAAACGGCCCAAAAACGGCCCAAAAACGCCATGTGTGTCTTCACCCTAAAGCTTCATTACAGACACCGGTGATAACTGTTACAGCTGATTATTGTAGCCTAGGACTAAAGTACAGTAAATTACCAATATCCAGAGATCCGTTTGTAACTAGGGGTCGTCTGTAAGTCGGGTGTTAAGTAGGGGACCGCCTGTAGTTGATAAGATCTTATGCAGATGAAGTGTACTGCTATACCGATAGAATATACAGTAGACACCAGATTAGTTCAGTCGCTACAAATGGAAAATAATATTCGTAGCTGATAAAGGCTTAGCTTAGTCCATGCAGGTGGAATATACAGTATTTGGTAGAGAATTAGTTCACTTTATGCACAGGGGGTATAATATAGTTGCTATACAGCTGGAATATACAATAGCGGATACCAGATTAGTTCAGTATATGAAGAATACCATTTGTAGCTGAATTAGTTCAGTCTGTGCAGGTGACATAAGCAGTAGCGGATGGAGGACTAGGTGATGCAAGTGAAGTATATACAGACAGTCCCCGGGTTACGTACAAGATGGGTTCTGTAGGTTTGTTCTTAAGTTGAGTTTGTATGTAAGTCGGAACTGTATATTTTATTATTGTAACCCCAGTCAAACTTTTTTTGGTCTTTGTGACAGTTGGGTTGTCATAAGAATCAGGATTAACAATAAATCTTCATTACAGACGCCTGTGATATCTGTTACAGATGATTATTGTAGCCTGGGACTAAAGTACAGTAAATTACCAACATCCAGAGGTCTGTTTGTAACCAGGGGTTGTATGTAAGTCAGGTGTTCTTAAGTAGGGGACCGCCTGTAGTAGTTACTAGTATCCCTCAGCCTATCTATACAAAGCAGAGCAAAAATCAGTAGGTAAGAGTTGAGGTAAAGAGTTTATAAAATCTTTGGGGAAGTTTTGCCTCCCTGCACACACCAAGGGTTAACAACCTGATATTGGAGCACATCCAGCCCCTCTGCTTCTGGTCAGTACCTGAGCTCTGTTCTTTACTGCTCTCTGGCACAGCAGGGGTTACAGTCAGCATTGTCAGAGGCTCCTGCCTGTAAACCTGTGACACCCGACACCCGGTCTGCACTTGTGTAGCTGTGATCCAGTGACTCTTCTTCCTGAGACTCGGCCTGAGACTCGGCACATTCCTGGGCTCCTCCACCTGCAGTCTCCTGCTGCTCCTCCTGTCCTCTGGTCTCCCTGCACAAGGTCCTGAGAGCGGGAGCTTCAATCATTGCTCCTCACTGCTGTTAGCTGCACATGGAGGCCGGAAGGACAGGAGAACCTGTCAGCAGGCTGGAGATGCTTGCAGTGCACGCTGTTAGGTCACATCATGTCTACACACCACGCCCCATCTCCGCTCTGTATATTAATCGCGTCTGTGTTCTTAAAGAAACAGACGCGATTAATTTCATGGTGGGTGATTCGGGCGTTACTGGGCGCCCGAATCACCCACATTACAGACGCCCAGGGTGCCGCTCTAATCAAGGCTCGGGCATCTGCCGCCTGAAGCGAGATTTTCATCTCGCCTCATGGCAGATGCGGCCCTGACTTAGAGGACAGATCAAGACGGAATAACTTACGTATTAGAGGGATCTCAGAACTTGTTAAAAATGCAGAACTGCCAGATTTTGTGTGGGAACTGTTCTCGACAATCCTGCCAGATAGCTGCTATACAGACCTTACAATAGATAGAGCACATCGACTCACTAAACCGAGATTTCTCCCAACCACAGTACCAGCAGACGTTCTGGCGAGAGGGCACTTTGTTCACATAAAGGAAGAAATATTATATCAAATGAAACATAAATGCCCACTACCAGTAAAATCCAAGATCTACTTCTACTGCTACACTAGCAAAACGTAAGGAGTTGTGGGACTTCACTAGGACCCTTAGTGAGAAGGGTATAACTTATAGGTGGGGACACCCTTTTCAAACTAATTTTTAGAAAAGATGATTCCACTTATGTTTGCACATCGGGTAGTGAGCTTACTGAACTATTCAAAAAATGGGATTGGCCAAGAATCGGTTAAAATTAAAATCCCCAAAAAACTTACAATGGAGTGGGCCAAAACTGAAGAAAGTCATTAAGGATGTGGTTTTCTCTTGGTTTGATTTTCTTTCCTTTTCTCTTTTTTTATGATACATTAGTGGTTGGGCCAGTCAGCAGCAACTCGAATAATAGAACGTAAAAATGTTTTTCTTTTTGTTTTTCTTTCTGCTGGTTTTAAAGGAAATCTACCACCAGGATAATGAATTGTAAACCAAGCACACTGACATACTGGTGAGTGCCCCCTCTGATAGGTTCTGCTTTTCTTTTAGCTTCTTAGGACCTTATGTTTACAAGAAAAAGGTTTCACGAATTATGCAAATGAGCCTTCGGGGCTCCAGACTCTATATATGTCAATGGAACTTGGAGCCCCGAAGGGTTAATTGCACAATTTTTAAAACCTCTCTTTTTAAAAAACAAAGCCATACGAAGATACAAGAAGACCAGATCCTTCCAGAGGGGGCGCACACCGGTATCTCAGTGTGCTTGGTTTACAATCCTTCATCCTGGTGGTAGATTTCCTTTAAGCCGATACCAGAAGTTACTAAATTATGGAAGATGCATAATGGTAACTGCTAGAAAAATCCAAAAAAGGCTTGCGATCCCATTTGTGTTTATGTTGTTGAATGTTATAATTACAAGAACTCCAAGGTTATTGCGGTATAGAGTATGGTTGCTAATTATGTGTTGGTTTTTACTCTTATTAATAAACTGCAACTTAAATAATGGCTATAAAAATACTGTCATTAAATGTTAATGGTTTGAACTGCCCCTATAAAAGAGCCCTAACTCGGCAAACTATAAAAATGATAACAGGAAACTCACCTGGTGGTAGGTAACAATAAATTCCCTCATATCTATCATTCACATTCTCTAAAGAAAAAAGCAGGAGTTTTAGTGGCAATAGGAGCCTCAATAAATTGGCAAGTAATTAAAACTGTTTCCCCGATAGTAAGACACCCCTGATAGTAAGACGTAGTGAGGGTTTTAGGGGGGTTGGCTAATGTAAGACGTCCCCCGAAAGTAAGACATAGTAAACTGTACGTTGGAAAAATATAAGCCATAGAACCGGTACCTTTTGCTGCATTAACTGCGGGATCCGCATGGTTAGAGCGGGATGCGGATGGTTAGAGTGGGATTTGGCCAGTTAGAGCGGGATGCGGATGGTTAGAGTGGGATTTGGCCAGTTAGAGCGGGATGCGGATGGTTAGAGTGGGATTTGGCCAGTTAGAGCGGGATGCGGATGGTTAGAGTGGGATTCGGCCAGTTAGAGCGGGATGCAGATGGTTAGAGCGGGATGCGGATGGTTAGAGCGGGATGCGGATGGTTAGAGCGGGATGCGGATGGTTAGAGCGGGATGCGGATGGTTAGAGTGGGATTCGGCCAGTTAGAGCGGGATCCGCATGGTTAGAGCGGGATGCGGATGGTTAGAGTGGGATTCGGCCAGTTAGAGCGGGATGCGGACGGATCTGGAGCGGAATGAGCGGAGGGATGTGGAGGCCGCGGGAGCAGCAGTATGTGTTGTCCGTGGTTCATCAGGATCATGGACAACATACAAAAACACGCAGCCTCAGTGCCCTCATGTGCAGCCGCTGGTGGCCCCTATGACTGGCCCAGCGGCTTCTGCATGAGGAAGAAGAAGCCACACCTGTACCCAGCACCACAGAGGAATTGATCCGATCGCCATTACACTATCAAGTAAGCAATTCACAAAATGCACCATGTAAAGTTTTCTTAAGTTTTTCCAATATAAGACATACCCTGAAAGTAAGACATAGTGGGACTTTGGGGGGTAAAAAGAATGTATGACACTGTCTTACTTTCGGGGAAACACGGTAGGTGAAGATGGTCGATATATAATAATCGTAGGAAAGATCGACAACACAGTATATACCCTAGTGAATCTGTATGCTCCTAATAGAGGGCAATTAAAATTCCTGCGCAATCTATGAAAAAATACTTGAGAAACTGAATCAATCGCAGATTATTGTAGGAGGAGATTTCAATAGCATAGTGTCACGGGTGGTCCCGCGTTCCCCGTCGCGGATCGCGGGCTCACCCGTGCTGTCGGTCCCCCGCCAGCGCGCCGCAAGCGCTACTCACGGGTCCCGGCTCCGTCCCCTTCGGCTGTGCGCGCGCGTCCCCGACAGCTAGGGCACGCGCGCGGCAAGTTCTGCAAATTTAAAGGGCCAGTGCGCCACTAATTGGCGCTGGTCCTTTCCCTTTAAACTATTTAACCCTGCCTCTTCCTGTTACCCTTGCCGGATCTTTGTGCCTTGCGCCCTAGAGAAAGCTGTATTTGATGCCTTGTGCTGTTCTTGTGATTTCCTGTTGTGACCCCAGTTCCGTTTCTGACTACGCTCCTTTGCCGCCTGCCCTGACCTGTTGCTACGACTCTGACTTCGAACCTGTGCTGCCCGTCCTGACCTCCTGCCTGACCCCGACTACGAGATTGCCTGCCGATTCTGTACCCCGACCTTGGCTGCCACTGCGGACAAGTCACGCCTGCGGAACGACCTGGTGGTACCACGCCGCAGCTTGTCCAACCCGCTTTGCGGCGGGCTCTGGTGAAAACCGGGTACCACTTAGACTCCGGTCCCAGGTAGTGGCTTGTGCCATCGTCCGCAGTGGTTCAGAGGATCCACTACCTCTAAGCCTGACACATAGTAAATCATGAAAGGGATGTCTCTAATCCTGATACGTCTTCAAGAGTAATAAACGGAAGTGTACTATCAGAGTATTATCTTCATGATATTTGGCGTTATACACATCCACAAGTAAGAGATTAAAGGTTTTTTTTAGTCATGTTCTAGAATTGACTTTTTCTGATTAGTACAGATCTGATGAAAAGAACTATCGCCACCACAATAGAGCAACACGTTTGGTCAGACCACGCTCCCTTAACAGTAGAGTTGAGGCCATTGGGATCACCCCAAGAAGTATTTCCCTGGAAAATGTATCTGTCAGCTATAAAAGAGGAGAAACAGACTCTAGCAAGATCTTTGACAGAATAAATTGCATGGAATGGATGTTCAGCCTCACCTCCGAGCGCGTGGTGTGCGCACAAGATGACCATGAGAGAAAAAGAAAATACAAAGGGGGAAGATAAGAGAGCAGAAGTTACAACTCACATCAAACTTAGATCAGATAGAAATATTAGAGAAAAAACATAAAAATAAAAAAGAGTTGGGAAAACTTCGCCTGGAAGTTCAAACAATATGGATAAAAGAATACGGTAATAATTAAAAAAAAAACCAAAGCAAAAAACTATGCTATAGAGCATTGATGGCAAACCTTTTAGAGACC
The DNA here is from genome assembly GCF_040894005.1 of Engystomops pustulosus. Classification (NCBI taxonomy): domain Eukaryota; kingdom Metazoa; phylum Chordata; class Amphibia; order Anura; family Leptodactylidae; genus Engystomops; species Engystomops pustulosus. Next base: position 252,218 of record NC_092417.1, read on the forward strand.
GAGTGCCTAAACTACAACATAGTCCCGCTTATTTATCGCAGAGTGCCAGCACAGAAATGTAATTTGTGATTTATACTCCCTTCTCTGTCACAGTTTTCATTGATACCAGTCCCTGAGGCACCAATAAAGCAGAAAATAGTCCCAGGTACAGCTGTCACTTTAAAATACCTCTGTGCACAGCAAGTCCTGGGCTGTCTGGGACTGCAGGAAGATACCTGGAGTCATCTCTGGTGATGGCCTGAGTGCCCACAGAAAGGGCTCCGAGTGCCACCTCCACCACCAGTGCCATAGGTTACCCATCACTGCCCTAGTGCTACAAGTCCTGGGCTGTCTGGGACTGCAGGAAGATACCTGGAGTCATCTCTGGTGATGGCCTGAGTGCCCACAGAAAGGGCTCTGAGTGCCACCTCCACCACCAGTGCCATAGGTTAGCCATCACTGCCCTAGTGCTACAAGTCCTGGGCTGTCTGGGACTGCAGGAAGATACCTGGAGTCATCTCTGGTGATGGCCTGAGTGCCCACAGAAAGGGCTCTGAGTGCCACCTCCACCACCAGTGCCATAGGTTAGCCATCACTGCCCTAGTGCTACAAGTCCTGGGCTGTCTGGGACTGCAGGAAGATACCTGGAGTCATCTCTGGTGATGGCCTGAGTGCCCACAGAAAGGGCTCTGAGTGCCACCTCCACCACCAGTGCCATAGGTTAGCCATCACTGCCCTAGTGCTACAAGTCCTGGGCTGTCTGGGACTGCAGGAAGATACCTGGAGTCCTCTCTGGTGATGGCCTGAGTGCCCACAGAAAGGGCTCCGAGTGCCACCTCCACCACCAGTGCCATAGGTTCGCCATCACTGCTATAGGGGACAGGGTAGGCAAATCCTTAGCAAATAAAATTAGAAAAATGAAACAAAATAAGAAGATTGAGAAAATTCAAAATGAGAAGGGAGAATTCATTCATAACCCTGTTTTCAGAATGACTTTTCTAAACTCTACAATATTGGAACGGCTGAGGATGAGGCCTCGGATTGGGACAAAAATATTGTGGAGTTTTTTGATAAATTGCATTTACCTAGTCTTTCTAAAGAGCAAATCGAGATTTTAAATACTCCCTTTATATAAAGGGAGTCATTATCTCTTTGCAGACATCTAAAGCTCCAGGTCCGGACGGCCTTATTAACGAATATTACAAACATTTAGCATCTGTACTTACGCCATATCTGACGGCACTTTGTAACTAATTCTGTAATGGTACGGCAATACCTAAAGAGATGCTTGAGGCGCGTATTATAGTCATCCCGAAAGGAAATAAAGACCCTACTATCTTAGGTAACTATCGACCGATAGTGATATAAAGATCTTTGCCTCAGCTTTAGCAGGGCGCATGAAACAAGTTATTAAATTCTTAATACCAAAGGACCAAATGGGCTTCCTACCGGGACTTGAAGTCCGGGACGCAACTAGGCGAGTGATAGATTTGCTGCAAATAGCACATAGTACCTTACAACTACCCTTGAGAAGTTTGGTTTCAGAGGTAATTTGCCCTCTATAACAACCCAACAGCACGCATAGCCAATGCAGGCTTCGTCTCAAAACTGCTTAATATCAGCAATGGTACCAGGCAAGGATGTCCCCTTTCCCCTTATATTTTTAACTTGGTTATTGAACCTTTAGCTCAAGCAATAAGAAATAACTCTGCGATTAATAGTTTATGTGGAAAAGCGGGCAACTTTGCAATAACTCTATACAGGGCCCGATTAAGGTTGGTGGGGGCCCCTTTAAAGGTGAAGTGGTGGGGGCCCCGGGGCACTCGCCCCGCGAGCCCCCCCTATGATCCGGCTCTGACTCCATATGCAGATGATATAGTATGCACTTGTATAAACCCTGAAATATCATTAAAGCACTTGTTACAGATTAATGAAACCTACTCAGCTATCTCTTATTATAAACCTAATCTCACCAAATGTCAGCTAATGGGGATCAATGGAGGAACAAAATTGGAAAGTAATTTATCAACTTTATTTCCGTTTAAAATAGTGAAAAAGGGATTTACATATTTAGATATTTTTATAGCAAACAACCTTGAGAAAACACTAAAGTACAACTCAGAAGATCTAATAAAACATATCAAAACTGAAATACAAAAATCAGAAAAAATTAATCTGTCTTGGATTGCAAGAATAAATATAAATAAAATGAATATACTGCCTATAACACTATTCTACTTTACATCTATACCATTACATTTCCCTAGTAAAGTAATAGGGGAAATCCAAAAGTTAACTTTAAATTTTATATGGCAAAAAGGTAACCAAAGGGGGCATAGGCGTGCCATGTTTTGAACTCTATTGGATGGCGTGCCTACCAGACTTTGTTAAAGAATCCTGGATAACATTAAGAGCCAGAAATTGGGAATATTTAGAAAAACAATTAAATAACAATTAGAGATGAGCGAGCACTAAAATGCTCGGGTACTCGTTATTCGAGACAAACTTTTCCCGATGCTCGAGTGCTCGTCTCGAATAACGAGCCCCATTGAAGTCAATGGGAGACTCGAGCATTTTTCAAGGGGACCAAGGCTCTGCACAGGGAAGCTTGGCCAAACACCTGGGAACCTCAGAAAAGGATGGAAACACCACGGAAATGGACAGGAAACAGCAGGGGCAGCATGCATGGATGCCTCTGAGGCTGCTTAATCGCACCATTATGCCAAAATTATGGGCAACAGCATGGCCATGACAGAGTGACCGAATGAGGCTAGATAGCATCTAAAACATCCAATAATTGACCCTGACACTATAGGTGACGGCATGCAGAGGCAGCGGCAGCAGCGGCAGGCTAGAGAGTCTCATGGCGACATACCCTAAATGGACTCAGGCTTCACCAAAGGAGGTGAAATGATTTCCTATGCGAACAAAAGGTTGACGGTATATTTAGTCGATAACACAGCATGGTGGCGACATAGTGACCAAGTTCCATAACGTATCTGGTGAAACACCCAAAAAATGAGCCTGACACAGCTCTTTTGATAAGGGGACGACATGTGGAGGCAGCCATGGAGACGACTTCCATGATTAAGAGTGACAGTATGGGGCATTCATATTGCGCTGCTATGATTGCAACTTCAGGTCTCCAGCATGGCGGCGACAGATGGGCCGAGTTCCACTATGTATCTGGTGAAACACCTGAAAATTCTGCCTGACACAGCTCGTTTGATAAGGGGACGATGTATGAAGGCAGTGAACTAGTAGTAGATTAAAGGTGCTGCAGTTAAAACTATGTTAGTTGGATCTTGGGATGGAGCTGGCGCTCCGCTGCCAGGTGAGCTTTCGCCAATCCAAGCCCCTGTCTCTAGGCTACTCCCCAAACAGCACTTATAAGAACCTTTTGTATAAGATCAAGTGTAGTAGCGTTCTTATAAGTTTAGGATATGGCGGGTGAGGGGAATGTAAACAGATGCGCAAGAAGCGCTGAAATAATATTGGTAAATGATAAAAGTTTGCCAGTATATTTTGTGGATTACACAGCAGGGTGGCGACAAAGTTAACAAGTTTGATGTGGAAGCCATGAAAACAACCCAAAATTCTGCCTGACACAGTTTGTTTGATAAGGGGACGATGTATGGAGGCAGCTATATGGACGACTTTTGGAGGCAGCTATGGCGATGACGTGTGGAGGCAGCTAAAAAGACGACATGTGGAGGCTGCTATGGAGACAATTTAATTTGGATAGTGCCTGTATGTGGCAGTCCAAAAAAGTTTTCAAACCAGAGGAGCAGGTAGGTGGTCCTCCAGAAAAATTAAATAGATTGAGTGCCTGTATGTGGCACTCCCAAAAATTGTTTAAAACAGAGGACCGGGTAGGTGGCCCTCCAGAAAAATTAAATACATAGAGTACTATAGCTAGAGCCAGTTGGCCCTGGCAAAAAATAGCCAGTTTCCTCTGCTTTAGTGTACAAAGAGGAGGAGAAGGAGGACAATGAGGAGGAGGAGTGCATACATTATTCAAGTTGAGCTTCTTTCACCTGGTGGAGAATGGAAATCCGGAGAACTCCAGGCTTTATTCATAATTCATAATTAATACACATACAGGAACAAAGAAAAAAATCAATGAATATAGACAACCTAGTGCAGTGATGGCTAACCTATGACACGCGTGTCAGTGCTGACACACGTAGCCATTTTTACTGACACGCGGTTGCCTGAGAGTTAAGTTTCATCCTACATGATCAGGTGCAGTAGCCGGGAGGCTGAGAGATTGCACTGAGCTTCCAGCACTCCCCCCTCCTCCTCCCCCGGGCCAGCCCCTCTCCATGTGTGAGCTGTGCCTAGTGTCTCCAGTCAGCACAGGTATCAGCACAGGGCACAGCAGGAGAGGTGACCCGGCCATACACCCAGGAGGCTCCTCTGCAGCTCCTGATAGTTGTGGTGGGGGAGGGATGGCAACACAGTCAGAGGCCACATTGCTGCTGCCTTGTGTCATGTCCCAGCAGCTGCAACCTCTACACTGACCATCTCCAGAGCAGGGATGAGGGAGGACAACCACTCTCATCATATAGTAAGTAAGGTCAGTGCACTGTATGATAGAAGACAGTCATCAGGGCTTGTGTGTCAGTTTTGTGATGTACAAGCCCTGAAATAATCGCAACGCCTTGCAAATCGCCAGACATTGCGATTATTTTGCTCCGCACACCTTCTCCATGCCAAGAGGGCATGAAGTAAATGTGGACAACGGCGACTGCGCCCTCGCTATAACCTGTGAACTTTCATGACTGAAAGTTTGCAGGTTACTAAGCAATTTCACACCTGTCTGATTGTATGGCAGTACATGGTAGGATCAATCAGACAATCCACGGTTAAAGTACCCTAGAAGTTAAATAGTTTACATATTTGTTATTTAAACTATAAATATCACAAAAATATGTTTTTTGTCAAGGTGACACACCACCCGAGTTATGCTCGTTTTTTTGGCGAATTTTGACACACCAAGCTCAAAAGGTTGCCCATCACTGACCTAGTGGTTAAAAATCTATTTCATTTTATTATTGTATATATATTAAATGACAAACATGAATAGGGCAAGACACAGAAAACATTGCACAATACCCGATGTAAACTTAGATCTATAGCAGCAAAGGGTTCCCTAGAATGCCAAGGTAAGGCGGCTAATACAAAAATACATTGTTATTACAGTAAATGAAGGGAGAACCACATATTATGCATATAGATAAATAGATCACATACAGACCAGTGGTGGTGTGCAATGACCCCGACACCAGGAAACGGCTTCGTCTGGGGGACTACAAAGCAAGGGGAGGATACAGATTAAAAGCACAGGCCGTCCAATCAGAAATCATCACTGGATTGTTATAATGTAAATTACCTGGAAGAGATCATAGATGGAAGAGGATGTAGAATGTCCCGGATCGAGGCAACAGGGCCAATGACGTGGGTGGAAAGGCATACAGGGATGAGAGCACCGGAAAATCCAGATGGGCGGCCACTAGAAAAACATTAAAAAACAATAAACAACAAGAAAACAGGATAAAAACAGGATAAAAACAAGTAGTAACGGAAAAAATACTAGTACTATCTCCAATTACTCAGCAAATGACCCAAACCTCTAAAAATATGAAAAAAAAGGAAAAGAAAAACAGAAAATAACCTAACATTTATAAAAATGGCACAAAACTAAGGTTTTCATTCAACCCATAGGGGGAAATGGTATTCAGTATGAAAATCCATCTAGCCTCTTTCTGTGCTAGAGTGCGTCTCCAATTCCCCCCTCTGCCATCCAAGAGGACCCTATCAATACCCCTTACCTTCAGGAGGGAGCCGTCACTATCATGATGTTGCTTGAAATGTCGTGGAAGGGTTTTTAGATTGCTGTCAAATTCTGCATCTTTAGCTGATTCAATGCCGAGGACGTGTTCTCTAATCCTTCTTCGCAATTCCCATGATGTAAGGCCAACGCATGATAAACCACACGGACAGGTCGCCAGGTATATGACCCCTACAGTAGTACAGCTAATGGAGTGAGGGATCATAAACTTTTTTTCGCTGAGATGCATCCCAAAAGTCAGTAGAGTTTTCAACATTCGGACAGGCTACACATGACCCACAAGGACGACATCCCCATTTGGGTCCCCTGGATCCAATAGCTTTATTAGGTACTTGTCCCCTATGGTAACTTTTAACTAGTTGGTCTCTCAGGTTCCTAGATCTTCTAAATGTGATAGAGGGTTTTTTAGGGAGATATTTATACAAAGTAGGATGTGCCCTTAGGATGGACCAGTATTTGGTGAGAATAGATCTAACCTTTTTGAAAATCATAAGTGGTAATGAATCTCACCAAATCTTTATCCTCCTGTTGTTTAGGCTTTACTGTCAACATGTCCGCCCGTTTTGCTTGTTTCGCTCGTTGATATCCTCTCTCAATTGATCTCTTGGAATATCCCCCTTCCGCAAAACGTAGTTTCATGTCACTGTCCTGTTTCTCAAAATCAGTATCCGTGGTACAAATTCTGCGAATTCGTAAGAATTGTCCAACAGGTATGTTGTCAATCAGATTTTGTGGATGTGCAGAAGAGGCGTGTAGGAGGGCATTTGTCGCGGTTTCCTTTCTGTATACATCACATGTCACCAGGCCATCATCTCTAACTCCAAATAAGACGTCCAAAAATTCAATGTTGTTTCTGCCCATCCTGTAAGTGAGTTTAATATTGATGTCATTTTGGTTCAATACCTGCATAAACTCATGCAACTCATTGTCAGTACCTTGCCATACCATCACCACATCATCTATGTACCTTCTCAGCATGACGTGTGGGGTTAACCAAGAATATTTCCCTCTCCCACAGCCCCAGGAACAGATTTGCATATGAGGGCGCACATGAGGCCCCCATAGCTGTACCCTGGAGCTGTAGGTAGAGGGTTTTCTCGGAACATAAAGAAGTTGTGGGTCAACGCAAATTCCAGAAGTGTCACCAAAAAGGTCACCATTTCTGGGTCCAAATCAGACATGCTCAGGAAAAATCTGGTGGCATTAATGCCGTCACAATGACGTATGGACGTGTATAGCGACTCCACGTCACAAATTACCAGAAGCATGTCTGGTTCAAGGTGAATGCCATCCATCTTTCTCAAAATGTCAGTCGTATCCTTTAAGTACGAGGGAAGACATTCAACTAGGGGGCGTAAGAAGTGATCAACATACCTGCCGATCGGTTCACACAGGCTCTCTACGCCGGAAACAATCGGTCGTCCAGGGGGGTTTTCCAACCCCTTATGGATTTTAGGGAGTAGGTAGAAGCTTGATACCTTGGGATGTTGTGGCAAAAGAGCACCGCACTGGATTCGTGTAATAATGCCATGATCAACCGATCTGAGAGAGTTCAGCCGAATATTTAGTAAGGGGATTGAAGGTAAGTCTCCTGTAACAAGAAGCGTCCCTTAATTGCCGGAACACTTCTCTATCGTAAGATTTTACTGGCCAAATCACCACATTTCCCCCTTTATCAGAGGGTTTGATAACCACATCCCTCATCTGTTTCAATTCATCAATGGCTATTCTTTGGGCTGGTATACAGTTATTCCCATCATTAGCCTTCCTAGAAAGTTTTTGTAGATCATTCGTTACCAGTTTGACAAACAGCTCAATATTCGGATGACCCGAAAAGGAAGGAAAAGATTTAGACTTGGGAATTAAAGAGGTAGGAAACTTACTTGAAGTTGGAGTCTCATGTTCCACTGCTAATTCCTCCAATGCTCTCAAAGCCTCTTGTTCTTGTGTTGACGGGAATAAATGTGGGTCAATTTCTCAATGAAAAAATTTTTTAAAACACAATTTTCTGGCGAATAGTTGAAGGTCCTTTACTGCTAGAAAGCAATCGAAGGAAGAGGTAGGTGAAAATGTCATACCCAGGCTCAGCACATCCTGCTGTGCCTGGGATAAAACAATCTCTGATGAATTAATTACCTTGGATGACGTTTTCCGATCTTGGCTTTTTTCTCTGACCCATCTCCTAGGTTGCTGTCTCCTATATGGATCAAAGCGTCTGTTGTTCCCACGTTTGGAGCGTGATTCCTGGCTATCCAAAGATGTGTTGGAATCACCAACCATGGAAGAAAGCGACAGCATCGAAGATGTCCGGTGCCGAGAATTATCTTTTCTTGTTTTCCACTGTGAGACACTGAAGGGGTTAACTGTGGATGGGCGGTATGTTTCCCCTAGGTTTTGCTATTATGCAAGGCCTTAGTGCTGAGGTTGTGTTGTCCAGCACCTTGGACACAGGTGGTGGGAGCAGCCTAATCAGTCTGCATAAAGCTGCTGAGCAGAGCTGAGAGTGTTGTCTCTCTGGAAGGAGGCTGGAGAGCACACAGCCCTGACCTCTGTGCCTGGAGCAGCAACGTCTTTTTGTTAGTGGTGAGTTAGAGAATCACTGTATAGTTAGCACCTGACGGGTAGGATTTTTGTTTATTTGATGCCTGAATGTGAAGGCTGTTTTATTTTGTTCCTACTGCAATAAACGCAGGCGAGACCTGTTTTGGACTGTACTTTGGTGTCACTGTCTTGAACTGCATCACAGCACCCCGCTACCACGGTCTCTACTGGGCCAAATCTCCCACACCACTTATAGACCCTTCCCAGGGAGTCATCCTGTGAATCTCTTTGGAATTTTTTGGCTTTCATATCTTTAATCTGCTTTTCCCATAAAATAATTCCCTTATTAAAGAGCTCCAGCTCTCCTGTTGATAGAAGTTGGTTAATCTGTGTTTGTACATTGGAGATTTCTGTATCCAGATTCTCCATTTGTTTAGAATTATGCTCTATAATCAATTGCATAAAGGCTATAAAGGTTTTGTTGCAAATTTCTTCCCACCTTGTACTGAACAAAGGGTCCTCTAGGCCAAAGGAAGGAAAAACTTGGATCCTTAGACCACGTGGTATTAGGTTCCTTTTAATATATGTTTCCAATGATACTTTGTTCCACCACATCTTAGTCCTACGATGTAGCGAATTTCAGAATTTAAATTTCTTTTTTTGTATCTTTCTTTTTATTGTTTTTTTTTTTTAAAAACAGTATGTAACAAAAATACAATGCATGTGTTACCGTGGTTACAAATGTTAGCACATGAAATCAGATTTTCAAAATGTAGACGTAAGTCAGGCAATACATGTTATAACAGAAAAATAATTAACATGTAACATAAAATATTTCCAGAATTGTAATAAATGAAATGCTGCTGAGAGTTACATAGCCCATATTGTTAATCATAATGGATGAGCAGACAGGAACTCCGTCCATACGGCCCATTGTTTTTCGCATATACTTTGTTGACCTTTTGTTTTTGCAATAAGAATTTCCATCTTATAATTATTATTAACTGTATGAAAAATTTCTTGTATAGAGGGAAGACTAGAAGATTTCCAATTTTTAGCTCTAAGATTCCTAGTTGCATTTAAGCAATGAGAAATAATTGTCGCAAGAAAGAGTGGAATGTTTTCCATACCGGGAGACAGCAAGGCGATACCTGGGTCCCATGGGGTTGGATACGGGACAATCGCTCTTAATTTAAGATATATTGAATTCCACAGTTCCTGAACATTTCTACAATGCCAACAAATGTGAAGTAGGGAGCCTATTTCTTTTTTACATCTCCAACAGAGGTTTGTGGAGTTTGGGTAGATTTTTGCTAATCTATAGGGCAGTGGTGGCGAACCTATGGCACTGGTGCCAGAGGTGGCACTCAGAGCCCTCTCTGTGGGCACCCTTGCCATCACCCCAGCGCAGAGTTCGCCAGGCAGGACTTGAGGCCTCTTGCAGTCCCAGGCAGCTCAGGATCCTAGAAGGAAGCTACAATGATAATCCAAACTTCTTCTCCTTCTTTCTACTGTATTGGTGTCCTCAGGTGCCTATACAATTTAAATCTGTGACACAGCAGGTAGTAATACGTTACTGCTTAAATTGTCGCATCGGCACTTTGCGAAAAATATGTGGGTTTTGGTTGTAGTTTGGGCACTCAGTGTCTAAAAGGTTTGACATCACTGCTATAGGGTGTTAGGTACCACCTATACATTAGTTTCCTTGCTGTCTCTTGGTGATTGATACATTTGGACGTTCTTGCAGAGAGGGAAAAGGCCTAATCCCATGAAGAGGAGTCATAGATTTTACCCAGTTCTTGTTCCCATTTTATCTGGAATGGTAATTTGTTTTCGTTATCTAGAAGAAGTTTTTCTCTATACCTTTACTAATACCCTTCTATATAGTGGCCCCTGACATTTAGGGAGAGATTGAAAAATATTCAGAATTTCTTTTATTCTAAGGTATTTATAGAAATCACTTTTAGGAATTTTTCTCTAATATTTTGGAAGGTATTTAATAACTTATCCGAAGAAGAAATATCCTTGATACTGGTGATCCCTGAATTGGACCAGTTTGAGTCATCTATTTTGTGTGGATCGTATCCATAGATATTTCTGTTATATCAAGTGAAATTAACTTCTTTGCGGGGAAGTCTCTATTCCATAAAGATAATCCTGCATTAACGGTAGGTGAGATACATTTCTTCATGTAATAGCTGTCTGCCACAACAAGGAATGCATATTAATTTGGTTCGTAATATCAGATTCCATTTTGAGCCATTGTTTAGTGGGATCCTTATTCCACCAGGTTTTCACTTGGTCTAGTGTCGTAGCTTGATAGTAAGCTTTTATAAAGGGGCTGTTTACCCCACCTTTTTCCATGGGTAGATGTAATATTTTGGCTGCAACCCCTGCAGAACTTGTTGTATGCGTAAGAGGGTATTGTTTGGAACTGTAACAGGAATATTATGAAGAAAGTACAGTATTTTAGGTAATAATATCATTTTAGTTACTGCTAGAAATTGGATAGTTAGAGAAAGAGTGAACATCCTTTTGTAGCTGCTCTATAAGGGAAGAATAGTTCATTGAAGTCATGTTTCTTAAGGGATAGGTAAGTGATATTCCCAGGTATGGTAATTTATCTTTAACCCATGTATATGGGAATTTAGCTTCAATTATTTCTTTAGAGGTTTGAGATATTCCCATATTCAGAATCAAGGATTTTGACTCATTGGGGGTCATTTACTAAGGGCCCGATTCGCGTTTTCCTGACGTGTTACCCAAATATTTCCGATTTGCGCCGATTGTACCTGAATTGCCCCGGGATTGTGGCGCACGCGATCGGATTGTGGCGCATCCGCGCTGGCATGCGCGCGACGGAAATCGGGGGGCGTGGCCGAACTAAAACCCGACGTATTCGGAAAAACCGCCGCATTTAAAAACCGAAAAAGTGTCGCTTGGGGAGCGCTTACCTTCACCTGGTCCGAGGTGGTGCATTCCGGCGCGATGAGATGACTTTCAGCGCAGCGGCGGAAGAACTACATTCATAAATCCCGTCCGGACCCGAATGCAGAGCAGAGAACGCGCCGCTGGATCGCGACTGGACCGGGTAAGTAAATCTGCCCCATTAACTTTATAGGAGCTGACTGAACTAAATTCACTAATAATTTGAGATACGTGAAATAGGGAACTTTCTGGGGACGTCAGACAGATGATTACATCGTCCGCGAACAGACCTATTTTGTGATTTGTGGGTCCTATTTGGATCCCTGTTATATGTGGGGAGTTTCTTATTTGTTGTGCAAAAGGTTCCATCATAAGAGCACAAATTAATGGTGATAGCGGACACCTTGCCGTGTTCCATTTTTTATTTTGAAGTATTTGGATACAGAGGCTGATGTGTGAGCCCTTGCTGCTGGGTTAGTATATAAGGCTTCTGTAAAATAAATTGCTGTGGTAACCCAAATTCTTTCAAAGTTTCCCTCATATATGACCAATGGATCCTGTCATACGCCTTCTCTGCATCCAAGGATAGAAGCAGACAAGGCCTTCGGGCCGCTTCTGCTTTTGCTATGATATTAATGAAGCGTCTAGATGCATCCACCGTCTGACCCATCCCACCTGGTCATAGTGGACTATGGTTGGTAAGATATCTGTCACGGGTGGACCACATCGCGGGTCGCGGGCTCACCCGTGCCTCTCGCTCCCCGCAGGCGCCACGCCAGCGCATCTCACCTCTCCCCGCTCCCGAGTCCCGGCCTCGCTCCGTGCGCGAGCGGTCCCGTGCCTCTGGGCGCGCGCGCGACTCTTCTAGGAAATTTAAAGGGCCAGTGCGCCATTAATTGGCGCTGGCCAAATTGTCCAATTCTATTTAAGCCTGCCTCTTCCTGCAAGCCCTGCCGGATCTTTGTGCCTTGCGCCCTAGAGAAAGCTGTTTTGATGCCGTGTGCTGTTCTTGAGATTTCCCGTTGTGACCCCTGCTCCGTTTCTGACTACGCTCCTGTGCCGCCTGTCCTGACCTGTTGCTACGACTCTGACTACGAACCTGTGCTGCCCGTCCTGACCTCCTGCCTGACCCCGACTACGAGATTGCCTGCCGATTCTGTACCCCGACCTTGGCTGCCACTGCGGACAGGTCACGCCTGCGGAACGACCTGGTGGTACCATGCCGCAGCAAGACCATACTGCTTTGCGGCGGGCTCTGGTGAAAACTGGGTATCACTTAGACTCCGGTCCCAGGTTGTGGCTTGTGCCATTGTCCGCAGTGGTTCAGAGGATCCACAACCTCTAAGCCTGACAATATCTACCAATCTATTTGCAAGTATTTTTGCATATAGCTTTAAGTCAGAATTTAATAGTGAAATGGGTCTAAAATTAGCCGGATTTGTAGTTGGTTTTCCTGGTTTTGGCAATGTTATAATTATTGCTTCTAACATACTGTTAAAGCTTTTTTCCATATGTGGAATGAGGAGGTTTTGGCCCCGGTGCTTTGCTAAGTTTTAATGTGCCAATCGCGTCTCTAATCTCTTCTTCTGTGAATGGTTTAGTTAAAGGTGGTATATCTTTTTGTGAAATGGTAGGGAGATTTGCTTTTTTAGGAATTTTTTCATCTCATCTATGGTTGGTTGCGGTGTCTTGACATCTTTATGTAAATTATAAAGCGATGAATAGTAGTCAGCAAATTCATTAGCTATACCCTGCGGATCCATTATTCTATTATTGTTGGGGGAGATTATATATGGAATCCTAGTTGTTTGGCTAATAATTGCCCCTGACTTGTTACCCTGCCAATAATGGTTCATTTTTACTCTTTGAATTGCCAATTCATGTTTGGAATTGTTAATGGCATGCAGTTGGTTCTGAAGTGTAGGCTGATATATTTTTTGCCCTTTCGTGGGAAAATGACATTTTATTTCATCTTATGCAGTTCAGCTAATTCCTTGTTAATTGAGAATGTTTGCTTGTTTCCAATCTTCTTTTCGTGTGCTGCTATACTCATATAATGGCCTCTGACTGAGTTTTTGAAGGTACACCACAATTTACTCTGTGACGTCTTTAATGTAGGAAATAGTCTGTCCTGTATATTCTTTATTCTGTAGTAAGTAATTATTTCATCTCCACAAAGCATTGGGTGAGCTGTTATATTGTTCGTTGATTTTTAGTGAAATTGGAGCATGGTCTGACCATGTAATTGTATGTATGTTAGAGTCAAGTACTTATCTGTGAGAAAGAAATCTATCCTTGAATATATTTTGTGTGGATGGGAATAGAAGGTGAAATCCCTATCTAGGGGATGTTGGGCTCTCCATACATCAACTATTTCATATTTGTGTAATAGATCTGGTAAGAAAGGGGGGTTAATATTACTTCTCTGAGAAGTAATCGTAGAGTTAAAGTCCCCAACTATTATAGTAGAATTTTGCCTAATTTTTAGTATTTTTGTTAGAATTTTTTCTATGAATTTTTTTTGTTTTTTGCTGGGGGCATAGATCGTTGTTAGGGAGTATGTTCTATTGTTTATTGTGCAGTTTAATATAATGTATCTCCCTTCTTTATCAATGATTGATTTGTTTAATGTAAAAGAGAGTGTGTTGCTAATGGCAATGGCTACTCCTCCTTTTTTGTTAGGTGCGGGAGCTGCCCCAATGTGTGAGTAATTCTTATGTTTTAATGTGATCAGGTCATTTTCTTGTAAATGAGTCTCTTGAAGACATAGAATATCCGCTTTATGAATTTTGGCCTCTTTCCATCCTAAAGATCTTTTAAAAGGTGAGTTTAGACCCTTTACATTAATTGATAGCATATTGAAAACCATTTCTAATTAACATTGATTTTGTGGATTGATCTTATAAAGGCCAAAATATTGGGTATGTATTTTGTATAGAGTTTCACTATTGTAGCGTGTGTACCAATATGCGGAGGATGGGCAATTATACAATAAAACAAAAACAGAAACAATGCGATGATCAACGTAGTGACCAAAAACAATAATCTAAGTGTCTACATAGATGTTTTGTACCGGGGACTTGGGTTGTCCAGATTACCAGAGCAATTATGTTTTGTGGCTAGGGCCTAGGGCAGTGATGGCTAACCTATGGCACTGGTGGTGGAGGTGGCACTCGGAGCCCTTTCTGTGGGCACTCAGGCCATCACCAGAGAGGACTCCAGGTATCTTACTACAGTCCCAGACAGCCCAGGACTTGTAGCACTAGGGCAGTGATGGCTAACCTATGGCACTGGTGGTGGAGGTGGCACTCGGAGCCCTTTCTGTGGGCACTCAGGCCATCACCAGAGATGACTCCAGGTATCTTCCTGCAGTCCCAGACAGCCCAGGACTTGTAGCACTAGGGCAGTGATGGCTAACCTATGGCACTGGTGGTGGAGGTGGCACTCGGAGCCCTTTCTGAGGGCACTCAGGCCATCACCAGAGAGGACTCCAGGTATCTCCTGCAGTCCCAGACAGTCCAGGACTTGTAGCACTAGGGCAGAGATGGCTAACCTATGCCACGGGTGCCGGAGGTGGCACTTGGAGCCCTTTCTGTGGGCACTCAGGCCATCACCAGAGATGACTCCAGGTATCTTCCTGCAGTCCCAGACAGCCCAGGACTTGTAGCACTAGGGCAGTGATGGCTAACCTATGGCAATGGTGGTGGAGGTGGCACTCTGAGCCCTTTCTGTGGGCACCCAGCCATCACCAGAGATGACTCCAGGTATCTTCCTGCAGTCCCAGACACCCCAGGACTTGTAGCACTAGGTCAGTGATGGCTAACCTATGGCACTGGTGCCAGAGGTGGCACTCGAAGCCCTTTATGTGGGCACCCAGCCATCACCAGAGAGGTCTCCCGGTATCTTCCTGCAGTCCCAGATACCCCAGGACCTGTAGCACTAGGGCAGAGATGGCTAACCTATGGCACTGGTGGTGGAGGTGGCACTCGGATCCCTTTCTGTGGGCACTCAGGCCATCACCAGAGAGGTCTCCCGGTATCTTCCTGCAGTCTCAGACAGCCCAGGACTTGTAGCACTAGGGCAGTGATGGCTAACCTATGGCACTGGTGGTGGAGGTGGCACTCGGATCCCTTTCTGTGGGCACTCAGGCCATCACCAGAGAGGTCTCCCGGTATCTTCCTGCAGTCTCAGACAGCCCAGGACTTGTAGCACTAGGGCAGTGATGGCTAACCTATGGCACTGGTGCCAGAGGTGGCACTCAGAGCCCTTTCTGTGGGCACTCAGGCCATCACCAGAGATGACTCCAGGTATCTTCCTGCAGTCCCAGACAGCCCAGGACTTGTAGCACTAGGGCAGAGATGGCTAACCTATGGCACTGGTGCCAGAGGTGGCACTCGGATCCCTTTCTGTGGGCACTCAGGCCATCACCAGAGATGACTCCAGGTATCTTCCTGCAGTCCCAGACAGCCCAGGACTTGTAGCACTAGGGCAGTGATGGCTAACCTATGGCAATGGTGGTGGAGGTGGCACTCTGAGCCCTTTCTGTGGGCACCCAGCCATCACCAGAGATGACTCCAGGTATCTTCCTGCAGTCCCAGACACCCCAGGACTTGTAGCACTAGGTCAGTGATGGCTAACCTATGGCACTGGTGCCAGAGGTGGCACTCGAAGCCCTTTATGTGGGCACCCAGCCATCACCAGAGAGGTCTCCCGGTATCTTCCTGCAGTCCCAGATACCCCAGGACCTGTAGCACTAGGGCAGAGATGGCTAACCTATGGCACTGGTGGTGGAGGTGGCACTCGGATCCCTTTCTGTGGGCACTCAGGCCATCACCAGAGAGGTCTCCCGGTATCTTCCTGCAGTCTCAGACAGCCCAGGACTTGTAGCACTAGGGCAGTGATGGCTAACCTATGGCACTGGTGGTGGAGGTGGCACTCGGATCCCTTTCTGTGGGCACTCAGGCCATCACCAGAGAGGTCTCCCGGTATCTTCCTGCAGTCTCAGACAGCCCAGGACTTGTAGCACTAGGGCAGTGATGGCTAACCTATGGCACTGGTGGTGGAGGTGGCACTCGGAGCCCTTTCTGTGGGCACCCAGCCATCACCAGAGATGACTCCAGGTATCTTCCTGCAGTCCCAGACAGCCCAGGACTTGTAGCACTAGGGCAGTGATGGCTAACCTATGGCACTGGTGGTGGAGGTGGCACTCGGAGCCCTTTCTGTGGGCACCCAGCCATCACCAGAGATGACGCCAGGTATCTTCCTGCAGTCCCAGGCAGCCCAGGACTTGTAGCACTAGGGCAGTGATGGCTAACCTATGGCACTGGTGGTGGAGGTGGCACTCGGAGCCCTTTCTGTGGGCACTCAGGCCATCACCAGGCAGGACTCCAGGTATCTTCCCTCAGTCCCAGAAAGCCCAGGACTTGTAGCACTAGGGCAGTGATGGCTAACCTATGGCACTGGTGCCAGAGGTGGCACTCTGAGCCCTTTCTGTGGGCACTCAGGCCATCACCAGAGAGGACTCCAGGTATCTTCCTGCAGTCCCAGACAGCCCAGGACTTGTAGCACTAGGGCAGTGATGGCTAACCTATGGCACTGGTGGTGGAGGTGGCACTCGGAGCCCTTTCTGTGGGCACCCAGCCATCACCAGAGAGGACTCCAGGTATCTCCTGCAGTCCCAGACAGTCCAGGACTTGTAGCACTAGGGCAGAGATGGCTAACCTATGCCACGGGTGCCGGAGGTGGCACTTGGAGCCCTTTCTGTGGGCACTCAGGCCATCACCAGAGATGACTCCAGGTATCTTCCTGCAGTCTCAGACAGCCCAGGACTTGTAGCACTAGGGCAGTGATGGCTAACCTATGGCAATGGTGGTGGAGGTGGCACTCTGAGCCCTTTCTGTGGGCACCCAGCCATCACCAGAGATGACTCCAGGTATCTTCCTGCAGTCCCAGACACCCCAGGACTTGTAGCACTAGGTCAGTGATGGCTAACCTATGGCACTGGTGCCAGAGGTGGCACTCGGAGCCCTTTATGTGGGCACCCAGCCATCACCAGAGAGGTCTCCCGGTATCTTCCTGCAGTCCCAGATACCCCAGGACTTGTAGCACTAGGGCAGAGATGGCTAACCTATGGCACTGGTGGTGGAGGTGGCACTCGGATCCCTTTCTGTGGGCACTCAGGCCATCACCAGAGAGGTCTCCCGGTATCTTCCTGCAGTCTCAGACAGCCCAGGACTTGTAGCACTAGGGCAGTGATGGCTAACCTATGGCACTGGTGGTGGAGGTGGCACTCGGATCCCTTTCTGTGGGCACTCAGGCCATCACCAGAGAGGTCTCCCGGTATCTTCCTGCAGTCTCAGACAGCCCAGGACTTGTAGCACTAGGGCAGTGATGGCTAACCTATGGCACTGGTGGTGGAGGTGGCACTCGGAGCCCTTTCTGTGGGCACCCAGCCATCACCAGAGATGACTCCAGGTATCTTCCTGCAGTCCCAGGCAGCCCAGGACTTGTAGCACTAGGGCAGTGATGGCTAACCTATGGCACTGGTGGTGGAGGTGGCACTCGGAGCCCTTTCTGTGGGCACCCAGCCATCACCAGAGATGACGCCAGGTATCTTCCTGCAGTCCCAGGCAGCCCAGGACTTGTAGCACTAGGGCAGTGATGGCTAACCTATGGCACTGGTGGTGGAGGTGGCACTCGGAGCCCTTTCTGTGGGCACTCAGGCCATCACCAGGCAGGACTCCAGGTATCTTCCTGCAGTCCCAGGCAGCCCAGGACTTGTAGCACTAGGGCAGTGATGGCTAACCTATGGCACTGGTGCCAGAGGTGGCACTCTGAGCCCTTTCTGTGGGCACTCAGGCCATCACCAGAGAGGACTCCAGGTATCTTCCTGCAGTCCCAGACAGCCCAGGACTTGTAGCACTAGGGCAGTGATGGCTAACCTATGGCACTGGTGGTGGAGGTGGCACTCGGAGCCCTTTCTGTGGGCACCCAGCCATCACCAGAGATGACTCCAGGTATCTTCCTGCAGTCCCAGACAGCCCAGGACTTGTAGCACTAGGGCAGTGATGGCTAACCTATGGCACTGGTGGTGGAGGTGGCACTCGGAGCCCTTTCTGTGGGCACCCAGCCATCACCAGAGATGACGCCAGGTATCTTCCTGCAGTCCCAGGCAGCCCAGGACTTGTAGCACTAGGGCAGTGATGGCTAACCTATGGCACTGGTGGTGGAGGTGGCACTCGGAGCCCTTTCTGTGGGCACTCAGGCCATCACCAGGCAGGACTCCAGGTATCTTCCCTCAGTCCCAGAAAGCCCAGGACTTGTAGCACTAGGGCAGTGATGGCTAACCTATGGCACTGGTGCCAGAGGTGGCACTCTGAGCCCTTTCTGTGGGCACTCAGGCCATCACCAGAGAGGACTCCAGGTATCTTCCTGCAGTCCCAGACAGCCCAGGACTTGTAGCACTAGGGCAGTGATGGCTAACCTATGGCACTGGTGGTGGAGGTGGCACTCGGAGCCCTTTCTGTGGGCACCCAGCCATCACCAGAGAGGACTCCAGGTATCTCCTGCAGTCCCAGACAGTCCAGGACTTGTAGCACTAGGGCAGAGATGGCTAACCTATGCCACGGGTGCCGGAGGTGGCACTTGGAGCCCTTTCTGTGGGCACTCAGGCCATCACCAGAGATGACTCCAGGTATCTTCCTGCAGTCCCAGACAGCCCAGGACTTGTAGCACTAGGGCAGTGATGGCTAACCTATGGCAATGGTGGTGGAGGTGGCACTCTGAGCCCTTTCTGTGGGCACCCAGCCATCACCAGAGATGACTCCAGGTATCTTCCTGCAGTCCCAGACACCCCAGGACTTGTAGCACTAGGTCAGTGATGGCTAACCTATGGCACTGGTGCCAGAGGTGGCACTCGGAGCCCTTTATGTGGGCACCCAGCCATCACCAGAGAGGTCTCCCGGTATCTTCCTGCAGTCCCAGATACCCCAGGACTTGTAGCACTAGGGCAGAGATGGCTAACCTATGGCACTGGTGGTGGAGGTGGCACTCGGATCCCTTTCTGTGGGCACTCAGGCCATCACCAGAGAGGTCTCCCGGTATCTTCCTGCAGTCTCAGACAGCCCAGGACTTGTAGCACTAGGGCAGTGATGGCTAACCTATGGCACTGGTGGTGGAGGTGGCACTCGGATCCCTTTCTGTGGGCACTCAGGCCATCACCAGAGAGGTCTCCCGGTATCTTCCTGCAGTCTCAGACAGCCCAGGACTTGTAGCACTAGGGCAGTAATGGCTAACCTATGGCACTGGTGGTGGAGGTGGCACTCGGAGCCCTTTCTGTGGGCACCCAGCCATCACCAGAGATGACTCCAGGTATCTTCCTGCAGTCCCAGACATCCCAGGACTTGTAGCACTAGGGCAGTGATGGCTAACCTATGGCACTGGTGGTGGAGGTGGCACTCGGAGCCCTTTCTGTGGGCACCCAGCCATCACCAGAGATGACGCCAGGTATCTTCCTGCAGTCCCAGGCAGCCCAGGACTTGTAGCACTAGGGCAGTGATGGCTAACCTATGGCACTGGTGCCAGAGGTGGCACTCTGAGCCCTTTCTGTGGGCACTCAGGCCATCACCAGAGAGGACTCCAGGTATCTTCCTGCAGTCCCAGACAGCCCAGGACTTGTAGCACTAGGGCAGTGATGGCTAACCTATGGCACTGGTGCCAGAGGTGGCACTCAGAGCCCTTTCTGTGGGCACTCAGGCCATCACCAGAGATGACTCCAGGTATCTTCCTGCAGTCCCAGACAGCCCAGGACTTGTAGCACTAGGGCAGAGATGGCTAACCTATGGCACTGGTGCCAGAGGTGGCACTCGGATCCCTTTCTGTGGGCACTCAGGCCATCACCAGAGAGGTCTCCCGGTATCTTCCTGCAGTCTCAGACAGCCCAGGACTTGTAGCACTAGGGCAGTGATGGCTAACCTATGGCACTGGTGGTGGAGGTGGCACTCGGAGCCCTTTCTGTGGGCACCCAGCCATCACCAGAGATGACTCCAGGTATCTTCCTGCAGTCCCAGACATCCCAGGACTTGTAGCACTAGGGCAGTGATGGCTAACCTATGGCACTGGTGGTGGAGGTGGCACTCGGAGCCCTTTCTGTGGGCACCCAGCCATCACCAGAGATGACGCCAGGTATCTTCCTGCAGTCCCAGGCAGCCCAGGACTTGTAGCACTAGGGCAGTGATGGCTAACCTATGGCACTGGTGCCAGAGGTGGCACTCTGAGCCCTTTCTGTGGGCACTCAGGCCATCACCAGAGATGACTCCAGGTATCTTCCTGCAGTCCCAGACAGTCCAGGACTTGTAGCACTAGGGCAGTGATGGCTAACCTATGGCACTGGTGCCAGAGGTGGCACTCGGAGCCCTTTCTGTGGGCACTCAGGCCATCACCAGAGAGGACTCCAGATATCTTCCTGCAGTCCCAGACAGCCCAGGACTTGTAGCACTAGGACAGTGATGGCTAACCTATGGCACTGGTGGTGGAGGGGGCACTCGGAGCCCTTTCTGTGGGCACTCAGGCCATCACCAGAGAGGACTCCAGGTATCTTCCTGCAGTCCCAGACAGCCCAGGACTTGCTGTGCACAGAGCTATTATAAAGTGACAGCTCTACCTGGGACTATTTTCTGCTTTATTGGTGTCCTCAGGGGCTGGTATCAATGAAAACTGTGACGGAGAAGGGAGTATAAATCACACATTACATTTCTGTGTTGGCACTTTGCGATAAATAAGCGGGTCTATGTTGTAGTTTGGGCACTCGGTCTCTAAAAGGTTTGCCATCACTGGCCTCGGCCATTCAAGTGAATTTTAAGGTAGCCCACACCGCCAGATCCAGAACATAAGTGTAGACGAGCATTTAAATGGTTAAGATAATATATATAAGGGAAGGGGGGGAGAAGGAATAAAAAAGAAGAAAAACATTCTAACAATATATGAAAGAATTATCCATAGAAAGAACACATGTGGTTATCCGGTAAGATGAAGAGATTAAGGCCAATGTATGTAACAGGCACAAGAAAAAAAAACTTTCCTTACATCTCACCCGTCACATAGTTTTCCTTTTACGGTGCGACGCGGTGATCCATTCTTCTGTTAAGCGTTGTTCAGAGCTGGAGTATCTTCTTCTGAAGTGAGATCCCATTCTTTACACATTTTAATAGCTTCTTCTGGTGAATTTGCTATGTGCTTATACCCGTTTTTTGTCATGATCAATTTAACAGGGAATCCCCATTTGTACTGCACGTTATTAGTGCGTAGTCATTTTGTGCTATGTATGAATTCTCTTCTTCTTGACAGAGTTGTGGCAGAGAGATCTTTCGGGCAGCTGTACTTTAGTACGCGAAATCTCCATTAGCTTTTCTTTTATGTGAAAGAAATGAATTCTTGCTATTACGTCCCTTGGAACGGATTGTGGAAGCGACTTGGGTTTGGGTAGACGGTGCACTCTATCAATTGTTAAATCACACTCTGATGCATCCGGTATCATACAAGTGAACATATCAGTCAGAAATACTTGTAGTTCGTCTGTTTTGGCATTTTCTGGAATTCCTCTAAATCTAACATTGTTCCTCCTGGAACGCTCTTCCATGTCAGCAATTTTATTTTTGAGGGTTGTTATTTCATCCTCTACAGAATTGGTGAATTGTGCGCAGATGTTATTTCCGCCATTTTGTTTTCCATGTGAGTGGCTCTATTACCCAGACCTACTATTTCCTGGTGTAATTGGAGAGAACTGATTGCAGATCAGCTTGAGTAGATACTTTTAGGTCAGCTATTAAAGCTCTCATCAAATTCTCTGTAACAGGAGTGTTGTGTGAGGTTTGAGAGCTGTCTTGTGATATAAATGATACTGCTATGTCCTGTTCTTTATCTCCTCTCCCTTTCCCCTTTTTACTTAAGACTTTAAAGCTGCTATTTGAGGAGGAGGCTTGAGCTGCAGCTACAGATTTTGTAGAAATAATACTTGCCGGGGATGAGCTGGAGGGAGTCAGCACTGTGTTCAGGCTTAGTGGAGACGATCCTCCACTTTGCAGGAGGAGCTCTTCTTGTTGCTCCACGCTGGTGCCGGCGCCATTTTGTGGAGACCGGAGTGCGGGTTTGAAGGAGGAGAGCTTCGCTGGGCTCTTTTTAGCCCGTTTTTTTGCAGCCCTCAATGCTGGGGACATTCTTCTCTCCTTGCTGTGCAAGGTAAGACTGGATCCGACGGGGGGATGTCGCGATGTGCCACTGCTATAGGACTTCGACCCCGGAGCTACCCGCTTATGCGTCCAGCTCCATGCGCCGCTAGACCACGCCCATCCAGAATTTAAATTTCAATTCCTTACTTGTCTTAAGGTTTGGATCATCTGTGATAGCCCCTTGATTGCCAAACAATGCGTCTATTTCAGACCGCCAATTCGTCTCACGTGCCCGATAGTCCATTAGGACAAAAAAGACTTCTGCAATAAACAAAGTATTACAGGAACTAATGAACACCAAAAGGAAAACGGGGGTGAGGTCAATGGGCCACTGACCCCAAACCACCCAAAAGAGCAATACACATACAGGAAGAAAGAAAAAAATCAATGAATATAGACGACCTAGTGGTTAAAAATCAATTTCATTTTATTATTGTATATGTATTAAATGACAAACATGAATAGGGCAACACACAGAAAACATTGCACAATACCCGATGTAAACTTAGATATATAGCAGCAAAGGGTTCCCTAGAATGCCAAGGTAAGGCGGCTAATACAAAAATACATTGTTATTACAGTAAATGAAGGGAGAACCACATATTATGCATATAGATAAATAGATCACATACAGACCAGTGGTGGTGTGCAATGACCCCGACACCAGGAAACAGCTGTCAGCCTGTCAGCGCTGTCAGTCGACAGGCGTGTACACTTATCGGTGATGATGCCACCAGCTGCACTGAAAACCCGCTCGGACAAGACGCTAGCGGCAGGGCAGGCAAGAACCTCCAAGGCGTACAGCGCCAGTTCGTGCCACATGTCCAGCTTTGAAACCCAGTAGTTGTAGGGAGCTGTGTGATCATTTAGGACGATGGTATGGTCAGCTACGTACTCCCTCACCATCTTTCTGTAAAGATCAGCCCTACTCTGCCGAGACTGGGGACAGGTGACAGTGTCTTGCTGGGGTGACATAAAACTGGCAAAGGCCTTGTAAAGCGTACCCCTGCCAGTGCTGGACAAGCTGCCTGCTCGCCTACTCTCCCTCGCTACTTGTCCCGCAGAACTACGCACTCTGCCGCTAGCGCTGTCAGAAGGGAAATACTGTTTCAGCTTGTGCACCAGGGCCTGCTGGTATTCATGCATTCTCACACTCCTTTCCTCTCCAGGGATGAGAGTGGGAAGATTTTGCTTGTACCGTGGGTCCAGGAGAGTGAACACCCAGTAATCGGTGCTGGAATAAATTCTTTGAACGCGAGGGTCACGGGATAGGCAGCCTAGCATGAAATCTGCCATATGCGCCAGAGTACCAACGCGCAAGAATTCACTCCCCTCACTGGCCTGACTGTCCATCTCCTCCTCCTCCAACTCCTCGAATTCCTCTTCTTCTGCCCATACACGCTCAACAGTGAAGGACTCAACAATGGTCCCCTCTTGTGTCTCGCCAACATTCTCCTCCTCTTCCTCCTCATCCTCCTCCACCTCCACCTCCTCCGATATGCGCTGAGAAACAGACCTAAGGGTGCTTTGGCTATCAACAAGGGAATATTCTTCCCCCGTCTCTTGTGACGAGCGCAAAGCTTCCGACTTCATGCTGACCAGAGAGTTTTTCAACAGGCCAAGCAGCGGGATGGTGAGGCTGATGATGGCGGCATCGCCACTGACCATCTGTGTTGACTCCTCAAAGTTACTCAGCACCTGACAGATATCAGACATCCACGTCCACTCCTCATTGTAGACTTGAGGAAGCTGACTGACCTGACTACCAGTTCTGGTGGAAGGTGACATCTGGCAGTCTACAATCGCTCTGCGCTGCTGGTAAACTCTGGATAACATGGTCAGTGTTGAATTCCACCTCGTGGGCACGTCGCACAACAGTCGGTGAGCGGGCAGTTGGAGGCGGCGCTGCGCTGCCCTGAGAGTGGCAGCATCTATGCTGGACTTCCTGAAATGCGCACAGATGCGGCGCACCTTCGTGAGCAAATCAGACAGATTGGGGTATGTCTTGAGGAAACGCTGAACTATCAGATTTAACACATGGGCCAGGCAAGGCACATGTGTCAGTCTGCCGAGTTGCAGAGCCGCCACCAGGTTACGGGTTATCTAGTTTGCCAGTGGCAAATTTGTAAATACTATTGAGTCTTATATCCCTGCCGACACATAAGGTCCGCTGTTTTTTGTATTATATTCACTAAGAGCTAAACACAACGGTCGCAGGTCTCCCAGCAAATTCCTCACAATATGGTACTAGCTGCACTACTAATGCCAGCAAGGCTAGCCTCAAGCAAACAAAAAAAAAGGAAAATATATATAACGCTATTGTAGGCCTAAGTAAGCCGTTGGGGTTCTCCTATGGCTATTTTCTAGCCTACAGTGAAAGCACACTGCTTTGGCAGATAACTTTAAGTTATAAAAAGAAATAAACGTAAAAAATAAATCAGAAGTCTGTGCCTAATTAAAGGGAAAATAGGTCATATGATAGTGACTTTGGTATGTATTTATGCCCCGAACACAGGCCAAGCTACATGGCTTAGGAGTGCGTTAAGACAAATTGACACCTTGGCGAAAGGGTATAAAATATACGGGGGAGATATCAACATCGCTTTAGACCCCCTCATAGACTGCTCAGAGGGATGCTCCTCACAATCACAAAAATCGCTGAGAATTATACAAAAAACCATCCATGAAGCAGGGCTACTTGACACATGGAGGCTAATCCACCCAACAGGGAAAGACTTTTCTCACTACTCGGCAGTACATAAAACTTTCCAGCGTCTAGATTACATATTCACACCTATTAGCCACCCTGATATTATCAAAACCGCTGAAATTGGACCAAGCACAATATCGGACCACTCCCCGGTATCAATAACATTTTCGATAACAGGTCTAGCAAACAAGCCCCCATTGTGGCGCCTCAATGAGACGCTTCTAGATGACCCCAAACAAGTTAAGAGAATAGAGGAAAAACTAGAGGACGGCACTTCTCAAACCATAAGGTGGGAGTCCCATTAAGTAGCAATAAGAGGGGAGTTGATGGCATTAGGAGCATGGCATAAGAAGAAAAGAGAATCAAAGATACAAAATTTATTATCACGCATTTTAGCTATAGAGTCAGCAGAAATATGGAAGATTTAACAAATCTTAGAAAGGAGCTTCTAGACCTCCTTAACCAACGAACAGCAAGAAGATATCAGTACGCCAAATTCACACAATACGCACACGGGGACAAAGGTGACAAACTAATTTCATATTTAATTAAAAAAGAAAGGGAACAAGCCTTTGTAGACTCATTAACGACCCATGAAGGTAAAAAGTGTACCCAAACTAACGAAATAGCAGAAGCTTTTCGTGAGTTCTATCAAGAGCTATACAACCCAGATAAGGAAAATGACACCAATACTCCCGACAGACAAAAACTAATAGAGAGTTTCCTGGGGAAGATAAAGCTACCAACACTAAACGACGAAGGGCAATTAAACCTTACAAAACCCATAACTGTACAAGAAGTAAAAGAAATAATAACCTCCCTACCCCTAAAGAAAAGTCCAGGCCCGGACGGATTCCCTCCCGGATATTATAAAGAATTTGCAACAATATTATCACCCTACCTAACCGACTGGTGTAATGCAATGATGGAAGGAGAACCACTACCGAAACTATCAGGGTTCTCCCCAAGCCAGGCAAGAATCCAGAAAATTGCGGTAGCTACCGCCCTATTTCTCTATTAAACTCGGACATTAAGATATGGGCGAAGCTTCTATCAAAAAGACTGAGCCCTTATCTTCCCGAGTTGATAAACAAAAAGAACAAACTGGATTCGTTCCTGGTAGAGAGGGAAACCACAACTCAATAAGGGTTATCCACGCCATTCATTATGCCTCGATCAAGAAACTTCCACTGGTCCTTCTCAGCACTGATGCCGAGAAGGCATTTGATAGAGTCTCATGGCAATACATGATAGCGACATGTGAAAAATTCGGTATCCCACAGAAATGTATCCAAGCCGTGATGTCATTGCACTCCAATCCTTCGGCTTGCATCAAAGTAAATGGGACTTTGTCAAAATCCTTTAATATCAAGACAAGGCTGCCCATTATCACCAACACTCTTTATAATGGTGATGGAAACATTACTACAAACCCTGAGAGAACACCCACATATTCATGGGCTAAAAGTAGGGAAAACAACTCACCTAAATGCAGCATTTGCCGATGATCTCCTACTGATGCTCACTAAACCGACCCAATTGATACCAAAAGTAATGGAAACTTTCCAGGAATTTGGCAAAATATCAAACTTTAAAATACATTTCGGAAAGTCAGAAGCACTTAACGTATCCACATCCGAAGGAGTAGTTAAAAAACTACAGGAAACCACCCCATTCCATTGGCAACCATCAAAGATTACTTACTTGGGGATACAAATGACTAAAAACATAAATTCACTATATAAAGAAAATTACGCTCCATTAATAAACCAGATACAATCCACCCTAGATACATACGCCCTTCCATTTGTGTCCTGGATGGGCAGGAAGAACCTGCTCAAACCTTCACAATGCCTAAAGTCTTATACCTGCTGCAAATGATCCCAAGAGATCTACCAAGCACATTTTTCTCAAAAATACAAACACTTTTCTCCAAATTCCTGTGGAGAGGTTCAAAGGCGAGCGTAGCATATGATAGATTAACACTTAAAAAACAAGATGGCGGCTTTGGGCTACCAGACGCTAAAGTATAGCAAAAAGCGATTCACCTTAAAAGATGGACGCAGCTACATAATCCTAAGTTCTTCAACTTAAGCACAGATATTGAATTAGCCTCCATAGAACCAAAGCACAGGGCGAAACTATGGAATATTACATCTAAATCACAATGCACAAACCCTATCACCTGACAGTGACCTCCCTAGGAAAACAAAAGAATCTTATACACCCCCCCCCACCATTAATGCCCAGCAACCTGATTCCATACTGGATCAATATGTGGGACACGTGGAATGAGACCCCCCTCAGAGTAGTAGAACAACGACCGGGTGTCACTTTTATACACGAACTCGAGTCCACACATGAAGACCTGACAAAGAAAATCTCCCTTGTAAAAGACCCGACATGGCCTGAATCATGGCTGAAAAAGATAAACTCCCTAAAAGTACTATCCCAATGTTCTATGAATACATTCTAAACGAAACTTCCAACCCCAAACCAGCACATGTTTTAGGCTGGGAAAAAGATCTCAAAACAACATTCACAGACGCACAAGACCATTCATAGACACTCACATGGATTCTCGAAATGTGTGACACATACAAGACCGTCACCAGATGGTACAATACACCGGGCTAACTGGTTCACAAATCTGCTGGAGGTGCAAGAAGGAGAAAGGGACATTGGGGCACACTCTGTGGGGCCGCCCTCTAATTAGACCCTATTGGTCAGACATAGAAAGGCAAATATCACAAATAATGGGGAAAAATGAATACTAACATCAGAGTCAGTCCTATTATGGCTGCCCCATAAAACGTGCACCCCAAACAAAAAGAATCTCACCACACACCTAATACAAGCCGCCAAACTAGTAATTCCAGCAAAATGGTTACAAACAGACCCACCTACCATTAAGGACTGGACTGAGAAGGTTCTGAGAATGGAAGAACTAGTTATCTGGGAAATCAGATCACATGACCGATTCTCTCTCTTATGGGAACCCAAATGAAGACCAAACACACAAACCGATATAACAAACAACGCCATGGCCTCAGAGGAGCATTAAGACTATACTTAGGCCGCACTAGACACTGAATATAAGATTGAACTTACCTTCAACCTCAACTTTTGGACAAGTTAAAATCACAGCAAATCAAAAGCAGAATGACCGAAGACTCATGGATGGATCTCAAGTTACTCACTGTAACCAAACTGTTAGAAGATATTATATGACTTAAAAGTTAATACGGTAATACATTTTACATTTTCGGTACAGTAAGAATTCTTAAGATGTACCCCCCCAACCCATCTTCACCCCCCCCCCTCAACCCATCCAACCTTCACCCATCCCGCTACAGATATTTGGAGCACACAACAAAATAGAGATAAAAGAGGATAAGAGAGTCATCATAACTGCGAGCGGATCTAGTGATTTGTGGGAAAACTCACTCCAAAGAAGCAAACATTATCTATACCCTTTTTCCCTCTTCCCTCATCCTCTCCTCTTCCTACCTTCACCCCCCCCTTACCCTAACTTATATAGTCTTCTCTGAAGAGTACGTAGATTAACCTTAATGCTCCTGCGCAAGCAAAGTGTAAAATGCCTTGTCCTATCAGAGAATTAATAGAAATATGTTTTTGCTGTTCCTTTATTACAAAAAACAATAAAAAGATTTAAACAAAATAAATCAGCAGACTGTGCCTAATTCTACTCAAACCCCTAATAAATTGTCCCACTTTGGTGTTTGAGGTGGATATGTTTGTCACTAAGAGCTAAACACAACGGTAGCAAGTCCCCCTGCTAATTCCTCACAATATGGTACTAGCTGCACTACTAGTGCCAGCAAGCCCAGCCACAAGCAAATAAAAAAAAAGTAGAACGTTATTGTAGCCCTAAGAAGGGCTGTTGGGATCTTGTAGAATCACTCCTGCCTAACAGTAAGCTAATAGAACACCCTAACGCTTTCCCTGACCAGCAGCAGCTCTCTCCCTAGCGGCATCCAGAGACAGAATGATCCGAGCAGTGCGGGCAGGGGCTAGTCTATCCCAGGGTCACCTGATCTGGCCAGCCAACCACTGCTATCGACGTGTAAGGGTACCACGTCATGCTGGGTGGAGTGCAGAGTCTCCTGGCTTGTGATTGGCTCTGTTTCTGGCCGCCAAAAAGCAAAACGGCGGGAGCTGCCATTTTCTCGAGCGGGCGAAATACTCGTCCGAGCAACGAGCAGTTACGAGTACGCTAATGCTCGATCGAGCATCAAGCTCGGACGAGTATGTTCGCTCATCTCTAGTAGTCAGTAATAAATGTGGAGCAGTCAGTAATAAATGTGGAGCAGTCAGTAATAAATGTGGTGCAGACAGTAATAAATGTGATGCAGTCAGTAACATATGTGGAGCAGTCAGTAATAAATGTGATGCAGTCAGTAATAAATGTGGAGCAGTCAGTAATAAATGTGATGTAGTCAGTAATAAATGAGATGCAGTCAGTAATAAATGTGATGCAGTCAGTAATAAATGTGGAGCAGTCAGTAATAAATGTGGAGCAGTCAGTAATAAATGTGGAGCAGTCAGTAATAAATGTGATACAGTCAGTAATAAATGTGGAGCAGTCAGTAATAAATGTGATACAGTCAGTAATAAATGTGATGCAGTCAGTAATAAATGTGATGCAGTCAGTAATAAATGTGGAGCAGTCAGTAATAAATGTGGAGCAGTCAGTAATAAATGTGGAGCAGTCAGTAATAAATGTGATACAGTCAGTAATAAATGTGGAGCAGTCAGTAATAAATGTGATACAGTCAGTAATAAATGTGATGCAGTCAGTAATAAATGTGATGCAGTCAGTAATAAATGTGGAGCAGTCAGTAATAAATGTGGAGCAGTCAGTAATAAATGTGGTGCAGTCAGTAATAAATGTGGAGCAGTCAGTAATAAATATGGATCAGTCATTAATAAATGTGGAGCAGTCAGTAATAAATGTGATGCAGTCAGTAATAAATGTGATACAGTCAGTAATAAATGTGGAGCAGTCAGTAATAAATGTGATGCAGTCAGTAATAAATGTGAAGCAGTCAGTAATAAATGTGGAGCAGTCAGTAATAAATGTGGAACAGTCAATGATAAATGTGGAGCAGTCAGTAATAAATGTGATGCAGTCAGTAATAAATGTGGAGCAGTCAGTAATAAATGTGATGCAGTCAGTAATAAATGTGAAGCAGTCAGTAATAAATGTGGAGCAGTCAGTAATAAATGTGGAACAGTCAATGATAAATGTGGAGCAGTCAGTAATAAATGTGATGCAGTCAGTAATAAATGTGGAGCAGTCAGTAATAAATATGGAGCTGTCAGTAATAAATGTGGAGCAGTCAGTAATAAATGTGATGCAGTCAGTAATAAATGTGGAGCAGTCAGTAATAAATGTGGAGCAGTCAATAACATATGTGGAGCAGTCAGTAATAAATGTGATGCAGTCAGTAATAAATGTGATGCAGTCAGTAATAAATGTGGAGCAGTCAGTAATAAATGTGATGCAGTCAGTAATAAATGTGATGTAGTCAGTAATAAATGTGATACAGTCAGTAATAAATGTGGAGCAGTCAGTAATAAATGTGATATAGTCAGTAATAAATGAGATGCAGTCAGTAATAAATGTGGAGCAGTCAGTAATAAATGTGGAGCAGTTAGTAATAAATGTGATGCAGTCAGTAATAAATGTGGAGCAGTCAGTAATAAATGTGGAGCAGTCAGTAACATATGTGGAGCAGTCAGTAACAAATGTGGAGCAGTCAGTAATAAATGTGATGCCGTCAGTAATACATGTGATACAGTCAGTAATAAATGTGGAGCAGTCAGTAATAAATGTGATACAGTCAGTAATAAATGTGATACAGTCAGTAATAAATGTGGAGCAGTCAGTAATAAATGTGATACAGTCAGTAATAAATGTGATGCAGTCAGTAATAAACGTGATACAGTCAGTAATAAATGTGATGCAATTAGTAATAAATGTGATACAGTCAGTAATAAATGTGATGCAGTCAGTAATAAATGTTTTGCAGTCAGTAATACATATGGAGCAGTCAGTAATAAATGTGGTGCAGTCAGTAATAAATGTGATACAGTCAGTAATAAATGTGGAGCAGTCAGTAATAAATGTGGAGCAGTCAGTAATAAATGTGAAGCAGTCAGTAATAAATGTGATACAGTCAGTAATAAATGTGGAGCAGTCAGTAATAAATGTGGAGCAGTCAGTAATAAATGTAGAGCAGTCAGTAATAAATGTGATACAGTCAGTAATAAATGTGGAGCAGTCAGTAATAAATGTGGAGCAGTCAGTAATAAATGTGATGCAGTCAGTAATAAATGTGATACAGTCAGTAATAAATGTGGAGCAGTCAGTAATAAATGTGATGCAGTCAGTAATAAATGTGGAGCAGTCAGTAATAAATGTGGAGCAGTCAGTAATAAATGTGATGCAGTCAGTAATAAATGTGATACAGTCAGTAATAAATATGATGCAGTCAGTAATAAATGTGATGTAGTCAGTAATAAATGTGAAGCAGTCAGTAATAAATGTGGAGCAGTCAGTAATAAATGTGGAGCAGTCAGTAATAAATGTGATGCAGTCAGTAATAAATGTGATACAGTCAGTAATAAATGTGATGTAGTCAGTAATAAATGTGGAGCAGTCAGTAATAAATGTGATGCAGTCAGTAATAAATGTGGAGCAGTCAGTAATAAATGTGGAGCAGTCAGTAATAAATGTGGAGCAGTCAGTAATAAATGTGATGCAGTCAGTAATAAATGTGATACAGTCAGTAATAAATATGATGCAGTCAGTAATAAATGTGATGTAGTCAGTAATAAATGTGGAGCAGTCAGTAATAAATGTGGTGCAGACAGTAATAAATGTGATGCAGTCAGTAACATATGTGGAGCAGTCAGTAATAAATGTGATGCAGTCAGTAATAAATGTGGAGCAGTCAGTAATAAATGTGATGTAGTCAGTAATAAATGAGATGCAGTCAGTAATAAATGTGATGCAGTCAGTAATAAATGTGGAGCAGTCAGTAATAAATGTGATGTAGTCAGTAATAAATGAGATGCAGTCAGTAATAAATGTGGAGCAGTCAGTAATAAATGTGGAGCAGTCAGTAATAAATGTGGAGCAGTCAGTAATAAATGTGATACAGTCAGTAATAAATGTGGAGCAGTCAGTAATAAATGTGATACAGTCAGTAATAAATGTGATGCAGTCAGTAATAAATGTGATGCAGTCAGTAATAAATGTGGAGCAGTCAGTAATAAATGTGGAGCAGTCAGTAATAAATGTGGTGCAGTCAGTAATAAATGTGGAGCAGTCAGTAATAAATGTGATGCAGTCAGTAATAAATGTGATGCAGTCAGTAATAAATGTGAAGCAGTCAGTAATAAATGTGGAGCAGTCAGTAATAAATGTGATGCAGTCAGTAATAAATGTGGAGCAGTCAGTAATAAATGTGATGCAGTCAGTAATAAATGTGATGCAGTCAGTAATAAATGTGAAGCAGTCAGTAATAAATGTGGAGCAGTCAGTAATAAATGTGGAACAGTCAATGATAAATGTGGAGCAGTCAGTAATAAATGTGATGCAGTCAGTAATAAATGTGGAGCAGTCAGTAATAAATGTGGAGCAGTCAGTAACATATGTGGAGCAGTCAGTAATAAATGTGATATAGTCAGTAATAAATGTGGAACAGTCAGTAATAAATGAGATGCAGTCAGTAATAAATGTGGAGCAGTCAGTAATAAATGTGGAGCAGTTAGTAATAAATGTGATGCAGTCAGTAATAAATGTGGAGCAGTCAGTAATAAATGTGATGCAGTCAGTAATAAATGTGGAGCAGTCAGTAATAAATGTGGAGCAGTCAGTAATAAATGTGATACAGTCATTAATAAATGTGGAGCAGTCAGTAATAAATGTGGAGCAGTCAGTAATAAATGTGATACAGTCATTAATAAATGTGGAGCAGTCAGTAATAAATGTGGAGCAGTCAGTAATAAATGTGATGCATGCAGTAATAAATGTGAAGTAGTCAGTAATAAATGTGATGTAGTCAGTAATAAATGTGATGCAGTCATTAATAAATGTGATATAGTCAGTAATAAATGTGGAACAGTCAGTAATAAATGTGGAGCAGTCAGTAATAAATGTGGAGCAGTCAGTAATAAATGTGATACAGTCAGTAATAAATGTGGAGCAGTCAGTAATAAATGTGGAGCAGTCAGTAATAAATGTGGAGCAGTCAGTAATAAATGTGATACAGTCAGTAATAAATGTGGAGCAGTCAGTAATAAATGTGGAGCAGTCAGTAATAAATGTGATACAGCCAGTAATAAATGTGATGCCGTCAGTAATAAATGTGATGCCGTCAGTAATAAATGTGGAGCAGTCAGTAATAAATGTGATGCAGTCAGTAATAAATGTGGAGCAGTCAGTAATAAATGTGATGCAGTCAGTAATAAATGTGATACAGTCAGTAATAAATGTGATGCAGTCAGTAATAAATGTGGAGCAGTCAGTAATAAATGTGATGCAGTCAGTAATAAATGTGGAGCAGTCAGTAATAAATGTGATGCAGTCAGTAATAAATGTGGAGCAGTCAGTAATAAATGTGATACAGTCAGTAATAAATGTGATGCAGTCAGTAATAAATGTGGAGCAGTCAGTAATAAATGTGATGCAGTCAGTAATAAATGTGGAGCAGTCAGTAATAAATGTGGAGCAGTCAGTAATAAATGTGATACAGCCAGTAATAAATGTGATGCCGTCAGTAATAAATGTGATGCCGTCAGTAATAAATGTGGAGCAGTCAGTAATAAATGTGATGCAGTCAGTAATAAATGTGGAGCAGTCAGTAATAAATGTGATGCAGTCAGTAATAAATGTGATACAGTCAGTAATAAATGTGATGCAGTCAGTAATAAATGTGGAGCAGTCAGTAATAAATGTGATGCAGTCAGTAATAAATGTGGAGCAGTCAGTAATAAATGTGATGCAGTCAGTAATAAATGTGGAGCAGTCAGTAATAAATGTGATACAGTCAGTAATAAATGTGATGCAGTCAGTAATAAATGTGGAGCAGTCAGTAATAAATGTGATGCAGTCAGTAATAAATGTGGAGCAGTCAGTAATAAATGTGGAGCAGTCAGTAATAAATGTGATACAGCCAGTAATAAATGTGATGCCGTCAGTAATAAATGTGATATAGTCAGTAATAAATGTGATACAGTCAGTAATAAATGTGATGCAGTCAGTAATAAATGTTTTGCAGTCAGTAATAAATGTGATACAGTCAGTAATAAATGTGATATAGTCAGTAATAAATGTGGAGCAGTCAGTAATAAATGTGGTGCAGTCAGTAATAAATGTGATACAGTCAGTAATAAATGTGATACAGTCAGTAATAAATGTGGAGCAGTCAGTAATAAATGTGATACAGTCAGTAATAAATGTGATATAGTCAGTAATAAATGTGGAGCAGTCAGTAATAAATGTGGTGCAGTCAGTAATAAATGTGATACAGTCAGTAATAAATGTGATACAGTCAGTAATAAATGTGGAGCAGTCAGTAATAAACGTGGAGCAGTTAGTAATAAATGTGATGCAGTCAGTAATAAATGTGATACAGTCAGTAATAAATGTGATACAATCAGTAATAAATGTGGAGCAGTCAGTAATAAATGTGATACAGTCAGTAATAAATGTGATACAGTCAGTAATAAATGTGATGTAGTCAGTAATAAATGTGGAGCAGTCAGTAATAAATGTGGTGCAGTCAGTAATAAATGTGATACAGTCAGTAATAAATGTGATACAGTCAGTAATAAATGTGATACAGTCAGTAATAAATGTGGAGCAGTCAGTAATAAATGTGATGCAGTCAGTAATAAATGTGATACAGTCAGTAATAAATGTGGAGCAGTCAGTAATAAATGTGATGCCGTCAGTAATAAATGTGAAGCAGTCAGTAATAAATGTGATATAGTCAGTAATAAATGTGGAGCAGTCAGTAATAAATGTGGAGCAGTCAGTAATAAATGTGGAGCAGTCAGTAATAAATGTGATACAGTCAGTAATAAATGTGATACAGTCAGTAATAAATGTGATACAGTCAGTAATACATGTGCAGCAGTCAGTAATAAATGTGATACAGTCAGTAATAAATGTGGAGCAGTCAGTAATAAATGTGATGCAGTCAGTAATAAATGTGTAGCAGTCACTAATAAATGTGATACAGTCAGTAATAAATGTGGAGCAGCCAGTAATAAATGTGATGCAGTCAGTAATAAATGTGGAGCAGTCAGTAATAAATGTGATGCAGTCAGTAATAAATGTGGAGCAGTCAGTAATAAATGTGGAGCAGTCAGTAATAAATGTGATGCAGTCAGTAATAAATGTGGAGCAGTCAGTAATAAATGTGGAGCAGTCAGTAATAAATGTGATACAGTCAGTAATAAATGTGGAGCAGCCAGTAATAAATGTGGAGCAGTCAGTAATAAATGTGATGCAGTCAGTAATAAATGTGATACAGTCAGTAATAAATGTGGAGCAGTCAGTAATAAATGTGGAGCAGACAGTAATAAATGTGGAGCAGTCAGTAATAAATGTGATACAGTCAGTAATAAATGTGAAGCAGTCAGTAATAAATGTGATACAGTCAGTAATAAATGTGGAGCAGTCAGTAATAAATGTGGAGCAGTCAGTAATAAATGTGGAGCAGTCAGTAATAAATGTGGAGCAGTCAGTAATAAATGTGATATAGTCAGTAATAAATGTGATACAGTCAGTAATAAATGTGGAGCAGTCAGTAATAAATGTGGAGCAGTCAGTAATAAATGTGGAGCAGTCAGTAATAAATGTGGAGCAGTCAGTAATAAATGTGATGCAGTCAGTAATAAATGTGATATAGTCAGTAATAAATGTGGAGCAGTCAGTAATAAATGTGATGTAGTCAGTAATAAATGTTATGCAGTCAGTAATAAATGTGATACAGCCAGTAATAAATGTGGAGCAGTCAGTAATAAATGTGATGTAGTCAGTAATAAATGTGGAGCAGTAAGTAATAAATGTGATACAGTCAGTAATAAATGTGATACAGTCAGTAATAAATGTGATACAGCCAGTAATAAATGTGATACAGTCAGTAATAAATGTGATACAGCCAGTAATAAATGTGATGCCGTCAGTAATAAATGTGATACAGTCAGTAATAAATGTGTAGCAGTCAGTAATAAATGTGATGCAGTCAGTAATAAATGTGGAGCAGTCAGTAATAAATGTGATGCAGTCAGTAATAAATGTGGAGCAGTCAGTAATAAATGTGATACAGTCAGTAATAAATGTTATGCAGTCAGTAATAAATGTGATACAGCCAGTAATAAATGTGGAGCAGTCAGTAATAAATGTGATACAGCCAGTAATAAATGTGGAGCAGTCAGTAATAAATGTGATACAGTCAGTAATAAATGTTATGCAGTCAGTAATAAATGTGATACAGCCAGTAATAAATGTGATACAGCCAGTAATAAATGTGGAGCAGTCAGTAATAAATGTGATGTAGTCAGTAATAAATGTGATATAGTCAGTAATAAATGTGGAGCAGTCAGTAATAAATGTGATGTAGTCAGTAATAAATGTTATGCAGTCAGTAATAAATGTGATACAGCCAGTAATAAATGTGGAGCAGTCAGTAATAAATGTGATGTAGTCAGTAATAAATGTGGAGCAGTAAGTAATAAATGTGATACAGTCAGTAATAAATGTGATACAGTCAGTAATAAATGTGATACAGCCAGTAATAAATGTGATACAGTCAGTAATAAATGTGATACAGCCAGTAATAAATGTGATGCCGTCAGTAATAAATGTGATACAGTCAGTAATAAATGTGTAGCAGTCAGTAATAAATGTGATGCAGTCAGTAATAAATGTGGAGCAGTCAGTAATAAATGTGATGCAGTCAGTAATAAATGTGGAGCAGTCAGTAATAAATGTGATGCAGTCAGTAATAAATGTGGAGCAGTCAGTAATAAATGTGGAGCAGTCAGTAATAAATGTGATACAGCCAGTAATAAATGTGATGCCGTCAGTAATAAATGTGATATAGTCAGTAATAAATGTGATACAGTCAGTAATAAATGTGATACAGTCAGTAATAAATATGATGCAGTCAGTAATAAATGTGGAGCAGTCAGTAATACATGTGATGCAGTCAGTAATAAATGTGGAGCAGTCAGTAATAAATGTGATACAGTCAGTAATAAATGTGATGCAGTCAGTAATAAATGTGATACAGTCAGTAATAAATATGATGCAGTCAGTAATAAATGTGATGCAGTCAGTAATAAATGTGGAGCAGTCAGTAATACATGTGATGCAGTCAGTAATAAATGTGGAGCAGTCAGTAATAAATGTGGTGCAGTCAGTAATAAATGTGATACAGTCAGTAATAAATGTGATACAGTCAGTAATAAATGTGGAGCAGTCAGTAATAAACGTGGAGCAGTTAGTAATAAATGTGATGCAGTCAGTAATAAATGTGATACAATCAGTAATAAATGTGGAGCAGTCAGTAATAAATGTGATACAGTCAGTAATAAATGTGGAGCAGTCAGTAATAAATGTGGAGCAGTCAGTAATAAATGTGATGCAGTCAGTAATAAATGTGATACAGTCAGTAATAAATGTGGAGCAGTCAGTAATAAATGTGGAGCAGACAGTAATAAATGTGATGTAGTCAGTAATAAATGTGGAGCAGTCAGTAATAAATGTGGTGCAGTCAGTAATAAATGTGATACAGTCAGTAATAAATGTGATACAGTCAGTAATAAATGTGGAGCAGTCAGTAATAAATGTGATGCAGTCAGTAATAAATGTGGAGCAGTCAGTAATAAATGTGATGCCGTCAGTAATAAATGTGAAGCAGTCAGTAATAAATGTGATATAGTCAGTAATAAATGTGATGCAGTCAGTAATAAATGTGGAGCAGTCAGTAATAAATGTGGAGCAGTCAGTAATAAATGTGAAGCAGTCAGTAATAAATGTGATGCAGTCAGTAATAAATGTGGAGCAGTCAGTAATAAATGTGGAGCAGTCAGTAATAAATGTGATGTAGTCAGTAATAAATGTGATACAGTCAGTAATAAATGTGATGCCGTCAGTAATAAATGTGAAGCAGTCAGTAATAAATGTGGAGCAGTTAGTAATAAATGTGATACAGTCAGTAATAAATGTGATACAGTCAGTAATAAATGTGGAGCAGTCAGTAATAAATGTGATACAGTCAGTAATAAATGTGATGTAGTCAGTAATAAATGTGATACAGTCAGTAATAAATGTGGAGCAGTCAGTAATAAATGTGATACAGTCAGTAATAAATGTGGAGCAGTCAGTAATAAATGTGATGCAGTCAGTAATAAATGTGGAGCAGTCAGTAATAAATGTGATGCCGTCAGTAATAAATGTGAAGCAGTCAGTAATAAATGTGATATAGTCAGTAATAAATGTGATCCAGTCAGTAATAAATGTGGTGCAGTCAGTAATAAATGTGATACAGTCAGTAATAAATGTGATACAGTCAGTAATAAATGTGGAGCAGTCAGTAATAAATGTGATGCAGTCAGTAATAAATGTGGAGCAGTCAGTAATAAATGTGATGCCGTCAGTAATAAATGTGAAGCAGTCAGTAATAAATGTGATATAGTCAGTAATAAATGTGATCCAGTCAGTAATAAATGTGGAGCAGTCAGTAATAAATGTGATGCCGTCAGTAATAAATGTGAAGCAGTCAGTAATAAATGTGATATAGTCAGTAATAAATGTGATGCAGTCAGTAATAAATGTGATATAGTCAGTAATAAATGTGGAGCAGTCAGTAATAAATGTGGAGCAGTCAGTAATAAATGTGGAGCAGTCAGTAATAAATGTGGAGCAGTCAGTAATAAATGTGGAGCAGTCAGTAATAAATGTGATATAGTCAGTAATAAATGTGATATAGTCAGTAATAAATGTGATACAGTCAGTAATAAATGTGATGCAATTAGTAATAAATGTGATACAGTCAGTAATAAATGTTTTGCAGTCAGTAATAAATGTGATATAGTCAGTAATAAATGTGATGTAGTCAGTAATAAATGTGATGTAGTCAGCAATAAATGTGATGCAATTAGTAATAAATGTGATACAGTCAGTAATAAATGTTTTGCAGTCAGTAATACATATGGAGCAGTCAGTAATAAATGTGGTGCAGTCAGTAATAAATGTGATATTGTCAGTAATAAATGTGATACAGTCAGTAATAAATGTGGAGCAGTCAGTAATAAATGTGATGCAGTCAGTAATAAATGTGATATAGTCAGTAATAAATGTGATACAGTCAGTAATAAATGTGATGCAGTCAGTAATAAATGTTATACAGTCAGTAATAAATGTGATACAGTCAGTAATAAATGTGAAGCAGTCAGTAATAAATGTGATGTAGTTAGTAAGAAATGTGGAGCAGTCAGTAATAAATGTGATGCAGTCAGTAATAAATGTAATACAGTCAGTAATAAATGTGGAGTAGTCAGTAATAAATGTGGAGCAGTCAGTAATAAATGTGATACAGTCAGTAATAAATGTTTTGCAGTCAGTAATAAATGTGGAGCAGTCAGTAATAAATGTGGTGCAGTCAGTAATAAATGTGATACTGTCAGTAATAAATGTGATACAGTCAGTAA
The DNA here is from genome assembly GCF_040894005.1 of Engystomops pustulosus. Taxonomy (NCBI): domain Eukaryota; kingdom Metazoa; phylum Chordata; class Amphibia; order Anura; family Leptodactylidae; genus Engystomops; species Engystomops pustulosus. The sequence goes on from NC_092417.1 coordinate 292,212, forward strand.
TAAATGTGGAGCAGTCAGTAATAAATGTGAAGCAGTCAGTAATAAATGTGGAGCAGTCAGTAATAAATGTGAAGCAGTCAGTAATAAATGTGGAGCAGTCAGTAATAAATGTGGTGCAGTCAGTAATAAATGTGATACAGTCAGTAATAAATGTGATGCAATTAGTAATAAATGTGATACAGTCAGTAATAAATGTTTTGCAGTCAGTAATAAATGTGATACAGTCAGTAATAAATGTGATGCAGTCAGTAATAAATGTGGAGCAGTCAGTAATAAATGTGGAGCAGTCAGTAATAAATGTGGTGCAGTCAGTAATAAATGTGATACTGTCAGTAATAAATGTGATACAGTCAGTAATAAATGTGGAGCAGTCAGTAATAAATGTGATGCAGTCAGTAATAAATATGGAGCAGTCAGTAATAAATGTGATGCAGTCAGTAATAAATGTGGAGCAGTCAGTAATAAATGTGGTGCAGTCAGTAATAAATGTGATACTGTCAGTAATAAATGTGATACAGTCAGTAATAAATGTGGAGCAGTCAGTAATAAATGTGATACAGTCAGTAATAAATGTGGAGCAGTCAGTAATAAATGTGGTGCAGTCAGTAATAAATGTGATACTGTCAGTAATAAATGTGATACAGTCAGTAATAAATGTGGAGCAGTCAGTAATAAATGTGAAGCAGTCAGTAATAAATGTGGAGCAGTCAGTAATAAATGTGAAGCAGTCAGTAATAAATGTGGAGCAGTCAGTAATAAATGTGGTGCAGTCAGTAATAAATGTGATACAGTCAGTAATAAATGTGATGCAATTAGTAATAAATGTGATACAGTCAGTAATAAATGTTTTGCAGTCAGTAATAAATGTGATACAGTCAGTAATAAATGTGATGCAGTCAGTAATAAATGTGGAGCAGTCAGTAATAAATGTGGAGCAGTCAGTAATAAATGTGGTGCAGTCAGTAATAAATGTGATACTGTCAGTAATAAATGTGATACAGTCAGTAATAAATGTGGAGCAGTCAGTAATAAATGTGATGCAGTCAGTAATAAATATGGAGCAGTCAGTAATAAATGTGATGCAGTCAGTAATAAATGTGGAGCAGTCAGTAATAAATGTGGTGCAGTCAGTAATAAATGTGATACTGTCAGTAATAAATGTGATACAGTCAGTAATAAATGTGGAGCAGTCAGTAATAAATGTGATACAGTCAGTAATAAATGTGGAGCAGTCAGTAATAAATGTGGAGCAGTCAGTAATAAATGTGATGCAGTCAGTAATAAATATGGAGCAGTCAGTAATAAATGTGATGCAGTCAGTAATAAATGTTATACAGTCAGTAATAAATGTGATACAGTCAGTAATAAATGTGCAGCAGTCGGTAATAAATGTGATGTAGTTAGTAATAAATGTGATACAGTCAGTAATAAATGTGGAGCAGTCAGTAATAAATGTGATGCAGTCAGTAATAAATGTGATACAGTCAGTAATAAATGTTTTGCAGTCAGTAATAAATGTGGAGCAGTCAGTAATAAATGTGGTGCAGTCAGTAATAAATGTGATACTGTCAGTAATAAATGTGATACAGTCAGTAATAAATGTGGAGCAGTCAGTAATAAATGTGAAGCAGTCAGTAATAAATGTGGAGCAGTCAGTAATAAATGTGAAGCAGTCAGTAATAAATGTGGAGCAGTCAGTAATAAATGTGATGCAGTCAGTAATAAATGTGATACAGTCAGTAATAAATGTGGAGCAGTCAGTAATAAATATGATGCAGTCAGTAATAAATGTGATGTAGTCAGTAATAAATGTGGAGCAGTCAGTAATAAATGTGATGCAGTCAGTAATAAATGTGATGTAGTCAGTAATAAATGTGGAGCAGTCAGTAATAAATGTGGAGCAGTAAGTAATAAATGTGATGCAGTCAGTAATAAATGTGATGTAGTCAGTAATAAATGTGGAGCAGTCAGTAATAAATGTGGAGCAGTAAGTAATAAATGTGATGCAGTCAGTAATAAATGTGATACAGTCAGTAATAAATGTGGAGCAGTCAGTAATAAATGTGGAGCAGTCAGTAATAAATGTGATGCAGTCAGTAATAAATGTGATACAGTCAGTAATAAATGTGGAGCAGTCAGTAATAAATGTGATGCAGTCAGTAATAAATGTGATACAGTCAGTAATAAATGTGATACAGTCAGTAATAAATGTGGAGCAGTCAGTAATAAATGTGATGCAGTCAGTAATAAATGTGATACAGTCAGTAATAAATGTGATGCAGTCAGTAATAAATGTGATGCCGTCAGTAATAAATGTGGTGTAGTCAGTAATAAATGTGATATAGTCAGTAATAAATGTGGAGCAGTCAGTAATAAATGTGGAGCAGTCAGTAATAAATGTGATGCCGTCAGTAATACATGTGATACAGTCAGTAATAAATGTGGAGCAGTCAGTAATAAATGTGATACAGTCAGTAATAAATGTGATGCAGTCAGTAATAAACGTGATACAGTCAGTAATAAATGTGATGCAATTAGTAATAAATGTGATACAGTCAGTAATAAATGTGATGCAGTCAGTAATAAATGTTTTGCAGTCAGTAATACATATGGAGCAGTCAGTAATAAATGTGGTGCAGTCAGTAATAAATGTGATACAGTCAGTAATAAATGTGGAGCAGTCAGTAATAAATGTGGAGCAGTCAGTAATAAATGTGAAGCAGTCAGTAATAAATGTGATACAGTCAGTAATAAATGTGGAGCAGTCAGTAATAAATGTGGAGCAGTCAGTAATAAATGTAGAGCAGTCAGTAATAAATGTGATACAGTCAGTAATAAATGTGGAGCAGTCAGTAATAAATGTGGAGCAGTCAGTAATAAATGTGATGCAGTCAGTAATAAATGTGATACAGTCAGTAATAAATGTGGAGCAGTCAGTAATAAATGTGATGCAGTCAGTAATAAATGTGGAGCAGTCAGTAATAAATGTGGAGCAGTCAGTAATAAATGTGATGCAGTCAGTAATAAATGTGATACAGTCAGTAATAAATATGATGCAGTCAGTAATAAATGTGATGTAGTCAGTAATAAATGTGAAGCAGTCAGTAATAAATGTGGAGCAGTCAGTAATAAATGTGGAGCAGTCAGTAATAAATGTGATGCAGTCAGTAATAAATGTGATACAGTCAGTAATAAATGTGATGTAGTCAGTAATAAATGTGGAGCAGTCAGTAATAAATGTGATGCAGTCAGTAATAAATGTGGAGCAGTCAGTAATAAATGTGGAGCAGTCAGTAATAAATGTGGAGCAGTCAGTAATAAATGTGATGCAGTCAGTAATAAATGTGATACAGTCAGTAATAAATATGATGCAGTCAGTAATAAATGTGATGTAGTCAGTAATAAATGTGGAGCAGTCAGTAATAAATGTGGTGCAGACAGTAATAAATGTGATGCAGTCAGTAACATATGTGGAGCAGTCAGTAATAAATGTGATGCAGTCAGTAATAAATGTGGAGCAGTCAGTAATAAATGTGATGTAGTCAGTAATAAATGAGATGCAGTCAGTAATAAATGTGATGCAGTCAGTAATAAATGTGGAGCAGTCAGTAATAAATGTGATGTAGTCAGTAATAAATGAGATGCAGTCAGTAATAAATGTGGAGCAGTCAGTAATAAATGTGGAGCAGTCAGTAATAAATGTGATACAGTCAGTAATAAATGTGGTGCAGACAGTAATAAATGTGATGCAGTCAGTAATAAATGTGGAGCAGTCAGTAATAAATGTGATACAGTCAGTAATAAATGTGGTGCAGACAGTAATAAATGTGATGCAGTCAGTAATAAATGTGGAGCAGTCAGTAATAAATGTGGTGCAGTCGGTAATAAATGTGGAGCAGTCAGTAATAAATGTGGAGCAGTCGGTAATAAATGTGATACAGTCAGTAATAAATGTGATGCCGTCAGTAATAAATGTGATACAGTCAGTAATAAATGTGGAGCAGTCAGTAATAAATGTGGAGCAGTCAGTAATAATTGTGATACAGTCAGTAATAAATGTGGAGCAGTCATTAATAAATGTTGAGCAGTCAGTAATAAATGTGATGCAGTCAGTAATAAATGTGATACAGTCAGTAATAAATATGATGCAGTCAGTAATAAATGTGGAGCAGTCAGTAACATATGTGGAGCAGTCAGTAATAAATGTGATGCAGTCAGTAATAAATGTGATACAGTCAGTAATAAATATGATGCAGTCAGTAATAAATGTGATGCAGTCAGTAACATATGTGGAGCAGTCAGTAATAAATGTGATACAGTCAGTAATAAATGTGAAGCAGTAAGTAATAAATGTGATACAGTCAGTAATAAATGTGATGTAGTCAGTAATAAATGTGGAGCAATCAGTAATAAATGTGGAGCAGTCAGTAATAAATGTGGAGCAGTCAGTAATAAATGTGATACAGTCAGTAATAAATGTGGAGCAGTCAGTAATAAATGTGATGCAGTCAGTAATAAATGTGGAGCAGTCACTAATAAATGTGATGCAGTCAGTAATAAATGTGATGCAGTCAGTAATAAATGTGGAGCAGTCAGTAATAAATGTGGAGGAGTCAGTAATAAATGTGGAGCAGTCAGTAATAAATGTGGAGGAGTCAGTAATAAATGTGAAGCAGTCAGTAATAAATGTGAAGCAGTCAGTAATAAATGTGATGCAGTCAGTAATAAATGTGATGCAGTCAGTAATAAATGTGATGCAGTCAGTAATAAATGTGGAGCATTCAGTAATAAATGTGATGCAGTCAGTAATAAATGTGATACAGTCAGTAATAAATGTGATGCAGTCAATAGTAAATGTGGAGCAGTCAGTAAAAAATGTGATGCAGTCAGTAATAAATATGGAGCAGTGAGTAAAAAATGTGATGTAGTCAGTAATAAATGTAGAGCAGTCAGTAATAAATGTGGAGCAGTGAGTAAAAAATGTGATGTAGTCAGTAATAAATGTGAAGCAGTCAGTAATAAATGTGGAGCAGTCAGTAATAAATGTGATGCAGTCAGTAATAAATGTGATGTAGTCAGTAATAAATGTGAAGCAGTCAGTAATAAATGTGGAGCAGTCAGTAATAAATGTGATGCAGTCAGTAATAAATGTGGAACAGTCAGTAATAAATGAGGAGCAGTCAGTAATAAATGTGGAGCAGTCAGTAATAAATGTGATGCAGTCATTAATAAATGTGATGCATGCAGTAATAAATGTGGAGCAGTCAGTAATAAATGTGATGCAGTCAGTAATAAATGTGGAGCAGTCAGTAATAAATGTGATGCAGTCATTAATAAATGTGATGCATGCAGTAATAAATGTGGAGCAGTCAGTAATAAATGTGATGCAGTCAGTAATAAATGTGGAGCAGTCAGTAATAAATGTGATGCACTCATTAATAAATGTGATGCATGCAGTAATAAATGAGGAGCAGTCAGTAATAAATGTGGAGCAGTCAGTAATAAATGTGATGCAGTCATTAATAAATGTGATGCATGCAGTAATAAATGTGGAGCAGTCAGTAATAAATGTGATGCAGTCAGTAATAAATGTGATGTAGTCAGTAATAAATGTGAAGCAGTCAGTAATAAATGTGGAGCAGTCAGTAATAAATGTGGAGCAGTCAGTAATAAATGTGATACAGTCAGTAATAAATGTGATGCAGTCAGTAATAAATGTGATGCAGTCAGTAATAAATGTGGAACAGTCAGTAATAAATGAGGAGCAGTCAGTAATAAATGTGGAGCAGTCAGTAATAAATGTGATACAGTCATTAATAAATGTGATGCATGCAGTAATAAATGTGGAGCTGTCAGTAATAAATGTGCAGCAGTCAGTAATAAATGTGATGTAGTCAGTAATGAATGTGCAGCAGTCAGTAATAAATGTGATGCAGTCAGTAATAAATGTGATGTAGTCAGTAATGAATGTGCAGCAGTCAGTAATAAATGTGATACAGTCAGTAATAAATGTGGAGCAGTCAGTAATTAATGTGATACAGTCAGTAATAAATGTGGAGCAGTCAGTAATAAATATGGAGCAGTCAGTAATAAATGTGATACAGTCAGTAATAAATGTCATGCAGTCAGTAATAAATATGGAGCAGTCAGTAATAAATGTGATACAGTCAGTAATAAATGTGATACAGTCAGTAATAAATGTGATGTAGTCAGTAATAAATGTGGAGCAGTCAGTAATAAATGTGATGCAGTCAGTAATAAATGTGATACAGTCAGTAATAAATGTGGAGCAGTCAGTAATAAATGTGGAGCAGTCAGTAATAAATGTGATACAGTCATTAATAAATGTGGAGCAGTAAGTAATAAATGTATTACAGTCAGTAATAAATGTGATACAGTCAGTAATAAATGTGATGCAGTAAGTAATAAATGTGATACAGTCAGTAATAAATGTGGAGCAGTCAGTAATAAATGTGATGCAGTCAGTAATAAATATGGAGCAGTCAGTAATAAATGTGGAGCATTCAGTAATAAATGTGATGCAGTCAGTAATAAATGTGATGCAGTTAGTAATAAATGTGGAGCAGTCAGTAATAAATGTGATACAGTCATTAATAAATGTGGAGCATTCAGTAATAAATGTGATGCAGTCAGTAATAAATGTGGAACAGTCAGTAATAAATGTGGAGCAGTCAGTAATAAATGTGATACAGTCAGTAATAAATGTGGAGCAGTCAGTAATAAATGTGATGCAGTCAGTAATAAATATGGAGCAGTGAGTAAAAAATGTAATGTAGTCAGTAATAAATGTGGAGCAGTCAGTAATAAATGTGGAGCATTCAGTAATAAATGTGATGCAGTCAGTAATAAATGTGGAACAGTCAGTAATAAATGTGGAGCAGTCAGTAATAAATGTGATGCAGTCAGTAATAAATGTGATGTAGTCAGTAATAAATGTGGAGCAGTCAGTAATAATTGTGATACAGTCAGTAATAAATTTGGAGCAGTCAGTAATAAATGTGGAGCAGTCAGTAATAAATGTGATACAGTCAGTAATAAATGTGGAGCAGTCAGTAATAAATGTGATACAGTCATTAATAAATGTGGAGCAGTCAGTAATAAATGTGATACAGTCAGTAATAAATGTGGAGCAGTCAGTAATAAATGTGATACAGTCAGTAATAAATGTGATGCATTCAGTAATAAATGTGATGCAGTCAGTAATAAATGTGATACAGTCAGTAATAAATGTGATACAGTCAGTAATAAATGTGGAGCAGTCAGTAATAAATGTGGAGCAGTCAGTAATAAATGTGATACAGTCAGTAATAAATGTGATGCAGTCAGTAATAAATGTGGAGCAGTCAGTAATAAATGTGGAGCAGTCAGTAATAAATGTGATACAGTCAGTAATAAATGTGGAGCAGTCAGTAATAAATGTGGAGCAGTCAGTAATAAATGTGAAGCAGTCAGTAATAAATGTGGAGCAGTCAGTAATAAACGTGATGCAGTCAGTAATAAATGTGATACAGTCAGTAATAAATGTGGAGCAGTCAGTAATAAATGTGAAGCAGTCAGTAATAAATGTGGAGCAGTCAGTAATAAATGTGGAGCAGTCAGGAATAAATGTGATACAGTCAGTATTAAATGTGGAGCAGTCAGTAATAAATGTGGAGCAGTCAGTAATAAATGAGATGCAGTCAGTAATAAATGTGGAGCAGTCAGTAATAAATGTGATGTAGTCAGTAATAAATGTGGAGCAGTCAGTAATAAATGTGGAGCAGTCAGTAATAAATGTGATACAGTCAGTAATACATGTGGAGCAGTCAGTAATAAATGTGATGTAGTCAGTAATAAATGTGGAGCAGTCAGTATTAAATGTAGAGCAGTCAGGAATAAATGTGATACAGTCAGTAATAAATGTGGAGCAGTCAGTAATAAATGTGATGCAGTCAGTAATAAATGTGATACAGTCAGTAATAAATGTGATACAGTCATTAATAAATGTGGAGCAGTCAGTAATAAATGTAATGCAGTCAGTAATAAATGTGATACAGTCAGTAATAAATGTGATACAGTCAGTAATAAATGTGCAGCAGTCAGTAATAAATGTGATACAGTCAGTAATAAATGTGGAGCAGTCAGTAATAAATGTGGAGCAGTCAGTAATAAATGTGAAGCAGTCAGTAATAAATGTGGAGCAGTCAGTAATAAACGTGATGCAGTCAGTAATAAATGTGATGCAGTCAGTAATAAATGTGCTACAGTCAGTAATAAATGTGGAGCAGTCAGTAATAAATGTGATACAGTCAGTAATAAATGTGATGTAGTCAGTAATAAATGTGGAGCAGTCAGTAATAAATGTGATGCAGTCAGTAATAAATGTGGAGCAGTCAGTAATAAATGTGGAGCAGTCAGTAATAAATGTGGAGCAGTCAGTAATAAATGTGATGCAGTCAGTAATAAATGTGGAGCAGTCAGTAATAAATGTGAAGCAGTCAGTAATAAATGTGGAGCAGTCAGTAATAAATGTGATGCAGTCAGTAATAAATGTGATACAGTCAGTAATAAATGTGATACAGTCAGTAATAAATGTGGAGCAGTCAGTAATAAATGTGGAGCAGTCAGTAATAAATGTGAAGCAGTCAGTAATAAATGTGATACAGCCAGTAATAAATGTGGAGCAGTCAGTAATAAATGTGATACAGTCATTAATAAATGTGGAGCAGTCAGTAATAAATGTGATGCAGTCAGTAATAAATGTGATACAGTCAGTAATAAATGTGGAGCAGTCAGTAATAAATGTGATACAGTCAGTAATACATGTGGAGCAGTCAGTAATAAATGTGGAGCAGTCAGTAATAAATGTGGAGCAGTCAGTAATAAATGTGATACAGTCATTAATAAATGTGGAGCAGTCAGTAATAAATGTGATGCAGTCAGTAATAAATGTGGAGCAGTCAGTAATACATATGGAGCAGTCAGTAATAAATGTGGAGCAGTCAGTAATAAATGTGGAGCAGTCAGTAATAAATGTGCAGCAGTCAGTAATAAATGTGGAGCAGTCAGTAATAAATGTGGAGCAGTCAAAAATAAATGTGATGCAGTCAGTAATAAATGTGGAGCAGTCAGTAATAAATGTGGAGCAGTCAGTAATAAATGTGATACAGTCAGTAATAAATGTGGAGCAGTCAGTAATAAATGTGATACAGTCAGTAATAAATGTGATACAGTCAGTTAAAAATGTGGAGCAGTCAGTAATAAATGTGGAGCAGTCAGTAATAAATGTGATACAGTCAGTAATAAATGTGGAGCAGTCAGTAATAAATGTGGAGCAGTCAGTAATAAATGTGATGTAGTCAGTAATAAATGTGATGCAGTCAGCAATAAATGTGATGTAGTCAGTAATAAACGTGGAGCAGTCAGTAATAAATGTGGAGCAGTCAGTAATAAATGTGATACAGTCAGTAATAAATGTGATGCAGTCAGTAATAAATGTGGAGCAGTCAGTAATAAATGTGGAGCAGTCAGTATTAAATGTGATACAGTCAGGAATAAATGTGGAGCAGTCAGTAATAAATGAGATGCAGTCAGTAATAAATGTGGAGCAGTCAGTAATAAATGTGGAGCAGTCAGTAATAAATGTGATGCAATCAGTAATAAATGTGGAGCAGTCAGTAAAAAATGTGATGTAGTCAGTAATAAATGTGGAGCAGTCAGTAATAAATGTGGAGCATTCAGTAATAAATGTGATGCAGTCAGTAATAAATGTGGAACAGTCAGTAATAAATGTGATGCAGTCAGTAATAAATGTGATACAGTCAGTAATAAATGTGATGTAGTCAGTAATAAACGTGGAGCAGTCAGTAATAAATGTGATGCAGTCAGTAATAAATGTGGAGCAGTCAGTAATAAATGTGATACAGTCAGGAATAAATGTGGAGCAGTCAGTAATAAATGTGATGTAGTCAGTAATAAATGTGGAGCAGTCAGTAATAAATGTGGAGCATTCAGTAATAAATGTGATGCAGTCAGTAATAAATGTGGAACAGTCAGTAATAAATGTGATGCAGTCAATAGTAAATGTGGAGCAGTGAGTAAAAAATGTGATGTAGTCAGTAATAAATGTGGAGCAGTCAGTAATAAATGTGGAGCAGTGAGTAAAAAATGTGATGTAGTCAGTAATAAATGTGAAGCAGTCAGTAATAAATGTGGAGCAGTCAGTAATAAATGTGATGCAGTCAGTAATAAATGTGATGTAGTCAGTAATAAATGTGAAGCAGTCAGTAATAAATGTGGAGCAGTCAGTAATAAATGTGGAGCAGTCAGTAATAAATGTGGAGCAGTCAGTAATAAATGTGGAGCATTCAGTAATAAATTTGATGCAGTCAGTAATAAATGTGGAACAGTCAGTAATAAATGAGGAGCAGTCAGTAATAAATGTGGAGCAGTCAGTAATAAATGTGATGTAGTCAGTAATAAATGTGATACAGTCAGTAATAAATGTGATACAGTCAGTAATAAATGTGATGCAGTCAGTAATAAATGTGATGTAGTCAGTAATAAATGTGGAGCAGTCAGTAATTAATGTGATACAGTCAGTAATAAATGTGCAGCAGTCAGTAATAAATGTGATACAGTCAGTAATAAATGTGGAGCAGTCAGTAATTAATGTGATACAGTCAGTAATAAATGTGGAGCAGTCAGTAATAAATATGGAGCAGTCAGTAATAAATGTGATACAGTCAGTAATAAATGTGGAGCAGTCAGTAATAAATGTGATACAGTCAGTAATAAATGTCATGCAGTCAGTAATAAATATGGAGCAGTCAGTAATAAATGTGATACAGTCAGTAATAAATGTGATGTAGTCAGTAATAAATGTGGAGCAGTCAGTAATAAATGTGATACAGTCATTAATAAATGTGGAGCAGTCAGTAATAAATGTGATACAGTCAGTAATAAATGTGGAGCAGTCAGTAATAAATGTGATGCAGTCAGTAATAAATATGGAGCAGTCAGTAATAAATGTGGTGCAGTCAGTAATAAATGTGATGTAGTCAGTTATAAATGTGATGCAGTCAGTAATAAATATGATGTAGTCAGTAATAAATGTGATGTAGTCAGTAATAAATGTGGAGCAGTCAGTAATAAATGTGGAGCATTCAGTAATAAATGTGATGCAGTCAGTAATAAATGTGATACAGTCAGTAATAAATGTGATACAGTCAGTAATAAATGTGGAGCAGTCAGTAATAAATGTGGAACAGTCAGTAATAAATGTGGAGCAGTCAGTAATAAATGTGATGCAGTCAGTAATTAATGTGATGTAGTCAGTAATAAATGTGGAGCAGTCAGTAATAAATGTGATATAGTCAGTAATAAATGTGATGCAGTCAGTAATAAATGTGATGTAGTCAGTAATAAATGTGGAGCAGTCAGTAATAAATGTGGAGCAGTCAGTAATAAATGTGATACAGTCAGTAATAAATGTGGAGCAGTCAGTAATAAATATGATACAGTCAGTAATAAATGTGGAGCAGTCAGTAATAAATGTGATACAGTCAGTAATAAATGTGGAGCAGTCAGTAATAAATGTGATGCAGTCAGTAATAAATGTGATGTAGTCAGTAATAAATGTGGAGCAGTCAGTAATAAATGTGGAGCAGTCAGTAATAAATGTGATACAGTCAGTAATAAATGTGGAGCAGTCAGTAATAAATGTGATACAGTCAGTAATAAATGTGGAGCAGTCAGTAATAATTGTGATACAGTCAGTAATAAATTTGGAGCAGTCAGTAATAAATGTGGAGCAGTCAGTAATAAATGTGATACAGTCAGTAATAAATGTGGAGCAGTCAGTAATAAATGTGATACAGTCATTAATAAATGTGGAGCAGTCAGTAATAAATGTGATACAGTCAGTAATAAATGTGGAGCAGTCAGTAATAAATGTGATACAGTCAGTAATAAATGTGGAGCAGTCAGTAGTAAATGTGATGCAGTCAGTAATAAATGTGAAGCAGTCAGTAATAAATGTGATGTAGTCAGTAATAAATGTGATGCAGTCAGTAATAAATGTGATACAGTCAGTAATAAATGTGATACAGTCAGTAATAAATGTGGAGCAGTCAGTAATAAATGTGGAGCAGTCAGTAATAAATGTGATACAGTCAGTAATAAATGTGATGCAGTCAGTAATAAATGTGGAGCAGTCAGTAATAAATGTGGAGCAGTCAGTAATAAATGTGATACAGTCAGTAATAAATGTGGAGCAGTCAGTAATAAATGTGGAGCAGTCAGTAATAAATGTGAAGCAGTCAGTAATAAATGTGGAGCAGTCAGTAATAAACGTGATGCAGTCAGTAATAAATGTGATACAGTCAGTAATAAATGTGGAGCAGTCAGTAATAAATGTGAAGCAGTCAGTAATAAATGTGGAGCAGTCAGTAATAAATGTGGAGCAGTCAGGAATAAATGTGATACAGTCAGTATTAAATGTGGAGCATTCAGTAATAAATGTGGAGCAGTCAGTAATAAATGAGATGCAGTCAGTAATAAATGTGGAGCAGTCAGTAATAAATGTGATGTAGTCAGTAATAAATGTGGAGCAGTCAGTAATAAATGTAATGCAGTCAGGAATAAATGTGATACAGTCAGTAATAAATGTGGAGCAGTCAGTAATAAATGTGATGTAGTCAGTAATAAATGTGATACAGTCAGTAATAAATGTGATACAGTCATTAATAAATGTGGAGCAGTCAGTAATAAATGTAATGCAGTCAGTAATAAATGTGATACAGTCATTAATAAATGTGGAGCAGTCAGTAATAAATGTAATGCAGTCAGTAATAAATGTGATACAGTCAGTAATAAATGTGATACAGTCAGTAATAAATGTGCAGCAGTCAGTAATAAATGTGATGTAGTCAGTAATAAATGTGGAGCAGTCAGTAATAAATGTGGAGCAGTCAGTAATAAATGTGAAGCAGTCAGTAATAAATGTGGAGCAGTCAGTAATAAACGTGATGCAGTCAGTAATAAATGTGATGCAGTCAGTAATAAATGTGCTACAGTCAGTAATAAATGTGGAGCAGTCAGTAATAAATGTGATACAGTCAGTAATAAATGTGATGTAGTCAGTAATAAATGTGGAGCAGTCAGTAATAAATGTGATGCAGTCAGTAATAAATGTGGAGCAGTCAGTAATAAATGTGGAGCAGTCAGTAATAAATGTGGAGCAGTCAGTAATAAATGTGATGCAGTCAGTAATAAATGTGGAGCAGTCAGTAATAAATGTGAAGCAGTCAGTAATAAATGTGGAGCAGTCAGTAATAAATGTGATGCAGTCAGTAATAAATGTGATACAGTCAGTAATAAATGTGATACAGTCAGTAATAAATGTGGAGCAGTCAGTAATAAATGTGAAGCAGTCAGTAATAAATGTGATACAGCCAGTAATAAATGTGGAGCAGTCAGTAATAAATGTGATACAGTCATTAATAAATGTGGAGCAGTCAGTAATAAATGTGATGCAGTCAGTAATAAATGTGATACAGTCAGTAATAAATGTGGAGCAGTCAGTAATAAATGTGATACAGTCAGTAATACATGTGGAGCAGTCAGTAATAAATGTGGAGCAGTCAGTAATAAATGTGGAGCAGTCAGTAATAAATGTGATACAGTCATTAATAAATGTGGAGCAGTCAGTAATACATATGGAGCAGTCAGTAATAAATGTGGAGCAGTCAGTAATAAATGTGGAGCAGTCAGTAATAAATGTGATACAGTCAGTAATAAATGTGGAGCAGTCAGTAATAAATGTGATACAGTCAGTAATAAATGTGGAGCAGTCAGTAATAAATGTAATACAGTCAGTAATAAATGTGATACAGTCAGTAATAAATGTGGAGCAGTCAGTAATAAATGTGATACAGTCAGTAATAAATGTGCAGCAGTCAGTAATAAATGTGGAGCAGTCAGTAATAAATGTGGAGCAGTCAAAAATAAATGTGATGCAGTCAGTAATAAATGTGGAGCAGTCAGTAATAAATGTGGAGCAGTCAGTAATAAATGTGATACAGTCAGTAATAAATGTGGAGCAGTCAGTAATAAATGTGATACAGTCAGTAATAAATGTGGAGCAGTCAGTAATAAATGTGCAGCAGTCAGTAATAAATGTGGAGCAGTCAGTAATAAATGTGGAGCAGTCAAAAATAAATGTGATGCAGTCAGTAATAAATGTGGAGCAGTCAGTAATAAATGTGGAGCAGTCAGTAATAAATGTGATACAGTCAGTTAAAAATGTGGAGCAGTCAGTAATAAATGTGGAGCAGTCAGTAATAAATGTGATACAGTCAGTAATATATGTGATACAGTCAGTAATAAATGTGGAGCAGTCAGTAATAAATGTGGAGCAGTCAGTAATAAATGTGATGTAGTCAGTAATAAATGTGATGCAGTCAGCAATAAATGTGATGTAGTCAGTAATAAACGTGGAGCAGTCAGTAATAAATGTGGAGCAGTCAGTAATAAATGTGATACAGTCAGTAATAAATGTGATGCAGTCAGTAATAAATGTGGAGCAGTCAGTAATAAATGTGGAGCAGTCAGTAATAAATGTGATACAGTCAGGAATAAATGTGGAGCAGTCAGTAATAAATGAGATGCAGTCAGTAATAAATGTGGAGCAGTCAGTAATAAATGTGGAGCAGTCAGTAATAAATGTGATGCAGTCAGTAATAAATGTATTACAGTCAGTAATAAATGTGGAGCAGTCAGTAATAAATGTGGAGCAGTCAGTAATAAATGTGATGTAGTCAGTAATAAATGTGATACAGTCAGTAATAAATGTGGAGCAGTCAGTAATAAATGTGATGCAGTCAGTAATAAATGTGAAGCAGTCAGTAATAAATGTGATACAGCCAGTAATAAATGTGGAGCAGTCAGTAATAAATGTGATACAGCCAGTAATAAATGTGAAGCAGTCAGTAATAAATGTGATACAGCCAGTAATAAATGTGGAGCAGTCAGTAATAAATGTGATGCAGTCAGTCATAAATGTCAGTCAGTAATAAATGTAATGCAGTCAGTAATAAATGTGATACAGTCAGTAATAAATGTGATACAGTCAGTAATAAATGTGGAGCAGTCAGTAATAAATGTGATACAGTCAGTAATAAATGTGGAGCAGTCAGTAATAAATGTGGAGCAGTCAGTAATAAACGTGATACAGTCAGTAATAAATGTGATACAGTCAGTAATAAATGTGATACAGTCAGTAATAAATGTGGAGCAGTCAGTAATAAATGTGAAGCAGTCAGTAATAAATGTGGAGCAGTCAGTAATAAATGTGGAGCAGTCAGGAATAAATGTGATACAGTCAGTATTAAATGTGGAGCAGTCAGTAATAAATGAGATGCAGTCAGTAATAAATGTGGAGCAGTCAGTAATAAATGTGATGCAGTCAGTAATAAATGTGGAGCAGTCAGTAATAAATGTGATACAGTCAGTAATAAATGTAATGCAGTCAGTAATAAATGTGATACAGTCAGTAATAAATGTGGAGCAGTCAGTAATAAATGTAATGCAGTCATTAATAAATGTGGAGCAGTCAGTAATAAATGTGGTGCAGTCAGTAATAAATGTGGAGCAGTCAGTAATAAATGTGATGCAGTCAGTAATAAATGTGCTACAGTCAGTAATAAATGTGATACAGTCAGTAATAAATGTGGAGCAGTCAGTAATAAATGTGATGCAGTCAGTAATAAATGTGCAGCAGTCAGTAATAAATGTGATACAGTCAGTAATAAATGTGGAGCAGTCAGTAATAAATGTGGAGCAGTCAGTAATAAATGTGAAGCAGTCAGTAATAAATGTGGAGCAGTCAGTAATAAACGTGATGCAGTCAGTAATAAATGTGATACAGTCAGTAATAAATGTGGAGCAGTCAGTAATAAATGTGGAGCAGTCAGTAATAAATGTGATACAGTCAGTAATAAATGTGGAGCAGTCAGTAATAAACGTGATGCAGTCAGTAATAAATGTGATACAGTCAGTAATAAATGTGGAGCAGTCAGTAATAAATGTGGAGCAGTCAGTAATAAATGTGATACAGTCAGTAATAAATGTGGAACAGTCAGTAATAAATGTGAAGCAGTCAGTAATAAATGTGGAGCAGTCAGTAATAAATGTGGAGCAGTCAGTAATAAATGTGGAGCAGTCAGTAATAAATGTGGAGCAGTCAGGAATAAATGTGATACAGTCAGTATTAAATGTGGAGCAGTCAGTAATAAATGTGGTGCAGTCAGTAATAAATGAGATGCAGTCAGTAATAAATGTGGAGCAGTCAGTAATAAATGTGAGCAGTCAGTAATAAATGTGATGCAGTCAGTAATAAATATGGAGCAGTCAGAAATAAATGTAATACAGTTAGTAATAAATGTGGAGCAGTCAGTAATAAATGTGGAGCAGTCAGTAATAAATGTGATACAGTCAGTAATAAATGTGATTCAATCAGTAATAAATGTGGAGTAGTCAGTAATAAATGTGGAACAGTCAGTAATAAATGTGAAGCAGTCAGTAATAAATGTGATACAGTCAGTAATAAATGTGGAGCAGTCAGTAATAAATGTGGAGCAGTCAGTAATAAATGTGATGTAGTCAGTAATAAATGTGATACAGTCAGTAATAAATGTGGAGCAGTCAGTAATAAATGTGATGCAGTCAGTAATAAATGTGAAGCAGTCAGTAATAAATGTGATACAGCCAGTAATAAATGTGGAGCAGTCAGTAATAAATGTGATACAGCCAGTAATAAATGTGAAGCAGTCAGTAATAAATGTGATACAGCCAGTAATAAATGTGGAGCAGTCAGTAATAAATGTGATGCAGTCAGTCATAAATGTCAGTCAGTAATAAATGTAATGCAGTCAGTAATAAATGTATTACAGTCAGTAATAAATGTGGAGCAGTCAGTAATAAATGTGGAGCAGTCAGTAATAAATGTGATACAGTCAGTAATAAATGTGGAGCAGTCAGTAATAAATGTGATACAGTCAGTAATAAATGTGGAGCAGTCAGTAATAATTGTGATACAGTCAGTAATAAATTTGGAGCAGTCAGTAATAAATGTGGAGCAGTCAGTAATAAATGTGATACAGTCAGTAATAAATGTGGAGCAGTCAGTAATAAATGTGATACAGTCATTAATAAATGTGGAGCAGTCAGTAATAAATGTGATACAGTCAGTAATAAATGTGGAGCAGTCAGTAATAAATGTGATACAGTCAGTAATAAATGTGGAGCAGTCAGTAGTAAATGTGATGCAGTCAGTAATAAATGTGAAGCAGTCAGTAATAAATGTGATGTAGTCAGTAATAAATGTGATGCAGTCAGTAATAAATGTGATACAGTCAGTAATAAATGTGATACAGTCAGTAATAAATGTGGAGCAGTCAGTAATAAATGTGGAGCAGTCAGTAATAAATGTGATACAGTCAGTAATAAATGTGATGCAGTCAGTAATAAATGTGGAGCAGTCAGTAATAAATGTGGAGCAGTCAGTAATAAATGTGATACAGTCAGTAATAAATGTGGAGCAGTCAGTAATAAATGTGGAGCAGTCAGTAATAAATGTGAAGCAGTCAGTAATAAATGTGGAGCAGTCAGTAATAAACGTGATGCAGTCAGTAATAAATGTGATACAGTCAGTAATAAATGTGGAGCAGTCAGTAATAAATGTGAAGCAGTCAGTAATAAATGTGGAGCAGTCAGTAATAAATGTGGAGCAGTCAGGAATAAATGTGATACAGTCAGTATTAAATGTGGAGCATTCAGTAATAAATGTGGAGCAGTCAGTAATAAATGAGATGCAGTCAGTAATAAATGTGGAGCAGTCAGTAATAAATGTGATGTAGTCAGTAATAAATGTGGAGCAGTCAGTAATAAATGTAATGCAGTCAGGAATAAATGTGATACAGTCAGTAATAAATGTGGAGCAGTCAGTAATAAATGTGATGTAGTCAGTAATAAATGTGATACAGTCAGTAATAAATGTGATACAGTCATTAATAAATGTGGAGCAGTCAGTAATAAATGTAATGCAGTCAGTAATAAATGTGATACAGTCATTAATAAATGTGGAGCCGTCAGTAATAAATGTAATGCAGTCAGTAATAAATGTGATACAGTCAGTAATAAATGTGATACAGTCAGTAATAAATGTGCAGCAGTCAGTAATAAATGTGATACAGTCAGTAATAAATGTGGAGCAGTCAGTAATAAATGTGGAGCAGTCAGTAATAAATGTGAAGCAGTCAGTAATAAATGTGGAGCAGTCAGTAATAAACGTGATGCAGTCAGTAATAAATGTGATGCAGTCAGTAATAAATGTGCTACAGTCAGTAATAAATGTGGAGCAGTCAGTAATAAATGTGATACAGTCAGTAATAAATGTGATGTAGTCAGTAATAAATGTGGAGAAGTCAGTAATAAATGTGATGCAGTCAGTAATAAATGTGGAGCAGTCAGTAATAAATGTGGAGCAGTCAGTAATAAATGTGGAGCAGTCAGTAATAAATGTGATGCAGTCAGTAATAAATGTGGAGCAGTCAGTAATAAATGTGAAGCAGTCAGTAATAAATGTGGAGCAGTCAGTAATAAATGTGATGCAGTCAGTAATAAATGTGATACAGTCAGTAATAAATGTGATACAGTCAGTAATAAATGTGGAGCAGTCAGTAATAAATGTGAAGCAGTCAGTAATAAATGTGATACAGCCAGTAATAAATGTGGAGCAGTCAGTAATAAATGTGATACAGTCATTAATAAATGTGGAGCAGTCAGTAATAAATGTGATGCAGTCAGTAATAAATGTGATACAGTCAGTAATAAATGTGGAGCAGTCAGTAATAAATGTGATACAGTCAGTAATACATGTGGAGCAGTCAGTAATAAATGTGGAGCAGTCAGTAATAAATGTGGAGCAGTCAGTAATAAATGTGATACAGTCATTAATAAATGTGGAGCAGTCAGTAATACATATGGAGCAGTCAGTAATAAATGTGGAGCAGTCAGTAATAAATGTGGAGCAGTCAGTAATAAATGTGATACAGTCAGTAATAAATGTGGAGCAGTCAGTAATAAATGTAATACAGTCAGTAATAAATGTGCAGCAGTCAGTAATAAATGTGGAGCAGTCAGTAATAAATGTGGAGCAGTCAAAAATAAATGTGATGCAGTCAGTAATAAATGTGGAGCAGTCAGTAATAAATGTGGAGCAGTCAGTAATAAATGTGATACAGTCAGTAATAAATGTGGAGCAGTCAGTAATAAATGTGATACAGTCAGTAATAAATGTGGAGCAGTCAGTAATAAATGTGCAGCAGTCAGTAATAAATGTGGAGCAGTCAGTAATAAATGTGGAGCAGTCAAAAATAAATGTGATGCAGTCAGTAATAAATGTGGAGCAGTCAGTAATAAATGTGGAGCAGTCAGTAATAAATGTGATACAGTCAGTTAAAAATGTGGAGCAGTCAGTAATAAATGTGGAGCAGTCAGTAATAAATGTGATACAGTCAGTAATATATGTGATACAGTCAGTAATAAATGTGGAGCAGTCAGTAATAAATGTGGAGCAGTCAGTAATAAATGTGATGTAGTCAGTAATAAATGTGATGCAGTCAGCAATAAATGTGATGTAGTCAGTAATAAACGTGGAGCAGTCAGTAATAAATGTGGAGCAGTCAGTAATAAATGTGATACAGTCAGTAATAAATGTGATGCAGTCAGTAATAAATGTGGAGCAGTCAGTAATAAATGTGGAGCAGTCAGTAATAAATGTGATACAGTCAGGAATAAATGTGGAGCAGTCAGTAATAAATGAGATGCAGTCAGTAATAAATGTGGAGCAGTCAGTAATAAATGTGGAGCAGTCAGTAATAAATGTGATGCAGTCAGTAATAAATGTATTACAGTCAGTAATAAATGTGGAGCAGTCAGTAATAAATGTGGAGCAGTCAGTAATAAATGTGATGTAGTCAGTAATAAATGTGATACAGTCAGTAATAAATGTGGAGCAGTCAGTAATAAATGTGATGCAGTCAGTAATAAATGTGAAGCAGTCAGTAATAAATGTGATACAGCCAGTAATAAATGTGGAGCAGTCAGTAATAAATGTGATACAGCCAGTAATAAATGTGAAGCAGTCAGTAATAAATGTGATACAGCCAGTAATAAATGTGGAGCAGTCAGTAATAAATGTGATGCAGTCAGTCATAAATGTCAGTCAGTAATAAATGTAATGCAGTCAGTAATAAATGTGATACAGTCAGTAATAAATGTGATACAGTCAGTAATAAATGTGGAGCAGTCAGTAATAAATGTGATACAGTCAGTAATAAATGTGGAGCAGTCAGTAATAAATGTGGAGCAGTCAGTAATAAACGTGATACAGTCAGTAATAAATGTGATACAGTCAGTAATAAATGTGATACAGTCAGTAATAAATGTGGAGCAGTCAGTAATAAATGTGAAGCAGTCAGTAATAAATGTGGAGCAGTCAGTAATAAATGTGGAGCAGTCAGGAATAAATGTGATACAGTCAGTATTAAATGTGGAGCAGTCAGTAATAAATGAGATGTAGTCAGTAATAAATGTGGAGCAGTCAGTAATAAATGTGATGCAGTCAGTAATAAATGTGGAGCAGTCAGTAATAAATGTGATGTAGTCAGTAATAAATGTGGAGCAGTCAGTAATAAATGTGATGCAGTCAGTAATAAATGTGGAGCAGTCAGTAATAAATGTGATACAGTCAGTAATAAATGTAATGCAGTCAGTAATAAATGTGATACAGTCAGTAATAAATGTGGAGCAGTCAGTAATAAATGTAATGCAGTCATTAATAAATGTGGAGCAGTCAGTAATAAATGTGGTGCAGTCAGTAATAAATGTGGAGCAGTCAGTAATAAATGTGATGCAGTCAGTAATAAATGTGCTACAGTCAGTAATAAATGTGATACAGTCAGTAATAAATGTGGAGCAGTCAGTAATAAATGTGATGCAGTCAGTAATAAATGTGCAGCAGTCAGTAATAAATGTGATACAGTCAGTAATAAATGTGGAGCAGTCAGTAATAAATGTGGAGCAGTCAGTAATAAATGTGAAGCAGTCAGTAATAAATGTGGAGCAGTCAGTAATAAACGTGATGCAGTCAGTAATAAATGTGATACAGTCAGTAATAAATGTGGAGCAGTCAGTAATAAATGTGGAGCAGTCAGTAATAAATGTGATACAGTCAGTAATAAATGTGGAGCAGTCAGTAATAAACGTGATGCAGTCAGTAATAAATGTGATACAGTCAGTAATAAATGTGGAGCAGTCAGTAATAAATGTGGAGCAGTCAGTAATAAATGTGATACAGTCAGTAATAAATGTGGAACAGTCAGTAATAAATGTGAAGCAGTCAGTAATAAATGTGGAGCAGTCAGTAATAAATGTGGAGCAGTCAGGAATAAATGTGATACAGTCAGTATTAAATGTGGAGCAGTCAGTAATAAATGTGGTGCAGTCAGTAATAAATGAGATGCAGTCAGTAATAAATGTGGAGCAGTCAGTAATAAATGTGAGCAGTCAGTAATAAATGTGATGCAGTCAGTAATAAATATGGAGCAGTCAGAAATAAATGTAATACAGTTAGTAATAAATGTGGAGCAGTCAGTAATAAATGTGGAGCAGTCAGTAATAAATGTGATACAGTCAGTAATAAATGTGATTCAATCAGTAATAAATGTGGAGTAGTCAGTAATAAATGTGGAACAGTCAGTAATAAATGTGAAGCAGTCAGTAATAAATGTTTTGCAGTCAGTAATAAATGTGATACAGTCAGTAATAAAGTTGATGCAATCAGTAATAAATGTGGAGCAGTCAGTAATAAATCTGATGCAGTCAGTAATAAATGTGGAGCAGTCAGTAATAGAGATGAGCGAACACTAAAATGCTCGGGTACTCGTTATTCGAGACGAACTTTTCCCGATGCTCGAGTGCTCGTCTCGAATAACGAACCCCATTGAAGTCAATGGGAGACTCGAGCATTTTTCAAGGGGACCAAGGCTCTGCACAGGGAAGCTTGGCCAAACACCTGGGAACCTCAGAAAAGGATGGAAACACCACGGAAATGGACAGGAAACAGCAGGGGCAGCATGCATGGATGCCTCTGAGGCTGCTTAATCGCACCATTATGCCAAAATTATGGGCAACAGCATGGCCATGACAGAGTGACAGAATGAAGCTAGATAGCATGTAAAACATCCAATAATTGACCCTGACACTATAGGGGACGGCATGCAGAGGCAGCGGCAGCAGCGGCAGGCTAGAGAGTGTCATGGCGACATACCCTAAATGGACTCAGGCTTCAAACCAATGGGTGGCAGAGAGGAACCAAAGGAGGTGAGCAAGAAGCGCTCAAATAATATCGGTACATGATAAAAGTTTGCCAGTATATTTTGTGGATTACACAGCAGGGTGGCGACAAAGTTAACATGGAAGCCATGAAAACAACCCAAAATTCTGCCTGACACAGCTCGGTTGATAAGGGGACCATGTATGGAGGCAGTGAACTAGTAGTAGATTAAAGGTGCTGCAGTTAAAACTATGTTAGTTGGATCTTGGCATGGAGCTGGCGCTCCGCTGCCAGGCGAGCTTTCGCCAATCCAAGCCCCTGTCTATAGGCTACTCCCCAAACAGCACTTCTAAGAACCTTTTGTATAAGATCAAGTGTAGTAGCGTTCTTATAAGTTTGGGATATGACGGGTGAGGGGAATGTAAACAGATGCGCAAGAAGCGCTGAAATAATATCCCTAAATGGTAAAAGTTTGGCAGTATATTTTGGGGATTACACAGCAGGGTGGCGACAAAGTTAACAACTTTGATGTGGAATGCCCTGTAATAGCTCTTGGGCGGTGTGCCTTTTATCGCCTAGGCTCAGCAGTTTCAGCACCGCCTGCTGTCGCTTAGCGACGGCACTGCTGCTGTGCCTAGAGCTACCGACTGATGGCGCCATGCCCACGGATGGTAATTCGGAGGAGGAGGAGGTGGAGGAGGGGTGGGAGGAGGTATAGTAGGCCTTTGAGACCTGGACCGAGGTAGGCCCCGCAATTCTCTGCGTCGGCAGTATATGACCAGCCCCAGGGTCAGACTCGGTCCCAGCCTGCACCAAGTTAAGTGTAGTAGCGTTCTTATAAGTTTGGGATATGGCGGGTGAGGGGAATGTAAACAGATGCGCAAGAAGCGCATGATGCGCATGGAGCTGGCGTTCCGCTGCCAGGCGAGCTTTCGCCAATCCAAGCCCCTGTCTCTAGGCTACTCCCCAAACAGCACTTCTAAGAACCTTTTGTATAAGATCAAGTGTAGTAGCGTTCTTATAAGTTTAGGATATGCCGGGTGAGGGGAATGTAAACAGATGCGCAAGAAGCGCTGAAATAATATCCCTAAATGGTAAAAGTTTGCCAGTATATTTTGTGGATAACACAGCAGGGTGGCAACAAAGTTAACAACTTTGATGTGGAATCCATGAAAACAACCCAAATTTCTGCCTGACACACCTCGTTTGATAAAGGGACGATGTATGGAGGCAGCTATATGGACGACTTTTGGAGGTAGCAATGGAGACAACGTGTGGAGGCTGCTATGGAGACAATTCAATTTGGATAGTGCCTGTATGTGGCAGTCCCAAACATTTTTCAAACCAGAGGAGCAGGTAGGTGGCCCTGCAGTAAAATGGAATAGATTGAGTGCCTGTATGTGGCAGTCCCAAAAATGTTTCAAACCAGAGGAGCAGGTAGGTGGCCCTGCAGTAAAATGGAATAGATTGAGTGCCTGTATGTGGCAGTCCCAAAAATGTTTCAAACCAGAGGAGCAGGTAGGTGGCCCTGCAGTAAAATGGAATAGATTGAGTGCCTGTATGTGGCAGTCCCAAAAATTTTTCAAACCAGAGGAGCAGGTAGGTGGCCCTCCAGTAAAATGGAATAGATTGAGTGCCTGTATGTGGCAGTCCCAAAAATGTTTCAAACCAGAGGAGCAGGTAGGTGGCCCTGCAGTAAAATGGAATAGATTGAGTGCCTGTATGTGGCACTCACAAAAATTGTTTCAAACAGAGGACCGGGTAGGTGGCCCTCCAGAAAAATTAAATGCATGAAGTACTATAGCAAGAGCCAGTGGGCCCTGTCAAAAAATAGCCATTTTCCTCTGCTTTACTGTACAAAGAGGAGGAGAAGGAGGAAAATGAGGAGGAGGAGGAGTGGATCAATTATTCAGGTTGAGCTTCCTTCACCTGGTGGAGATTGGAAATTCTGAGAAATCCAGCCTTTATTCATTTTAATAAGCGTCAGCCTGTCAGCGCTGTCAGTCGACAGGCGTGTACGCTTATCGGTGATGATGCCACCAGCTGCACTGAAAACCCGCTCGGACAAGACGCTAGCGGCAGGGCAGGCAAGAACCTCCAAGGCGTACAGCGCCAGTTCGTGCCACATGTCCAGCTTTGAAACCCAGTAGTTGTAGGGAGCTGTGTGATCATTTAGGACGATGGTATGGTCAGCTACGTACTCCCTCACCATCTTTCTGTAAAGATCAGCCCTACTCTGCCGAGACTGGGGACAGGTGACAGTGCCTTGCTGGGGTGACATAAAGCTGGCAAAAGCCTTGTAAAGCGTACCCTTGCCAGTGCTGGACAAGCTGCCTGCTCGCCTACTCTCCCTCGCTACTTGTCCCGCAGAACTACGCACTCTGCCGCTAGCGCTGTCAGAAGGGAAATACTGTTTCAGCTTGTGCACCAGGGCCTGCTGGTATTCATGCATTCTCACACTCCTTTCCTCTGCAGGGATGAGAGTGGCAAGATTTTGCTTGTACCGTGGGTCCAGGAGAGTGAACACCCAGTAATCGGTGCTGGAATAAATTCTTTGAACGCGAGGGTCACGGGATAGGCAGCCTAGCATGAAATCTGCCATATGCGCCAGAGTACCAACGCGTAAGAATTCACTCCCCTCACTGGCCTGACTGTCCATTTCCTCCTCCTCCAACTCCTCCAACTCCTCTTCTTCTGCCCATACACGCTGAACAGTAAAGGACTCAACAATGGTCCCCTCTTGTGTCTCGCCAACATTCTCCTCCTCTTCCTCCTCATCCTCCTCCACCTCCACCTCCTCCGATATGCGCTGAGAAACAGACCTGAGGGTGCTTTGGCTATCAACAAGGGAATATTCTTCCCCTGTCTCTTGTGACGAGCGCAAAGCTTCCGACTTCATGCTGACCAGAGAGTTTTTCAACAGGCCAAGCAGCGGGATGGTGAGGCTGATGATGGCGGCATCGCCACTGACCATCTGTGTTGACTCCTCAAAGTTACTCAGCACCTGACAGATATCAGACATCCACGTCCACTCCTCATTGTAGACTTGAGGAAGCTGACTGACCTGACTACCAGTTCTGGTGGAAGTTGACATCTGGCAGTCTACAATCGCTCGGCGCTGCTGGTAAACTCTGGATAACATGGTCAGTGTTGAATTCCACCTCGTGGGCACGTCGCACAACAGTCGGTGAGCGGGCAGTTGGAGGCGGCGCTGCGCTGCCCTGAGAGTGGCAGCATCTGGGCTGGACTTCCTGAAATGCGCACAGATGCGGCGCACCTTCGTGAGCAAATCAGACAGATTGGGGTATGTCTTGAGGAAACGCTGAACTATCAGATTTAACACATGGGCCAGGCATGGCACATGTGTCAGTCTGCCGAGTTGCAGAGCCGCCACCAGGTTACGGCCGTTGTCACACACAACCATTCCCGGCTTGAGGTTCAGCGGTGCCAGCCACAGATCAGTCTGCGCCGTGATGCCCTGTAATAGCTCTTGGGCGGTGTGCCTTTTGTCGCCTAGGCTCAGCAGTTTGAGCACCGCCTGCTGTCGCTTAGCGACGGCACTGCTGCTGTGCCTAGAGCTACCGACTGATGGCGCCGTGCCCACGGATGGTAGTTCGGAGGAGGAGGTGGAGGAGGGGTGGGAGGAGGAGGAGGCATAGTAGGCCTGAAACACCTGGACCGAGGTAGGCCCCGCAATCCTCGGCGTCGGCAGTATATGAGCAGCCCCAGGGTCAGACTCGGTCCCAGCCTCCACCAAGTTAACCCAATGTGCCGTCAGAGATATATAGTGGCCCTGCCCGGCAGCACTCGTCCACGTGTCCGTGGTCAGGTGGACCTTGTCAGAAACGGCGTTGGTCAGGGCACGGATTATGTTGTCTGACACGTGCTGGTGCAGGGCTGGGACGGCACATCGGGAAAAGTAGTGGCGGCTGGGGACCGAATACCGAGGGGCGGCCGCCGCCATGAGGTTGCGAAAGGCCTCGGTCTCTACTAGCCTATAGGGCAGCATCTCCAGGCTAAGCAATCTGGAGATGTGCACATTAAGGGCTTGGGCGTGCGGGTGGGTTGCACTATATTTGCGTTTCCGCTCCAGCGTCTGGGGTATGGAGAGCTGAACGCTGGTGGATGCTGTGGAGGATCGTGGAGGCGACGATGGGGTTTTTGTGCCAGGGTCCTGGGCAGGGGGCTGACTAGCAGCTGACACAGGGGAAGGAGCAGTGGTGTGCACGGCCGGAGGTGAACGGGCTTGTTGCCACTGAGTGGGGTGCTTAGCATTCATATGCCTGCGCATACTGGTGGTAGTTAAGCTAGTAGTGGTGGAACCCCTGCTGAGCCTGGTTTGGCAAATGTTGCACACCACAGTCCGTCGGTCATCCGGTGTTTCCTTAAAGAACCTCCACACTTCTGAAGATCTAGCCCTCGCCGCAAGAGCCCTCACCACGGGAGCTTCACTAGTTGACAGTGGCGCTGATGCACCAGCTCTGGCCCTGCCTCTCCGTCTGGCCCCACCACTGCCTCTTCCAACCTGTTCAGGTCGAGGACTCTCCTCCGTCTCAGAAGCACTGTGTTCACCCGGCCTCTCAACCCAGCTTGGGTCTGTCACCTCATCATCCTCCGATCCCTCAGTCTGCTCCCCCCTCGGACTTCCTGCCCTGACAACAACTTCCCCACTGTCTGACAACCGTGTCTCCTCATCGTCGGACACCTCTTTACACACTTCCACTACGTCAAGAAGGTCATCATCACCCACAGACTGTGACTGGTGGAAAACCTGGGCATCGGAAAATTGCTCAGCAGCAACCGGACAAGTGGTTTGTGACTGTGGGAAGGGTCCAGAAAACAGTTCCTCAGAGTATGCCGGTTCAAATGCCAAATTTTCCTGGGAGGGGGCAGACTGGGGGGGAGGAGGCTGAGGTGCAGGAGCTGGAGGAGTGGCGATTTCGGTGACATGGGTGGACTGCGTGGAAGACTGACTGGTGGTGGACAAATTGCTCGAAGCATTGTCAGCAATCCACGACATCACCTGTTCGCACTGTTCTGGCCTCAACAGTGCTCTACCACGAGTCCCAGTAACTTCAGACATGAACCTAGGGAGTGTAGCTCTGCGACGTTCCCCTGCTCCCTCATCAGCAGGTGGTGTCTCACCCCGCCCAGGACCACGGCCTCTGACCCCTGCAGTAGTTGGACGCCCTCATCCCCGCCCTCGTCCTCTACCCCTAGCCCTCGGGTTAAACATTTTTAAAATGAGAGTTATAACTTTTTTGTTTTTTTTACTTCTTTTTGTTTTTTTTGGTGTTTTTTTTTTTTTTTTTTTTTTTTTTGTGTTTTTTGTTTTTTTTTGAGTTTTTAAAACCAAACAATCCTATCCTATTGCTATGGCTATTTTCTAGCCAAGTATCAAAGGAAGCACACTACTATGCCAGATGAGATGACACTGAGTTATTGCCTAATAGAAATCCAACCCCTACTGAATTTTGCCACTTCAGCCTTTGCTATGGATATGTGCGCCACTAAGCGCAGAACACAGCGGTCGCAAGTCCCACTACAAATTGCTCAGAATTGGCAAGTACATGCACTGCAGAAACTACAGCCACCAGCAGATCAACCAGAAATCAAATATATAGAACGCTACTGTAGGCTTCAAGAAGCTGTTTGTATTCTCCTATGGCTATTTTCTAGCCAAGTATCAAAGGAAGCACACTACTATGCCAGATGAGATGACACTGAGTTATTGCCTAATAGAAATCCAACCCCTACTGAATTTTCCCACTTCGGCCTTTGCTATGGATATGTGCGCCACTAAGCGCAGAACACAGCGGTCGCAAGTCTCACTACAAATTGCTCAGAATTGGCAAGTACATGCACTGCAGAAACTACAGCCACCAGCAGATCAACCAGAAATCAAATATATAGAACGCTACTGTAGGCTTCAAGAAGCTGTTTGTATTCTCCTATGGCTATTTTCTAGCCAAGTATCAAAGGAAGCACACTACTATGCCAGATGAGATGACACTGAGTTATTGCCTAATAGAAATCCAACCCCTACTGAATTTTCCCACTTCGGTCTTTGCTATGGATATGTGTGCCACTAAGAGCTAAACACAACGGTAGCAAGTCCCCCTGCTAATTCCTCACAAAATGGTAAAAGATGCAAATTAAAATAAAAAAAGTAGAACGTTATTGTAGCCCTAAGAAGGGCTGTTGGGTTCTTTGAGAATCACTCCTGCCTAACAGTAAGCTAATAGAACACCCTAACGCTTTCCCTGACCAGCAGCAGCTCTCTCCCTAGCGGCATCCAGAGACAGAATGATCCGAGCAGCGCGGCCAGCGGCTAGTCTATCCCAGGGTCACCTGATCTGGCCAGCCAACCACTGCTATTGACGTGTAAGGGTACCACGTCATGCTGGGTGGAGTGCAGAGTCTCCTGGCTTGTGATTGGCTCTGTTTCTGGCCGCCAAAAAGCAAAACGGCGGGAGCTGCCATTTTCTCGAGCGGGCGAAGTATTCGTCCGAGTAACGAGCAGTTTCGAGTACCCTAATGCTCGACCGAGCATCAAGCTCGGACGAGCATGTTCGCTCATCTCTAGATACAGTCAGTAATAAATGTGATGTAGTCAGTAATAAATGTGATGCAGTCAGTAATAAATGTGGAGCAGTCAGTAATAAATGTGGAGCAGTCAGTAATAAATGTGATACAGTCAGGAATAAATGTGGAGCAGTCAGTAATAAATGTGATGTAGTCAGTAATAAATGTGGAGCAGTCAGTAATAAATGTGGAGCATTCAGTAATAAATGTGATGCAGTCAATAGTAAATGTGGAGCAGTCAGTAAAAAATGTGATGCAGTCAGTAATAAATATGGAGCAGTGAGTAAAAAATGTGATGTAGTCAGTAATAAATGTGGAGCAGTCAGTAATAAATGTGATGCAGTCAGTAATAAATGTGGAGCAGTCAGTAATAAATGTGATACAGTCAGTAATAAATGTGATGCAGTCAGTAATAAATGTGGAGCAGTCAGTAATAAATGTGGAGCAGTCAGTAATAAATGTGATACAGTCAGGAATAAATGTGATGCAGTCAGTAATAAATGTGGAGCATTCAGTAATTAATGTGGAGCAGTCAGTAATAAATGTGATGTAGTCAGTAATAAATGTGATACAGTCAGTAATAAATGTGATGCAGTCAGTAATAAATGTGATACAGTCAGTAATAAATGTGGAGCAGTCAGTAATAAATGTGGAGCAGTCAGTAATACATATGGAGCAGTCAGTAATAAATGTGGAGCAGTCAGTAATAAATGTCGATCAGTCAGTAATAAATGAGATGCAGTCAGTAATAAATGTGGAGCAGTCAGTAATAAATGTGATACAGTCAGTAATAAATGTGATACAGTCAGCAATAAATGTGATGCAGTCAGTAATAAATGTGATGCAGTCAGTAATAAATGTGATGCAGTCAGTAATAAATGTGGAGCAGTCAGTAATAAATGAGATGCAGTCAGTAATAAATGTGGAGCAGTCAGTAATAAATGTGGAGCAGTCAGTAATAAATGTGGAGCAGTCAGTTAAAAATGTGGAGCAGTCAGTAATAACTGTGGAGCAGTCAGTAATAAATGTGATACAGACAGTAATAAATGTGATACAGTCAGTAATAAATGTGATACAGTCAGTAATAAATGTGAAGCAGTCAGTAATAAATGTGGAGCAGTCAGTAATAAATGTGATGTAGTCAGTAATAAATGTAATGCAGTCAATAATAAATGTGATGTAGTCAGTAATAAACATGAAGCAGTCAGTAATAATTGTGATGCAGTCAGTAATAAATGTGGAGCAGTCAGTAATAAATGTGGAGCAGTCAGTAATAAATGTGGAGCAGTCAGTAATAAACGTGATGCAGTCAGTAATAAATGTGATACAGTCAGTAATAAATGTGATACAGTCAGTAATAAATGTGGAGCAGTCAGTAATAAATGTGAAGCAGTCAGTAATAAATGTGGAGCAGTCAGTAATAAATGTGGAGCAGTCAGTAATAAATGTGATGCAGTCAGTAATAAATGTGATACAGTCAGTAATAAATGTGCAGCAGTCAGTAATAAATGTGAAGCAGTCAGTAATAAATGTGATACAGCCAGTAATAAATGTGAAGCAGTCAGTAATAAATGTGATACAGTCATTAATAAATGTGGAGCAGTCAGTAATAAATGTGATGCAGCCAGTAATAAATGTGATGCAGTCAGTAATAAATGTGGAGCAGTCAGTAATAAATGTGATACAGTCAGTAATAAATGTGGAGCAGTCAGTAATAAATGTGATGTAGTCAGTAATAAATGTGGAGCAGTCAGTAAAAAATGTGATACAGTCAGTAATAAATGTGAAGCAGTCAGTAATAAATGTGATACAGTCATTAATAAATGTGGAGCAGTCAGTAATAAATGTGATGCAGCCAGTAATAAATGTGATGCAGTCAGTAATAAATGTGGAGCAGTCAGTAATAAATGTGATACAGTCAGTAATAAATGTGGAGCAGTCAGTAATAAATGTGATGTAGTCAGTAATAAATGTGGAGCAGTCAGTAAAAAATGTGATACAGTCAGTAATAAATGTGGAGCAGTCAGTAATATATGTGAGCAGTCAGTAATAAATGTGATGCAGTCAGTAATAAATGTGGAGCAGTCAGTAATAAATGTGGAGCAATCAGTAATAAATGTGATGCAGTCAGTAATAAATATGGAGCAGTCAGTAATAAATGTGATGCAGTCAGTAATAAATGTGGAGCAGTCAGTAATAAATGTGGAGCAGTCAGTAATAAATGTGGAGCAGTCAGTAATAAATGTGATGCAGTCAGTAATAAATGTGGAGCAGTCAGTAATAAATGTGGAGCAGTCAGTAATAAATGTGATGCAGTCAGTAATAAATGTGATACAGTCAGCAATAAATGTGGAGCAGTCAGTAATAAACGTGATGCAGTCAGTAATAAATGTGATACAGTCAGTAATAAATGTGATACAGTCAGTAATAAATGTGGAGCAGTCAGTAATAAATGTGAAGCAGTCAGTAATAAATGTGGAGCAGTCAGTAATAAATGTGGAGCAGTCAGGAATAAATGTGATGCAGTCACTAATAAATGTGATACAGTCAGTAATAAATGTGCAGCAGTCAGTAATAAATGTGGAGCAGTCAGTAATAAATGTGGAGCAGTCAGTAATAAATGTGATACAGTCAGTAATAAATGTGGAGCAGTCAGTAATAAATGTGATACAGTCAGTAATAAATGTGAAGCAGTCAGTAATAAATGTGGAGCAGTCAGTAATAAATGTGGAGCAGTCAGTAATAAATGTGATGCAGTTAGTAATAAATGTGGAGCAGTCAGTAATAAATGTGATGTAGTCAGTAATAAATGTGATGCAGTCAGCAATAAATGTGATGTAGTCAGTAATAAATGTGGAGCAGTCAGTAAAAAATGTGATACAGTCAGTAATAAATGTGGAGCAGTCAGTAATAAATGTGATACAGTCAGTAATAAATGTGGAGCAGTCAGTAATAAATGTCGTGCAGTCAGTAATAAATGTGGAGCAGTCAGTAATAAATGTGATGCAGTCAGTAATAAATGTGGAGCAGTCAGTAATAAATGTGATGCAGTCAGTAATAACTATGGAGCAGTCAGTAATAAATGTAATACAGTTAGTAATAAATGTGGAGCAGTCAGTAGTAAATGTGATGTAGTCAGTAATAAATGTGAAGCAGTCATTAATAAATGTGGAGCAGTCGGTAATAAATGTGATACTGTCAGTAATAAATGTGGAGCAGTCAGTAATAAATGTGATACAGTCAGTAATAAATGTGATTCAATCAGTAATAAATGTGGAGCAGTCAGTAATAAATGTGGAGCAGTCAGTAATAAATGTGGAACAGTCAGTAATAAATGTTAAGCAGTCAGTAATAGATGTGGAGCAGTCAGTAATAAATCTGACGCAGTCAGTAATAAATGTGATGTAGTCAGTAATAAATGTGATACAGTCAGTAATAAATGTAATACTGTCAGTAATTAATGTGGAGCAGTCAGTAATAAATATGATGCAGTCAGTAATAAATGTGATGTAGTCAGTAATAAATGTGGAGCAGTCAGTAATAAATGTGATGCAGTCAGTAATAAATGTGATGTAGTCAGTAATAAATGTGATACAGTCAGTAATAAATTAGGAGCAGTCAGTAATAAATGTGATACAGTCAGTAATAAATGTGGAGCAGTCAGTAATAAATGTGGAGCAGTCAGTAATAAATGTAAAACTGTCAGTAATTAATGTGGAGCAGTCAGTAATAAATGTGATACAGTCAGTAATAAATGTGATGCAGTCAGTAATAAATGTGATACAGTCAGTAATAAATGTGGAGCAGTCAGTAATAAATGTGGAGCAGTCAGTAATACATATGGAGCAGTCAGTAATAAATGTGGAGCAGTCAGTAATAAATGTCGAGCAGTCAGTAATAAATGAGATGCAGTCAGTAATAAATGTGGAGCAGTCAGTAATAAATGTGATACAGTCAGTAATAAATGTGATACAGTCAGTAATAAATGTGATGCAGTCAGTAATAAATGTGATGCAGTCAGTAATAAATGTGGAGCAGTCAGTAATAAATGAGATGCAGTCAGTAATAAATGTGGAGCAGTCAGTAATAAATGTGGAGCAGTCAGTAAAAAATGTGGAGCAGTCAGTTAAAAATGTGGAGCAGTCAGTAATACCTGTGGAGCAGTCAGTAATAAATGTGATACAGACAGTAATAAATGTGGAGCAGTCAGTAATAAATGTGATGTAGTCAGTAATAAATGTGGAGCAGTCAGTAATAAATGTGATACAGTCAGTAATAAATGTGGAGCAGTCAGTAATAAATGTGATGTAGTCAGTAATAAATGTGGAGCAGTCAGTAATAAATGTGATACAGTCAATAATAAATGTGGAGCAGTCAGTAATAAATGTGATGCAGTCAGTAATAAATGTGGAGCAGTCAGTAAAAAATGTGGAGCAGTCAGTTAAAAATGTGGAGCAGTCAGTAATACCTGTGGAGCAGTCAGTAATAAATGTGATACAGACAGTAATAAATGTGGAGCAGTCAGTAATAAATGTGATGTAGTCAGTAATAAATGTGGAGCAGTCAGTAATAAATGTGATACAGTCAGTAATAAATGTGGAGCAGTCAGTAATAAATGTGATGTAGTCAGTAATAAATGTAATGCAGTCAGCAATAAATGTGATGTAGTCAGTAATAAACATGGAGCAGTCAGTAATAAATGTGATACAGTCAGTAATAATTGTGATGCAGTCAGTAATAAATGTGGAGCAGTCAGTAATAAATGAGATGCAGTCAGTAATAAATGTGGAGCAGTCAGTAATAAATGTGGAGCAGTCAGTAATAAATGTGGAGCAGTCAGTATTAAATGTGAAGCAGTCAGTAATAAATGTGGAGCAGTCAGTAATAAACGTGATGCAGTCAGTAATAAATGTGATACAGTCAGTAATAAATGTGATACAGTCAGTAATAATTGTGATGCAGTCAGTAATAAATGTGGAGCAGTCAGTAATAAATGAGATGCAGTCAGTAATAAATGTGGAGCAGTCAGTAATAAATGTGGAGCAGTCAGTATTAAATGTGAAGCAGTCAGTAATAAATGTGGAGCAGTCAGTAATAAACGTGATGCAGTCAGTAATAAATGTGATGCAGTCAGCAATAAATGTGATGTAGTCAGTAATAAATGTGGAGCAGTCAGTAAAAAATGTGATACAGTCAGTAATAAATGTGGAGCAGTCAGTAATAAATGAGATGCAATCAGTAATAAATGTGGAGCAGTCAGTAATATATGTGAGCAGTCAGTAATAAATGTGATGCAGTCAGTAATAAATGTGGAGCAGTCAGTAATAAATGTGGAGCAGTCAGTAATAAATGTGATGCAGTCAGTAATAAATATGGAGCAGTCAGTAATAAATGTAATACAGTTAGTAATAAATGTGGAGCAGTCAGTAATAAATATGGAGCAGTCAGTAATAAATGTGGAGCAGTCAGTAATAAATGTGGAGCAGTCAGTAATACATATGGAGCAGTCAGTAATAAATGTGGAGCAGTCAGTAATAAATGTCGAGCAGTCAGTAATAAATGAGATGCAGTCAGTAATAAATGTGGAGCAGTCAGTAATAAATGTGATACAGTCAGTAATAAATGTGATGCAGTCAGTAATAAATGTGATGCAGTCAGTAATAAATGTGGAGCAGTCAGTAATAAATGAGATGCAGTCAGTAATAAATGTGGAGCAGTCAGTAATAAATGTGGAGCAGTCAGTAATAAATGTGGAGCAGTCAGTTAAAAATGTGGAGCAGTCAGTAATAACTGTGGAGCAGTCAGTAATAAATGTGATACAGACAGTAATAAATGTGATACAGTCAGTAATAAATGTGGAGCAGTCAGTAATAAATGTGAAGCAGTCAGTAATAAATGTGGAGCAGTCAGTAATAAATGTGATGTAGTCAGTAATAAATGTGATACAGTCAGTAATAAATGTGATGCAGTCAGCAATAAATGTGATGTAGTCAGTAATAAACATGGAGCAGTCAGTAATAAATGTGATACAGTCAGTAATAATTGTGATGCAGTCAGTAATAAATGTGGAGCAGTCAGTAAAAAATGAGATGCAGTCAGTAATAAATGTGGAGCAGTCAGTAATAAATGTGGAGCAGTCAGTAATAAATGTGGAGTAGTCAGTAATAAATGTGATGCAGTAAGTAATAAATGTGAAGTAGTCAATAATAAATGTGATACAGTCAGTAATAAATGTGATGCAGTCAGTAATAAATGTGGAGCAGTCAGTAATAAATGTGATGTAGTCAGTAATAAATGTGATGTAGTCAGTAATAAATGTGATGCAGTCAGTAATAAATGT
Source organism: Engystomops pustulosus (assembly GCF_040894005.1). Classification (NCBI taxonomy): domain Eukaryota; kingdom Metazoa; phylum Chordata; class Amphibia; order Anura; family Leptodactylidae; genus Engystomops; species Engystomops pustulosus. The sequence goes on from NC_092417.1 coordinate 327,536, forward strand.
GGAGCAGTCAGTAATAAATGTGATACAGTCAGTAATAAATGTGATGCAGTCAGTAATAAATGTGATGCAGTCAGTAATAAATGTGATGCAGTCAGTAATAAATGTGATGCAGTCAGTAATAAATGTGATACAGTCAGTAATACATGTGGAGCAGTCAGTAATAAATTTGATACAGTCAGTAATACATGTGGAGCAGTCAGTAATAAATGTGATACAGTCAGTTATAAATTTGGAGCAGTCAGTAATAAATGTGGAGCAGTCAGTAATAAATGTGGAGCAGTCAGTAATAAATGTGGAGCAGTCAGTAATAAATGTGGAGCAATCAGTAATAAATGTGATACAGTCAGTAATAAATGTGGAGCAGTCAGTAATAAATGTGATGTAGTCAGTAATAAATTAGGAGCAGTCAGTAATAAATGTGATGCAGTCAGTAATAAATGTGGAGCAGTCAGTAATAAATGTGATGTAGTCAGTAATAAATTAGGAGCAGTCAGTAATAAATGTGATACAGTCAGTAATAAATGTGGAGCAGTCAGTAATAAATGTGGAGCAGTCAGTAATAAATGTGGAGCAGTCAGTAATATATGTGAAGCAGTCAGTAAAAAAAGTGGAGCAGTCAGTAATAAATGTGGAGCAGTCAGTAATAAATGTGGAGCAGTCAGTAATAAATGTGATGCAGTCAGTAATAAATGTGATACAGTCAGTAATAAATGTGATACAGTCCGTTATAAATGTGGAGCAGTCAGTAATAAATGTGATACAGTCAGTAATACATGTGGAGCAGTCAGTAATAAATGTGATACAGTCAGTAATAAATGTGGATTAGTCAGTAATACATGTAATGTAGTCAGTAATAAATGTGTAGCAGTCAGTAATAAATGTGATACAGTCAGTAATAAATGTGATGCAGTTAGTTATAAATGTGTAGCAGTCAGTAATAAATGTGCAGCAGTCAGTAATAAATGTGATACAGCCAGTAATAAATGTGGAGCAGTCTGTAATAAATGTGATGTAGTCAGTAATAAATGTGATACAGCCAGTAATAAATGTGGACCAGTCAGTAATAAATGTGATACAGTCAGTAATAAATGTGGAACAGTCAGTAATAAATGTGAAGCAGTCAGTAATAAATGTGATACAGTCAGTAATAAATGTGATGTAGTCAGTAATAAATGTGAAGCAGTCAGTAATAAATGTGATACAGTCAGTAATAAATGTGGAGCAGTCAGTAATAAATGTGATACAGCCAGTAATAAATGTGGAGCAGTCAGTAATAAATGTGGAGCAGTCAGTAAAAAATGTCTTGCAGTCAGTAATAAATGTGGAGCAGTCAGTAATAAATGTGGAGCAGTCAGTAATAAATGTGGAGCAGTCAGTAATAAATGTGATGCAGTCAGTAATAAATGTGGAGCAGTCAGTAATAAATGTGGAGCAGTCAGTAATATATGTGAAGCAGTCAGTAAAAAAAGTGGAGCAGTAAGTAATAAATGTGGAGCAGCCAGTAATAAATGTGATACAGTCCGTTATAAATGTGGAGCAGTCAGTAATAAATGTGATACAGTCAGTAATACATGTGGAGCAGTCAGTAATAAATGTGATACAGTCAGTAATAAATGTGGATTAGTCAGTAATAAATGTAATGTAGTCAGTAATAAATGTGTAGCAGTCAGTAATAAATGTGATACAGTCAGTAATAAATGTGATGCAGTTAGTAATAAATGTGGAGCAGTCAGTAATAAATGTGATACAGTCAGTAATAAATGTGGAGCAGTCAGTAATAAATGAGAAGCAGTCAGTAATAAATGTGATACAGTCAGTAATAAATGTGAAGCAGTCAGTAATAAATGTGATACAGTCAGTAATAAATGTGATGCAGTCAGTAATAAATGTGATACAGTCAGTAATAAATGTGGAGCAGTCAGTAATAAATGAGAAGCAGTCAGTAATAAATGTGATACAGTCAGTAATAAATGTGAAGCAGTCAGTAATAAATGTGATACAGTCAGTAATAAATGTGGAGCAGTCTGTAATAAATGTGAAGCAGTCAGTAATAAATGTGGAGCAGTCTGTAATAAATGTGGAGCAGTCAGTAATAAATGTAGAGCAGTCAGTAATAAATGTGATACAGCCAGTAATAAATGTGGACCAGTCAGTAATAAATGTGGAGCAGTCAGTAATAAATGTGATGCAGTCAGTAATAAATGTGGAGCAGTCAGTAATACATGTGATGTAGTCAGTAATAAATGTGATACAGTCAGTAATAAATGTGGAGCAGTCAGTAATAAATGTGGAGCAGTCAGTAATAAATGTGGAGCAGTCAGTAATAAATGTGATACAGTCAGTGATAAATGTGGAGCAGTCAGTAATAAATGTGATACAGCCAGTAATAAATGTGGAGCAGTCAGTAATAAATGTGATACAGTCAGTAATAAATGTGGAGCAGTCAGTAATAAATGTGATGCAGTTAGTAATAAATGTGGAGCAGTCAGTAATAAATGTGAAGTAGTCAATAATAAATGTGATGCAGTCAGTAATAAATGTGGAGCAGTCAGTAATAAATGTGATACAGCCAGTAGTAAATGTGGAGCAGTCAGTAATAAATGTGGAGCAGTCAGTAATAAATGTAGAGCAGTCAGTAATAAATGTGATACAGCCAGTAATAAATGTGGAGCAGTCAGTAATAAATGTGGAGCAGTCAGTAATAAATGTGGAGCAGTCAGTAATAAATGTAAAACAGTCAGTAATAAATGTGATACAGCCAGTAAGAAATGTGGAGCAGTCAGTAATAAATGTGGAGCAGTCAGTAAGAAATGTGATACAGCCAGTAATAAATGTGGAGCAGTCAGTAATAAATGTGGAGCAGTCAGTAATAAATGTGATACAGCCAGTAATAAATGTGGAGCAGTCAGTAATAAATGTGGAGCAGTCAGTAATAAATGTAAAACAGTCAGTAATAAATGTGATACAGCCAGTAATAAATGTGGAGCAGTCAGTAATAAATGTGGAGCAGTCAGTAAGAAATGTGATACAGCCAGTAATAAATGTGGAGCAGTCAGTAATAAATGTGGAGCAGTCAGTAATAAATGTGAAGTAGTTAGTAATAAATGTGGAGCAGTCAGTAATAAATGTGATACAGTCAGTAATAAATGTGGAGCAGTCAGTAATAAATGTGATACAGTCAGTAATAAATGTGGAGCAGTCAGTAATAAATGTTTTGCAGTCAGTAATACATATGGAGCAGTCAGTAATAAATGTGGAGCAGTCAGTAATAAATGTGATACAGTCAGTAATAAATGTGATGCAGTCAGTAATAAATGTGATACAGTCAGTAATAAATGTGGAGCAGTCAGTAATAAATGTGGAGCAGTCAGAAATAAATGTGATACAGTCAGTAATAAATGTGGAGCAGTCAGTAATAAATGTGATACAGTCAGTAATAAATGTGGAGCAGTCAGTAATAAATGTGGAGCAGTCAGTAATAAATGTGATACAGTCAGTAATAAATGTGGAGCAGTCAGTAATAAATGTGATGCAGTCAGTAATAAATGTGGAGCAGTCAGTAATAAATGTGGAACAGTCAGTAATAAATGTGATACAGTCAGTAATAAATGTGGAGCAGTCAGTAATAAATGTGATACAGTCAGTAATAAATGTGAAGTAGTCAATAATAAATGTGATGCAGTCAGTAATAATTGTGGAGCAGTCAGTAATAAATGTGATACAGTCAGTAATAAATGTGGAGCAGTCAGTAATAAATGTGATACAGTCAGTAATAAATGTGCAGCAGTCAGTAATAAATGTGGAGCAGTCAGTAATAAATGTGATGCAGTCAGTAATAAATGTGGAGCAGTCAGTAATAAATGTGATACAGTTAGTGATAAATGTGGAGCAGTCAGTAATAAATGTGATACAGTCAGTAATAAATGTGGAGCAGTCAGTAATAAATGTGATGCAGTTAGTAATAAATGTGGAGCAGTCAGTAATAAATGTGAAGCAGTCAGTAATAAATGTGAAGTAGTCAATAATAAATGTGATACAGTCAGTAATAAATGTGATGTAGTCAGTGATAAATTAGGAGCAGTCAGTAATAAATGTGATGCAGTCAGTAATAAATGTGGAGCAGTCAGTAATAGATGTGGTGCAGTCAGTCATAAATGTGGAGCAGTCAGTAATAAATGTGAAGCAGTCAGTAATAAATGTGAAGTAGTCAATAATAAATGTGATACAGTCAGTAATAAATGTGATGTAGTCAGTGATAAATTAGGAGCAGTCAGTAATAAATGTGATGCAGTCAGTAATAAATGTGGAGCAGTCAGTAATAGATGTGGTGCAGTCAGTAATAAATGTGGAGCAGTCAGTAATAAATGTGGAGCAGTCAGTAATAAATGTGATGCAGTCAGTAATAAATGTGGAGCAGTCAGTAATAAATGTGATACAGTTAGTGATAAATGTGGAGCAGTCAGTAATAAATGTGATACAGCCAGTGATAAATGTGGAGCAGTCAGTAATAAATGTGATACAGTCAGTAATAAATGTGGAGCAGTCAGTAATAAATGTGATACAGTCAGTAATAAATGTGGTGCAGTCAGTAATAACTGGGGAGCAGTCAGTAATAAATGTGGAGCAGTCAGTAATAAATGTGGAGCAGTCAGTAATAAATGTGATACCGTCAGTAATAAATGTGGAGCAGTCAGTAATAAATGTGATACAGTCAGTAATAAATGTGGTGCAGTCAGTAATAACTGGGGAGCAGTCAGTAATAAATGTGGAGCAGTCAGTAATAAATGTGGAGCAGTCAGTAATAAATGTGATACAGTCAGTAATAAATGTGATGCAGTCAGTAATAAATGTGGAGCAGTCAGTAATAAATGTGGAGCAGTCAGTAATAAATGTGATGCAGTCAGTAATAAATGTGTAGCAGTCAGTAATAAATGTGTAGCAGTCAGTAATAAATGTGATGCAGTCAGTAATAAATGTGGAGCCGTCAGTAATAAATGTGGAGCAGTCAGTAATAAATGTGATGCAGTCAGTAATAAATGTGGAGCAGTCAGTAATAAATGTGATACAGCCAGTAATAAATGTGGAGCAGTCAGTAATAAATGTGATGCAGTCAGTAATAAATGTGGAGCAGTCAGTAATAAATGTGGAGCAGTCAGTAATAAATGTGATACAGTCAGTAATAAATGTGAAGTAGTCAATAATAAATGCGATGCAGTCAGTAATAAATGTGATACAGTCAGTAATAAATATGGAGCAGTCAGTAATAAATGTGATGCAGTTAGTAATAAACGTGGAGCAGTCAGTAGTAAATGTGATACAGCCAGTAATAAATGTGGAGCAGTCAGTAATAAATGTGGAGCAGTCAGTAATAAATGTGATGCAGTCAGTAATAAATGTGATACAGTCAGTAATAAATGTGGAGCAGTCAGTAATAAATGTGATACAGTCAGTAATAAATGTGAAGTAGTCAATAATAAATGCGATGCAGTCAGTAATAAATGTGATGCAGTCAGTAATAAATGTGGAGCAGTCAGTAATAAATGTGATGCAGTCAGTAATAAATGTGGAGCAGTCAGTAATAAATGTGGAGCAGTCAGTAATAAATGTGATGCAGTTAGTAATAAATGTGGAGCAGTCAGTAATAAATGTGAAGTAGTCAATAATAAATGTGATGCAGTCAGTAATAAATGTGAAGTAGTCAATAATAAATGCGATGCAGTCAGTAATAAATGTGAAGTAGTCAATAATAAATGCGATGCAGTCAGTAATAAATGTGTAGCAGTCAGTAATAAATGTGATGCAGTCAGTAATAAATGTGATGCAGTCAGTAATAAATGTGTAGCAGTCAGTAATAAATGTGATGCAGTCAGTAATAAATGTGATGCAGTCAGTAATAAATGTGTAGCAGTCAGTAATAAATGTGATGCAGTCAGTAATAAATGTGATACAGTTAGTGATAAATGTGGAGCAGTCACTAATAAATGTGATACAGTCAGTAATATATGTGAAGTAGTCAATAATAAATGTGGAGCAGTCAGTAATAAATGTGGAGCAGTCAGTAATAAATGTGATACAGTCAGTAATAAATGTGATGCAGTCAGTAATAAATGTGGAGCAGTCAGTAATAAATGTGATATAGTCAGTAATAAATGTGGAGCAGTCAGTAATAAATGTGATGCAGTTAGCAATAAATGTGGAGCAGTCAGTAATAAATGTGAAGTAGTCAATAATAAATGTGATGCAGTCAGTAATAAATGTGGAGCAGTCAGTAATAAATGTGGAGCAGTCAGTAATAAATGTGATGCAGTCAGTAATAAATGTGGAGCAGTCAGTAATAAATGTGATACAGTCAGTAATAAATGTGGAGCAGTCAGTAATAAATGTGGAGCAGTCAGTAATAAATGTAATGTAGTCAGTAATAAATGTGGAGCAGTCAGTAATAAATGTGGAGCAGTCAGTAATAAATGTGGAGCAGTCAGTAATAAATGTGGAGCAGTCAGTAATAAATGTGATACAGTCAGTAATAAATGTGGAGCAGTCAGTAATAAATGTGATGCAGTCAGTAATAAATGTGGAGCAGTCAGTAATAAATGTGAAGTAGTCAATAATAAATGTGATGCAGTCAGTAATAAATGTGGAGCAGTCAGTAATAAATGTTATGCAGTCAGTAATAAATGTGATACAGTCATTAATAAATGTGATGCAGTAAGTAATAAATGTGAAGCAGTCAGTAAAAAAAGTGGAGCAGTAAGTAATAAATGTGGAGCAGTCAGTAATAAAAGTGATACAGTCAGTAATACATGTGGAGCAGTCAGTAATAAATATGATACAGTCAGTAATAAATTTGGAGCAGTCAGTAATAAATGTAATGTAGTCAGTTATAAATGTGTAGCAGTCAGTAATAAATGTGAAGCAGTCAGTAATAAATGTGATACAGTCAGTAATAAATGTGATACAGTCAGTAATAAATGTGGAGCAGTCAGTAATAAATGTAATGTAGTCAGTAATAAATGTGGAGCAGTCAGTAATAAATGTGATACAGCCAGTAATAAATGTGGAGCAGTCAGTAATAAATGTGAAGTAGTCAATAATAAATGTGATGCAGTCAGTAATAAATGTGAAGTAGTCAATAATAAATGCGATGCAGTCAGTAATAAATGTGGTGCAGTCAGTAATAAATGTGGTGCAGTCAGTAATAAATGTGATGCAGTAAGTAATAAATGTATTACAGTCAGTAATAAATGTGGAGCAGTCAGTAATAAATGTGGAGCAGTCAGTAATAAATGTGATGCAGTCAGTAATAAATGTGGAGCAGTCAGTAATAAATGTGGAGCAGTCAGTAATAAATGTGATACAGTCAGTAATAAATGTGATACAGTTAGTGATAAATGTGGAGCAGTCACTAATAAATGTGATACAGTCAGTAATAAATGTGAAGTAGTCAATAATAAATGTGGAGCAGTCAGTAATAAATGTGGAGCAGTCAGTAATAAATGTGATACAGTCAGTAATAAATGTGAAGCAGTCAGTAATAAATGTGGAGCAGTCAGTAATAAATGTGATACAGTCAGTAATAAATGTGGAGCAGTCAGTAATAAATGTGGAGCAGTCAGTAATAAATGTGATACAGTCAGTAATAAATGTGGAGCAGTCAGTAATAAATGTGGAGCAGTCAGTAATAAATGTGGAGCAGTCAGTAATAAATGTGATGCAGTCAGTAATAAATGTGATGTAGTCAGTAATAAATTAGGAGCAGTCAGTAATAAATGTGGAGCAGTCAGTAATAAATGTGGAGCAGTCAGTAATAAATGTGGAGCAGTCAGTAATAAATGTGATGCAGTCAGTAATAAATGTGGAGCAGTCAGTAATAAATGTGATGCAGTCAGTAATAAATGTGATACAGTCAGTAATAAATGTGATGCAGTCAGTAATAAATGTGTAGCAGTCAGTAATAAATGTGATACAGTCAGTAATAAATGTGGAGCAGTCAGTAATAAATGTGATGCAGTCAGTAATAAATGTGGAGCAGTCAGTAATAAATGTGATACAGTCAGTGATAAATGTGGAGCAGTCAGTAATAAATGTGATACAGCCAGTAATAAATGTGGAGCAGTCAGTAATAAATGTGATACAGTCAGTAATAAATGTGGAGCAGTCAGTAATAAATGTGGAGCAGTCAGTAATAAATGTGATACAGTCAGTAATAAATGTGATACAGTCAGTAATAAATGTGGAGCAGTCAGTAATAAATGTGATGCAGTCAGTAATAAATGTGGAGCAGTCAGTAATAAATGTGATATAGTCAGTAATAAATGTGGAGCAGTCAGTAATAAATGTGATGCAGTTAGCAATAAATGTGGAGCAGTCAGTAATAAATGTGAAGTAGTCAATAATAAATGTGATGCAGTCAGTAATAAATGTGGAGCAGTCAGTAATAAATGTGAAGTAGTCAATAATAAATGTGATACAGTCAGTAATAAATGTGATGCAGTCAGTAATAAATGTGGAGCAGTCAGTAATAAATGTTATGCAGTCAGTAATAAATGTGATACAGTCAGTAATAAATGTGATGCAGTAAGTAATAAATGTGATGCAGTCAGTAATAAATGTGAAGCAGTCAGTAAAAAAAGTGGAGCAGTAAGTAATAAATGTGGAGCAGTCAGTAATAAAAGTGATACAGTCAGTAATACATGTGGAGCAGTCAGTAATAAATATGATACAGTCAGTTATAAATGTGTAGCAGTCAGTAATAAATGTAATGTAGTCAGTAATAAATGTGGAGCAGTCAGTAATAAATGTGATACAGCCAGTAATAAATGTGGAGCAGTCAGTAATAAATGTGATACAGTCAGTAATAAATGTGGAGCAGTCAGTAATAAATGTGATACAGTCAGTAATAAATGTGAAACAGTTAGTAATAAATGTGGATCAGTCAGTAATAAATGTGAAGCAGTCAGTAATAAATGTGGAGCAGTCAGTAATAAATGTGAAACAGTTAGTAATAAATGTGGAGCAGTCAGTAATAAATGTGAAGCAGTCAGTAATAAATGTGATACAGTCAGAAATAAATGTGGAGCAGCCAGTAATAAATGTGATACAGTCAGTAATAAATGTGGAGCAGTCAGTAATAAATGAGAAGCAGTCAGTAATAAATGTGATACAGTCAGTAATAAATGTGAAGCAGTCAGTAATAAATGTGATACAGTCAGTAATAAATGTGATGCAGTCAGTAATAAATGTGGTGCAGTCAGTAATAACTGGGGAGCAGTCAGTAATAAATGTGATGCAGTCAGTAATAAATGTGGAGCATTCAGTAATAAATGTGGAGCAGTCAGTAATAAATGTGATGCAGTCAGTAATAAATGTGTAGCAGTCAGTAATAAATGTGTAGCAGTCAGTAATAAATGTGATGCAGTCAGTAATAAATGTGGAGCAGTCAGTAATAAATGTGGAGCAGTCAGTAATAAATGTGATGCAGTCAGTAATAAATGTGGAGCAGTCAGTAATAAATGTGATACAGCCAGTAATAAATGTGGAGCAGTCAGTAATAAATGTGGAGCAGTCAGTAATAAATGTGGAGCAGTCAGTAATAAATGTGATACAGTCAGTAATAAATATGGAGCAGTCAGTAATAAATGTGATACAGTCAGTAATAAATGTGGAGCAGTCAGTAATAAATGTGATGCAGTCAGTAATAAATGTGAAGTAGTCAATAATAAATGTGATGCAGTCAGTAATAAATGTGGAGCAGTCAGTAATAAATGTGGAGCAGTCAGTAATAAATGTGATGCAGTTAGTAATAAATGTGGAGCAGTCAGTAATAAATGTGATGCAGTTAGTAATAAATGTGGAGCAGTCATTAATAAATGTGGAGCAGTCAGTAATAAATGTGGAGCAGTCATTAATAAATGTGGAGCAGTCAGTAATAAATGTGAAGTAGTCAATAATAAATGCGATGCAGTTAGTAATAAATGTGGAGCAGTCAGTAATAAATGTGATGCAGTCAGTAATAAATGTGATACAGTCAGTAATAAATGTGATACAGTCAGTAATAAATGTGAAGCAGTCAGTAATAAATGTGAAGCAGTCAGTAATAAATGTGGAGCAGTCAGTAATAAATGTGGAGCAGTCAGTAATAAATGTGATACAGTCAGTAATAAATGTGGAGCAGTAAGTAATAAATGTGATACAGTCAGTAATAAATGTGATACAGCCAGTAATAAATGTGATGCAGTTAGTAATAAATGTGGAGCAGTCAGTAATAAATGTGAAGTAGTCAATAATAAATGTGATGCAGTAAGTAATAAATGTGATGCAGTCAGTAATAAATGTGATGCAGTAAGTAATAAATGTGGAGCAGTCAGTAATAAATGTAATACAGTCAGTAATAAATGTGGAGCAGTCAGTAATAAATGTGGAGCAGTCAGTAATAAATGTAATACAGTCAGTAATAAATGTGGAGCAGTCAGTAATAAATGTGGAGCAGTCAGTAATAAATGTGGAGCAGTCAGTAATAAATGTGATACAGTCAGTAATAAATGTGGAGCAGTCAGTAATAAATGTGATACAGTCAGTAATAAATGTGTAGCACTCAGTAATAAATGTGATGTAGTCAGTAATAAATTAGGAGCAGTCAGTAATAAATGTGAAACAGTTAGTAATAAATGTGGAGCAGTCAGTAATAAATGTGTAGCAGTCAGTAATAAATGTGATACAGTTAGTAATAAATGTGGAGCAGTCAGTAATAAATGTGATGCAGTCAGTAATAAATGTGGAGCAGTCAGTAATAAATGTGATACAGCCAGTAATAAATGTGGAGCAGTCAGTAATAAATGTGATACAGTCAGTAATAAATGTGGAGCAGTCAGTAATAAATGTGGAGCAGTCAGTAATAAATGTGATGCAGTCAGTAATAAATGTGGAGCAGTCAGTAATAAATGTGATATAGTCAGTAATAAATGTGGAGCAGTCAGTAATAAATGTGATACAGTCAGTAATAAATGTGGAGCAGTCAGTAATAAATGTGATGCAGTCAGTAATAAATGTGAAGTAGTCAATAATAAATGTGATGCAGTCAGTAATAAATGTGGAGCAGTCAGTAATAAATGTGAAGTAGTCAATAATAAATGTGGAGCAGTCAGTAATAAATGTGATGCAGTCAGTAATAAATGTTATGCAGTCAGTAATAAATGTGGAGCAGTCAGTAATAAATGTGATGCAGTCAGTAATAAATGTGAAGCAGTCAGTAAAAAATGTGGAGCAGTAAGTAATAAATGTGGAGCAGTCAGTAATAAAAGTGATACAGTCAGTAATACATGTGGAGCAGTCAGTAATAAATATGATACAGTCAGTAATAAATTTGGAGCAGTCAGTAATAAATGTAATGTAGTCAGTTATAAATGTGTAGCAGTCAGTAATAAATGTAATGTAGTCAGTAATAAATGTGGAGCAGTCAGTAATAAATGTGATGCAGTTAGTAATAAATGTGATGCAGTCAGTAATAAATGTGGAGCAGTCAGTAATACATATGGAGCAGTCAGTAATAAATGTGGAGCAGTCAGTAATAAATGTCGAGCAGTCAGTAATAAATGAGATGCAGTCAGTAATAAATGTGGAGCAGTCAGTAATAAATGTGATACAGTCAGTAATAAATGTGATACAGTCAGTAATAAATGTGATGCAGTCAGTAATAAATGTGATGCAGTCAGTAATAAATGTGGAGCAGTCAGTAATAAATGAGATGCAGTCAGTAATAAATGTGGAGCAGTCAGTAATAAATGTGGAGCAGTCAGTAAAAAATGTGGAGCAGTCAGTTAAAAATGTGGAGCAGTCAGTAATACCTGTGGAGCAGTCAGTAATAAATGTGATACAGACAGTAATAAATGTGGAGCAGTCAGTAATAAATGTGATGTAGTCAGTAATAAATGTGGAGCAGTCAGTAATAAATGTGATACAGTCAGTAATAAATGTGGAGCAGTCAGTAATAAATGTGATGTAGTCAGTAATAAATGTGGAGCAGTCAGTAATAAATGTGATACAGTCAATAATAAATGTGGAGCAGTCAGTAATAAATGTGATGCAGTCAGTAATAAATGTGGAGCAGTCAGTTAAAAATGTGGAGCAGTCAGTAATACCTGTGGAGCAGTCAGTAATAAATGTGATACAGACAGTAATAAATGTGGAGCAGTCAGTAATAAATGTGATGTAGTCAGTAATAAATGTGGAGCAGTCAGTAATAAATGTGATACAGTCAGTAATAAATGTGGAGCAGTCAGTAATAAATGTGATGTAGTCAGTAATAAATGTAATGCAGTCAGCAATAAATGTGATGTAGTCAGTAATAAACATAGAGCAGTCAGTAATAAATGTGATACAGTCAGTAATAATTGTGATGCAGTCAGTAATAAATGTGGAGCAGTCAGTAATAAATGAGATGCAGTCAGTAATAAATGTGGAGCAGTCAGTAATAAATGTGGAGCAGTCAGTATTAAATGTGAAGCAGTCAGTAATAAATGTGGAGCAGTCAGTAATAAACGTGATGCAGTCAGTAATAAATGTGATACAGTCAGTAATAAATGTGATACAGTCAGTAATAATTGTGATGCAGTCAGTAATAAATGTGGAGCAGTCAGTAATAAATGAGATTCAGTCAGTAATAAATGTGGAGCAGTCAGTAATAAATGTGGAGCAGTCAGTAATAAATGTGGAGCAGTCAGTATTAAATGTGAAGCAGTCAGTAATAAATGTGGAGCAGTCAGTAATAAACGTGATGCAGTCAGTAATAAATGTGATGCAGTCAGCAATAAATGTGATGTAGTCAGTAATAAATGTGGAGCAGTCAGTAAAAAATGTGATACAGTCAGTAATAAATGTGGAGCAGTCAGTAATAAATGAGATGCAATCAGTAATAAATGTGGAGCAGTCAGTAATAAATGTGGAGCAGTCAGTAATAAATGTGGAGCAGTCAGTAATAAATATGATGCAGTCAGTAATAAATATGGAGCAGTCAGTAATAAATGTAATACAGTTAGTAATAAATGTGGAGCAGTCAGTAATAAATATGGAGCAGTCAGTAATAAATGTGGAGCAGTCAGTAATAAATGTGGAGCAGTCAGTAATACATATGGAGCAGTCAGTAATAAATGTGGAGCAGTCACTAATAAATGTCGAGCAGTCAGTAATAAATGAGATGCAGTCAGTAATAAATGTGGAGCAGTCAGTAATAAATGTGATACAGTCAGTAATAAATGTGATGCAGTCAGTAATAAATGTGATGCAGTCAGTAATAAATGTGGAGCAGTCAGTAATAAATGAGATGCAGTCAGTAATAAATGTGGAGCAGTCAGTAATAAATGTGGAGCAGTCAGTAATAAATGTGGAGCAGTCAGTTAAAAATGTGGAGCAGTCAGTAATAACTGTGGAGCAGTCAGTAATAAATGTGATACAGACAGTAATAAATGTGATACAGTCAGTAATAAATGTGGAGCAGTCAGTAATAAATGTGAAGCAGTCAGTAATAAATGTGGAGCAGTCAGTAATAAATGTGATGTAGTCAGTAATAAATGTAATGCAGTCAGCAATAAATGTGATGTAGTCAGTAATAAACATGGAGCAGTCAGTAATAAATGTGATACAGTCAGTAATAATTGTGATGCAGTCAGTAATAAATGTGGAGCAGTCAGTAAAAAATGAGATGCAGTCAGTAATAAATGTGGAGCAGTCAGTAATAAATGTGGAGCAGTCAGTAATAAATGTGATGCAGTAAGTAATAAATGTGGAGCAGTCAGTAATAAATGTGATACAGTCAGTAATACATGTGGAGCAGTCAGTAATAAATGTGATACAGTCAGTAATATATGTGGAGCAGTCAGTAATAAATGTGATGCAGTCAGTAATAAATGTGGAGCAGTCAGTAATAAATGTAATGTAGTCAGTAATAAATGTGATGCAGTCAGTAATAAATGTGGAGCAGTCAGTAATAAATGTGAAGCAGTCAGTAATAAATGTGATACAGCCAGTAATAAATGTGATACAGTGAGTAATAAATGTGGAGTAGTCAGTAATAAATGTGATGCAGTAAGTAATAAATGTGGAGCAGTCAGTAATAAATGTGGAGCAGTCAGTAATAAATGTGAAGTAGTCAATAATAAATGTGATACAGTCAGTAATAAATGTGATGCAGTCAGTAATAAATGTGGAGCAGTCAGTAATAAATGTTATGCAGTCAGTAATAAATGTGATGCAGTCAGTAATAAATGTGGAGCAGTCAGTAATAAATGTGATACAGTCAGTAATAAATGTGATGCAGTCAGTAATAAATGTGATGCAGTCAGTAATAAATGTGATGCAGTCAGGAATAAATGTGATACAGTCAGTAATAAATGTGATGCAGTCAGTAATAAATGTGATGCAGTCAGTAATAAATGTGATGCAGTCAGTAATACATGTGGAGCAGTCAGTAATAAATTTGATACAGTCAGTAATACATGTGGAGCAGTCAGTAATAAATGTGATACAGTCAGTTATAAATTTGGAGCAGTCAGTAATAAATGTGGAGCAGTCAGTAATAAATGTGGAGCAGTCAGTAATAAATGTGGAGCAATCAGTAATAAATGTGATACAGTCAGTAATAAATGTGGAGCAATCAGTAATAAATGTGATACAGTCAGTAATAAATGTGGAGCAGTCAGTAATAAATGTGGAGCAGTCAGTAATAAATGTGAAGCAGTAAGTAATAAATGTGATACAGTCAGTAATAAATGTGAAGCAGTCAGTAATAAATGTGATGCAGTCAGTAATAAATGTGATACAGTCAGTAATAAATGTGGAGCAGTCAGTAATAAATGTGATACAGCCAGTAATAAATGTGGAGCAGTCAGTAATAAATGTGGAGCAGTCAGTAATATATGTGAAGCAGTCAGTAAAAAAAGTGGAGCAGTAAGTAATAAATGTGGAGCAGCCAGTAATAAATGTGATACAGTCCGTTATAAATGTGGAGCAGTCAGTAATAAATGTGATACAGTCAGTAATACATGTGGAGCAGTCAGTAATAAATGTGATACAGTCAGTAATAAATGTGGATTAATCAGTAATAAATGTAATGTAGTCAGTAATAAATGTGTAGCAGTCAGTAATAAATGTGATACAGTCAGAAATAAATGTGAAGCAGTCAGTAATAAATGTGGAGCAGTCTGTAATAAATGTGGAGCAGTCAGTAATAAATGTAGAGCAGTCAGTAATAAATGTGATACAGCCAGTAATAAATGTGGACCAGTCAGTAATAAATGTGGAGCAGTCAGTAATAAATGTGATGCAGTCAGTAATAAATGTGATACAGTCAGTAATAAATGTGGAGCAGTCAGTAATAAATGTGATACAGCCAGTAATAAATGTGGAGCAGTCAGTAATAAATGTGGAGCAGTCAGTAAAAAATGTCTTGCAGTCAGTAATAAATGTGATACAGTTAGTAATAAATGTGGAGCAGTCAGTAATAAATGTGGAGCAGTCAGTAATAAATGTGGAGCAGTCAGTAATAAATGTGGAGCAGTCAGTAATAAATGTGGAGCAGTCAGTAATAAATGTGATGCAGTCAGTAATAAATGTGATACAGTTAGTAATAAATGTGGAGCAGTCAGTAATAAATGTGATGCAGTCAGTAATAAATGTGGAGCAGTCAGTAATAAATGTGGAGCAGTCAGTAATATATGTGAAGCAGTCAGTAAAAAAAGTGGAGCAGTAAGTAATAAATGTGGAGCAGCCAGTAATAAATGGGATACAGTCCGTTATAAATGTGGAGCAGTCAGTAATAAATGTGATACAGTCAGTAATACATGTGGAGCAGTCAGTAATAAATGTGATACAGTCAGTAATAAATGTGGATTAGTCAGTAATAAATGTAATGTAGTCAGTAATAAATGTGTAGCAGTCAGTAATAAATGTGATACAGTCAGTAATAAATGTGATGCAGTTAGTAATAAATGTGGAGCAGTCAGTAATAAATGTGATACAGCCAGTAATAAATGTGGAGCAGTCTGTAATAAATGTGAAGCAGTCAGTAATAAATGTGGAGCAGTCTGTAATAAATGTGGAGCAGTCAGTAATAAATGTAGAGCAGTCAGTAATAAATGTGATACAGCCAGTAATAAATGTGGACCAGTCACTAATAAATGTGGAGCAGTCAGTAATAAATGTGATGCAGTCAGTAATAAATGTGGAGCAGTCAGTAATACATGTGATGTAGTCAGTAATAAATGTGATACAGTCAGTAATAAATGTGGAGCAGTCAGTAATAAATGTGATACAGTCAGCAAAAAATGTGGAGCAGTCAGTAATAAATGTGATACAGTCAGTAATAAATGTGGAGCAGTCAGTAATAAATGTGGAGCAGTCAGTAATTAATGTGATACAGTCAGTAATAAATGTGAAGCAGTCAGTAATAAATGTGATGCAGTTAGTAATAAATGTGGAGCAGTCAGTAATAAATGTGGAGCAGTCAGTAATAAATGTGAAGCAGTCAGTAATAAATGTGGAGCAGTCAGTAATAAATGTGGAGCAGTCAGTAATAAATGTGATACAGTCAGTAATAAATGTGGAGCAGTCAGTAATAAATGTGATGCAGTTAGTAATAAATGTGGAGCAGTCAGTAATAAATGTGAAGTAGTCAGTAATAAATGTAATACAGTCAGTAATAAATGTGATGTAGTCAGTAATAAATGTGGAGCAGTCAGTAATAAATGTGATACAGTCAGTAATAAATGTGATGCAGTCAGTAATAAATGTGATACAGTCAGTAATAAATGTGGAGCAGTCAGTAATAAATGTGATACAGTCAGTAATAAATGTGGAGTAGTCATTAATAAATGTGATGCAGTCAGTAATAAATATGGAGCAGTCTGTAATAAATGTGGAGCAGTCAGTAATAAATGTGGAGCAGTCAGTAATAAATGTGATGTAGTCAGTAATAAATTAGGAGCAGTCAGTAATAAATGTGATGCAGTCATTAATAAATGTGGAGCAGTCAGTAATAAATATGGAGCAGTCAGTAATAAATGTGATGTAGTCAGTAATAAATTAGGAGCAGTCAGTAATAAATGTGATGCAGTAAGTAATAAATGTTATGCAGTCAGTAATAAATGTGGAGCAGTCAGTAATAAATGTGGAGCAGTCAGTAATAAATGTGATGCAGTCAGTAATAAATGTGGAGCAGTCAGTAATAAATGTGATGTAGTCAGTAATAAATTAGGAGCAGTCAGTAATAAATGTGATGCAGTAAGTAATAAATGTGGAGCAGTCTGTAATAAATGTGGAGCAGTCAGTAATAAATGTGGAGCAGTCAGTAATAAATGTGATGTAGTCAGTAATAAATGTGATGCAGTCAGTAATAAATGTGTAGCAGTCAGTAATAAATGTGGAGCAGTCAGTAATAAATGTGGAGCAGTCAGTAATAAATGTGATACAGTCAGTGATAAATGTGGAGCAGTCAGTAATAAATGTGATACAGCCAGTAATAAATGTGGAGCAGTCAGTAATAAATGTGATACAGTCAGTAATAAATGTGGAGCAGTCAGTAATAAATGTGGAGCAGTCAGTAATAAATGTGATGCAGTTAGTAATAAATGTGGAGCAGTCAGTAATAAATGTGATACAGTCAGTAATAAATGTGAAGTAGTCAATAATAAATGTGATGCAGTCAGTAATAAATGTGGAGCAGTCAGTAATAAATGTGAAGTAGTCAATAATAAATGTGATGCAGTCAGTAATAAATGTGGAGCAGTCAGTAATAAATGTGGAGCAGTCAGTAATAAATGTGGAGCAGTCAGTAATAAATGTGATACAGTCAGTGATAAATGTGGAGCAGTCAGTAATAAATGTGATACAGCCAGTAATAAATGTGGAGCAGTCAGTAATAAATGTGATACAGTCAGTAATAAATGTGGAGCAGTCAGTAATAAATGTGATGCAGTTAGTAATAAATGTGGAGCAGTCAGTAATAAATGTGAAGTAGTCAAAAATAAATGTGATGCAGTCAGTAATAAATGTGGAGCAGTCAGTAATAAATGTGATACAGCCAGTAGTAAATGTGGAGCAGTCAGTAATAAATGTGGAGCAGTCAGTAATAAATGTAGAGCAGTCAGTAATAAATGTGATACAGCCAGTAATAAATGTGATACAGCCAGTAAGAAATGTGGAGCAGTCAGTAATAAATGTGGAGCAGTCAGTAAGAAATGTGATACAGCCAGTAATAAATGTGGAGCAGTCAGTAATAAATGTGGAGCAGTCAGTAATAAATGTGATACAGCCAGTAATAAATGTGGAGCAGTCAGTAATAAATGTGGAGCAGTCAGTAATAAATGTAAAACAGTCAGTAATAAATGTGATACAGCCAGTAATAAATGTGGAGCAGTCAGTAATAAATGTGGAGCAGTCAGTAAGAAATGTGATACAGCCAGTAATAAATGTGGAGCAGTCAGTAATAAATGTGGAGCAGTCAGTAATAAATGTGAAGTAGTTAGTAATAAATGTGGAGCAGTCAGTAATAAATGTGATACAGTCAGTAATAAATGTGGAGCAGTCAGTAATAAATGTGATACAGTTAGTAATAAATGTGGAGCAGTCAGTAATAAATGTGGAGCAGTCAGTAATAAATGTGATACAGTCAGTAATAAATGTGGAGCAGTCAGTAATAAATGTGATACAGTCAGTAATAAATGTGGAGCAGTCAGTAATAAATGTTTTGCAGTCAGTAATACATATGGAGCAGTCAGTAATAAATGTGGAGCAGTCAGTAATAAATGTGATACAGTCAGTAATAAATGTAATGCAGTCAGTAATAAATGTGATACAGTCAGTAATAAATGTGGAGCAGTCAGTAATAAATGTGATACAGTCAGTAATAAATGTGGAGCAGTCAGTAATAAATGTGATGCAGTTAGTAATAAATGTGGAGCAGTCAGTAATAAATGTGAAGTAGTCAATAATAAATGTGATGCAGTCAGTAATAAATGTGGAGCAGTCAGTAATAAATGTGATACAGCCAGTAGTAAATGTGGAGCAGTCAGTAATAAATGTGGAGCAGTCAGTAATAAATGTAGAGCAGTCAGTAATAAATGTGATACAGCCAGTAATAAATGTGGAGCAGTCAGTAATAAATGTGATGCAGTCAGTAATAAATGTGGAGCAGTCAGTAATAAATGTGGAGCAGTCAGTAATAAATGTAAAACAGTCAGTAATAAATGTGATACAGCCAGTAAGAAATGTGGAGCAGTCAGTAATAAATGTGGAGCAGTCAGTAAGAAATGTGATACAGCCAGTAATAAATGTGGAGCAGTCAGTAATAAATGTGGAGCAGTCAGTAATAAATGTGATACAGCCAGTAATAAATGTGGAGCAGTCAGTAATAAATGTGGAGCAGTCAGTAATAAATGTAAAACAGTCAGTAATAAATGTGATACAGCCAGTAATAAATGTGGAGCAGTCAGTAATAAATGTGGAGCAGTCAGTAAGAAATGTGATACAGCCAGTAATAAATGTGGAGCAGTCAGTAATAAATGTGGAGCAGTCAGTAATAAATGTGAAGTAGTTAGTAATAAATGTGGAGCAGTCAGTAATAAATGTGATACAGTCAGTAATAAATGTGGAGCAGTCAGTAATAAATGTGATACAGTTAGTAATAAATGTGGAGCAGTCAGTAATAAATGTGGAGCAGTCAGTAATAAATGTGATACAGTCAGTAATAAATGTGGAGCAGTCAGTAATAAATGTGATACAGTCAGTAATAAATGTGATACAGTCAGTAATAAATGTGGAGCAGTCAGTAATAAATGTGATACAGTCAGTAATAAATGTGATGCAGTCAGTAATAAATGTGATACAGTCAGTAATAAATGTGGAGCAGTCAGTAATAAATGTGGAGCAGTCAGAAATAAATGTGATACAGTCAGTAATAAATGTGGAGCAGTCAGTAATAAATGTGATACAGTCAGTAATAAATGTGAAGTAGTCAATAATAAATGTGATGCAGTCAGTAATAATTGTGGAGCAGTCAGTAATAAATGTGATACAGTCAGTAATAAATGTGGAGCAGTCAGTAATAAATGTGGAGCAGTCAGTAATAAATGTGATACAGTCAGTAATAAATGTGGAGTAGTCAGTAATAATTGTGGAGCAGTCAGTAATAAATGTGATACAGTCAGTAATAAATGTGATACAGTCAGTAATAAATGTGGAGCAGTCAGTAATAAATGTGGAGCAGTCAGTAATAAATGTGGAGCAGTCAGTAATAAATGTGATACAGTCAGTAATAAATGTGCAGCAGTCAGTAATAAATGTGGAGCAGTCAGTAATAAATGTGATGTAGTCAGTAATAAATGTGGAGCAGTCAGTAATAAATGTGGAGCAGTTAGTAATAAATGTGATGTAGTCAGTAATAAATGTGGAGCAGTCAGTAATAAATGTGATGCAGTCAGTAATAAATGTGGAGCAGTCAGTAATAAATGTGATACAGTTAGTGATAAATGTGGAGCAGTCAGTAATAAATGTGATACAGTCAGTAATAAATGTGGAGCAGTCAGTAATAAATGTGATGCAGTTAGTAATAAATGTGGAGCAGTCAGTAATAAATGTGAAGCAGTCAGTAATAAATGTGAAGTAGTCAGTAATAAATGTGATACAGTCAGTAATAAATGTGATGTAGTCAGTGATAAATTAGGAGCAGTCAGTAATAAATGTGATGCAGTCAGTAATAAATGTGGAGCAGTCAGTAATAGATGTGGTGCAGTCAGTAATAAATGTGGAGCAGTCAGTAATAAATGTGGAGCAGTCAGTAATAAATGTGATGCAGTCAGTAATAAATGTGGAGCAGTCAGTAATAAATGTGATACAGTTAGTGATAAATGTGGAGCAGTCAGTAATAAATGTGATACAGCCAGTAATAAATGTGGAGCAGTCAGTAATAAATGTGATACAGTCAGTAATAAATGTGGTGCAGTCAGTAATAACTGGGGAGCAGTCAGTAATAAATGTGGAGCAGTCAGTAATAAATGTGGAGCAGTCAGTAATAAATGTGATACAGTCAGTAATAAATGTGATACAGTCAGTAATAAATGTGGTGCAGTCAGTAATAACTGGGGAGCAGTCAGTAATAAATGTGGAGCAGTCAGTAATAAATGTGGAGCAGTCAGTAATAAATGTGATACAGTCAGTAATAAATGTGATGCAGTCAGTAATAAATGTGGAGCAGTCAGTAATAAATGTGGAGCAGTCAGTAATAAATGTGATGCAGTCAGTAATAAATGTGTAGCAGTCAGTAATAAATGTGTAGCAGTCAGTAATAAATGTGATGCAGTCAGTAATAAATGTGGAGCCGTCAGTAATAAATGTGGAGCAGTCAGTAATAAATGTGATGCAGTCAGTAATAAATGTGGAGCAGTCAGTAATAAATGTGATACAGCCAGTAATAAATGTGGAGCAGTCAGTAATAAATGTGATGCAGTCAGTAATAAATGTGGAGCAGTCAGTTATAAATGTGGAGCAGTCAGTAATAAATGTGATACAGTCAGTAATAAATATGGAGCAGTCAGTAATAAATGTGATGCAGTTAGTAATAAACGTGGAGCAGTCAGTAGTAAATGTGATACAGCCAGTAATAAATGTGGAGCAGTCAGTAATAAATGTGGAGCAGTCAGTAATAAATGTGATGCAGTCAGTAATAAATGTGATACAGTCAGTAATAAATGTGGAGCAGTCAGTAATAAATGTGATACAGTCAGTAATAAATGTGAAGTAGTCAATAATAAATGCGATGCAGTCAGTAATAAATGTGATGCAGTCAGTAATAAATGTGGAGCAGTCAGTAATAAATGTGATGCAGTCAGTAATAAATGTGGAGCAGTCAGTAATAAATGTGGAGCAGTCAGTAATAAATGTGATGCAGTTAGTAATAAATGTGGAGCAGTCAGTAATAAATGTGAAGTAGTCAATAATAAATGTGATGCAGTCAGTAATAAATGTGATGCAGTCAGTAATAAATGTGTAGCAGTCAGTAATAAATGTGAAGCAGTCAATAATAAATGCGATGCAGTCAGTAATAAATGTGATACAGTTAGTGATAAATGTGGAGCAGTCACTAATAAATGTGATACAGTCAGTAATATATGTGAAGTAGTCAATAATAAATGTGGAGCAGTCAGTAATAAATGTGGAGCAGTCAGTAATAAATGTGATACAGTCAGTAATAAATGTGATGCAGTCAGTAATAAATGTGGAGCAGTTAGCAATAAATGTGGAGCAGTCAGTAATAAATGTGAAGTAGTCAATAATAAATGTGATGCAGTCAGTAATAAATGTGGAGCAGTCAGTAATAAATGTGGAGCAGTCAGTAATAAATGTGATGCAGTCAGTAATAAATGTGGAGCAGTCAGTAATAAATGTGATACAGTCAGTAATAAATGTGGAGCAGTCAGTAATAAATGTGGAGCAGTCAGTAATAAATGTGATACAGTCAGTAATAAATGTGGAGCAGTCAGTAATAAATGTGGAGCAGTCAGTAATAAATGTAATGTAGTCAGTAATAAATGTGGAGCAGTCAGTAATAAATGTGGAGCAGTCAGTAATAAATGTGATACAGTCAGTAATAAATGTGGAGCAGTCAGTAATAAATGTGATGCAGTCAGTAATAAATGTGGAGCAGTCAGTAATAAATGTGATACAGTCAGTAATAAATGTGGAGCAGTCAGTAATAAATGTGATGCAGTCAGTAATAAATGTGATGTAGTCAGTAATAAATGTGGAGCAGTCAGTAATAAATGTGCTACAGTCAGTAATAAATGTGAAGCAGTCAGTAATAAATGTGATACAGTCAGTAATAAATGTGATGCAGTCAGTAATAAATGTGGAGTAGTCAGTAATAAATGTAATGCAGTCAGTAATAAATGTAATACAGTCAGTAATAAATGTGGAGCAGTCAGTAATAAATGTGATACAGCCAGTAATAAATGTGGAGCAGTCAGTAATAAATGTGATATAGTCAGTAATAAATGTGGAGTAGTCAGTAATAAATGTGATACAGTCAGTAATAAATGTGAAGTAGTCAATAATAAATGCGATGCAGTCAGTAATAAATGTGAAGTAGTCAATAATAAATGCGATGCAGTCAGTAATAAATGTGGTGCAGTCAGTAATAAATGTGGTGCAGTCAGTAATAAATGTGATGCAGTAAGTAATAAATGTATTACAGTCAGTAATAAATGTGGAGCAGTCAGTAATAAATGTGGAGCAGTCAGTAATAAATGTGATGCAGTCAGTAATAAATGTGATGCAGTCAGTAATAAATGTGTAGCACTCAGTAATAAATGTGATACAGGCAGTAATAAATGTGGAGCAGTCAGTAATAAATGTGAAGTAGTCAATAATAAATGCGATGCAGTCAGTAATAAATGTGATACAGTTAGTGATAAATGTGGAGCAGTCAGTAATAAATGTGGAGCAGTCAGTAATAAATGTGATACAGTCAGTAATAAAAGTGGAGCAGTCAGTAATAAATGTGGAGCAGTCAGTAATAAATGTGATACAGTCAGTAATAAATGTGGAGCAGTCAGTAATAAATGTGGAGCAGTCAGTAATAAATGTGATGTAGTCAGTAATAAATTAGGAGCAGTCAGTAATAAATGTGATGCAGTCAGTAATAAATGTGGAGCAGTCAGTAATAAATGTGTAGCAGTCAGTAATAAATGTGATACAGTCAGTAATAAATGTGGTGCAGTCAGTAATAAATGTGGAGCAGTCAGTAATAAATGTGATGCAGTCAGTAATAAATGTGGTGCAGTCAGTAATAAATGTGGTGCAGTCAGTGATAAATGTGATGCAGTCAGTAATAAATGTGGAGCAGTCAGTAATAAATGTGATACAGTCAGTGATAAATGTGGAGCAGTCAGTAATAAATGTGATACAGCCAGTAATAAATGTGGAGCAGTCAGTAATAAATGTGATACAGTCAGTAATAAATGTGGAGCAGTCAGTAATAAATGTGGAGCAGTCAGTAATAAATGTGATGCAGTCAGTAATAAATGTGGAGCAGTCAGTAATAAATGTGATATAGTCTGTAATAAATGTGGAGCAGTCAGTAATAAATGTGATGCAGTTAGCAATAAATGTGGAGCAGTCAGTAGTAAATGTGGTGCAGTTAGTAATAAATGTGAAGTAGTCAATAATAAATGTGATGCAGTCAGTAATAAATGTGGAGCAGTCAGTAATAAATGTGAAGTAGTCAATAATAAATGTGATACAGTCAGTAATAAATGTGATACAGTCAGTAATAAATGTGATGCAGTCAGTAATAAATGTGATGCAGTCAGTAATAAATGTGGAGCAGTCAGTAATAAATGTTATGCAGTCAGTAATAAATGTGATACAGTCAGTAATAAATGTGATGCAGTAAGTAATAAATGTGATGCAGTCAGTAATAAATGTGAAGCAGTCAGTAAAAAAAGTGGAGCAGTAAGTAATAAATGTGGAGCAGTCAGTAATAAAAGTGATACAGTCAGTAATACATGTGGAGCAGTCAGTAATAAATATGATACAGTCAGTAATAAATTTGGAGCAGTCAGTAATAAATGTAATGTAGTCAGTTATAAATGTGTAGCAGTCAGTAATAAATGTAATGTAGTCAGTAATAAATGTGGAGCAGTCAGTAATAAATGTGATACAGCCAGTAATAAATGTGGAGCAGTCAGTAATAAATGTGGAGCAGTCAGTAATAAATGTGAAACAGTTAGTAATACATGTGGAGCAGTCAGTAATAAATGTGAAGCAGTCAGTAATAAATGTGATACAGTCAGTAATAAATGTAATGCAGTCAGTAATAAATGTGGAGCAGTCAGTAATAAATGTGATACAGCCAGTAATAAATGTGGAGCAGTCAGTAATAAATGTGGAGCAGTCAGTAATAAATGTGAAACAGTTAGTAATAAATGTGGAGCAGTCAGTAATAAATGTGAAGCAGTCAGTAATAAATGTGATACAGTCAGAAATAAATGTGGAGCAGCCAGTAATAAATGTGATACAGTCAGTAATAAATGTGGAGCAGTCAGTAATAAATGAGAAGCAGTCAGTAATAAATGTGATACAGTCAGTAATAAATGTGGAGCAGTCAGTAATAAATGTGATACAGTCAGTAATAAATGTGGTGCAGTCAGTAATAACTGGGGAGCAGTCAGTAATAAATGTGATACAGCCAGTAATAAATGTGGAGCAGTCAGTAATAAATGTGATACAGTCAGTAATAAATGTGGAGCAGTCAGTAATAAATGTGATACAGTCAGTAATAAATGTGGAGCAGTCAGTAATAAATGTGATGCAGTCAGTAATAAATGTGGAGCAGTCAGTAATAAATGTGATGCAGTTAGTAATAAATGTGGAGCAGTCAGTAGTAAATGTGATACAGCCAGTAATAAATGTGGAGCAGTCAGTAATAAATGTGGAGCAGTCAGTAATAAATGTGGAGCAGTCAGTAATAAATGTGGAGCAGTCAGTAATAAATGTGGAGCAGTAAGTAATAAATGTGATACAGTCAGTAATAAATGTGATACAGTCAGTAATAAATGTGATACAGTCAGTAATAAATGTGAAGCAGTCAGTAATAAATGTGGTGCAGTCAGTAATAAATGTGGAGCAGTCAGTAATAAATGTGATACAGTCAGTAATAAATGTGGAGCAGTCAGTAATAAATGTGAAGCAGTCAGTAATAAATGTGGAGCAGTCAGTAATAAATGTGGAGCAGTAAGTAATAAATGTGATACAGTCAGTAATAAATGTGATGCAGTTAGTAATAAATGTGGAGCAGTCAGTAATAAATGTGAAGTAGTCAATAATAAATGTGATGCAGTCAGTAATAAATGTGGAGCAGTCAGTAATAAATGTGAAGTAGTCAATAATAAATGTGATACAGTCAGTAATAAATGTGATACAGTCAGTAATAAATGTGATACAGTCAGTAATAAATGTGAAGCAGTCAGTAATAAATGTGAAGCAGTCAGTAATAAATGTGGAGCAGTCAGTAATAAATGTGGAGCAGTAAGTAATAAATGTGATACAGTCAGTAATAAATGTGATGCAGTTAGTAATAAATGTGGAGCAGTCAGTAATAAATGTGAAGTAGTCAATAATAAATGTGATGCAGTCAGTAATAAATGTGGAGCAGTCAGTAATAAATGTGAAGTAGTCAATAATAAATGTGATGCAGTCAGTAATAAATGTGATGCAGTAAGTAATAAATGTGGAGCAGTCAGTAATAAATGTAATACAGTCAGTAATAAATGTGGAGCAGTCAGTAATAAATGTGGAGCGGTCAGTAATAAATGTAATACAGTCAGTAATAAATGTGGAGCAGTCAGTAATAAATGTGGAGCAGTCAGTAATAAATGTGATACAGTCAGTAATAAATGTGGAGCAGTCAGTAATAAATGTGATACAGTCAGTAATAAATGTGTAGCACTCAGTAATAAATGTGATGTAGTCAGTAATAAATTAGGAGCAGTCAGTAATAAATGTGATACAGTCAGTAATAAATGTGGAGCAGTCAGTAATAAATGTGATGCAGTCAGTAATAAATGTGGAGCAGTCAGTAATAAATGTGATACAGCCAGTAATAAATGTGGAGCAGTCAGTAATAAATGTGATACAGTCAGTAATAAATGTGGAGCAGTCAGTAATAAATGTGATACAGTCAGTAATAAATGTGGAGCAGTCAGTAATAAATGTGATGCAGTCAGTAATAAATGTGGAGCAGTCAGTAATAAATGTGATATAGTCAGTAATAAATGTGGAGCAGTCAGTAATAAATGTGATATAGTCAGTAATAAATGTGGAGCAGTCAGTAATAAATGTGATACAGTCAGTAATAAATGTGGAGCAGTCAGTAATAAATGTGATGCAGTCAGTAATAAATGTGAAGTAGTCAATAATAAATGTGATGCAGTCAGTAATAAATGTGGAGCAGTCAGTAATAAATGTGAAGTAGTCAATAATAAATGTGATACAGTCAGTAATAAATGTGAAGCAGTCAGTAAAAAAAGTGGAGCAGTAAGTAATAAATGTGGAGCAGTCAGTAATAAAAGTGATACAGTCAGTAATACATGTGGAGCAGTCAGTAATAAATATGATACAGTCAGTAATAAATTTGGAGCAGTCAGTAATAAATGTAATGTAGTCAGTTATAAATGTGTAGCAGTCAGTAATAAATGTAATGTAGTCAGTAATAAATGTGGAGCAGTCAGTAATAAATGTGATGCAGTTAGTAATAAATGTGATGCAGTCAGTAATAAATGTGGAGCAGTCAGTAATAAATGTGATACAGCCAGTAATAAATGTGGAGCAGTCAGTAATAAATGTGGAGCAGTCAGTAATAAATGTGATACAGTCAGTAATAAATGTGGAGCAGTCAGTAAAAAATGTGGAGCAGTCAGTAATAAATGTGAAACAGTTAGTAATAAATGTGGAGCAGTCAGTAATAAATGTGATGTAGTTAGTAATAAATGTGGAGCAGTCAGTAATAAATGTGGAGCAGTCGGTAATAAATGTGATACAGTCAGTAATAAATGTGTAGCAGTCAGTAATAAATGTGGAGCAGTCGGTAATAAATGTGATACAGTCAGTAATAAATGTGTAGCAGTCAGTAATAAATGTAGAGCAGTCAGTAATAAATGTGATGCAGTCAGTAATAAATGTGGAGCAGTCAGTAATAAATGTGATACAGTCAGTAATAAATGTGGAGCAGTCAGTAATAAATGTGATACAGTCAGTAATAAATGTGGAGCAGTCAGTAATAAATGTGGAGCAGTCAGAAGTAAATGTGGAGCAGTCAGTAATAAATGCGGAGCAGTCAGTAATAAATGTGATACAGTCAGTAATAAATGTGATTCAATCAGTAATAAATGTGGAGCAGTCAGTAATAAATGTAGAGCAGTCAGAAGTAAATGTGGAGCAGTCAGTAATAAATGCGGAGCAGTCAGTAATAAATGTGATACAGTCAGTAATAAATGTGATTCAATCAGTAATAAATGTGGAGCAGTCAGTAATAAATGTGGAGCAGTCAGTAATAAATGTGGAACAGTCAGTAATAAATGTGATACAGTCAGTAATAAATGTGGAGCAGTCAGTAATAAATGTTTTGCAGTCAGTAATAAATGTGATACAGTCAGTAATAAATGTGGAGCAGTCAGTAATAAATGTTTTGCAGTCAGTAATAAATTAGGAGCAGTCAGTAATAAATGTAAGGCAGTCAGTAATAAATGTGATACAGTCATTAATAAATATGATGCAGTCAGTAATAAATGTGATGTAGTCAGTAATAAATGTGGAGCAGTCAGTAATGAATGTAATACTGTCAGTAATTAATGTGGAGCAGTCAGTAATAAATGTGATACAGTCAGTAATAAATGTGATGCAGTCAGTAATAAATGTGATACAGTCAGTAATAAATGTGGAGCAGTCAGTAATAAATGTGGAGCAGTCAGTAATACATATGGAGCAGTCAGTAATAAATGTGGAGCAGTCAGTAATAAATGTCGATCAGTCAGTAATAAATGTGGAGCAGTCAGTAATAAATGTGAAGCAGTCAGTAATAAATGTGATACAGTCAGTAATAAATGTGGAGCAGTCAGTAATAAATGTGATGCAGTCAGTAATAAATGTGAAGTAGTCAGTAATAAATGTGATACAGTCAGTAATAAATGTGATACAGTCAGTAATAAATGAGATGCAGTCAGTAATAAATGTGGAGCAGTCAGTAATAAATGTGATACAGTCAGTAATAAATGTGATACAGTCAGTAATAAATGTGATGCAGTCAGTAATAAATGTGATGCAGTCAGTAATAAATGTGGAGCAGTCAGTAATAAATGAGATGCAGTCAGTAATAAATGTGGAGCAGTCAGTAATAAATGTGGAGCAGTCAGTAATAAATGTGGAGCAGTCAGTTAAAAATGTGGAGCAGTCAGTAATAACTGTGGAGCAGTCAGTAATAAATGTGATACAGACAGTAATAAATGTGATACAGTCAGTAATAAATGTGATACAGTCAGTAATAAATGTGAAGCAGTCAGTAATAAATGTGGAGCAGTCAGTAATAAATGTGATGTAGTCAGTAATAAATGTAATGCAGTCAGCAATAAATGTGATGTAGTCAGTAATAAACATGGAGCAGTCAGTAATAAATGTGATACAGTCAGTAATAATTGTGATGCAGTCAGTAATAAATGTGGAGCAGTCAGTAATAAATGAGATGCAGTCAGTAATAAATGTGGAGCAGTCAGTAATAAATGTGGAGCGGTCAGTAATAAATGTGGAGCAGTCAGTAATAAATGTGGAGCAGTCAGTAATAAACGTGATGCAGTCAGTAATAAATGTGATACAGTCAGTAATAAATGTGATACAGTCAGTAATAAATGTGGAGCAGTCAGTAATAAATGTGAAGCAGTCAGTAATAAATGTGGAGCAGTCAGTAATAAATGTGGAGCAGTCAGTAATAAATGTGATGCAGTCAGTAATAAATGTGAAGCAGTCAGTAATAGATGTGGAGCAGTCAGTAATAAATGTGGAGCAGTCAGTAATAAATGTTTTGCAGTCAGTAATAAATGTGATACAGTCAGTAATAAATGTGGAGCAGTCAGTAATAAATGTTTTGCAGTCAGTAATAAATGTGATGCAGTCAGTAATAAATGTGGAGCAGTCAGTAATAAATGTGATACAGTCATTAATAAATATGATGCAGTCAGTAATAAATGTGATGTAGTCAGTAATAAATGTGGAGCAGTCAGTAATGAATGTAATACTGTCAGTAATTAATGTGGAGCAGTCAGTAATAAATGTGATACAGTCAGTAATAAATGTGATGCAGTCAGTAATAAATGTGATACAGTCAGTAATAAATGTGGAGCAGTCAGTAATAAATGTGGAGCAGTCAGTAATAAATGTGGAGCAGTCAGTAATAAATGTCGATCAGTCAGTAATAAATGAGATGCAGTCAGTAATAAATGTGTAGCAGTCAGTAATAAATGTGATACAGTCAGTAATAAATGTGGAGCAGTCAGTAATAAATGTGATGCAGTCAGTAATAAATGTGAAGTAGTCAGTAATAAATGTGATACAGTCAGTAATAAATGTGATACAGTCAGTAATAAATGAGATGCAGTCAGTAATAAATGTGGAGCAGTCAGTAATAAATGTGATACAGTCAGTAATAAATGTGATGCAGTCAGTAATAAATGTGGAGCAGTCAGTAATAAATGAGATGCAGTCAGTAATAAATGTGGAGCAGTCAGTAATAAATGTGGAGCAGTCAGTAATAAATGTGGAGCAGTCAGTTAAAAATGTGGAGCAGTCAGTAATAACTGTGGAGCAGTCAGTAATAAATGTGATACAGACAGTAATAAATGTGATACAGTCAGTAATAAATGTGATACAGTCAGTAATAAATGTGAAGCAGTCAGTAATAAATGTGGAGCAGTCAGTAATAAATGTGATGTAGTCAGTAATAAATGTAATGCAGTCAGCAATAAATGTGATGTAGTCAGTAATAAACATGGAGCAGTCAGTAATAAATGTGATACAGTCAGTAATAATTGTGATGCAGTCAGTAATAAATGTGGAGCAGTCAGTAATAAATGAGATGCAGTCAGTAATAAATGTGGAGCAGTCAGTAATAAATGTGGAGCGGTCAGTAATAAATGTGGAGCAGTCAGTAATAAATGTGGAGCAGTCAGTAATAAACGTGATGCAGTCAGTAATAAATGTGATACAGTCAGTAATAAATGTGATACAGTCAGTAATAAATGTGATACAGTCAGTAATAAATGTGGAGCAGTCAGTAATAAATGTGAAGCAGTCAGTAATAAATGTGGAGCAGTCAGTAATAAATGTGGAGCAGTCAGTAATAAATGTGATGCAGTCAGTAATAAATGTGATACAGTCAGTAATAAATGTGCAGCAGTCAGTAATAAATGTGAAGCAGTCAGTAATAAATGTGATACAGCCAGTAATAAATGTGAAGCAGTCAGTAATAAATGTGATACAGTCATTAATAAATGTGGAGCAGTCAGTAATAAATGTGATGCAGCCAGTAATAAATGTGATGCAGTCAGTAATAAATGTGGTGCAGTCAGTAATAAATGTGATACAGTCAGTAATAAATGTGATACAGTCAGTAATAAATGTGGAGCAGTCAGTAATAAATGTGATGTAGTCAGTAATAAATGTGGAGCAGTCAGTAAAAAATGTGATACAGTCAGTAATAAATGTGGAGCAGTCAGTAATAAATGAGATGCAGTCAGTAATAAATGTGGAGCAGTCAGTAATATATGTAAGCAGTCAGTAATAAATGTGGAGCAGTCAGTAAAAAATGTGATACAGTCAGTAATAAATGTGGAGCAGTCAGTAATAAATGTGGAGCAGTCAGTAATATATGTGAGCAGTCAGTAATAAATGTGATGCAGTCAGTAATAAATGTGGAGCAGTCAGTAATAAATGTGATGCAGTCAGTAATAAATATGGAGCAGTCAGTAATAAATGTGATGCAGTCAGTAATAAATGTGGAGCAGTCAGTAATAAATGTGGAGCAGTCAGTAATAAATGTGATGCAGTCAGTAATAAATGTGGAGCAGTCAGTAATAAATGTGGAGCAGTCAGTAATAAATGTGAAGCAGTCAGTAATAAATGTGGAGCAGTCAGTAATAAACGTGATGCAGTCAGTAATAAATGTGATACAGTCAGTAATAAATGTGATACAGTCAGTAATAAATGTGGAGCAGTCAGTAATAAATGTGAAGCAGTCAGTAATAAATGTGGAGCAGTCAGTAATAAATGTGGAGCAGTCAGTAATAAATGTGGAGCAGTCACTAATAAATGTGATACAGTCAGTAATAAATGTGCAGCAGTCAGTAATAAATGTGAAGCAGTCAGTAATAAATGTGATACAGCCAGTAATAAATGTGAAGCAGTCAGTAATAAATGTGGAGCAGTCAGTAATAAATGTGGAGCAGTCAGTAATAAATGTGATGCAGTTAGTAATAAATGTGGAGCAGTCAGTAATAAATGTGATGTAGTCAGTAATAAATGTGATGCAGTCAGCAATAAATGTGATGTAGTCAGTAATAAATGTGGAGCAGTCAGTAAAAAATGTGATACAGTCAGTAATAAATGTGGAGCAGTCAGTAATAAATGTGATGCAGTCAGTAATAAATATGGAGCAGTCAGTAATAAATGTAATACAGTTAGTAATAAATGTGGAGCAGTCAGTAATAAATGTGGAGCAGTCAGTAGTAAATGTGATGTAGTCAGTAATAAATGTGAAGCAGTCATTAATAAATGTGGAGCAGTCGGTAATAAATGTGATACTGTCAGTAATAAATGTGGAGCAGTCAGTAATAAATGTGGAGCAGTCAGTAATAAATGTGGAACAGTCAGTAATAAATGTTAAGCAGTCAGTAATAGATGTGGAGCAGTCAGTAATAAATGTGGAGCAGTCAGTAATAAATGTGGAGCAGTCAGTAATAAATGTTTTGCAGTCAGTAATAAATGTGATACAGTCAGTAATAAAGTTGATGCAATCAGTAATAAATGTGGAGCAGTCAGTAATAAATGTGGAGGAGTCAGTAATAAATGTGGAGCAGTCAGTAATAAATCTGACGCAGTCAGTAATAAATGTGATGTAGTCAGTAATAAATGTGATACAGTCAGTAATAAATGTGATGCAGTTAGTAATAAATGTGATGCAGTCAGTAATAAATGTGGAGCAGTCAGTAATAAATGTGATGCAGTCAGTAATAAATGTGATGTAGTCAGTAATAAATGTGATACAGTCAGTAATAAATTAGGAGCAGTCAGTAATAAATTAGGAGCAGTCAGTAATAAATGTGATACAGTCAGTAATAAATGTGGAGCAGTCAGTAATAAATGTGGAGCAGTCAGTAATAAATGTAAAACTGTCAGTAATTAATGTGGAGCAGTCAGTAATAAATGTGATACAGTCAGTAATAAATGTGGAGCAGTCAGTAATAAATGTGATACAGTCAGTAATAAATGTGATGCAGTCAGTAATAAATGTGATACAGTCAGTAATAAATGTGGAGCAGTCAGTAATAAATGTGGAGCAGTCAGTAATACATATGGAGCAGTCAGTAATAAATGTGGAGCAGTCAGTAATAAACGTGATGCAGTCAGTAATAAATGTGATACAGTCAGTAATAAATGTGATACAGTCAGTAATAAATGTGGAGCAGTCAGTAATAAATGTGGAGCAGTCAGTAATAAATGTGGAGCAGTCAGTAATAAATGTGGAGCAGTCAGTAATAAATGTGATGCAGTCAGTAATAAATGTGAAGCAGTCAGTAATAGATGTGGAGCAGTCAGTAATAAATGTGGAGCAGTCAGTAATAAATGTTTTGCAGTCAGTAATAAATGTGATACAGTCAGTAATAAATGTGGAGCAGTCAGTAATAAATGTTTTGCAGTCAGTAATAAATGTGATGCAGTCAGTAATAAATGTGGAGCAGTCAGTAATAAATGTGATACAGTCATTAATAAATATGATGCAGTCAGTAATAAATGTGATGTAGTCAGTAATAAATGTGGAGCAGTCAGTAATGAATGTAATACTGTCAGTAATTAATGTGGAGCAGTCAGTAATAAATGTGATACAGTCAGTAATAAATGTGATGCAGTCAGTAATAAATGTGATACAGTCAGTAATAAATGTGGAGCAGTCAGTAATAAATGTGGAGCAGTCAGTAATACATATGGAGCAGTCAGTAATAAATGTGGAGCAGTCAGTAATAAATGTCGATCAGTCAGTAATAAATGAGATGCAGTCAGTAATAAATGTGTAGCAGTCAGTAATAAATGTGATACAGTCAGTAATAAATGTGGAGCAGTCAGTAATAAATGTGATGCAGTCAGTAATAAATGTGAAGTAGTCAGTAATAAATGTGATACAGTCAGTAATAAATGTGATACAGTCAGTAATAAATGAGATGCAGTCAGTAATAAATGTGGAGCAGTCAGTAATAAATGTGATACAGTCAGTAATAAATGTGATACAGTCAGTAATAAATGTGATGCAGTCAGTAATAAATGTGGAGCAGTCAGTAATAAATGAGATGCAGTCAGTAATAAATGTGGAGCAGTCAGTAATAAATGTGGAGCAGTCAGTAATAAATGTGGAGCAGTCAGTTAAAAATGTGGAGCAGTCAGTAATAACTGTGGAGCAGTCAGTAATAAATGTGATACAGACAGTAATAAATGTGATACAGTCAGTAATAAATGTGATACAGTCAGTAATAAATGTGAAGCAGTCAGTAATAAATGTGGAGCAGTCAGTAATAAATGTGATGTAGTCAGTAATAAATGTAATGCAGTCAGCAATAAATGTGATGTAGTCAGTAATAAACATGGAGCAGTCAGTAATAAATGTGATACAGTCAGTAATAATTGTGATGCAGTCAGTAATAAATGTGGAGCAGTCAGTAATAAATGTGGAGCAGTCAGTAATATATGTGAGCAGTCAGTAATAAATGTGATGCAGTCAGTAATAAATGTGGAGCAGTCAGTAATAAATGTGATGCAGTCAGTAATAAATATGGAGCAGTCAGTAATAAATGTGATGCAGTCAGTAATAAATGTGGAGCAGTCAGTAATAAATGTGGAGCAGTCAGTAATAAATGTGATGCAGTCAGTAATAAATGTGGAGCAGTCAGTAATAAATGTGGAGCAGTCAGTAATAAATGTGAAGCAGTCAGTAATAAATGTGGAGCAGTCAGTAATAAATGTGATGCAGTCAGTAATAAATGTGATACAGTCAGTAATAAATGTGATACAGTCAGTAATAAATGTGATACAGTGAGTAATAAATGTGGAGCAGTCAGTAATAAATGTGAAGCAGTCAGTAATAAATGTGGAGCAGTCAGTAATAAATGTGGAGCAGTCAGTAATAAATGTGATGCAGTCAGTAATAAATGTGATACAGTCAGTAATAAATGTGCAGCAGTCAGTAATAAATGTGAAGCAGTCAGTAATAAATGTGATACAGCCAGTAATAAATGTGAAGCAGTCAGTAATAAATGTGATACAGTCATTAATAAATGTGGAGCAGTCAGTAATAAATGTGATGCAGCCAGTAATAAATGTGATGCAGTCAGTAATAAATGTGGTGCAGTCAGTAATAAATGTGATACAGTCAGTAATAAATGTGATACAGTCAGTAATAAATGTGGAGCAGTCAGTAATAAATGTGATGTAGTCAGTAATAAATGTGGAGCAGTCAGTAAAAAATGTGATACAGTCAGTAATAAATGTGGAGCAGTCAGTAATAAATGAGATGCAGTCAGTAATAAATGTGGAGCAGTCAGTAATATATGTAAGCAGTCAGTAATAAATGTGGAGCAGTCAGTAAAAAATGTGATACAGTCAGTAATAAATGTGGAGCAGTCAGTAATAAATGTGGAGCAGTCAGTAATATATGTGAGCAGTCAGTAATAAATGTGATGCAGTCAGTAATAAATGTGGAGCAGTCAGTAATAAATGTGATGCAGTCAGTAATAAATATGGAGCAGTCAGTAATAAATGTGATGCAGTCAGTAATAAATGTGGAGCAGTCAGTAATAAATGTGGAGCAGTCAGTAATAAATGTGATGCAGTCAGTAATAAATGTGGAGCAGTCAGTAATAAATGTGGAGCAGTCAGTAATAAATGTGAAGCAGTCAGTAATAAATGTGGAGCAGTCAGTAATAAACGTGATGCAGTCAGTAATAAATGTGATACAGTCAGTAATAAATGTGATACAGTCAGTAATAAATGTGGAGCAGTCAGTAATAAATGTGAAGCAGTCAGTAATAAATGTGGAGCAGTCAGTAATAAATGTGGAGCAGTCAGTAATAAATGTGGAGCAGTCACTAATAAATGTGATACAGTCAGTAATAAATGTGCAGCAGTCAGTAATAAATGTGAAGCAGTCAGTAATAAATGTGATACAGCCAGTAATAAATGTGAAGCAGTCAGTAATAAATGTGGAGCAGTCAGTAATAAATGTGGAGCAGTCAGTAATAAATGTGATGCAGTTAGTAATAAATGTGGAGCAGTCAGTAATAAATGTGATGTAGTCAGTAATAAATGTGATGCATTCAGCAATAAATGTGATGTAGTCAGTAATAAATGTGGAGCAGTCAGTAAAAAATGTGATACAGTCAGTAATAAATGTGGAGCAGTCAGTAATAAATGTGATGCAGTCAGTAATAAATATGGAGCAGTCAGTAATAAATGTAATACAGTTAGTAATAAATGTGGAGCAGTCAGTAATAAATGTGGAGCAGTCAGTAGTAAATGTGATGTAGTCAGTAATAAATGTGAAGCAGTCATTAATAAATGTGGAGCAGTCGGTAATAAATGTGATACTGTCAGTAATAAATGTGGAGCAGTCAGTAATAAATGTGGAGCAGTCAGTAATAAATGTGGAACAGTCAGTAATAAATGTTAAGCAGTCAGTAATAGATGTGGAGCAGTCAGTAATAAATGTGGAGCAGTCAGTAATAAATGTGGAGCAGTCAGTAATAAATGTTTTGCAGTCAGTAATAAATGTGATACAGTCAGTAATAAAGTTGATGCAATCAGTAATAAATGTGGAGCAGTCAGTAATAAATGTGGAGGAGTCAGTAATAAATGTGGAGCAGTCAGTAATAAATCTGACGCAGTCAGTAATAAATGTGATGTAGTCATTAATAAATGTGATACAGTCAGTAATAAATGTGATGCAGTTAGTAATAAATGTGATGCAGTCAGTAATAAATGTGGAGCAGTCAGTAATAAATGTGATGCAGTCAGTAATAAATGTGATGTAGTCAGTAATAAATGTGATACAGTCAGTAATAAATTAGGAGCAGTCAGTAATAAATTAGGAGCAGTCAGTAATAAATGTGATACAGTCAGTAATAAATGTGGAGCAGTCAGTAATAAATGTGGAGCAGTCAGTAATAAATGTAAAACTGTCAGTAATTAATGTGGAGCAGTCAGTAATAAATGTGATACAGTCAGTAATAAATGTGGAGCAGTCAGTAATAAATGTGATACAGTCAGTAATAAATGTGATGCAGTCAGTAATAAATGTGATACAGTCAGTAATAAATGTGGAGCAGTCAGTAATAAATGTGGAGCAGTCAGTAATACATATGGAGCAGTCAGTAATAAATGTGGAGCAGTCAGTAATAAATGTCGAGCAGTCAGTAATAAATGAGATGCAGTCAGTAATAAATGTGGAGCAGTCAGTAATAAATGTGATACAGTCAGTAATAAATGTGATACAGTCAGTAATAAATGTGATGCAGTCAGTAATAAATGTGATGCAGTCAGTAATAAATGTGGAGCAGTCAGTAATAAATGAGATGCAGTCAGTAATAAATGTGATACAGTCAGTAATAAATGTGGAGCAGTCAGTATTAAATGTGAAGCAGTCAGTAATAAATGTGGAGCAGTAAGTAATAAACGTGATGCAGTCAGTAATAAATGTGATACAGTCAGTAATAAATGTGATACAGTCAGTAATAATTGTGATGCAGTCAGTAATAAATGTGGAGCAGTCAGTAATAAATGTGGAGCAGTCAGTAATAAATGTGGAGCAGTCAGTATTAAATGTGAAGCAGTCAGTAATAAATGTGGAGCAGTCAGTAATAAACGTGATGCAGTCAGTAATAAATGTGATGCAGTCAGCAATAAATGTGATGTAGTCAGTAATAAATGTGGAGCAGTCAGTAAAAAATGTGATACAGTCAGTAATAAATGTGGAGCAGTCAGTAATAAATGAGATGCAATCAGTAATAAATGTGGAGCAGTCAGTAATATATGTGAGCAGTCAGTAATAAATGTGATGCAGTCAGTAATAAATGTGGAGCAGTCAGTAATAAATGTGATGCAGTCAGTAATAAATATGGAGCAGTCAGTAATATATGTGAGCAGTCAGTAATAAATGTGATGCAGTCAGTAATAAATGTGGAGCAGTCAGTAATAAATGTGATGCAGTCAGTAATAAATATGGAGCAGTCAGTAATAAATGTGATGCAGTCAGTAATAAATGTGGAGCAGTCAGTAATAAATGTGGAGCAGTCAGTAATATATGTGAGCAGTCAGTAATAAATGTGATGCAGTCAGTAATAAATGTGGAGCAGTCAGTAATAAATGTGATGCAGTCAGTAATAAATATGGAGCAGTCAGTAATAAATGTGATGCAGTCAGTAATAAATGTGGAGCAGTCAGTAATAAATGTGGAGCAGTCAGTAATAAATGTGATGCAGTCAGTAATAAATGTGGAGCAGTCAGTAATAAATGTGGAGCAGTCAGTAATAAATGTGAAGCAGTCAGTAATAAATGTGGAGCAGTCAGTAATAAACGTGATGCAGTCAGTAATAAATGTGATACAGTCAGTAATAAATGTGATACAGTCAGTAATAAATGTGGAGCAGTCAGTAATAAATGTGAAGCAGTCAGTAATAAATGTGGAGCAGTCAGTAATAAATGTGGAGCAGTCAGTAATAAATGTGGAGCAGTCACTAATAAATGTGATACAGTCAGTAATAAATGTGCAGCAGTCAGTAATAAATGTGAAGCAGTCAGTAATAAATGTGATACAGCCAGTAATAAATGTGAAGCAGTCAGTAATAAATGTGGAGCAGTCAGTAATAAATGTGGAGCAGTCAGTAATAAATGTGATGCAGTTAGTAATAAATGTGGAGCAGTCAGTAATAAATGTGATGTAGTCAGTAATAAATGTGATGCAGTCAGCAATAAATGTGATGTAGTCAGTAATAAATGTGGAGCAGTCAGTAAAAAATGTGATACAGTCAGTAATAAATGTGGAGCAGTCAGTAATAAATGTGATGCAGTCAGTAATAAATATGGAGCAGTCAGTAATAAATGTAATACAGTTAGTAATAAATGTGGAGCAGTCAGTAATAAATGTGGAGCAGTCAGTAGTAAATGTGATGTAGTCAGTAATAAATGTGAAGCAGTCATTAATAAATGTGGAGCAGTCGGTAATAAATGTGATACTGTCAGTAATAAATGTGGAGCAGTCAGTAATAAATGTGGAGCAGTCAGTAATAAATGTGGAACAGTCAGTAATAAATGTTAAGCAGTCAGTAATAGATGTGGAGCAGTCAGTAATAAATGTGGAGCAGTCAGTAATAAATGTGGAGCAGTCAGTAATAAATGTTTTGCAGTCAGTAATAAATGTGATACAGTCAGTAATAAAGTTGATGCAATCAGTAATAAATGTGGAGCAGTCAGTAATAAATGTGGAGGAGTCAGTAATAAATGTGGAGCAGTCAGTAATAAATCTGACG
Source organism: Engystomops pustulosus (assembly GCF_040894005.1). NCBI lineage: Eukaryota > Metazoa > Chordata > Amphibia > Anura > Leptodactylidae > Engystomops > Engystomops pustulosus. Next base: position 366,907 of record NC_092417.1, read on the forward strand.
CAGTCAGTAATAAATGTGATGTAGTCATTAATAAATGTGATACAGTCAGTAATAAATGTGATGCAGTTAGTAATAAATGTGATGCAGTCAGTAATAAATGTGGAGCAGTCAGTAATAAATGTGATGCAGTCAGTAATAAATGTGATGTAGTCAGTAATAAATGTGATACAGTCAGTAATAAATTAGGAGCAGTCAGTAATAAATTAGGAGCAGTCAGTAATAAATGTGATACAGTCAGTAATAAATGTGGAGCAGTCAGTAATAAATGTGGAGCAGTCAGTAATAAATGTAAAACTGTCAGTAATTAATGTGGAGCAGTCAGTAAAAAATGTGATACAGTCAGTAATAAATGTGGAGCAGTCAGTAATAAATGTGATACAGTCAGTAATAAATGTGATGCAGTCAGTAATAAATGTGATACAGTCAGTAATAAATGTGGAGCAGTCAGTAATAAATGTGGAGCAGTCAGTAATACATATGGAGCAGTCAGTAATAAATGTGGAGCAGTCAGTAATAAATGTCGAGCAGTCAGTAATAAATGAGATGCAGTCAGTAATAAATGTGGAGCAGTCAGTAATAAATGTGATACAGTCAGTAATAAATGTGATACAGTCAGTAATAAATGTGATGCAGTCAGTAATAAATGTGATGCAGTCAGTAATAAATGTGGAGCAGTCAGTAATAAATGAGATGCAGTCAGTAATAAATGTGATACAGTCAGTAATAAATGTGGAGCAGTCAGTATTAAATGTGAAGCAGTCAGTAATAAATGTGGAGCAGTAAGTAATAAACGTGATGCAGTCAGTAATAAATGTGATACAGTCAGTAATAAATGTGATACAGTCAGTAATAATTGTGATGCAGTCAGTAATAAATGTGGAGCAGTCAGTAATAAATGTGGAGCAGTCAGTAATAAATGTGGAGCAGTCAGTATTAAATGTGAAGCAGTCAGTAATAAATGTGGAGCAGTCAGTAATAAACGTGATGCAGTCAGTAATAAATGTGATGCAGTCAGCAATAAATGTGATGTAGTCAGTAATAAATGTGGAGCAGTCAGTAAAAAATGTGATACAGTAAGTAATAAATGTGGAGCAGTCAGTAATAAATGAGATGCAATCAGTAATAAATGTGGAGCAGTCAGTAATATATGTGAGCAGTCAGTAATAAATGTGATGCAGTCAGTAATAAATGTGGAGCAGTCAGTAATAAATGTGATGCAGTCAGTAATAAATATGGAGCAGTCAGTAATAAATGTGATGCAGTCAGTAATAAATGTGGAGCAGTCAGTAATAAATGTGGAGCAGTCAGTAATAAATGTGATGCAGTCAGTAATAAATGTGGAGCAGTCAGTAATAAATGTGGAGCAGTCAGTAATAAATGTGAAGCAGTCAGTAATAAATGTGGAGCAGTCAGTAATAAATGTGATGCAGTCAGTAATAAATGTGATACAGTCAGTAATAAATGTGATACAGTCAGTAATAAATGTGATACAGTCAGTAATAAATGTGGAGCAGTCAGTAATAAATGTGAAGCAGTCAGTAATAAATGTGGAGCAGTCAGTAATAAATGTGGAGCAGTCAGTAATAAATGTGATGCAGTCAGTAATAAATGTGATACAGTCAGTAATAAATGTGCAGCAGTCAGTAATAAATGTGAAGCAGTCAGTAATAAATGTGATACAGCCAGTAATAAATGTGAAGCAGTCAGTAATAAATGTGATACAGTCATTAATAAATGTGGAGCAGTCAGTAATAAATGTGATGCAGCCAGTAATAAATGTGATGCAGTCAGTAATAAATGTGGTGCAGTCAGTAATAAATGTGATACAGTCAGTAATAAATGTGATACAGTCAGTAATAAATGTGGAGCAGTCAGTAATAAATGTGATGTAGTCAGTAATAAATGTGGAGCAGTCAGTAAAAAATGTGATACAGTCAGTAATAAATGTGGAGCAGTCAGTAATAAATGAGATGCAGTCAGTAATAAATGTGGAGCAGTCAGTAATATATGTAAGCAGTCAGTAATAAATGTGGAGCAGTCAGTAAAAAATGTGATACAGTCAGTAATAAATGTGGAGCAGTCAGTAATAAATGTGGAGCAGTCAGTAATATATGTGAGCAGTCAGTAATAAATGTGATGCAGTCAGTAATAAATGTGGAGCAGTCAGTAATAAATGTGATGCAGTCAGTAATAAATATGGAGCAGTCAGTAATAAATGTGATGCAGTCAGTAATAAATGTGGAGCAGTCAGTAATAAATGTGGAGCAGTCAGTAATAAATGTGATGCAGTCAGTAATAAATGTGGAGCAGTCAGTAATAAATGTGGAGCAGTCAGTAATAAATGTGAAGCAGTCAGTAATAAATGTGGAGCAGTCAGTAATAAACGTGATGCAGTCAGTAATAAATGTGATGCAGTCAGCAATAAATGTGATGTAGTCAGTAATAAATGTGGAGCAGTCAGTAAAAAATGTGATACAGTCAGTAATAAATGTGGAGCAGTCAGTAATAAATGAGATGCAATCAGTAATAAATGTGGAGCAGTCAGTAATATATGTGAGCAGTCAGTAATAAATGTGATGCAGTCAGTAATAAATGTGGAGCAGTCAGTAATAAATGTGATGCAGTCAGTAATAAATATGGAGCAGTCAGTAATATATGTGAGCAGTCAGTAATAAATGTGATGCAGTCAGTAATAAATGTGGAGCAGTCAGTAATAAATGTGATGCAGTCAGTAATAAATATGGAGCAGTCAGTAATAAATGTGATGCAGTCAGTAATAAATGTGGAGCAGTCAGTAATAAATGTGGAGCAGTCAGTAATATATGTGAGCAGTCAGTAATAAATGTGATGCAGTCAGTAATAAATGTGGAGCAGTCAGTAATAAATGTGATGCAGTCAGTAATAAATATGGAGCAGTCAGTAATAAATGTGATGCAGTCAGTAATAAATGTGGAGCAGTCAGTAATAAATGTGGAGCAGTCAGTAATAAATGTGATGCAGTCAGTAATAAATGTGGAGCAGTCAGTAATAAATGTGGAGCAGTCAGTAATAAATGTGAAGCAGTCAGTAATAAATGTGGAGCAGTCAGTAATAAACGTGATGCAGTCAGTAATAAATGTGATACAGTCAGTAATAAATGTGATACAGTCAGTAATAAATGTGGAGCAGTCAGTAATAAATGTGAAGCAGTCAGTAATAAATGTGGAGCAGTCAGTAATAAATGTGGAGCAGTCAGTAATAAATGTGGAGCAGTCACTAATAAATGTGATACAGTCAGTAATAAATGTGCAGCAGTCAGTAATAAATGTGAAGCAGTCAGTAATAAATGTGATACAGCCAGTAATAAATGTGAAGCAGTCAGTAATAAATGTGGAGCAGTCAGTAATAAATGTGGAGCAGTCAGTAATAAATGTGATGCAGTTAGTAATAAATGTGGAGCAGTCAGTAATAAATGTGATGTAGTCAGTAATAAATGTGATGCAGTCAGCAATAAATGTGATGTAGTCAGTAATAAATGTGGAGCAGTCAGTAAAAAATGTGATACAGTCAGTAATAAATGTGGAGCAGTCAGTAATAAATGTGATGCAGTCAGTAATAAATATGGAGCAGTCAGTAATAAATGTAATACAGTTAGTAATAAATGTGGAGCAGTCAGTAATAAATGTGGAGCAGTCAGTAGTAAATGTGATGTAGTCAGTAATAAATGTGAAGCAGTCATTAATAAATGTGGAGCAGTCGGTAATAAATGTGATACTGTCAGTAATAAATGTGGAGCAGTCAGTAATAAATGTGGAGCAGTCAGTAATAAATGTGGAACAGTCAGTAATAAATGTTAAGCAGTCAGTAATAGATGTGGAGCAGTCAGTAATAAATGTGGAGCAGTCAGTAATAAATGTGGAGCAGTCAGTAATAAATGTTTTGCAGTCAGTAATAAATGTGATACAGTCAGTAATAAAGTTGATGCAATCAGTAATAAATGTGGAGCAGTCAGTAATAAATGTGGAGGAGTCAGTAATAAATGTGGAGCAGTCAGTAATAAATCTGACGCAGTCAGTAATAAATGTGATGTAGTCATTAATAAATGTGATACAGTCAGTAATAAATGTGATGCAGTTAGTAATAAATGTGATGCAGTCAGTAATAAATGTGGAGCAGTCAGTAATAAATGTGATGCAGTCAGTAATAAATGTGATGTAGTCAGTAATAAATGTGATACAGTCAGTAATAAATTAGGAGCAGTCAGTAATAAATTAGGAGCAGTCAGTAATAAATGTGATACAGTCAGTAATAAATGTGGAGCAGTCAGTAATAAATGTGGAGCAGTCAGTAATAAATGTAAAACTGTCAGTAATTAATGTGGAGCAGTCAGTAAAAAATGTGATACAGTCAGTAATAAATGTGGAGCAGTCAGTAATAAATGTGATACAGTCAGTAATAAATGTGATGCAGTCAGTAATAAATGTGATACAGTCAGTAATAAATGTGGAGCAGTCAGTAATAAATGTGGAGCAGTCAGTAATACATATGGAGCAGTCAGTAATAAATGTGGAGCAGTCAGTAATAAATGTCGAGCAGTCAGTAATAAATGAGATGCAGTCAGTAATAAATGTGGAGCAGTCAGTAATAAATGTGATACAGTCAGTAATAAATGTGATACAGTCAGTAATAAATGTGATGCAGTCAGTAATAAATGTGATGCAGTCAGTAATAAATGTGGAGCAGTCAGTAATAAATGAGATGCAGTCAGTAATAAATGTGATACAGTCAGTAATAAATGTGGAGCAGTCAGTATTAAATGTGAAGCAGTCAGTAATAAATGTGGAGCAGTAAGTAATAAACGTGATGCAGTCAGTAATAAATGTGATACAGTCAGTAATAAATGTGATACAGTCAGTAATAATTGTGATGCAGTCAGTAATAAATGTGGAGCAGTCAGTAATAAATGTGGAGCAGTCAGTAATAAATGTGGAGCAGTCAGTATTAAATGTGAAGCAGTCAGTAATAAATGTGGAGCAGTCAGTAATAAACGTGATGCAGTCAGTAATAAATGTGATGCAGTCAGCAATAAATGTGATGTAGTCAGTAATAAATGTGGAGCAGTCAGTAAAAAATGTGATACAGTAAGTAATAAATGTGGAGCAGTCAGTAATAAATGAGATGCAATCAGTAATAAATGTGGAGCAGTCAGTAATATATGTGAGCAGTCAGTAATAAATGTGATGCAGTCAGTAATAAATGTGGAGCAGTCAGTAATAAATGTGATGCAGTCAGTAATAAATATGGAGCAGTCAGTAATAAATGTGATGCAGTCAGTAATAAATGTGGAGCAGTCAGTAATAAATGTGGAGCAGTCAGTAATAAATGTGATGCAGTCAGTAATAAATGTGGAGCAGTCAGTAATAAATGTGGAGCAGTCAGTAATAAATGTGAAGCAGTCAGTAATAAATGTGGAGCAGTCAGTAATAAATGTGATGCAGTCAGTAATAAATGTGATACAGTCAGTAATAAATGTGATACAGTCAGTAATAAATGTGATACAGTCAGTAATAAATGTGGAGCAGTCAGTAATAAATGTGAAGCAGTCAGTAATAAATGTGGAGCAGTCAGTAATAAATGTGGAGCAGTCAGTAATAAATGTGATGCAGTCAGTAATAAATGTGATACAGTCAGTAATAAATGTGCAGCAGTCAGTAATAAATGTGAAGCAGTCAGTAATAAATGTGATACAGCCAGTAATAAATGTGAAGCAGTCAGTAATAAATGTGATACAGTCATTAATAAATGTGGAGCAGTCAGTAATAAATGTGATGCAGCCAGTAATAAATGTGATGCAGTCAGTAATAAATGTGGTGCAGTCAGTAATAAATGTGATACAGTCAGTAATAAATGTGATACAGTCAGTAATAAATGTGGAGCAGTCAGTAATAAATGTGATGTAGTCAGTAATAAATGTGGAGCAGTCAGTAAAAAATGTGATACAGTCAGTAATAAATGTGGAGCAGTCAGTAATAAATGAGATGCAGTCAGTAATAAATGTGGAGCAGTCAGTAATATATGTAAGCAGTCAGTAATAAATGTGGAGCAGTCAGTAAAAAATGTGATACAGTCAGTAATAAATGTGGAGCAGTCAGTAATAAATGTGGAGCAGTCAGTAATATATGTGAGCAGTCAGTAATAAATGTGATGCAGTCAGTAATAAATGTGGAGCAGTCAGTAATAAATGTGATGCAGTCAGTAATAAATATGGAGCAGTCAGTAATAAATGTGATGCAGTCAGTAATAAATGTGGAGCAGTCAGTAATAAATGTGGAGCAGTCAGTAATAAATGTGATGCAGTCAGTAATAAATGTGGAGCAGTCAGTAATAAATGTGGAGCAGTCAGTAATAAATGTGAAGCAGTCAGTAATAAATGTGGAGCAGTCAGTAATAAACGTGATGCAGTCAGTAATAAATGTGATACAGTCAGTAATAAATGTGATACAGTCAGTAATAAATGTGGAGCAGTCAGTAATAAATGTGAAGCAGTCAGTAATAAATGTGGAGCAGTCAGTAATAAATGTGGAGCAGTCAGTAATAAATGTGGAGCAGTCACTAATAAATGTGATACAGTCAGTAATAAATGTGCAGCAGTCAGTAATAAATGTGAAGCAGTCAGTAATAAATGTGATACAGCCAGTAATAAATGTGAAGCAGTCAGTAATAAATGTGGAGCAGTCAGTAATAAATGTGGAGCAGTCAGTAATAAATGTGATGCAGTTAGTAATAAATGTGGAGCAGTCAGTAATAAATGTGATGTAGTCAGTAATAAATGTGATGCAGTCAGCAATAAATGTGATGTAGTCAGTAATAAATGTGGAGCAGTCAGTAAAAAATGTGATACAGTCAGTAATAAATGTGGAGCAGTCAGTAATAAATGTGATGCAGTCAGTAATAAATATGGAGCAGTCAGTAATAAATGTAATACAGTTAGTAATAAATGTGGAGCAGTCAGTAATAAATGTGGAGCAGTCAGTAGTAAATGTGATGTAGTCAGTAATAAATGTGAAGCAGTCATTAATAAATGTGGAGCAGTCGGTAATAAATGTGATACTGTCAGTAATAAATGTGGAGCAGTCAGTAATAAATGTGGAGCAGTCAGTAATAAATGTGGAACAGTCAGTAATAAATGTTAAGCAGTCAGTAATAGATGTGGAGCAGTCAGTAATAAATGTGGAGCAGTCAGTAATAAATGTGGAGCAGTCAGTAATAAATGTTTTGCAGTCAGTAATAAATGTGATACAGTCAGTAATAAAGTTGATGCAATCAGTAATAAATGTGGAGCAGTCAGTAATAAATGTGGAGGAGTCAGTAATAAATGTGGAGCAGTCAGTAATAAATCTGACGCAGTCAGTAATAAATGTGATGTAGTCATTAATAAATGTGATACAGTCAGTAATAAATGTGATGCAGTTAGTAATAAATGTGATGCAGTCAGTAATAAATGTGGAGCAGTCAGTAATAAATGTGATGCAGTCAGTAATAAATGTGATGTAGTCAGTAATAAATGTGATACAGTCAGTAATAAATTAGGAGCAGTCAGTAATAAATTAGGAGCAGTCAGTAATAAATGTGATACAGTCAGTAATAAATGTGGAGCAGTCAGTAATAAATGTGGAGCAGTCAGTAATAAATGTAAAACTGTCAGTAATTAATGTGGAGCAGTCAGTAATAAATGTGATACAGTCAGTAATAAATGTGGAGCAGTCAGTAATAAATGTGATACAGTCAGTAATAAATGTGATGCAGTCAGTAATAAATGTGATACAGTCAGTAATAAATGTGGAGCAGTCAGTAATAAATGTGGAGCAGTTAGTAATACATATGGAGCAGTCAGTAATAAATGTGGAGCAGTCAGTAATAAATGTCGAGCAGTCAGTAATAAATGAGATGCAGTCAGTAATAAATGTGGAGCAGTCAGTAATAAATGTGATACAGTCAGTAATAAATGTGATACAGTCAGTAATAAATGTGATGCAGTCAGTAATAAATGTGATGCAGTCAGTAATAAATGTGGAGCAGTCAGTAATAAATGAGATGCAGTCAGTAATAAATGTGATACAGTCAGTAATAAATGTGGAGCAGTCAGTATTAAATGTGAAGCAGTCAGTAATAAATGTGGAGCAGTAAGTAATAAACGTGATGCAGTCAGTAATAAATGTGATACAGTCAGTAATAAATGTGATACAGTCAGTAATAATTGTGATGCAGTCAGTAATAAATGTGGAGCAGTCAGTAATAAATGTGGAGCAGTCAGTAATAAATGTGGAGCAGTCAGTATTAAATGTGAAGCAGTCAGTAATAAATGTGGAGCAGTCAGTAATAAACGTGATGCAGTCAGTAAAAAATGTGATGCAGTCAGCAATAAATGTGATGTAGTCAGTAATAAATGTGGAGCAGTCAGTAAAAAATGTGATACAGTCAGTAATAAATGTGGAGCAGTCAGTAATAAATGAGATGCAATCAGTAATAAATGTGGAGCAGTCAGTAATATATGTGAGCAGTCAGTAATAAATGTGATGCAGTCAGTAATAAATGTGGAGCAGTCAGTAATAAATATGGAGCAGTCAGTAATAAATGTAATACAGTTAGTAATAAATGTGGAGCAGTCAGTAATAAATATGGAGCAGTCAGTAATAAATGTGGAGCAGTCAGTAATAAATGTGGAGCAGTCAGTAATACATATGGAGCAGTCAGTAATAAATGTGGAGCAGTCAGTAATAAATGTCGAGCAGTCAGTAATAAATGAGATGCAGTCAGTAATAAATGTGGAGCAGTCAGTAATAAATGTGATACAGTCAGTAATAAATGTGATGCAGTCAGTAATAAATGTGATGCAGTCAGTAATAAATGTGATGTAGTCAGTAATAAATGTGGAGCAGTCAGTAATAAATGTGATACAGTCAGTAAAAAATGTGGAGCAGTCAGTAATAAATGTGATACAGTCAGTAATAAATGTGGAGCAGTCAGTAATAAATGAGATGCAGTCAGTAATAAATGTGGAGCAGTCAGTAATAAATGTGGAGCAGTCAGTAATAAATGTGGAGCAGTCAGTTAAAAATGTGGAGCAGTCAGTAATAACTGTGGAGCAGTCAGTAATAAATGTGATACAGACAGTAATAAATGTGATACAGTCAGTAATAAATGTGATACAGTCAGTAATAAATGTGAAGCAGTCAGTAATAAATGTGGAGCAGTCAGTAATAAATGTGATGTAGTCAGTAATAAATGTAATGCAGTCAGCAATAAATGTGATGTAGTCAGTAATAAACATGGAGCAGTCAGTAATAAATGTGATACAGTCAGTAATAATTGTGATGCAGTCAGTAATAAATGTGGAGCAGTCAGTAAAAAATGAGATGCAGTCAGTAATAAATGTGGAGCAGTCAGTAATAAATGTGGAGCAGTCAGTAATAAATGTGATACAGTAAGTAATAAATGTGGAGCAGTCAGTAATAAATGTGATGCAGTAAGTAATAAATGTGGAGCAGTCAGTAATATATGTGATACAGTCAGTAATACATGTGGAGCAGTCAGTAATAAATGTGATACAGTCAGTAATATATGTGGAGCAGTCAGTAATAAATGTGATACAGTCAGTAATAAATGTGGAGCAGTCAGTAATAAATGTAATGTAGTCAGTAATAAATGTGTAGCAGTCAGTAATAAATGTGATACAGCCAGTAATAAATGTGATACAGTGAGTAATAAATGTGGAGTAGTCAGTAATAAATGTGATGCAGTAAGTGATAAATGTGGAGCAGTCAGTAATAAATGTGGAGCAGTCAGTAATAAATGTGAAGTAGTCAATAATAAATGTGATACAGTCAGTAATAAATGTGATGCAGTCAGTAATAAATGTGGAGCAGTCAGTAATAAATGTTATGCAGTCAGTAATAAATGTGATGCAGTCAGTAATAAATGTGATGCAGTCAGTAATAAATGTGGAGCAGTCAGTAATAAATGTGATACAGTCAGTAATAATTGTGATGCAGTCAGTAATAAATGTGATGCAGTCAGAAATAAATGTGATGCAGTCAGTAATAAATGTGATACAGTCAGTAATAAATGTGGAGCAGTCAGGAATAAATGTGATACAGTCAGTAATAAATGTGATGTAGTCAGTAATAAATGTGATGCAGTCAGTAATAAATGTGGAGCAGTCAGTAATAAATTTGATACAGTCAGTAATACATGTGGAGCAGTCAGTAATAAATGTGATACAGTCAGTTATAAATTTGGAGCAGTCAGTAATAAATGTGGAGCAGTCAGTAATAAATGTGGAGCAGTCAGTAATAAATGTGGAGCAATCAGTAATAAATGTGATACAGTCAGTAATAAATGTGGAGCAGTCAGTAATAAATGTGATGTAGTCAGTAATAAATTAGGAGCAGTCAGTAATAAATGTGATGCAGTCAGTAATAAATGTGATACAGTCAGTAATAAATGTGGAGCAGTCAGTAATAAATGTGATACAGCCAGTAATAAATGTGGAGCAGTCAGTAATAAATGTGGAGCAGTCAGTAATAAATGTGGAGCAGTCAGTAATAAATGTGATACAGTCAGTAATACATGTGGAGCAGTCAGTAATAAATGTGATACAGTCAGTAATAAATGTGGATTAGTCAGTAATAAATGTAATGTAGTCAGTAATAAATGTGTAGCAGTCAGTAATAAATGTGATACAGTCAGTAATAAATGTGATGCAGTTAGTAATAAATGTGTAGCAGTCAGTAATAAATGTGGAGCAGTCAGTAATAAATGTGATACAGTCAGTAATAAATGTGGAGCAGTCAGTAATAAATGTGATACAGCCAGTAATAAATGTGGACCAGTCAGTAATAAATGTGGAGCAGTCAGTAATAAATGTGGAGCAGTCTGTAATAAATGTGGAGCAGTCAGTAATAAATGTAGAGCAGTCAGTAATAAATGTGATACAGCCAGTAATAAATGTGGACCAGTCAGTAATAAATGTGGAGCAGTCAGTAATAAATGTGATGTAGTCAGTAATAAATGTGATGCAGTCAGTAATAAATGTGGAGCAGTCAGTAATAAATGTGGAGCAGTCAGTAATAAATGTGATGCAGTCAGTAATAAATGTGATGCAGTCAGTAATAAATGTGATACAGTCAGTAATAAATGTGAAGCAGTCAGTAATAAATGTGATACAGCCAGTAATAAATGTGGAGCAGTCAGTAATAAATGTGGAGCAGTCAGTAAAAAATGTCTTGCAGTCAGTAATAAATGTGGAGCAGTCAGTAATAAATGTGATGCAGTCAGTAATAAATGTGGAGCAGTCAGTAATAAATGTGATGCAGTCAGTAATAAATGTGGAGCAGTCAGTAATAAATGTGGAGCAGTCAGTAATATATGTGAAGCAGTCAGTAAAAAAAGTGGAGCAGTAAGTAATAAATGTGGAGCAGCCAGTAATAAATGTGATACAGTCCGTTATAAATGTGGAGCAGTCAGTAATAAATGTGATACAGTCAGTAATACATGTGGAGCAGTCAGTAATAAATGTGATACAGTCAGTAATAAATGTGGATTAGTCAGTAATAAATGTAATGTAGTCAGTAATAAATGTGTAGCAGTCAGTAATAAATGTGATACAGTCAGTAATAAATGTGATGCAGTCAGTAATAAATGTGGAGCAGTAAGTAATAAATGTGATACAGTCAGTAATAAATGTGGAGCAGTCAGTAATAAATGTGATACAGTCAGTAATAAATGTGTAGCAGTCAGTAATAAATGTGGAGCAGTCAGTAATAAATGTGAAGTAGTCAGTAATAAATGTGGATTAGTCAGTAATAAATGTAATGTAGTCAGTAATAAATGTGGAGCAGTCAGTAATAAATGTGGAGCAGTCAGTAATAAATGTGGAGCAGTCAGTAATAAATGTGAAGTAGTCAGTAATAAATGTGAAGCAGTTAGTAAAAAAAGTGGAGCAGTAAGTAATAAATGTGGAGCAGTCAGTAATAAATGTGATGTAGTCAGTAATAAATGTGATACAGTCAGTAATAAATGTGGAGCAGTCAGTAATAAATGTGATACAGTCAGCAAAAAATGTGGAGCAGTCAGTAATAAATGTGATACAGTCAGTAATAAATGTGGAGCAGTCAGTAATAAATGTGGAGCAGTCAGTAATTAATGTGATACAGTCAGTAATAAATGTGAAGCAGTCAGTAATAAATGTGATGCAGTTAGTAATAAATGTGGAGCAGTCAGTAATAAATGTGGAGCAGTCAGTAATAAATGTGAAGCAGTCAGTAATAAATGTGGAGCAGTCAGTAATAAATGTGGAGCAGTCAGTAATAAATGTGATACAGTCAGTAATAAATGTGGAGCAGTCAGTAATAAATGTGATGCAGTTAGTAATAAATGTGGAGCAGTCAGTAATAAATGTGAAGTAGTCAATAATAAATGTAATACAGTCAGTAATAAATGTGATGCAGTCAGTAATAAATGTGATACAGTCAGTAATAAATGTGGAGCAGTCAGGAATAAATGTGATACAGTCAGTAATAAATGTGATGCAGTCAGTAATAAATGTGATGCAGTCAGTAATAAATGTGGAGCAGTCAGTAATAAATTTGATACAGTCAGTAATACATGTGGAGCAGTCAGTAATAAATGTGATACAGTCAGTTATAAATTTAGAGCAGTCAGTAATAAATGTGGAGCAGTCAGTAATAAATGTGGAGCAGTCAGTAATAAATGTGGAGCAGTCAGTAATAAATGTGGAGCAATCAGTAATAAATGTGATACAGTCAGTAATAAATGTGGAGCAGTCAGTAATAAATGTGATGTAGTCAGTAATAAATTAGGAGCAGTCAGTAATAAATGTGATGCAGTCAGTAATAAATGTGATACAGTCAGTAATAAATGTGGAGCAGTCAGTAATAAATGTGATACAGCCAGTAATAAATGTGGAGCAGTCAGTAATAAATGTGGAGCAGTCAGTAATAAATGTGGAGCAGTCAGTAATAAATGTGATACAGTCAGTAATACATGTGGAGCAGTCAGTAATAAATGTGATACAGTCAGTAATAAATGTGGATTAGTCAGTAATAAATGTGATGCAGTTAGTAATAAATGTGTAGCAGTCAGTAATAAATGTGGAGCAGTCAGTAATAAATGTGATACAGTCAGTAATAAATGTGGAGCAGTCAGTAATAAATGTGATACAGCCAGTAATAAATGTGGACCAGTCAGTAATAAATGTGGACCAGTCAGTAATAAATGTGGAGCAGTCTGTAATAAATGTGGAGCAGTCAGTAATAAATGTAGAGCAGTCAGTAATAAATGTGATACAGCCAGTAATAAATGTGGACCAGTCAGTAATAAATGTGGAGCAGTCAGTAATAAATGTGATGTAGTCAGTAATAAATGTGATGCAGTCAGTAATAAATGTGGAGCAGTCAGTAATAAATGTGATGCAGTCAGTAATAAATGTGATGCAGTCAGTAATAAATGTGATACAGTCAGTAATAAATGTGGACCAATCAGTAATAAATGTGATACAGTCAGTAATAAATGTGGACCAGTCAGTAATAAATGTGATACAGTCAGTAATAAATGTGGAGCAGTCAGTAATAAATGTGGAGCAGTCAGTAATAAATGTGGAGCAGTCAGTAAAAAATGTCTTGCAGTCAGTAATAAATGTGGAGCAGTCAGTAATAAATGTGATGCAGTCAGTAATAAATGTGGAGCAGTCAGTAATAAATGTGATGCAGTCAGTAATAAATGTGGAGCAGTCAGTAATAAATGTGGAGCAGTCAGTAATATATGTGAAGCAGTCAGTAAAAAAAGTGGAGCAGTAAGTAATAAATGTGGAGCAGCCAGTAATAAATGTGATACAGTCCGTTATAAATGTGGAGCAGTCAGTAATAAATGTGATACAGTCAGTAATACATGTGGAGCAGTCAGTAATAAATGTGATACAGTCAGTAATAAATGTGGATTAGTCAGTAATAAATGTAATGTAGTCAGTAATAAATGTGTAGCAGTCAGTAATAAATGTGATACAGTCAGTAATAAATGTGATGCAGTTAGTAATAAATGTGTAGCAGTCAGTAATAAATGTGGAGCAGTCAGTAATAAATGTGATACAGTCAGTAATAAATGTGGATTAGTCAGTAATAAATGTAATGTAGTCAGTAATAAATGTGGAGCAGTCAGTAATAAATGTGGAGCAGTCAGTAATAAATGTGATACAGCCAGTAATAAATGTGGACCAGTCAGTAAGAAATGTGGAGCAGTCAGTAATAAATGTGATGCAGTCAGTAATAAATGTGGAGCAGTCAGTAATAAATGTGAAGTAGTCAGTAATAAATGTGAAGCAGTCAGTAATAAATGTGATGTAGTCAGTAATAAATGTGATACAGTCAGTAATAAATGTGGAGCAGTCAGTAATAAATGTGATACAGTCAGCAAAAAATGTGGAGCAGTCAGTAATAAATGTGATACAGTCAGTAATAAATGTGGAGCAGTCAGTAATAAATGTGGAGCAGTCAGTAATTAATGTGATACAGTCAGTAATAAATGTGAAGCAGTCAGTAATAAATGTGATGCAGTTAGTAATAAATGTGGAGCAGTCAGTAATAAATGTGGAGCAGTCAGTAATAAATGTGATACAGTCAGTAATAAATGTGGAGCAGTCAGTAATAAATGTGATGCAGTTAGTAATAAATGTGGAGCAGTCAGTAATAAATGTGATACAGTCAGTAATAAATGTGATGCAGTCAGTAATAAATGTGGAGCAGTCAGTAATAAATGTGATACAGTCAGTAATAAATGTGGAGCAGTCAGTAATAAATGTGGAGCAGTCAGTAATAAATGTGATGTAGTCAGTAATAAATGTGGAGCAGTCAGTAATAAATGTGAAGTAGTCAATAATAAATGTAATACAGTCAGTAATAAATGTGATGCAGTAAGTAATAAATGTGGAGCAGTCAGTAATAAATGTGGAGCAGTCAGTAATTAATGTGATACAGTCAGTAATAAATGTGATGTAGTCAGTAATAAATGTGATGCA
Source organism: Engystomops pustulosus (assembly GCF_040894005.1). NCBI lineage: Eukaryota > Metazoa > Chordata > Amphibia > Anura > Leptodactylidae > Engystomops > Engystomops pustulosus. Next base: position 381,977 of record NC_092417.1, read on the forward strand.
GTCAGTAATAAATGTGGAGCAGTCAGTAATTAATGTGATACAGTCAGTAATAAATGTGAAGCAGTCAGTAATAAATGTGATGCAGTCAGTAATAAATGTGGAGCAGTCAGTAATAAATGTGGAGCAGTCAGTAATAAATGTGATACAGTCAGTAATAAATGTGGAGCAGTCAGTAATAAATGTGATGCAGTTAGTAATAAATGTGGAGCAGTCAGTAATAAATGTGAAGTAGTCAATAATAAATGTAATACAGTCAGTAATAAATGTGATGCAGTAAGTAATAAATGTGGAGCAGTCAGTAATAAATGTGGAGCAGTCAGTAATTAATGTGATACAGTCAGTAATTAATGTGATACAGTCAGTAATAAATGTGAAGCAGTCAGTAATAAATGTGATGCAGTTAGTAATAAATGTGGAGCAGTCAGTAATAAATGTGGAGCAGTCAGTAATAAATGTGAAGCAGTCAGTAATAAATGTGGAGCAGTCAGTAATAAATGTGGAGCAGTCAGTAATAAATGTGATGTAGTCAGTAATAAATGTGGAGCAGTCAGTAATAAATGTGATACAGTCAGTAATAAATGTGATGCAGTCAGTAATAAATGTGATACAGTCATTAATAAATGTGATGCAGTAAGTAATAAATATGGAGCAGTCTGTAATAAATGTGGAGCAGTCAGTAATAAATGTGGAGCAGTCAGTAATAAATGTGATACAGTCAGTAATAAATGTGATGTAGTCAGTAATAAATTAGGAGCAGTCAGTAATAAATGTGATGCAGTCAGTAATAAATGTGTAGCAGTCAGTAATAAATGTGGAGCAGTCAGTAATAAATGTGGAGCAGTCAGTAATAAATGTGATACAGTCAGTGATAAATGTGGAGCAGTCAGTAATAAATGTGATACAGCCAGTAATAAATGTGGAGCAGTCAGTAATAAATGTGATACAGTCAGTAATAAATGTGGAGCAGTCAGTAATAAATGTGATGCAGTTAGTAATAAATGTGGAGCAGTGAGTAATAAATGTGAAGTAGTCAATAATAAATGTGATGCAGTCAGTAATAAATGTGGAGCAGTCAGTAATAAATGTGGAGCAGTCAGTAATAAATGTGGAGCAGTCAGTAATAAATGTGATACAGTCAGTGATAAATGTGGAGCAGTCAGTAATAAATGTGATACAGCCAGTAATAAATGTGGAGCAGTCAGTAATAAATGTGATACAGTCAGTAATAAATGTGGAGCAGTCAGTAATAAATGTGATGCAGTTAGTAATAAATGTGGAGCAGTCAGTAATAAATGTGAAGTAGTCAATAATAAATGTGATGCAGTCAGTAATAAATGTGGAGCAGTCAGTAATAAATGTGATACAGCCAGTAGTAAATGTGGAGCAGTCAGTAATAAATGTGGAGCAGTCAGTAATAAATGTAGAGCAGTCAGTAATAAATGTGATACAGCCAGTAATAAATGTGGAGCAGTCAGTAATAAATGTGGAGCAGTCAGTAAGAAATGTGATACAGCCAGTAATAAATGTGGAGCAGTCAGTAATAAATGTGGAGCAGTCAGTAATAAATGTGGAGCAGTCAGTAATAAATGTAAAACAGTCAGTAATAAATGTGATACAGCCAGTAAGAAATGTGGAGCAGTCAGTAATAAATGTGGAGCAGTCAGTAAGAAATGTGATACAGCCAGTAATAAATGTGGAGCAGTCAGTAATAAATGTGGAGCAGTCAGTAATAAATGTGATACAGCCAGTAATAAATGTGGAGCAGTCAGTAATAAATGTGGGGCAGTCAGTAATAAATGTAAAACAGTCAGTAATAAATGTGATACAGCCAGTAATAAATGTGGAGCAGTCAGTAATAAATGTGGAGCAGTCAGTAAGAAATGTGATACAGCCAGTAATAAATGTGGAGCAGTCAGTAATAAATGTGGAGCAGTCAGTAATAAATGTGAAGTAGTTAGTAATAAATGTGGAGCAGTCAGTAATAAATGTGATACAGTCAGTAATAAATGTGGAGCAGTCAGTAATAAATGTGATACAGTCAGTAATAAATGTGGAGCAGTCAGTAATAAATGTGATACAGTTAGTAATAAATGTGGAGCAGTCAGTAATAAATGTGGAGCAGTCAGTAATAAATGTGATACAGTCAGTAATAAATGTGGAGCAGTCAGTAATAAATGTGGAGCAGTCAGAAATAAATGTGATACAGTCAGTAATAAATGTGGAGCAGTCAGTAATAAATGTGATACAGTCAGTAATAAATGTGAAGCAGTCAGTAATAAATGTGGAGCAGTCAGTAATAAATGTGATACAGTCAGTAATAAATGTGGAGCAGTCAGTAATAAATGTGATGCAGTCAGTAATAAATGTGGAGCAGTCAGTAATAAATGTGGAACAGTCAGTAATAAATGTGATACAGTCAGTAATAAATGTGGAGCAGTCAGTAATAAATGTGATACAGTCAGTAATAAATGTGAAGTAGTCAATAATAAATGTGATGCAGTCAGTAATAATTGTGGAGCAGTCAGTAATAAATGTGATACAGTCAGTAATAAATGTGGAGCAGTCAGTAATAAATGTGATACAGTCAGTAATAAATGTGCAGCAGTCAGTAATAAATGTGGAGCAGTCAGTAATAAATGTGATGCAGTCAGTAATAAATGTGGAGCAGTCAGTAATAAATGTGATACAGTTAGTGATAAATGTGGAGCAGTCAGTAATAAATGTGATACAGTCAGTAATAAATGTGCAGCAGTGAGTAATAAATGTGGAGCAGTCAGTAATAAATGTGATGCAGTCAGTAATAAATGTGGAGCAGTCAGTAAAAAATGTGATACAGTCAGTAATAAATGTGATGCAGTTAGTAATAAATGTGGAGCAGTCAGTAATAAATGTGAAGCAGTCAGTAATAAATGTGAAGTAGTCAATAATAAATGTGATACAGTCAGTAATAAATGTGAAGTAGTCAATAATAAATGTGATACAGTCAGTAATAAATGTGATGTAGTCAGTGATAAATTAGGAGCAGTCAGTAATAAATGTGATACAGTCAGTAATAAATGTGGAGCAGTCAGTAATAAATGTGAAGTAGTCAATAATAAATGTGATACAGTCAGTAATAAATGTGATGTAGTCAGTGATAAATTAGGAGCAGTCAGTAATAAATGTAATGTAGTCAGTAATAAATGTGGAGCAGTCAGTAATAAATGTGATACAGTCAGTAATAAATGTGGAGCAGTCAGTAATAAATGTGATGCAGTCAGTAATAAATGTGGAGCATTCAGTAATAAATGTGGAGCAGTCAGTAATAAATGTGATGCAGTCAGTAATAAATGTGTAGCAGTCAGTAATAAATGTGTAGCAGTCAGTAATAAATGTGATGCAGTCAGTAATAAATGTGGAGCAGTCAGTAATAAATGTGGAGCAGTCAGTAATAAATGCGATGCAGTCAGTAATAAATGTGGAGCAGTCAGTAATAAATGTGATACAGCCAGTAATAAATGTGATGCAGTAAGTAATAAATGTGATACAGTCAGTAATAAATGTGATGCAGTCAGTAATAAATGTGGAGCAGTCAGTAATAAATGTGGAGCAGTCAGTAATAAATGTGATACAGTCAGTAATAAATGTGATACAGTCAGTAATAAATGTGATACAGTCAGTAATAAATGTGTAGCAGTCAGTAATAAATGTGGAGCAGTCAGTAATAAATGTGATGCAGTCAGTAATAAATGTGGAGCAGTCAGTAATAAATATGGAGCAGTCAGTAATAAATGTGATGCAGTTAGTAATAAATGTGGAGCAGTCAGTAGTAAATGTGATACAGCTAGTAATAAATGTGGAGCAGTCAGTAATAAATGTGATGCAGTCAGTAATAAATGTGGAGCAGTCAGTAATAAATGTGGAGCAGTCAGTAATAAATGTGATGCAGTTAGTAATAAATGTGATGTAGTCAGTAATAAATGTGAAGTAGTCAATAATAAATGCGATGCAGTTAGTAATAAATGTGGAGCAGTCAGTAGTAAATGTGATACAGCCAGTAATAAATGTGGAGCAGTCAGTAATAAATGTGGAGCAGTCAGTAATAAATGTGGAGCAGTCAATAATAAATGTGGAGCAGTCAGTAATAAATGTGGAGCAGTAAGTAATAAATGTGGTGCAGTAAGTAATAAATGTGATACAGTCAGTAATAAATGTGATACAGTCAGTAATAAATGTGATACAGTCAGTAATAAATGTGAAGCAGTCAGTAATAAATGTGGAGCAGTCAGTAATAAATGTGGAGCAGTCAGTAATAAATGTGGAGCAGTAAGTAATAAATGTGATACAGTCAGTAATAAATGTGATACAGCCAGTAATAAATGTGCTGCAGTTAGTAATAAATGTGGAGCAGTCAGTAATAAATGTGATGCAGTCAGTAATAAATGTGGAGCAGTCAGTAATAAATGTGAAGTAGTCAATAATAAATGTGATGCAGTAAGTAATAAATGTGGAGCAGTCAGTAATAAATGTGATACCGTCAGTAATAAATGTGATGCAGTCAGTAATAAATGTGATACAGTCAGTAATAAATGTGGAGCAGTCAGTAATAAATGTGGAGCAGTCAGTAATAAATGTAATACAGTCAGTAATAAATGTGGAGCAGTCAGTAATAAATGTGGAGCAGTCAGTAATAAATGTGGAGCAGTCAGTAATAAATGTGATACAGTCAGTAATAAATGTGGAGCAGTCAGTAATAAATGTGATACAGTCAGTAATAAATGTGTAGCACTCAGTAATAAATGTGATGTAGTCAGTAATAAATTAGGAGCAGTCAGTAATAAATGTGAAACAGTTAGTAATAAATGTGGAGCAGTCAGTAATAAATGTGTAGCAGTCAGTAATAAATGTGATACAGTCAGTAATAAATGTGGAGCAGTCAGTAATAAATGTGATGCAGTCAGTAATAAATGTGGAGCAGCCAGTAATAAATGTGGAGCAGTCAGTAATAAATGTGATACAGTCAGTAATAAATGTGGAGCAGTCAGTAATAAATGTGGAGCAGTCAGTAATAAATGTGATACAGTCAGTAATAAATGTGATGCAGTTAGTAATAAATGTGGAGCAGTCAGTAATAAATGTGAAGCAGTCAGTAATAAATGTGAAGTAGTCAATAATAAATGTGATACAGTCAGTAATAAATGTGAAGTAGTCAATAATAAATGTGATACAGTCAGTAATAAATGTGATGTAGTCAGTGATAAATTAGGAGCAGTCAGTAATAAATGTGATACAGTCAGTAATAAGTGTGGAGCAGTCAGTAATAAATGTGAAGTAGTCAATAATAAATGTGATACAGTCAGTAATAAATGTGATGTAGTCAGTGATAAATTAGGAGCAGTCAGTAATAAATGTAATGTAGTCAGTAATAAATGTGGAGCAGTCAGTAATAAATGTGATACAGTCAGTAATAAATGTGGAGCAGTCAGTAATAAATGTGATGCAGTCAGTAATAAATGTGGAGCATTCAGTAATAAATGTGGAGCAGTCAGTAATAAATGTGATGCAGTCAGTAATAAATGTGTAGCAGTCAGTAATAAATGTGTAGCAGTCAGTAATAAATGTGATGCAGTCAGTAATAAATGTGGAGCAGTCAGTAATAAATGTGGAGCAGTCAGTAATAAATGTGATGCAGTCAGTAATAAATGTGGAGCAGTCAGTAATAAATGTGATACAGCCAGTAATAAATGTGATGCAGTAAGTAATAAATGTGGAGCAGTCAGTAATAAATGTGATGCAGTCAGTAATAAATGTGGAGCAGTCAGTAATAAATGTGGAGCAGTTAGTAATAAATGTGATACAGTCAGTAATAAATGTGATACAGTCAGTAATAAATGTGATACAGTCAGTAATAAATGTGTAGCAGTCAGTAATAAATGTGGAGCAGTCAGTAATAAATGTGATGCAGTCAGTAATAAATGTGGAGCAGTCAGTAATAAATATGGAGCAGTCAGTAATAAATGTGATGCAGTTAGTAATAAATGTGGAGCAGTCAGTAGTAAATGTGATACAGCTAGTAATAAATGTGGAGCAGTCAGTAATAAATGTGATGCAGTCAGTAATAAATGTGGAGCAGTCAGTAATAAATGTGGAGCAGTCAGTAATAAATGTGATGCAGTTAGTAATAAATGTGATGTAGTCAGTAATAAATGTGAAGTAGTCAATAATAAATGCGATGCAGTCAGTAATAAATGTGTAGCAGTCAGTAATAAATGTGATGCAGTCAGTAATAAATGTGGAGCAGTCAGTAATAAATGTGGAGCAGTCAGTAATAAATGTGACGCAGTTAGTAATAAATGTGGAGCAGTCAGTAATAAATGTGATGCAGTTAGTAATAAATGTGGAGCAGTCAGTAGTAAATGTGATACAGCCAGTAATAAATGTGGAGCAGTCATTAATAAATGTGGAGCAGTCAGTAATAAATGTGAAGTAGTCAATAATAAATGCGATGCAGTTAGTAATAAATGTGGAGCAGTCAGTAATAAATGTGGTGCAGTCAGTAATAAATGTGGAGCAGTCAGTAATAAATGTGGAGCAGTCAGTAATAAATGTGGAGCAGTCAGTAATAAATGTGGAGCAGTCAATAATAAATGTGGAGCAGTCAGTAATAAATGTGGAGCAGTCAGTAAAAAATGTCTTGCAGTCAGTAATAAATGTGGAGCAGTCAGTAATAAATGTGATGCAGTCAGTAATAAATGTGGAGCAGTCAGTAATAAATGTGATGCAGTCAGTAATAAATGTGGAGCAGTCAGTAATAAATGTGGAGCAGTCAGTAATATATGTGAAGCAGTCAGTAAAAAAAGTGGAGCAGTAAGTAATAAATGTGGAGCAGCCAGTAATAAATGTGATACAGTCCGTTATAAATGTGGAGCAGTCAGTAATAAATGTGATACAGTCAGTAATACATGTGGAGCAGTCAGTAATAAATGTGATACAGTCAGTAATAAATGTGGATTAGTCAGTAATAAATGTAATGTAGTCAGTAATAAATGTGTAGCAGTCAGTAATAAATGTGATACAGTCAGTAATAAATGTGATGCAGTCAGTAATAAATGTGGAGCAGTAAGTAATAAATGTGATACAGTCAGTAATAAATGTGGAGCAGTCAGTAATAAATGTGATACAGTCAGTAATAAATGTGTAGCAGTCAGTAATAAATGTGGAGCAGTCAGTAATAAATGTGAAGTAGTCAGTAATAAATGTGGATTAGTCAGTAATAAATGTAATGTAGTCAGTAATAAATGTGGAGCAGTCAGTAATAAATGTGGAGCAGTCAGTAATAAATGTGGAGCAGTCAGTAATAAATGTGAAGTAGTCAGTAATAAATGTGAAGCAGTTAGTAAAAAAAGTGGAGCAGTAAGTAATAAATGTGGAGCAGTCAGTAATAAATGTGATGTAGTCAGTAATAAATGTGATACAGTCAGTAATAAATGTGGAGCAGTCAGTAATAAATGTGATACAGTCAGCAAAAAATGTGGAGCAGTCAGTAATAAATGTGATACAGTCAGTAATAAATGTGGAGCAGTCAGTAATAAATGTGGAGCAGTCAGTAATTAATGTGATACAGTCAGTAATAAATGTGAAGCAGTCAGTAATAAATGTGATGCAGTTAGTAATAAATGTGGAGCAGTCAGTAATAAATGTGGAGCAGTCAGTAATAAATGTGAAGCAGTCAGTAATAAATGTGGAGCAGTCAGTAATAAATGTGGAGCAGTCAGTAATAAATGTGATACAGTCAGTAATAAATGTGGAGCAGTCAGTAATAAATGTGATGCAGTTAGTAATAAATGTGGAGCAGTCAGTAATAAATGTGAAGTAGTCAATAATAAATGTAATACAGTCAGTAATAAATGTGATGCAGTCAGTAATAAATGTGATACAGTCAGTAATAAATGTGGAGCAGTCAGGAATAAATGTGATACAGTCAGTAATAAATGTGATGCAGTCAGTAATAAATGTGATGCAGTCAGTAATAAATGTGGAGCAGTCAGTAATAAATTTGATACAGTCAGTAATACATGTGGAGCAGTCAGTAATAAATGTGATACAGTCAGTTATAAATTTGGAGCAGTCAGTAATAAATGTGGAGCAGTCAGTAATAAATGTGGAGCAGTCAGTAATAAATGTGGAGCAGTCAGTAATAAATGTGGAGCAATCAGTAATAAATGTGATACAGTCAGTAATAAATGTGGAGCAGTCAGTAATAAATGTGATGTAGTCAGTAATAAATTAGGAGCAGTCAGTAATAAATGTGATGCAGTCAGTAATAAATGTGATACAGTCAGTAATAAATGTGGAGCAGTCAGTAATAAATGTGATACAGCCAGTAATAAATGTGGAGCAGTCAGTAATAAATGTGGAGCAGTCAGTAATAAATGTGGAGCAGTCAGTAATAAATGTGATACAGTCAGTAATACATGTGGAGCAGTCAGTAATAAATGTGATACAGTCAGTAATAAATGTGGATTAGTCAGTAATAAATGTGATGCAGTTAGTAATAAATGTGTAGCAGTCAGTAATAAATGTGGAGCAGTCAGTAATAAATGTGATACAGTCAGTAATAAATGTGGAGCAGTCAGTAATAAATGTGATACAGCCAGTAATAAATGTGGACCAGTCAGTAATAAATGTGGACCAGTCAGTAATAAATGTGGAGCAGTCTGTAATAAATGTGGAGCAGTCAGTAATAAATGTAGAGCAGTCAGTAATAAATGTGATACAGCCAGTAATAAATGTGGACCAGTCAGTAATAAATGTGGAGCAGTCAGTAATAAATGTGATGTAGTCAGTAATAAATGTGATGCAGTCAGTAATAAATGTGGAGCAGTCAGTAATAAATGTGATGCAGTCAGTAATAAATGTGATGCAGTCAGTAATAAATGTGATACAGTCAGTAATAAATGTGGACCAATCAGTAATAAATGTGATACAGTCAGTAATAAATGTGGACCAGTCAGTAATAAATGTGATACAGTCAGTAATAAATGTGGAGCAGTCAGTAATAAATGTGGAGCAGTCAGTAATAAATGTCTTGCAGTCAGTAATAAATGTGGAGCAGTCAGTAATAAATGTGATGCAGTCAGTAATAAATGTGGAGCAGTCAGTAATAAATGTGATGCAGTCAGTAATAAATGTGGAGCAGTCAGTAATAAATGTGGAGCAGTCAGTAATATATGTGAAGCAGTCAGTAAAAAAAGTGGAGCAGTAAGTAATAAATGTGGAGCAGCCAGTAATAAATGTGATACAGTCCGTTATAAATGTGGAGCAGTCAGTAATAAATGTGATACAGTCAGTAATACATGTGGAGCAGTCAGTAATAAATGTGATACAGTCAGTAATAAATGTGGATTAGTCAGTAATAAATGTAATGTAGTCAGTAATAAATGTGTAGCAGTCAGTAATAAATGTGATACAGTCAGTAATAAATGTGATGCAGTTAGTAATAAATGTGTAGCAGTCAGTAATAAATGTGGAGCAGTCAGTAATAAATGTGATACAGTCAGTAATAAATGTGGATTAGTCAGTAATAAATGTAATGTAGTCAGTAATAAATGTGGAGCAGTCAGTAATAAATGTGGAGCAGTCAGTAATAAATGTGATACAGCCAGTAATAAATGTGGACCAGTCAGTAAGAAATGTGGAGCAGTCAGTAATAAATGTGATGCAGTCAGTAATAAATGTGGAGCAGTCAGTAATAAATGTGAAGTAGTCAGTAATAAATGTGAAGCAGTTAGTAAAAAAAGTGGAGCAGTAAGTAATAAATGTGGAGCAGTCAGTAATAAATGTGATGTAGTCAGTAATAAATGTGATACAGTCAGTAATAAATGTGGAGCAGTCAGTAATAAATGTGATACAGTCAGCAAAAAATGTGGAGCAGTCAGTAATAAATGTGATACAGTCAGTAATAAATGTGGAGCAGTCAGTAATAAATGTGGAGCAGTCAGTAATTAATGTGATACAGTCAGTAATAAATGTGAAGCAGTCAGTAATAAATGTGATGCAGTTAGTAATAAATGTGGAGCAGTCAGTAATAAATGTGGAGCAGTCAGTAATAAATGTGATACAGTCAGTAATAAATGTGGAGCAGTCAGTAATAAATGTGATGCAGTTAGTAATAAATGTGGAGCAGTCAGTAATAAATGTGAAGTAGTCAATAATAAATGTAATACAGTCAGTAATAAATGTGATGCAGTAAGTAATAAATGTGGAGCAGTCAGTAATAAATGTGGAGCAGTCAGTAATTAATGTGATACAGTCAGTAATAAATGTGATGTAGTCAGTAATAAATGTGATGCAGTCAGTAATAAATGTGGAGCAGTCAGTAATTAATGTGATACAGTCAGTAATAAATGTGAAGCAGTCAGTAATAAATGTGATGCAGTCAGTAATAAATGTGGAGCAGTCAGTAATAAATGTGGAGCAGTCAGTAATAAATGTGATACAGTCAGTAATAAATGTGGAGCAGTCAGTAATAAATGTGATGCAGTTAGTAATAAATGTGGAGCAGTCAGTAATAAATGTGAAGTAGTCAATAATAAATGTAATACAGTCAGTAATAAATGTGATGCAGTAAGTAATAAATGTGGAGCAGTCAGTAATAAATGTGGAGCAGTCAGTAATTAATGTGATACAGTCAGTAATTAATGTGATACAGTCAGTAATAAATGTGAAGCAGTCAGTAATAAATGTGATGCAGTTAGTAATAAATGTGGAGCAGTCAGTAATAAATGTGGAGCAGTCAGTAATAAATGTGAAGCAGTCAGTAATAAATGTGGAGCAGTCAGTAATAAATGTGGAGCAGTCAGTAATAAATGTGATGTAGTCAGTAATAAATGTGGAGCAGTCAGTAATAAATGTGATACAGTCAGTAATAAATGTGATGCAGTCAGTAATAAATGTGATACAGTCATTAATAAATGTGATGCAGTAAGTAATAAATATGGAGCAGTCTGTAATAAATGTGGAGCAGTCAGTAATAAATGTGAAGCAGTCAGTAATAAATGTGGAGCAGTCAGTAATAAATGTGATGTAGTCAGTAATAAATGTGATACAGTCAGTAATAAATGTGGAGCAGTCAGTAATAAATGTGATACAGTCAGCAAAAAATGTGGAGCAGTCAGTAATAAATGTGATACAGTCAGTAATAAATGTGGAGCAGTCAGTAATAAATGTGGAGCAGTCAGTAATTAATGTGATACAGTCAGTAATAAATGTGAAGCAGTCAGTAATAAATGTGATGCAGTTAGTAATAAATGTGGAGCAGTCAGTAATAAATGTGGAGCAGTCAGTAATAAATGTGATACAGTCAGTAATAAATGTGGAGCAGTCAGTAATAAATGTGATGCAGTTAGTAATAAATGTGGAGCAGTCAGTAATAAATGTGAAGTAGTCAATAATAAATGTAATACAGTCAGTAATAAATGTGATGCAGTAAGTAATAAATGTGGAGCAGTCAGTAATAAATGTGGAGCAGTCAGTAATTAATGTGATACAGTCAGTAATAAATGTGATGTAGTCAGTAATAAATGTGATGCAGTCAGTAATAAATGTGGAGCAGTCAGTAATTAATGTGATACAGTCAGTAATAAATGTGAAGCAGTCAGTAATAAATGTGATGCAGTCAGTAATAAATGTGGAGCAGTCAGTAATAAATGTGGAGCAGTCAGTAATAAATGTGATACAGTCAGTAATAAATGTGGAGCAGTCAGTAATAAATGTGATGCAGTTAGTAATAAATGTGGAGCAGTCAGTAATAAATGTGAAGTAGTCAATAATAAATGTAATACAGTCAGTAATAAATGTGATGCAGTAAGTAATAAATGTGGAGCAGTCAGTAATAAATGTGGAGCAGTCAGTAATTAATGTGATACAGTCAGTAATTAATGTGATACAGTCAGTAATAAATGTGAAGCAGTCAGTAATAAATGTGATGCAGTTAGTAATAAATGTGGAGCAGTCAGTAATAAATGTGGAGCAGTCAGTAATAAATGTGAAGCAGTCAGTAATAAATGTGGAGCAGTCAGTAATAAATGTGGAGCAGTCAGTAATAAATGTGATGTAGTCAGTAATAAATGTGGAGCAGTCAGTAATAAATGTGATACAGTCAGTAATAAATGTGATGCAGTCAGTAATAAATGTGATACAGTCATTAATAAATGTGATGCAGTAAGTAATAAATATGGAGCAGTCTGTAATAAATGTGGAGCAGTCAGTAATAAATGTGGAGCAGTCAGTAATAAATGTGATACAGTCAGTAATAAATATGATGTAGTCAGTAATAAATTAGGAGCAGTCAGTAATAAATGTGATGCAGTCAGTAATAAATGTGTAGCAGTCAGTAATAAATGTGGAGCAGTCAGTAATAAATGTGGAGCAGTCAGTAATAAATGTGATACAGTCAGTGATAAATGTGGAGCAGTCAGTAATAAATGTGATACAGCCAGTAATAAATGTGGAGCAGTCAGTAATAAATGTGATACAGTCAGTAATAAATGTGGAGCAGTCAGTAATAAATGTGATGCAGTTAGTAATAAATGTGGAGCAGTGAGTAATAAATGTGAAGTAGTCAATAATAAATGTGATGCAGTCAGTAATAAATGTGGAGCAGTCAGTAATAAATGTGGAGCAGTCAGTAATAAATGTGGAGCAGTCAGTAATAAATGTGATACAGTCAGTGATAAATGTGGAGCAGTCAGTAATAAATGTGATACAGCCAGTAATAAATGTGGAGCAGTCAGTAATAAATGTGATACAGTCAGTAATAAATGTGGAGCAGTCAGTAATAAATGTGATGCAGTTAGTAATAAATGTGGAGCAGTCAGTAATAAATGTGAAGTAGTCAATAATAAATGTGATGCAGTCAGTAATAAATGTGGAGCAGTCAGTAATAAATGTGATACAGTCAGTAGTAAATGTGGAGCAGTCAGTAATAAATGTGGAGCAGTCAGTAATAAATGTAGAGCAGTCAGTAATAAATGTGATACAGCCAGTAATAAATGTGGAGCAGTCAGTAATAAATGTGGAGCAGTCAGTAAGAAATGTGATACAGCCAGTAATAAATGTGGAGCAGTCAGTAATAAATGTGGAGCAGTCAGTAATAAATGTGGAGCAGTCAGTAATAAATGTGGAGCAGTCAGTAATAAATGTAAAACAGTCAGTAATAAATGTGATACAGCCAGTAAGAAATGTGGAGCAGTCAGTAATAAATGTGGAGCAGTCAGTAAGAAATGTGATACAGCCAGTAATAAATGTGGAGCAGTCAGTAATAAATGTGGAGCAGTCAGTAATAAATGTGATACAGCCAGTAATAAATGTGGAGCAGTCAGTAATAAATGTGGGGCAGTCAGTAATAAATGTAAAACAGTCAGTAATAAATGTGATACAGCCAGTAATAAATGTGGAGCAGTCAGTAATAAATGTGGAGCAGTCAGTAAGAAATGTGACACAGCCAGTAATAAATGTGGAGCAGTCAGTAATAAATGTGGAGCAGTCAGTAATAAATGTGAAGTAGTTAGTAATAAATGTGGAGCAGTCAGTAATAAATGTGATACAGTCAGTAATAAATGTGGAGCAGTCAGTAATAAATGTGATACAGTCAGTAATAAATGTGGAGCAGTCAGTAATAAATGTGATACAGTTAGTAATAAATGTGGAGCAGTCAGTAATAAATGTGGAGCAGTCAGTAATAAATGTGATACAGTCAGTAATAAATGTGGAGCAGTCAGTAATAAATGTGGAGCAGTCAGAAATAAATGTGATACAGTCAGTAATAAATGTGGAGCAGTCAGTAATAAATGTGATACAGTCAGTAATAAATGTGAAGCAGTCAGTAATAAATGTGGAGCAGTCAGTAATAAATGTGATACAGTCAGTAATAAATGTGGAGCAGTCAGTAATAAATGTGATGCAGTCAGTAATAAATGTGGAGCAGTCAGTAATAAATGTGGAACAGTCAGTAATAAATGTGATACAGTCAGTAATAAATGTGGAGCAGTCAGTAATAAATGTGATACAGTCAGTAATAAATGTGAAGTAGTCAATAATAAATGTGATGCAGTCAGTAATAATTGTGGAGCAGTCAGTAATAAATGTGATACAGTCAGTAATAAATGTGGAGCAGTCAGTAATAAATGTGATACAGTCAGTAATAAATGTGCAGCAGTCAGTAATAAATGTGGAGCAGTCAGTAATAAATGTGATGCAGTCAGTAATAAATGTGGAGCAGTCAGTAATAAATGTGATACAGTTAGTGATAAATGTGGAGCAGTCAGTAATAAATGTGATACAGTCAGTAATAAATGTGCAGCAGTGAGTAATAAATGTGGAGCAGTCAGTAATAAATGTGATGCAGTCAGTAATAAATGTGGAGCAGTCAGTAAAAAATGTGATACAGTCAGTAATAAATGTGATGCAGTTAGTAATAAATGTGGAGCAGTCAGTAATAAATGTGAAGCAGTCAGTAATAAATGTGAAGTAGTCAATAATAAATGTGATACAGTCAGTAATAAATGTGAAGTAGTCAATAATAAATGTGATACAGTCAGTAATAAATGTGATGTAGTCAGTGATAAATTAGGAGCAGTCAGTAATAAATGTGATACAGTCAGTAATAAATGTGGAGCAGTCAGTAATAAATGTGAAGTAGTCAATAATAAATGTGATACAGTCAGTAATAAATGTGATGTAGTCAGTGATAAATTAGGAGCAGTCAGTAATAAATGTAATGTAGTCAGTAATAAATGTGGAGCAGTCAGTAATAAATGTGATACAGTCAGTAATAAATGTGGAGCAGTCAGTAATAAATGTGATGCAGTCAGTAATAAATGTGGAGCATTCAGTAATAAATGTGGAGCAGTCAGTAATAAATGTGATGCAGTCAGTAATAAATGTGTAGCAGTCAGTAATAAATGTGTAGCAGTCAGTAATAAATGTGATGCAGTCAGTAATAAATGTGGAGCAGTCAGTAATAAATGTGGAGCAGTCAGTAATAAATGCGATGCAGTCAGTAATAAATGTGGAGCAGTCAGTAATAAATGTGATACAGCCAGTAATAAATGTGATGCAGTAAGTAATAAATGTGATACAGTCAGTAATAAATGTGATGCAGTCAGTAATAAATGTGGAGCAGTCAGTAATAAATGTGGAGCAGTCAGTAATAAATGTGATACAGTCAGTAATAAATGTGATACAGTCAGTAATAAATGTGATACAGTCAGTAATAAATGTGTAGCAGTCAGTAATAAATGTGGAGCAGTCAGTAATAAATGTGATGCAGTCAGTAATAAATGTGGAGCAGTCAGTAATAAATATGGAGCAGTCAGTAATAAATGTGATGCAGTTAGTAATAAATGTGGAGCAGTCAGTAGTAAATGTGATACAGCTAGTAATAAATGTGGAGCAGTCAGTAATAAATGTGATGCAGTCAGTAATAAATGTGGAGCAGTCAGTAATAAATGTGGAGCAGTCAGTAATAAATGTGATGCAGTTAGTAATAAATGTGATGTAGTCAGTAATAAATGTGAAGTAGTCAATAATAAATGCGATGCAGTTAGTAATAAATGTGGAGCAGTCAGTAGTAAATGTGATACAGCCAGTAATAAATGTGGAGCAGTCAGTAATAAATGTGGAGCAGTCAGTAATAAATGTGGAGCAGTCAATAATAAATGTGGAGCAGTCAGTAATAAATGTGGAGCAGTAAGTAATAAATGTGGAGCAGTAAGTAATAAATGTGATACAGTCAGTAATAAATGTGATACAGTCAGTAATAAATGTGATACAGTCAGTAATAAATGTGAAGCAGTCAGTAATAAATGTGGAGCAGTCAGTAATAAATGTGGAGCAGTCAGTAATAAATGTGGAGCAGTAAGTAATAAATGTGATACAGTCAGTAATAAATGTGATACAGCCAGTAATAAATGTGCTGCAGTTAGTAATAAATGTGGAGCAGTCAGTAATAAATGTGATGCAGTCAGTAATAAATGTGGAGCAGTCAGTAATAAATGTGAAGTAGTCAATAATAAATGTGATACAGTAAGTAATAAATGTGGAGCAGTCAGTAATAAATGTGATACCGTCAGTAATAAATGTGATGCAGTCAGTAATAAATGTGATACAGTCAGTAATAAATGTGGAGCAGTCAGTAATAAATGTGGAGCAGTCAGTAATAAATGTAATACAGTCAGTAATAAATGTGGAGCAGTCAGTAATAAATGTGGAGCAGTCAGTAATAAATGTGGAGCAGTCAGTAATAAATGTGATACAGTCAGTAATAAATGTGGAGCAGTCAGTAATAAATGTGATACAGTCAGTAATAAATGTGTAGCACTCAGTAATAAATGTGGTGTAGTCAGTAATAAATTAGGAGCAGTCAGTAATAAATGTGAAACAGTTAGTAATAAATGTGGAGCAGTCAGTAATAAATGTGTAGCAGTCAGTAATAAATGTGATACAGTCAGTAATAAATGTGGAGCAGTCAGTAATAAATGTGATGCAGTCAGTAATAAATGTGGAGCAGCCAGTAATAAATGTGGAGCAGTCAGTAATAAATGTGATACAGTCAGTAATAAATGTGGAGCAGTCAGTAATAAATGTGGAGCAGTCAGTAATAAATGTGATACAGTCAGTAATAAATGTGATGCAGTTAGTAATAAATGTGGAGCAGTCAGTAATAAATGTGAAGCAGTCAGTAATAAATGTGAAGTAGTCAATAATAAATGTGATACAGTCAGTAATAAATGTGAAGTAGTCAATAATAAATGTGATACAGTCAGTAATAAATGTGATGTAGTCAGTGATAAATTAGGAGCAGTCAGTAATAAATGTGATACAGTCAGTAATAAGTGTGGAGCAGTCAGTAATAAATGTGAAGTAGTCAATAATAAATGTGATACAGTCAGTAATAAATGTGATGTAGTCAGTGATAAATTAGGAGCAGTCAGTAATAAATGTAATGTAGTCAGTAATAAATGTGGAGCAGTCAGTAATAAATGTGATACAGTCAGTAATAAATGTGGAGCAGTCAGTAATAAATGTGATGCAGTCAGTAATAAATGTGGAGCATTCAGTAATAAATGTGGAGCAGTCAGTAATAAATGTGGAGCAGTCAGTAATAAATGTGGAGCAGTCAGTAATAAATGTGGAGCAGTCAGTAATAAATGTGATACAGCCAGTAATAAATGTGATGCAGTAAGTAATAAATGTGGAGCAGTCAGTAATAAATGTGATGCAGTCAGTAATAAATGTGGAGCAGTCAGTAATAAATGTGGAGCAGTTAGTAATAAATGTGATACAGTCAGTAATAAATGTGATACAGTCAGTAATAAATGTGATACAGTCAGTAATAAATGTGTAGCAGTCAGTAATAAATGTGGAGCAGTCAGTAATAAATGTGATGCAGTCAGTAATAAATGTGGAGCAGTCAGTAATAAATGTGGAGCAGTCAGTAATAAATGTGATGCAGTTAGTAATAAATGTGATGTAGTCAGTAATAAATGTGAAGTAGTCAATAATAAATGCGATGCAGTCAGTAATAAATGTGTAGCAGTCAGTAATAAATGTGATGCAGTCAGTAATAAATGTGGAGCAGTCAGTAATAAATGTGGAGCAGTCAGTAATAAATGTGACGCAGTTAGTAATAAATGTGGAGCAGTCAGTAATAAATGTGATGCAGTTAGTAATAAATGTGGAGCAGTCAGTAGTAAATGTGATACAGCCAGTAATAAATGTGGAGCAGTCATTAATAAATGTGGAGCAGTCAGTAATAAATGTGAAGTAGTCAATAATAAATGCGATGCAGTTAGTAATAAATGTGGAGCAGTCAGTAATAAATGTGGTGCAGTCAGTAATAAATGTGGAGCAGTCAGTAATAAATGTGGAGCAGTCAGTAATAAATGTGGAGCAGTCAGTAATAAATGTGGAGCAGTCAATAATAAATGTGGAGCAGTCAGTAATAAATGTGGAGCAGTAAGTAATAAATGTGGAGCAGTAAGTAATAAATGTGATACAGTCAGTAATAAATGTGATACAGTAAGTAATAAATGTGATACAGTCAGTAATAAATGTGAAGCAGTCAGTAATAAATGTGAAGCAGTCAGTAATAAATGTGGAGCAGTCAGTAATAAATGTGGAGCAGTCAGTAATAAATGTGGAGCAGTAAGTAATAAATGTGATACAGTCAGTAATAAATGTGATACAGCCAGTAATAAATGTGCTGCAGTTAGTAATAAATGTGGAGCAGTCAGTAATAAATGTGATGCAGTCAGAAATAAATGTGGAGCAGTCAGTAATAAATGTGAAGTAGTCAATAATAAATGTGATACAGTAAGTAATAAATGTGGAGCAGTCAGTAATAAATGTGATACCGTCAGTAATAAATGTGGAGCAGTCAGTAATAAATGTAATACAGTCAGTAATAAATGTGGAGCAGTCAGTAATAAATGTGGAGCAGTCAGTAATAAATGTAATACAGTCAGTAATAAATGTGGAGCAGTCAGTAATAAATGTGGAGCAGTCAGTAATAAATGTGGAGCAGTCAGTAATAAATGTGATACAGTCAGTAATAAATGTGGAGCAGTCAGTAATAAATGTGATACAGTCAGTAATAAATGTGTAGCACTCAGTAATAAATGTGATGTAGTCAGCAATAAATTAGGAGCAGTCAGTAATAAATGTGAAACAGTTAGTAATAAATGTGGAGCAGTCAGTAATAAATGTGTAGCAGTCAGTAATAAATGTGATACAGTCAGTAATAAATGTGGAGCAGTCAGTAATAAATGTGATACAGTCAGTAATAAATGTGAAGTAGTCAATAATAAATGTGATGCAGTCAGTAATAATTGTGGAGCAGTCAGTAATAAATGTGATACAGTCAGTAATAAATGTGGAGCAGTCAGTAATAAATGTGATACAGTCAGTAATAAATGTGCAGCAGTCAGTAATAAATGTGGAGCAGTCAGTAATAAATGTGATGCAGTCAGTAATAAATGTGGAGCAGTCAGTAATAAATGTGATACAGTTAGTGATAAATGTGGAGCAGTCAGTAATAAATGTGATACAGTCAGTAATAAATGTGCAGCAGTGAGTAATAAATGTGGAGCAGTCAGTAATAAATGTGATGCAGTCAGTAATAAATGTGGAGCAGTCAGTAAAAAATGTGATACAGTCAGTAATAAATGTGATGCAGTTAGTAATAAATGTGGAGCAGTCAGTAATAAATGTGAAGCAGTCAGTAATAAATGTGAAGTAGTCAATAATAAATGTGATACAGTCAGTAATAAATGTGAAGTAGTCAATAATAAATGTGATACAGTCAGTAATAAATGTGATGTAGTCAGTGATAAATTAGGAGCAGTCAGTAATAAATGTGATACAGTCAGTAATAAATGTGGAGCAGTCAGTAATAAATGTGAAGTAGTCAATAATAAATGTGATACAGTCAGTAATAAATGTGATGTAGTCAGTGATAAATTAGGAGCAGTCAGTAATAAATGTAATGTAGTCAGTAATAAATGTGGAGCAGTCAGTAATAAATGTGATACAGTCAGTAATAAATGTGGAGCAGTCAGTAATAAATGTGATGCAGTCAGTAATAAATGTGGAGCATTCAGTAATAAATGTGGAGCAGTCAGTAATAAATGTGATGCAGTCAGTAATAAATGTGTAGCAGTCAGTAATAAATGTGTAGCAGTCAGTAATAAATGTGATGCAGTCAGTAATAAATGTGGAGCAGTCAGTAATAAATGTGGAGCAGTCAGTAATAAATGCGATGCAGTCAGTAATAAATGTGGAGCAGTCAGTAATAAATGTGATACAGCCAGTAATAAATGTGATGCAGTAAGTAATAAATGTGATACAGTCAGTAATAAATGTGATGCAGTCAGTAATAAATGTGGAGCAGTCAGTAATAAATGTGGAGCAGTCAGTAATAAATGTGATACAGTCAGTAATAAATGTGATACAGTCAGTAATAAATGTGATACAGTCAGTAATAAATGTGTAGCAGTCAGTAATAAATGTGGAGCAGTCAGTAATAAATGTGATGCAGTCAGTAATAAATGTGGAGCAGTCAGTAATAAATATGGAGCAGTCAGTAATAAATGTGATGCAGTTAGTAATAAATGTGGAGCAGTCAGTAGTAAATGTGATACAGCTAGTAATAAATGTGGAGCAGTCAGTAATAAATGTGATGCAGTCAGTAATAAATGTGGAGCAGTCAGTAATAAATGTGGAGCAGTCAGTAATAAATGTGATGCAGTTAGTAATAAATGTGATGTAGTCAGTAATAAATGTGAAGTAGTCAATAATAAATGCGATGCAGTTAGTAATAAATGTGGAGCAGTCAGTAGTAAATGTGATACAGCCAGTAATAAATGTGGAGCAGTCAGTAATAAATGTGGAGCAGTCAGTAATAAATGTGGAGCAGTCAATAATAAATGTGGAGCAGTCAGTAATAAATGTGGAGCAGTAAGTAATAAATGTGGAGCAGTAAGTAATAAATGTGATACAGTCAGTAATAAATGTGATACAGTCAGTAATAAATGTGATACAGTCAGTAATAAATGTGAAGCAGTCAGTAATAAATGTGGAGCAGTCAGTAATAAATGTGGAGCAGTCAGTAATAAATGTGGAGCAGTAAGTAATAAATGTGATACAGTCAGTAATAAATGTGATACAGCCAGTAATAAATGTGCTGCAGTTAGTAATAAATGTGGAGCAGTCAGTAATAAATGTGATGCAGTCAGTAATAAATGTGGAGCAGTCAGTAATAAATGTGAAGTAGTCAATAATAAATGTGATACAGTAAGTAATAAATGTGGAGCAGTCAGTAATAAATGTGATACCGTCAGTAATAAATGTGATGCAGTCAGTAATAAATGTGATACAGTCAGTAATAAATGTGGAGCAGTCAGTAATAAATGTGGAGCAGTCAGTAATAAATGTAATACAGTCAGTAATAAATGTGGAGCAGTCAGTAATAAATGTGGAGCAGTCAGTAATAAATGTGGAGCAGTCAGTAATAAATGTGATACAGTCAGTAATAAATGTGGAGCAGTCAGTAATAAATGTGATACAGTCAGTAATAAATGTGTAGCACTCAGTAATAAATGTGGTGTAGTCAGTAATAAATTAGGAGCAGTCAGTAATAAATGTGAAACAGTTAGTAATAAATGTGGAGCAGTCAGTAATAAATGTGTAGCAGTCAGTAATAAATGTGATACAGTCAGTAATAAATGTGGAGCAGTCAGTAATAAATGTGATGCAGTCAGTAATAAATGTGGAGCAGCCAGTAATAAATGTGGAGCAGTCAGTAATAAATGTGATACAGTCAGTAATAAATGTGGAGCAGTCAGTAATAAATGTGGAGCAGTCAGTAATAAATGTGATACAGTCAGTAATAAATGTGATGCAGTTAGTAATAAATGTGGAGCAGTCAGTAATAAATGTGAAGCAGTCAGTAATAAATGTGAAGTAGTCAATAATAAATGTGATACAGTCAGTAATAAATGTGAAGTAGTCAATAATAAATGTGATACAGTCAGTAATAAATGTGATGTAGTCAGTGATAAATTAGGAGCAGTCAGTAATAAATGTGATACAGTCAGTAATAAGTGTGGAGCAGTCAGTAATAAATGTGAAGTAGTCAATAATAAATGTGATACAGTCAGTAATAAATGTGATGTAGTCAGTGATAAATTAGGAGCAGTCAGTAATAAATGTAATGTAGTCAGTAATAAATGTGGAGCAGTCAGTAATAAATGTGATACAGTCAGTAATAAATGTGGAGCAGTCAGTAATAAATGTGATGCAGTCAGTAATAAATGTGGAGCATTCAGTAATAAATGTGGAGCAGTCAGTAATAAATGTGGAGCAGTCAGTAATAAATGTGGAGCAGTCAGTAATAAATGTGGAGCAGTCAGTAATAAATGTGATACAGCCAGTAATAAATGTGATGCAGTAAGTAATAAATGTGGAGCAGTCAGTAATAAATGTGATGCAGTCAGTAATAAATGTGGAGCAGTCAGTAATAAATGTGGAGCAGTTAGTAATAAATGTGATACAGTCAGTAATAAATGTGATACAGTCAGTAATAAATGTGATACAGTCAGTAATAAATGTGTAGCAGTCAGTAATAAATGTGGAGCAGTCAGTAATAAATGTGATGCAGTCAGTAATAAATGTGGAGCAGTCAGTAATAAATGTGGAGCAGTCAGTAATAAATGTGATGCAGTTAGTAATAAATGTGATGTAGTCAGTAATAAATGTGAAGTAGTCAATAATAAATGCGATGCAGTCAGTAATAAATGTGTAGCAGTCAGTAATAAATGTGATGCAGTCAGTAATAAATGTGGAGCAGTCAGTAATAAATGTGGAGCAGTCAGTAATAAATGTGACGCAGTTAGTAATAAATGTGGAGCAGTCAGTAATAAATGTGATGCAGTTAGTAATAAATGTGGAGCAGTCAGTAGTAAATGTGATACAGCCAGTAATAAATGTGGAGCAGTCATTAATAAATGTGGAGCAGTCAGTAATAAATGTGAAGTAGTCAATAATAAATGCGATGCAGTTAGTAATAAATGTGGAGCAGTCAGTAATAAATGTGGTGCAGTCAGTAATAAATGTGGAGCAGTCAGTAATAAATGTGGAGCAGTCAGTAATAAATGTGGAGCAGTCAGTAATAAATGTGGAGCAGTCAATAATAAATGTGGAGCAGTCAGTAATAAATGTGGAGCAGTAAGTAATAAATGTGGAGCAGTAAGTAATAAATGTGATACAGTCAGTAATAAATGTGATACAGTAAGTAATAAATGTGATACAGTCAGTAATAAATGTGAAGCAGTCAGTAATAAATGTGAAGCAGTCAGTAATAAATGTGGAGCAGTCAGTAATAAATGTGGAGCAGTCAGTAATAAATGTGGAGCAGTAAGTAATAAATGTGATACAGTCAGTAATAAATGTGATACAGCCAGTAATAAATGTGCTGCAGTTAGTAATAAATGTGGAGCAGTCAGTAATAAATGTGATGCAGTCAGAAATAAATGTGGAGCAGTCAGTAATAAATGTGAAGTAGTCAATAATAAATGTGATACAGTAAGTAATAAATGTGGAGCAGTCAGTAATAAATGTGATACCGTCAGTAATAAATGTGGAGCAGTCAGTAATAAATGTAATACAGTCAGTAATAAATGTGGAGCAGTCAGTAATAAATGTGGAGCAGTCAGTAATAAATGTAATACAGTCAGTAATAAATGTGGAGCAGTCAGTAATAAATGTGGAGCAGTCAGTAATAAATGTGGAGCAGTCAGTAATAAATGTGATACAGTCAGTAATAAATGTGGAGCAGTCAGTAATAAATGTGATACAGTCAGTAATAAATGTGTAGCACTCAGTAATAAATGTGATGTAGTCAGCAATAAATTAGGAGCAGTCAGTAATAAATGTGAAACAGTTAGTAATAAATGTGGAGCAGTCAGTAATAAATGTGTAGCAGTCAGTAATAAATGTGATACAGTCAGTAATAAATGTGGAGCAGTCAGTAATAAATGTGATGCAGTCAGTAATAAATGTGGAGCAGTCAGTAATAAATGTGATACAGCCAGTAATAAATGTGATGCAGTCAGTAATAAATGTGATGCAGTCAGTAATAAATGTGGAGCAGTCAGTAATAAATGTGATACAGCCAGTAATAAATGTGGAGCAGTCAGTAATAAATGTGATACAGTCAGTAATAAATGTGGAGCAGTCAGTAATAAATGTGGAGCAGTCAGTAATAAATGTGATACAGTCAGTAATAAATGTGGAGCAGTCAGTAATAAATGTGATACAGTCAGTAATAAATGTGGAGCAGTCAGTAATAAATGTGATACAGTCAGTAATAAATGTGGAGCAGTCAGTAATAAATGTGGAGCAGTCAGTAATAAATGTGATACAGTCAGTAATAAATGTGGAGCAGTCAGTAATAAATGTGATGCAGTCAGTAATAAATGTGAAGCAGTCAGTAATAAATGTGGAGCAGTCAGTAATAAATGTGAAGCAGTCAGTAATAAATGTGATGTAGTCAGTAATAAATGTGATGTAGTCAGTAATAAATGTGATGCAGTTAGTAATAAATGTGATACAGTCAGTAATAAATGTGGAGCAGTCAGTAATAAATGTGATGCAGCCAGTAATAAATGTGGAGCAGTCAGTAATAAATGTGGAGCAGTCAGTAATAAATGTGATACAGTCAGTAATAAATGTGGAGCAGTCAGAAAAAATTTGGAGCAGTCAGTAATAAATGTGATGTAGTCAGTAATAAATGTGATACAGTCAGTAATAAATGTGGAGCAGTCAGTAATAAATGTGATACAGTCAGTAATAAATGTGATACAGTCAGTAATAAATGTGGAGCAGTCAGAAAAAATTTGGAGCAGTCAGTAATAAATGTGATACAGTCAGTAATAAATGTGGAGCAGTCAGTAATAAATGTGATACAGTCAGTAATAAATGTGGAGCAGTCAGTAATAAATGTGGAGCAGTCAGTAATAAATGTGATACAGTCAGTAATAAATGTGGAGCAGTCAGTAATAAATGTGATGTAGTTAGTAATAAATGTGTAGCAGTCAGTAATAAATGTGATACAGCCAGTAATAAATGTGGAGCAGTCAGTAAAAAATGTGATACAGTCAGTAATAAATGTGTAGCAGTCAGTAATAAATGTGATGCAGTCAGTAATAAATGTGGAGCAGTCAGTAATAAATGTGATACAGTCAGTAATAAATGTGTAGCAGTCAGTAATAAATGTGATGCAGTCAGTAATAAATGTGGAGCAGTCAGTAATAAATGTGATACAGCCAGTAATAAATGTGGAGCAGTCAGTAATAAATGTGATACAGTCAGTAATAAATGTGTAGCAGTCAGTAATAAATGTGATGCAGTCAGTAATAAATGTGGAGCAGTCAGTAATAAATGTGATACAGTCAGTAATAAATGTGGAGCAGTCAGTAATAAATGTGATACAGTCAGTAATAAATGTGGAGCAGTCAGTAATAAATGTGATGTAGTTAGTAATAAATGTGTAGCAGTCACTAATAAATGTGATACAGCCAGTAATAAATGTGGAGCAGTCGGTAATAAATGTGATACAGTCAGTAATAAATGTGGAGCAGTCAGTAATAAATGTGAAGCAGTCAGTAATAAATGTGACACAGTCTGTAATAAATGTGATACAGTCAGTTATAAATGTGGAGCAGTCAGTAAAAAAATGTGGAGCAGTCAGTAATACATGTAGAGCAGTAAGTAATAAATGTGATACAGCCAGTAATAAATGTGGAGCAGTCAGTAATAAATTTGGAGCAGTCAGTAATAAATGTGATGCAGTCAGTAATAAATGTGGAGCAGTCAGTAATAAATGTGATACAGCCAGTAATAAATGTGGAGCAGTCAGTAATAAATGTGATACAGTCAGTAATAAATGTGGAGCAGTCAGTAATAAATGTGGAACAGTCAGTAATAAATGTGGAGCAGTCAGTAATAAATGTGATGCAGTTAGTAATAAATGTGGAGCAGTCAGTAATAAATGTGAAGTAGTCAATAATAAATGTGATGCAGTCAGTAATAAATGTGATGCAGTCAGTAATAAATGTGGAGCAGTCAGTAATAAATGTTATGCAGTCAGTAATAAATGTGATGCAGTCAGTAATAAATGTGGAGCAGTCAGTAATAAATGTGATACAGTCAGTAATAAATGTGGAGCAGTCAGTAATAAATGTTATGCAGTCAGTAATAAATGTGATACAGTCAGTAATAAATTTGGAGCAGTCAGTAATAAATGTGATACAGTCAGTAATAAATGTGATACAGTCAGTAATAAATTTGGAGCAGTAAGTAATAAATGTGATGCAGTCAGTAATAAATTTGGAGCAGTAAGTAATAAATGTGATGCAGTCAGTAATAAATGTGAAGCAGTCATTAATAATTTTGATGCAGTCAGTAATAAATGTGGAGCAGTCAGTAATAAATGTGATGCAGTCAGTAATAAATGTGGAGCAGTCAGTAATAAATGTCGATCAGTCAGTAATAAATGAGATGCAGTCAGTAATAAATGTGAAGCAGTCAGTAATAAATGTGAAGCAGTCAGTAATAAATGTGGAGCAGTCAGTAATAAATGTAATACAGCCAGTAATAAATGTGGAGCAGTCAGTAATATATGTGGAGCAGTCAGAAAAAATTTGGAGCAGTCAGTAATAAATGTGATACAGTCAGTAATAAATGTGGAGCAGTCAGTAATAAATGTGATACAGTCAGTAATAAATGTGGAGCAGTCAGTAATAAATGTGATGTAGTCAGTAATAAATGTGTAGCAGTCAGTAATAAATGTGATGCAGTCAGTAATAAATGTGTAGCAGTCACTAATAAATGTGATACAGTCAGTAATAAATGTGGAGCAGTCAGTAAAAATGTGGAGCAGTTAGTAATAAAAGTGATATAGTCATTAATAAATGTGGAGCAGTCAGTAATAATTGTGAAGCAGTCAGTAATAAATGTGGAGCAGTCAGTAATAAATGTGAAGCAGTCAGTAATAAATGTGATACAGTCAGTAATAAATGTGAAACAGTCAGTAATAAATGTGGAGCAGTCAGTAATAAATGTGGAGCAGTCAGTAATAAATGTGGAGCAGTCAGTAATAAATGTGATACAGTCAGTAATAAATGTGGAGCAGTCAGTAATAAATGTGATACAGTCAGTAATAAATGTGGAGCAGTCAGTAATAAATGTGATACAGTCAGTAATAAATGTGATACAGTCAGTAATAAATGTGAAGTAGTCAGTAATAAATGTGAAGCAGTCAGTAAAAAAAGTGGAGCAGTATGTAATAAATGTGGAGCAGTCAGTAATAAATGTGAAGTAGTCAATAATAAATGTGATGCAGTCAGTAATAAATGTGAAGCAGTCAGTAAAAAAAGTGGAGCAGTATGTAATAAATGTGGAGCAGTCAGTAATAAATGTGATACAGTCAGTAATAAATGTGATGCAGTCAGTAATAAATGTGATGCAGTAAGTAATAAATGTGGAGCAGTCAGTAATAAATGTGGAGCAGTCAGTAATAAATGTGATACAGTCAGTAATAAATGTGATGCAGTCAGTAATAAATGTGATGCAGTTAGTAATAAATGTGGAGCAGTCAGTAATAAATGTGGAGCAGTCAGTAATAAATGTGATGCAGTCAGTAATAAATGTGATGCAGTCAGTAATAAATGTGGAGCAGTCAGTAATAAATGTAATACAGCTAGTAATAAATGTGGAGCAGTCAGTAATAAATGTGATACAGTCAGTAATAAATGTGGAGCAGTCAGTAATAAATGTGATGCAGTAAGTAATAAATGTGAAGCAGTCAGTAAAAAAAGTGGAGCAGTAAGTAATAAATGTGGAGCAGTCAGTAATAAATGTGAAGTAGTCAATAATAAATGTGATGCAGTCAGTAATAAATGTGGAGCAGTCAGTAATAAATGTGGAGCAGTCAGTAATAAATGTGATGCAGTAAGTAATAAATGTGAAGTAGTAAGTAATAAATGTGGAGCAGTCAGTAAAAAAAGTGGAGCAGTAAGTAATAAATGTGGAGCAGTCAGTAATAAATGTGGAGCAGCCAGTAATAAATGTGATACAGTCCGTAATAAATGTGGAGCAGTCAGTAATAAATTTGATACAGTCAGTAATACATGTGGAGCAGTCAGTAATAAATGTGAAGCAGTCAGTAAAAAAAGTGGAGCAGTAAGTAAAAAATGTGGAGCAGTCAGTAATAAACGTGGAGCAGTCAGTAATAAATGTGATACAGTCAGTAATAAATGTGGAGCAGTCAGTAATAAATGTGATACAGTCAGTAATAAATGTGGAGCAGTCAGTAATAAATGTGGAGCAGTCAGTAATAAAAGTGGAGCAGTCAGTAATAAATGTGATACAGTCAGTAATAAATGTGGAGCAGTCAGTAATAAATGTGATGCAGTTAGTAATAAATGTGGAGCAGTCAGTAATAAATGTGAAGTAGTCAATAATAAATGTGATGCAGTCAGTAATAAATGTGGAGCAGTCAGTAATAAATGTGAAGTAGTCAATAATAAATGTGATACAGTAAGTAATAAATGTGATGCAGTCAGTAATAAATGTGGAGCAGTCAGTAATAAATGTGATACAGTCAGTAATAAATGTGGAGCAGTCAGTAATAAATGTGATACAATCAGTAATAAATGTGTAGCACTCAGTAATAAATGTGATGCAGTCAGTAATAAATGTGATACAGTCAGTAATAAATGTGATACAGTCAGTGATAAATGTGGAGCAGTCAGTAATAAATGTGATACAGCCAGTAATAAATGTGATACAGTCAGTAATAAATGTGATACAGTCAGTGATAAATGTGGAGCAGTCAGTAATACATGTGATGCAGTCAGTAATAAATGTGATACAGTCAGTAAAAATGTGGAGCAGTCAGTAATAAATGTGGAGCAGTCAGTAATAAATGTGAAGTAGTCAATAATAAATGTGATACAGTCAGTAATAAATGTGATACAGTCAGTAATAAATGTGGTGCAGTCAGTAATAAATGTGGTGCAGTCAGTAATAAATGTGGAGCAGTTAGTAATAAATGTGAAGTAGTCAGTAATAAATGTGATACAGTCAGTAATAAATGTGATACAGTCAGTAATAAATGTGGTGCAGTCAGTAATAAATGTGATATAGTCAGTAGTAAATGTGGAGCATTCAGTAATAAATGTGGAGCAATCAGTAATAAATGTGATACAGTCAGTAATAAATTAGGAGCAGTCAGTAATAAATGTGATGCAGTCAGTAATAAATGTGTAGCAGTCAGTAATAAATGTGATACAGCCAGTAATAAATGTGGAGCAGTCAGTAATAAATGTGATACAGCCAGTAATAAATGTGGAGCAGTCAGTAATAAATGTGGAGCAGTCAGTAATAAATGTGATACAGTCAGTAATAAATGTGGAGCAGTCAGTAAAAAATGTGGAGCAGTCAGTAATAAATGAGAAGCAGTCAGTAACAAATGTGATACAGTCAGTAATAAATGTGGAGCAGTCAGAAAAAATTTGGAGCAGTCAGTAATAAATGTGATACAGTCAGTAATAAATGTGATGTAGTCAGTAATAAATGTGTAGCAGTCAGTAATAAATGTGATGCAGTCAGTAATAAATGTGTAGCAGTCACTAATAAATGTGATACAGTCAGTAATAAATAAAGAGCAGTCAGTAATAAATGTGCAGCAGTCATTAATAAATGTGGAGCAGTCAGTAATAAATGTGGAGCAGTCAGTAATAAATGTGATACAGTCAGTAATAAATGTGGAGCAGTCAGTAATAAATGTGATGTAGTCAGTAATAAATGTGGAGCAGTCAGTAATAAATGTGATACAGTCAGTAATAAATGTGGAGCAGTTAGTAAAAATGTGGAGCAGTTAGTAATAAAAGTGATATAGTCATTAATAAATGTGATGCAGTCAGTAATAAATGTGAAGCACTCAGTAATAAATGTGGAGCAGTCAGTAATAAATGTGATACAGTCAGTTATAAATGTGGAGCAGTCAGTAAAAAAATGTGGAGCAGTCAGTAATAAATGTAGAGCAGTCAGTAATAAATGTGATACAGCCAGTAATAAATGTGGAGCAGTCAGTAATAAATTTGGAGCAGTCAGTAATAAATGTGATGCAGTCAGTAATAAATGTGGAGCAGTCAGTAATAAATGTGATACAGTCAGTAATAAATGTGAAACAGTCAGTAATAAATGTGATACAGCCATTAATAAATGTGCAGCAGTCAGTAATAAATGTGATACAGTCAGTAATAAATGTGGAGCAGTCAGTAATAAATGTGATACAGTCAGTAATAAATGTGATGCAGTCAGTAATAAATGTGGAGCAGTCAGTAATAAATGTGGAGCAATCAGTGATAAATGTGATACAGTCAGTAATAAATTAGGAGCAGTCAGTAATAAATGTGATGCAGTCAGTAATAAATGTGTAGCAGTCAGTAATAAATGCGGAGCAGTCAGTAATAAATGTGATACAGTCAGTAATAAATATGGAGCAGTCAGTAATAAATGTGATACAGCCAGTAATAAATGTGGAGCAGTCAGTAATAAATGTGATACAGCCAGTAATAAATGTGGAGCAGTCAGTAATAAATGTGATACAGTCAGTAATAAATGTGGAGCAGTCAGTAAAAATGTGGAGCAGTTAGTAATAAAAGTGATATAGTCATTAATAAATGTGGAGCAGTCAGTAATAAATGTGAAGCAGTCAGTAATAAATGTGGAGCAGTCAGTAATAAATGTGAAGCAGTCAGTAATAAATGTGATACAGTCAGTAATAAATGTGGAGCAGTCAGTAATAAATGTGATACAGTCAGTAATAAATGTGTAGCACTCAGTAATAAATGTGATGTAGTCAGTAATAAATGTGGAGCAGTCAGTAATAAATGTGGAGCAGTCAGTAATAAATGTGATACAGTCAGTAATAAATGTGGAGCAGTCAGTAATAAATGTGAAGCAGTCAGTAATAAATGTGAAGTAGTCAATAATAAATGTGATACAGTCAGTAATAAATGTGATGCAGTCAGTAATAAATGTGGAGCAGTCAGTAATAAATGTTATGCAGTCAGTAATAAATGTGATACAGTCAGTAATAAATGTGATGCAGTAAGTAATAAATGTGAAGTAGTCAGTAATAAATGTGAAGCAGTCAGTAATAAAAGTGATACAGTCAGTAATACATGTGGAGCAGTCAGTAATAAATGTGATACAGTCAGTAATACATGTGGAGCAGTCAGTAATAAATGTGATACAGTCAGTAATAAATGTGGAGCAGTCAGTAATAAATGTGATGCAGTCAGTAATAAATGTGGAGCAGTCAGTAATAAATGTGATGCAGTCAGTAATAAATGTGGAGCAGTCAGTAATAAATGTGATACAGCCAGTAATAAATGTGATACAGTCAGTAATAAATGTGGAGCAGTCAGGAAAAATGTGGAGCAGTTAGTAATAGAAGTGATATAGTCAGTAATAAATGTGGAGCAGTCAGTAATAAATGTGGAGCAGTCTGTAATAAATGTGATACAGTCAGTAATAAATGTGGAGCAGTCAGTAATAAATGTGGAGCAGTCAGTAATAAATTTTGAGCAGTCAGTAATAAATGTGATGCAGTCAGTAATAAATGTGGAGCAGTCAGTAATAAATGTGATACAGCCAGTAATAAATGTGGAGCAGTCAGTAATAAATGTGGAGCAGTCAGTAATAAATGTGATACAGTCATTAATAAATGTGGAGCAGTCAGTAATAAATGTGATACAGCCATTAATAAATGTGGAGCAGTCAGTAATAAATGTGAAGCAGTCAGTAATAAATGTGATGCAGTTAGTAATAAATGTGAAGCAGTCAGTAAAAAAAGTGGAGCAGTAAGTAATAAATGTGGAGCAGTCAGTAATAAATGTGATACAGTCAGTAATAAATGTGATACAGTCAGTAATAAATGTGGAGCAGTCAGTAATAAATGTGATACAATCAGTAATAAATGTGGTGCAGTCAGTAATAAATGTGGAGCAGTCAGTAATAAATGTGGAGCAATCAGTAATAAATGTGATACAGTCAGTAATAAATTAGGAGCAGTCAGTAATAAATGTGGTGCAGTCAGTAATAAATGTGATACAGTCAGTAATAAATGTGGAGCAGTCAGTAATAAATGTGTAGCAGTCAGTAATAAATGTGGAGCAGTCAGTAATAAATGTGGAGCAGTCAATAATAAATGTGGAGCAGTCAGTAATAAATGTGATACAGTCAGTAATAAATATGGAGCAGTCAGTAATAAATGTGAAGTAGTCAATAATAAATGTGATGCAGTCAGTAATAAATGTGGAGCAGTCAGTAATAAATGTGATGCAGTAAGTAATAAATGTGGAGCAGTCAGTAATAAATGTGGAGCAGTCAGTAATAAATGTGATGCAGTCAGTAATAAATGTGGAGCAGTCAGTAATAAATGTGATACAGTCAGTAATAAATGTGGAGCCGTCAGTAATAAATGTGATGCAGTTAGTAATAAATGTGGAGCAGTCATTAATAAATGTGATGCAGTCAGTAATAAATGTGGAGCAGTCAGTAATAAATGTGATGCAGTTAGTAATAAATGTGGAGCAGTCATTAATAAATGTGATGCAGTCAGTAATAAATGTGGAGCAGTCAGTAATAAATGTGGAGCAGTCAGTAATAAATGTGGAGCAGTCAGTAATAAATGTGATACAGTCAGTAATAAATGTGGAGCAGTCAGTAATAAATGTGATACAGTCAGTAATAAATGTGGAGCAGTCAGTAATAAATGTGATACAGTCAGTAATAAATGTGGAGCAGTCAGTAATAAATGTGATGCAGTCAGTAATAAATGTGGAGCAGTCAGTAATAAATGTAATACAGCTAGTAATAAATGTGGAGCAGTCAGTAATAAATGTGGAGCAGTCAGTAATAAATGTAATACAGCTAGTAATAAATGTGGAGCAGTCAGTAATAAATGTGATACAGTCAGTAATAAATGTGGAGCAGTCAGTAATAAATGTGATGCAGTAAGTAATAAATGTGAAGCAGTCAGTAAAAAAAGTGGAGCAGTAAGTAATAAATGTGGAGCAGTCAGTAATAAATGTGAAGTAGTCAATAATAAATGTGATGCAGTCAGTAATAAATGTGGAGCAGTCAGTAATAAATGTGGAGCAGTCAGTAATAAATGTGATGCATTAAGTAATAAATGTGGAGCAGTCAGTAAAAAAAGTGGAGCAGTAAGTAATAAATGTGGAGCAGTCAGTAATAAATGTGGAGCAGCCAGTAATAAATGTGATACAGTCCGTTATAAAGGTGGAGCAGTCAGTAATAAATGTGATATAGTCATTAATAAATGTGGAGCAGTCAGTAATAAATGTGAAGCAGTCAGTAATAAATGTGGAGCAGTCAGTAATAAATGTGATACAGTCAATAATAAATGTGGAGCAGTCAGTAATAAATGTGATGCAGTTAGTAATAAATGTGGAGCAGTCAGTAATAAATGTGAAGTAGTCAATAATAAATGTGATGCAGTCAGTAATAAATGTGGAGCAGTCAGTAATAAATGTGAAGTAGTCAATAATAAATGTGATACAGATAGTAATAAATGTGGTGCAGTCAGTAATAAATGTGATGCAGTCAGTAATAAATGTGATACAGTCAGTAATAAATGTGGAGCAGTCAGTAATAAATGTGAAGTAGTCAATAATAAATGTGATACAGTCAGTAATAAATGTGATGCAGTCAGTAATAAATGTGGAGCAGTCAGTAATAAATGTGATACAGTCAATAATAAATGTGGAGCAGTCAGTAATAAATGTGATGCAGTTAGTAATAAATGTGGAGCAGTCAGTAATAAATGTGAAGTAGTCAATAATAAATGTGATGCAGTCAGTAATAAATGTGGAGCAGTCAGTAATAAATGTGATGCAGTCAGTAATAAATGTGATGCAGTAAGTAATAAATGTGGAGCAGTCAGTAATAAATGTGATACAGTCAGTAATAAATGTGGAGCAGTCAGTAATAAATGTGATACAGTCAGTAATAAATGTGGAGCAGTCAGTAATAAATGTGATACAGTCAGTAATAAATGTGGAGCAGTCAGTAATAAATGTGATACAGTCAGTAATAAATGTGTAGCACTCAGTAATAAATGTGATGTAGTCAGTAATAAATTAGGAGCAGTCAGTAATAAATGTGATGCAGTCAGTAATAAATGTGATACAGTCAGTAATAAATGTGATACAGTCAGTGATAAATGTGGAGCAGTCAGTAATAAATGTGATACAGCCAGTAATAAATGTGATACAGTCAGTAATAAATGTGATACAGTCAGTGATAAATGTGGAGCAGTCAGTAATAAATGTGATGCAGTCAGTAATAAATGTGATACAGTCAGTAAAAATGTGGAGCAGTCAGTAATAAATGTGGAGCAGTCAGTAATAAATGTGGAGCAGTCAGTAATAAATGTGATACAGTCAGTAATAAATGTGTAGCACTCAGTAATAAATGTGATGTAGTCAGTAATAAATTAGGAGCAGTCAGTAATAAATGTGATGCAGTCAGTAATAAATGTGATACAGTCAGTAATAAATGTGATACAGTCAGTGATAAATGTGGAGCAGTCAGTAATAAATGTGATGCAGTCAGTAATAAATGTGATACAGTCAGTAAAAATGTGGAGCAGTCAGTAATAAATGTGATACAGTCAGTAATAAATGTGGAGCAGTCAGTAATAAATGTGGAGCAATCAGTAATAAATGTGATACAGTCAGTAATAAATTAGGAGCAGTCAGTAATAAATGTGATGCAGTCAGTAATAAATGTGTAGCAGTCAGTAATAAATGTGATGCAGTCAGTAATAAATGTGTAGCAGTCAGTAATAAATGTGATACAGCCAGTAATAAATGTGGAGCAGTCAGTAATAAATGTGATACAGCCGATAATAAATGTGGAGCAGTCAGTAATAAATGTGGAGCAGTCAGTAATAAATGTGATACAGTCAGTAATAAATGTGGAGCAGTCAGTAAAAAATGTGGAGCAGTCAGTAATAAATGAGAAGCAGTCAGTAATAAATGTGATACAGTCAGTAATAAATGTGATGCAGTCAGTAATAAATGTGTAGCAGTCAGTAATAAATGTGATGCAGTAAGTAATAAATGTGGAGCAGTCAGTAATAAATGTGATACAGTCAGTAATAAATGTGGAGCAGTCAGTAATAAATGTGATACAGTCAGTAATAAATGTGATACAGTCAGTAATAAATGTGTTACAGTCAGTAATAAATGTGGAGCAGTCAGTAATAAATGTGATACAGTCAGTAATAAATTTGGAGCAGTCAGTAATAAATGTAATGTAGTCAGTTATAAATGTGTAGCAGTCAGTAATAAATGTGATACAGTCAGTAAAAAATGTAGAGCAGTCAGTAATAAATGTGATGCAGCTAGTAATAAATGTGGAGCAGTCAGTAATAAATGTGGAGCAGTCAGTAATAAATGTGATGCAGTCAGTAATAAATGTGGAGCAGTCAGTAATAAATGTGATACAGCCAGTAATAAATGTGGAGCAGTCAGTAATAAATGTGGAGCAGTCAGTAATAAATGTGATACAGTCAGTAATAAATGTGGAGCAGTCAGTAAAAAATGTGGAGCAGTCAGTAATAAATGAGAAGCAGTCAGTAATAAATGTGATACAGTCAGTAATAAATGTGGAGCAGTCAGAAAAAATTTGGAGCAGTCAGTAATAAATGTGATACAGTCAGTAATAAATGTGGAGCAGTCAGTAATAAATGTGATGCAGTCAGTAATAAATGTGATACAGTCAGTAATAAATGTGGAGCAGTCAGTAATAAATGTGATACAGTCAGTAATAAATGTGATGTAGTCAGTAATAAATGTGTAGCAGTCCGTAATAAATGTGATGCAGTCAGTAATAAATGTGTAGCAGTCACTAATAAATGTGATACAGCCAGTAATAAATGTGTAGCAGTCACTAATAAATGTGATACAGCCAGTAATAAATGTGGAGCAGTCAGTAATAAATGTGATACAGTCAGTAATAAATGTGGAGCAGTCAGTAATAAATGTGATGTAGTCAGTAATAAATGTGGAGCAGTCAGTAATAAATGTGATGCAGTCAGTAATAAATGTGTAGCAGTCACTAATAAATGTGATACAGTCAGTAATAAATGTGGAGCAGTCAGTAATAAATGTGATGTAGTCAGTAATAAATGTGGAGCAGTCAGTAATAAATGTGATGCAGTCAGTAATAAATGTGGAGCAGTCAGTAATAAATGGGATGTAGTCAGTAATAAATGTGGAGCAGCCAGTAATAAATGTGGAGCAGTCAGTAATAAATGTGATACAGTCAGTAATAAATGTGGAGCAGTCAGTAATAAATGTGGAGCAGTCAGTAAAAATGTGGAGCAGTCAGTAATAAATGTGATACAGTCAGTTATAAATGTGGAGCAGTCAGTAATAAATGTGGAGCAGTCAGTAATAAATGTGGAGCAGTCAGTAATAAATGTGATGCAGTCAGTAATAAATGTGATACAGTTAGTAATAAATGTGGAGCAGTCAGTAATAAATGTGATGCAGTCAGTAATAAATGTGGAGCAGTCAGTAATAAATGTGGAGCAGTCAGTAATATATGTGAAGCAGTCAGTAAAAAAAGTGAAGCAGTAAGTAATAAATGTGGAGCAGCCAGTAATAAATGTGATACAGTCCGTTATAAATGTGGAGCAGTCAGTAATAAATGTGATACAGTCAGTAATACATGTGGAGCAGTCAGTAATAAATGTGATACAGTCAGTAATAAATGTGGATTAGTCAGTAATAAATGTAATGTAGTCAGTAATAAATGTGTAGCAGTCAGTAATAAATGTGATACAGTCAGTAATAAATGTGATGCAGTTAGTAATAAATGTGGAGCAGTCAGTAATAAATGTGATACAGCCAGTAATAAATGTGGAGCAGTCTGTAATAAATGTGAAGCAGTCAGTAATAAATGTGGAGCAGTCTGTAATAAATGTGGAGCAGTCAGTAATAAATGTAGAGCAGTCAGTAATAAATGTGATACAGCCATTAATAAATGTGGACCAGTCACTAATAAATGTGGAGCAGTCAGTAATAAATGTGATGCAGTCAGTAATAAATGTGGAGCAGTCAGTAATACATGTGATGTAGTCAGTAATAAATGTGATACAGTCAGTAATAAATGTGGAGCAGTCAGTAATAAATGTGATACAGTCAGCAAAAAATGTGGAGCAGTCAGTAATAAATGTGGAGCAGTCAGTAATAAATGTGGAGCAGTCAGTAATTAATGTGATACAGTCAGTAATAAATGTGAAGCAGTCAGTAATAAATGTGATGCAGTTAGTAATAAATGTGGAGCAGTCAGTAATAAATGTGGAGCAGTCAGTAATAAATGTGAAGCAGTCAGTAATAAATGTGGAGCAGTCAGTAATAAATGTGGAGCAGTCAGTAATAAATGTGATACAGTCAGTAATAAATGTGGAGCAGTCAGTAATAAATGTGATGCAGTTAGTAATAAATGTGGAGCAGTCAGTAATAAATGTGAAGTAGTCAATAATAAATGTAATACAGTCAGTAATAAATGTGATGTAGTCAGTAATAAATGTGGAGCAGTCCGTAATAAATGTGATACAGTCATTAATAAATGTGATGCAGTCAGTAATAAATGTGATACAGTCAGTAATAAATGTGGAGCAGTCAGTAATAAATGTGATACAGTCAGTAATAAATGTGGAGTAGTCATTAATAAATGTGATGCAGTCAGTAATAAATATGGAGCAGTCTGTAATAAATGTGGAGCAGTCAGTAATAAATGTGGAGCAGTCAGTAATAAATGTGATGTAGTCAGTAATAAATTAGGAGCAGTCAGTAATAAATGTGATGCAGTCATTAATAAATGTGGAGCAGTCAGTAATAAATATGGAGCAGTCAGTAATAAATGTGATGTAGTCAGTAATAAATTAGGAGCAGTCAGTAATAAATGTGATGCAGTAAGTAATAAATGTGATGCAGTCAGTAATAAATGTGGAGCAGTCAGTAATAAATGTGGAGCAGTCAGTAATAAATGTGATGCAGTCATTAATAAATGTGGAGCAGTCAGTAATAAATATGGAGCAGTCAGTAATAAATGTGATGTAGTCAGTAATAAATTAGGAGCAGTCAGTAATAAATGTGATGCAGTAAGTAATAAATGTGGAGCAGTCTGTAATAAATGTGGAGCAGTCAGTAATAAATGTGGTACAGTCAGTAATAAATGTGATACAGTCAGTAATAAATGTGATGCAGTCAGTAATAAATGTGATACAGTCAGTAATAAATGTGGAGCAGTCAGTAATAAATGTGGAGCAGTCAGTAATAAATGTGATGTAGTCAGTAATAAATGTGATGCAGTCAGTAATAAATGTGTAGCAGTCAGTAATAAATGTGGAGCAGTCAGTAATAAATGTGGAGCAGTCAGTAATAAATGTGATACAGTCAGTGATAAATGTGGAGCAGTCAGTAATAAATGTGATACAGCCAGTAATAAATGTGGAGCAGTCAGTAATAAATGTGATACAGTCAGTAATAAATGTGGAGCAGTCAGTAATAAATGTGATGCAGTTAGTAATAAATGTGGAGCAGTCAGTAATAAATGTGATACAGTCAGTAATAAATGTGAAGTAGTCAATAATAAATGTGATGCAGTCAGTAATAAATGTGGAGCAGTCAGTAATAAATGTGAAGTAGTCAATAATAAATGTGATGCAGTCAGTAATAAATGTGGAGCAGTCAGTAATAAATGTGGAGCAGTCAGTAATAAATGTGGAGCAGTCAGTAATAAATGTGATACAGTCAGTGATAAATGTGGAGCAGTCAGTAATAAATGTGATACAGCCAGTAATAAATGTGGAGCAGTCAGTAATAAATGTGATACCGTCAGTAATAAATGTGGAGCAGTCAGTAATAAATGTGATGCAGTTAGTAATAAATGTGGAGCAGTCAGTAATAAATGTGAAGTAGTCAATAATAAATGTGATGCAGTCAGTAATAAATGTGGAGCAGTCAGTAATAAATGTGATACAGCCAGTAGTAAATGTGGAGCAGTCAGTAATAAATGTGGAGCAGTCAGTAATAAATGTAGAGCAGTCAGTAATAAATGTGATACAGCCAGTAATAAATGTGGAGCAGTCAGTAATAAATGTGGAGCAGTCAGTAATAAATGTGGAGCAGTCAGTAATAAATGTAAAACAGTCAGTAATAAATATGATACAGCCAGTAATAAATGTGGAGCAGTCAGTAATAAATGTGGAGCAGTCAGTAAGAAATGTGATACAGCCAGTAATAAATGTGGAGCAGTCAGTAATAAATGTGGAGCAGTCAGTAATAAATGTGATACAGCCAGTAATAAATGTGGAGCAGTCAGTAATAAATGTGGAGCAGTCAGTAATAAATGTAAAACAGTCAGTAATAAATGTGATACAGCCAGTAATAAATGTGGAGCAGTCAGTAATAAATGTGGAGCAGTCAGTAAGAAATGTGATACAGCCAGTAATAAATGTGGAGCAGTCAGTAATAAATGTGGAGCAGTCAGTAATAAATGTGAAGTAGTTAGTAATAAATGTGGAGCAGTCAGTAATAAATGTGATACAGTCAGTAATAAATGTGGAGCAGTCAGTAATAAATGTGATACAGTTAGTAATAAATGTGGAGCAGTCAGTAATAAATGTGGAGCAGTCAGTAATAAATGTGATACAGTCAGTAATAAATGTGGAGCAGTCAGTAATAAATGTGATACAGTCAGTAATAAATGTGGAGCAGTCAGTAATAAATGTTTTGCAGTCAGTAATACATATGGAGCAGTCAGTAATAAATGTGGAGCAGTCAGTAATAAATGTGATACAGTCAGTAATAAATGTAATGCAGTCAGTAATAAATGTGATACAGTCAGTAATAAATGTGGAGCAGTCAGTAATAAATGTGATACAGTCAGTAATAAATGTGGAGCAGTCAGTAATAAATGTGATGCAGTTAGTAATAAATGTGGAGCAGTCAGTAATAAATGTGAAGTAGTCAATAATAAATGTGATGCAGTCAGTAATAAATGTGGAGCAGTCAGTAATAAATGTGATACAGCCAGTAGTAAATGTGAAGCAGTCAGTAATAAATGTGGAGCAGTCAGTAATAAATGTAGAGCAGTCAGTAATAAATGTGATACAGCCAGTAATAAATGTGGAGCAGTCAGTAATAAATGTGGAGCAGTCAGTAATAAATGTAAAACAGTCAGTAATAAATGTGATACAGCCAGTAAGAAATGTGGAGCAGTCAGTAATAAATGTGGAGCAGTCAGTAAGAAATGTGAAGTAGTCAATAATAAATGTGGAGCAGTCAGTAATAAATGTGGAGCAGTCAGTAATAAATGTGATACAGTCAGTAATAAATGTGATGCAGTCAGTAATAAATGTGGAGCAGTCAGTAATAAATGTGATATAGTCAGTAATAAATGTGGAGCAGTCAGTAATAAATGTGATGCAGTTAGCAATAAATGTGGAGCAGTCAGTAATAAATGTGAAGTAGTCAATAATAAATGTGATGCAGTCAGTAATAAATGTGGAGCAGTCAGTAATAAATGTGGAGCAGTCAGTAATAAATGTGATGCAGTCAGTAATAAATGTGGAGCAGTCAGTAATAAATGTGATACAGTCAGTAATAAATGTGGAGCAGTCAGTAATAAATGTGGAGCAGTCAGTAATAAATGTAATGTAGTCAGTAATAAATGTGGAGCAGTCAGTAATAAATGTGGAGCAGTCAGTAATAAATGTGGAGCAGTCAGTAATAAATGTGATACAGTCAGTAATAAATGTGGAGCAGTCAGTAATAAATGTGATGCAGTCAGTAATAAATGTGGAGCAGTCAGTAATAAATGTGATACAGTCAGTAATAAATGTGGAGCAGTCAGTAATAAATGTGATGCAGTCAGTAATAAATGTGATGTAGTCAGTAATAAATGTGGAGCAGTCAGTAATAAATGTGCTACAGTCAGTAATAAATGTGAAGCAGTCAGTAATAAATGTGATACAGTCAGTAATAAATGTGATACAGTCAGTAATAAATGTGATACAGTCAGTAATAAATGTGGAGCAGTCAGTAATAAATGTGATACAGTCAGTAATAAATGTGATGCAGTCAGTAATAAATGTGATACAGTCAGTAATAAATGTGGAGCAGTCAGTAATAAATGTGGAGCAGTCAGAAATAAATGTGATACAGTCAGTAATAAATGTGGAGCAGTCAGTAATAAATGTGATACAGTCAGTAATAAATGTGAAGTAGTCAATAATAAATGTGATGCAGTCAGTAATAATTGTGAAGTAGTCAATAATAAATGCGATGCAGTCAGTAATAAATGTGGTGCAGTCAGTAATAAATGTGATGCAGTCAGTAATAAATAAGATGCAGTAAGTAATAAATGTATTACAGTCAGTAATAAATGTGGAGCAGTCAGTAATAAATGTGGTGCAGTCAGTAATAAATAAGATGCAGTAAGTAATAAATGTATTACAGTCAGTAATAAATGTGGAGCAGTCAGTAATAAATGTGGAGCAGTCAGTAATAAATGTGATGCAGTCAGTAATAAATGTGATGCAGTCAGTAATAAATGTGTAGCACTCAGTAATAAATGTGATACAGGCAGTAATAAATGTGGAGCAGTCAGTAATAAATGTGATACAGTCAGTAATAAATAAGATGCAGTAAGTAATAAATGTATTACAGTCAGTAATAAATGTGGAGCAGTCAGTAATAAATGTGGTGCAGTCAGTAATAAATAAGATGCAGTAAGTAATAAATGTATTACAGTCAGTAATAAATGTGGAGCAGTCAGTAATAAATGTGGAGCAGTCAGTAATAAATGTGATGCAGTCAGTAATAAATGTGATGCAGTCAGTAATAAATGTGTAGCACTCAGTAATAAATGTGATACAGGCAGTAATAAATGTGGAGCAGTCAGTAATAAATGTGAAGTAGTCAATAATAAATGCGATGCAGTCAGTAATAAATGTGATACAGTTAGTGATAAATGTGGAGCAGTCAGTAATAAATGTGGAGCAGTCAGTAATAAATGTGATACAGTCAGTAATAAATGTGGAGCAGTCAGTAATAAATGTGGAGCAGTCAGTAATAAATGTGATACAGTCAGTAATAAATGTGGAGCAGTCAGTAATAAATGTGGAGCAGTCAGTAATAAATGTGATGTAGTCAGTAATAAATTAGGAGCAGTCAGTAATAAATGTGATGCAGTCAGTAATAAATGTGGAGCAGTCAGTAATAAATGTGTAGCAGTCAGTAATAAATGTGATACAGTCAGTAATAAATGTGGTGCAGTCAGTAATAAATGTGGAGCAGTCAGTAATAAATGTGATGCAGTCAGTAATAAATGTGGTGCAGTCAGTAATAAATGTGGTGCAGTCAGTGATAAATGTGATGCAGTCAGAAATAAATGTGGAGCAGTCAGTAATAAATGTGATACAGTCAGTGATAAATGTGGAGCAGTCAGTAATAAATGTGATACAGCCAGTAATAAATGTGGAGCAGTCAGTAATAAATGTGATACAGTCAGTAATAAATGTGGAGCAGTCAGTAATAAATGTGGAGCAGTCAGTAATAAATGTGATACAGTCAGTAATAAATGTGGAGCAGTCAGTAATAAATGTGATGCAGTCAGTAATAAATGTGGAGCAGTCAGTAATAAATGTGATATAGTCTGTAATAAATGTGGAGCAGTCAGTAATAAATGTGATGCAGTTAGCAATAAATGTGGAGCAGTCAGTAGTAAATGTGGTGCAGTCAGTAATAAATGTGAAGTAGTCAATAATAAATGTGATGCAGTCAGTAATAAATGTGGAGCAGTCAGTAATAAATGTGAAGTAGTCAATAATAAATGTGATACAGTCAGTAATAAATGTGATACAGTCAGTAATAAATGTGATGCAGTCAGTAATAAATGTGATGCAGTCAGTAATAAATGTGGAGCAGTCAGTAATAAATGTTATGCAGTCAGTAATAAATGTGATACAGTCAGTAATAAATGTGATGCAGTAAGTAATAAATGTGATGCAGTCAGTAATAAATGTGAAGCAGTCAGTAAAAAAAAGTGGAGCAGTAAGTAATAAATGTGGAGCAGTCAGTAATAAATGTGATACAGTCAGTAATACATGTGGAGCAGTCAGTAATAAATGTGATGTAGTCAGTTATAAATGTGTAGCAGTCAGTAATAAATGTAATGTAGTCAGTAATAAATGTGGAGCAGTCAGTAATAAATGTGATACAGCCAGTAATAAATGTGGAGCAGTCAGTAATAAATGTGGAGCAGTCAGTAATAAATGTGAAACAGTTAGTAATACATGTGGAGCAGTCAGTAATAAATGTGAAGCAGTCAGTAATAAATGTGATACAGTCAGTAATAAATGTAATGCAGTCAGTAATAAATGTGGAGCAGTCAGTAATAAATGTGATACAGCCAGTAATAAATGTGGAGCAGT
The DNA here is from genome assembly GCF_040894005.1 of Engystomops pustulosus. Taxonomy (NCBI): domain Eukaryota; kingdom Metazoa; phylum Chordata; class Amphibia; order Anura; family Leptodactylidae; genus Engystomops; species Engystomops pustulosus. Next base: position 425,124 of record NC_092417.1, read on the forward strand.
CAGTAATAAATGTGGAGCAGTCAGTAATAAATGTGAAACAGTTAGTAATAAATGTGGAGCAGTCAGTAATAAATGTGAAGCAGTCAGTAATAAATGTGATACAGTCAGAAATAAATGTGGAGCAGCCAGTAATAAATGTGATACAGTCAGTAATAAATGTGGAGCAGTCAGTAATAAATGAGAAGCAGTCAGTAATAAATGTGATACAGTCAGTAATAAATGTGGAGCAGTCAGTAATAAATGTGATACAGTCAGTAATAAATGTGGTGCAGTCAGTAATAAATGAGAAGCAGTCAGTAATAAATGTGATACAGTCAGTAATAAATGTGGAGCAGTCAGTAATAAATGTGATACAGTCAGTAATAAATGTGGTGCAGTCAGTAATAACTGGGGAGCAGTCAGTAATAAATGTGATGCAGTCAGTAATAAATGTGTAGCAGTCAGTAATAAATGTGTAGCAGTCAGTAATAAATGTGATGCAGTCAGTAATAAATGTGGAGCAGTCAGTAATAAATGTGGAGCAGTCAGTAATAAATGTGATGCAGTCAGTAATAAATGTGGAGCAGTCAGTAATAAATGTGATACAGCCAGTAATAAATGTGGAGCAGTCAGTAATAAATGTGATGCAGTCAGTAATAAATGTGGAGCAGTCAGTAATAAATGTGGAGCAGTCAGTAATAAATGTGATACAGTCAGTAATAAATATGGAGCAGTCAGTAATAAATGTGATACAGTCAGTAATAAATGTGGAGCAGTCAGTAATAAATGTGATGCAGTCAGTAATAAATGTGAAGTAGTCAATAATAAATGTGATGCAGTCAGTAATAAATGTGGAGCAGTCAGTAATAAATGTGGAGCAGTCAGTAATAAATGTGATGCAGTTAGTAATAAATGTGGAGCAGTCAGTAATAAATGTGATGCAGTCAGTAATAAATGTGATGCAGTCAGTAATAAATGTGGAGCAGTCAGTAATAAATGTGATGCAGTCAGTAATAAATGTGGAGCAGTCAGTAATAAATGTGGAGCAGTCAGTAATAAATGTGATGCAGTTAGTAATAAATGTGGAGCAGTCAGTAATAAATGTGATGCAGTCAGTAATAAATGTGATGCAGTCAGTAATAAATGTGGAGCAGTCAGTAATAAATGTGGAGCAGTCAGTAATAAATGTGGAGCAGTCAGTAATAAATGTGGAGCAGTAAGTAATAAATGTGATACAGTCAGTAATAAATGTGATACAGCCAGTAATAAATGTGCTGCAGTTAGTAATAAATGTGGAGCAGTCAGTAATAAATGTGAAGTAGTCAATAATAAATGTGATACAGTAAGTAATAAATGTGGAGCAGTCAGTAATAAATGTGATACCGTCAGTAATAAATGTGGAGCAGTCAGTAATAAATGTAATACAGTCAGTAATAAATGTGGAGCAGTCAGTAATAAATGTGGAGCAGTCAGTAATAAATGTAATACAGTCAGTAATAAATGTGGAGCAGTCAGTAATAAATGTGGAGCAGTCAGTAATAAATGTGATACAGTCAGTAATAAATGTGGAGCAGTCAGTAATAAATGTGATACAGTCAGTAATAAATGTGTAGCACTCAGTAATAAATGTGATGTAGTCAGTAATAAATTAGGAGCAGTCAGTAATAAATGTGAAACAGTTAGTAATAAATGTGGAGCAGTCAGTAATAAATGTGTAGCAGTCAGTAATAAATGTGATACAGTCAGTAATAAATGTGGAGCAGTCAGTAATAAATGTGATGCAGTCAGTAATAAATGTGGAGCAGTCAGTAATAAATGTGATACAGCCAGTAATAAATGTGGAGCAGTCAGTAATAAATGTGATACAGTCAGTAATAAATGTGGAGCAGTCAGTAATAAATGTGGAGCAGTCAGTAATAAATGTGATACAGTCAGTAATAAATGTGGAGCAGTCAGTAATAAATGTGATACAGTCAGTAATAAATGTGGAGCAGTCAGTAATAAATGTGATACAGTCAGTAATAAATGTGGAGCAGTCAGTAATAAATGTGGAGCAGTCAGTAATAAATGTGATACAGTCAGTAATAAATGTGGAGCAGTCAGTAATAAATGTGATGCAGTCAGTAATAAATGTGAAGCAGTCAGTAATAAATGTGGAGCAGTCAGTAATAAATGTGGAGCAGTCAGTAATAAATGTGAAGCAGTCAGTAATAAATGTGATGTAGTCAGTAATAAATGTGATGTAGTCAGTAATAAATGTGATGCAGTTAGTAATAAATGTGATACAGTCAGTAATAAATGTGGAGCAGTCAGTAATAAATGTGATGCAGCCAGTAATAAATGTGGAGCAGTCAGTAATAAATGTGGAGCAGTCAGTAATAAATGTGATACAGTCAGTAATAAATGTGGAGCAGTCAGAAAAAATTTGGAGCAGTCAGTAATAAATGTGATACAGTCAGTAATAAATGTGGAGCAGTCAGTAATAAATGTGATACAGTCAGTAATAAATGTGATACAGTCAGTAATAAATGTGAAGCAGTCAGAAAAAATTTGGAGCAGTCAGTAATAAATGTGATACAGTCAGTAATAAATGTGGAGCAGTCAGTAATAAATGTGATACAGTCAGTAATAAATGTGGAGCAGTCAGTAATAAATGTGGAGCAGTCAGTAATAAATGTGATACAGTCAGTAATAAATGTGGAGCAGTCAGTAATAAATGTGATGTAGTTAGTAATAAATGTGTAGCAGTCAGTAATAAATGTGATACAGCCAGTAATAAATGTGGAGCAGTCAGTAATAAATGTGATACAGTCAGTAATAAATGTGTAGCAGTCAGTAATAAATGTGATGCAGTCAGTAATAAATGTGGAGCAGTCGGTAATAAATGTGATACAGTCAGTAATAAATGTGGAGCAGTCAGTAATAAATGTGATACAGTCAGTAATAAATGTGTAGCAGTCAGTAATAAATGTGATGCAGTCAGTAATAAATGTGGAGCAGTCAGTAATAAATGTGATACAGCCAGTAATAAATGTGGAGCAGTCAGTAATAAATGTGATACAGTCAGTAATAAATGTGTAGCAGTCAGTAATAAATGTGATGCAGTCAGTAATAAATGTGGAGCAGTCAGTAATAAATGTGATGCAGTCAGTAATAAATGTGGAGCAGTCAGTAATAAATGTGATACAGTCAGTAATAAATGTGGAGCAGTCAGTAATAAATGTGATACAGTCAGTAATAAATGTGGAGCAGTCAGTAATAAATGTGATACAGTCAGTAATAAATGTGGAGCAGTCAGTAATAAATGTGATGTAGTTAGTAATAAATGTGTAGCAGTCACTAATAAATGTGATACAGCCAGTAATAAATGTGGAGCAGTCGGTAATAAATGTGATACAGTCAGTAATAAATGTGGAGTAGTCACTAATAAATGTGATACAGTCAGTAATAAATGTGATACAGTCAGTAATAAATGTGGAGCAGTCAGTAATAAATGTGAAGCAGTCAGTAATAAATGTGATACAGTCAGTAATAAATGTGGAGCAGTCAGTAATAAATGTGTAGCAGTCAGTAATAAATGTGGAGCAGTCAGTAATAAATGTGGAGCAGTCAATAATAAATGTGGAGCAGTCAGTAATAAATGTGATACAGTCAGTAATAAATATGGAGCAGTCAGTAATAAATGTGATGCAGTTAGTAATAAATGTGGAGCAGTCATTGATAAATGTGATGCAGTAAGTAATAAATGTGAAGCAGTCAGTAAAAAAAGTGGAGCAGTCAATAATAAATGTGATGCAGTCAGTAATAAATGTGGAGCAGTCAGTAATAAATGTGATGCAGTAAGTAATAAATGTGGAGCAGTCAGTAATAAATGTGGAGCAGTCAGTAATAAATGTGGAGCAGTCAGTAATAAATGTGATGCAGTCAGTAATAAATGTGGAGCAGTCAGTAATAAATGTGATACAGTCAGTAATAAATGTGGAGCAGTCAGTAATAAATGTGATGCAGTTAGTAATAAATGTGGAGCAGTCATTAATAAATGTGATGCAGTCAGTAATAAATGTGGAGCAGTCAGTAATAAATGTGGAGCAGTCAGTAATAAATGTGATACAGTCAGTAATAAATGTGGAGCAGTCAGTAATAAATGTGATACAGTCAGTAATAAATGTGGAGCAGTCAGTAATAAATGTGATACAGTCAGTAATAAATGTGATACAGTCAGTAATAAATATGGAGCAGTCAGTAATAAATGTGAAGTAGTTAGTAATAAATGTGAAGTAGTCAGTAATAAATGTGAAGCAGTCAGTAAAAAAAGTGGAGCAGTATGTAATAAATGTGGAGCAGTCAGTAATAAATGTGAAGTAGTCAATAATAAATGTGATGCAGTCAGTAATAAATGTGAAGCAGTCAGTAAAAAAAGTGGAGCAGTATGTAATAAATGTGGAGCAGTCAGTAATAAATGTGATACAGTCAGTGATAAATGTGATGCAGTCAGTAATAAATGTGATGCAGTAAGTAATAAATGTGGAGCAGTCAGTAATAAATGTGATGCAGTCAGTAATAAATGTGATACAGTCAGTAATAAATGTGGAGCAGTCAGTAATAAATGTGGAGCAGTCAGTAATAAATGTGATACAGTCAGTAATAAATGTGGAGCAGTCAGTAATAAATGTGGAGCAGTCAGTAATAAATGTGGAGCAGTCAGTAATAAATGTGATACAGTCAGTAATAAATGTGGAGCAGTCAGTAATAAATGTGATACAGTCAGTAATAAATGTGGAGCAGTCAGTAATAAATGTGATACAGTCAGTAATAAATGTGGAGCAGTCAGTAATAAATGTGGAGCAGTCAGTAATAAATGTGGAGCAGTCAGTAATAAATGTGATACAGTCAGTAATAAATGTGGAGCAGTCAGTAATAAATGTGGAGCAGTCAGTAATAAATGTGATACAGTCAGTAATAAATGTGGAGCAGTCAGTAATAAATGTGATACAGTCAGTAATAAATGTGATGCAGTCAGTAATAAATGTGATGCAGTTAGTAATAAATGTGGAGCAGTCAGTAATAAATGTGGAGCAGTCAGTAATAAATGTGATGCAGTCAGTAATAAATGTGATACAGTCAGTAATAAATGTGGAGCAGTCAGTAATAAATGTGATACAGTCAGTAATAAATGTGGAGCAGTCAGTAATAAATGTGATGCAGTCAGTAATAAATGTGATGTAGTCAGTAATAAATGTGATGCAGTCAGTAATAAATGTGGAGCAGTCAGTAATAAATGTAATACAGCTAGTAATAAATGTGGAGCAGTCAGTAATAAATGTGATACAGTCAGTAATAAATGTGGAGCAGTCAGTAATAAATGTGATGCAGTCAGTAATAAATGTGATGCAGTAAGTAATAAATGTGAAGCAGTCAGTAAAAAAAGTGGAGCAGTAAGTAATAAATGTGGAGCAGTCAGTAATAAATGTGAAGTAGTCAATAATAAATGTGATGCAGTCAGTAATAAATGTGGAGCAGTCAGTAATAAATGTGGAGCAGTCAGTAATAAATGTGATGCAGTAAGTAATAAATGTGAAGTAGTAAGTAATAAATGTGGAGCAGTCAGTAAAAAAAGTGGAGCAGTAAGTAATAAATGTGGAGCAGTCAGTAATAAATGTGGAGCAGCCAGTAATAAATGTGATACAGTCCGTAATAAATGTGGAGCAGTCAGTAATAAATTTGATACAGTCAGTAATACATGTGGAGCAGTCAGTAATAAATGTGAAGCAGTCAGTAAAAAAAGTGGAGCAGTAAGTAAAAAATGTGGAGCAGTCAGTAATAAACGTGGAGCAGTCAGTAATAAATGTGATACAGTCAGTAATAAATGTGGAGCAGTCAGTAATAAATGTGATACAGTCAGTAATAAATGTGGAGCAGTCAGTAATAAATGTGGAGCAGTCAGTAATAAAAGTGGAGCAGTCAGTAATAAATGTGATACAGTCAGTAATAAATGTGGAGCAGTCAGTAATAAATGTGATGCAGTTAGTAATAAATGTGAAGTAGTCAATAATAAATGTGATGCAGTCAGTAATAAATGTGGAGCAGTCAGTAATAAATGTGAAGTAGTCAATAATAAATGTGATACAGTAAGTAATAAATGTGATGCAGTCAGTAATAAATGTGGAGCAGTCAGTAATAAATGTGATACAGTCAGTAATAAATGTGGAGCAGTCAGTAATAAATGTGATACAGTCAGTAATAAATGTGTAGCACTCAGTAATAAATGTGATGTAGTCAGTAATAAATTAGGAGCAGTCAGTAATAAATGTGATGCAGTCAGTAATAAATGTGATACAGTCAGTAATAAATGTGATACAGTCAGTGATAAATGTGGAGCAGTCAGTAATAAATGTGATACAGCCAGTAATAAATGTGATACAGTCAGTAATAAATGTGATACAGTCAGTGATAAATGTGGAGCAGTCAGTAATAAATGTGATGCAGTCAGTAATAAATGTGATACAGTCAGTAAAAATGTGATACAGTCAGTAATAAATGTGATACAGTCAGTAATAAATGTGAAGTAGTCAATAATAAATGTGATACAGTCAGTAATAAATGTGATACAGTCAGTAATAAATGTGGTGCAGTCAGTAATAAATGTGGTGCAGTCAGTAATAAATGTGGAGCAGTTAGTAATAAATGTGAAGCAGTCAGTAATAAATGTGATACAGTCAGTAATAAATGTGATACAGTCAGTAATAAATGTGGTGCAGTCAGTAATAAATGTGATATAGTCAGTAGTAAATGTGGAGCAGTCAGTAATAAATGTGGAGCAATCAGTAATAAATGTGATACAGTCAGTAATAAATTAGGAGCAGTCAGTAATAAATGTGGAGCAGTCAGTAATAAATGTGATACAGTCAGTAATAAATGTGGAGCAGTCAGTAAAAATGTGGAGCAGTTAGTAATAAAAGTGATATAGTCATTAATAAATGTGATGCAGTCAGTAATAAATGTGAAGCACTCAGTAATAAATGTGGAGCAGTCAGTAATAAATGTGATACAGTCAGTTATAAATGTGGAGCAGTCAGTAAAAAAATGTGGAGCAGTCAGTAATAAATGTGATACAGTCAGTAATAAATGTGAAACAGTCAGTAATAAATGTGATACAGTCAGTAATAAATGTGGAGCAGTCAGTAATAAATGTGGAGCAATCAGTGATAAATGTGATACAGTCAGTAATAAATTAGGAGCAGTCAGTAATAAATGTGATGCAGTCAGTAATAAATGTGTAGCAGTCAGTAATAAATGTGGAGCAGTCAGTAATAAATGTGATACAGTCAGTAATAAATATGGAGCAGTCAGTAATAAATGTGATACAGCCAGTAATAAATGTGGAGCAGTCAGTAATAAATGTGATACAGCCAGTAATAAATGAGGAGCAGTCAGTAATAAATGTGATACAGTCAGTAATAAATGTGGAGCAGTCAGTAAAAATGTGGAGCAGTTAGTAATAAAAGTGATATAGTCATTAATAAATGTGGAGCAGTCAGTAATAAATGTGAAGCAGTCAGTAATAAATGTGGAGCAGTCAGTAATAAATGTGATGCAGTCAGTAATAAATGTGATACAGTCAGTAATAAATGTGAAGCAGTCAGTAATAAATGTGATGCAGTCAGTAATAAATGTGATACAGCCAGTAATAAATGTGATGCAGTCAGTAATAAATGTGGAGCAGTCAGTAATAAATGTGAAGCAGTCAGTAATAAATGTGGAGCAGTCAGTAATAAATGTGATACAGTCAGTAATAAATGTGGTGCAGTCAGTAATAAATGTGATACAGTCAGTAATAAATGTGATACAGTCAGTAATAAATGTGATGCAGTCAGTAATAAATGTGTAGCACTCAGTAATAAATGTGGTGCAGTCAGTAATAAATGTGGAGCAGTCAGTAATAAATGTGGAGCAGTCAGTAATAAATGTGGTGCAGTCAGTAATAAATGTGATACAGTCAGTAATAAATGTGATGCAGTCAGTAATAAATGTGATGCAGTCAGTAATAAATGTGGAGCAGTCAGTAATAAATGTGATACAGTCAGTAATAAATGTGGAGCAGTCAGTAATAAATGTGAAGCAGTCAGTAATAAATGTGAAGTAGTCAATAATAAATGTGATACAGTCAGTAATAAATGTGATGCAGTCAGTAATAAATGTGGAGCAGTCAGTAATAAATGTTATGCAGTCAGTAATAAATGTGATACAGTCAGTAATAAATGTGATGCAGTCAGTAATAAATGTGATGCAGTCAGTAATAAATGTGATGCAGTCAGTAATAAATGTGATGTAGTCAGTAATAAATGTGAAGCAGTCAGTAATAAAAGTGATACAGTCAGTAATACATGTGGAGCAGTCAGTAATAAATGTGATACAGTCAGTAATAAATGTGGAGCAGTCAGTAATAAATGTGATGCAGTCAGTAATAAATGTGGAGCAGTCAGTAATAAATGTGATGCAGTCAGTAATAAATGTGGAGCAGTCAGTAATAAATGTGATACAGCCAGTAATAAATGTGATACAGTCAGTAATAAATGTGGAGCAGTCAGTAAAAATGTGGAGCAGTTAGTAATAGAAGTGATATAGTCAGTAATAAATGTGGAGCAGTCAGTAATAAATGTGAAGCAGTCAGTAATAAATGTGGAGCAGTCTGTAATAAATGTGATGCAGTCAGTAATAAATGTGGAGCAGTCAGTAATAAATTTGGAGCAGTCAGTAATAAATGTGATGCAGTCATGAATAAATGTGGAGCAGTCAGTAATAAATGTGATACAGCCAGTAATAAATGTGGAGCAGTGAGTAATAAATGTGGAGCAGTCAGTAATAAATGTGATACAGCCATTAATAAATGTGGAGCAGTCAGTAATAAATGTGATACAGTCAGTAATAAATGTGAAGCAGTCAGTAATAAATGTGATGCAGTTAGTAATAAATGTGAAGTAGTCAGTAATAAATGTGAAGCAGTCAGTAAAAAAAGTGGAGCAGTAAGTAATAAATGTGGAGCAGTCAGTAATAAATGTGATACAGTCAGTAATAAATGTGATACAGTCAGTAATAAATGTGGAGCAGTCAGTAATAAATGTGATACAGTCAGTAATAAATGTGGTGCAGTCAGTAATAAATGTGGAGCAGTCAGTAATAAATGTGGAGCAATCAGTAATAAATGTGATACAGTCAGTAATAAATGTGGAGCAGTCAGTAATAAATGTGGAGCAGTCAGTAATAAATGTGTAGCAGTCAGTAATAAATGTGGAGCAGTCAGTAATAAATGTGGAGCAGTCAATAATAAATGTGGAGCAGTCAGTAATAAATGTGATACAGTCAGTAATAAATGTGGAGCAGTCAGTAATAAATGTGATACAGTCAATAATAAATGTGGAGCAGTCAGTAATAAATGTGGAGCAGTCAGTAATAAATGTGAAGTAGTCAATAATAAATGTGATGCAGTAAGTAATAAATGTGGAGCAGTCAGTAATAAATGTGGAGCAGTCAGTAATAAATGTGGAGCAGTCAGTAATAAATGTGATGCAGTAAGTAATAAATGTGGAGCAGTTAGTAATAAATGTGGAGCAGTCATTGATAAATGTGATGCAGTAAGTAATAAATGTGGGGCAGTCAGTAATAAATGTGAAGTAGTCAATAATAAATGTGATACAGTCAGTAATAAATGTGATGCAGTCAGTAATAAATGTGATACAGTCAGTAATAAATGTGATGCAGTCAGTAATAAATGTGGAGCAGTCAGTAATAAATGTGATGTAGTCAGTAATAAATGTGAAGCAGTCAGTAATAAATGTGGAGCAGTCAGTAATAAATGTGAAGCAGTCAGTAATAAATGTGGAGCAGTCAGTAATAAATGTGGAGCAGTCAGTAATAAATGTGATGCAGTAAGTAATAAATGTGGAGCAGTCAGTAATAAATGTGGAGCAGTCAGTAATAAATGTGATGCAGTCAGTAATAAATGTGGAGCAGTCAGTAATAAATGTGATACAGTCAGTAATAAATGTGGAGCAGTCAGTAATAAATGTGATGCAGTTAGTAATAAATGTGGAGCAGTCATTAATAAATGTGATGCAGTCAGTAATAAATGTGGAGCAGTCAGTAATAAATGTGGAGCAGTCAGTAATAAATGTGATACAGTCAGTAATAAATGTGGAGCAGTCAGTAATAAATGTGATACAGTCAGTAATAAATGTGGAGCAGTCAGTAATAAATGTGATGCAGTCAGTAATAAATGTGGAGCAGTCAGTAATAAATGTAATACAGCTAGTAATAAATGTGGAGCAGTCAGTAATAAATGTGGAGCAGTCAGTAATAAATGTGATACAGTCAGTAATAAATGTGGAGCAGTCAGTAATAAATGTGAAGTAGTCAATAATAAATGTGGAGCAGTCAGTAATAAATGTGGAGCAGTCAGTAATAAATGTGGAGCAGTCAGTAATAAATGTGATGCAGTAAGTAATAAATGTGGAGCAGTCAGTAAAAAAAGTGGAGCAGTAAGTAATAAATGTGGAGCAGTCAGTAATAAATGTGGAGCAGCCAGTAATAAATGTGATACAGTCCGTAATAAATGTGGAGCAGTCAGTAATAAATGTGATACAGTCAGTAATACATGTGGAGCAGTCAGTAATAAATGTGAAGCAGTCAGTAAAAAAAGTGGAGCAGTAAGTAAAAAATGTGGAGCAGTCAGTAATAAACGTGGAGCAGTCAGTAATAAATGTGATACAGTCAGTAATAAATGTGGAGCAGTCAGTAATAAATGTGATACAGTCAGTAATAAATGTGGAGCAGTCAGTAATAAATGTGGAGCAGTCAGTAATAAATGTGATACAGTCAATAATAAATGTGGAGCAGTCAGTAATAAATGTGATGCAGTTAGTAATAAATGTGGAGCAGTCAGTAATAAATGTGAAGTAGTCAGTAATAAATGTGGAGCAGTCAGTAATAAATGTGAAGTAGTCAGTAATAAATGTGATACAGTAAGTAATAAATGTGATGCAGTAAGTAATAAATGTGATACAGTCAGTAATAAATGTGGAGCAGTCAGTAATAAATGTGATACAGTCAGTAATAAATGTGGAGCAGTCAGTAATAAATGTGATACAGTCAGTAATAAATGTGTAGCACTCAGTAATAAATGTGATGTAGTCAGTAATAAATTAGGAGCAGTCAGTAATAAATGTGATGCAGTCAGTAATAAATGTGATACAGTCAGTAATAAATGTGATACAGTCAGTGATAAATGTGGAGCAGTCAGTAATAAATGTGATACAGTCAGTAATAAATTTGGAGCAGTCAGTAATAAATGTAATGTAGTCAGTTATAAATGTGTAGCAGTCAGTAATAAATGTGATACAGTCAGTAATAAATGTAGAGCAGTCAGTAATAAATGTGATGCAGCTAGTAATAAATGTGGAGCAGTCAGTAATAAATGTGGAGCAGTCAGTAATAAATGTGATGCAGTCAGTAATAAATGTGGAGCAGTCAGTAATAAATGTGGAGCAGTCAGTAATAAATGTGATACAGTCAGTAATAAATGTGGAGCAGTCAGTAAAAAATGTGGAGCAGTCAGTAATAAATGAGAAGCAGTCAGTAATAAATGTGATACAGTCAGTAATAAATGTGGAGCAGTCCGTAATAAATGTGATGCAGTCAGTAATAAATGTGTAGCAGTCACTAATAAATGTGATACAGCCAGTAATAAATGTGGAGCAGTCAGTAATAAATGTGATACAGTCAATAATAAATGTGATACAGTCAGTAATAAATGTGATACAGTCAGTCATAAATGTGGTGCAGTCAGTAATAAATGTGGAGCAGTCAGTAATAAATGTGGAGCAATCAGTAATAAATGTGATACAGTCAGTAATAAATTAGGAGCAGTCAGTAATAAATGTGATGCAGTCAGTAATAAATGTGTAGCAGTCAGTAATAAATGTGATGCAGTCAGTAATAAATGTGTAGCAGTCAGTAATAAATGTGATACAGCCAGTAATAAATGTGGAGCAGTCAGTAATAAATGTGATACAGTCAGTAATAAATGTGGAGCAGTCAGTAAAAAGTGTGGAGCAGTCAGTAATAAATGAGAAGCAGTCAGTAATAAATGTGATACAGTCAGTAATATATGTGGAGCAGTCAGAAAAAATTTGGAGCAGTCAGTAATAAATGTGATACAGTCAGTAATAAATGTGATGTAGTCAGTAATAAATGTGTAGCAGTCAGTAATAAATGTGATGCAGTCAGTAATAAATGTGTAGCAGTCACTAATAAATGTGATACAGTCAGTAATAAATAAAGAGCAGTCAGTAATAAATGTGGAGCAGTCAGTAATAAATGTGGAGCAGTCAGTAATAAATGTGATACAGTCAGTAATAAATGTGGAGCAGTCAGTAATAAATGTGATGTAGTCAGTAATAAATGTGGAGCAGTCAGTAATAAATGTGATACAGTCAGTAATAAATGTGGAGCAGTCAGTAAAAATGTGGAGCAGTTAGTAATAAAAGTGATATAGTCAATTAATAAATGTGATGCAGTCAGTAATAAATGTGAAGCACTCAGTAATAAATGTGGAGCAGTCAGTAATAAATGTGATACAGTCAGTTATAAATGTGGAGCAGTCAGTAAAAAAATGTGGAGCAGTCAGTAATAATTGTAGAGCAGTCAGTAATAAATGTGATACAGCCAGTAATAAATGTGGAGCAGTCAGTAATAAATTTGGAGCAGTCAGTAATAAATGTGATGCAGTCAGTAATAAATGTGGAGCAGTCAGTAATAAATGTGATACAGTCAGTAATAAATGTGGAGCAGTCAGTAATAAATGTGATACAGTCAGTAATAAATGTGATGCAGTCAGTAATAAATGTGTAGCAGTCAGTAATAAATGTGGAGCAGTCAGTAATAAATGTGATACAGTCAGTAATAAATATGGAGCAGTCAGTAATAAATGTGATACAGCCAGTAATAAATGTGGAGCAGTCAGTAATAAATGTGATGCAGTCAGTAATAAATGTGGAGAAGTCAGTAATAAATGTGAAGCAGTCAGTAATAAATGTGATACAGTCAGTAATAAATGTGGAGCAGTCAGTAATAAATGTGATGCAGTCAGTAATAAATGTGATGCAGTCAGTAATAAATATGGAGCAGTCAGTAATAAATGTGGAGTAGTCAGTAATAAATGTGATACAGTCAGTAATAAATGTGATACAGTCAGTAATAAATGTGATGCAGTCAGTAATAAATGTGTAGCAGTCAGTAATAAATGTGATGCAGTCAGTAATAAATGTGATGCAGTTAGTAATAAATGTGGAGCAGTCATTAATAAATGTGATGCAGTAAGTAATAAATGTGGAGCAGTCAGTAATAAATGTGATACAGTCAGTAATAAATGTGGAGCAGTCAGTAATAAATGTGATACAGTCAGTAATAAATGTGATGCAGTCAGTAATAAATGTGTAGCAGTCAGTAATAAATGTGATGCAGTTAGTAATAAATGTGGAGCAGTCAGTAATAAATGTAAAACAGTCAGTAATAAATGTGGAGCAGTCATTAATAAATGTGATGCAGTAAGTAATAAATGTGGAGCAGTCAGTAATAAATGTGATACAGTCAGTAATAAATGTGGAGCAGTCAGTAATAAATGTGATACAGTCAGTAATAAATGTGATACAGTCAGTAATAAATGTGATACAGTCAGTAATAAATGTGGAGCAGTCAGTAATAAATGTGATACAGTCAGTAATAAATTTGGAGCAGTCAGTAATAAATGTAATGTAGTCAGTTATAAATGTGTAGCAGTCAGTAATAAATGTGATACAGTCAGTAATAAATGTAGAGCAGTCAGTAATAAATGTTATGCAGCTAGTAATAAATGTGGAGCAGTCAGTAATAAATGTGGAGCAGTCAGTAATAAATGTGATGCAGTCAGTAATAAATGTGGAGCAGTCAGTAATAAATGTGATACAGCCAGTAATAAATGTGGAGCAGTCAGTAATAAATGTGGAGCAGTCAGTAATAAATGTGATACAGTCAGTAATAAATGTGGAGCAGTCAGTAAAAAATGTGGAGCAGTCAGTAATAAATGAGAAGCAGTCAGTAATAAATGTGATACAGTCAGTAATAAATGTGGAGCAGTCCGTAATAAATGTGATGCAGTCAGTAATAAATGTGTAGCAGTCACTAATAAATGTGATACAGCCAGTAATAAATGTGGAGCAGTCAGTAATAAATGTGATACAGTCAGTAATAAATGTGGAGCAGTCAGTAATAAATGTGATGTAGTCAGTAATAAATGTGGAGCAGTCAGTAATAAATGTGATGCAGTCAGTAATAAATGTGTAGCAGTCACTAATAAATGTGATACAGTCAGTAATAAATGTGGAGCAGTCAGTAATAAATGTGGAGCAGTCAGTAATAAATGTGATACAGTCAGTAATAAATGTGGAGCAGTCAGTAATAAATGTGGAGCAGTCAGTAAAAATGTGGAGCAGTCAGTAATAAATGTGATACAGTCAGTTATAAATGTGGAGCAGTCAGTAATAAATGTGAAGCAGTCAGTAATAAATGTGGAGCAGTCTGTAATAAATGTGAAGCAGTCAGTAATAAATGTGGAGCAGTCAGTAATAAATGTGGAGCAGTCAGTAATAAATGTGGAGCAGTCAGTAATAAATGTGATACAGTCAGTAATAAATGTGGAGCAGTCAGTAATAAATGTGGAGCAGTCAGTAATAAATGTGATGCAGTCAGTAATAAATGTGGAGCAGTCAGTAATAAATGTGGAGCAGTCAGTAATAAATGTGATACAGCCAGTAATAAATGTGGAGCAGTCAGTAATAAATGTGATGCAGTCAGTAATAAATGTGGAGCAGTCAGTAATAAATGTGGAGCAGTCAGTAATAAATGTGATGCAGTCAGTAATAAATGTGTAGCAGTCAGTAATAAATGTGATGCAGTTAGTAATAAATGTGGAGCAGTCATTAATAAATGTGATGCAGTAAGTAATAAATGTGAAGTAGTCAGTAATAAATGTGAAGCAGTCAGTAAAAAAAGTGGAGCAGTCAGTAATAAATGTGGAGCAGTCAGTAATAAATGTGGAGCAGTCAGTAATAAATGTGATGCAGTCAGTAATAAATGTGGAGCAGTCAGTAATAAATGTGGAGCAGTCAGTAATAAATGTGATACAGTCAGTAATAAATGTGGAGCAGTCATTAAGAAATGTGATGTAGTCAGTAATAAATGTGATGCAGTTAGTAATAAATGTGGAGCAGTCATTAATAAATGTGATGCAGTAAGTAATAAATGTGAAGTAGTCAGTAATAAATGTGGAGCAGTCAGTAATAAATGTGATACAGTCAGTAATAAATGTGGAGCAGTCAGTAATAAATGTGATGCAGTAAGTAATAAATGTGAAGCAGTCAGTAAAAAAAGTGGAGCAGTAAGTAATAAATGTGGAGCAGTCAGTAATAAATGTGAAGTAGTCAATAATAAATGTGGAGCAGTCAGTAATAAATGTGGAGCAGTCAGTAATAAATGTGATGTAGTCAGTAATAAATGTGGAGCAGTCAGTAATAAATGTGGAGCAGTCAGTAATAAATGTGATGCAGTAAGTAATAAATGTGAAGTAGTAAGTAATAAATGTGGAGCAGTCAGTAAAAAAAGTGGAGCAGTAAGTAATAAATGTGGAGCAGTCAGTAATAAATGTGATGCAGTCAGTAATAAATGTGGAGCAGTCAGTAATAAATGTGTTGCAGTCAGTAATAAATGTGGAGCAGTCAGTAATAAATGTGATACAGCCAGTAATAAATGTGGAGCAGTCAGTAATAAATGTGATGCAGTCAGTAATAAATGTGGAGCAGTCAGTAATAAATGTGGAGCAGTCAGTAATAAATGTGATACAGTCAGTAATAAATATGGAGCAGTTAGTAATAAATGTGAAGTAGTCAGTAATAAATGTGAAGCAGTCAGTAAAAAAAGTGGAGCAGTATGTAATAAATGTGGAGCAGTCAGTAATAAATGTGAAGTAGTCAATAATAAATGTGATGCAGTCAGTAATAAATGTGGAGCAGTCATTAATAAATGTGATACAGTCAGTAATAAATGTGGAGCAGTCAGTAATAAATGTGGAGCAGTCAGTAATAAATGTGATACAGTCAGTAATAAATGTGGAGCAGTCAGTAATAAATGTGATACAGTCAGTAATAAATGTGATACAGTCAGTAATAAATGTGATGCAGTCAGTAATAAATGTGATGCAGTTAGTAATAAATGTGGAGCAGTCATTAATAAATGTGATGCAGTAAGTAATAAATGTGGAGCAGTCAGTAATAAATGTGATACAGTCAGTAATAAATGTGATACAGTCAGTAATAAATGTGGAGCAGTCAGTAATAAATGTGATACAGTCAGTAATAAATGTAGAGCAGTCAGTAATAAATGTGATGCAGCTAGTAATAAATGTGGAGCAGTCAGTAATAAATGTGGAGCAGTCAGTAATAAATGTGATGCAGTCAGTAATAAATGTGGAGCAGTCAGTAATAAATGTGATACAGCCAGTAATAAATGTGGAGCAGTCAGTAATAAATGTGGAGCAGTCAGTAATAAATGTGATACAGTCAGTAATAAATGTGGAGCAGTCAGTAAAAAATGTGGAGCAGTCAGTAATAAATGAGAAGCAGTCAGTAATAAATGTGATACAGTCAGTAATATATGTGGAGCAGTCAGAAAAAATTTGGAGCAGTCAGTAATAAATGTGATACAGTCATTAATAAATGTGATGTAGTCAGTAATAAATGTGTAGCAGTCAGTAATAAATGTGATGCAGTCAGTAATAAATGTGTAGCAGTCACTAATAAATGTGGAGCAGTCAGTAATAAATGTGATGTAGTCAGTAATAAATGTGGAGCAGTCAGTAATAAAAGTGATGCAGTCAGTAATAAATGTGTAGCAGTCACTAATAAATGTGATACAGCCAGTAATAAATGTGGAGCAGTCAGTAATAAATGTGATACAGTCAGTAATAAAAGTGGAGCAGTCAGTAATAAATGTGGAGCAGTCAGTAAAAATGTGGAGCAGTTAGTAATAAAAGTGATATAGTCATTAATAAATGTGATGCAGTCAGTAATAAATGTGAAGCAGTCAGTAATAAATGTGGAGCAGTCTGTAATAAATGTGATACAGTCAGTTATAAATGTGGAGCAGTCAGTAATAAATGTGGAGCAGTCAGTAATAAATGTGGAGCAGTCAGTAATAAATGTGATACAGTCAGTAATAAATGTGAAGCAGTCAGTAATAAATGTGAAGTAGTCAGTAATAAATGTGAAGCAGTCAGTAAAAAAAGTGGAGCAGTCAGAAATAAATGTGGAGCAGTCAGTAATAAATGTGATGCAGTCAGGAATAAATGTGGAGCAGTCAGTAATAAATGTGGAGCAGTCAGTAATTAATGTGATACAGTCAGTAATAAATGTGGAGCAGTCAGTAATAAATGTGATGCAGTTAGTAATAAATGTGGAGCAGTCATTAATAAATGTGATGCAGTAAGTAATAAATGTGAAGTAGTCAGTAATAAATGTGGAGCAGTCAGTAATAAATGTGATACAGTCAGTAATAAATGTGGAGCAGTCAGTAATAAATGTGATGCAGTAAGTAATAAATGTGGAGCAGTCAGTAAAAAAAGTGGAGCAGTAAGTAATAAATGTGGAGCAGTCAGTAATAAATGTGGAGCAGCCAGTAATAAATGTGAAACAGTCCGTAATAAATGTGAAGCAGTTAGTAATAAAAGTGATATAGTCATTAATAATTGTGATGCAGTCAGTAATAAATGTGAAGCAGTCAGTAATAAATGTGAAGCAGTCAGTAATAAATGTGGAGCAGTCTGTAATAAATGTGATACAGTCAGTTATAAATGTGGAGCAGTCAGTAAAAAAATGTGGAGCAGTCAGTAATAAATGTAGAGCAGTCAGTAATAAATGTGATATAGCCAGTAATAAATGTGGAGCAGTCAGTAATAAATGTGGAGCAGTCAGTAATAAATGTGATGCAGTCAGTAATAAATGTGATATAGCCAGTAATAAATGTGGAGCTGTCAGTAATAAATGTGGAGCAGTCAGTAATAAATGTGATGCAGTCAGTAATAAATGTGGAGCAGTCAGTAATAAATGTGGAGCAGTCAGTAATAAATGTGATACAGTCAGTAATAAATGTGAAGCAGTCAGTAATAAATGTGGAGCAGTCAGTAATAAATGTGATGCAGTCAGTAATAAATGTGGAGCAGTCAGTAATAAATGTGAAGCAGTCAGTAATAAATGTGAAGCAGTCAGTAATAAATGTGGAGCAGTCAGTAATACATGTGGAGCAGTCAGTAATAAATGTGATACAGTCAGTAATAAATGTGATACAGTCAGTAATAAATGTGATGTAGTCAGTAATAAATGTGGAGCAGTCAGTAATAAATGTGATGCAGATAGTAATAAATGTGGAGCAGTCAGTAATAAATGTGGAGCAGTCAGTAATAAATGTGAAGTAGTCAATAATTAATGTGATGCAGTCAGTAATAAATGTGTAGCAGTCAGTAATAAATGTGATGCAGTCAGTAATAAATGTGGTGCAGTCAGTAATAAATGTGATGCAGTCAGTAATAAATGTGAAGCAGTCAGTAAAAAAAGTGGAGCAGTAAGTAATGAATGTGGAGCAGTCAGTAATAAATGTGGAGCACTCAGTAATAAATGTGATACAGTCAGTAATAAATGTGGTGCAGTCAGTAATAAATGTGATGCAGTCAGTAATAAATGTGGTGCAGTCAGTAATAAATGTGGAGCAATCAGTAATAAATGTGATACAGTCAGTAATAAATGTGTAGCACTCAGTAATAAATGTGATGTAGTCAGTAATAAATTAGGAGCAGTCAGTAATAAATGTGATACAGTCAGTAATAAATGTGGAGCAGTCAGTAATAAATGTGGAGCACTCAGTAATAAATGTGATACAGTCAGTAATACATGTGAAGCAGTCAGTAATAAATGTGATGCAGTAAGTAATAAATGTGAAGCAGTCAGTAATAAATGTGGAGCAGTCAGTAATAAATGTGATACAGTCAGTGATAAATGTGGAGCAGTCAGTAATAAATGTGATGCAGTCAGTAATAAATGTGTAGCAGTCAGTAATAAATGTGATACAGTCAGTAATAAATGTGGAGCAGTCAGTAATAAATGTGATACAATCAGTAATAAATGTGATGCAGTAAGTAATAAATGTGAAGCAGTCAGTAAAAAAAGTGGAGCAGTCAGTAATAAATGTGGAGCAGTCAGTAATAAATGTGGAGCAGCCAGTAATAAATGTGATACAGTCAGTAATAAATGTGGAGCAGTCAGTAATGAATGTGGAGCAGTCAGTAATAAATGTGTAGCACTCAGTAATAAATGTGATGTAGTCAGTAATAAATTAGGAGCAGTCAGTAATAAATGTGATGCAGTCAGTAATAAATGTGGAGCAGTCAGTAATAAATGTGATGCAGTCAGTAATAAATGTGGAGCAGTCAGTAATAAATGTGGAGCAGTCAGTAATAAATGTGATGCAGTCAGTAATAAATGTGGAGCAGTCAGTAATGAATGTGGAGCAGTCAGTAATAAATGTGAAGTAGTCAGTAATAAATGTGATACAGCCAGTAATAAATGTGGAGCAGTCACTAATAAATGTCTTGCAGTCAGTAATAAATGTGGAGCAGTCAGTAATAAATGTGGAGCAGTCAGTAATAAATGTGATACAGTCAGTAATAAATATGGACCAGTCAGTAATAAATGTGATGCAGTAAGTAATAAATGTGATGCAGTCAGTAATAAATGTGGAGCAGTCAGTAATAAATGTGATGCAGTCAGTAATAAATGTGATGCAGTCAGTAATAAATGTGGAGCAGTCAGTAATAAATGTGATGCAGTTTGTAATAAATGTGGAGCAGTCATTAATAAATGTGATGCAGTAAGTAATAAATGTGGAGCAGTCAGTAATAAATGTGGAGCAGTCAGTAATAAATGTGATACAGTCAGTAATAAATATGGACCAGTCAGTAATAAATGTGGAGCAGTCAGTAATAAATGTGATGCAGTCAGTAATAAATGTGGAGCAGTCAGTAATAAATGTGGAGCAGTCAGTAATAAATGTGATGCAGTCAGTAATAAATGTGATACAGTCAGTAATAAATGTGATGTAGCCAGTAATAAATGTGGAGCAGTCAGTAATAAATGTGGAGCAGTCAGTAATAAATGTGAAGTAGTCAGTAATAAATGTGATGTAGTCAGTAATAAATGTGATGCAGTCAGTAATAAATGAGAAGCAGTCAGTAATAAATGTGATACAGTCAGTAATAAATGTGTAGCAGTCAGTAAAAAATGTGGAGCAGTCAGTAATAAATGTGTTACAGTCAGTAATAAATGTGGAGCAGTCACTAATAAATGTGATACAGCCAGTAATAAATGTGGAGCAGTCAGTAATAAATGTGATACAGTCAGTAATAAATGTGGAGCAGTCAGTAATAAATGTGGAGCAGTCAGTAATAAATGTGATGTAGTCAGTAATAAATGTGTAGCAGTCAGTAATAAATGTGGAGCAGTCAGTAATAAATGTGATGCAGTCAGTAATAAATGTGATGCAGTCAGTAATAAATGTGTAGCAGTCAGTAATAAATGTGATACAGTCAGTAATAAATGTGGAGCAGTCAGTAATAAAGGTGATGCAGTCAGTAATAAATGTGATGCAGTCAGTAATAAATGTGTAGCAGTCAGTAATAAATGTGATACAGTCAGTAATAAATGTGGAGCAGTCAGTAATAAATGTGTTACAGTCAGTAATAAATGTGTTACAGTCAGTAATAAATGTGTAGCAGTCACTAATAAATGTGATACAGTCAGTAATAAATGTGGAGCAGTCAGTAATAAATGTGATGTAGTCAGTAATAAATGTGGAGCAGTCAGTAATAAATGTGATACAGCCAGTAATAAATGTGGAGCAGTCAGTAATAAATGTGATACAGTCAGTTATAAATGTGGAGCAGTCAGTAATAAATGTGGAGCAGTCAGTAATAAATGTGATACAGTCAGTAATAAATATGGAGCAGTCAGTAATAAATGTGATACAGCCAGTAATAAATGTGATACAGTCAGTAATAAATGTGGAGCAGTCAGTAATAAATGTGTTACAGTCAGTAATAAATGTGATACAGTCAGTAATAAATGTGGAGCAGTCAGTGATAAATGTGATGTAGTCAGTAATAAATGTGGAGCAGTCAGTAATAAATGTGTTACAGTCAGTAATAAATGTGTTACAGTCAGTAATAAATGTGTAGCAGTCACTAATAAATGTGATACAGTCAGTAATAAATGTGGAGCAGTCAGTAATAAATGTGATACAGCCAGTAATAAATGTGGAGCAGTCAGTAATAAATGTGATACAGTCAGTAATAAATGTGGAGCAGTCAGTAATAAATGTGGAGCAGTCTGTAATAAATGTGATACAGTCAGTTATAAATGTGGAGCAGTCAGTAATAAATGTGGAGCAGTCAGTAATAAATGTGATACAGTCAGTAATAAATATGGAGCAGTCAGTAATAAATGTGATACAGCCAGTAATAAATGTGGAGCAGTCAGTAATAAATGTGATGCAGTCAGTAATAAATGTGGAGCAGTCAGTAATAAATGTGGAGCAGTCAGTAATAAATGTGATACAGTCAGTAATAAATGTGGAGCAGTCAGTAATAAATGTGATACAGTCAGTAATAAATGTGTAGCAGTCAGTAATAAATGTGATGCAGTTAGTAATAAATGTGGAGCAGTCATTAATAAATGTGATGCAGTAAGTAATAAATGTGAAGTAGTCAGTAATAAATGTGAAGCAGTCAGTAAAAAAAGTGGAGCAGTCAGTAATAAATGTGATGCAGTCAGTAATAAAAGTGGAGCAGTCAGTAATAAATGTGATACAGTCAGTAAAAAAAGTGGAGCAGTCAGTAATAAATGTGATACAGTCAGTAATAAATGTGGAGCAGTCAGTAATAAATGTGATGCAGTCAGTAATAAATGTGATGCAGTCAGTAATAAATGTGATATAGCCAGTAATAAATGTGGAGCTGTCAGTAATAAATGTGGAGCAGTCAGTAATAAATGTGATGCAGTCAGTAATAAATGTGGAGCAGTCAGTAATAAATGTGAAGCAAACAGCAATAAATGTGGAGCAGTCAGTAATAAATGTGATACAGTCAGTAATAAATGTGATACAGTCAGTAATAAATGTGTAGCAGTCAGTAATAAATGTAATGCAGTCAGTAATAAATGTGGAGCAGTCAGTAATAAATGTGATACAGCCAGTAATAAATGTGGAGCAGTCAGTAATAAATGTGGAGCAGTCAGTAATAAATGTGAAACAGTTAGTAATAAATGTGGAGCAGTCAGTAATAAATGTGAAGCAGTCAGTAATAAATGTGATACAGTCAGAAATAAATGTGGAGCAGCCAGTAATAAATGTGATACAGTCAGTAATAAATGTGGAGCAGTCAGTAATAAATGAGAAGCAGTCAGTAATAAATGTGATACAGTCAGTAATAAATGTGGAGCAGTCAGTAATAAATGTGATACAGTCAGTAATAAATGTGGTGCAGTCAGTAATAAATGAGAAGCAGTCAGTAATAAATGTGATACAGTCAGTAATAAATGTGGAGCAGTCAGTAATAAATGTGATACAGTCAGTAATAAATGTGGTGCAGTCAGTAATAACTGGGGAGCAGTCAGTAATAAATGTGATGCAGTCAGTAATAAATGTGTAGCAGTCAGTAATAAATGTGTAGCAGTCAGTAATAAATGTGATGCAGTCAGTAATAAATGTGGAGCAGTCAGTAATAAATGTGATGCAGTCAGTAATAAATGTGGAGCAGTCAGTAATAAATGTGATACAGCCAGTAATAAATGTGGAGCAGTCAGTAATAAATGTGATGCAGTCAGTAATAAATGTGGAGCAGTCAGTAATAAATGTGGAGCAGTCAGTAATAAATGTGATACAGTCAGTAATAAATATGGAGCAGTCAGTAATAAATGTGATACAGTCAGTAATAAATGTGGAGCAGTCAGTAATAAATGTGATGCAGTCAGTAATAAATGTGGAGCAGTCAGTAATAAATGTGGAGCAGTCAGTAATAAATGTGATGCAGTTAGTAATAAATGTGGAGCAGTCAGTAATAAATGTGATGCAGTTAGTAATAAATGTGGAGCAGTCAGTAATAAATGTGGAGCAGTCAGTAATAAATGTGGAGCAGTAAGTAATAAATGTGATACAGTCAGTAATAAATGTGATACAGCCAGTAATAAATGTGCTGCAGTTAGTAATAAATGTGGAGCAGTCAGTAATAAATGTGATGCAGTCAGTAATAAATGTGGAGCAGTCAGTAATAAATGTGAAGTAGTCAATAATAAATGTGATACAGTAAGTAATAAATGTGGAGCAGTCAGTAATAAATGTGATACCGTCAGTAATAAATGTGGAGCAGTCAGTAATAAATGTAATACAGTCAGTAATAAATGTGGAGCAGTCAGTAATAAATGTGGAGCAGTCAGTAATAAATGTAATACAGTCAGTAATAAATGTGGAGCAGTCAGTAATAAATGTGGAGCAGTCAGTAATAAATGTGGAGCAGTCAGTAATAAATGTGATACAGTCAGTAATAAATGTGGAGCAGTCAGTAATAAATGTGATACAGTCAGTAATAAATGTGTAGCACTCAGTAATAAATGTGATGTAGTCAGTAATAAATTAGGAGCAGTCAGTAATAAATGTGAAACAGTTAGTAATAAATGTGGAGCAGTCAGTAATAAATGTGTAGCAGTCAGTAATAAATGTGATACAGTCAGTAATAAATGTGGAGCAGTCAGTAATAAATGTGATGCAGTCAGTAATAAATGTGGAGCAGTCAGTAATAAATGTGATACAGCCAGTAATAAATGTGGAGCAGTCAGTAATAAATGTGATACAGTCAGTAATAAATGTGGAGCAGTCAGTAATAAATGTGGAGCAGTCAGTAATAAATGTGATACAGTCAGTAATAAATGTGGAGCAGTCAGTAATAAATGTGATACAGTCAGTAATAAATGTGGAGCAGTCAGTAATAAATGTGATACAGTCAGTAATAAATGTGGAGCAGTCAGTAATAAATGTGGAGCAGTCAGTAATAAATGTGATACAGTCAGTAATAAATGTGGAGCAGTCAGTAATAAATGTGATGCAGTCAGTAATAAATGTGAAGCAGTCAGTAATAAATGTGGAGCAGTCAGTAATAAATGTGAAGCAGTCAGTAATAAATGTAATGTAGTCAGTAATAAATGTGATGTAGTCAGTAATAAATGTGATGCAGTTAGTAATAAATGTGATACAGTCAGTAATAAATGTGGAGCAGTCAGTAATAAATGTGATGCAGCCAGTAATAAATGTGGAGCAGTCAGTAATAAATGTGGAGCAGTCAGTAATAAATGTGATACAGTCAGTAATAAATGTGGAGCAGTCAGAAAAAATTTGGAGCAGTCAGTAATAAATGTGATACAGTCAGTAATAAATGTGGAGCAGTCAGTAATAAATGTGATACAGTCAGTAATAAATGTGATACAGTCAGTAATAAATGTGAAGCAGTCAGAAAAAATTTGGAGCAGTCAGTAATAAATGTGATACAGTCAGTAATAAATGTGGAGCAGTCAGTAATAAATGTGATACAGTCAGTAATAAATGTGGAGCAGTCAGTAATAAATGTGGAGCAGTCAGTAATAAATGTGATACAGTCAGTAATAAATGTGGAGCAGTCAGTAATAAATGTGATGTAGTTAGTAATAAATGTGTAGCAGTCAGTAATAAATGTGATACAGCCAGTAATAAATGTGGAGCAGTCAGTAATAAATGTGATACAGTCAGTAATAAATGTGTAGCAGTCAGTAATAAATGTGATGCAGTCAGTAATAAATGTGGAGCAGTCGGTAATAAATGTGATACAGTCAGTAATAAATGTGGAGCAGTCAGTAATAAATGTGATACAGTCAGTAATAAATGTGTAGCAGTCAGTAATAAATGTGATGCAGTCAGTAATAAATGTGGAGCAGTCAGTAATAAATGTGATACAGCCAGTAATAAATGTGGAGCAGTCAGTAATAAATGTGATACAGTCAGTAATAAATGTGTAGCAGTCAGTAATAAATGTGATGCAGTCAGTAATAAATGTGGAGCAGTCAGTAATAAATGTGATGCAGTCAGTAATAAATGTGGAGCAGTCAGTAATAAATGTGATACAGTCAGTAATAAATGTGGAGCAGTCAGTAATAAATGTGATACAGTCAGTAATAAATGTGGAGCAGTCAGTAATAAATGTGATACAGTCAGTAATAAATGTGGAGCAGTCAGTAATAAATGTGATGTAGTTAGTAATAAATGTGTAGCAGTCACTAATAAATGTGATACAGCCAGTAATAAATGTGGAGCAGTCGGTAATAAATGTGATACAGTCAGTAATAAATGTGGAGCAGTCAGTAATAAATGTGAAGCAGTCAGTAATAAATGTGATACAGTCAGTAATAAATGTGGAGCAGTCAGTAATAAATGTGAAGCAGTCAGTAATAAATGTGATACAGTCTGTAATAAATGTGATACAGTCAGTTATAAATGTGGAGCAGTCAGTAAAAAAATGTGGAGCAGTCAGTAATACATGTAGAGCAGTAAGTAATAAATGTGATACAGCCAGTAATAAATGTGGAGCAGTCAGTAATAAATTTGGAGCAGTCAGTAATAAATGTGATGCAGTCAGTAATAAATGTAGAGCAGTCAGTAATAAATGTGATACAGCCAGTAATAAATGTGGAGCAGTCAGTAATAAATGTGATACAGTCAGTAATAAATGTGGAGCAGTCAGTAATAAATGTGGAACAGTCAGTAATAAATGTGGAGCAGTCAGTAATAAATGTGATGCAGTTAGTAATAAATGTGGAGCAGTCAGTAATAAATGTGAAGTAGTCAATAATAAATGTGATGCAGTCAGTAATAAATGTGATGCAGTCAGTAATAAATGTGGAGCAGTCAGTAATAAATGTTATGCAGTCAGTAATAAATGTGATGCAGTCAGTAATAAATGTGGAGCAGTCAGTAATAAATGTGATACAGTCAGTAATAAATGTGGAGCAGTCAGTAATAAATGTTATGCAGTCAGTAATAAATGTGATACAGTCAGTAATAAATTTGGAGCAGTCAGTAATAAATGTGATACAGTCAGTAATAAATGTGATACAGTCAGTAATAAATTTGGAGCAGTAAGTAATAAATGTGATGCAGTCAGTAATAAATGTGAAGCAGTCATTAATAATTTTGATGCAGTCAGTAATAAATGTGGAGCAGTCAGTAATAAATGTGATGCAGTCAGTAATAAATGTGGAGCAGTCAGTAATAAATGTCGATCAGTCAGTAATAAATGAGATGCAGTCAGTAATAAATGTGAAGCAGTCAGTAATAAATGTGAAGCAGTCAGTAATAAATGTGGAGCAGTCAGTAATAAATGTAATACAGCCAGTAATAAATGTGGAGCAGTCAGTAATATATGTGGAGCAGTCAGAAAAAATTTGGAGCAGTCAGTAATAAATGTGATACAGTCAGTAATAAATGTGGAGCAGTCAGTAATAAATGTGATACAGTCAGTAATAAATGTGGAGCAGTCAGTAATAAATGTGATGTAGTCAGTAATAAATGTGTAGCAGTCAGTAATAAATGTGATGCAGTCAGTAATAAATGTGTAGCAGTCACTAATAAATGTGATACAGTCAGTAATAAATGTGGAGCAGTCAGTAAAAATGTGGAGCAGTTAGTAATAAAAGTGATATAGTCATTAATAAATGTGGAGCAGTCAGTAATAAATGTGAAGCAGTCAGTAATAAATGTGGAGCAGTCAGTAATAAATGTGAAGCAGTCAGTAATAAATGTGATACAGTCAGTAATAAATGTGAAACAGTCAGTAATAAATGTGGAGCAGTCAGTAATAAATGTGATACAGTCAGTAATAAATGTGATGTAGTCAGTAATAAATGTGGAGCAGTCAGTAATAAATGTGATGTAGTCAGTAATAAATGTGGAGCAGTCAGTAATAAATGTGGAGCAGTCAGTAATAAATGTGGAGCAGTCAGTAATAAATGTGATACAGTCAGTAATAAATGTGGAGCAGTCAGTAATAAATGTGGAGCAGTCAGTAATAAATGTGAAGTAGTCAATAATAAATGTGATACAGTCAGTAATAAATGTGATGCAGTCAGTAATAAATGTGGAGCAGTCAGTAATAAATGTTATGCAGTCAGTAATAAATGTGATACAGTCAGTAATAAATGTGATGCAGTAAGTAATAAATGTGAAGTAGTCAGTAATAAATGTGAAGCAGTCAGTAATAAAAGTGATACAGTCAGTAATTCATGTGGAGCAGTCAGTAATAAATGTGATACAGTCAGTAATAAATGTGGAGCAGTGTGTAAAAAATGTGATACAGTCAGTAATAAATTTGGAGCAGTCAGTAATAAATGTGGAGCAGTCAGTAATAAATTTGGAGCAGTCAGTAATAAATGTGATGCAGTCAGTAATAAATGTGGAGCAGTCAGTAATAAATGTGATACAGCCAGTAATAAATGTGGAGCAGTCAGTAATAAATGTGATACAGTCAGTAATAAATGTGATGCAGTAAGTAATAAATGTGAAGCAGTCAGTAAAAAAAGTGGAGCAGTAAGTAATAAATGTGGAGCAGTCAGTAATAAAAGTGATACAGTCAGTAATACATGTGGAGAAGTCAGTAATAAATGTGATACAGTCAGTAATAAATTTGGAGCAGTCAGTAATAAATGTGATACAGTCAATAATAAATGTGATACAGTCAGTAATAAATTTGGAGCAGTAAGTAATAAATGTGATGCAGTCAGTAATAAATGTGAAGCAGTCATTAATAATTTTGATGCAGTCAGTAATAAATGAGAAGCAGTCAGTAATAAATGTGATGCAGTCAGTAATAAATGTGGAGCAGTCAGTAATAAATGTGGAGCAGTCAGTAATAAATGTGCAGCAGTCAGTAATAAATGTGATACAGTCAGTAATATATGTGGAGCAGTCAGAAAAAATTTGGAGCAGTCAGTAATAAATGTGATACAGTCAGTAATAAATGTAGAGCAGTCAGTAATAAATGTGATACAGTCAGTAATAAATGTGGAGCAGTCAGTAATAAATGTGATGTAGTCAGTAATAAATGTGTAGCAGTCAGTAATAAATGTGATACAGTCAGTAATAAATGTGGTGCAGTCAGTAATAAATGTGGAGCAGTCAGTAATAAATGTGCAGCAATCAGTAATAAATGTGATACAGTCAGTAATAAATTAGGAGCAGTCAGTAATAAATGTGGTGCAGTCAGTAATAAATGTGATACAGTCAGTAATAAATGTGGAGCAGTCAGTAATAAATGTGTAGCAGTCAGTAATAAATGTGGAGCAGTCAGTAATAAATGTGGAGCAGTCAATAATAAATGTGGAGCAGTCAGTAATAAATGTGATACAGTCAGTAATAAATATGGAGCAGTCAGTAATAAATGTGATGCAGTTAGTAATAAATGTGGAGCAGTCATTGATAAATGTGATGCAGTAAGTAATAAATGTGGAGCAGTGAGTAATAAATGTGAAGCAGTCAGTAAAAAAAGTGGAGCAGTATGTAATAAATGTGGAGCAGTCAATAATAAATGTGATGCAGTCAGTAATAAATGTGGAGCAGTCAGTAATAAATGTGATGCAGTAAGTAATAAATGTGGAGCAGTCAGTAATAAATGTGGAGCAGTCAGTAATAAATGTGATGCAGTCAGTAATAAATGTGGAGCAGTCAGTAATAAATGTGATACAGTCAGTAATAAATGTGGAGCAGTCAGTAATAAATGTGATGCAGTTAGTAATAAATGTGGAGCAGTCATTAATAAATGTGATGCAGTCAGTAATAAATGTGGAGCAGTCAGTAATAAATGTGGAGCAGTCAGTAATAAATGTGATACAGTCAGTAATAAATGTGGAGCAGTCAGTAATAAATGTGATACAGTCAGTAATAAATGTGGAGCAGTCAGTAATAAATGTGATACAGTCAGTAATAAATGTGATACAGTCAGTAATAAATATGGAGCAGTCAGTAATAAATGTGAAGTAGTTAGTAATAAATGTGAAGTAGTCAGTAATAAATGTGAAGCAGTCAGTAAAAAAAGTGGAGCAGCGTGTAATAAATGTGGAGCAGTCAGTAATAAATGTGAAGTAGTCAATAATAAATGTGATGCAGTCAGTAATAAATGTGAAGCAGTCAGTAAAAAAAGTGGAGCAGTATGTAATAAATGTGGAGCAGTCAGTAATAAATGTGATACAGTCAGTGATAAATGTGATGCAGTCAGTAATAAATGTGATGCAGTAAGTAATAAATGTGGAGCAGTCAGTAATAAATGTGATGCAGTCAGTAATAAATGTGATACAGTCAGTAATAAATGTGGAGCAGTCAGTAATAAATGTGGAGCAGTCAGTAATAAATGTGATACAGTCAGTAATAAATGTGGAGCAGTCAGTAATAAATGTGGAGCAGTCAGTAATAAATGTGATACAGTCAGTAATAAATGTGGAGCAGTCAGTAATAAATGTGATACAGTCAGTAATAAATGTGGAGCAGTCAGTAATAAATGTGATACAGTCAGTAATAAATGTGGAGCAGTCAGTAATAAATGTGGAGCAGTCAGTAATAAATGTGATACAGTCAGTAATAAATGTGGAGCAGTCAGTAATAAATGTGATGCAGTCAGTAATAAATGTGAAGCAGTCAGTAATAAATGTGGAGCAGTCAGTAATAAATGTGAAGCAGTCAGTAATAAATGTGATGTAGTCAGTAATAAATGTGATGTAGTCAGTAATAAATGTGATGCAGTTAGTAATAAATGTGATACAGTCAGTAATAAATGTGGAGCAGTCAGTAATAAATGTGATGCAGCCAGTAATAAATGTGGAGCAGTCAGTAATAAATGTGGAGCAGTCAGTAATAAATGTGATACAGTCAGTAATAAATGTGGAGCAGTCAGAAAAAATTTGGAGCAGTCAGTAATAAATGTGATACAGTCAGTAATAAATGTGGAGCAGTCAGTAATAAATGTTATACAGTCAGTAATAAATGTGATACAGTCAGTAATAAATGTGAAGCAGTCAGAAAAAATTTGGAGCAGTCAGTAATAAATGTGATACAGTCAGTAATAAATGTGGAGCAGTCAGTAATAAATGTGATACAGTCAGTAATAAATGTGGAGCAGTCAGTAATAAATGTGGAGCAGTCAGTAATAAATGTGATACAGTCAGTAATAAATGTGGAGCAGTCAGTAATAAATGTGATGTAGTTAGTAATAAATGTGTAGCAGTCAGTAATAAATGTGATACAGCCAGTAATAAATGTGGAGCAGTCAGTAATAAATGTGATACAGTCAGTAATAAATGTGTAGCAGTCAGTAATAAATGTGATGCAGTCAGTAATAAATGTGGAGCAGTCGGTAATAAATGTGATACAGTCAGTAATAAATGTGGAGCAGTCAGTAATAAATGTGATACAGTCAGTAATAAATGTGTAGCAGTCAGTAATAAATGTGATGCAGTCAGTAATAAATGTGGAGTAGTCAGTAATAAATGTGATACAGCCAGTAATAAATGTGGAGCAGTCAGTAATAAATGTGATACAGTCAGTAATAAATGTGTAGCAGTCAGTAATAAATGTGATGCAGTCAGTAATAAATGTGGAGCAGTCAGTAATAAATGTGATGCAGTCAGTAATAAATGTGGAGCAGTCAGTAATAAATGTGATACAGTCAGTAATAAATGTGGAGCAGTCAGTAATAAATGTGATACAGTCAGTAATAAATGTGGAGCAGTCAGTAATAAATGTGATACAGTCAGTAATAAATGTGGAGCAGTCAGTAATAAATGTGATGTAGTTAGTAATAAATGTGTAGCAGTCACTAATAAATGTGATACAGCCAGTAATAAATGTGGAGCAGTCGGTAATAAATGTGATACAGTCAGTAATAAATGTGGAGCAGTCAGTAATAAATGTGAAGCAGTCAGTAATAAATGTGATACAGTCAGTAATAAATGTGATACAGTCAGTAATAAATGTGGAGCAGTCAGTAATAAATGTGAAGCAGTCAGTAATAAATGTGATACAGTCTGTAATAAATGTGATACAGTCAGTTATAAATGTGGAGCAGTCAGTAAAAAAATGTGGAGCAGTCAGTAATACATGTAGAGCAGTAAGTAATAAATGTGATACAGCCAGTAATAAATGTGGAGCAGTCAGTAATAAATTTGGAGCAGTCAGTAATAAATGTGATGCATTCAGTAATAAATGTAGAGCAGTCAGTAATAAATGTGATACAGCCAGTAATAAATGTGGAGCAGTCAGTAATAAATGTGATACAGTCAGTAATAAATGTGGAGCAGTCAGTAATAAATGTGGAACAGTCAGTAATAAATGTGGAGCAGTCAGTAATAAATGTGATGCAGTTAGTAATAAATGTGGAGCAGTCAGTAATAAATGTGAAGTAGTCAATAATAAATGTGATGCAGTCAGTAATAAATGTGATGCAGTCAGTAATAAATGTGGAGCAGTCAGTAATAAATGTTATGCAGTCAGTAATAAATGTGATGCAGTCAGTAATAAATGTGGAGCAGTCAGTAATAAATGTGATACAGTCAGTAATAAATGTGGAGCAGTCAGTAATAAATGTTATGCAGTCAGTAATAAATGTGATACAGTCAGTAATAAATTTGGAGCAGTCAGTAATAAATGTGATACAGTCAGTAATAAATGTGATACAGTCAGTAATAAATTTGGAGCAATAAGTAATAAATGTGATGCAGTCAGTAATAAATGTGAAGCAGTCATTAATAATTTTGATGCAGTCAGTAATAAATGTGGAGCAGTCAGTAATAAATGTGATGCAGTCAGTAATAAATGTGGAGCAGTCAGTAATAAATGTCGATCAGTCAGTAATAAATGAGATGCAGTCAGTAATAAATGTGAAGCAGTCAGTAATAAATGTGAAGCAGTCAGTAATAAATGTGGAGCAGTCAGTAATAAATGTAATACAGCCAGTAATAAATGTGGAGCAGTCAGTAATATATGTGGAGCAGTCAGAAAAAATTTGGAGCAGTCAGTAATAAATGTGATACAGTCAGTAATAAATGTGGAGCAGTCAGTAATAAATGTGATACAGTCAGTAATAAATGTGGAGCAGTCAGTAATACATGTGATGTAGTCAGTAATAAATGTGTAGCAGTCAGTAATAAATGTGATGCAGTCAGTAATAAATGTGTAGCAGTCACTAATAAATGTGATACAGTCAGTAATAAATGTGGAGCAGTCAGTAAAAATGTGGAGCAGTTAGTAATAAAAGTGATATAGTCATTAATAAATGTGGAGCAGTCAGTAATAAATGTGAAGCAGTCAGTAATAAATGTGGAGCAGTCAGTAATAAATGTGAAGCAGTCAGTAATAAATGTGATACAGTCAGTAATAAATGTGAAACAGTCAGTAATAAATGTGATACAGTCAGTAATAAATGTGAAACAGTCAGTAATAAATGTGGAGCAGTCAGTAATAAATGTGATACAGTCAGTAATAAATGTGATGTAGTCAGTAATAAATGTGGAGCAGTCAGTAATAAATGTGATGTAGTCAGTAATAAATGTGGAGCAGTCAGTAATAAATGTGGAGCAGTCAGTAATAAATGTGGAGCAGTCAGTAATAAATGTGAAGTAGTCAGTAATAAATGTGGAGCAGTCAGTAATAAATGTGAAGTAGTCAATAATAAATGTGATACAGTCAGTAATAAATGTGATGCAGTCAGTAATAAATGTGGAGCAGTCAGTAATAAATGTTATGCAGTCAGTAATAAATGTGATACAGTCAGTAATAAATGTGATGCAGTAAGTAATAAATGTGAAGTAGTCAGTAATAAATGTGAAGCAGTCAGTAATAAAAGTGATACAGTCAGTAATACATGTGGAGCAGTCAGTAATAAATGTGATACAGTCAGTAATAAATGTGGAGCAGTCTGTAAAAAATGTGATACAGTCAGTAATAAATTTGGAGCAGTCAGTAATAAATGTGGAGCAGTCAGTAATAAATTTGGAGCAGTCAGTAATAAATGTGATGCAGTCAGTAATAAATGTGGAGCAGTCAGTAATAAATGTGATACAGCCAGTAATAAATGTGGAGCAGTCAGTAATAAATGTGATACAGTCAGTAATAAATGTGATGCAGTAAGTAATAAATGTGAAGCAGTCAGTAAAAAAAGTGGAGCAGTAAGTAATAAATGTGGAGCAGTCAGTAATAAAAGTGATACAGTCAGTAATACATGTGGAGAATTCAGTAATAAATGTGATACAGTCAGTAATAAATTTGGAGCAGTCAGTAATAAATGTGATACAGTCAATAATAAATGTGATACAGTCAGTAATAAATTTGGAGCAGTAAGTAATAAATGTGATGCAGTCAGTAATAAATGTGAAGCAGTCATTAATAATTTTGATGCAGTCAGTAATAAATGAGAAGCAGTCAGTAATAAATGTGATGCAGTCAGTAATAAATGTGGAGCAGTCAGTAATAAATGTGGAGCAGTCAGTAATAAATGTGGAGCAGTCAGTAATAAATGTGCAGCAGTCAGTAATAAATGTGATACAGTCAGTAATATATGTGGAGCAGTCAGAAAAAATTTGGAGCAGTCAGTAATAAATGTGATACAGTCAGTAATAAATGTAGAGCAGTCAGTAATAAATGTGATACAGTCAGTAATAAATGTGGAGCAGTCAGTAATAAATGTGATGTAGTCAGTAATAAATGTGTAGCAGTCAGTAATAAATGTGATACAGTCAGTAATAAATGTGGTGCAGTCAGTAATAAATGTGGAGCAGTCAGTAATAAATGTGGAGCAATCAGTAATAAATGTGATACAGTCAGTAATAAATTAGGAGCAGTCAGTAATAAATGTGGTGCAGTCAGTAATAAATGTGATACAGTCAGTAATAAATTTGGAGCAGTCAGTAATAAATGTGTAGCAGTCAGTAATAAATGTGGAGCAGTCAGTAATAAATGTGGAGCAGTCAATAATAAATGTGGAGCAGTCAGTAATAAATGTGATACAGTCAGTAATAAATATGGAGCAGTCAGTAATAAATGTGATGCAGTTAGTAATAAATGTGGAGCAGTCATTGATAAATGTGATGCAGTAAGTAATAAATGTGGAGCAGTGAGTAATAAATGTGAAGCAGTCAGTAAAAAAAGTGGAGCAGTATGTAATAAATGTGGAGCAGTCAATAATAAATGTGATGCAGTCAGTAATAAATGTGGAGCAGTCAGTAATAAATGTGATGCAGTAAGTAATAAATGTGGAGCAGTCAGTAATAAATGTGGAGCAGTCAGTAATAAATGTGATGCAGTCAGTAATAAATGTGGAGCAGTCAGTAATAAATGTGATACAGTCAGTAATAAATGTGGAGCAGTCAGTAATAAATGTGATGCAGTTAGTAATAAATGTGGAGCAGTCATTAATAAATGTGATGCAGTCAGTAATAAATGTGGAGCAGTCAGTAATAAATGTGGAGCAGTCAGTAATAAATGTGATACAGTCAGTAATAAATGTGGAGCAGTCAGTAATAAATGTGATACAGTCAGTAATAAATGTGGAGCAGTCAGTAATAAATGTGATACAGTCAGTAATAAATGTGATACAGTCAGTAATAAATATGGAGCAGTCAGTAATAAATGTGAAGTAGTTAGTAATAAATGTGAAGTAGTCAGTAATAAATGTGAAGCAGTCAGTAAAAAAAGTGGAGCAGCGTGTAATAAATGTGGAGCAGTCAGTAATAAATGTGAAGTAGTCAATAATAAATGTGATGCAGTCAGTAATAAATGTGAAGCAGTCAGTAAAAAAAGTGGAGCAGTATGTAATAAATGTGGAGCAGTCAGTAATAAATGTGATACAGTCAGTGATAAATGTGATGCAGTCAGTAATAAATGTGATGCAGTAAGTAATAAATGTGGAGCAGTCAGTAATAAATGTGATGCAGTCAGTAATAAATGTGATACAGTCAGTAATAAATGTGGAGCAGTCAGTAATAAATGTGGAGCAGTCAGTAATAAATGTGATACAGTCAGTAATAAATGTGGAGCAGTCAGTAATAAATGTGGAGCAGTCAGTAATAAATGTGATACAGTCAGTAATAAATGTGGAGCAGTCAGTAATAAATGTGATACAGTCAGTAATAAATGTGGAGCAGTCAGTAATAAATGTGATACAGTCAGTAATAAATGTGGAGCAGTCAGTAATAAATGTGGAGCAGTCAGTAATAAATGTGGAGCAGTCAGTAATAAATGTGATACAGTCAGTAATAAATGTGGAGCAGTCAGTAATAAATGTGGAGCAGTCAGTAATAAATGTGATACAGTCAGTAATAAATGTGGAGCAGTCAGTAATAAATGTGATACAGTCAGTAATAAATGTGATGCAGTCAGTAATAAATGTGATGCAGTTAGTAATAAATGTGGAGCAGTCAGTAATAAATGTGGAGCAGTCAGTAATAAATGTGATGCAGTCAGTAATAAATGTGATGCAGTCAGTAATAAATGTGGAGCAGTCAGTAATAAATGTAATACAGCTAGTAATAAATGTGGAGCAGTCAGTAATAAATGTGATACAGTCAGTAATAAATGTGGAGCAGTCAGTAATAAATGTGATGCAGTAAGTAATAAATGTGAAGCAGTCAGTAAAAAAAGTGGAGCAGTAAGTAATAAATGTGGAGCAGTCAGTAATAAATGTGAAGTAGTCAATAATAAATGTGATGCAGTCAGTAATAAATGTGGAGCAGTCAGTAATAAATGTGGAGCAGTCAGTAATAAATGTGATGCAGTAAGTAATAAATGTGAAGTAGTAAGTAATAAATGTGGAGCAGTCAGTAAAAAAAGTGGAGCAGTAAGTAATAAATGTGGAGCAGTCAGTAATAAATGTGGAGCAGCCAGTAATAAATGTGATACAGTCCGTAATAAATGTGGAGCAGTCAGTAATAAATTTGATACAGTCAGTAATACATGTGGAGCAGTCAGTAATAAATGTGAAGCAGTCAGTAAAAAAAGTGGAGCAGTAAGTAAAAAATGTGGAGCAGTCAGTAATAAACGTGGAGCAGTCAGTAATAAATGTGATACAGTCAGTAATAAATGTGGAGCAGTCAGTAATAAATGTGATACAGTCAGTAATAAATGTGGAGCAGTCAGTAATAAATGTGGAGCAGTCAGTAATAAAAGTGGAGCAGTCAGTAATAAATGTGATACAGTCAGTAATAAATGTGGAGCAGTCAGTAATAAATGTGATGCAGTTAGTAATAAATGTGAAGTAGTCAATAATAAATGTGATGCAGTCAGTAATAAATGTGGAGCAGTCAGTAATAAATGTGAAGTAGTCAATAATAAATGTGATACAGTAAGTAATAAATGTGATGCAGTCAGTAATAAATGTGGAGCAGTCAGTAATAAATGTGATACAGTCAGTAATAAATGTGGAGCAGTCAGTAATAAATGTGATACAGTCAGTAATAAATGTGGAGCAGTCAGTAATAAATGTGATACAGTCAGTGATAAATGTGGAGCAGTCAGTAATAAATGTGATACAGCCAGTAATAAATGTGATACAGTCAGTAATAAATGTGATACAGTCAGTGATAAATGTGGAGCAGTCAGTAATAAATGTGATGCAGTCAGTAATAAATGTGATACAGTCAGTAAAAATGTGATACAGTCAGTAATAAATGTGATACAGTCAGTAATAAATGTGAAGTAGTCAATAATAAATGTGATACAGTCAGTAATAAATGTGATACAGTCAGTAATAAATGTGGTGCAGTCAGTAATAAATGTGGTGCAGTCAGTAATAAATGTGGAGCAGTTAGTAATAAATGTGAAGTAGTCAGTAATAAATGTGATACAGTCAGTAATAAATGTGATACAGTCAGTAATAAATGTGGTGCAGTCAGTAATAAATGTGATATAGTCAGTAGTAAATGTGGAGCAGTCAGTAATAAATGTGGAGCAATCAGTAATAAATGTGATACAGTCAGTAATAAATTAGGAGCAGTCAGTAATAAATGTGATACAGCCAGTAATAAATGTGTAGCAGTCAGTAATAAATGTGATACAGCCAGTAATAAATGTGGAGCAGTCAGTAATAAATGTGATACAGCCAGTAATAAATGTGGAGCAGTCAGTAATAAATGTGGAGCAGTCAGTAATAAATGTGATACAGTCAGTAATAAATGTGGAGCAGTCAGTAAAAAATGTGGAGCAGTCAGTAATAAATGAGAAGCAGTCAGTAACAAATGTGATACAGTCAGTAATAAATGTGGAGCAGTCAGAAAAAATTTGGAGCAGTCAGTAATAAATGTGATACAGTCAGTAATAAATGTGGAGCAGTCAGTAATAAATGTGATGTAGTCAGTAATAAATGTGTAGCAGTCAGTAATAAATGTGATGCAGTCAGTAATAAATGTGTAGCAGTCACTAATAAATGTGATACAGTCAGTAATAAATAAAGAGCAGTCAGTAATAAATGTGGAGCAGTCAGTAATAAAAGTGATATAGTCATTAATAAATGTGATGCAGTCAGTAATAAATGTGAAGCACTCAGTAATAAATGTGGAGCAGTCAGTAATAAATGTGATACAGTCAGTTATAAATGTGGAGCAGTCAGTAAAAAAATGTGGAGCAGTCAGTAATAAATGTAGAGCAGTCAGTAATAAATGTGATACAGCCAGTAATAAATGTGGAGCAGTCAGTAATAAATTTGGAGCAGTCAGTAATAAATGTGATGCAGTCAGTAATAAATGTGGAGCAGTCAGTAATAAATGTGATACAGTCAGTAATAAATGTGTAGCAGTCAGTAATAAATGTGATGCAGTCAGTAATAAATGTGTAGCAGTCACTAATAAATGTGATACAGTCAGTAATAAATAAAGAGCAGTCAGTAATAAATGTGGAGCAGTCAGTAATAAAAGTGATATAGTCATTAATAAATGTGATGCAGTCAGTAATAAATGTGAAGCACTCAGTAATAAATGTGGAGCAGTCAGTAATAAATGTGATACAGTCAGTTATAAATGTGGAGCAGTCAGTAAAAAAATGTGGAGCAGTCAGTAATAAATGTAGAGCAGTCAGTAATAAATGTGATACAGCCAGTAATAAATGTGGAGCAGTCAGTAATAAATTTGGAGCAGTCAGTAATAAATGTGATGCAGTCAGTAATAAATGTGGAGCAGTCAGTAATAAATGTGATACAGTCAGTAATAAATGTGAAACAGTCAGTAATAAATGTGATACAGCCATTAATAAATGTGCAGCAGTCAGTAATAAATGTGATACAGTCAGTAATAAATGTGGAGCAGTCAGTAATAAATGTGATACAGTCAGTAATAAATGTGATGCAGTCAGTAATAAATGTGGAGCAGTCAGTAATAAATGTGGAGCAATCAGTGATAAATGTGATACAGTCAGTAATAAATTAGGAGCAGTCAGTAATAAATGTGATGCAGTCAGTAATAAATGTGTAGCAGTCAGTAATAAATGTGGAGCAGTCAGTAATAAATGTGTAGCAGTCAGTAATAAATATGGAGCAGTCAGTAATAAATGTGATACAGCCAGTAATAAATGTGGAGCAGTCAGTAATAAATGTGATACAGTCAGTAATAAATGTGTAGCACTCAGTAATAAATGTGATGTAGTCAGTAATAAATGTGATGCAGTCAGTAATAAATGTGATACAGTCAGTAATAAATGTGGAGCAGTCAGTAATAAATGTGGAGCAGTCAGTAATAAATGTGGAGCAGTCAGTAATAAATGTGATACAGTCAGTAATAAATGTGGAGCAGTCAGTAATAAATGTGAAGCAGTCAGTAATAAATGTGAAGTAGTCAATAATAAATGTGATACAGTCAGTAATAAATGTGATGCAGTCAGTAATAAATGTGGAGCAGTCAGTAATAAATGTTATGCAGTCAGTAATAAATGTGATACAGTCAGTAATAAATGTGATGCAGTAAGTAATAAATGTGAAGTAGTCAGTAATAAATGTGAAGCAGTCAGTAATAAATGTGATACAGTCAGTAATAAATGTGGAGCAGTCAGTAATAAATGTGATGCAGTAAGTAATAAATGTGAAGCAGTCAGTAAAAAAAGTGGAGCAGTAAGTAATAAATGTGGAGCAGTCAGTAATAAATGTGAAGTAGTCAATAATAAATGTGATGCAGTCAGTAATAAATGTGGAGCAGTCAGTAATAAATGTGGAGCAGTCAGTAATAAATGTGATGCATTAAGTAATAAATGTGGAGCAGTCAGTAAAAAAAGTGGAGCAGTAAGTAATAAATGTGGAGCAGTCAGTAATAAATGTGGAGCAGCCAGTAATAAATGTGATACAGTCCGTAATAAAGGTGGAGCAGTCAGTAATAAATGTGATACAGTCAGTAATACATGTGGAGCAGTCAGTAATAAATGTGAAGCAGTCAGTAAAAAAAGTGGAGCAGTAAGTAAAAAATGTGGAGCAGTCAGTAATAAACGTGGAGCAGTCAGTAATAAATGTGATACAGTCAGTAATAAATGTGGAGCAGTCAGTAATAAATGTGATACAGTCAGTAATAAATGTGGAGCAGTCAGTAATAAATGTGGAGCAGTCAGTAATAAATGTGATACAGTCAATAATAAATGTGGAGCAGTCAGTAATAAATGTGATGCAGTTAGTAATAAATGTGGAGCAGTCAGTAATAAATGTGAAGTAGTCAATAATAAATGTGATGCAGTCAGTAATAAATGTGGAGCAGTCAGTAATAAATGTGAAGTAGTCAAGAATAAATGTGATACAGTCAGTAATAAATGTGGTGCAGTCAGTAATAAATGTGATGCAGTCAGTAATAAATGTGATACAGTCAGTAATAAATGTGGAGCAGTCAGTAATAAATGTGAAGTAGTCAATAATAAATGTGATACAGTCAGTAATAAATGTGATGCAGTCAGTAATAAATGTGGAGCAGTCAGTAATAAATGTGATACAGTCAATAATAAATGTGGAGCAGTCAGTAATAAATGTGATGCAGTTAGTAATAAATGTGGAGCAGTCAGTAATAAATGTGAAGTAGTCAATAATAAATGTGATGCAGTCAGTAATAAATGTGGAGCAGTCAGTAATAAATGTGATGCAGTCAGTAATAAATGTGATGCAGTAAGTAATAAATGTGGAGCAGTCAGTAATAAATGTGATACAGTCAGTAATAAATGTGGAGCAGTCAGTAATAAATGTGATACAGTCAGTAATAAATGTGGAGCAGTCAGTAATAAATGTGATACAGTCAGTAATAAATGTGGAGCAGTCAGTAATAAATGTGATACAGTCAGTAATAAATGTGTAGCACTCAGTAATAAATGTGATGTAGTCAGTAATAAATTAGGAGCAGTCAGTAATAAATGTGATGCAGTCAGTAATAAATGTGATACAGTCAGTAATAAATGTGATACAGTCAGTGATAAATGTGGAGCAGTCAGTAATAAATGTGATACAGCCAGTAATAAATGTGATACAGTCAGTAATAAATGTGATACAGTCAGTGATAAATGTGGAGCAGTCAGTAATAAATGTGATGCAGTCAGTAATAAATGTGATACAGTCAGTAAAA
The DNA here is from genome assembly GCF_040894005.1 of Engystomops pustulosus. Classification (NCBI taxonomy): domain Eukaryota; kingdom Metazoa; phylum Chordata; class Amphibia; order Anura; family Leptodactylidae; genus Engystomops; species Engystomops pustulosus. The sequence continues at coordinate 465,920 of NC_092417.1, forward strand.
ATGTGGAGCAGTCAGTAATAAATGTGGAGCAGTCAGTAATAAATGTGGAGCAGTCAGTAATAAATGTGATACAGTCAGTAATAAATGTGGAGCAGTCAGTAATAAATGTGATACAGTCAGTAATAAATGTGATACAGTCAGTAATAAATGTGTTACAGTCAGTAATAAATGTGGAGCAGTCAGTAATAAATGTGATACAGTCAGTAATAAATTTGGAGCAGTCAGTAATAAATGTAATGTAGTCAGTTATAAATGTGTAGCAGTCAGTAATAAATGTGATACAGTCAGTAATAAATGTAGAGCAGTCAGTAATAAATGTGATGCAGCTAGTAATAAATGTGGAGCAGTCAGTAATAAATGTGGAGCAGTCAGTAATAAATGTGATGCAGTCAGTAATAAATGTGGAGCAGTCAGTAATAAATGTGATACAGCCAGTAATAAATGTGGAGCAGTCAGTAATAAATGTGGAGCAGTCAGTAATAAATGTGATACAGTCAGTAATAAATGTGGAGCAGTCAGTAAAAAATGTGGAGCAGTCAGTAATAAATGAGAAGCAGTCAGTAATAAATGTGATACAGTCAGTAATATATGTGGAGCAGTCAGAAAAAATTTGGAGCAGTCAGTAATAAATGTGATACAGTCAGTAATAAATGTGGAGCAGTCAGTAATAAATGTGATGCAGTCAGTAATAAATGTGATACAGTCAGTAATAAATGTGGAGCAGTCAGTAATAAATGTGATACAGTCAGTAATAAATGTGATGTAGTCAGTAATAAATGTGTAGCAGTCCGTAATAAATGTGATGCAGTCAGTAATAAATGTGATGCAGTCAGTAATAAATGTGTAGCAGTCACTAATAAATGTGATACAGTCAGTAATAAATGTGGAGCAGTCAGTAATAAATGTGATGTAGTCAGTAATAAATGTGGAGCAGTCAGTAATAAATGTGATGCAGTCAGTAATAAATGTGGAGCAGTCAGTAATAAATGTGATGTAGTCAGTAATAAATGTGGAGCAGCCAGTAATAAATGTGGAGCAGTCAGTAATAAATGTGATACAGTCAGTAATAAATGTGGAGCAGTCAGTAATAAATGTGGAGCAGTCAGTAAAAATGTGGAGCAGTCAGTAATAAATGTGATACAGTCAGTTATAAATGTGGAGCAGTCAGTAATAAATGTGAAGCAGTCAGTAATAAATGTGGAGCAGTCTGTAATAAATGTGAAGCAGTCAGTAATAAATGTGGAGCAGTCAGTAATAAATGTGATGCAGTCAGTAATAAATGTGGAGCAGTCAGTAATAAATGTGGAGCAGTCAGTAATAAATGTGATATAGTCAGTAATAAATGTGGAGCAGTCAGTAATAAATGTGGAGCAGTCAGTAATAAATGTGATACAGCCAGTAATAAATGTGGAGCAGTCAGTAATAAATGTGATGCAGTCAGTAATAAATGTGATACAGTCAGTAATAAATGTGATACAGTCAGTAATAAATGTGATGCAGTCAGTAATAAATGTGATACAGTCAGTAATAAATGTGGAGCAGTCAGTAAAAATGTGGAGCAGTTAGTAATAAAAGTGATATAGTCATTAATAAATGTGATGCAGTCAGTAATAAATGTGAAGCACTCAGTAATAAATGTGGAGCAGTCAGTAATAAATGTGAAGCAGTCAGTAATAAATGTGTTGCAGTCAGTAATAAATGTGGAGCAGTCAGTAATAAATGTGATACAGCCAGTAATAAATGTGGAGCAGTCAGTAATAAATGTGATGCAGTCAGTAATAAATGTGATACAGTCAGTAATAAATGTGAAGCAGTCAGTAATAAATGTGATACAGTCAGTAATAAATGTGATACAGCCAGTAATAAATGTGATGCAGTCAGTAATAAATGTGGAGCAGTCAATAATAAATGTGAAGCAGTCAGTAATAAATGTGGAGCAGTCAGTAATAAATGTGATACAGTCAGTAATAAATGTGGTGCAGTCAGTAATAAATGTGATACAGTCAGTAATAAATGTGATACAGTCAGTAATAAATGTGATGCAGTCAGTAATAAATGTGTAGCACTCAGTAATAAATGTGGTGCAGTCAGTAATAAATGTGGAGCAGTCAGTAATAAATGTGGAGCAGTCAGTAATAAATGTGGTGCAGTCAGTAATAAATGTGATACAGTCAGTAATAAATGTGATGCAGTCAGTAATAAATGTGATGCAGTCAGTAATAAATGTGGAGCAGTCAGTAATAAATGTGATACAGTCAGTAATAAATGTGGAGCAGTCAGTAATAAATGTGAAGCAGTCAGTAATAAATGTGAAGTAGTCAATAATAAATGTGATACAGTCAGTAATAAATGTGATGCAGTCAGTAATAAATGTGGAGCAGTCAGTAATAAATGTTATGCAGTCAGTAATAAATGTGATACAGTCAGTAATAAATGTGATGCAGTCAGTAATAAATGTGATGCAGTCAGTAATAAATGTGATGCAGTCAGTAATAAATGTGAAGTAGTCAGTAATAAATGTGAAGCAGTCAGTAATAAAAGTGATACAGTCAGTAATACATGTGGAGCAGTCAGTAATAAATGTGATACAGTCAGTAATACATGTGGAGCAGTCAGTAATAAATGTGATACAGTCAGTAATAAATGTGGAGCAGTCAGTAATAAATGTGATGCAGTCAGTAATAAATGTGGAGCAGTCAGTAATAAATGTGATGCAGTCAGTAATAAATGTGGAGCAGTCAGTAATAAATGTGATACAGCCAGTAATAAATGTGATACAGTCAGTAATAAATGTGGAGCAGTCAGTAAAAATGTGGAGCAGTTAGTAATAGAAGTGATATAGTCAGTAATAAATGTGGAGCAGTCAGTAATAAATGTGAAGCAGTCAGTAATAAATGTGGAGCAGTCTGTAATAAATGTGATACAGTCAGTAATAAATGTGGAGCAGTCAGTAATAAATTTGGAGCAGTCAGTAATAAATGTGATGCAGTCAGTAATAAATGTGGAGCAGTCAGTAATAAATGTGGAGCAGTCAGTAATAAATGTGATACAGCCAGTAATAAATGTGGAGCAGTCAGTAATAAATGTGGAGCAGTCAGTAATAAATGTGATACAGCCATTAATAAATGTGGAGCAGTCAGTAATAAATGTGATACAGTCAGTAATAAATGTGAAGCAGTCAGTAATAAATGTGATGCAGTTAGTAATAAATGTGAAGTAGTCAGTAATAAATGTGAAGCAGTCAGTAAAAAAAGTGGAGCAGTAAGTAATAAATGTGGAGCAGTCAGTAATAAATGTGATACAGTCAGTAATAAATGTGATACAGTCAGTAATAAATGTGGAGCAGTCAGTAATAAATGTGATACAGTCAGTAATAAATGTGGTGCAGTCAGTAATAAATGTGGAGCAGTCAGTAATAAATGTGGAGCAATCAGTAATAAATGTGATACAGTCAGTAATAAATGTGGAGCAGTCAGTAATAAATGTGGAGCAGTCAGTAATAAATGTGTAGCAGTCAGTAATAAATGTGGAGCAGTCAGTAATAAATGTGGAGCAGTCAATAATAAATGTGGAGCAGTCAGTAATAAATGTGATACAGTCAGTAATAAATGTGGAGCAGTCAGTAATAAATGTGATACAGTCAATAATAAATGGGGAGCAGTCAGTAATAAATGTGGAGCAGTCAGTAATAAATGTGAAGTAGTCAATAATAAATGTGATGCAGTAAGTAATAAATGTGGAGCAGTCAGTAATAAATGTGGAGCAGTCAGTAATAAATGTGGAGCAGTCAGTAATAAATGTGATGCAGTAAGTAATAAATGTGGAGCAGTTAGTAATAAATGTGGAGCAGTCATTGATAAATGTGATGCAGTAAGTAATAAATGTGGGGCAGTCAGTAATAAATGTGAAGTAGTCAATAATAAATGTGATACAGTCAGTAATAAATGTGATGCAGTCAGTAATAAATGTGATACAGTCAGTAATAAATGTGATGCAGTCAGTAATAAATGTGGAGCAGTCAGTAATAAATGTGATGTAGTCAGTAATAAATGTGAAGCAGTCAGTAATAAATGTGGAGCAGTCAGTAATAAATGTGAAGCAGTCAGTAATAAATGTGGAGCAGTCAGTAATAAATGTGGAGCAGTCAGTAATAAATGTGATGCAGTAAGTAATAAATGTGGAGCAGTCAGTAATAAATGTGGAGCAGTCAGTAATAAATGTGATGCAGTCAGTAATAAATGTGGAGCAGTCAGTAATAAATGTGATACAGTCAGTAATAAATGTGGAGCAGTCAGTAATAAATGTGATGCAGTTAGTAATAAATGTGGAGCAGTCATTAATAAATGTGATGCAGTCAGTAATAAATGTGGAGCAGTCAGTAATAAATGTGGAGCAGTCAGTAATAAATGTGATACAGTCAGTAATAAATGTGGAGCAGTCAGTAATAAATGTGATACAGTCAGTAATAAATGTGGAGCAGTCAGTAATAAATGTGATGCAGTCAGTAATAAATGTGGAGCAGTCAGTAATAAATGTAATACAGCTAGTAATAAATGTGGAGCAGTCAGTAATAAATGTGGAGCAGTCAGTAATAAATGTAATACAGCTAGTAATAAATGTGGAGCAGTCAGTAATAAATGTGATACAGTCAGTAATAAATGTGGAGCAGTCAGTAATAAATGTGAAGTAGTCAATAATAAATGTGATGCAGTCAGTAATAAATGTGGAGCAGTCAGTAATAAATGTGGAGCAGTCAGTAATAAATGTGATGCAGTAAGTAATAAATGTGGAGCAGTCAGTAAAAAAAGTGGAGCAGTAAGTAATAAATGTGGAGCAGTCAGTAATAAATGTGGAGCAGCCAGTAATAAATGTGATACAGTCAGTAATAAATGTGGAGCAGTCAGTAATAAATGTGATACAGTCAGTAATAAATGTGGAGCAGTCAGTAATAAATGTGGAGCAGTCAGTAATAAATGTGATACAGTCAATAATAAATGTGGAGCAGTCAGTAATAAATGTGATGCAGTTAGTAATAAATGTGGAGCAGTCAGTAATAAATGTGAAGTAGTCAGTAATAAATGTGGAGCAGTCAGTAATAAATGTGAAGTAGTCAGTAATAAATGTGATACAGTAAGTAATAAATGTGATGCAGTAAGTAATAAATGTGATACAGTCAGTAATAAATGTGGAGCAGTCAGTAATAAATGTGATACAGTCAGTAATAAATGTGGAGCAGTCAGTAATAAATGTGATACAGTCAGTAATAAATGTGTAGCACTCAGTAATAAATGTGATGTAGTCAGTAATAAATTAGGAGCAGTCAGTAATAAATGTGATGCAGTCAGTAATAAATGTGATACAGTCAGTAATAAATGTGATACAGTCAGTGATAAATGTGGAGCAGTCAGTAATAAATGTGATACAGTCAGTAATAAATTTGGAGCAGTCAGTAATAAATGTAATGTAGTCAGTTATAAATGTGTAGCAGTCAGTAATAAATGTGATACAGTCAGTAATAAATGTAGAGCAGTCAGTAATAAATGTGATGCAGCTAGTAATAAATGTGGAGCAGTCAGTAATAAATGTGGAGCAGTCAGTAATAAATGTGATGCAGTCAGTAATAAATGTGGAGCAGTCAGTAATAAATGTGGAGCAGTCAGTAATAAATGTGATACAGTCAGTAATAAATGTGGAGCAGTCAGTAAAAAATGTGGAGCAGTCAGTAATAAATGAGAAGCAGTCAGTAATAAATGTGATACAGTCAGTAATAAATGTGGAGCAGTCCGTAATAAATGTGATGCAGTCAGTAATAAATGTGTAGCAGTCACTAATAAATGTGATACAGCCAGTAATAAATGTGGAGCAGTCAGTAATAAATGTGATACAGTCAATAATAAATGTGATACAGTCAGTAATAAATGTGATACAGTCAGTCATAAATGTGGTGCAGTCAGTAATAAATGTGGAGCAGTCAGTAATAAATGTGGAGCAATCAGTAATAAATGTGATACAGTCAGTAATAAATTAGGAGCAGTCAGTAATAAATGTGATGCAGTCAGTAATAAATGTGTAGCAGTCAGTAATAAATGTGATGCAGTCAGTAATAAATGTGTAGCAGTCAGTAATAAATGTGATACAGCCAGTAATAAATGTGGAGCAGTCAGTAATAAATGTGATACAGTCAGTAATAAATGTGGAGCAGTCAGTAAAAAGTGTGGAGCAGTCAGTAATAAATGAGAAGCAGTCAGTAATAAATGTGATACAGTCAGTAATATATGTGGAGCAGTCAGAAAAAATTTGGAGCAGTCAGTAATAAATGTGATACAGTCAGTAATAAATGTGATGTAGTCAGTAATAAATGTGTAGCAGTCAGTAATAAATGTGATGCAGTCAGTAATAAATGTGTAGCAGTCACTAATAAATGTGATACAGTCAGTAATAAATAAAGAGCAGTCAGTAATAAATGTGGAGCAGTCAGTAATAAATGTGGAGCAGTCAGTAATAAATGTGATACAGTCAGTAATAAATGTGGAGCAGTCAGTAATAAATGTGATGTAGTCAGTAATAAATGTGGAGCAGTCAGTAATAAATGTGATACAGTCAGTAATAAATGTGGAGCAGTCAGTAAAAATGTGGAGCAGTTAGTAATAAAAGTGATATAGTCAATTAATAAATGTGATGCAGTCAGTAATAAATGTGAAGCACTCAGTAATAAATGTGGAGCAGTCAGTAATAAATGTGATACAGTCAGTTATAAATGTGGAGCAGTCAGTAAAAAAATGTGGAGCAGTCAGTAATAAATGTAGAGCAGTCAGTAATAAATGTGATACAGCCAGTAATAAATGTGGAGCAGTCAGTAATAAATTTGGAGCAGTCAGTAATAAATGTGATGCAGTCAGTAATAAATGTGGAGCAGTCAGTAATAAATGTGATACAGTCAGTAATAAATGTGGAGCAGTCAGTAATAAATGTGATACAGTCAGTAATAAATGTGATGCAGTCAGTAATAAATGTGTAGCAGTCAGTAATAAATGTGGAGCAGTCAGTAATAAATGTGATACAGTCAGTAATAAATATGGAGCAGTCAGTAATAAATGTGATACAGCCAGTAATAAATGTGGAGCAGTCAGTAATAAATGTGATGCAGTCAGTAATAAATGTGGAGAAGTCAGTAATAAATGTAAAGCAGTCAGTAATAAATGTGATACAGTCAGTAATAAATGTGGAGCAGTCAGTAATAAATGTGATGCAGTCAGTAATAAATGTGATGCAGTCAGTAATAAATATGGAGCAGTCAGTAATAAATGTGGAGTAGTCAGTAATAAATGTGATACAGTCAGTAATAAATGTGATACAGTCAGTAATAAATGTGATGCAGTCAGTAATAAATGTGTAGCAGTCAGTAATAAATGTGATGCAGTCAGTAATAAATGTGATGCAGTTAGTAATAAATGTGGAGCAGTCATTAATAAATGTGATGCAGTAAGTAATAAATGTGGAGCAGTCAGTAATAAATGTGATACAGTCAGTAATAAATGTGGAGCAGTCAGTAATAAATGTGATACAGTCAGTAATAAATGTGATGCAGTCAGTAATAAATGTGTAGCAGTCAGTAATAAATGTGATGCAGTTAGTAATAAATGTGGAGCAGTCAGTAATAAATGTAAAACAGTCAGTAATAAATGTGGAGCAGTCATTAATAAATGTGATGCAGTAAGTAATAAATGTGGAGCAGTCAGTAATAAATGTGATACAGTCAGTAATAAATGTGGAGCAGTCAGTAATAAATGTGATACAGTCAGTAATAAATGTGATACAGTCAGTAATAAATGTGATACAGTCAGTAATAAATCTGGAGCAGTCAGTAATAAATGTGATACAGTCAGTAATAAATTTGGAGCAGTCAGTAATAAATGTAATGTAGTCAGTTATAAATGTGTAGCAGTCAGTAATAAATGTGATACAGTCAGTAATAAATGTAGAGCAGTCAGTAATAAATGTGATGCAGCTAGTAATAAATGTGGAGCAGTCAGTAATAAATGTGGAGCAGTCAGTAATAAATGTGATGCAGTCAGTAATAAATGTGGAGCAGTCAGTAATAAATGTGATACAGCCAGTAATAAATGTGGAGCAGTCAGTAATAAATGTGGAGCAGTCAGTAATAAATGTGATACAGTCAGTAATAAATGTGGAGCAGTCAGTAAAAAATGTGGAGCAGTCAGTAATAAATGAGAAGCAGTCAGTAATAAATGTGATACAGTCAGTAATAAATGTGGAGCAGTCCGTAATAAATGTGATGCAGTCAGTAATAAATGTGATGCAGTCACTAATAAATGTGATACAGCCAGTAATAAATGTGGAGCAGTCAGTAATAAATGTGATACAGTCAGTAATAAATGTGGAGCAGTCAGTAATAAATGTGATGTAGTCAGTAATAAATGTGGAGCAGTCAGTAATAAATGTGATGCAGTCAGTAATAAATGTGTAGCAGTCACTAATAAATGTGATACAGTCAGTAATAAATGTGGAGCAGTCAGTAATAAATGTGGAGCAGTCAGTAATAAATGTGATACAGTCAGTAATAAATGTGGAGCAGTCAGTAATAAATGTGGAGCAGTCAGTAAAAATGTGGAGCAGTCAGTAATAAATGTGATACAGTCAGTTATAAATGTGGAGCAGTCAGTAATAAATGTGAAGCAGTCAGTAATAAATGTGGAGCAGTCTGTAATAAATGTGAAGCAGTCAGTAATAAATGTGGAGCAGTCAGTAATAAATGTGGAGCAGTCAGTAATAAATGTGGAGCAGTCAGTAATAAATGTGATACAGTCAGTAATAAATGTGGAGCAGTCAGTAATAAATGTGGAGCAGTCAGTAATAAATGTGATGCAGTCAGTAATAAATGTGGAGCAGTCAGTAATAAATGTGGAGCAGTCAGTAATAAATGTGATACAGCCAGTAATAAATGTGGAGCAGTCAGTAATAAATGTGATGCAGTCAGTAATAAATGTGGAGCAGTCAGTAATAAATGTGGAGCAGTCAGTAATAAATGTGATGCAGTCAGTAATAAATGTGTAGCAGTCAGTAATAAATGTGATGCAGTTAGTAATAAATGTGGAGCAGTCATTAATAAATGTGATGCAGTAAGTAATAAATGTGAAGTAGTCAGTAATAAATGTGAAGCAGTCAGTAAAAAAAGTGGAGCAGTCAGTAATAAATGTGGAGCAGTCAGTAATAAATGTGGAGCAGTCAGTAATAAATGTGATGCAGTCAGTAATAAATGTGGAGCAGTCAGTAATAAATGTGGAGCAGTCAGTAATAAATGTGATACAGTCAGTAATAAATGTGGAGCAGTCATTAAGAAATGTGATGTAGTCAGTAATAAATGTGATGCAGTTAGTAATAAATGTGGAGCAGTCATTAATAAATGTGATGCAGTAAGTAATAAATGTGAAGTAGTCAGTAATAAATGTGGAGCAGTCAGTAATAAATGTGATACAGTCAGTAATAAATGTGGAGCAGTCAGTAATAAATGTGATACAGTCAGTAATAAATGTGGAGCAGTCAGTAATAAATGTGAAGCAGTCAGTAATAAATGTGATACAGTCAGTAATAAATGTGGAGCAGTCAGTAATAAATGTGATGCAGTAAGTAATAAATGTGAAGCAGTCAGTAAAAAAAGTGGAGCAGTAAGTAATAAATGTGGAGCAGTCAGTAATAAATGTGAAGTAGTCAATAATAAATGTGGAGCAGTCAGTAATAAATGTGGAGCAGTCAGTAATAAATGTGATGTAGTCAGTAATAAATGTGGAGCAGTCAGTAATAAATGTGAAGTAGTCAATAATAAATGTGGAGCAGTCAGTAATAAATGTGGAGCAGTCAGTAATAAATGTGATGTAGTCAGTAATAAATGTGGAGCAGTCAGTAATAAATGTGGAGCAGTCAGTAATAAATGTGATGCAGTAAGTAATAAATGTGAAGTAGTAAGTAATAAATGTGGAGCAGTCAGTAAAAAAAGTGGAGCAGTAAGTAAAAAATGTGGAGCAGTCAGTAATAAATGTGTTGCAGTCAGTAATAAATGTGGAGCAGTCAGTAATAAATGTGATACAGCCAGTAATAAATGTGGAGCAGTCAGTAATAAATGTGATGCAGTCAGTAATAAATGTGGAGCAGTCAGTAATAAATGTGGAGCAGTCAGTAATAAATGTGATACAGTCAGTAATAAATATGGAGCAGTTAGTAATAAATGTGAAGTAGTCAGTAATAAATGTGAAGCAGTCAGTAAAAAAAGTGGAGCAGTATGTAATAAATGTGGAGCAGTCAGTAATAAATGTGAAGTAGTCAATAATAAATGTGATGCAGTCAGTAATAAATGTGGAGCAGTCATTAATAAATGTGAAGTAGTCAATAATAAATGTGATGCAGTCAGTAATAAATGTGGAGCAGTCATTAATAAATGTGATACAGTCAGTAATAAATGTGGAGCAGTCAGTAATAAATGTGGAGCAGTCAGTAATAAATGTGATACAGTCAGTAATAAATGTGAAGTAGTCAGTAATAAATGTGATGCAGTCAGTAATAAATGTGGAGCAGTCAGTAATAAATGTGGAGCAGTCAGTAATAAATGTGATACAGTCAGTAATAAATGTGGAGCAGTCAGTAATAAATGTGGAGCAGTCAGTAATAAATGTGATGCAGTCAGTAATAAATGTGATGCAGTCAGTAATAAATGTGGAGCAGTCAGTAATAAATGTGGAGCAGTCAGTAATAAATGTGATGCAGTCAGTAATAAATGTGGAGCAGTCAGTAATAAATGTGGAGCAGTCAGTAATAAATGTGATACAGTCAGTAATAAATGTGGAGCAGTCAGTAATAAATGTGATACAGTCAGTAATAAATGTGATACAGTCAGTAATAAATGTGATGCAGTCAGTAATAAATGTGATGCAGTTAGTAATAAATGTGGAGCAGTCATTAATAAATGTGATGCAGTAAGTAATAAATGTGGAGCAGTCAGTAATAAATGTGATACAGTCAGTAATAAATGTGATACAGTCAGTAATAAATGTGGAGCAGTCAGTAATAAATGTGATACAGTCAGTAATAAATGTAGAGCAGTCAGTAATAAATGTGATGCAGCTAGTAATAAATGTGGAGCAGTCAGTAATAAATGTGGAGCAGTCAGTAATAAATGTGATGCAGTCAGTAATAAATGTGGAGCAGTCAGTAATAAATGTGATACAGCCAGTAATAAATGTGGAGCAGTCAGTAATAAATGTGGAGCAGTCAGTAATAAATGTGATACAGTCAGTAATAAATGTGGAGCAGTCAGTAAAAAATGTGGAGCAGTCAGTAATAAATGAGAAGCAGTCAGTAATAAATGTGATACAGTCAGTAATATATGTGGAGCAGTCAGAAAAAATTTGGAGCAGTCAGTAATAAATGTGATACAGTCAGTAATAAATGTGATGTAGTCAGTAATAAATGTGTAGCAGTCAGTAATAAATGTGATGCAGTCAGTAATAAATGTGTAGCAGTCACTAATAAATGTGGAGCAGTCAGTAATAAATGTGATGTAGTCAGTAATAAATGTGGAGCAGTCAGTAATAAAAGTGATGCAGTCAGTAATAAATGTGTAGCAGTCACTAATAAATGTGATACAGCCAGTAATAAATGTGGAGCAGTCAGTAATAAATGTGATACAGTCAGTAATAAAAGTGGAGCAGTCAGTAATAAATGTGGAGCAGTCAGTAAAAATGTGGAGCAGTTAGTAATAAAAGTGATATAGTCATTAATAAATGTGATGCAGTCAGTAATAAATGTGAAGCAGTCAGTAATAAATGTGGAGCAGTCTGTAATAAATGTGATACAGTCAGTTATAAATGTGGAGCAGTCAGTAATAAATGTGGAGCAGTCAGTAATAAATGTGGAGCAGTCAGTAATAAATGTGATACAGTCAGTAATAAATGTGAAGCAGTCAGTAATAAATGTGAAGTAGTCAGTAATAAATGTGAAGCAGTCAGTAAAAAAAGTGGAGCAGTCAGTAATAAATGTGGAGCAGTCAGTAATAAATGTGATGCAGTCAGGAATAAATGTGGAGCAGTCAGTAATAAATGTGGAGCAGTCAGTAATTAATGTGATACAGTCAGTAATAAATGTGGAGCAGTCAGTAATAAATGTGATGCAGTTAGTAATAAATGTGGAGCAGTCATTAATAAATGTGATGCAGTAAGTAATAAATGTGAAGTAGTCAGTAATAAATGTGGAGCAGTCAGTAATAAATGTGGAGCAGTCAGTAATAAATGTGAAGTAGTCAATAATTAATGTGATGCAGTCAGTAATAAATGTGTAGCAGTCAGTAATAAATGTGATGCAGTCAGTAATAAATGTGGTGCAGTCAGTAATAAATGTGATGCAGTCAGTAATAAATGTGAAGCAGTCAGTAAAAAAAGTGGAGCAGTAAGTAATGAATGTGGAGCAGTCAGTAATAAATGTGGAGCACTCAGTAATAAATGTGATACAGTCAGTAATACATGTGGAGCAGTCAGTAATAAATGTGATACAGTCAGTAATAAATGTGGTGCAGTCAGTAATAAATGTGGAGCAATCAGTAATAAATGTGATACAGTCAGTAATAAATGTGTAGCACTCAGTAATAAATGTGATGTAGTCAGTAATAAATTAGGAGCAGTCAGTAATAAATGTGATACAGTCAGTAATAAATGTGGAGCAGTCAGTAATAAATGTGAAGCAGTCAGTAATAAATGTGATGCAGTAAGTAATAAATGTGAAGCAGTCAGTAATAAATGTGGAGCAGTCAGTAATAAATGTGATACAGTCAGTGATAAATGTGGAGCAGTCAGTAATAAATGTGATGCAGTCAGTAATAAATGTGTAGCAGTCAGTAATAAATGTGATACAGTCAGTAATAAATGTGGAGCAGTCAGTAATAAATGTGATACAATCAGTAATAAATGTGATGCAGTAAGTAATAAATGTGAAGCAGTCAGTAAAAAAAGTGGAGCAGTCAGTAATAAATGTGGAGCAGTCAGTAATAAATGTGGAGCAGCCAGTAATAAATGTGATACAGTCAGTAATAAATGTGGAGCAGTCAGTAATGAATGTGGAGCAGTCAGTAATAAATGTGTAGCACTCAGTAATAAATGTGATGTAGTCAGTAATAAATTAGGAGCAGTCAGTAATAAATGTGATGCAGTCAGTAATAAATGTGGAGCAGTCAGTAATAAATGTGATGCAGTCAGTAATAAATGTGGAGCAGTCAGTAATAAATGTGGAGCAGTCAGTAATAAATGTGATACAGTCAGTAATAAATGTGATACAGTCAGTAATAAATGTGTAGCAGTCAGTAATAAATGTGATGCAGTTAGTAATAAATGTGGAGCAGTCATTAATAAATGTGATGCAGTAAGTAATAAATGTGAAGTAGTCAGTAATAAATGTGAAGCAGTCAGTAAAAAAAGTGGAGCAGTCAGTAATAAATGTGATGCAGTCAGTAATAAAAGTGGAGCAGTCAGTAATAAATGTGATACAGTCAGTAAAAAAAGTGGAGCAGTCAGTAATAAATGTGATACAGTCAGTAATAAATGTGGAGCAGTCAGTAATAAATGTGATGCAGTCAGTAATAAATGTGATGCAGTCAGTAATAAATGTGATATAGCCAGTAATAAATGTGGAGCTGTCAGTAATAAATGTGGAGCAGTCAGTAATAAATGTGATGCAGTCAGTAATAAATGTGGAGCAGTCAGTAATAAATGTGAAGCAAACAGTAATAAATGTGGAGCAGTCAGTAATAAATGTGATACAGTCAGTAATAAATGTGATACAGTCAGTAATAAATGTGTAGCAGTCAGTAATAAATGTGATGCAGTTAGTAATAAATGTGGAGCAGTCATTAATAAATGTGATGCAGTAAGTAATAAATGTGAAGTAGTCAGTAAAAAAAGTGGAGCAATCAGTAATAAATGTGATGCAGTCAGTAATAAATGTGGAGCAGTCAGTAATAAATGTGATACAGTCAGTAATAAATGTGGAGCAGTCAGTAATAAATGTGATGCAGTCAGTAATAAATGTGGAGCAGTCAGTAATAAATGTGATACAGTCAGTAATAAATGTGGAGCAGTCAGTAATAAATGTGGAGCAGTCAGTAATAAATGTGATACAGTCAGTAATAAATGTGATACAGTCAGTAATACATGTGAAGCAGTCAGTAATAAATGTGGAGCAGTCAGTAATAAATGTGATGCAGTTAGTAATAAATGTGGAGCAGTCATTAATAAATGTGATGCAGTCAGTAATAAATGTGATGCAGTCAGTAATAAATGTGGAGCAGTCAGTAATAAATGTGATGCAGTCAGTAATAAATGTGGAGCAGTCAGTAATAAATGTGGAGCAGTCAGTAATAAATGTGATGCAGTCAGTAATAAATGTGTAGCAGTCACTAATAAATGTGATACAGTCAGTAATAAATGTGGAGCAGTCAGTAATAAATGTGGAGCAGTCAGTAATAAATGTGATACAGTCAGTAATAAATGTGGAGCAGTCAGTAATAAATGTGGAGCAGTCAGTAAAAATGTGGAGCAGTCAGTAATAAATGTGATACAGTCAGTTATAAATGTGGAGCAGTCAGTAATAAATGTGAAGCAGTCAGTAATAAATGTGGAGCAGTCTGTAATAAATGTGAAGCAGTCAGTAATAAATGTGGAGCAGTCAGTAATAAATGTGGAGCAGTCAGTAATAAATGTGGAGCAGTCAGTAATAAATGTGATACAGTCAGTAATAAATGTGGAGCAGTCAGTAATAAATGTGGAGCAGTCAGTAATAAATGTGATGCAGTCAGTAATAAATGTGGAGCAGTCAGTAATAAATGTGGAGCAGTCAGTAATAAATGTGATACAGCCAGTAATAAATGTGGAGCAGTCAGTAATAAATGTGATGCAGTCAGTAATAAATGTGGAGCAGTCAGTAATAAATGTGGAGCAGTCAGTAATAAATGTGATGCAGTCAGTAATAAATGTGTAGCAGTCAGTAATAAATGTGATGCAGTTAGTAATAAATGTGGAGCAGTCATTAATAAATGTGATGCAGTAAGTAATAAATGTGAAGTAGTCAGTAATAAATGTGAAGCAGTCAGTAAAAAAAGTGGAGCAGTCAGTAATAAATGTGGAGCAGTCAGTAATAAATGTGGAGCAGTCAGTAATAAATGTGATGCAGTCAGTAATAAATGTGGAGCAGTCAGTAATAAATGTGGAGCAGTCAGTAATAAATGTGATACAGTCAGTAATAAATGTGGAGCAGTCATTAAGAAATGTGATGTAGTCAGTAATAAATGTGATGCAGTTAGTAATAAATGTGGAGCAGTCATTAATAAATGTGATGCAGTAAGTAATAAATGTGAAGTAGTCAGTAATAAATGTGGAGCAGTCAGTAATAAATGTGATACAGTCAGTAATAAATGTGGAGCAGTCAGTAATAAATGTGATGCAGTAAGTAATAAATGTGAAGCAGTCAGTAAAAAAAGTGGAGCAGTAAGTAATAAATGTGGAGCAGTCAGTAATAAATGTGAAGTAGTCAATAATAAATGTGGAGCAGTCAGTAATAAATGTGGAGCAGTCAGTAATAAATGTGATGTAGTCAGTAATAAATGTGGAGCAGTCAGTAATAAATGTGGAGCAGTCAGTAATAAATGTGATGCAGTAAGTAATAAATGTGAAGTAGTAAGTAATAAATGTGGAGCAGTCAGTAAAAAAAGTGGAGCAGTAAGTAATAAATGTGGAGCAGTCAGTAATAAATGTGATGCAGTCAGTAATAAATGTGGAGCAGTCAGTAATAAATGTGTTGCAGTCAGTAATAAATGTGGAGCAGTCAGTAATAAATGTGATGCAGTCAGTAATAAATGTGGAGCAGTCAGTAATAAATGTGGAGCAGTCAGTAATAAATGTGATACAGTCAGTAATAAATATGGAGCAGTTAGTAATAAATGTGAAGTAGTCAGTAATAAATGTGAAGCAGTCAGTAAAAAAAGTGGAGCAGTATGTAATAAATGTGGAGCAGTCAGTAATAAATGTGAAGTAGTCAATAATAAATGTGATGCAGTCAGTAATAAATGTGGAGCAGTCATTAATAAATGTGAAGTAGTCAATAATAAATGTGATGCAGTCAGTAATAAATGTGGAGCAGTCATTAATAAATGTGATACAGTCAGTAATAAATGTGGAGCAGTCAGTAATAAATGTGGAGCAGTCAGTAATAAATGTGATACAGTCAGTAATAAATGTGAAGTAGTCAGTAATAAATGTGATGCAGTCAGTAATAAATGTGGAGCAGTCAGTAATAAATGTGGAGCAGTCAGTAATAAATGTGATACAGTCAGTAATAAATGTGGAGCAGTCAGTAATAAATGTGGAGCAGTCAGTAATAAATGTGATGCAGTCAGTAATAAATGTGATGCAGTCAGTAATAAATGTGGAGCAGTCAGTAATAAATGTGGAGCAGTCAGTAATAAATGTGATGCAGTCAGTAATAAATGTGGAGCAGTCAGTAATAAATGTGGAGCAGTCAGTAATAAATGTGATACAGTCAGTAATAAATGTGATACAGTCAGTAATAAATGTGATGCAGTCAGTAATAAATGTGATGCAGTTAGTAATAAATGTGGAGCAGTCATTAATAAATGTGATGCAGTAAGTAATAAATGTGGAGCAGTCAGTAATAAATGTGATACAGTCAGTAATAAATGTGATACAGTCAGTAATAAATGTGGAGCAGTCAGTAATAAATGTGATACAGTCAGTAATAAATGTAGAGCAGTCAGTAATAAATGTGATGCAGCTAGTAATAAATGTGGAGCAGTCAGTAATAAATGTGGAGCAGTCAGTAATAAATGTGATGCAGTCAGTAATAAATGTGGAGCAGTCAGTAATAAATGTGATACAGCCAGTAATAAATGTGGAGCAGTCAGTAATAAATGTGGAGCAGTCAGTAATAAATGTGATACAGTCAGTAATAAATGTGGAGCAGTCAGTAAAAAATGTGGAGCAGTCAGTAATAAATGAGAAGCAGTCAGTAATAAATGTGATACAGTCAGTAATATATGTGGAGCAGTCAGAAAAAATTTGGAGCAGTCAGTAATAAATGTGATACAGTCAGTAATAAATGTGATGTAGTCAGTAATAAATGTGTAGCAGTCAGTAATAAATGTGATGCAGTCAGTAATAAATGTGTAGCAGTCACTAATAAATGTGGAGCAGTCAGTAATAAATGTGATGTAGTCAGTAATAAATGTGGAGCAGTCAGTAATAAAAGTGATGCAGTCAGTAATAAATGTGTAGCAGTCACTAATAAATGTGATACAGCCAGTAATAAATGTGGAGCAGTCAGTAATAAATGTGATACAGTCAGTAATAAAAGTGGAGCAGTCAGTAATAAATGTGGAGCAGTCAGTAAAAATGTGGAGCAGTTAGTAATAAAAGTGATATAGTCATTAATAAATGTGATGCAGTCAGTAATAAATGTGAAGCAGTCAGTAATAAATGTGGAGCAGTCTGTAATAAATGTGATACAGTCAGTTATAAATGTGGAGCAGTCAGTAATAAATGTGAAGTAGTCAGTAATAAATGTGAAGCAGTCAGTAAAAAAAGTGGAGCAGTCAGTAATAAATGTGGAGCAGTCAGTAATAAATGTGATGCAGTCAGGAATAAATGTGGAGCAGTCAGTAATAAATGTGGAGCAGTCAGTAATTAATGTGATACAGTCAGTAATAAATGTGGAGCAGTCAGTAATAAATGTGGAGCAGTCATTAATAAATGTGATGCAGTAAGTAATAAATGTGAAGTAGTCAGTAATAAATGTGGAGCAGTCAGTAATAAATGTGATACAGTCAGTAATAAATGTGGAGCAGTCAGTAATAAATGTGATGCAGTAAGTAATAAATGTGGAGCAGTCAGTAAAAAAAGTGGAGCAGTAAGTAATAAATGTGGAGCAGTCAGTAATAAATGTGGAGCAGCCAGTAATAAATGTGAAACAGTCCGTAATAAATGTGGTGCAGTCAGTAAAAATGTGAAGCAGTTAGTAATAAAAGTGATATAGTCATTAATAATTGTGATGCAGTCAGTAATAAATGTGAAGCAGTCAGTAATAAATGTGAAGCAGTCAGTAATAAATGTGGAGCAGTCTGTAATAAATGTGATACAGTCAGTTATAAATATGGAGCAGTCAGTAAAAAAATGTGGAGCAGTCAGTAATAAATGTAGAGCAGTCAGTAATAAATGTGATATAGCCAGTAATAAATGTGGAGCAGTCAGTAATAAATGTGGAGCAGTCAGTAATAAATGTGATGCAGTCAGTAATAAATGTGATATAGCCAGTAATAAATGTGGAGCTGTCAGTAATAAATGTGGAGCAGTCAGTAATAAATGTGATGCAGTCAGTAATAAATGTGGAGCAGTCAGTAATAAATGTGGAGCAGTCAGTAATAAATGTGATACAGTCAGTAATAAATGTGAAGCAGTCAGTAATAAATGTGGAGCAGTCAGTAATAAATGTGATGCAGTCAGTAATAAATGTGGAGCAGTCAGTAATAAATGTGAAGCAGTCAGTAATAAATGTGAAGCAGTCAGTAATAAATGTGGAGCAGTCAGTAATACATGTGGAGCAGTCAGTAATAAATGTGATACAGTCAGTAATAAATGTGATACAGTCAGTAATAAATGTGATGTAGTCAGTAATAAATGTGGAGCAGTCAGTAATAAATGTGATGCAGATAGTAATAAATGTGGAGCAGTCAGTAATAAATGTGGAGCAGTCAGTAATAAATGTGAAGTAGTCAATAATTAATGTGATGCAGTCAGTAATAAATGTGTAGCAGTCAGTAATAAATGTGATGCAGTCAGTAATAAATGTGGTGCAGTCAGTAATAAATGTGATGCAGTCAGTAATAAATGTGAAGCAGTCAGTAAAAAAAGTTGAGCAGAAAGTAATGAATGTGGAGCAGTCAGTAATAAATGTGGAGCACTCAGTAATAAATGTGATACAGTCAGTAATACATGTGGAGCAGTCAGTAATAAATGTGATACAGTCAGTAATAAATGTGGTGCAGTCAGTAATAAATGTGGAGCAATCAGTAATAAATGTGATACAGTCAGTAATAAATGTGTAGCACTCAGTAATAAATGTGATGTAGTCAGTAATAAATTAGGAGCAGTCAGTAATAAATGTGATACAGTCAGTAATAAATGTGGAGCAGTCAGTAATAAATGTGAAGCAGTCAGTAATAAATGTGATGCAGTAAGTAATAAATGTGAAGCAGTCAGTAATAAATGTGGAGCAGTCAGTAATAAATGTGATACAGTCAGTGATAAATGTGGAGCAGTCAGTAATAAATGTGATGCAGTCAGTAATAAATGTGTAGCAGTCAGTAATAAATGTGATACAGTCAGTAATAAATGTGGAGCAGTCAGTAATAAATGTGATACAATCAGTAATAAATGTGATGCAGTAAGTAATAAATGTGAAGCAGTCAGTAAAAAAAGTGGAGCAGTCAGTAATAAATGTGGAGCAGTCAGTAATAAATGTGGAGCAGCCAGTAATAAATGTGATACAGTCAGTAATAAATGTGGAGCAGTCAGTAATGAATGTGGAGCAGTCAGTAATAAATGTGTAGCACTCAGTAATAAATGTGATGCAGTCAGTAATAAATGTGGAGCAGTCAGTAATAAATGTGATGCAGTCAGTAATAAATGTGGAGCAGTCAGTAATAAATGTGGAGCAGTCAGTAATAAATGTGATGCAGTCAGTAATAAATGTGATACAGCCAGTAATAAATGTGGAGCAGTCAGTAATAAATGTCTTGCAGTCAGTAATAAATGTGGAGCAGTCAGTAATAAATGTGGAGCAGTCAGTAATAAATGTGATACAGTCAGTAATAAATATGGACCAGTCAGTAATAAATGTGATGCAGTAAGTAATAAATGTGATGCAGTCAGTAATAAATGTGGAGCAGTCAGTAATAAATGTGATGCAGTCAGTAATAAATGTGATGCAGTCAGTAATAAATGTGGAGCAGTCAGTAATAAATGTGATGCAGTTTGTAATAAATGTGGAGCAGTCATTAATAAATGTGATGCAGTAAGTAATAAATGTGGAGCAGTCAGTAATAAATGTGGAGCAGTCAGTAATAAATGTGATACAGTCAGTAATAAATATGGACCAGTCAGTAATAAATGTGGAGCAGTCTGTAATAAATGTGATACAGTCAGTTATAAATGTGTAGCAGTCACTAATAAATGTGATACAGTCAGTAATAAATGTGGAGCAGTCAGTAATAAATGTGATACAGCCAGTAATAAATGTGGAGCAGTCAGTAATAAATGTGATACAGTCAGTAATAAATGTGGAGCAGTCAGTAATAAATGTGGAGCAGTCTGTAATAAATGTGATACAGTCAGTTATAAATGTGGAGCAGTCAGTAATAAATGTGGAGCAGTCAGTAATAAATGTGATACAGTCAGTAATAAATATGGAGCAGTCAGTAATAAATGTGATACAGCCAGTAATAAATGTGGAGCAGTCAGTAATAAATGTGATGCAGTCAGTAATAAATGTGGAGCAGTCAGTAATAAATGTGGAGCAGTCAGTAATAAATGTGATACAGTCAGTAATAAATGTGGAGCAGTCAGTAATAAATGTGATACAGTCAGTAATAAATGTGATACAGTCAGTAATAAATGTGTAGCAGTCAGTAATAAATGTGATGCAGTTAGTAATAAATGTGGAGCAGTCATTAATAAATGTGATGCAGTAAGTAATAAATGTGAAGTAGTCAGTAATAAATGTGAAGCAGTCAGTAAAAAAAGTGGAGCAGTCAGTAATAAATGTGATGCAGTCAGTAATAAAAGTGGAGCAGTCAGTAATAAATGTGATACAGTCAGTAAAAAAAGTGGAGCAGTCAGTAATAAATGTGATACAGTCAGTAATAAATGTGGAGCAGTCAGTAATAAATGTGATGCAGTCAGTAATAAATGTGATGCAGTCAGTAATAAATGTGATATAGCCAGTAATAAATGTGGAGCAGTCAGTAATAAATGTGGAGCAGTCAGTAATAAATGTGGAGCAGTCAGTAATAAATGTGATGCAGTCAGTAATAAATGTGATGCAGTCAGTAATAAATGTGATATAGCCAGTAATAAATGTGAAGCAGTCAGTAATAAATGTGGAGCAGTCAGTAATAAATGTGGAGCAGTCAGTAATAAATGTGATGCAGTCAGTAATAAATGTGGAGCAGTCAGTAATAAATGTGAAGCAAACAGTAATAAATGTGGAGCAGTCAGTAATAAATGTGATACAGTCAGTAATAAATGTGATACAGTCAGTAATAAATGTGTAGCAGTCAGTAATAAATGTGATGCAGTTAGTAATAAATGTGGAGCAGTCATTAATAAATGTGATGCAGTAAGTAATAAATGTGAAGTAGTCAGTAAAAAAAGTGGAGCAATCAGTAATAAATGTGATGCAGTCAGTAATAAATGTGGAGCAGTCAGTAATAAATGTGATACAGTCAGTAATAAATGTGGAGCAGTCAGTAATAAATGTGATGCAGTCAGTAATAAATGTGATACAGTCAGTAATAAATGTGGAGCAGTCAGTAATAAATGTGGAGCAGTCAGTAATAAATGTGATACAGTCAGTAATAAATGTGATACAGTCAGTAATACATGTGAAGCAGTCAGTAATAAATGTGGAGCAGTCAGTAATAAATGTGATGCAGTTAGTAATAAATGTGGAGCAGTCATTAATAAATGTGATGCAGTCAGTAATAAATGTGATACAGTCAGTAATAAATGTGGAGCAGTCATTAATAAATGTGATACAGTCAGTAATAAATGTGATGCAGTCAGTAATAAATGTGGAGCAGTCAGTAATAAATGTGATGCAGTCAGTAATAAATGTGGAGCAGTCAGTAATAAATGTGATGCAGTTAGTAATAAATGTGGAGCAGTCAGTAATAAATGTGATGCAGTCAGTAATAAATGTGACACAGTCAGTAATAAATGTGGAGCAGTCAGTAATAAATGTGATGCAGTCAGTAATAAATGTGATATAGCCAGTAATAAATGTGGAGCTGTCAGTAATAAATGTGGAGCAGTCAGTAATAAATGTGATGCAGTCAGTAATAAATGTGGAGCAGTCAGTAATAAATGTGATACAGTCAGTAATAAATGTGATACAGTCAGTAATAAATGTGAAGCAGTCAGTAATAAATGTGGAGCAGTCATTAATAAATGTTATACAGTCAGTAATAAATGTGGAGCAGTCAGTAATAAATGTGATGCAGTCAGTAATAAATGTGATACAGTCAGTAATAAATGTGATACAGTCAGTAATAAATGTGATACAGTCAGTAATAAATGTGAAGCAGTCAGTAATAAATGTGGAGCAGTCAGTAATAAATGTTATACAGTCAGTAATAAATGTGGAGCAGTCAGTAATAAATGTGGAGCAGTCAGTAATAAATGTGATACAGTCAGTAATAAATATGGAGCAGTCAGTAATAAATGTGATACAGCCAGTAATAAATGTGGAGCAGTCAGTAATAAATGTGATGCAGTCAGTAATAAATGTGGAGCAGTCAGTAATAAATGTGATACAGTCAGTAATAAATGTGGAGCAGTCAGTAATAAATGTGATACAGTCAGTAATAAATGTGATACAGTCAGTAATAAATGTGATACAGTCAGTAATAAATGTGTAGCAGTCAGTAATAAATGTGATGCAGTAAGTAATAAATGTGGAGCAGTCATTAATAAATGTGATGCAGTAAGTAATAAATGTGAAGTAGTCAGTAATAAATGTGAAGCAGTCAGTAAAAAAAGTGGAGCAGTCAGTAATAAATGTGATGCAGTCAGTAATAAAAGTGGAGCAGTCAGTAATAAATGTGATACAGTCAGTAAAAAAAGTGGAGCAGTCAGTAATAAATGTGATGCAGTCAGTAATAAATGTGATGCAGTCAGTAATAAATGTGATGCAGTCAGTAATAAATGTGATACAGTCATTAATAAATGTGATGCAGTCAGTAATAAATGTGATACAGTCAGTAATAAATGTGATACAGTCAGTAATAAATGTGTAGCAGTCAGTAATAAATGTGATGCAGTTAGTAATAAATGTGGAGCAGTCATTAATAAATGTGATGCAGTAAGTAATAAATGTGAAGTAGTCAGTAAAAAAAGTGGAGCAGTCAGTAATAAATGTGATGCAGTCAGTAATAAATGTGGAGCAGTCAGTAATAAATGTGGAGCAGTCAGTAATAAATGTGATACAGTCAGTAATAAATGTGGAGCAGTCAGTAATAAATGTGATGCAGTCAGTAATAAATGTGGAGCAGTCAGTAATAAATGTGATGCAGTTAGTAATAAATGTGGAGCAGTCATTAATAAATGTGATGCAGTCAGTAATAAATGTGATGCAGTTAGTAATAAATGTGGAGCAGTCATTAATAAATGTGATGCAGTCAGTAATAAATGTGATACAGTCAGTAATAAATGTGGAGCAGTCATTAATAAATGTGATACAGTCAGTAATAAATGTGATGCAGTCAGTAATAAATGTGGAGCAGTCAGTAATAAATGTGATGCAGTCAGTAATAAATGTGGAGCAGTCAGTAATAAATGTGATGCAGTTAGTAATAAATGTGGAGCAGTCAGTAATAAATGTGATACAGTCAGTAATAAATGTGGAGCAGTCAGTAATAAATGTGACACAGTCAGTAATAAATGTGGAGCAGTCAGTAATAAATGTGATGCAGTCAGTAATAAATGTGATATAGCCAGTAATAAATGTGGAGCTGTCAGTAATAAATGTGGAGCAGTCAGTAATAAATGTGATGCAGTCAGTAATAAATGTTATACAGTCAGTAATAAATGTGATACAGTCAGTAATAAATGTGAAGCAGTCAGTAATAAATGTGGAGCAGTCAGTAATAAATGTGGAGCAGTCAGTAATAAATGTGGAGCAGTCAGTAATAAATGTGGAGCAGTCAGTAATAAATGTGATACAGTCAGTAATAAATATGGAGCAGTCAGTAATAAATGTGATACAGCCAGTAATAAATGTGGAGCAGTCAGTAATAAATGTGGAGCAGTCAGTAATAAATGTGGAGCAGTCAGTAATAAATGTGATACAGTCAGTAATAAATGTGGAGCAGTCAGTAATAAATGTGATACAGTCAGTAATAAATGTGGAGCAGTCAGTAATAAATGTGATACAGTCAGTAATAAATGTGATACAGTCAGTAATAAATGTGTAGCAGTCAGTAATAAATGTGATGCAGTAAGTAATAAATGTGGAGCAGTCATTAATAAATGTGATGCAGTAAGTAATAAATGTGAAGTAGTCAGTAAAAAAAGTGGAGCAGTCAGTAATAAATGTGATGCAGTCAGTAATAAAAGTGGAGCAGTCAGTAATAAATGTGATGCAGTCAGTAATAAAAGTGGAGCAGTCAGTAATAAATGTGATACAGTCAGTAAAAAAAGTGGAGCAGTCAGTAATAAATGTGATGCAGTCAGTAATAAATGTGATGCAGTCAGTAATAAATGTGATATAGCCAGTAATAAATGTGGAGCTGTCAGTAATAAATGTGGAGCAGTCAGTAATAAATGTGATGCAGTCAGTAATAAATGTGGAGCAGTCAGTAATAAATGTGAAGCAGTCAGTAATAAATGTGATGCAGTCAGTAATAAATGTGAAGCAAACAGTAATAAATGTGGAGCAGTCAGTAATAAATGTGATACAGTCAGTAATAAATGTGATACAGTCAGTAATAAATGTGGAGCAGTCAGTAATAAATGTGATGCAGTCAGTAATAAATGTGGAGCAGTCAGTAATAAATGTGATGCAGTTAGTAATAAATGTGGAGCAGTCATTAATAAATGTGATGCAGTCAGTAATAAATGTGATACAGTCAGTAATAAATGTGGAGCAGTCAGTAATAAATGTGGAGCAGTCAGTAATAAATGTGAAGT
Source organism: Engystomops pustulosus (assembly GCF_040894005.1). Taxonomy (NCBI): domain Eukaryota; kingdom Metazoa; phylum Chordata; class Amphibia; order Anura; family Leptodactylidae; genus Engystomops; species Engystomops pustulosus. Next base: position 490,951 of record NC_092417.1, read on the forward strand.
AGTCAGTAATAAATGTGGAGCAGTCAGTAATAAATGTGATACAGTCAGTAATAAATGTGAAGCAGTCAGTAATAAATGTGGTGCAGTCATAAATAAATGTGATACAGTCAGTAATAAATGTGTAGCAGTCAGTAATAAATGTGATACAGTCAGTAATAAATGTGATACAGTCAGTAATAAATGTGGAGCAGTCAGTAATAAATGTGATGCAGTAAGTAATAAATGTGAAGCAGTCAGTAATAAATGTGTAGCAGTCAATAATAAATGTGATGCAGTAAGGAATAAATGTGGAGCAGTCAGTAATAAATGTGAAGCAGTCAGTAATAAATGTGTAGCAGTCAATAATAAATGTGATGCAGTAAGGAATAAATGTGGAGCAGTCAGTAATAAATGTGGAGCAGTCAGTAATAAATGTGGAGCAGTAAGTAATAAATGTGTAGCAGTCAGTAATAAATGTGATATAGCCAGTAATAAATGTGGAGCTGTCAGTAATAAATGTGGAGCAGTCAGTAATAAATGTGATGCAGTCAGTAATAAATGTGGAGCAGTCAGTAATAAATGTGATACAGTCAGTAATAAATGTGTAGCAGTCAGTAATAAATGTGAAGCAGTCAGTAAAAAAAGTGGAGCAGTAAGTAATGAATGTGGAGCAGTCAGTAATAAATGTGGAGCACTCAGTAATAAATGTGATACAGTCAGTAATACATGTGGAGCAGTCAGTAATAAATGTGATAGAGTCAGTAATAAATGTGATGCAGTCAGTAATAAATGTGGAGCAGTCAGTAATAAATGTGATGCAGTCAGTAATAAATGTGGAGCAATCAGTAATAAATGTGATACAGTCAGTAATAAATGTGATGCAGTTAGTAATAAATGTGGAGCAGTCAGTAATAAATGTGGAGCAGTCAGTAATAAATGTGATACAGTCAGTAATAAATGTGATACAGTCAGTAATAAATGTGAAGTAGTCAATAATTAATGTGATGCAGTCAGTAATAAATGTGTAGCGGTCAGTAATAAATGTGATGCAGTAAGTAATAAATGTGAAGCAGTCAGTAATAAATGTAATACAGTCAGTAATAAATGTGGAGCAGTCAGTAATAAATGTGATACAGTCAGTAATAAATGTGGAGCAGTCAGTAATAAATGTGATGCAGTCAGTAATAAATGTGGAGCAGTCAGTAATAAATGTGGAGCAGTCAGTAATAAATGTGGAGCAGCCAGTAATAAATGTGGAGCAGTCAGTAATAAATGTGATGCAGTCAGTAATAAATGTGGAGCAGTCAGTAATAAATGTGGAGCAGTCAGTAATAAATGTGATGCAGTCAGTAATAAATGTGGAGCAGTCAGTAATGAATGTGGAGCAGTCAGTAATAAATGTGAAGTAGTCAGTAATAAATGTGATACAGCCAGTAATAAATGTGGAGCAGTCAGTAATAAATGTCTTGCAGTCAGTAATAAATGTGGAGCAGTCAGTAATAAATGTGGAGCAGTCAGTAATAAATGTGATACAGTCAGTAATAAATGTGGAGCAGTCAGTAATAAATGTGGAGCAGTCAGTAATAAATGTCTTGCAGTCAGTAATAAATGTGGAGCAGTCAGTAATAAATGTGGAGCAGTCAGTAATAAATGTGATACAGTCAGTAATAAATGTGGAGCAGTCAGTAATAAATGTGATGCAGTCAGTAATAAATGTGGAGCAGTCAGTAATAAATGTGATGCAGTCAGTAATAAATGTGGAGCAGTCAGTAATAAATGTGATGCAGTAAGTAATAAATGTGAAGTAGTCAGTAATAAATGTGAAGCAGTCAGTAAAAAAAGTGGAGCAGTAAGTAATAAATGTGGAGCAGTCAGTAATAAATGTGAAGTAGTCAATAATGAATGTGATGCAGTCAGTAATAAATGTGGAGCGGTCAGTAATAAATGTGGAGCAGTCAGTAATAAATGTGATGCAGTCAGTAATAAATATGGAGCAGTCAGTAATAAATGTGGAGCAGCCAGTAATAAATGTGATACAGTCAGTAATAAATGTGGAGCAGTCAGTAATAAATGCAATGTAGTCAGTAATAAATGTGATACAGTCAGTAATAAATGTGATGCAGTTAGTAATAAATGTGGAGCAGTCAGTAATAAATGTGGAGCAGTCAGTAATAAATCTGATGCAGTCAGTAATAAATGTGGAGCAGTCAGTAATAAATGTGATGCAGTCAGTAATAAATGTGATGCAGTCAGTAATAAATGTAGAGCAGTCAGTAATAAATGTGGAGCAGTCAGTAATAAATGTGAAACAGTCAGAAAAAATTTGGAGCAGTCAGTAATAAATGTGATACAGTCAGTAATAAATGTGAAGCAGTCAGTAAAAAAAAGTGGAGCAGTCAGTAATAAATGTAATGTAGTCAGTAATAAATGTGGAGCAGTCAGTAATAAATGTGATACAGTCAGTAATAAATGTGATGCAGTCAGCAATAAATGTGGAGCAGTCAGTAATAAATGTGTTTCAGTCAGTAATAAATGTGGAGCAGTCAGTAATAAATGTGATGCAGTCAGTAATAAATGTGGAGCAGTCAGTAATAAATGTGGAGCAGTCAGTAATAAATGTGATACAGTCAGTAATAAATGTGGAGCAGTCAGTAAAAATGTGGAGCAGTCAGTAATAAATGTGATAGAGTCATTAATAAATGTGATGCAGTCAGTTATAAATGTGCAGCAGTCAGTAATAAATGTGAAGCAGTCAGTAATAAATGTGGAGCAGTCAGTAATAAATGTGCAGCAGTCAGTAATAAATGTGATACAGTCAGTAATAAATGTGGAGCAGTCTGTGATAAATGTGATACAGTCAGTAATAAATGTGATGCAGTCAGTAATAAATGTGGAGCAGTCATTAATAAATGTGATACAGCCAGTAGTAAATGTGGAGCAGTCAGTAATAAATGTAGAGCAGTCAGTAATAAATGTGATACAGCCAGTAGTAAATGTGGAGCCGTCAGTAATAAATGTGGAGCAGTCAGTAAAAAAATGTGGAGCAGTCAGTAATAAATGTAGAGCAGTCAGTAATAAATGTGATGCAGTCAGTAATAAATGTGGAGCAGTCAGTAATAAATGTGATACAGCCAGTAGTAAATGTGGAGCAGTCAGTAATAAATGTAGAGCAGTCAGTAATAAATGTGATACAGCCAGTAGTAAATGTGGAGCCGTCAGTAATAAATGTGGAGCAGTCAGTAAAAAAATGTGGAGCAGTCAGTAATAAATGTAGAGCAGTCAGTAATAAATGTGATGCAGTCAGTAATAAATGTGGAGCAGTCAGTAATAAATGTGATACAGCCAGTAGTAAATGTGTAGCAGTCAGTAATAAATGTGATACAGCCAGTAGTAAATGTGGAGCAGTCAGTAATAAATGTAGAGCAGTCAGTAATAAATGTGATACAGCCAGTAGTAAATGTGGAGCCGTCAGTAATAAATGTGGAGCAGTCAGTAATAAATTTGGAGCAGTCAGTAATAAATGTAGAGCAGTCAGTAATAAATGTGATACAGTCAGTAATAAATGTGATACAGCCAGTAATAAATGTGGACCAGTCAGTAATCAATGTGGAGCAGTCAGTAATAAATGTGATGCAGTCAGTAATAAATGTGGAGCAGTCAGTAATAAATGTGATGCAGTAAGTAATAAATGTGAAGTAGTCAGTAATAAAAGTGGAGCAGTAAGTAATAAATGTGGAGCAGTTAGTAATAAATGTGGAGCAGTTAGTAATAAATGTGATACAGTCAGCAATAAATGTGGAGCAGTCAGTAATAAATGTGGAGCAGTCAGTAATAAATGTGGAGCAGTCAGTAATAAATGTGATACAGTCAGTAATAAATGTGGAGCAGTCATTAAGAAATGTGATGTAGTCAGTAATAAATGTGATGCAGTTAGTAATAAATGTGGAGCAGTCATTAATAAATGTGATGCAGTAAGTAATAAATGTGAAGTAGTCAGTAATAAATGTGGAGCAGTCAGTAATAAATGTGATACAGTCAGTAATAAATGTGGAGCAGTCAGTAATAAATGTGATGCAGTAAGTAATAAATGTGAAGCAGTCAGTAAAAAAAGTGGAGCAGTAAGTAATAAATGTGGAGCAGTCAGTAATAAATGTGAAGTAGTCAATAATAAATGTGGAGCAGTCAGTAATAAATGTGATGCAGTCAGTAATAAATGTGATGCAGTCAGTAATAAATGTGGAGCAGTCAGTAATAAATGTGATGCAGTAAGTAATAAATGTGAAGTAGTCAGTAATAAAAGTGGAGCAGTAAGTAATAAATGTGGAGCAGTTAGTAATAAATGTGGAGCAGTTAGTAATAAATGTGATACAGTCAGCAATAAATGTGGAGCAGTCAGTAATAAATGTGATACAGTCAGTAATAAATGTGGAGCAGTCAGTAATAAATGTGGAGCAGTCAGTAATTAATGTGATACAGTCAGTAATTATTGTGGAGCAGTCAGTAATAAATGTGGAGCAGTCAGTAATAAATGTGATACAGTCAGTAATAAATGTGATGCAGTAAGTAATAAATGTGAAGTAGTCAGTAATAAAAGTGGAGCAGTAAGTAATAAATGTGGAGCAGTCAGTAATAAATGTGATGCAGTTAGTAATAAATGTGATGCAGTTAGTAATAAATGTGGAGCAGTCAGTAATAAATGTGAAGTAGTCAATAATAAATGTGATGCAGTCAGTAATAAATGTGATGCAGTTAGTAATAAATGTGATGCAGTTAGTAATAAATGTGGAGCAGTCAGTAATAAATGTGAAGTAGTCAATAATAAATGTGATACAGTCAGTAATAAATGTGATGCAGTCAGTAATAAATGTGGAGCAGTCAGTAATAAATGTGATACAGTCAATAATAAATGTGGAGCAGTCAGTAATAAATGTGATACAGTCAGTAATAAATGTGATGTAGTCAGTAATAAATTAGGAGCAGTCAGTAATAAATGTGGAGCAGTCAGTAATAAATGTGATACAGTCAGTGATAAATGTGAAGCAGTCAGTAATAAATGTGATACAGCCAGTAATAAATGTGGAGCAGTCAGTAATAAATGTGATACAATCAGTAATAAATGTGAAGCAGTCAGTAATAAATGTGGAGCAGTCAGTAATAAATGTGAAACAGTCAGTAGTAAATGTGGAGCAGTCAGTAATAAATGTGGAGCAGTCAGTAATAAATGTGATACAATCAGTAATAAATGTGATACAGTCAGTAATAAATGTGATACAGTCAGTAATAAATGTGATGCAGTCAGTAATAAATGTGATACAGTCAGTGATAAATGTGAAGCAGTCAGTAATAAATGTGATACAGCCAGTAATAAATGTGGAGCAGTCAGTAATAAATGTGAAGTAGTCAATAATAAATGTGATACAGTCAGTAATAAATGTGATACAGTCAGTAATAAATGTGAAGCAGTCAGTAATAAATGTGAAGCAGTCAGTAATAAATGTGGAGCAGTCAGTAATAAATGTGGAGCAGTAAGTAATAAATGTGATACAGTCAGTAATAAATGTGATGCAGTTAGTAATAAATGTGGAGCAGTCAGTAATAAATGTGAAGTAGTCAATAATAAATGTGATGCAGTCAGTAATAAATGTGGAGCAGTCAGTAATAAATGTGAAGTAGTCAATAATAAATGTGATGCAGTCAGTAATAAATGTGATGCAGTAAGTAATAAATGTGGAGCAGTCAGTAATAAATGTAATACAGTCAGTAATAAATGTGGAGCAGTCAGTAATAAATGTGGAGCAGTCAGTAATAAATGTAATACAGTCAGTAATAAATGTGGAGCAGTCAGTAATAAATGTGGAGCAGTCAGTAATAAATGTGGAGCAGTCAGTAATAAATGTGATACAGTCAGTAATAAATGTGGAGCAGTCAGTAATAAATGTGATACAGTCAGTAATAAATGTGTAGCACTCAGTAATAAATGTGATGTAGTCAGTAATAAATTAGGAGCAGTCAGTAATAAATGTGATACAGTCAGTAATAAATGTGGAGCAGTCAGTAATAAATGTGATGCAGTCAGTAATAAATGTGGAGCAGTCAGTAATAAATGTGATACAGCCAGTAATAAATGTGGAGCAGTCAGTAATAAATGTGATACAGTCAGTAATAAATGTGGAGCAGTCAGTAATAAATGTGATACAGTCAGTAATAAATGTGGAGCAGTCAGTAATAAATGTGATGCAGTCAGTAATAAATGTGGAGCAGTCAGTAATAAATGTGATATAGTCAGTAATAAATGTGGAGCAGTCAGTAATAAATGTGATATAGTCAGTAATAAATGTGGAGCAGTCAGTAATAAATGTGATACAGTCAGTAATAAATGTGGAGCAGTCAGTAATAAATGTGATGCAGTCAGTAATAAATGTGAAGTAGTCAATAATAAATGTGATGCAGTCAGTATTAAATGTGGAGCAGTCAGTAATAAATGTGAAGTAGTCAATAATAAATGTGATACAGTCAGTAATAAATGTGAAGCAGTCAGTAAAAAAAGTGGAGCAGTAAGTAATAAATGTGGAGCAGTCAGTAATAAAAGTGATACAGTCAGTAATACATGTGGAGCAGTCAGTAATAAATATGATACAGTCAGTAATAAATTTGGAGCAGTCAGTAATAAATGTAATGTAGTCAGTTATAAATGTGTAGCAGTCAGTAATAAATGTAATGTAGTCAGTAATAAATGTGGAGCAGTCAGTAATAAATGTGATGCAGTTAGTAATAAATGTGATGCAGTCAGTAATAAATGTGGAGCAGTCAGTAATAAATGTGATACAGCCAGTAATAAATGTGGAGCAGTCAGTAATAAATGTGGAGCAGTCAGTAATAAATGTGATACAGTCAGTAATAAATGTGGAGCAGTCAGTAAAAAATGTGGAGCAGTCAGTAATAAATGTGAAACAGTTAGTAATAAATGTGGATTAGTCAGTAATAAATGTGATACAGTCAGTAATAAATGTTATACAGTCAGTAATAAATGTGGAGCAGTCAGTAATAAATGTGATACAGTCAGTAATAAATGTGATACAGTCAGTAATAAATGTGGAGCAGTCAGAAAAAATTTGGAGCAGTCAGTAATAAATGTGATACAGTCAGTAATAAATGTGGAGCAGTCAGTAATAAATGAGAAGCAGTCAGTAATAAATGTGATACAGTCAGTAATAAATGTGGAGCAGTCAGAAAAAATTTGGAGCAGTCAGTAATAAATGTGATACAGTCAGTAATAAATGTGGAGCAGTCAGTAATAAATGTGATACAGTCAGTAATAAATGTGGAGCAGTCAGTAATAAATGTGATGTAGTTAGTAATAAATGTGGAGCAGTCAGTAATAAATGTGGAGCAGTCGGTAATAAATGTGATACAGTCAGTAATAAATGTGTAGCAGTCAGTAATAAATGTGGAGCAGTCGGTAATAAATGTGATACAGTCAGTAATAAATGTGTAGCAGTCAGTAATAAATGTAGAGCAGTCAGTAATAAATGTGATGCAGTCAGTAATAAATGTGGAGCAGTCAGTAATAAATGTGATACAGTCAGTAATAAATGTGGAGCAGTCAGTAATAAATGTGATACAGTCAGTAATAAATGTGGAGCAGTCAGTAATAAATGTGGAGCAGTCAGAAGTAAATGTGGAGCAGTCAGTAATAAATGCGGAGCAGTCAGTAATAAATGTGATACAGTCAGTAATAAATGTGATTCAATCAGTAATAAATGTGGAGCAGTCAGTAATAAATGTGGAGCAGTCAGAAGTAAATGTGGAGCAGTCAGTAATAAATGCGGAGCAGTCAGTAATAAATGTGATACAGTCAGTAATAAATGTGATTCAATCAGTAATAAATGTGGAGCAGTCAGTAATAAATGTGGAGCAGTCAGTAATAAATGTGGAACAGTCAGTAATAAATGTGATACAGTCAGTAATAAATGTGGAGCAGTCAGTAATAAATGTTTTGCAGTCAGTAATAAATGTGATACAGTCAGTAATAAATGTGGAGCAGTCAGTAATAAATGTTTTGCAGTCAGTAATAAATGTGATGCAGTCAGTAATAAATGTGGAGCAGTCAGTAATAAATGTGATACAGTCAGTAATAAATGTGATGTAGTCAGTAATAAATGTGGAGCAGTCAGTAATGAATGTAATACTGTCAGTAATTAATGTGGAGCAGTCAGTAATAAATGTGATACAGTCAGTAATAAATGTGATGCAGTCAGTAATAAATGTGATACAGTCAGTAATAAATGTGGAGCAGTCAGTAATAAATGTGGAGCAGTCAGTAATACATATGGAGCAGTCAGTAATAAATGTGGAGCAGTCAGTAATAAATGTCGATCAGTCAGTAATAAATGAGATGCAGTCAGTAATAAATGTGTAGCAGTCAGTAATAAATGTGATACAGTCAGTAATAAATGTGGAGCAGTCAGTAATAAATGTGATGCAGTCAGTAATAAATGTGAAGTAGTCAGTAATAAATGTGATACAGTCAGTAATAAATGTGATACAGTCAGTAATAAATGAGATGCAGTCAGTAATAAATGTGGAGCAGTCAGTAATAAATGTGATACAGTCAGTAATAAATGTGATACAGTCAGTAATAAATGTGATGCAGTCAGTAATAAATGTGATGCAGTCAGTAATAAATGTGGAGCAGTCAGTAATAAATGAGATGCAGTCAGTAATAAATGTGGAGCAGTCAGTAATAAATGTGGAGCAGTCAGTAATAAATGTGGAGCAGTCAGTTAAAAATGTGGAGCAGTCAGTAATAACTGTGGAGCAGTCAGTAATAAATGTGATACAGACAGTAATAAATGTGATACAGTCAGTAATAAATGTGATACAGTCAGTAATAAATGTGAAGCAGTCAGTAATAAATGTGGAGCAGTCAGTAATAAATGTGATGTAGTCAGTAATAAATGTAATGCAGTCAGCAATAAATGTGATGTAGTCAGTAATAAACATGGAGCAGTCAGTAATAAATGTGATACAGTCAGTAATAATTGTGATGCAGTCAGTAATAAATGTGGAGCAGTCAGTAATAAATGAGATGCAGTCAGTAATAAATGTGGAGCAGTCAGTAATAAATGTGGAGCGGTCAGTAATAAATGTGGAGCAGTCAGTAATAAATGTGGAGCAGTCAGTAATAAACGTGATGCAGTCAGTAATAAATGTGATACAGTCAGTAATAAATGTGATACAGTCAGTAATAAATGTGGAGCAGTCAGTAATAAATGTGAAGCAGTCAGTAATAAATGTGGAGCAGTCAGTAATAAATGTGGAGCAGTCAGTAATAAATGTGATGCAGTCAGTAATAAATGTGAAGCAGTCAGTAATAGATGTGGAGCAGTCAGTAATAAATGTGGAGCAGTCAGTAATAAATGTTTTGCAGTCAGTAATAAATGTGATACAGTCAGTAATAAATGTGGAGCAGTCAGTAATAAATGTTTTGCAGTCAGTAATAAATGTGATGCAGTCAGTAATAAATGTGGAGCAGTCAGTAATAAATGTGATACAGTCATTAATAAATATGATGCAGTCAGTAATAAATGTGATGTAGTCAGTAATAAATGTGGAGCAGTCAGTAATGAATGTAATACTGTCAGTAATTAATGTGGAGCAGTCAGTAATAAATGTGATACAGTCAGTAATAAATGTGATGCAGTCAGTAATAAATGTGATACAGTCAGTAATAAATGTGGAGCAGTCAGTAATAAATGTGGAGCAGTCAGTAATACATATGGAGCAGTCAGTAATAAATGTGGAGCAGTCAGTAATAAATGTCGATCAGTCAGTAATAAATGAGATGCAGTCAGTAATAAATGTGTAGCAGTCAGTAATAAATGTGATACAGTCAGTAATAAATGTGGAGCAGTCAGTAATAAATGTGATGCAGTCAGTAATAAATGTGAAGTAGTCAGTAATAAATGTGATACAGTCAGTAATAAATGTGATACAGTCAGTAATAAATGAGATGCAGTCAGTAATAAATGTGGAGCAGTCAGTAATAAATGTGATACAGTCAGTAATAAATGTGATACAGTCAGTAATAAATGTGATGCAGTCAGTAATAAATGTGGAGCAGTCAGTAATAAATGAGATGCAGTCAGTAATAAATGTGGAGCAGTCAGTAATAAATGTGGAGCAGTCAGTAATAAATGTGGAGCAGTCAGTTAAAAATGTGGAGCAGTCAGTAATAACTGTGGAGCAGTCAGTAATAAATGTGATACAGACAGTAATAAATGTGATACAGTCAGTAATAAATGTGATACAGTCAGTAATAAATGTGAAGCAGTCAGTAATAAATGTGGAGCAGTCAGTAATAAATGTGATGTAGTCAGTAATAAATGTAATGCAGTCAGCAATAAATGTGATGTAGTCAGTAATAAACATGGAGCAGTCAGTAATAAATGTGATACAGTCAGTAATAATTGTGATGCAGTCAGTAATAAATGTGGAGCAGTCAGTAATAAATGAGATGCAGTCAGTAATAAATGTGGAGCAGTCAGTAATAAATGTGGAGCGGTCAGTAATAAATGTGGAGCAGTCAGTAATAAATGTGGAGCAGTCAGTAATAAACGTGATGCAGTCAGTAATAAATGTGATACAGTCAGTAATAAATGTGATACAGTCAGTAATAAATGTGATACAGTCAGTAATAAATGTGGAGCAGTCAGTAATAAATGTGAAGCAGTCAGTAATAAATGTGGAGCAGTCAGTAATAAATGTGGAGCAGTCAGTAATAAATGTGATGCAGTCAGTAATAAATGTGATACAGTCAGTAATAAATGTGCAGCAGTCAGTAATAAATGTGAAGCAGTCAGTAATAAATGTGATACAGCCAGTAATAAATGTGAAGCAGTCAGTAATAAATGTGATACAGTCATTAATAAATGTGGAGCAGTCAGTAATAAATGTGATGCAGCCAGTAATAAATGTGATGCAGTCAGTAATAAATGTGGTGCAGTCAGTAATAAATGTGATACAGTCAGTAATAAATGTGATACAGTCAGTAATAAATGTGGAGCAGTCAGTAATAAATGTGATGTAGTCAGTAATAAATGTGGAGCAGTCAGTAAAAAATGTGATACAGTCAGTAATAAATGTGGAGCAGTCAGTAATAAATGAGATGCAGTCAGTAATAAATGTGGAGCAGTCAGTAATATATGTAAGCAGTCAGTAATAAATGTGGAGCAGTCAGTAAAAAATGTGATACAGTCAGTAATAAATGTGGAGCAGTCAGTAATAAATGTGGAGCAGTCAGTAATATATGTGAGCAGTCAGTAATAAATGTGATGCAGTCAGTAATAAATGTGGAGCAGTCAGTAATAAATGTGATGCAGTCAGTAATAAATATGGAGCAGTCAGTAATAAATGTGATGCAGTCAGTAATAAATGTGGAGCAGTCAGTAATAAATGTGGAGCAGTCAGTAATAAATGTGATGCAGTCAGTAATAAATGTGGAGCAGTCAGTAATAAATGTGGAGCAGTCAGTAATAAATGTGAAGCAGTCAGTAATAAATGTGGAGCAGTCAGTAATAAACGTGATGCAGTCAGTAATAAATGTGATACAGTCAGTAATAAATGTGATACTGTCAGTAATAAATGTGGAGCAGTCAGTAATAAATGTGAAGCAGTCAGTAATAAATGTGGAGCAGTCAGTAATAAATGTGGAGCAGTCAGTAATAAATGTGGAGCAGTCACTAATAAATGTGATACAGTCAGTAATAAATGTGCAGCAGTCAGTAATAAATGTGAAGCAGTCAGTAATAAATGTGATACAGCCAGTAATAAATGTGAAGCAGTCAGTAATAAATGTGGAGCAGTCAGTAATAAATGTGGAGCAATCAGTAATAAATGTGATGCAGTTAGTAATAAATGTGGAGCAGTCAGTAATAAATGTGATGTAGTCAGTAATAAATGTGATGCAGTCAGCAATAAATGTGATGTAGTCAGTAATAAATGTGGAGCAGTCAGTAAAAAATGTGATACAGTCAGTAATAAATGTGGAGCAGTCAGTAATAAATGTGATGCAGTCAGTAATAAATATGGAGCAGTCAGTAATAAATGTAATACAGTTAGTAATAAATGTGGAGCAGTCAGTAATAAATGTGGAGCAGTCAGTAGTAAATGTGATGTAGTCAGTAATAAATGTGAAGCAGTCATTAATAAATGTGGAGCAGTCGGTAATAAATGTGATACTGTCAGTAATAAATGTGGAGAAGTCAGTAATAAATGTGGAGCAGTCAGTAATAAATGTGGAACAGTCAGTAATAAATGTTAAGCAGTCAGTAATAGATGTGGAGCAGTCAGTAATAAATGTGGAGCAGTCAGTAATAAATGTGGAGCAGTCAGTAATAAATGTTTTGCAGTCAGTAATAAATGTGATACAGTCAGTAATAAAGTTGATGCAATCAGTAATAAATGTGGAGCAGTCAGTAATAAATGTGGAGGAGTCAGTAATAAATGTGGAGCAGTCAGTAATAAATCTGACGCAGTCAGTAATAAATGTGATGTAGTCAGTAATAAATGTGATACAGTCAGTAATAAATGTGATGCAGTTAGTAATAAATGTGATGCAGTCAGTAATAAATGTGGAGCAGTCAGTAATAAATGTGATGCAGTCAGTAATAAATGTGATGTAGTCAGTAATAAATGTGATACAGTCAGTAATAAATTAGGAGCAGTCAGTAATAAATTAGGAGCAGTCAGTAATAAATGTGATACAGTCAGTAATAAATGTGGAGCAGTCAGTAATAAATGTGGAGCAGTCAGTAATAAATGTAAAACTGTCAGTAATTAATGTGGAGCAGTCAGTAATAAATGTGATACAGTCAGTAATAAATGTGGAGCAGTCAGTAATAAATGTGATACAGTCAGTAATAAATGTGATGCAGTCAGTAATAAATGTGATACAGTCAGTAATAAATGTGGAGCAGTCAGTAATAAATGTGGAGCAGTCAGTAATACATATGGAGCAGTCAGTAATAAATGTGGAGCAGTCAGTAATAAATGTCGAGCAGTCAGTAATAAATGAGATGCAGTCAGTAATAAATGTGGAGAAGTCAGTAATAAATGTGATACAGTCAGTAATAAATGTGATACAGTCAGTAATAAATGTGATGCAGTCAGTAATAAATGTGATGCAGTCAGTAATAAATGTGGAGCAGTCAGTAATAAATGAGATGCAGTCAGTAATAAATGTGATACAGTCAGTAATAATTGTGATGCAGTCAGTAATAAATGTGGAGCAGTCAGTAATAAATGTGGAGCAGTCAGTAATAAATGTGGAGCAGTCAGTATTAAATGTGAAGCAGTCAGTAATAAATGTGGAGCAGTCAGTAATAAACGTGATGCAGTCAGTAATAAATGTGGAGCAGTCAGTAATAAACGTGATGCAGTCAGTAATAAATGTGATACAGTCAGTAATAATTGTGATGCAGTCAGTAATAAATGTGGAGCAGTCAGTAATAAATGTGGAGCAGTCAGTAATAAATGTGGAGCAGTCAGTATTAAATGTGAAGCAGTCAGTAATAAATGTGGAGCAGTCAGTAATAAACGTGATGCAGTCAGTAATAAATGTGATGCAGTCAGCAATAAATGTGATGTAGTCAGTAATAAATGTGGAGCAGTCAGTAAAAAATGTGATACAGTCAGTAATAAATGTGGAGCAGTCAGTAATAAATGAGATGCAATCAGTAATAAATGTGGAGCAGTCAGTAATATATGTGAGCAGTCAGTAATAAATGTGATGCAGTCAGTAATAAATGTGGAGCAGTCAGTAATAAATATGGAGCAGTCAGTAATAAATGTAATACAGTTAGTAATAAATGTGGAGCAGTCAGTAATAAATATGGAGCAGTCAGTAATAAATGTGGAGCAGTCAGTAATAAATGTGGAGCAGTCAGTAATACATATGGAGCAGTCAGTAATAAATGTGGAGCAGTCAGTAATAAATGTCGTGCAGTCAGTAATAAATGAGATGCAGTCAGTAATAAATGTGGAGCAGTCAGTAATAAATGTGATACAGTCAGTAATAAATGTGATGCAGTCAGTAATAAATGTGATGCAGTCAGTAATAAATGTGATGTAGTCAGTAATAAATGTGGAGCAGTCAGTAATAAATGTGATACAGTCAGTAAAAAATGTGGAGCAGTCAGTAATAAATGTGATACAGTCAGTAATAAATGTGGAGCAGTCAGTAATAAATGAGATGCAGTCAGTAATAAATGTGGAGCAGTCAGTAATAAATGTGGAGCAGTCAGTAATAAATGTGGAGCAGTCAGTTAAAAATGTGGAGCAGTCAGTAATAACTGTGGAGCAGTCAGTAATAAATGTGATACAGACAGTAATAAATGTGATACAGTCAGTAATAAATGTGATACAGTCAGTAATAAATGTGAAGCAGTCAGTAATAAATGTGGAGCAGTCAGTAATAAATGTGATGTAGTCAGTAATAAATGTAATGCAGTCAGCAATAAATGTGATGTAGTCAGTAATAAACATGGAGCAGTCAGTAATAAATGTGATACAGTCAGTAATAATTGTGATGCAGTCAGTAATAAATGTGGAGCAGTCAGTAAAAAATGAGATGCAGTTAGTAATAAATGTGGAGCAGTCAGTAATAAATGTGGAGCAGTCAGTAATAAATGTGATACAGTAAGTAATAAATGTGGAGCAGTCAGTAATAAATGTGATGCAGTAAGTAATAAATGTGGAGCAGTCAGTAATATATGTGATACAGTCAGTAATACATGTGGAGCAGTCAGTAATAAATGTGATACAGTCAGTAATATATGTGGAGCAGTCAGTAATAAATGTGATACAGTCAGTAATAAATGTGGAGCAGTCAGTAATAAATGTAATGTAGTCAGTAATAAATGTGTAGCAGTCAGTAATAAATGTGATACAGCCAGTAATAAATGTGATACAGTGAGTAATAAATGTGGAGTAGTCAGTAATAAATGTGATGCAGTAAGTAATAAATGTGGAGCAGTCAGTAATAAATGTGGAGCAGTCAGTAATAAATGTGAAGTAGTCAATAATAAATGTGATACAGTCAGTAATAAATGTTATGCAGTCAGTAATAAATGTGGAGCAGTCAGTAATAAATGTTATGCAGTCAGTAATAAATGTGATGCAGTCAGTAATAAATGTGATGCAGTCAGTAATAAATGTGGAGCAGTCAGTAATAAATGTGATACAGTCAGTAATAATTGTGATGCAGTCAGTAATAAATGTGATGCAGTCAGAAATAAATGTGATGCAGTCAGTAATAAATGTGATACAGTCAGTAATAAATGTGGAGCAGTCAGGAATAAATGTGATACAGTCAGTAATAAATGTGATGCAGTCAGTAATAAATGTGATGCAGTCAGTAATAAATGTGGAGCAGTCAGTAATAAATTTGATACAGTCAGTAATACATGTGGAGCAGTCAGTAATAAATGTGATACAGTCAGTTATAAATTTGGAGCAGTCAGTAATAAATGTGGAGCAGTCAGTAATAAATGTGGAGCAGTCAGTAATAAATGTGGAGCAGTCAGTAATAAATGTGGAGCAATCAGTAATAAATGTGATACAGTCAGTAATAAATGTGGAGCAGTCAGTAATAAATGTGATGTAGTCAGTAATAAATTAGGAGCAGTCAGTAATAAATGTGATGCAGTCAGTAATAAATGTGATACAGTCAGTAATAAATGTGGAGCAGTCAGTAATAAATGTGATACAGCCAGTAATAAATGTGGAGCAGTCAGTAATAAATGTGGAGCAGTCAGTAATAAATGTGGAGCAGTCAGTAATAAATGTGATACAGTCAGTAATACATGTGGAGCAGTCAGTAATAAATGTGATACAGTCAGTAATAAATGTGGATTAGTCAGTAATAAATGTAATGTAGTCAGTAATAAATGTGTAGCAGTCAGTAATAAATGTGATACAGTCAGTAATAAATGTGATGCAGTTAGTAATAAATGTGTAGCAGTCAGTAATAAATGTGGAGCAGTCAGTAATAAATGTGATACAGTCAGTAATAAATGTGGAGCAGTCAGTAATAAATGTGATACAGCCAGTAATAAATGTGGACCAGTCAGTAATAAATGTGGAGCAGTCAGTAATAAATGTGGAGCAGTCTGTAATAAATGTGGAGCAGTCAGTAATAAATGTAGAGCAGTCAGTAATAAATGTGATACAGCCAGTAATAAATGTGGACCAGTCAGTAATAAATGTGGAGCAGTCAGTAATAAATGTGATGTAGTCAGTAATAAATGTGATGCAGTCAGTAATAAATGTGGAGCAGTCAGTAATAAATGTGGAGCAGTCAGTAATAAATGTGATGCAGTCAGTAATAAATGTGATGCAGTCAGTAATAAATGTGATACAGTCAGTAATAAATGTGGACCAGTCAGTAATAAATGTGATACAGTCAGTAATAAATGTGAAGCAGTCAGTAATAAATGTGATACAGCCAGTAATAAATGTGGAGCAGTCAGTAATAAATGTGGAGCAGTCAGTAAAAAATGTCTTGCAGTCAGTAATAAATGTGGAGCAGTCAGTAATAAATGTGATGCAGTCAGTAATAAATGTGGAGCAGTCAGTAATAAATGTGATGCAGTCAGTAATAAATGTGGAGCAGTCAGTAATAAATGTGGAGCAGTCAGTAATATATGTGAAGCAGTCAGTAAAAAAAGTGGAGCAGTAAGTAATAAATGTGGAGCAGCCAGTAATAAATGTGATACAGTCCGTTATAAATGTGGAGCAGTCAGTAATAAATGTGATACAGTCAGTAATACATGTGGAGCAGTCAGTAATAAATGTGATACAGTCAGTAATAAATGTGGATTAGTCAGTAATAAATGTAATGTAGTCAGTAATAAATGTGTAGCAGTCAGTAATAAATGTGATACAGTCAGTAATAAATGTGATGCAGTCAGTAATAAATGTGGAGCAGTAAGTAATAAATGTGATACAGTCAGTAATAAATGTGGAGCAGTCAGTAATAAATGTGATACAGTCAGTAATAAATGTGTAGCAGTCAGTAATAAATGTGGAGCAGTCAGTAATAAATGTGATACAGTCAGTAATAAATGTGGATTAGTCAGTAATAAATGTAATGTAGTCAGTAATAAATGTGGAGCAGTCAGTAATAAATGTGGAGCAGTCAGTAATAAATGTGGAGCAGTCAGTAATAAATGTGAAGTAGTCAGTAATAAATGTGAAGCAGTCAGTAATAAATGTGGAGCAGTCAGTAATAAATGTGGAGCAGTCAGTAATAAATGTGATACAGTCAGTAATAAATGTGGAGCAGTCAGTAATAAATGTGATGCAGTTAGTAATAAATGTGGAGCAGTCAGTAATAAATGTGAAGTAGTCAATAATAAATGTAATACAGTCAGTAATAAATGTGATGCAGTCAGTAATAAATGTGATACAGTCAGTAATAAATGTGGAGCAGTCAGTAATAAATGTGATGTAGTCAGTAATAAATTAGGAGCAGTCAGTAATAAATGTGATGCAGTCAGTAATAAATGTGATACAGTCAGTAATAAATGTGGAGCAGTCAGTAATAAATGTGATACAGCCAGTAATAAATGTGGAGCAGTCAGTAATAAATGTGGAGCAGTCAGTAATAAATGTGGAGCAGTCAGTAATAAATGTGAAGTAGTCAGTAATAAATGTGAAGCAGTCAGTAATAAATGTGGAGCAGTCAGTAATAAATGTGGAGCAGTCAGTAATAAATGTGATACAGTCAGTAATAAATGTGGAGCAGTCAGTAATAAATGTGATGCAGTTAGTAATAAATGTGGAGCAGTCAGTAATAAATGTGAAGTAGTCAATAATAAATGTAATACAGTCAGTAATAAATGTAATGCAGTCAGTAATAAATGTGATACAGTCAGTAATAAATGTGGAGCAGTCAGGAATAAATGTGATACAGTCAGTAATAAATGTGATGCAGTCAGTAATAAATGTGATGCAGTCAGTAATAAATGTGATGCAGTCAGTAATAAATGTGGAGCAGTCAGTAATAAATGTGATACAGTCAGTAATAAATGTGGATTAGTCAGTAATAAATGTAATGTAGTCAGTAATAAATGTGGAGCAGTCAGTAATAAATGTGGAGCAGTCAGTAATAAATGTGGAGCAGTCAGTAATAAATGTGAAGTAGTCAGTAATAAATGTGAAGCAGTCAGTAATAAATGTGGAGCAGTCAGTAATAAATGTGGAGCAGTCAGTAATCAATGTGATACAGTCAGTAATAAATGTGGAGCAGTCAGTAATAAATGTGATGCAGTTAGTAATAAATGTGGAGCAGTCAGTAATAAATGTGAAGTAGTCAATAATAAATGTAATACAGTCAGTAATAAATGTGATGCAGTCAGTAATAAATGTGATACAGTCAGTAATAAATGTGGAGCAGTCAGGAATAAATGTGATACAGTCAGTAATAAATGTGATGCAGTCAGTAATAAATGTGATGCAGTCAGTAATAAATGTGGAGCAGTCAGTAATAAATTTGATACAGTCAGTAATACATGTGGAGCAGTCAGTAATAAATGTGATACAGTCAGTAATAAATGTGGAGCAGTCAGTAATAAATGTGGAGCAGTCAGTAATAAATGTGGAGCAGTCAGTAATAAATGTGGAGCAATCAGTAATAAATGTGATACAGTCAGTAATAAATTAGGAGCAGTCAGTAATAAATGTGATGCAGTCAGTAATAAATGTGATACAGTCAGTAATAAATGTGGAGCAGTCAGTAATAAATGTGATACAGCCAGTAATAAATGTGGAGCAGTCAGTAATAAATGTGGAGCAGTCAGTAATAAATGTGGAGCAGTCAGTAATAAATGTGATACAGTCAGTAATACATGTGGAGCAGTCAGTAATAAATGTGATACAGTCAGTAATAAATGTGGATTAGTCAGTAATAAATGTGATGCAGTTAGTAATAAATGTGTAGCAGTCAGTAATAAATGTGGAGCAGTCAGTAATAAATGTGATACAGTCAGTAATAAATGTGGAGCAGTCAGTAATAAATGTGGAGCAGTCTGTAATAAATGTGGAGCAGTCAGTAATAAATGTAGAGCAGTCAGTAATAAATGTGATACAGCCAGTAATAAATGTGGACCAGTCAGTAATAAATGTGGAGCAGTCAGTAATAAATGTGATGTAGTCAGTAATAAATGTGATGCAGTCAGTAATAAATGTGGAGCAGTCAGTAATAAATGTGGAGCAGTCAGTAATAAATGTGATGCAGTCAGTAATAAATGTGATGCAGTCAGTAATAAATGTGATACAGTCAGTAATAAATGTGGACCAGTCAGTAATAAATGTGATACAGTCAGTAATAAATGTGGACCAGTCAGTAATAAATGTGATACAGTCAGTAATAAATGTGGAGCAGTCAGTAATAAATGTGGAGCAGTCAGTAATAAATGTGGAGCAGTCAGTAAAAAATGTCTTGCAGTCAGTAATAAATGTGGAGCAGTCAGTAATAAATGTGATGCAGTCAGTAATAAATGTGGAGCAGTCAGTAATAAATGTGATGCAGTCAGTAATAAATGTGGAGCAGTCAGTAATAAATGTGGAGCAGTCAGTAATATATGTGAAGCAGTCAGTAAAAAAAGTGGAGCAGTAAGTAATAAATGTGGAGCAGCCAGTAATAAATGTGATACAGTCCGTTATAAATGTGGAGCAGTCAGTAATAAATGTGATACAGTCAGTAATACATGTGGAGCAGTCCGTAATAAATGTGATACAGTCAGTAATAAATGTGGATTAGTCAGTAATAAATGTAATGTAGTCAGTAATAAATGTGTAGCAGTCAGTAATAAATGTGTAGCAGTCAGTAATAAATGTGATACAGTCAGTAATAAATGTGATGCAGTTAGTAATAAATGTGTAGCAGTCAGTAATAAATGTGGAGCAGTCAGTAATAAATGTGATACAGTCAGTAATAAATGTGGATTAGTCAGTAATAAATGTAATGTAATCAGTAATAAATGTGGAGCAGTCAGTAATAAATGTGGAGCAGTCAGTAATAAATGTGATACAGCCAGTAATAAATGTGGACCAGTCAGTAAGAAATGTGGA
This sequence comes from Engystomops pustulosus, assembly GCF_040894005.1. Lineage (NCBI taxonomy): Eukaryota > Metazoa > Chordata > Amphibia > Anura > Leptodactylidae > Engystomops > Engystomops pustulosus. Next base: position 511,063 of record NC_092417.1, read on the forward strand.
GCAGTCAGTAATAAATGTGATGCAGTCAGTAATAAATGTGGAGCAGTCAGTAATAAATGTGAAGTAGTCAGTAATAAATGTGAAGCAGTTAGTAAAAAAAGTGGAGCAGTAAGTAATAAATGTGGAGCAGTCAGTAATAAATGTGATGTAGTCAGTAATAAATGTGATACAGTCAGTAATAAATGTGGAGCAGTCAGTAATAAATGTGATACAGTCAGCAAAAAATGTGGAGCAGTCAGTAATAAATGTGATACAGTCAGTAATAAATGTGGAGCAGTCAGTAATAAATGTGGAGCAGTCAGTAATTAATGTGATACAGTCAGTAATAAATGTGAAGCAGTCAGTAATAAATGTGATGCAGTTAGTAATAAATGTGGAGCAGTCAGTAATAAATGTGGAGCAGTCAGTAATAAATGTGATACAGTCAGTAATAAATGTGGAGCAGTCAGTAATAAATGTGATGCAGTTAGTAATAAATGTGGAGCAGTCAGTAATAAATGTGAAGTAGTCAATAATAAATGTAATACAGTCAGTAATAAATGTGATGCAGTAAGTAATAAATGTGGAGCAGTCAGTAATAAATGTGGAGCAGTCAGTAATTAATGTGATACAGTCAGTAATAAATGTGATGTAGTCAGTAATAAATGTGATGCAGTCAGTAATAAATGTGGAGCAGTCAGTAATTAATGTGATACAGTCAGTAATAAATGTGAAGCAGTCAGTAATAAATGTGATGCAGTCAGTAATAAATGTGGAGCAGTCAGTAATAAATGTGGAGCAGTCAGTAATAAATGTGATACAGTCAGTAATAAATGTGGAGCAGTCAGTAATAAATGTGATGCAGTTAGTAATAAATGTGGAGCAGTCAGTAATAAATGTGAAGTAGTCAATAATAAATGTAATACAGTCAGTAATAAATGTGATGCAGTAAGTAATAAATGTGGAGCAGTCAGTAATAAATGTGGAGCAGTCAGTAATTAATGTGATACAGTCAGTAATTAATGTGATACAGTCAGTAATAAATGTGAAGCAGTCAGTAATAAATGTGATGCAGTTAGTAATAAATGTGGAGCAGTCAGTAATAAATGTGGAGCAGTCAGTAATAAATGTGAAGCAGTCAGTAATAAATGTGGAGCAGTCAGTAATAAATGTGGAGCAGTCAGTAATAAATGTGATGTAGTCAGTAATAAATGTGGAGCAGTCAGTAATAAATGTGATACAGTCAGTAATAAATGTGATGCAGTCAGTAATAAATGTGATACAGTCATTAATAAATGTGATGCAGTAAGTAATAAATATGGAGCAGTCTGTAATAAATGTGGAGCAGTCAGTAATAAATGTGGAGCAGTCAGTAATAAATGTGATACAGTCAGTAATAAATGTGATGTAGTCAGTAATAAATTAGGAGCAGTCAGTAATAAATGTGATGCAGTCAGTAATAAATGTGTAGCAGTCAGTAATAAATGTGGAGCAGTCAGTAATAAATGTGGAGCAGTCAGTAATAAATGTGATACAGTCAGTGATAAATGTGGAGCAGTCAGTAATAAATGTGATACAGCCAGTAATAAATGTGGAGCAGTCAGTAATAAATGTGATACAGTCAGTAATAAATGTGGAGCAGTCAGTAATAAATGTGATGCAGTTAGTAATAAATGTGGAGCAGTGAGTAATAAATGTGAAGTAGTCAATAATAAATGTGATGCAGTCAGTAATAAATGTGGAGCAGTCAGTAATAAATGTGGAGCAGTCAGTAATAAATGTGGAGCAGTCAGTAATAAATGTGATACAGTCAGTGATAAATGTGGAGCAGTCAGTAATAAATGTGATACAGCCAGTAATAAATGTGGAGCAGTCAGTAATAAATGTGATACAGTCAGTAATAAATGTGGAGCAGTCAGTAATAAATGTGATGCAGTTAGTAATAAATGTGGAGCAGTCAGTAATAAATGTGAAGTAGTCAATAATAAATGTGATGCAGTCAGTAATAAATGTGGAGCAGTCAGTAATAAATGTGATACAGCCAGTAGTAAATGTGGAGCAGTCAGTAATAAATGTGGAGCAGTCAGTAATAAATGTAGAGCAGTCAGTAATAAATGTGATACAGCCAGTAATAAATGTGGAGCAGTCAGTAATAAATGTGGAGCAGTCAGTAAGAAATGTGATACAGCCGGTAATAAATGTGGAGCAGTCAGTAATAAATGTGGAGCAGTCAGTAATAAATGTGGAGCAGTCAGTAATAAATGTGGAGCAGTCAGTAATAAATGTAAAACAGTCAGTAATAAATGTGATACAGCCAGTAAGAAATGTGGAGCAGTCAGTAATAAATGTGGAGCAGTCAGTAAGAAATGTGATACAGCCAGTAATAAATGTGGAGCAGTCAGTAATAAATGTGGAGCAGTCAGTAATAAATGTGATACAGCCAGTAATAAATGTGGAGCAGTCAGTAATAAATGTGGAGCAGTCAGTAATAAATGTAAAACAGTCAGTAATAAATGTGATACAGCCAGTAATAAATGTGGAGCAGTCAGTAATAAATGTGGAGCAGTCAGTAAGAAATGTGATACAGCCAGTAATAAATGTGGAGCAGTCAGTAATAAATGTGGAGCAGTCAGTAATAAATGTGAAGTAGTTAGTAATAAATGTGGAGCAGTCAGTAATAAATGTGATACAGTCAGTAATAAATGTGGAGCAGTCAGTAATAAATGTGATACAGTCAGTAATAAATGTGGAGCAGTCAGTAATAAATGTGATACAGTTAGTAATAAATGTGGAGCAGTCAGTAATAAATGTGGAGCAGTCAGTAATAAATGTGATACAGTCAGTAATAAATGTGGAGCAGTCAGTAATAAATGTGGAGCAGTCAGAAATAAATGTGATACAGTCAGTAATAAATGTGGAGCAGTCAGTAATAAATGTGATACAGTCAGTAATAAATGTGAAGCAGTCAGTAATAAATGTGGAGCAGTCAGTAATAAATGTGATACAGTCAGTAATAAATGTGGAGCAGTCAGTAATAAATGTGATGCAGTCAGTAATAAATGTGGAGCAGTCAGTAATAAATGTGGAACAGTCAGTAATAAATGTGATACAGTCAGTAATAAATGTGGAGCAGTCAGTAATAAATGTGATACAGTCAGTAATAAATGTGAAGTAGTCAATAATAAATGTGATGCAGTCAGTAATAATTGTGGAGCAGTCAGTAATAAATGTGATACAGTCAGTAATAAATGTGGAGCAGTCAGTAATAAATGTGATACAGTCAGTAATAAATGTGCAGCAGTCAGTAATAAATGTGGAGCAGTCAGTAATAAATGTGATGCAGTCAGTAATAAATGTGGAGCAGTCAGTAATAAATGTGATACAGTTAGTGATAAATGTGGAGCAGTCAGTAATAAATGTGATACAGTCAGTAATAAATGTGCAGCAGTGAGTAATAAATGTGGAGCAGTCAGTAATAAATGTGATGCAGTCAGTAATAAATGTGGAGCAGTCAGTAAAAAATGAGATACAGTCAGTAATAAATGTGATGCAGTTAGTAATAAATGTGGAGCAGTCAGTAATAAATGTGAAGCAGTCAGTAATAAATGTGAAGTAGTCAATAATAAATGTGATACAGTCAGTAATAAATGTGAAGTAGTCAATAATAAATGTGATACAGTCAGTAATAAATGTGATGTAGTCAGTGATAAATTAGGAGCAGTCAGTAATAAATGTGATACAGTCAGTAATAAATGTGGAGCAGTCAGTAATAAATGTGATACAGTCAGTAATAAATGTGGAGCATTCAGTAATAAATGTGGAGCAGTCAGTAATAAATGTGGAGCAGTCAGTAATAAATGCGATGCAGTCAGTAATAAATGTGGAGCAGTCAGTAATAAATGTGATACAGCCAGTAATAAATGTGATGCAGTAAGTAATAAATGTGATACAGTCAGTAATAAATGTGATGCAGTCAGTAATAAATGTGGAGCAGTCAGTAATAAATGTGATACAGTCAGTAATAAATGTGATACAGTCAGTAATAAATGTGATACAGTCAGTAATAAATGTGTAGCAGTCAGTAATAAATGTGGAGCAGTCAGTAATAAATGTGATGCAGTCAGTAATAAATGTGGAGCAGTCAGTAATAAATATGAAGCAGTCAGTAATAAATGTGATGCAGTTAGTAATAAATGTGGAGCAGTCAGTAGTAAATGTGATACAGCTAGTAATAAATGTGGAGCAGTCAGTAATAAATGTGATGCAGTCAGTAATAAATGTGGAGCAGTCAGTAATAAATGTGATGCAGTTAGTAATAAATGTGATGTAGTCAGTAATAAATGTGGAGCAGTCAGTAATAAATGTGATACAGTCAGTAATAAATGTGGAGCAGTCAGTAATAAATGTGATGCAGTTAGTAATAAATGTGATGTAGTCAGTAATAAATGTGAAGTAGTCAATAATAAATGCGATGCAGTTAGTAATAAATGTGGAGCAGCCAGTAGTAAATGTGATACAGCCAGTAATAAATGTGGAGCAGTCAGTAATAAATGTGGAGCAGTCAGTAATAAATGTGGAGCAGTCAATAATAAATGTGGAGCAGTCAGTAATAAATGTGGAGCAGTAAGTAATAAATGTGGAGCAGTAAGTAATAAATGTGATACAGTCAGTAATAAATGTGATACAGTCAGTAATAAATGTGAAGCAGTCAGTAATAAATGTGAAGCAGTCAGTAATAAATGTGGAGCAGTCAGTAATAAATGTGGAGCAGTAAGTAATAAATGTGATACAGTCAGTAATAAATGTGATACAGCCAGTAATAAATGTGCTGCAGTTAGTAATAAATGTGGAGCAGTCAGTAATAAATGTGATGCAGTCAGTAATAAATGTGGAGCAGTCAGTAATAAATGTGAAGTAGTCAATAATAAATGTGATACAGTAAGTAATAAATGTGGAGCAGTCAGTAATAAATGTGATACCGTCAGTAATAAATGTGATGCAGTCAGTAATAAATGTGATACAGTCAGTAATAAATGTGGAGCAGTCAGTAATAAATGTGGAGCAGTCAGTAATAAATGTAATACAGTCAGTAATAAATGTGGAGCAGTCAGTAATAAATGTGGAGCAGTCAGTAATAAATGTGGAGCAGTCAGTAATAAATGTGATACAGTCAGTAATAAATGTGGAGCAGTCAGTAATAAATGTGATACAGTCAGTAATAAATGTGTAGCACTCAGTAATAAATGTGATGTAGTCAGTAATAAATTAGGAGCAGTCAGTAATAAATGTGAAACAGTTAGTAATAAATGTGGAGCAGTCAGTAATAAATGTGTAGCAGTCAGTAATAAATGTGATACAGTCAGTAATAAATGTGGAGCAGTCAGTAATAAATGTGATGCAGTCAGTAATAAATGTGGAGCAGTCAGTAATAAATGTGATACAGCCAGTAATAAATGTGGAGCAGTCAGTAATAAATGTGATACAGTCAGTAATAAATGTGGAGCAGTCAGTAATAAATGTGGAGCAGTCAGTAATAAATGTGATACAGTCAGTAATAAATGTGATGCAGTTAGTAATAAATGTGGAGCAGTCAGTAATAAATGTGAAGCAGTCAGTAATAAATGTGAAGTAGTCAATAATAAATGTGATACAGTCAGTAATAAATGTGAAGTAGTCAATAATAAATGTGATACAGTCAGTAATAAATGTGATGTAGTCAGTGATAAATTAGGAGCAGTCAGTAATAAATGTGATACAGTCAGTAATAAATGTGGAGCAGTCAGTAATAAATGTGAAGTAGTCAATAATAAATGTGATACAGTCAGTAATAAATGTGATACAGTCAGTAATAAATGTGAAGTAGTCAATAATAAATGTGATACAGTCAGTAATAAATGTGATGTAGTCAGTAATAAATTAGGAGCAGTCAGTAATAAATGTGAAACAGTTAGTAATAAATGTGGAGCAGTCAGTAATAAATGTGGAGCATTCAGTAATAAATGTGGAGCAGTCAGTAATAAATGTGATGCAGTCAGTAATAAATGTGTAGCAGTCAGTAATAAATGTGTAGCAGTCAGTAATAAATGTGATGCAGTCAGTAATAAATGTGGAGCAGTCAGTAATAAATGTGGAGCAGTCAGTAATAAATGTGATGCAGTCAGTAATAAATGTGGAGCAGTCAGTAATAAATGTGATACAGCCAGTAATAAATGTGATGCAGTAAGTAATAAATGTGGAGCAGTCAGTAATAAATGTGATGCAGTCAGTAATAAATGTGGAGCAGTCAGTAATAAATGTGGAGCAGTCAGTAATAAATGTGATACAGTCAGTAATAAATGTGATACAGTCAGTAATAAATGTGATACAGTCAGTAATAAATGTGATGCAGTCAGTAATAAATGTGATGCAGTAAGTAATAAATGTGGAGCAGTCAGTAATAAATGTGATGTAGTCAGTAATAAATGTGGAGCAGTCAGTAATAAATGTGATACAGTCAGTAATAAATGTGTAGCAGTCAGTAATAAATGTGGAGCAGTCAGTAATAAATGTGATGTAGTCAGTAATAAATGTGGAGCAGTCAGTAATAAATGTGATACAGTCAGTAATAAATGTGATGCAGTCAGTAATAAATGTGATACAGTCATTAATAAATGTGATGCAGTAAGTAATAAATATGGAGCAGTCTGTAATAAATGTGGAGCAGTCAGTAATAAATGTGGAGCAGTCAGTAATAAATGTGATACAGTCAGTAATAAATGTGATGTAGTCAGTAATAAATTAGGAGCAGTCAGTAATAAATGTGATGCAGTCAGTAATAAATGTGTAGCAGTCAGTAATAAATGTGGAGCAGTCAGTAATAAATGTGGAGCAGTCAGTAATAAATGTGATACAGTCAGTGATAAATGTGGAGCAGTCAGTAATAAATGTGATACAGCCAGTAATAAATGTGGAGCAGTCAGTAATAAATGTGATACAGTCAGTAATAAATGTGGAGCAGTCAGTAATAAATGTGATGCAGTTAGTAATAAATGTGGAGCAGTGAGTAATAAATGTGAAGTAGTCAATAATAAATGTGATGCAGTCAGTAATAAATGTGGAGCAGTCAGTAATAAATGTGGAGCAGTCAGTAATAAATGTGGAGCAGTCAGTAATAAATGTGATACAGTCAGTGATAAATGTGGAGCAGTCAGTAATAAATGTGATACAGCCAGTAATAAATGTGGAGCAGTCAGTAATAAATGTGATGCAGTTAGTAATAAATGTGGAGCAGTCAGTAATAAATGTGAAGTAGTCAATAATAAATGTGATGCAGTCAGTAATAAATGTGGAGCAGTCAGTAATAAATGTGATACAGCCAGTAGTAAATGTGGAGCAGTCAGTAATAAATGTGGAGCAGTCAGTAATAAATGTAGAGCAGTCAGTAATAAATGTGATACAGCCAGTAATAAATGTGGAGCAGTCAGTAATAAATGTGGAGCAGTCAGTAAGAAATGTGATACAGCCAGTAATAAATGTGGAGCAGTCAGTAATAAATGTGGAGCAGTCAGTAATAAATGTGGAGCAGTCAGTAATAAATGTGGAGCAGTCAGTAATAAATGTGGAGCAGTCAGTAATAAATGTAAAACAGTCAGTAATAAATGTGATACAGCCAGTAAGAAATGTGGAGCAGTCAGTAATAAATGTGGAGCAGTCAGTAAGAAATGTGATACAGCCAGTAATAAATGTGGAGCAGTCAGTAATAAATGTGGAGCAGTCAGTAATAAATGTGATACAGCCAGTAATAAATGTGGAGCAGTCAGTAATAAATGTGGAGCAGTCAGTAATAAATGTAAAACAGTCAGTAATAAATGTGATACAGCCAGTAATAAATGTGGAGCAGTCAGTAATAAATGTGGAGCAGTCAGTAATAAATGTGATACAGTCAGTAATAAATGTGAAGTAGTTAGTAATAAATGTGGAGCAGTCAGTAATAAATGTGAAGTAGTTAGTAATAAATGTGGAGCAGTCAGTAATAAATGTGATACAGTCAGTAATAAATGTGGAGCAGTCAGTAATAAATGTGATACAGTCAGTAATAAATGTGGAGCAGTCAGTAATAAATGTGATACAGTTAGTAATAAATGTGGAGCAGTCAGTAATAAATGTGGAGCAGTCAGTAATAAATGTGATACAGTCAGTAATAAATGTGGAGCAGTCAGTAATAAATGTGGAGCAGTCAGAAATAAATGTGATACAGTCAGTAATAAATGTGGAGCAGTCAGTAATAAATGTGATACAGTCAGTAATAAATGTGAAGCAGTCAGTAATAAATGTGGAGCAGTCAGTAATAAATGTGATACAGTCAGTAATAAATGTGGAGCAGTCAGTAATAAATGTGATGCAGTCAGTAATAAATGTGGAGCAGTCAGTAATAAATGTGGAACAGTCAGTAATAAATGTGATACAGTCAGTAATAAATGTGGAGCAGTCAGTAATAAATGTGATACAGTCAGTAATAAATGTGAAGTAGTCAATAATAAATGTGATGCAGTCAGTAATAATTGTGGAGCAGTCAGTAATAAATGTGATACAGTCAGTAATAAATGTGGAGCAGTCAGTAATAAATGTGATACAGTCAGTAATAAATGTGCAGCAGTCAGTAATAAATGTGGAGCAGTCAGTAATAAATGTGATGCAGTCAGTAATAAATGTGGAGCAGTCAGTAATAAATGTTATACAGTTAGTGATAAATGTGGAGCAGTCAGTAATAAATGTGATACAGTCAGTAATAAATGTGCAGCAGTGAGTAATAAATGTGGAGCAGTCAGTAATAAATGTGATGCAGTCAGTAATAAATGTGGAGCAGTCAGTAAAAAATGTGATACAGTCAGTAATAAATGTGATGCAGTTAGTAATAAATGTGGAGCAGTCAGTAATAAATGTGAAGCAGTCAGTAATAAATGTGAAGTAGTCAATAATAAATGTGATACAGTCAGTAATAAATGTGAAATAGTCAATAATAAATGTGATACAGTCAGTAATAAATGTGATGTAGTCAGTGATAAATTAGGAGCAGTCAGTAATAAATGTGATACAGTCAGTAATAAATGTGGAGCAGTCAGTAATAAATGTGATACAGTCAGTAATAAATGTGGAGCATTCAGTAATAAATGTGGAGCAGTCAGTAATAAATATGATGCAGTCAGTAATAAATGTGTAGCAGTCAGTAATAAATGTGTAGCAGTCAGTAATAAATGTGATGCAGTCAGTAATAAATGTGGAGCAGTCAGTAATAAATGTGGAGCAGTCAGTAATAAATGCGATGCAGTCAGTAATAAATGTGGAGCAGTCAGTAATAAATGTGATACAGCCAGTAATAAATGTGATGCAGTAAGTAATAAATGTGATACAGTCAGTAATAAATGTGATGCAGTCAGTAATAAATGTGGAGCAGTCAGTAATAAATGTGGAGCAGTCAGTAATAAATGTGATACAGTCAGTAATAAATGTGATACAGTCAGTAATAAATGTGATACAGTCAGTAATAAATGTGTAGCAGTCAGTAATAAATGTGGAGCAGTCAGTAATAAATGTGATGCAGTCAGTAATAAATGTGGAGCAGTCAGTAATAAATATGGAGCAGTCAGTAATAAATGTGATGCAGTTAGTAATAAATGTGGAGCAGTCAGTAGTAAATGTGATACAGCTAGTAATAAATGTGGAGCAGTCAGTAATAAATGTGATGCAGTCAGTAATAAATGTGGAGCAGTCAGTAATAAATGTGGAGCAGTCAGTAATAAATGTGATGCAGTTAGTAATAAATGTGATGTAGTCAGTAATAAATGTGAAGTAGTCAATAATAAATGCGATGCAGTTAGTAATAAATGTGGAGCAGTCAGTAGTAAATGTGATACAGCCAGTAATAAATGTGGAGCAGTCAGTAATAAATGTGGAGCAGTCAGTAATAAATGTGGAGCAGTCAATAATAAATGTGGAGCAGTCAGTAATAAATGTGGAGCAGTAAGTAATAAATGTGGAGCAGTAAGTAATAAATGTGATACAGTCAGTAATAAATGTGATACAGTCAGTAATAAATGTGAAGCAGTCAGTAATAAATGTGAAGCAGTCAGTAATAAATGTGGAGCAGTCAGTAATAAATGTGGAGCAGTAAGTAATAAATGTGATACAGTCAGTAATAAATGTGATACAGCCAGTAATAAATGTGCTGCAGTTAGTAATAAATGTGGAGCAGTCAGTAATAAATGTGATGCAGTCAGTAATAAATGTGGAGCAGTCAGTAATAAATGTGAAGTAGTCAATAATAAATGTGATACAGTAAGTAATAAATGTGGAGCAGTCAGTAATAAATGTGATACCGTCAGTAATAAATGTGATGCAGTCAGTAATAAATGTGATACAGTCAGTAATAAATGTGGAGCAGTCAGTAATAAATGTGGAGCAGTCAGTAATAAATGTAATACAGTCAGTAATAAATGTGGAGCAGTCAGTAATAAATGTGGAGCAGTCAGTAATAAATGTGGAGCAGTCAGTAATAAATGTGATACAGTCAGTAATAAATGTGGAGCAGTCAGTAATAAATGTGATACAGTCAGTAATAAATGTGTAGCACTCAGTAATAAATGTGATGTAGTCAGTAATAAATTAGGAGCAGTCAGTAATAAATGTGAAACAGTTAGTAATAAATGTGGAGCAGTCAGTAATAAATGTGTAGCAGTCAGTAATAAATGTGATACAGTCAGTAATAAATGTGGAGCAGTCAGTAATAAATGTGATGCAGTCAGTAATAAATGTGGAGCAGTCAGTAATAAATGTGATACAGCCAGTAATAAATGTGGAGCAGTCAGTAATAAATGTGATACAGTCAGTAATAAATGTGGAGCAGTCAGTAATAAATGTGGAGCAGTCAGTAATAAATGTGATACAGTCAGTAATAAATGTGATGCAGTTAGTAATAAATGTGGAGCAGTCAGTAATAAATGTGAAGCAGTCAGTAATAAATGTGAAGTAGTCAATAATAAATGTGATACAGTCAGTAATAAATGTGAAGTAGTCAATAATAAATGTAATACAGTCAGTAATAAATGTGATGTAGTCAGTGATAAATTAGGAGCAGTCAGTAATAAATGTGATACAGTCAGTAATAAATGTGGAGCAGTCAGTAATAAATGTGAAGTAGTCAATAATAAATGTGATACAGTCAGTAATAAATGTGATACAGCCAGTAATAAATGTGATGTAGTCAGTGATAAATTAGGAGCAGTCAGTAATAAATGTAATGTAGTCAGTAATAAATGTGGAGCAGTCAGTAATAAATGTGATACAGTCAGTAATAAATGTGGAGCAGTCAGTAATAAATGTGATGCAGTCAGTAATAAATGTGGAGCATTCAGTAATAAATGTGGAGCAGTCAGTAATAAATGTGATGCAGTCAGTAATAAATGTGTAGCAGTCAGTAATAAATGTGTAGCAGTCAGTAATAAATGTGATGCAGTCAGTAATAAATGTGGAGCAGTCAGTAATAAATGTGGAGCAGTCAGTAATAAATGTGATGCAGTCAGTAATAAATGTGGAGCAGTCAGTAATAAATGTGATACAGCCAGTAATAAATGTGATGCAGTAAGTAATAAATGTGGAGCAGTCAGTAATAAATGTGATGCAGTCAGTAATAAATGTGGAGCAGTCAGTAATAAATGTGGAGCAGTCAGTAATAAATGTGATACAGTCAGTAATAAATGTGATACAGTCAGTAATAAATGTGATACAGTCAGTAATAAATGTGTAGCAGTCAGTAATAAATGTGGAGCAGTCAGTAATAAATGTGATGCAGTCAGTAATAAATGTGGAGCAGTCAGTAATAAATATGGAGCAGTCAGTAATAAATGTGATGCAGTTAGTAATAAATGTGGAGCAGTCAGTAGTAAATGTGATACAGCTAGTAATAAATGTGGAGCAGTCAGTAATAAATGTGATGCAGTCAGTAATAAATGTGGAGCAGTCAGTAATAAATGTGGAGCAGTCAGTAATAAATGTGATGCAGTTAGTAATAAATGTGATGTAGTCAGTAATAAATGTGAAGTAGTCAATAATAAATGCGATGCAGTCAGTAATAAATGTGTAGCAGTCAGTAATAAATGTGATGCAGTCAGTAATAAATGTGGAGCAGTCAGTAATAAATGTGGAGCAGTCAGTAATAAATGTGATGCAGTTAGTAATAAATGTGGAGCAGTCAGTAATAAATGTGATGCAGTTAGTAATAAATGTGGAGCAGTCAGTAGTAAATGTGATACAGCCAGTAATAAATGTGGAGCAGTCATTAATAAATGTGGAGCAGTCAGTAATAAATGTGAAGTAGTCAATAATAAATGCGATGCAGTTAGTAATAAATGTGGAGCAGTCAGTAGTAAATGTGATACAGCCAGTAATAAATGTGGAGCAGTCAGTAATAAATGTGGAGCAGTCAGTAATAAATGTGGAGCAGTCAATAATAAATGTGGAGCAGTCAGTAATAAATGTGGAGCAGTAAGTAATAAATGTGGAGCAGTAAGTAATAAATGTGATACAGTCAGTAATAAATGTGATACAGTCAGTAATAAATGTGATACAGTCAGTAATAAATGTGAAGCAGTCAGTAATAAATGTGAAGCAGTCAGTAATAAATGTGGAGCAGTCAGTAATAAATGTGGAGCAGTCAGTAATAAATGTGGAGCAGTAAGTAATAAATGTGATACAGTCAGTAATAAATGTGATACAGCCAGTAATAAATGTGCTGCAGTTAGTAATAAATGTGGAGCAGTCAGTAATAAATGTGATGCAGTCAGAAATAAATGTGGAGCAGTCAGTAATAAATGTGAAGTAGTCAATAATAAATGTGATACAGTAAGTAATAAATGTGGAGCAGTCAGTAATAAATGTGATACCGTCAGTAATAAATGTGGAGCAGTCAGTAATAAATGTAATACAGTCAGTAATAAATGTGGAGCAGTCAGTAATAAATGTGGAGCAGTCAGTAATAAATGTAATACAGTCAGTAATAAATGTGGAGCAGTCAGTAATAAATGTGGAGCAGTCAGTAATAAATGTGGAGCAGTCAGTAATAAATGTGATACAGTCAGTAATAAATGTGGAGCAGTCAGTAATAAATGTGATACAGTCAGTAATAAATGTGTAGCACTCAGTAATAAATGTGATGTAGTCAGCAATAAATTAGGAGCAGTCAGTAATAAATGTGAAACAGTTAGTAATAAATGTGGAGCAGTCAGTAATAAATGTGTAGCAGTCAGTAATAAATGTGATACAGTCAGTAATAAATGTGGAGCAGTCAGTAATAAATGTGATGCAGTCAGTAATAAATGTGGAGCAGTCAGTAATAAATGTGATACAGCCAGTAATAAATGTGATGCAGTCAGTAATAAATGTGATGCAGTCAGTAATAAATGTGGAGCAGTCAGTAATAAATGTGATACAGCCAGTAATAAATGTGGAGCAGTCAGTAATAAATGTGATACAGTCAGTAATAAATGTGGAGCAGTCAGTAATAAATGTGGAGCAGTCAGTAATAAATGTGATACAGTCAGTAATAAATGTGGAGCAGTCAGTAATAAATGTGATACAGTCAGTAATAAATGTGGAGCAGTCAGTAATAAATGTGATACAGTCAGTAATAAATGTGGAGCAGTCAGTAATAAATGTGGAGCAGTCAGTAATAAATGTGATACAGTCAGTAATAAATGTGGAGCAGTCAGTAATAAATGTGATGCAGTCAGTAATAAATGTGAAGCAGTCAGTAATAAATGTGGAGCAGTCAGTAATAAATGTGAAGCAGTCAGTAATAAATGTGATGTAGTCAGTAATAAATGTGATGTAGTCAGTAATAAATGTGATGCAGTTAGTAATAAATGTGATACAGTCAGTAATAAATGTGGAGCAGTCAGTAATAAATGTGATGCAGCCAGTAATAAATGTGGAGCAGTCAGTAATAAATGTGGAGCAGTCAGTAATAAATGTGATACAGTCAGTAATAAATGTGGAGCAGTCAGAAAAAATTTGGAGCAGTCAGTAATAAATGTGATGTAGTCAGTAATAAATGTGATACAGTCAGTAATAAATGTGGAGCAGTCAGTAATAAATGTGATACAGTCAGTAATAAATGTGATACAGTCAGTAATAAATGTGGAGCAGTCAGAAAAAATTTGGAGCAGTCAGTAATAAATGTGATACAGTCAGTAATAAATGTGGAGCAGTCAGTAATAAATGTGATACAGTCAGTAATAAATGTGGAGCAGTCAGTAATAAATGTGGAGCAGTCAGTAATAAATGTGATACAGTCAGTAATAAATGTGGAGCAGTCAGTAATAAATGTGATGTAGTTAGTAATAAATGTGTAGCAGTCAGTAATAAATGTGATACAGCCAGTAATAAATGTGGAGCAGTCAGTAATAAATGTGATACAGTCAGTAATAAATGTGTAGCAGTCAGTAATAAATGTGATGCAGTCAGTAATAAATGTGGAGCAGTCAGTAATAAATGTGATACAGTCAGTAATAAATGTGTAGCAGTCAGTAATAAATGTGATGCAGTCAGTAATAAATGTGGAGCAGTCAGTAATAAATGTGATACAGCCAGTAATAAATGTGGAATAGTCAGTAATAAATGTGATACAGTCAGTAATAAATGTGTAGCAGTCAGTAATAAATGTGATGCAGTCAGTAATAAATGTGGAGCAGTCAGTAATACATGTGATACAGTCAGTAATAAATGTGGAGCAGTCAGTAATAAATGTGATACAGTCAGTAATAAATGTGGAGCAGTCAGTAATAAATGTGATGTAGTTAGTAATAAATGTGTAGCAGTCACTAATAAATGTGATACAGCCAGTAATAAATGTGGAGCAGTCGGTAATAAATGTGATACAGTCAGTAATAAATGTGGAGCAGTCAGTAATAAATGTGAAGCAGTCAGTAATAAATGTGATACAGTCTGTAATAAATGTGATACAGTCAGTTATAAATGTGGAGCAGTCAGTAAAAAAATGTGGAGCAGTCAGTAATACATGTAGAGCAGTAAGTAATAAATGTGATACAGCCAGTAATAAATGTGGAGCAGTCAGTAATAAATTTGGAGCAGTCAGTAATAAATGTTATGCAGTCAGTAATAAATGTGATACAGTCAGTAATAAATTTGGAGCAGTCAGTAATAAATGTGATACAGTCAGTAATAAATATGATACAGTCAGTAATAAATTTGGAGCAGTAAGTAATAAATGTGATGCAGTCAGTAATAAATGTGAAGCAGTCATTAATAATTTTGATGCAGTCAGTAATAAATGTGGAGCAGTCAGTAATAAATGTGATGCAGTCAGTAATAAATGTGGAGCAGTCAGTAATAAATGTCGATCAGTCAGTAATAAATGAGATGCAGTCAGTAATAAATGTGAAGCAGTCAGTAATAAATGTGAAGCAGTCAGTAATAAATGTGGAGCAGTCAGTAATAAATGTAATACAGCCAGTAATAAATGTGGAGCAGTCAGTAATATATGTGGAGCAGTCAGAAAAAATTTGGAGCAGTCAGTAATAAATGTGATACAGTCAGTAATAAATGTGGAGCAGTCAGTAATAAATGTGATACAGTCAGTAATAAATGTGGAGCAGTCAGTAATAAATGTGGAACAGTCAGTAATAAATGTGGAGCAGTCAGTAATAAATGTGATGCAGTTAGTAATAAATGTGGAGCAGTCAGTAATAAATGTGAAGTAGTCAATAATAAATGTGATGCAGTCAGTAATAAATGTGATGCAGTCAGTAATAAATGTGGAGCAGTCAGTAATAAATGTTATGCAGTCAGTAATAAATGTGATGCAGTCAGTAATAAATGTGGAGCAGTCAGTAATAAATGTGATACAGTCAGTAATAAATGTGGAGCAGTCAGTAATAAATGTTATGCAGTCAGTAATAAATGTGATACAGTCAGTAATAAATTTGGAGCAGTCAGTAATAAATGTGATACAGTCAGTAATAAATATGATACAGTCAGTAATAAATTTGGAGCAGTAAGTAATAAATGTGATGCAGTCAGTAATAAATGTGAAGCAGTCATTAATAATTTTGATGCAGTCAGTAATAAATGTGGAGCAGTCAGTAATAAATGTGATGCAGTCAGTAATAAATGTGGAGCAGTCAGAAATAAATGTCGATCAGTCAGTAATAAATGAGATGCAGTCAGTAATAAATGTGAAGCAGTCAGTAATAAATGTGAAGCAGTCAGTAATAAATGTGGAGCAGTCAGTAATAAATGTAATACAGCCAGTAATAAATGTGGAGCAGTCAGTAATATATGTGGAGCAGTCAGAAAAAATTTGGAGCAGTCAGTAATAAATGTGATACAGTCAGTAATAAATGTGGAGCAGTCAGTAATAAATGTGATACAGTCAGTAATAAATGTGGAGCAGTCAGTAATAAATGTGATGTAGTCAGTAATAAATGTGTAGCAGTCAGTAATAAATGTGATGCAGTCAGTAATAAATGTGTAGCAGTCACTAATAAATGTGATACAGTCAGTAATAAATGTGGAGCAGTCAGTAAAAATGTGGAGCAGTTAGTAATAAAAGTGATATAGTCATTAATAAATGTGGAGCAGTCAGTAATAAATGTGAAGCAGTCAGTAATAAATGTGGAGCAGTCAGTAATAAATGTGAAGCAGTCAGTAATAAATGTGATACAGTCAGTAATAAATGTGAAACAGTCAGTAATAAATGTGGAGCAGTCAGTAATAAATGTGATACAGTCAGTAATAAATGTGATGTAGTCAGTAATAAATGTGGAGCAGTCAGTAATAAATGTGATGTAGTCAGTAATAAATGTGGAGCAGTCAGTAATAAATGTGGAGCAGTCAGTAATAAATGTGGAGCAGTCAGTAATAAATGTGATACAGTCAGTAATAAATGTGGAGCAGTCAGTAATAAATGTGGAGCAGTCAGTAATAAATGTGAAGTAGTCAATAATAAATGTGATACAGTCAGTAATAAATGTGATGCAGTCAGTAATAAATGTGGAGCAGTCAGTAATAAATGTTATGCAGTCAGTAATAAATGTGATACAGTCAGTAATAAATGTGATGCAGTAAGTAATAAATGTGAAGTAGTCAGTAATAAATGTGAAGCAGTCAGTAATAAAAGTGATACAGTCAGTAATACATGTGGAGCAGTCAGTAATAAATGTGATACAGTCAGTAATAAATGTGGAGCAGTCTGTAAAAAATGTGATACAGTCAGTAATAAATTTGGAGCAGTCAGTAATAAATGTGGAGCAGTCAGTAATAAATTTGGAGCAGTCAGTAATAAATGTGATGCAGTCAGTAATAAATGTGGAGCAGTCAGTAATAAATGTGATACAGCCAGTAATAAATGTGGAGCAGTCAGTAATAAATGTGGAGCAGTCAGTAATAAATGTGATACAGTCAGTAATAAATGTGATGCAGTAAGTAATAAATGTGAAGCAGTCAGTAAAAAAAGTGGAGCAGTAAGTAATAAATGTGGAGCAGTCAGTAATAAAAGTGATACAGTCAGTAATACATGTGGAGAAGTCAGTAATAAATGTGATACAGTCAGTAATAAATTTGGAGCAGTCAGTAATAAATGTGATACAGTCAATAATAAATGTGATACAGTCAGTAATAAATTTGGAGCAGTAAGTAATAAATGTGATGCAGTCAGTAATAAATGTGAAGCAGTCATTAATAATTTTGATGCAGTCAGTAATAAATGAGAAGCAGTCAGTAATAAATGTGATGCAGTCAGTAATAAATGTGGAGCAGTCAGTAATAAATGTGGAGCAGTCAGTAATAAATGAGAAGCAGTCAGTAATAAATGTGATACAGTCAGTAATAAATGTGATACAGTCAGTAATAAATGAGAAGCAGTCAGTAATAAATGTGATGCAGTCAGTAATAAATGTGGAGCAGTCAGTAATAAATGTGGAGCAGTCAGTAATAAATGAGAAGCAGTCAGTAATAAATATAATACAGTCAGTAATAAATGTGATACAGTCAGTAATAAATAAGATGTAGTCAGTAATAAATGTGATACAGCCAGTAATAAATGTGGAGCAGTCAGTAAAATATGTGGAGCAGTCAGAAAAAATTTGGAGCAGTCAGTAATAAATGTGATACAGTCAGTAATAAATGTAGAGCAGTCAGTAATAAATGTGATACAGTCAGTAATAAATGTGGAGCAGTCAGTAATAAATGTGATGTAGTCAGTAATAAATGTGTAGCAGTCAGTAATAAATGTGATACAGTCAGTAATAAATGTGGTGCAGTCAGTAATAAATGTGGAGCAGTCAGTAATAAATGTGGAGCAATCAGTAATAAATGTGATACAGTCAGTAATAAATTAGGAGCAGTCAGTAATAAATGTGATACAGTCAGTAATAAATGTGAAGCAGTCAGTAATAAATGTGTAGCAGTCAGTAATAAATGTGGAGCAGTCAGTAATAAATGTGGAGCAGTCAATAATAAATGTGGAGCAGTCAGTAATAAATGTGATACAGTCAGTAATAAATATGGAGCAGTCAGTAATAAATGTGATGCAGTTAGTAATAAATGTGGAGCAGTCATTGATAAATGTGATGCAGTAAGTAATAAATGTGGAGCAGTGAGTAATAAATGTGAAGCAGTCAGTAAAAAAAGTGGAGCAGTATGTAATAAATGTGGAGCAGTCAATAATAAATGTGATGCAGTCAGTAATAAATGTGGAGCAGTCAGTAATAAATGTGATGCAGTAAGTAATAAATGTGGAGCAGTCAGTAATAAATGTGGAGCAGTCAGTAATAAATGTGATGCAGTCAGTAATAAATGTGGAGCAGTCAGTAATAAATGTGATACAGTCAGTAATAAATGTGGAGCAGTCAGTAATAAATGTGATGCAGTTAGTAATAAATGTGGAGCAGTCATTAATAAATGTGATGCAGTCAGTAATAAATGTGGAGCAGTCAGTAATAAATGTGGAGCAGTCAGTAATAAATGTGATACAGTCAGTAATAAATGTGGAGCAGTCAGTAATAAATGTGATACAGTCAGTAATAAATGTGGAGCAGTCAGTAATAAATGTGATACAGTCAGTAATAAATGTGATACAGTCAGTAATAAATGTGAAGTAGTCAGTAATAAATGTGAAGCAGTCAGTAAAAAAAGTGGAGCAGTATGTAATAAATGTGGAGCAGTCAGTAATAAATGTGAAGTAGTCAATAATAAATGTGATGCAGTCAGTAATAAATGTGAAGCAGTCAGTAAAAAAAGTGGAGCAGTATGTAATAAATGTGGAGCAGTCAGTAATAAATGTGATACAGTCAGTAATAAATGTGATGCAGTCAGTAATAAATGTGATGCAGTAAGTAATAAATGTGGAGCAGTCAGTAATAAATGTGATGCAGTCAGTAATAAATGTGATACAGTCAGTAATAAATGTGGAGCAGTCAGTAATAAATGTGGAGCAGTCAGTAATAAATGTGATACAGTCAGTAATAAATGTGGAGCAGTCAGTAATAAATGTGGAGCAGTCAGTAATAAATGTGGAGCAGTCAGTAATAAATGTGATACAGTCAGTAATAAATGTGGAGCAGTCAGTAATAAATGTGATACAGTCAGTAATAAATGTGGAGCAGTCAGTAATAAATGTGATACAGTCAGTAATAAATGTGGAGCAGTCAGTAATAAATGTGGAGCAGTCAGTAATAAATGTGGAGCAGTCAGTAATAAATGTGATACAGTCAGTAATAAATGTGGAGCAGTCAGTAATAAATGTGGAGCAGTCAGTAATAAATGTGATACAGTCAGTAATAAATGTGGAGCAGTCAGTAATAAATGTGATACAGTCAGTAATAAATGTGATGCAGTCAGTAATAAATGTGATGCAGTTAGTAATAAATGTGGAGCAGTCAGTAATAAATGTGGAGCAGTCAGTAATAAATGTGATGCAGTCAGTAATAAATGTGATGCAGTCAGTAATAAATGTGGAGCAGTCAGTAATAAATGTAATACAGCTAGTAATAAATGTGGAGTAGTCAGTAATAAATGTGATACAGTCAGTAATAAATGTGGAGCAGTCAGTAATAAATGTGATGCAGTAAGTAATAAATGTGAAGCAGTCAGTAAAAAAAGTGGAGCAGTAAGTAATAAATGTGGAGCAGTCAGTAATAAATGTGAAGTAGTCAATAATAAATGTGATGCAGTCAGTAATAAATGTGGAGCAGTCAGTAATAAATGTGGAGCAGTCAGTAATAAATGTGATGCAGTAAGTAATAAATGTGAAGTAGTAAGTAATAAATGTGGAGCAGTCAGTAAAAAAAGTGGAGCAGTAAGTAATAAATGTGGAGCAGTCAGTAATAAATGTGGAGCAGCCAGTAATAAATGTGATACAGTCCGTAATAAATGTGGAGCAGTCAGTAATAAATTTGATACAGTCAGTAATACATGTGGAGCAGTCAGTAATAAATGTGAAGCAGTCAGTAAAAAAAGTGGAGCAGTAAGTAAAAAATGTGGAGCAGTCAGTAATAAACGTGGAGCAGTCAGTAATAAATGTGATACAGTCAGTAATAAATGTGGAGCAGTCAGTAATAAATGTGATACAGTCAGTAATAAATGTGGAGCAGTCAGTAATAAATGTGGAGCAGTCAGTAATAAAAGTGGAGCAGTCAGTAATAAATGTGATACAGTCAGTAATAAATGTGGAGCAGTCAGTAATAAATGTAATGCAGTTAGTAATAAATGTGGAGCAGTCAGTAATAAATGTGAAGTAGTCAATAATAAATGTGATGCAGTCAGTAATAAATGTGGAGCAGTCAGTAATAAATGTGAAGTAGTCAATAATAAATGTGATACAGTAAGTAATAAATGTGATGCAGTCAGTAATAAATGTGGAGCAGTCAGTAATAAATGTGATACAGTCAGTAATAAATGTGGAGCAGTCAGTAATAAATGTGATACAGTCAGTAATAAATGTGTAGCACTCAGTAATAAATGTGATGCAGTCAGTAATAAATGTGATACAGTCAGTAATAAATGTGATACAGTCAGTGATAAATGTGGAGCAGTCAGTAATAAATGTGATACAGCCAGTAATAAATGTGATACAGTCAGTAATAAATGTGATACAGTCAGTGATAAATGTGGAGCAGTCAGTAATTATGTGATGCAGTCAGTAATAAATGTGATACAGTCAGTAAAAATGTGGAGCAGTCAGTAATAAATGTGGAGCAGTCAGTAATAAATGTGAAGTAGTCAATAATAAATGTGATACAGTCAGTAATAAATGTGATACAGTCAGTAATAAATGTGGTGCAGTCAGTAATAAATGTGGTGCAGTCAGTAATAAATGTGGAGCAGTTAGTAATAAATGTGAAGTAGTCAGTAATAAATGTGATACAGTCAGTAATAAATGTGATACAGTCAGTAATAAATGTGGTGCAGTCAGTAATAAATGTGATATAGTCAGTAGTAAATGTGGAGCAGTCAGTAATAAATGTGGAGCAATCAGTAATAAATGTGATACAGTCAGTAATAAATTAGGAGCAGTCAGTAATAAATGTGATGCAGTCAGTAATAAATGTGTAGCAGTCAGTAATAAATGTGATACAGCCAGTAATAAATGTGGAGCAGTCAGTAATAAATGTGATACAGCCAGTAATAAATGTGGAGCAGTCAGTAATAAATGTGGAGCAGTCAGTAATAAATGTGATACAGTCAGTAATAAATGTGGAGCAGTCAGTAAAAAATGTGGAGCAGTCAGTAATAAATGAGAAGCAGTCAGTAACAAATGTGATACAGTCAGTAATAAATGTGGAGCAGTCAGAAAAAATTTGGAGCAGTCAGTAATAAATGTGATACAGTCAGTAATAAATGTGATGTAGTCAGTAATAAATGTGTAGCAGTCAGTAATAAATGTGATGCAGTCAGTAATAAATGTGTAGCAGTCACTAATAAATGTGATACAGTCAGTAATAAATAAAGAGCAGTCAGTAATAAATGTGGAGCAGTCATTAATAAATGTGGAGCAGTCAGTAATAAATGTGGAGCAGTCAGTAATAAATGTGATACAGTCAGTAATAAATGTGGAGCAGTCAGTAATAAATGTGATGTAGTCAGTAATAAATGTGGAGCAGTCAGTAATAAATGTGATACAGTCAGTAATAAATGTGGAGCAGTTAGTAAAAATGTGGAGCAGTTAGTAATAAAAGTGATATAGTCATTAATAAATGTGATGCAGTCAGTAATAAATGTGAAGCACTCAGTAATAAATGTGGAGCAGTTTGTAATAAATGTGATACAGTCAGTTATAAATGTGGAGCAGTCAGTAAAAAAATGTGGAGCAGTCAGTAATAAATGTAGAGCAGTCAGTAATAAATGTGATACAGCCAGTAATAAATGTGGAGCAGTCAGTAATAAATTTGGAGCAGTCAGTAATAAATGTGATGCAGTCAGTAATAAATGTGGAGCAGTCAGTAATAAATGTGATACAGTCAGTAATAAATGTGAAACAGTCAGTAATAAATGTGATACAGCCATTAATAAATGTGCAGCAGTCAGTAATAAATGTGATACAGTCAGTAATAAATGTGGAGCAGTCAGTAATAAATGTGATACAGTCAGTAATAAATGTTATGCAGTCAGTAATAAATGTGGAGCAGTCAGTAATAAATGTGGAGCAATCAGTGATAAATGTGATACAGTCAGTAATAAATTAGGAGCAGTCAGTAATAAATGTGATGCAGTCAGTAATAAATGTGTAGCAGTCAGTAATAAATGTGGAGCAGTCAGTAATAAATGTGATACAGTCAGTAATAAATATGGAGCAGTCAGTAATAAATGTGATACAGCCAGTAATAAATGTGGAGCAGTCAGTAATAAATGTGATACAGCCAGTAATAAATGTGGAGCAGTCAGTAATAAATGTGATACAGTCAGTAATAAATGTGGAGCAGTCAGTAAAAATGTGGAGCAGTTAGTAATAAAAGTGATATAGTCATTAATAAATGTGGAGCAGTCGGTAATAAATGTGAAGCAGTCAGTAATAAATGTGGAGCAGTCAGTAATAAATGTGAAGCAGTCAGTAATAAATGTGATACAGTCAGTAATAAATGTGGAGCAGTCAGTAATAAATGTGATACAGTCAGTAATAAATGTGTAGCACTCAGTAATAAATGTGATGTAGTCAGTAATAAATGTGGAGCAGTCAGTAATAAATGTGGAGCAGTCAGTAATAAATGTGGAGCAGTCAGTAATAAATGTGATACAGTCAGTAATAAATGTGGAGCAGTCAGTAATAAATGTGAAGCAGTCAGTAATAAATGTGAAGTAGTCAATAATAAATGTGATACAGTCAGTAATAAATGTGATGCAGTCAGTAATAAATGTGGAGCAGTCAGTAATAAATGTTATGCAGTCAGTAATAAATGTGATACAGTCAGTAATAAATGTGATGCAGTAAGTAATAAATGTGAAGTAGTCAGTAATAAATGTGAAGCAGTCAGTAATAAAAGTGATACAGTCAGTAATACATGTGGAGCAGTCAGTAATAAATGTGATACAGTCAGTAATAAATGTGGAGCAGTCAGTAATAAATGTGATGCAGTCAGTAATAAATGTGGAGCAGTCAGTAATAAATGTGATGCAGTCAGTAATAAATGTGGAGCAGTCAGTAATAAATGTGATACAGCCAGTAATAAATGTGATACAGTCAGTAATAAATGTGGAGCAGTCAGTAAAAATGTGGAGGAGTTAGTAATAGAAGTGATATAGTCAGTAATAAATGTGGAGCAGTCAGTAATAAATGTGGAGCAGTCTGTAATAAATGTGATACAGTCAGTAATAAATGTGGAGCAGTCAGTAATAAATGTGGAGCAGTCAGTAATAAATTTGGAGCAGTCAGTAATAAATGTGATGCAGTCAGTAATAAATGTGGAGCAGTCAGTAATAAATGTGATACAGCCAGTAATAAATGTGGAGCAGTCAGTAATAAATGTGGAGCAGTCAGTAATAAATGTGATACAGCCATTAATAAATGTGGAGCAGTCAGTAATAAATGTGATACAGCCATTAATAAATGTGGAGCAGTCAGTAATAAATGTGAAGCAGTCAGTAATAAATGTGATGCAGTTAGTAATAAATGTGAAGCAGTCAGTAAAAAAAGTGGAGCAGTAAGTAATAAATGTGGAGCAGTCAGTAATAAATGTGATACAGTCAGTAATAAATGTGATACAGTCAGTAATAAATGTGGAGCAGTCAGTAATAAATGTGATACAGTCAGTAATAAATGTGGTGCAGTCAGTAATAAATGTGGAGCAGTCAGTAATAAATGTGGAGCAATCAGTAATAAATGTGATACAGTCAGTAATAAATTAGGAGCAGTCAGTAATAAATGTGGTGCAGTCAGTAATAAATGTGATACAGTCAGTAATAAATGTGGAGCAGTCAGTAATAAATGTGTAGCAGTCAGTAATAAATGTGGAGCAGTCAGTAATAAATGTGGAGCAGTCAATAATAAATGTGGAGCAGTCAGTAATAAATGTGATACAGTCAGTAATAAATATGGAGCAGTCAGTAATAAATGTGAAGTAGTCAGTAATAAATGTGATGCAGTCAGTAATAAATGTGGAGCAGTCAGTAATAAATGTGATGCAGTAAGTAATAAATGTGGAGCAGTCAGTAATAAATGTGGAGCAGTCAGTAATAAATGTGATGCAGTCAGTAATAAATGTGGAGCAGTCAGTAATAAATGTGATACAGTCAGTAATAAATGTGGAGCCGTCAGTAATAAATGTGATGCAGTTAGTAATAAATGTGGAGCAGTCATTAATAAATGTGATGCAGTCAGTAATAAATGTGGAGCAGTCAGTAATAAATGTGATGCAGTTAGTAATAAATGTGGAGCAGTCATTAATAAATGTGATGCAGTCAGTAATAAATGTGGAGCAGTCAGTAATAAATGTGGAGCAGTCAGTAATAAATGTGGAGCAGTCAGTAATAAATGTGATACAGTCAGTAATAAATGTGGAGCAGTCAGTAATAAATGTGATACAGTCAGTAATAAATGTGGAGCAGTCAGTAATAAATGTGATACAGTCAGTAATAAATGTGGAGCAGTCAGTAATAAATGTGATGCAGTAAGTAATAAATGTGGAGCAGTCATTAATAAATGTGATGCAGTCAGTAATAAATGTGGAGCAGTCAGTAATAAATGTGGAGCAGTCAGTAATAAATGTGGAGCAGTCAGTAATAAATGTGATACAGTCAGTAATAAATGTGGAGCAGTCAGTAATAAATGTGATACAGTCAGTAATAAATGTGGAGCAGTCAGTAATAAATGTGATACAGTCAGTAATAAATGTGGAGCAGTCAGTAAAAAAAGTGGAGCAGTAAGTAATAAATGTGGAGCAGTCAGTAATAAATGTGGAGCAGCCAGTAATAAATGTGATACAGTCCGTTATAAAGGTGGAGCAGTCAGTAATAAATGTGATATAGTCATTAATAAATGTGGAGCAGTCAGTAATAAATGTGAAGCAGTCAGTAATAAATGTGGAGCAGTCAGTAATAAATGTGATACAGTCAATAATAAATGTGGAGCAGTCAGTAATAAATGTGATGCAGTTAGTAATAAATGTGGAGCAGTCAGTAATAAATGTGAAGTAGTCAATAATAAATGTGATGCAGTCAGTAATAAATGTGGAGCAGTCAGTAATAAATGTGAAGTAGTCAATAATAAATGTGATACAGATAGTAATAAATGTGGTGCAGTCAGTAATAAATGTGATGCAGTCAGTAATAAATGTGATACAGTCAGTAATAAATGTGGAGCAGTCAGTAATAAATGTGAAGTAGTCAATAATAAATGTGATACAGTCAGTAATAAATGTGATGCAGTCAGTAATAAATGTGGAGCAGTCAGTAATAAATGTGATACAGTCAATAATAAATGTGGAGCAGTCAGTAATAAATGTGATGCAGTTAGTAATAAATGTGGAGCAGTCAGTAATAAATGTGAAGTAGTCAATAATAAATGTGATGCAGTCAGTAATAAATGTGGAGCAGTCAGTAATAAATGTGATGCAGTCAGTAATAAATGTGATGCAGTAAGTAATAAATGTGGAGCAGTCAGTAATAAATGTGATACAGTCAGTAATAAATGTGGAGCAGTCAGTAATAAATGTGATACAGTCAGTAATAAATGTGGAGCAGTCAGTAATAAATGTGATACAGTCATTAATAAATGTGGAGCAGTCAGTAATAAATGTGATACAGTCAGTAATAAATGTGTAGCACTCAGTAATAAATGTGATGTAGTCAGTAATAAATTAGGAGCAGTCAGTAATAAATGTGATGCAGTCAGTAATAAATGTGATACAGTCAGTAATAAATGTGATACAGTCAGTGATAAATGTGGAGCAGTCAGTAATAAATGTGATACAGCCAGTAATAAATGTGATACAGTCAGTAATAAATGTGATACAGTCAGTAAAAATGTGGAGCAGTCAGTAATAAATGTGGAGCAATCAGTAATAAATGTGGAGCAGTCAGTAATAAATGTGATACAGTCAGTAATAAATGTGTAGCACTCAGTAATAAATGTGATGTAGTCAGTAATAAATTAGGAGCAGTCAGTAATAAATGTGATGCAGTCAGTAATAAATGTGATACAGTCAGTAATAAATGTGATACAGTCAGTGATAAATGTGGAGCAGTCAGTAATAAATGTGATGCAGTCAGTAATAAATGTGATACAGTCAGTAAAAATGTGGAGCAGTCAGTAATAAATGTGATACAGTCAGTAATAAATGTGGAGCAGTCAGTAATAAATGTGGAGCAATCAGTAATAAATGTGATACAGTCAGTAATAAATTAGGAGCAGTCAGTAATAAATGTGATGCAGTCAGTAATAAATGTGTAGCAGTCAGTAATAAATGTGATGCAGTCAGTAATAAATGTGATGCAGTCAGTAATAAATGTGATGCAGTCAGTAATAAATGTGTAGCAGTCAGTAATAAATGTGATACAGCCAGTAATAAATGTGGAGCAGTCAGTAATAAATGTGATACAGCCGATAATAAATGTGGAGCACTCAGTAATAAATGTGGAGCAGTCAGTAATAAATGTGATACAGTCAGTAATAAATGTGGAGCAGTCAGTAAAAAATGTGGAGCAGTCAGTAATAAATGAGAAGCAGTCAGTAATAAATGTGATACAGTCAGTAATAAATGTGATGCAGTCAGTAATAAATGTGTAGCAGTCAGTAATAAATGTGGAGCAGTCAGTAATAAATGTGATACAGTCAGTAATAAATGTGATACAGTCAGTAATAAATGTGTTACAGTCAGTAATAAATCTGGAGCAGTCAGTAATAAATGTGATACAGTCAGTAATAAATTTGGAGCAGTCAGTAATAAATGTAATGTAGTCAGTTATAAATGTGTAGCAGTCAGTAATAAATGTGATACAGTCAGTAATAAATGTAGAGCAGTCAGTAATAAATGTGATGCAGCTAGTAATAAATGTGGAGCAGTCAGTAATAAATGTGGAGCAGTCAGTAATAAATGTGATGCAGTCAGTAATAAATGTGGAGCAGTCAGTAATAAATGTGATACAGCCAGTAATAAATGTGGAGCAGTCAGTAATAAATGTGGAGCAGTCAGTAATAAATGTGATACAGTCAGTAATAAATGTGGAGCAGTCAGTAAAAAATGTGGAGCAGTCAGTAATAAATGAGAAGCAGTCAGTAATAAATGTGATACAGTCAGTAATATATGTGGAGCAGTCAGAAAAAATTTGGAGCAGTCAGTAATAAATGTGATACAGTCAGTAATAAATGTGGAGCAGTCAGTAATAAATGTGATGCAGTCAGTAATAAATGTGATACAGTCAGTAATAAATGTGGAGCAGTCAGTAATAAATGTGATACAGTCAGTAATAAATGTGATGTAGTCAGTAATAAATGTGTAGCAGTCCGTAATAAATGTGATGCAGTCAGTAATAAATGTGTAGCAGTCACTAATAAATGTGATACAGCCAGTAATAAATGTGGAGCAGTCAGTAATAAATGTGATACAGTCAGTAATAAATGTGGAGAAGTCAGTAATAAATGTGATGTAGTCAGTAATAAATGTGGAGCAGTCAGTAATAAATGTGATGCAGTCAGTAATAAATGTGTAGCAGTCACTAATAAATGTGATACAGTCAGTAATAAATGTGGAGCAGTCAGTAATAAATGTGATGTAGTCAGTAATAAATGTGGAGCAGTCAGTAATAAATGTGATGCAGTCAGTAATAAATGTGGAGCAGTCAGTAATAAATGTGATGTAGTCAGTAATAAATGTGGAGCAGCCAGTAATAAATGTGGAGCAGTCAGTAATAAATGTGATACAGTCAGTAATAAATGTGGAGCAGTCAGTAATAAATGTGGAGCAGTCAGTAAAAATGTGGAGCAGTCAGTAATAACTGTGATACAGTCAGTTATAAATGTGGAGCAGTCAGTAATAAATGTGAAGCAGTCAGTAATAAATGTGGAGCAGTCTGTAATAAATGTGAAGCAGTCAGTAATAAATGTGGAGCAGTCAGTAATAAATGTGGAGCAGTCAGTAATAAATGTGGAGCAGTCAGTAATAAATGTGATGCAGTCAGTAATAAATGTGATACAGTTAGTAATAAATGTGGAGCAGTCAGTAATAAATGTGATGCAGTCAGTAATAAATGTGGAGCAGTCAGTAATAAATGTGGAGCAGTCAGTAATATATGTGAAGCAGTCAGTAAAAAAAGTGGAGCAGTAAGTAATAAATGTGGAGCAGCCAGTAATAAATGTGATACAGTCCGTTATAAATGTGGAGCAGTCAGTAATAAATGTGATACAGTCAGTAATACATGTGGAGCAGTCAGTAATAAATGTGATACAGTCAGTAATAAATGTGGATTAGTCAGTAATAAATGTAATGTAGTCAGTAATAAATGTGTAGCAGTCAGTAATAAATGTGATACAGTCAGTAATAAATGTGATGCAGTTAGTAATAAATGTGGAGCAGTCAGTAATAAATGTGATACAGCCAGTAATAAATGTGGAGCAGTCTGTAATAAATGTGAAGCAGTCAGTAATAAATGTGGAGCAGTCTGTAATAAATGTGGAGCAGTCAGTAATAAATGTAGAGCAGTCAGTAATAAATGTGATACAGCCATTAATAAATGTGGACCAGTCACTAATAAATGTGGAGCAGTCAGTAATAAATGTGATGCAGTCAGTAATAAATGTGGAGCAGTCAGTAATACATGTGATGTAGTCAGTAATAAATGTGATACAGTCAGTAATAAATGTGGAGCAGTCAGTAATAAATGTGATACAGTCAGCAAAAAATGTGGAGCAGTCAGTAATAAATGTGATACAGTCAGTAATAAATGTGGAGCAGTCAGTAATAAATGTGGAGCAGTCAGTAATTAATGTGATACAGTCAGTAATAAATGTGAAGCAGTCAGTAATAAATGTGATGCAGTTAGTAATAAATGTGGAGCAGTCAGTAATAAATGTGGAGCAGTCAGTAATAAATGTGAAGCAGTCAGTAATAAATGTGGAGCAGTCAGTAATAAATGTGGAGCAGTCAGTAATAAATGTGATACAGTCAGTAATACATGTGGAGCAGTCAGTAATAAATGTGATGCAGTTAGTAATAAATGTGGAGCAGTCAGTAATAAATGTGAAGTAGTCAATAATAAATGTAATACAGTCAGTAATAAATGTGATGTAGTCAGTAATAAATGTGGAGCAGTCCGTAATAAATGTGATACAGTCAGTAATAAATGTGATGCAGTCAGTAATAAATGTGATACAGTCAGTAATAAATGTGGAGCAGTCAGTAATAAATGTGATACAGTCAGTAATAAATGTGGAGTAGTCATTAATAAATGTGATGCAGTCAGTAATAAATATGGAGCAGTCTGTAATAAATGTGGAGCAGTCAGTAATAAATGTGGAGCAGTCAGTAATAAATGTGATGTAGTCAGTAATAAATTAGGAGCAGTCAGTAATAAATGTGATGCAGTCATTAATAAATGTGGAGCAGTCACTAATAAATGTGATACAGCCAGTAATAAATGTGGAGCAGTCAGTAATAAATGTGATACAGTTAGTAATAAATGTGGAGCAGTCAGTAATAAATGTGGAGCAGTCAGTAATAAATGTGATGCAGTCAGTAATAAATGTGGAGCAGTCAGTAATAAATGTGGAGCAGTCAGTAATAAATGTGATGCAGTCATTAATAAATGTGGAGCAGTCAGTAATAAATATGGAGCAGTCAGTAATAAATGTGATGTAGTCAGTAATAAATTAGGAGCAGTCAGTAATAAATGTGATGCAGTAAGTAATAAATGTGGAGCAGTCTGTAATAAATGTGGAGCAGTCAGTAATAAATGTGGTACAGTCAGTAATAAATGTGATACAGTCAGTAATAAATGTGATGCAGTCAGTAATAAATGTGGTACAGTCAGTAATAAATGTGATACAGTCAGTAATAAATGTGATGTAGTCAGTAATAAATTAGGAGCAGTCAGTAATAAATGTGATGCAGTAAGTAATAAATGTGGAGCAGTCAGTAATAAATGTGGAGCAGTCAGTAATAAATGTGATGTAGTCAGTAATAAATGTGATGCAGTCAGTAATAAATGTGTAGCAGTCAGTAATAAATGTGGAGCAGTCAGTAATAAATGTGGAGCAGTCAGTAATAAATGTGGAGCAGTCAGTAATAAATGTGATACAGTCAGTGATAAATGTGGAGCAGTCAGTAATAAATGTGATACAGCCAGTAATAAATGTGGAGCAGTCAGTAATAAATGTGATACAGTCAGTAATAAATGTGGAGCAGTCAGTAATAAATGTGATGCAGTTAGTAATAAATGTGGAGCAGTCAGTAATAAATGTGATACAGTCAGTAATAAATGTGAAGTAGTCAATAATAAATGTGATGCAGTCAGTAATAAATGTGGAGCAGTCAGTAATAAATGTGAAGTAGTCAATAATAAATGTGATGCAGTCAGTAATAAATGTGGAGCAGTCAGTAATAAATGTGGAGCAGTCAGTAATAAATGTGGAGCAGTCAGTAATAAATGTGATACAGTCAGTGATAAATGTGGAGCAGTCAGTAATCAATGTGATACAGCCAGTAATAAATGTGGAGCAGTCAGTAATAAATGTGATACAGTCAGTAATAAATGTGGAGCAGTCAGTAATAAATGTGATGCAGTTAGTAATAAATGTGGAGCAGTCAGTAATAAATGTGAAGTAGTCAATAATAAATGTGATGCAGTCAGTAATAAATGTGGAGCAGTCAGTAATAAATGTGATACAGCCAGTAGTAAATGTGGAGCAGTCAGTAATAAATGTGGAGCAGTCAGTAATAAATGTAGAGCAGTCAGTAATAAATGTGATACAGCCAGTAATAAATGTGGAGCAGTCAGTAATAAATGTGGAGCAGTCAGTAATAAATGTGGAGCAGTCAGTAATAAATGTAAAACAGTCAGTAATAAATGTGATACAGCCAGTAAGAAATGTGGAGCAGTCAGTAATAAATGTGGAGCAGTCAGTAAGAAATGTGATACAGCCAGTAATAAATGTGGAGCAGTCAGTAATAAATGTGGAGCAGTCAGTAATAAATGTGATACAGCCAGTAATAAATGTGGAGCAGTCAGTAATAAATGTGGAGCAGTCAGTAATAAATGTAAAACAGTCAGTAATAAATGTGATACAGCCAGTAATAAATGTGGAGCAGTCAGTAATAAATGTGGAGCAGTCAGTAAGAAATGTGATACAGCCAGTAATAAATGTGGAGCAGTCAGTAATAAATGTGGAGCAGTCAGTAATAAATGTGAAGTAGTTAGTAATAAATGTGGAGCAGTCAGTAATAAATGTGATATAGTCAGTAATAAATGTGGAGCAGTCAGTAATAAATGTGATACAGTTAGTAATAAATGTGGAGCAGTCAGTAATAAATGTGGAGCAGTCAGTAATAAATGTGATACAGTCAGTAATAAATGTGGAGCAGTCAGTAATAAATGTGATACAGTCAGTAATAAATGTGGAGCAGTCAGTAATAAATGTTTTGCAGTCAGTAATACATATGGAGCAGTCAGTAATAAATGTGGAGCAGTCAGTAATAAATGTGATACAGTCAGTAATAAATGTGATGCAGTCAGTAATAAATGTGATACAGTCAGTAATAAATGTGGAGCAGTCAGTAATAAATGTGATACAGTCAGTAATAAATGTGGAGCAGTCAGTAATAAATGTGATGCAGTTAGTAATAAATGTGGAGCAGTCAGTAATAAATGTGAAGTAGTCAATAATAAATGTGATGCAGTCAGTAATAAATGTGGAGCAGTCAGTAATAAATGTGATACAGCCAGTAGTAAATGTGGAGCAGTCAGTAATAAATGTGGAGCAGTCAGTAATAAATGTAGAGCAGTCAGTAATAAATGTGATACAGCCAGTAATAAATGTGGAGCAGTCAGTAATAAATGTGGAGCAGTCAGTAATAAATGTGGAGCAGTCAGTAATAAATGTAAAACAGTCAGTAATAAATGTGATACAGCCAGTAAGAAATGTGGAGCAGTCAGTAATAAATGTGGAGCAGTCAGTAAGAAATGTGATACAGCCAGTAATAAATGTGGAGCAGTCAGTAATAAATGTGGAGCAGTCAGTAATAAATGTGATACAGCCAGTAATAAATGTGGAGCAGTCAGTAATAAATGTGGAGCAGTCAGTAAGAAATGTGATACAGCCAGTAATAAATGTGGAGCAGTCAGTAATAAATGTGGAGCAGTCAGTAATAAATGTGAAGTAGTTAGTAATAAATGTGGAGCAGTCAGTAATAAATGTGATACAGTCAGTAATAAATGTGGAGCAGTCAGTAATAAATGTGATACAGTTAGTAATAAATGTGGAGCAGTCAGTAATAAATGTGGAGCAGTCAGTAATAAATGTGATACAGTCAGTAATAAATGTGGAGCAGTCAGTAATAAATGTGATACAGTCAGTAATAAATGTGGAGCAGTCAGTAATAAATGTTTTGCAGTCAGTAATACATATGGAGCAGTCAGTAATAAATGTGGAGCAGTCAGTAATAAATGTGATACAGTCAGTAATAAATGTGATGCAGTCAGTAATAAATGTGATACAGTCAGTAATAAATGTGGAGCAGTCAGTAATAAATGTGGAGCAGTCAGAAATAAATGTGATACAGTCAGTAATAAATGTGGAGCAGTCAGTAATAAATGTGATACAGTCAGTAATAAATGTGAAGTAGTCAATAATAAATGTGATGCAGTCAGTAATAATTGTGGAGCAGTCAGTAATAAATGTGATACAGTCAGTAATAAATGTGGAGCAGTCAGTAATAAATGTGATACAGTCAGTAATAAATGTGCAGCAGTCAGTAATAAATGTGTAGCAGTCAGTAATAAATGTGAAGCAGTCAATAATAAATGCGATGCAGTCAGTAATAAATGTGTAGCAGTCAGTAATAAATGTGATGCAGTCAGTAATAAATGTGATGCAGTCAGTAATAAATGTGTAGCAGTCAGTAATAAATGTGAAGCAGTCAATAATAAATGCGATGCAGTCAGTAATAAATGTGATACAGTTAGTGATAAATGTGGAGCAGTCACTAATAAATGTGATACAGTCAGTAATATATGTGAAGTAGTCAATAATAAATGTGGAGCAGTCAGTAATAAATGTGGAGCAGTCAGTAATAAATGTGATACAGTCAGTAATAAATGTGATGCAGTCAGTAATAAATGTGGAGCAGTCAGTAATAAATGTGATATAGTCAGTAATAAATGTGGAGCAGTCAGTAATAAATGTGATGCAGTTAGCAATAAATGTGGAGCAGTCAGTAATAAATGTGAAGTAGTCAATAATAAATGTGATGCAGTCAGTAATAAATGTGGAGCAGTCAGTAATAAATGTGGAGCAGTCAGTAATAAATGTGATGCAGTCAGTAATAAATGTGGAGCAGTCAGTAATAAATGTGATACAGTCAGTAATAAATGTGGAGCAGTCAGTAATAAATGTGGAGCAGTCAGTAATAAATGTAATGTAGTCAGTAATAAATGTGGAGCAGTCAGTAATAAATGTGGAGCAGTCAGTAATAAATGTGGAGCAGTCAGTAATAAATGTGATACAGTCAGTAATAAATGTGGAGCAGTCAGTAATAAATGTGATGCAGTCAGTAATAAATGTGGAGCAGTCAGTAATAAATGTGATACAGTCAGTAATAAATGTGGAGCAGTCAGTAATAAATGTGATGCAGTCAGTAATAAATGTGATGTAGTCAGTAATAAATGTGGAGCAGTCAGTAATAAATGTGCTACAGTCAGTAATAAATGTGAAGCAGTCAGTAATAAATGTGATACAGTCAGTAATAAATGTGATACAGTCAGTAATAAATGTGGAGCAGTCAGTAATAAATGTGATGCAGTCAGTAATAAATGTGATGTAGTCAGTAATAAATGTGGAGCAGTCAGTAATAAATGTGCTACAGTCAGTAATAAATGTGAAGCAGTCAGTAATAAATGTGATACAGTCAGTAATAAATGTGATGCAGTCAGTAATAAATGTGGAGTAGTCAGTAATAAATGTAATGCAGTCAGTAATAAATGTAATACAGTCAGTAATAAATGTGGAGCAGTCAGTAATAAATGTGATACAGCCAGTAATAAATGTGGAGCAGTCAGTAATAAATGTGAAGTAGTCAATAATAAATGTGATGCAGTCAGTAATAAATGTGAAGTAGTCAATAATAAATGCGATGCAGTCAGTAATAAATGTGAAGTAGTCAATAATAAATGCGATGCAGTCAGTAATAAATGTGGTGCAGTCAGTAATAAATGTGGTGCAGTCAGTAATAAATGTGATGCAGTAAGTAATAAATGTATTACAGTCAGTAATAAATGTGGAGCAGTCAGTAATAAATGTGGAGCAGTCAGTAATAAATGTGATGCAGTCAGTAATAAATGTGATGCAGTCAGTAATAAATGTGTAGCACTCAGTAATAAATGTGATACAGGCAGTAATAAATGTGGAGCAGTCAGTAATAAATGTGAAGTAGTCAATAATAAATGCGATGCAGTCAGTAATAAATGTGATACAGTTAGTGATAAATGTGGAGCAGTCAGTAATAAATGTGGAGCAGTCAGTAATAAATGTGATACAGTCAGTAATAAATGTGGAGCAGTCAGTAATAAATGTGGAGCAGTCAGTAATAAATGTGATACAGTCAGTAATAAATGTGGAGCAGTCAGTAATAAATGTGGAGCAGTCAGTAATAAATGTGATGTAGTCAGTAATAAATTAGGAGCAGTCAGTAATAAATGTGATGCAGTCAGTAATAAATGTGGAGCAGTCAGTAATAAATGTGTAGCAGTCAGTAATAAATGTGATACAGTCAGTAATAAATGTGGTGCAGTCAGTAATAAATGTGTAGCAGTCAGTAATAAATGTGATGCAGTCAGTAATAAATGTGGTGCAGTCAGTAATAAATGTGGTGCAGTCAGTGATAAATGTGATGCAGTCAGTAATAAATGTGGAGCAGTCAGTAATAAATGTGATACAGTCAGTGATAAATGTGGAGCAGTCAGTAATAAATGTGATACAGCCAGTAATAAATGTGGAGCAGTCAGTAATAAATGTGATACAGTCAGTAATAAATGTGGAGCAGTCAGTAATAAATGTGGAGCAGTCAGTAATAAATGTGATACAGTCAGTAATAAATGTGGAGCAGTCAGTAATAAATGTGATACAGTCAGTAATAAATGTGGAGCAGTCAGTAATAAATGTTTTGCAGTCAGTAATACATATGGAGCAGTCAGTAATAAATGTGGAGCAGTCAGTAATAAATGTGATACAGTCAGTAATAAATGTGATGCAGTCAGTAATAAATGTGATACAGTCAGTAATAAATGTGGAGCAGTCAGTAATAAATGTGATACAGTCAGTAATAAATGTGGAGCAGTCAGTAATAAATGTGATGCAGTTAGTAATAAATGTGGAGCAGTCAGTAATAAATGTGAAGTAGTCAATAATAAATGTGATGCAGTCAGTAATAAATGTGGAGCAGTCAGTAATAAATGTGATACAGCCAGTAGTAAATGTGGAGCAGTCAGTAATAAATGTGGAGCAGTCAGTAATAAATGTAGAGCAGTCAGTAATAAATGTGATACAGCCAGTAATAAATGTGGAGCAGTCAGTAATAAATGTGGAGCAGTCAGTAATAAATGTGGAGCAGTCAGTAATAAATGTAAAACAGTCAGTAATAAATGTGATACAGCCAGTAAGAAATGTGGAGCAGTCAGTAATAAATGTGGAGCAGTCAGTAAGAAATGTGATACAGCCAGTAATAAATGTGGAGCAGTCAGTAATAAATGTGGAGCAGTCAGTAATAAATGTGATACAGCCAGTAATAAATGTGGAGCAGTCAGTAATAAATGTGGAGCAGTCAGTAAGAAATGTGATACAGCCAGTAATAAATGTGGAGCAGTCAGTAATAAATGTGGAGCAGTCAGTAATAAATGTGAAGTAGTTAGTAATAAATGTGGAGCAGTCAGTAATAAATGTGATACAGTCAGTAATAAATGTGGAGCAGTCAGTAATAAATGTGATACAGTTAGTAATAAATGTGGAGCAGTCAGTAATAAATGTGGAGCAGTCAGTAATAAATGTGATACAGTCAGTAATAAATGTGGAGCAGTCAGTAATAAATGTGATACAGTCAGTAATAAATGTGGAGCAGTCAGTAATAAATGTTTTGCAGTCAGTAATACATATGGAGCAGTCAGTAATAAATGTGGAGCAGTCAGTAATAAATGTGATACAGTCAGTAATAAATGTGATGCAGTCAGTAATAAATGTGATACAGTCAGTAATAAATGTGGAGCAGTCAGTAATAAATGTGGAGCAGTCAGAAATAAATGTGATACAGTCAGTAATAAATGTGGAGCAGTCAGTAATAAATGTGATACAGTCAGTAATAAATGTGAAGTAGTCAATAATAAATGTGATGCAGTCAGTAATAATTGTGGAGCAGTCAGTAATAAATGTGATACAGTCAGTAATAAATGTGGAGCAGTCAGTAATAAATGTGATACAGTCAGTAATAAATGTGCAGCAGTCAGTAATAAATGTGTAGCAGTCAGTAATAAATGTGAAGCAGTCAATAATAAATGCGATGCAGTCAGTAATAAATGTGTAGCAGTCAGTAATAAATGTGATGCAGTCAGTAATAAATGTGATGCAGTCAGTAATAAATGTGTAGCAGTCAGTAATAAATGTGAAGCAGTCAATAATAAATGCG
Organism: Engystomops pustulosus; assembly: GCF_040894005.1. NCBI lineage: Eukaryota > Metazoa > Chordata > Amphibia > Anura > Leptodactylidae > Engystomops > Engystomops pustulosus. Next base: position 548,406 of record NC_092417.1, read on the forward strand.
ATGCAGTCAGTAATAAATGTGATACAGTTAGTGATAAATGTGGAGCAGTCACTAATAAATGTGATACAGTCAGTAATATATGTGAAGTAGTCAATAATAAATGTGGAGCAGTCAGTAATAAATGTGGAGCAGTCAGTAATAAATGTGATACAGTCAGTAATAAATGTGATGCAGTCAGTAATAAATGTGGAGCAGTCAGTAATAAATGTGATATAGTCAGTAATAAATGTGGAGCAGTCAGTAATAAATGTGATGCAGTTAGCAATAAATGTGGAGCAGTCAGTAATAAATGTGAAGTAGTCAATAATAAATGTGATGCAGTCAGTAATAAATGTGGAGCAGTCAGTAATAAATGTGGAGCAGTCAGTAATAAATGTGATGCAGTCAGTAATAAATGTGGAGCAGTCAGTAATAAATGTGATACAGTCAGTAATAAATGTGGAGCAGTCAGTAATAAATGTGGAGCAGTCAGTAATAAATGTAATGTAGTCAGTAATAAATGTGGAGCAGTCAGTAATAAATGTGGAGCAGTCAGTAATAAATGTGGAGCAGTCAGTAATAAATGTGATACAGTCAGTAATAAATGTGGAGCAGTCAGTAATAAATGTGATACAGCCAGTAATAAATGTGGAGCAGTCAGTAATAAATGTGGAGCAGTCAGTAAGAAATGTGATACAGCCAGTAATAAATGTGGAGCAGTCAGTAATAAATGTGGAGCAGTCAGTAATAAATGTGAAGTAGTTAGTAATAAATGTGGAGCAGTCAGTAATAAATGTGATACAGTCAGTAATAAATGTGGAGCAGTCAGTAATAAATGTGATACAGTTAGTAATAAATGTGGAGCAGTCAGTAATAAATGTGGAGCAGTCAGTAATAAATGTGATACAGTCAGTAATAAATGTGGAGCAGTCAGTAATAAATGTGATACAGTCAGTAATAAATGTGGAGCAGTCAGTAATAAATGTTTTGCAGTCAGTAATACATATGGAGCAGTCAGTAATAAATGTGGAGCAGTCAGTAATAAATGTGATACAGTCAGTAATAAATGTGATGCAGTCAGTAATAAATGTGATACAGTCAGTAATAAATGTGGAGCAGTCAGTAATAAATGTGGAGCAGTCAGAAATAAATGTGATACAGTCAGTAATAAATGTGGAGCAGTCAGTAATAAATGTGATACAGTCAGTAATAAATGTGAAGTAGTCAATAATAAATGTGATGCAGTCAGTAATAATTGTGGAGCAGTCAGTAATAAATGTGATACAGTCAGTAATAAATGTGGAGCAGTCAGTAATAAATGTGATACAGTCAGTAATAAATGTGCAGCAGTCAGTAATAAATGTGTAGCAGTCAGTAATAAATGTGAAGCAGTCAATAATAAATGCGATGCAGTCAGTAATAAATGTGTAGCAGTCAGTAATAAATGTGATGCAGTCAGTAATAAATGTGATGCAGTCAGTAATAAATGTGTAGCAGTCAGTAATAAATGTGAAGCAGTCAATAATAAATGCGATGCAGTCAGTAATAAATGTGATACAGTTAGTGATAAATGTGGAGCAGTCACTAATAAATGTGATACAGTCAGTAATATATGTGAAGTAGTCAATAATAAATGTGGAGCAGTCAGTAATAAATGTGGAGCAGTCAGTAATAAATGTGATACAGTCAGTAATAAATGTGATGCAGTCAGTAATAAATGTGGAGCAGTCAGTAATAAATGTGATATAGTCAGTAATAAATGTGGAGCAGTCAGTAATAAATGTGATGCAGTTAGCAATAAATGTGGAGCAGTCAGTAATAAATGTGAAGTAGTCAATAATAAATGTGATGCAGTCAGTAATAAATGTGGAGCAGTCAGTAATAAATGTGGAGCAGTCAGTAATAAATGTGATGCAGTCAGTAATAAATGTGGAGCAGTCAGTAATAAATGTGATACAGTCAGTAATAAATGTGGAGCAGTCAGTAATAAATGTGGAGCAGTCAGTAATAAATGTAATGTAGTCAGTAATAAATGTGGAGCAGTCAGTAATAAATGTGGAGCAGTCAGTAATAAATGTGGAGCAGTCAGTAATAAATGTGATACAGTCAGTAATAAATGTGGAGCAGTCAGTAATAAATGTGATGCAGTCAGTAATAAATGTGATACAGTCAGTAATAAATGTGATACAGTCAGTAATAAATGTGGAGCAGTCAGTAATAAATGTGATACAGTCAGTAATAAATGTGATGCAGTCAGTAATAAATGTGATGCAGTCAGTAATAAATGTGATACAGTCAGTAATAAATGTGGAGCAGTCAGTAATAAATGTGATACAGTCAGTAATAAATGTGGAGCAGTCAGTAATAAATGTGATGCAGTCAGTAATAAATGTGATGTAGTCAGTAATAAATGTGGAGCAGTCAGTAATAAATGTGCTACAGTCAGTAATAAATGTGAAGCAGTCAGTAATAAATGTGATACAGTCAGTAATAAATGTGATACAGTCAGTAATAAATGTGGAGCAGTCAGTAATAAATGTGATGCAGTCAGTAATAAATGTGATGTAGTCAGTAATAAATGTGGAGCAGTCAGTAATAAATGTGCTACAGTCAGTAATAAATGTGAAGCAGTCAGTAATAAATGTGATACAGTCAGTAATAAATGTGATGCAGTCAGTAATAAATGTGGAGTAGTCAGTAATAAATGTAATGCAGTCAGTAATAAATGTAATACAGTCAGTAATAAATGTGGAGCAGTCAGTAATAAATGTGATACAGCCAGTAATAAATGTGGAGCAGTCAGTAATAAATGTGAAGTAGTCAATAATAAATGTGATGCAGTCAGTAATAAATGTGAAGTAGTCAATAATAAATGCGATGCAGTCAGTAATAAATGTGAAGTAGTCAATAATAAATGCGATGCAGTCAGTAATAAATGTGGTGCAGTCAGTAATAAATGTGGTGCAGTCAGTAATAAATGTGATGCAGTAAGTAATAAATGTATTACAGTCAGTAATAAATGTGGAGCAGTCAGTAATAAATGTGGAGCAGTCAGTAATAAATGTGATGCAGTCAGTAATAAATGTGATGCAGTCAGTAATAAATGTGTAGCACTCAGTAATAAATGTGATACAGGCAGTAATAAATGTGGAGCAGTCAGTAATAAATGTGAAGTAGTCAATAATAAATGCGATGCAGTCAGTAATAAATGTGATACAGTTAGTGATAAATGTGGAGCAGTCAGTAATAAATGTGGAGCAGTCAGTAATAAATGTGATACAGTCAGTAATAAATGTGGAGCAGTCAGTAATAAATGTGGAGCAGTCAGTAATAAATGTGATACAGTCAGTAATAAATGTGGAGCAGTCAGTAATAAATGTGGAGCAGTCAGTAATAAATGTGATGTAGTCAGTAATAAATTAGGAGCAGTCAGTAATAAATGTGATGCAGTCAGTAATAAATGTGGAGCAGTCAGTAATAAATGTGTAGCAGTCAGTAATAAATGTGATACAGTCAGTAATAAATGTGGTGCAGTCAGTAATAAATGTGTAGCAGTCAGTAATAAATGTGATGCAGTCAGTAATAAATGTGGTGCAGTCAGTAATAAATGTGGTGCAGTCAGTGATAAATGTGATGCAGTCAGTAATAAATGTGGAGCAGTCAGTAATAAATGTGATACAGTCAGTGATAAATGTGGAGCAGTCAGTAATAAATGTGATACAGCCAGTAATAAATGTGGAGCAGTCAGTAATAAATGTGATACAGTCAGTAATAAATGTGGAGCAGTCAGTAATAAATGTGGAGCAGTCAGTAATAAATGTGATACAGTCAGTAATAAATGTGGAGCAGTCAGTAATAAATGTGATGCAGTCAGTAATAAATGTGGAGCAGTCAGTAATAAATGTGATATAGTCTGTAATAAATGTGGAGCAGTCAGTAATAAATGTGATGCAGTTAGCAATAAATGTGGAGCAGTCAGTAGTAAATGTGGTGCAGTCAGTAATAAATGTGAAGTAGTCAATAATAAATGTGATGCAGTCAGTAATAAATGTGGAGCAGTCAGTAATAAATGTGAAGTAGTCAATAATAAATGTGATACAGTCAGTAATAAATGTGATACAGTCAGTAATAAATGTGATGCAGTCAGTAATAAATGTGATGCAGTCAGTAATAAATGTGGAGCAGTCAGTAATAAATGTTATGCAGTCAGTAATAAATGTGATACAGTCAGTAATAAATGTGATGCAGTAAGTAATAAATGTGATGCAGTCAGTAATAAATGTGAAGCAGTCAGTAAAAAAAGTGGAGCAGTAAGTAATAAATGTGGAGCAGTCAGTAATAAATGTGATACAGTCAGTAATACATGTGGAGCAGTCAGTAATAAATGTGATGTAGTCAGTTATAAATGTGTAGCAGTCAGTAATAAATGTAATGTAGTCAGTAATAAATGTGGAGCAGTCAGTAATAAATGTGATACAGCCAGTAATAAATGTGGAGCAGTCAGTAATAAATGTGGAGCAGTCAGTAATAAATGTGAAACAGTTAGTAATACATGTGGAGCAGTCAGTAATAAATGTGAAGCAGTCAGTAATAAATGTGATACAGTCAGTAATAAATGTAATGCAGTCAGTAATAAATGTGGAGCAGTCAGTAATAAATGTGATACAGCCAGTAATAAATGTGGAGCAGTCAGTAATAAATGTGGAGCAGTCAGTAATAAATGTGAAACAGTTAGTAATAAATGTGGAGCAGTCAGTAATAAATGTGAAGCAGTCAGTAATAAATGTGATACAGTCAGAAATAAATGTGGAGCAGCCAGTAATAAATGTGATACAGTCAGTAATAAATGTGGAGCAGTCAGTAATAAATGAGAAGCAGTCAGTAATAAATGTGATACAGTCAGTAATAAATGTGGAGCAGTCAGTAATAAATGTGATACAGTCAGTAATAAATGTGTTGCAGTCAGTAATAAATGAGAAGCAGTCAGTAATAAATGTGATACAGTCAGTAATAAATGTGGAGCAGTCAGTAATAAATGTGATACAGTCAGTAATAAATGTGGTGCAGTCAGTAATAACTGGGGAGCAGTCAGTAATAAATGTGATGCAGTCAGTAATAAATGTGTAGCAGTCAGTAATAAATGTGTAGCAGTCAGTAATAAATGTGATGCAGTCAGTAATAAATGTGGAGCAGTCAGTAATAAATGTGGAGCAGTCAGTAATAAATGTGATGCAGTCAGTAATAAATGTGGAGCAGTCAGTAATAAATGTGATACAGCCAGTAATAAATGTGGAGCAGTCAGTAATAAATGTGATGCAGTCAGTAATAAATGTGGAGCAGTCAGTAATAAATGTGGAGCAGTCAGTAATAAATGTGATACAGTCAGTAATAAATATGGAGCAGTCAGTAATAAATGTGATACAGTCAGTAATAAATGTGGAGCAGTCAGTAATAAATGTGATGCAGTCAGTAATAAATGTGAAGTAGTCAATAATAAATGTGATGCAGTCAGTAATAAATGTGGAGCAGTCAGTAATAAATGTGGAGCAGTCAGTAATAAATGTGATGCAGTTAGTAATAAATGTGGAGCAGTCAGTAATAAATGTGATGCAGTTAGTAATAAATGTGGAGCAGTCAGTAATAAATGTGGAGCAGTCAGTAATAAATGTGGAGCAGTAAGTAATAAATGTGATACAGTCAGTAATAAATGTGATACAGCCAGTAATAAATGTGCTGCAGTTAGTAATAAATGTGGAGCAGTCAGTAATAAATGTGATGCAGTCAGTAATAAATGTGGAGCAGTCAGTAATAAATGTGAAGTAGTCAATAATAAATGTGATACAGTAAGTAATAAATGTGGAGCAGTCAGTAATAAATGTGATACCGTCAGTAATAAATGTGGAGCAGTCAGTAATAAATGTAATACAGTCAGTAATAAATGTGGAGCAGTCAGTAATAAATGTGGAGCAGTCAGTAATAAATGTAATACAGTCAGTAATAAATGTGGAGCAGTCAGTAATAAATGTGGAGCAGTCAGTAATAAATGTGGAGCAGTCAGTAATAAATGTGATACAGTCAGTAATAAATGTGGAGCAGTCAGTAATAAATGTGATACAGTCAGTAATAAATGTGTAGCACTCAGTAATAAATGTGATGTAGTCAGTAATAAATTAGGAGCAGTCAGTAATAAATGTGAAACAGTTAGTAATAAATGTGGAGCAGTCAGTAATAAATGTGTAGCAGTCAGTAATAAATGTGATACAGTCAGTAATAAATGTGGAGCAGTCAGTAATAAATGTGATGCAGTCAGTAATAAATGTGGTGCAGTCAGTGATAAATGTGATGCAGTCAGTAATAAATGTGGAGCAGTCAGTAATAAATGTGATACAGTCAGTGATAAATGTGGAGCAGTCAGTAATAAATGTGATACAGCCAGTAATAAATGTGGAGCAGTCAGTAATAAATGTGATACAGTCAGTAATAAATGTGGAGCAGTCAGTAATAAATGTGGAGCAGTCAGTAATAAATGTGATACAGTCAGTAATAAATGTGGAGCAGTCAGTAATAAATGTGATGCAGTCAGTAATAAATGTGGAGCAGTCAGTAATAAATGTGATATAGTCTGTAATAAATGTGGAGCAGTCAGTAATAAATGTGATGCAGTTAGCAATAAATGTGGAGCAGTCAGTAGTAAATGTGGTGCAGTCAGTAATAAATGTGAAGTAGTCAATAATAAATGTGATGCAGTCAGTAATAAATGTGGAGCAGTCAGTAATAAATGTGAAGTAGTCAATAATAAATGTGATACAGTCAGTAATAAATGTGATACAGTCAGTAATAAATGTGATGCAGTCAGTAATAAATGTGATGCAGTCAGTAATAAATGTGGAGCAGTCAGTAATAAATGTTATGCAGTCAGTAATAAATGTGATACAGTCAGTAATAAATGTGATGCAGTAAGTAATAAATGTGATGCAGTCAGTAATAAATGTGAAGCAGTCAGTAAAAAAAGTGGAGCAGTAAGTAATAAATGTGGAGCAGTCAGTAATAAATGTGATACAGTCAGTAATACATGTGGAGCAGTCAGTAATAAATGTGATGTAGTCAGTTATAAATGTGTAGCAGTCAGTAATAAATGTAATGTAGTCAGTAATAAATGTGGAGCAGTCAGTAATAAATGTGATACAGCCAGTAATAAATGTGGAGCAGTCAGTAATAAATGTGGAGCAGTCAGTAATAAATGTGAAACAGTTAGTAATACATGTGGAGCAGTCAGTAATAAATGTGAAGCAGTCAGTAATAAATGTGATACAGTCAGTAATAAATGTAATGCAGTCAGTAATAAATGTGGAGCAGTCAGTAATAAATGTGATACAGCCAGTAATAAATGTGGAGCAGTCAGTAATAAATGTGGAGCAGTCAGTAATAAATGTGAAACAGTTAGTAATAAATGTGGAGCAGTCAGTAATAAATGTGAAGCAGTCAGTAATAAATGTGATACAGTCAGAAATAAATGTGGAGCAGCCAGTAATAAATGTGATACAGTCAGTAATAAATGTGGAGCAGTCAGTAATAAATGAGAAGCAGTCAGTAATAAATGTGATACAGTCAGTAATAAATGTGGAGCAGTCAGTAATAAATGTGATACAGTCAGTAATAAATGTGGTGCAGTCAGTAATAAATGAGAAGCAGTCAGTAATAAATGTGATACAGTCAGTAATAAATGTGGAGCAGTCAGTAATAAATGTGATACAGTCAGTAATAAATGTGGTGCAGTCAGTAATAACTGGGGAGCAGTCAGTAATAAATGTGATGCAGTCAGTAATAAATGTGTAGCAGTCAGTAATAAATGTGTAGCAGTCAGTAATAAATGTGATGCAGTCAGTAATAAATGTGGAGCAGTCAGTAATAAATGTGGAGCAGTCAGTAATAAATGTGATGCAGTCAGTAATAAATGTGGAGCAGTCAGTAATAAATGTGATACAGCCAGTAATAAATGTGGAGCAGTCAGTAATAAATGTGATGCAGTCAGTAATAAATGTGGAGCAGTCAGTAATAAATGTGGAGCAGTCAGTAATAAATGTGATACAGTCAGTAATAAATATGGAGCAGTCAGTAATAAATGTGATACAGTCAGTAATAAATGTGGAGCAGTCAGTAATAAATGTGATGCAGTCAGTAATAAATGTGAAGTAGTCAATAATAAATGTGATGCAGTCAGTAATAAATGTGGAGCAGTCAGTAATAAATGTGGAGCAGTCAGTAATAAATGTGATGCAGTTAGTAATAAATGTGGAGCAGTCAGTAATAAATGTGATGCAGTTAGTAATAAATGTGGAGCAGTCAGTAATAAATGTGCAGCAGTCAGTAATAAATGTGGAGCAGTAAGTAATAAATGTGATACAGTCAGTAATAAATGTGATACAGCCAGTAATAAATGTGCTGCAGTTAGTAATAAATGTGGAGCAGTCAGTAATAAATGTGATGCAGTCAGTAATAAATGTGGAGCAGTCAGTAATAAATGTGAAGTAGTCAATAATAAATGTGATACAGTAAGTAATAAATGTGGAGCAGTCAGTAATAAATGTGATACCGTCAGTAATAAATGTGGAGCAGTCAGTAATAAATGTAATACAGTCAGTAATAAATGTGGAGCAGTCAGTAATAAATGTGGAGCAGTCAGTAATAAATGTAATACAGTCAGTAATAAATGTGGAGCAGTCAGTAATAAATGTGGAGCAGTCAGTAATAAATGTGGAGCAGTCAGTAATAAATGTGATACAGTCAGTAATAAATGTGGAGCAGTCAGTAATAAATGTGATACAGTCAGTAATAAATGTGTAGCACTCAGTAATAAATGTGATGTAGTCAGTAATAAATTAGGAGCAGTCAGTAATAAATGTGAAACAGTTAGTAATAAATGTGGAGCAGTCAGTAATAAATGTGTAGCAGTCAGTAATAAATGTGATACAGTCAGTAATAAATGTGGAGCAGTCAGTAATAAATGTGATGCAGTCAGTAATAAATGTGGAGCAGTCAGTAATAAATGTGATACAGCCAGTAATAAATGTGGAGCAGTCAGTAATAAATGTGATACAGTCAGTAATAAATGTGGAGCAGTCAGTAATAAATGTGGAGCAGTCAGTAATAAATGTGATACAGTCAGTAATAAATGTGGAGCAGTCAGTAATAAATGTGATACAGTCAGTAATAAATGTGGAGCAGTCAGTAATAAATGTGATACAGTCAGTAATAAATGTGGAGCAGTCAGTAATAAATGTGGAGCAGTCAGTAATAAATGTGATACAGTCAGTAATAAATGTGGAGCAGTCAGTAATAAATGTGATGCAGTCAGTAATAAATGTGAAGCAGTCAGTAATAAATGTGGAGCAGTCAGTAATAAATGTGAAGCAGTCAGTAATAAATGTGATGTAGTCAGTAATAAATGTGATGTAGTCAGTAATAAATGTGATGCAGTTAGTAATAAATGTGATACAGTCAGTAATAAATGTGGAGCAGTCAGTAATAAATGTGATGCAGCCAGTAATAAATGTGGAGCAGTCAGTAATAAATGTGGAGCAGTCAGTAATAAATGTGATACAGTCAGTAATAAATGTGGAGCAGTCAGAAAAAATTTGGAGCAGTCAGTAATAAATGTGATACAGTCAGTAATAAATGTGGAGCAGTCAGTAATAAATGTGATACAGTCAGTAATAAATGTGATACAGTCAGTAATAAATGTGAAGCAGTCAGAAAAAATTTGGAGCAGTCAGTAATAAATGTGATACAGTCAGTAATAAATGTGGAGCAGTCAGTAATAAATGTGATACAGTCAGTAATAAATGTGGAGCAGTCAGTAATAAATGTGGAGCAGTCAGTAATAAATGTGATACAGTCAGTAATAAATGTGGAGCAGTCAGTAATAAATGTGATGTAGTTAGTAATAAATGTGTAGCAGTCAGTAATAAATGTGATACAGCCAGTAATAAATGTGGAGCAGTCAGTAATAAATGTGATACAGTCAGTAATAAATGTGTAGCAGTCAGTAATAAATGTGATGCAGTCAGTAATAAATGTGGAGCAGTCGGTAATAAATGTGATACAGTCAGTAATAAATGTGGAGCAGTCAGTAATAAATGTGATACAGTCAGTAATAAATGTGTAGCAGTCAGTAATAAATGTGATGCAGTCAGTAATAAATGTGGAGCAGTCAGTAATAAATGTGATACAGCCAGTAATAAATGTGGAGCAGTCAGTAATAAATGTGATACAGTCAGTAATAAATGTGTAGCAGTCAGTAATAAATGTGATGCAGTCAGTAATAAATGTGGAGCAGTCAGTAATAAATGTGATGCAGTCAGTAATAAATGTGGAGCAGTCAGTAATAAATGTGATACAGTCAGTAATAAATGTGGAGCAGTCAGTAATAAATGTGATGTAGTTAGTAATAAATGTGTAGCAGTCACTAATAAATGTGATACAGCCAGTAATAAATGTGGAGCAGTCGGTAATAAATGTGATACAGTCAGTAATAAATGTGGAGCAGTCAGTAATAAATGTGAAGCAGTCAGTAATAAATGTGATACAGTCAGTAATAAATGTGATACAGTCAGTAATAAATGTGGAGCAGTCAGTAATAAATGTGAAGCAGTCAGTAATAAATGTGATACAGTCTGTAATAAATGTGATACAGTCAGTAATAAATGTGGAGCAGTCAGTAATAAATGTGTAGCAGTCAGTAATAAATGTGGAGCAGTCAGTAATAAATGTGGAGCAGTCAATAATAAATGTGGAGCAGTCAGTAATAAATGTGATACAGTCAGTAATAAATATGGAGCAGTCAGTAATAAATGTGATGCAGTTAGTAATAAATGTGGAGCAGTCATTGATAAATGTGATGCAGTAAGTAATAAATGTGGAGCAGTGAGTAATAAATGTGAAGCAGTCAGTAAAAAAAGTGGAGCAGTATGTAATAAATGTGGAGCAGTCAATAATAAATGTGATGCAGTCAGTAATAAATGTGGAGCAGTCAGTAATAAATGTGATGCAGTAAGTAATAAATGTGGAGCAGTCAGTAATAAATGTGGAGCAGTCATTAATAAATGTGATGCAGTCAGTAATAAATGTGGAGCAGTCAGTAATAAATGTGATACAGTCAGTAATAAATGTGGAGCAGTCAGTAATAAATGTGATGCAGTTAGTAATAAATGTGGAGCAGTCATTAATAAATGTGATGCAGTCAGTAATAAATGTGGAGCAGTCAGTAATAAATGTGGAGCAGTCAGTAATAAATGTGATACAGTCAGTAATAAATGTGGAGCAGTCAGTAATAAATGTGATACAGTCAGTAATAAATGTGGAGCAGTCAGTAATAAATGTGATACAGTCAGTAATAAATGTGGAGCAGTCAGTAATAAATGTGATACAGTCAGTAATAAATGTGGAGCAGTCAGTAATAAATGTGATACAGTCAGTAATAAATGTGATACAGTCAGTAATAAATATGGAGCAGTCAGTAATAAATGTGAAGTAGTTAGTAATAAATGTGAAGTAGTCAGTAATAAATGTGAAGCAGTCAGTAAAAAAAGTGGAGCAGTATGTAATAAATGTGGAGCAGTCAGTAATAAATGTGAAGTAGTCAATAATAAATGTGATGCAGTCAGTAATAAATGTGAAGCAGTCAGTAAAAAAAGTGGAGCAGTATGTAATAAATGTGGAGCAGTCAGTAATAAATGTGATACAGTCAGTGATAAATGTGATGCAGTCAGTAATAAATGTGATGCAGTAAGTAATAAATGTGGAGCAGTCAGTAATAAATGTGATGCAGTCAGTAATAAATGTGATACAGTCAGTAATAAATGTGGAGCAGTCAGTAATAAATGTGGAGCAGTCAGTAATAAATGTGATACAGTCAGTAATAAATGTGGAGCAGTCAGTAATAAATGTGGAGCAGTCAGTAATAAATGTGGAGCAGTCAGTAATAAATGTGGAGCAGTCAGTAATAAATGTGATACAGTCAGTAATAAATGTGGAGCAGTCAGTAATAAATGTGATACAGTCAGTAATAAATGTGGAGCAGTCAGTAATAAATGTGGAGCAGTCAGTAATAAATGTGGAGCAGTCAGTAATAAATGTGATACAGTCAGTAATAAATGTGGAGCAGTCAGTAATAAATGTGGAGCAGTCAGTAATAAATGTGATACAGTCAGTAATAAATGTGGAGCAGTCAGTAATAAATGTGATACAGTCAGTAATAAATGTGATGCAGTCAGTAATAAATGTGATGCAGTTAGTAATAAATGTGGAGCAGTCAGTAATAAATGTGGAGCAGTCAGTAATAAATGTGATGCAGTCAGTAATAAATGTGGAGCAGTCAGTAATAAATGTAATACAGCTAGTAATAAATGTGGAGCAGTCAGTAATAAATGTGATACAGTCAGTAATAAATGTGGAGCAGTCAGTAATAAATGTGATGCAGTCAGTAATAAATGTGATGCAGTAAGTAATAAATGTGAAGCAGTCAGTAAAAAAAGTGGAGCAGTAAGTAATAAATGTGGAGCAGTCAGTAATAAATGTGAAGTAGTCAATAATAAATGTGATGCAGTCAGTAATAAATGTGGAGCAGTCAGTAATAAATGTGGAGCAGTCAGTAATAAATGTGATGCAGTAAGTAATAAATGTGAAGTAGTAAGTAATAAATGTGGAGCAGTCAGTAAAAAAAGTGGAGCAGTAAGTAATAAATGTGGAGCAGTCAGTAATAAATGTGGAGCAGCCAGTAATAAATGTGATACAGTACGTAATAAATGTGGAGCAGTCAGTAATAAATTTGATACAGTCAGTAATACATGTGGAGCAGTCAGTAATAAATGTGAAGCAGTCAGTAAAAAAAGTGGAGCAGTAAGTAAAAAATGTGGAGCAGTCAGTAATAAACGTGGAGCAGTCAGTAATAAATGTGATACAGTCAGTAATAAATGTGGAGCAGTCAGTAATAAATGTGATACAGTCAGTAATAAATGTGGAGCAGTCAGTAATAAATGTGGAGCAGTCAGTAATAAAAGTGGAGCAGTCAGTAATAAATGTGATACAGTCAGTAATAAATGTGGAGCAGTCAGTAATAAATGTGATGCAGTTAGTAATAAATGTGAAGTAGTCAATAATAAATGTGATGCAGTCAGTAATAAATGTGGAGCAGTCAGTAATAAATGTGAAGTAGTCAATAATAAATGTGATACAGTAAGTAATAAATGTGATGCAGTCAGTAATAAATGTGGAGCAGTCAGTAATAAATGTGATACAGTCAGTAATAAATGTGGAGCAGTCAGTAATAAATGTGATACAGTCAGTAATAAATGTGTAGCACTCAGTAATAAATGTGATGTAGTCAGTAATAAATTAGGAGCAGTCAGTAATAAATGTGATGCAGTCAGTAATAAATGTGATACAGTCAGTAATAAATGTGATACAGTCAGTGATAAATGTGGAGCAGTCAGTAATAAATGTGATACAGCCAGTAATAAATGTGATACAGTCAGTGATAAATGTGGAGCAGTCAGTAATAAATGTGATGCAGTCAGTAATAAATGTGATACAGTCAGTAAAAATGTGATACAGTCAGTAATAAATGTGATACAGTCAGTAATAAATGTGAAGTAGTCAATAATAAATGTGATACAGTCAGTAATAAATGTGATACAGTCAGTAATAAATGTGGTGCAGTCAGTAATAAATGTGGTGCAGTCAGTAATAAATGTGGAGCAGTTAGTAATAAATGTGAAGTAGTCAGTAATAAATGTGATACAGTCAGTAATAAATGTGATACAGTCAGTAATAAATGTGGTGCAGTCAGTAATAAATGTGATATAGTCAGTAGTAAATGTGGAGCAGTCAGTAATAAATGTGGAGCAATCAGTAATAAATGTGATACAGTCAGTAATAAATTAGGAGCAGTCAGTAATAAATGTGATACAGCCAGTAATAAATGTGTAGCAGTCAGTAATAAATGTGATACAGCCAGTAATAAATGTGGAGCAGTCAGTAATAAATGTGATACAGCCAGTAATAAATGTGGAGCAGTCAGTAATAAATGTGGAGCAGTCAGTAATAAATGTGATACAGTCAGTAATAAATGTGGAGCAGTCAGTAAAAAATGTGGAGCAGTCAGTAATAAATGAGAAGCAGTCAGTAACAAATGTGATACAGTCAGTAATAAATGTGGAGCAGTCAGAAAAAATTTGGAGCAGTCAGTAATAAATGTGATACAGTCAGTAATAAATGTGATGTAGTCAGTAATAAATGTGTAGCAGTCAGTAATAAATGTGATGCAGTGAGTAATAAATGTGTAGCAGTCACTAATAAATGTGATACAGTCAGTAATAAATAAAGAGCAGTCAGTAATAAATGTGGAGCAGTCAGTAATAAAAGTGATATAGTCATTAATAAATGTGATGCAGTCAGTAATAAATGTGAAGCACTCAGTAATAAATGTGGAGCAGTCAGTAATAAATGTGATACAGTCAGTTATAAATGTGGAGCAGTCAGTAAAAAAATGTGGAGCAGTCAGTAATAAATGTAGAGCAGTCAGTAATAAATGTGATACAGCCAGTAATAAATGTGGAGCAGTCAGTAATAAATTTGGAGCAGTCAGTAATAAATGTGATGCAGTCAGTAATAAATGTGGAGCAGTCAGTAATAAATGTGATACAGTCAGTAATAAATGTGAAACAGTCAGTAATAAATGTGATACAGCCATTAATAAATGTGCAGCAGTCAGAAATAAATGTGATACAGTCAGTAATAAATGTGGAGCAGTCAGTAATAAATGTGATACAGTCAGTAATAAATGTGATGCAGTCAGTAATAAATGTGGAGCAGTCAGTCATAAATGTGGAGCAATCAGTGATAAATGTGATACAGTCAGTAATAAATTAGGAGCAGTCAGTAATAAATGTGATGCAGTCAGTAATAAATGTGTAGCAGTCAGTAATAAATGTGGAGCAGTCAGTAATAAATGTGATACAGTCAGTAATAAATATGGAGCAGTCAGTAATAAATGTGATACAGCCAGTAATAAATGTGGAGCAGTCAGTAATAAATGTGATACAGCCAGTAATAAATGTGGAGCAGTCAGTAATAAATGTGATACAGTCAGTAATAAATGTGGAGCAGTCAGTAAAAATGTGGAGCAGTTAGTAATAAAAGTGATATAGTCATTAATAAATGTGGAGCAGTCAGTAATAAATGTGAAGCAGTCAGTAATAAATGTGGAGCAGTCAGTAATAAATGTGAAGCAGTCAGTAATAAATGTGATACAGTCAGTAATAAATGTGATACAGTCAGTAATAAATGTGGAGCAGTCAGTAATAAATGTGATACAGTCAGTAATAAATGTGTAGCACTCAGTAATAAATGTGATGTAGTCAGTAATAAATGTGATGCAGTCAGTAATAAATGTGATACAGTCAGTAATAAATGTGGAGCAGTCAGTAATAAATGTGGAGCAGTCAGTAATAAATGTGGAGCAGTCAGTAATAAATGTGATACAGTCAGTAATAAATGTGGAGCAGTCAGTAATAAATGTGAAGCAGTCAGTAATAAATGTGAAGTAGTCAATAATAAATGTGATACAGTCAGTAATAAATGTGATGCAGTCAGTAATAAATGTGGAGCAGTCAGTAATAAATGTTATGCAGTCAGTAATAAATGTGATACAGTCAGTAATAAATGTGATGCAGTAAGTAATAAATGTGAAGTAGTCAGTAATAAATGTGAAGCAGTCAGTAATAAAAGTGATACAGTCAGTAATACATGTGGAGCAGTCAGTAATAAATGTGATACAGTCAGTAATACATGTGGAGCAGTCAGTAATAAATGTGATACAGTCAGTAATAAATGTGGAGCAGTCAGTAATAAATGTGATGCAGTCAGTAATAAATGTGGAGCAGTCAGTAATAAATGTGATGCAGTCAGTAATAAATGTGGAGCAGTCAGTAATAAATGTGATACAGCCAGTAATAAATGTGATACAGTCAGTAATAAATGTGGAGCAGTCAGTAAAAATGTGGAGCAGTTAGTAATAGAAGTGATATAGTCAGTAATAAATGTGGAGCAGTCAGTAATAAATGTGGAGCAGTCTGTAATAAATGTGATACAGTCAGTAATAAATGTGGAGCAGTCAGTAATAAATGTGGAGCAGTCAGTAATAAATTTGGAGCAGTCAGTAATAAATGTGATGCAGTCAGTAATAAATGTGGAGCAGTCAGTAATAAATGTGATACAGCCAGTAATAAATGTGGAGCAGTCAGTAATAAATGTGGAGCAGTCAGTAATAAATGTGATACAGCCATTAATAAATGTGGAGCAGTCAGTAATAAATGTGATACAGCCATTAATAAATGTGGAGCAGTCAGTAATAAATGTGAAGCAGTCAGTAATAAATGTGATGCAGTTAGTAATAAATGTGAAGCAGTCAGTAAAAAAAGTGGAGCAGTAAGTAATAAATGTGGAGCAGTCAGTAATAAATGTGATACAGTCAGTAATAAATGTGATACAGTCAGTAATAAATGTGGAGCAGTCAGTAATAAATGTGATACAGTCAGTAATAAATGTGGTGCAGTCAGTAATAAATGTGGTGCAGTCAGTAATAAATGTGATACAGTCAGTAATAAATGTGGAGCAGTCAGTAATAAATGTGTAGCAGTCAGTAATAAATGTGGAGCAGTCAGTAATAAATGTGGAGCAGTCAATAATAAATGTGGAGCAGTCAGTAATAAATGTGATACAGTCAGTAATAAATATGGAGCAGTCAGTAATAAATGTGAAGTAGTCAATAATAAATGTGATGCAGTCAGTAATAAATGTGGAGCAGTCAGTAATAAATGTGATGCAGTAAGTAATAAATGTGGAGCAGTCAGTAATAAATGTGGAGCAGTCAGTAATAAATGTGATGCAGTCAGTAATAAATGTGGAGCAGTCAGTAATAAATGTGATACAGTCAGTAATAAATGTGGAGCCGTCAGTAAAAAATGTGATGCAGTTAGTAATAAATGTGGAGCAGTCATTAATAAATGTGATGCAGTCAGTAATAAATGTGGAGCAGTCAGTAATAAATGTGATGCAGTTAGTAATAAATGTGGAGCAGTCATTAATAAATGTGATGCAGTCAGTAATAAATGTGGAGCAGTCAGTAATAAATGTGGAGCAGTCAGTAATAAATGTGGAGCAGTCAGTAATAAATGTGATACAGTCAGTAATAAATGTGGAGCAGTCAGTAATAAATGTGATACAGTCAGTAATAAATGTGGAGCAGTCAGTAATAAATGTGATACAGTCAGTAATAAATGTGGAGCAGTCAGTAATAAATGTGATGCAGTCAGTAATAAATGTGGAGCAGTCAGTAATAAATGTAATACAGCTAGTAATAAATGTGGAGCAGTCAGTAATAAATGTGGAGCAGTCAGTAATAAATGTAATACAGCTAGTAATAAATGTGGAGCAGTCAGTAATAAATGTGATACAGTCAGTAATAAATGTGGAGCAGTCAGTAATAAATGTGATGCAGTAAGTAATAAATGTGAAGCAGTCAGTAAAAAAAGTGGAGCAGTAAGTAATAAATGTGGAGCAGTCAGTAATAAATGTGAAGTAGTCAATAATAAATGTGATGCAGTCAGTAATAAATGTGGAGCAGTCAGTAATAAATGTGGAGCAGTCAGTAATAAATGTGATGCATTAAGTAATAAATGTGGAGCAGTCAGTAAAAAAAGTGGAGCAGTAAGTAATAAATGTGGAGCAGTCAGTAATAAATGTGGAGCAGCCAGTAATAAATGTGATACAGTCCGTAATAAAGGTGGAGCAGTCAGTAATAAATGTGATACAGTCAGTAATACATGTGGAGCAGTCAGTAATAAATGTGAAGCAGTCAGTAAAAAAAGTGGAGCAGTAAGTAAAAAATGTGGAGCAGTCAGTAATAAACGTGGAGCAGTCAGTAATAAATGTGATACAGTCAGTAATAAATGTGGAGCAGTCAGTAATAAATGTGATACAGTCAGTAATAAATGTGGAGCAGTCAGTAATAAATGTGGAGCAGTCAGTAATAAATGTGATACAGTCAATAATAAATGTGGAGCAGTCAGTAATAAATGTGATGCAGTTAGTAATAAATGTGGAGCAGTCAGTAATAAATGTGAAGTAGTCAATAATAAATGTGATGCAGTCAGTAATAAATGTGGAGCAGTCAGTAATAAATGTGAAGTAGTCAATAATAAATGTGATACAGTCAGTAATAAATGTGGTGCAGTCAGTAATAAATGTGATGCAGTCAGTAATAAATGTGATACAGTCAGTAATAAATGTGGAGCAGTCAGTAATAAATGTGAAGTAGTCAATAATAAATGTGATACAGTCAGTAATAAATGTGATGCAGTCAGTAATAAATGTGGAGCAGTCAGTAATAAATGTGGAGCAGTCAGTAATAAATGTGGAGCAGTCAGTAATAAATGTGATACAGTCAATAATAAATGTGGAGCAGTCAGTAATAAATGTGATGCAGTTAGTAATAAATGTGGAGCAGTCAGTAATAAATGTGAAGTAGTCAATAATAAATGTGATGCAGTCAGTAATAAATGTGGAGCAGTCAGTAATAAATGTGATGCAGTCAGTAATAAATGTGATGCAGTAAGTAATAAATGTGGAGCAGTCAGTAATAAATGTGATACAGTCAGTAATAAATGTGGAGCAGTCAGTAATAAATGTGATACAGTCAGTAATAAATGTGGAGCAGTCAGTAATAAATGTGATACAGTCAGTAATAAATGTGGAGCAGTCAGTAATAAATTTGGAGCAGTCAGTAATAAATGTGATGCAGTCAGTAATAAATGTGGAGCAGTCAGTAATAAATGTGATACAGCCAGTAATAAATGTGGAGCAGTCAGTAATAAATGTGGAGCAGTCAGTAATAAATGTGATACAGCCATTAATAAATGTGGAGCAGTCAGTAATAAATGTGATACAGCCATTAATAAATGTGGAGCAGTCAGTAATAAATGTGAAGCAGTCAGTAATAAATGTGATGCAGTTAGTAATAAATGTGAAGCAGTCAGTAAAAAAAGTGGAGCAGTAAGTAATAAATGTGGAGCAGTCAGTAATAAATGTGATACAGTCAGTAATAAATGTGATACAGTCAGTAATAAATGTGGAGCAGTCAGTAATAAATGTGATACAGTCAGTAATAAATGTGGTGCAGTCAGTAATAAATGTGGTGCAGTCAGTAATAAATGTGATACAGTCAGTAATAAATGTGGAGCAGTCAGTAATAAATGTGTAGCAGTCAGTAATAAATGTGGAGCAGTCAGTAATAAATGTGGAGCAGTCAATAATAAATGTGGAGCAGTCAGTAATAAATGTGATACAGTCAGTAATAAATATGGAGCAGTCAGTAATAAATGTGAAGTAGTCAATAATAAATGTGATGCAGTCAGTAATAAATGTGGAGCAGTCAGTAATAAATGTGATGCAGTAAGTAATAAATGTGGAGCAGTCAGTAATAAATGTGGAGCAGTCAGTAATAAATGTGATGCAGTCAGTAATAAATGTGGAGCAGTCAGTAATAAATGTGATACAGTCAGTAATAAATGTGGAGCCGTCAGTAAAAAATGTGATGCAGTTAGTAATAAATGTGGAGCAGTCATTAATAAATGTGATGCAGTCAGTAATAAATGTGGAGCAGTCAGTAATAAATGTGATGCAGTTAGTAATAAATGTGGAGCAGTCATTAATAAATGTGATGCAGTCAGTAATAAATGTGGAGCAGTCAGTAATAAATGTGGAGCAGTCAGTAATAAATGTGGAGCAGTCAGTAATAAATGTGATACAGTCAGTAATAAATGTGGAGCAGTCAGTAATAAATGTGATACAGTCAGTAATAAATGTGGAGCAGTCAGTAATAAATGTGATACAGTCAGTAATAAATGTGGAGCAGTCAGTAATAAATGTGATGCAGTCAGTAATAAATGTGGAGCAGTCAGTAATAAATGTAATACAGCTAGTAATAAATGTGGAGCAGTCAGTAATAAATGTGGAGCAGTCAGTAATAAATGTAATACAGCTAGTAATAAATGTGGAGCAGTCAGTAATAAATGTGATACAGTCAGTAATAAATGTGGAGCAGTCAGTAATAAATGTGATGCAGTAAGTAATAAATGTGAAGCAGTCAGTAAAAAAAGTGGAGCAGTAAGTAATAAATGTGGAGCAGTCAGTAATAAATGTGAAGTAGTCAATAATAAATGTGATGCAGTCAGTAATAAATGTGGAGCAGTCAGTAATAAATGTGGAGCAGTCAGTAATAAATGTGATGCATTAAGTAATAAATGTGGAGCAGTCAGTAAAAAAAGTGGAGCAGTAAGTAATAAATGTGGAGCAGTCAGTAATAAATGTGGAGCAGCCAGTAATAAATGTGATACAGTCCGTAATAAAGGTGGAGCAGTCAGTAATAAATGTGATACAGTCAGTAATACATGTGGAGCAGTCAGTAATAAATGTGAAGCAGTCAGTAAAAAAAGTGGAGCAGTAAGTAAAAAATGTGGAGCAGTCAGTAATAAACGTGGAGCAGTCAGTAATAAATGTGATACAGTCAGTAATAAATGTGGAGCAGTCAGTAATAAATGTGATACAGTCAGTAATAAATGTGGAGCAGTCAGTAATAAATGTGGAGCAGTCAGTAATAAATGTGATACAGTCAATAATAAATGTGGAGCAGTCAGTAATAAATGTGATGCAGTTAGTAATAAATGTGGAGCAGTCAGTAATAAATGTGAAGTAGTCAATAATAAATGTGATGCAGTCAGTAATAAATGTGGAGCAGTCAGTAATAAATGTGAAGTAGTCAATAATAAATGTGATACAGTCAGTAATAAATGTGGTGCAGTCAGTAATAAATGTGATGCAGTCAGTAATAAATGTGATACAGTCAGTAATAAATGTGGAGCAGTCAGTAATAAATGTGAAGTAGTCAATAATAAATGTGATACAGTCAGTAATAAATGTGATGCAGTCAGTAATAAATGTGGAGCAGTCAGTAATAAATGTGGAGCAGTCAGTAATAAATGTGGAGCAGTCAGTAATAAATGTGATACAGTCAATAATAAATGTGGAGCAGTCAGTAATAAATGTGATGCAGTTAGTAATAAATGTGGAGCAGTCAGTAATAAATGTGAAGTAGTCAATAATAAATGTGATGCAGTCAGTAATAAATGTGGAGCAGTCAGTAATAAATGTGATGCAGTCAGTAATAAATGTGATGCAGTAAGTAATAAATGTGGAGCAGTCAGTAATAAATGTGATACAGTCAGTAATAAATGTGGAGCAGTCAGTAATAAATGTGATACAGTCAGTAATAAATGTGGAGCAGTCAGTAATAAATGTGATACAGTCAGTAATAAATGTGGAGCAGTCAGTAATAAATGTGATACAGTCAGTAATAAATGTGTAGCACTCAGTAATAAATGTGATGTAGTCAGTAATAAATTAGGAGCAGTCAGTAATAAATGTGATGCAGTCAGTAATAAATGTGATACAGTCAGTAATAAATGTGATACAGTCAGTGATAAATGTGGAGCAGTCAGTAATAAATGTGATACAGCCAGTAATAAATGTGATACAGTCAGTAATAAATGTGATACAGTCAGTGATAAATGTGGAGCAGTCAGTAATAAATGTGATGCAGTCAGTAATAAATGTGATACAGTCAGTAAAAATGTGGAGCAGTCAGTAATAAATGTGGAGCAGTCAGTAATAAATGTGGAGCAGTCAGTAATAAATGTGATACAATCAGTAATAAATGTGGAGCAGTCAGTAATAAATGTGGAGCAGTCAGTAATAAATGTGATACAGTCAGTAATAAATGTGGAGCAGTCAGTAATAAATGTGATACAGTCAGTAATAAATGTGATACAGTCAGTAATAAATGTGTTACAGTCAGTAATAAATGTGGAGCAGTCAGTAATAAATGTGATACAGTCAGTAATAAATTTGGAGCAGTCAGTAATAAATGTAATGTAGTCAGTTATAAATGTGTAGCAGTCAGTAATAAATGTGATACAGTCAGTAATAAATGTAGAGCAGTCAGTAATAAATGTGATGCAGCTAGTAATAAATGTGGAGCAGTCAGTAATAAATGTGGAGCAGTCAGTAATAAATGTGATGCAGTCAGTAATAAATGTGGAGCAGTCAGTAATAAATGTGATACAGCCAGTAATAAATGTGGAGCAGTCAGTAATAAATGTGGAGCAGTCAGTAATAAATGTGATACAGTCAGTAATAAATGTGGAGCAGTCAGTAAAAAATGTGGAGCAGTCAGTAATAAATGAGAAGCAGTCAGTAATAAATGTGATACAGTCAGTAATATATGTGGAGCAGTCAGAAAAAATTTGGAGCAGTCAGTAATAAATGTGATACAGTCAGTAATAAATGTGGAGCAGTCAGTAATAAATGTGATGCAGTCAGTAATAAATGTGGAGCAGTCAGTAATAAATGTGAAGTAGTCAATAATAAATGTGATACAGTCAGTAATAAATGTGATGCAGTCAGTAATAAATGTGGAGCAGTCAGTAATAAATGTGGAGCAGTCAGTAATAAATGTGGAGCAGTCAGTAATAAATGTGATACAGTCAATAATAAATGTGGAGCAGTCAGTAATAAATGTGATGCAGTTAGTAATAAATGTGGAGCAGTCAGTAATAAATGTGAAGTAGTCAATAATAAATGTGATGCAGTCAGTAATAAATGTGGAGCAGTCAGTAATAAATGTGATGCAGTCAGTAATAAATGTGATGCAGTAAGTAATAAATGTGGAGCAGTCAGTAATAAATGTGATACAGTCAGTAATAAATGTGGAGCAGTCAGTAATAAATGTGATACAGTCAGTAATAAATGTGGAGCAGTCAGTAATAAATGTGATACAGTCAGTAATAAATGTGGAGCAGTCAGTAATAAATTTGGAGCAGTCAGTAATAAATGTGATGCAGTCAGTAATAAATGTGGAGCAGTCAGTAATAAATGTGATACAGCCAGTAATAAATGTGGAGCAGTCAGTAATAAATGTGGAGCAGTCAGTAATAAATGTGATACAGCCATTAATAAATGTGGAGCAGTCAGTAATAAATGTGATACAGCCATTAATAAATGTGGAGCAGTCAGTAATAAATGTGAAGCAGTCAGTAATAAATGTGATGCAGTTAGTAATAAATGTGAAGCAGTCAGTAAAAAAAGTGGAGCAGTAAGTAATAAATGTGGAGCAGTCAGTAATAAATGTGATACAGTCAGTAATAAATGTGATACAGTCAGTAATAAATGTGGAGCAGTCAGTAATAAATGTGATACAGTCAGTAATAAATGTGGTGCAGTCAGTAATAAATGTGGTGCAGTCAGTAATAAATGTGATACAGTCAGTAATAAATGTGGAGCAGTCAGTAATAAATGTGTAGCAGTCAGTAATAAATGTGGAGCAGTCAGTAATAAATGTGGAGCAGTCAATAATAAATGTGGAGCAGTCAGTAATAAATGTGATACAGTCAGTAATAAATATGGAGCAGTCAGTAATAAATGTGAAGTAGTCAATAATAAATGTGATGCAGTCAGTAATAAATGTGGAGCAGTCAGTAATAAATGTGATGCAGTAAGTAATAAATGTGGAGCAGTCAGTAATAAATGTGGAGCAGTCAGTAATAAATGTGATGCAGTCAGTAATAAATGTGGAGCAGTCAGTAATAAATGTGATACAGTCAGTAATAAATGTGGAGCCGTCAGTAAAAAATGTGATGCAGTTAGTAATAAATGTGGAGCAGTCATTAATAAATGTGATGCAGTCAGTAATAAATGTGGAGCAGTCAGTAATAAATGTGATGCAGTTAGTAATAAATGTGGAGCAGTCATTAATAAATGTGATGCAGTCAGTAATAAATGTGGAGCAGTCAGTAATAAATGTGGAGCAGTCAGTAATAAATGTGGAGCAGTCAGTAATAAATGTGATACAGTCAGTAATAAATGTGGAGCAGTCAGTAATAAATGTGATACAGTCAGTAATAAATGTGGAGCAGTCAGTAATAAATGTGATACAGTCAGTAATAAATGTGGAGCAGTCAGTAATAAATGTGATGCAGTCAGTAATAAATGTGGAGCAGTCAGTAATAAATGTAATACAGCTAGTAATAAATGTGGAGCAGTCAGTAATAAATGTGGAGCAGTCAGTAATAAATGTAATACAGCTAGTAATAAATGTGGAGCAGTCAGTAATAAATGTGATACAGTCAGTAATAAATGTGGAGCAGTCAGTAATAAATGTGATGCAGTAAGTAATAAATGTGAAGCAGTCAGTAAAAAAAGTGGAGCAGTAAGTAATAAATGTGGAGCAGTCAGTAATAAATGTGAAGTAGTCAATAATAAATGTGATGCAGTCAGTAATAAATGTGGAGCAGTCAGTAATAAATGTGGAGCAGTCAGTAATAAATGTGATGCATTAAGTAATAAATGTGGAGCAGTCAGTAAAAAAAGTGGAGCAGTAAGTAATAAATGTGGAGCAGTCAGTAATAAATGTGGAGCAGCCAGTAATAAATGTGATACAGTCCGTAATAAAGGTGGAGCAGTCAGTAATAAATGTGATACAGTCAGTAATACATGTGGAGCAGTCAGTAATAAATGTGAAGCAGTCAGTAAAAAAAGTGGAGCAGTAAGTAAAAAATGTGGAGCAGTCAGTAATAAACGTGGAGCAGTCAGTAATAAATGTGATACAGTCAGTAATAAATGTGGAGCAGTCAGTAATAAATGTGATACAGTCAGTAATAAATGTGGAGCAGTCAGTAATAAATGTGGAGCAGTCAGTAATAAATGTGATACAGTCAATAATAAATGTGGAGCAGTCAGTAATAAATGTGATGCAGTTAGTAATAAATGTGGAGCAGTCAGTAATAAATGTGAAGTAGTCAATAATAAATGTGATGCAGTCAGTAATAAATGTGGAGCAGTCAGTAATAAATGTGAAGTAGTCAATAATAAATGTGATACAGTCAGTAATAAATGTGGTGCAGTCAGTAATAAATGTGATGCAGTCAGTAATAAATGTGATACAGTCAGTAATAAATGTGGAGCAGTCAGTAATAAATGTGAAGTAGTCAATAATAAATGTGATACAGTCAGTAATAAATGTGATGCAGTCAGTAATAAATGTGGAGCAGTCAGTAATAAATGTGGAGCAGTCAGTAATAAATGTGGAGCAGTCAGTAATAAATGTGATACAGTCAATAATAAATGTGGAGCAGTCAGTAATAAATGTGATGCAGTTAGTAATAAATGTGGAGCAGTCAGTAATAAATGTGAAGTAGTCAATAATAAATGTGATGCAGTCAGTAATAAATGTGGAGCAGTCAGTAATAAATGTGATGCAGTCAGTAATAAATGTGATGCAGTAAGTAATAAATGTGGAGCAGTCAGTAATAAATGTGATACAGTCAGTAATAAATGTGGAGCAGTCAGTAATAAATGTGATACAGTCAGTAATAAATGTGGAGCAGTCAGTAATAAATGTGATACAGTCAGTAATAAATGTGGAGCAGTCAGTAATAAATGTGATACAGTCAGTAATAAATGTGTAGCACTCAGTAATAAATGTGATGTAGTCAGTAATAAATTAGGAGCAGTCAGTAATAAATGTGATGCAGTCAGTAATAAATGTGATACAGTCAGTAATAAATGTGATACAGTCAGTGATAAATGTGGAGCAGTCAGTAATAAATGTGATACAGCCAGTAATAAATGTGATACAGTCAGTAATAAATGTGATACAGTCAGTGATAAATGTGGAGCAGTCAGTAATAAATGTGATGCAGTCAGTAATAAATGTGATACAGTCAGTAAAAATGTGGAGCAGTCAGTAATAAATGTGGAGCAGTCAGTAATAAATGTGGAGCAGTCAGTAATAAATGTGATACAATCAGTAATAAATGTGGAGCAGTCAGTAATAAATGTGGAGCAGTCAGTAATAAATGTGATACAGTCAGTAATAAATGTGGAGCAGTCAGTAATAAATGTGATACAGTCAGTAATAAATGTGATACAGTCAGTAATAAATGTGTTACAGTCAGTAATAAATGTGGAGCAGTCAGTAATAAATGTGATACAGTCAGTAATAAATTTGGAGCAGTCAGTAATAAATGTAATGTAGTCAGTTATAAATGTGTAGCAGTCAGTAATAAATGTGATACAGTCAGTAATAAATGTAGAGCAGTCAGTAATAAATGTGATGCAGCTAGTAATAAATGTGGAGCAGTCAGTAATAAATGTGGAGCAGTCAGTAATAAATGTGATGCAGTCAGTAATAAATGTGGAGCAGTCAGTAATAAATGTGATACAGCCAGTAATAAATGTGGAGCAGTCAGTAATAAATGTGGAGCAGTCAGTAATAAATGTGATACAGTCAGTAATAAATGTGGAGCAGTCAGTAAAAAATGTGGAGCAGTCAGTAATAAATGAGAAGCAGTCAGTAATAAATGTGATACAGTCAGTAATATATGTGGAGCAGTCAGAAAAAATTTGGAGCAGTCAGTAATAAATGTGATACAGTCAGTAATAAATGTGGAGCAGTCAGTAATAAATGTGATGCAGTCAGTAATAAATGTGATACAGTCAGTAATAAATGTGGAGCAGTCAGTAATAAATGTGATACAGTCAGTAATAAATGTGATGTAGTCAGTAATAAATGTGTAGCAGTCCGTAATAAATGTGATGCAGTCAGTAATAAATGTGATGCAGTCAGTAATAAATGTGTAGCAGTCACTAATAAATGTGATACAGTCAGTAATAAATGTGGAGCAGTCAGTAATAAATGTGATGTAGTCAGTAATAAATGTGGAGCAGTCAGTAATAAATGTGATGCAGTCAGTAATAAATGTGGAGCAGTCAGTAATAAATGTGATGTAGTCAGTAATAAATGTGGAGCAGCCAGTAATAAATGTGGAGCAGTCAGTAATAAATGTGATACAGTCAGTAATAAATGTGGAGCAGTCAGTAATAAATGTGGAGCAGTCAGTAAAAATGTGGAGCAGTCAGTAATAAATGTGATACAGTCAGTTATAAATGTGGAGCAGTCAGTAATAAATGTGAAGCAGTCAGTAATAAATGTGGAGCAGTCTGTAATAAATGTGAAGCAGTCAGTAATAAATGTGGAGCAGTCAGTAATAAATGTGATGCAGTCAGTAATAAATGTGGAGCAGTCAGTAATAAATGTGATACAGTCAGTAATAAATGTGGAGCAGTCAGTAATAAATGTGGAGCAGTCAGTAATAAATGTGATACAGCCAGTAATAAATGTGGAGCAGTCAGTAATAAATGTGATGCAGTCAGTAATAAATGTGATACAGTCAGTAATAAATGTGATACAGTCAGTAATAAATGTGATGCAGTCAGTAATAAATGTGTAGCAGTCAGTAATAAATGTGATGCAGTCAGTAATAAATGTGGAGCAGTCAGTAATAAATGTGGAGCAGTCAGTAATAAATGTGATACAGTCAGTAATAAATGTGGAGCAGTCAGTAAAAATGTGGAGCAGTTAGTAATAAAAGTGATATAGTCATTAATAAATGTGATGCAGTCAGTAATAAATGTGAAGCACTCAGTAATAAATGTGGAGCAGTCAGTAATAAATGTGATACAGTCAGTTATAAATGTGGAGCAGTCAGTAAAAAAATGTGGAGCAGTCAGTAATAAATGTGATACAGTCAGTAATAAATGTGAAACAGTAATAAATGTGATACAGTCAGTAATAAATGTGGAGCAGTCAGTAATAAATGTGGAGCAATCAGTGATAAATGTGATACAGTCAGTAATAAATTAGGAGCAGTCAGTAATAAATGTGATGCAGTCAGTAATAAATGTGTAGCAGTCAGTAATAAATGTGGAGCAGTCAGTAATAAATGTGATACAGTCAGTAATAAATATGGAGCAGTCAGTAATAAATGTGATACAGCCAGTAATAAATGTGGAGCAGTCAGTAATAAATGTGATACAGCCAGTAATAAATGAGGAGCAGTCAGTAATAAATGTGATACAGTCAGTAATAAATGTGGAGCAGTCAGTAAAAATGTGGAGCAGTTAGTAATAAAAGTGATATAGTCATTAATAAATGTGGAGCAGTCAGTAATAAATGTGAAGCAGTCAGTAATAAATGTGGAGCAGTCAGTAATAAATGTGATGCAGTCAGTAATAAATGTGATACAGTCAGTAATAAATGTGAAGCAGTCAGTAATAAATGTGATACAGTCAGTAATAAATGTGATACAGCCAGTAATAAATGTGATGCAGTCAGTAATAAATGTGGAGCAGTCAGTAATAAATGTGAAGCAGTCAGTAATAAATGTGGAGCAGTCAGTAATAAATGTGATACAGTCAGTAATAAATGTGGAGCAGTCAGTAATAAATGTTATGCAGTCAGTAATAAATGTGATACAGTCAGTAATAAATGTGATGCAGTCAGTAATAAATGTGATGCAGTCAGTAATAAATGTGATGCAGTCAGTAATAAATGTGAAGTAGTCAGTAATAAATGTGAAGCAGTCAGTAATAAAAGTGATACGGTCAGTAATACATGTGGAGCAGTCAGTAATAAATGTGATACAGTCAGTAATACATGTGGAGCAGTCAGTAATAAATGTGATACAGTCAGTAATAAATGTGGAGCAGTCAGTAATAAATGTGATGCAGTCAGTAATAAATGTGGAGCAGTCAGTAATAAATGTGATGCAGTCAGTAATAAATGTGGAGCAGTCGGTAATAAATGTGATACAGCCAGTAATAAATGTGATACAGTCAGTAATAAATGTGGAGCAGTCAGTAAAAATGTGGAGCAGTTAGTAATAGAAGTGATATAGTCAGTAATAAATGTGGAGCAGTCAGTAATAAATGTGAAGCAGTCAGTAATAAATGTGGAGCAGTCTGTAATAAATGTGATACAGTCAGTAATAAATGTGGAGCAGTCAGTAATAAATTTGGAGCAGTCAGTAATAAATGTGATGCAGTCAGTAATAAATGTGGAGCAGTCAGTAATAAATGTGATACAGCCAGTAATAAATGTGGAGCAGTGAGTAATAAATGTGGAGCAGTCAGTAATAAATGTGATACAGCCATTAATAAATGTGGAGCAGTCAGTAATAAATGTGATACAGTCAGTAATAAATGTGAAGCAGTCAGTAATAAATGTGATGCAGTTAGTAATAAATGTGAAGTAGTCAGTAATAAATGTGAAGCAGTCAGTAAAAAAAGTGGAGCAGTAAGTAATAAATGTGGAGCAGTCAGTAATAAATGTGATACAGTCAGTAATAAATGTGATACAGTCAGTAATAAATGTGGAGCAGTCAGTAATAAATGTGATACAGTCAGTAATAAATGTGGTGCAGTCAGTAATAAATGTGGAGCAGTCAGTAATAAATGTGGAGCAATCAGTAATAAATGTGATACAGTCAGTAATAAATGTGGAGCAGTCAGTAATAAATGTGGAGCAGTCAGTAATAAATGTGTAGCAGTCAGTAATAAATGTGGAGCAGTCAGTAATAAATGTGGAGCAGTCAATAATAAATGTGGAGCAGTCAGTAATAAATGTGATACAGTCAGTAATAAATGTGGAGCAGTCAGTAATAAATGTGATACAGTCAATAATAAATGTGGAGCAGTCAGTAATAAATGTGGAGCAGTCAGTAATAAATGTGAAGTAGTCAATAATAAATGTGATGCAGTAAGTAATAAATGTGGAGCAGTCAGTAATAAATGTGGAGCAGTCAGTAATAAATGTGGAGCAGTCAGTAATAAATGTGATGCAGTAAGTAATAAATGTGGAGCAGTTAGTAATAAATGTGGAGCAGTCATTGATAAATGTGATGCAGTAAGTAATAAATGTGGGGCAGTCAGTAATAAATGTGAAGTAGTCAATAATAAATGTGATACAGTCAGTAATAAATGTGATGCAGTCAGTAATAAATGTGGAGCAGTCAGTAATAAATGTGATGTAGTCAGTAATAAATGTGAAGCAGTCAGTAATAAATGTGGAGCAGTCAGTAATAAATGTGAAGCAGTCAGTAATAAATGTGGAGCAGTCAGTAATAAATGTGGAGCAGTCAGTAATAAATGTGATGCAGTAAGTAATAAATGTGGAGCAGTCAGTAATAAATGTGGAGCAGTCAGTAATAAATGTGATACAGTCAGTAATAAATGTGGAGCAGTCAGTAATAAATGTGATGCAGTTAGTAATAAATGTGGAGCAGTCATTAATAAATGTGATGCAGTCAGTAATAAATGTGGAGCAGTCAGTAATAAATGTGGAGCAGTCAGTAATAAATGTGATACAGTCAGTAATAAATGTGGAGCAGTCAGTAATAAATGTGATACAGTCAGTAATAAATGTGGAGCAGTCAGTAATAAATGTGATGCAGTCAGTAATAAATGTGGAGCAGTCAGTAATAAATGTAATACAGCTAGTAATAAATGTGGAGCAGTCAGTAATAAATGTGGAGCAGTCAGTAATAAATGTAATACAGCTAGTAATAAATGTGGAGCAGTCAGTAATAAATGTGATACAGTCAGTAATAAATGTGGAGCAGTCAGTAATAAATGTGAAGTAGTCAATAATAAATGTGATGCAGTCAGTAATAAATGTGGAGCAGTCAGTAATAAATGTGAAGTAGTCAATAATAAATGTGATGCAGTCAGTAATAAATGTGGAGCAGTCAGTAATAAATGTGATGCAGTAAGTAATAAATGTGGAGCAGTCAGTAAAAAAAGTGGAGCAGTAAGTAATAAATGTGGAGCAGTCAGTAATAAATGTGGAGCAGCCAGTAATAAATGTGATACAGTCCGTAATAAATGTGGAGCAGTCAGTAATAAATGTGATACAGTCAGTAATACATGTGGAGCAGTCAGTAATAAATGTGAAGCAGTCAGTAAAAAAAGTGGAGCAGTAAGTAAAAAATGTGGAGCAGTCAGTAATAAACGTGGAGCAGTCAGTAATAAATGTGATACAGTCAGTAATAAATGTGGAGCAGTCAGTAATAAATGTGATACAGTCAGTAATAAATGTGGAGCAGTCAGTAATAAATGTGGAGCAGTCAGTAATAAATGTGATACAGTCAATAATAAATGTGGAGCAGTCAGTAATAAATGTGATGCAGTTAGTAATAAATGTGGAGCAGTCAGTAATAAATGTGAAGTAGTCAGTAATAAATGTGGAGCAGTCAGTAATAAATGTGAAGTAGTCAGTAATAAATGTGATACAGTAAGTAATAAATGTGATGCAGTCAGTAATAAATGTGGAGCAGTCAGTAATAAATGTGATACAGTCAGTAATAAATGTGGAGCAGTCAGTAATAAATGTGATACAGTCAGTAATAAATGTGTAGCACTCAGTAATAAATGTGATGTAGTCAGTAATAAATTAGGAGCAGTCAGTAATAAATGTGATGCAGTCAGTAATAAATGTGATACAGTCAGTAATAAATGTGATACAGTCAGTGATAAATGTGGAGCAGTCAGTAATAAATGTGATACAGTCAGTAATAAATTTGGAGCAGTCAGTAATAAATGTAATGTAGTCAGTTATAAATGTGTAGCAGTCAGTAATAAATGTGATACAGTCAGTAATAAATGTAGAGCAGTCAGTAATAAATGTGATGCAGCTAGTAATAAATGTGGAGCAGTCAGTAATAAATGTGGAGCAGTCAGTAATAAATGTGATGCAGTCAGTAATAAATGTGGAGCAGTCAGTAATAAATGTGATACAGTCAGTAATAAATGTGGAGCAGTCAGTAAAAAATGTGGAGCAGTCAGTAATAAATGAGAAGCAGTCAGTAATAAATGTGATACAGTCAGTAATAAATGTGGAGCAGTCCGTAATAAATGTGATGCAGTCAGTAATAAATGTGTAGCAGTCACTAATAAATGTGATACAGCCAGTAATAAATGTGGAGCAGTCAGTAATAAATGTGATACAGTCAATAATAAATGTGATACAGTCAGTAATAAATGTGATACAGTCAGTCATAAATGTGGTGCAGTCAGTAATAAATGTGGAGCAGTCAGTAATAAATGTGGAGCAATCAGTAATAAATGTGATACAGTCAGTAATAAATTAGGAGCAGTCAGTAATAAATGTGATGCAGTCAGTAATAAATGTGTAGCAGTCAGTAATAAATGTGATGCAGTCAGTAATAAATGTGTAGCAGTCAGTAATAAATGTGATACAGCCAGTAATAAATGTGGAGCAGTCAGTAATAAATGTGATACAGTCAGTAATAAATGTGGAGCAGTCAGTAAAAAGTGTGGAGCAGTCAGTAATAAATGAGAAGCAGTCAGTAATAAATGTGATACAGTCAGTAATATATGTGGAGCAGTCAGAAAAAATTTGGAGCAGTCAGTAATAAATGTGATACAGTCAGTAATAAATGTGATGTAGTCAGTAATAAATGTGTAGCAGTCAGTAATAAATGTGATGCAGTCAGTAATAAATGTGTAGCAGTCACTAATAAATGTGATACAGTCAGTAATAAATAAAGAGCAGTCAGTAATAAATGTGGAGCAGTCAGTAATAAATGTGGAGCAGTCAGTAATAAATGTGATACAGTCAGTAATAAATGTGGAGCAGTCAGTAATAAATGTGATGTAGTCAGTAATAAATGTGGAGCAGTCAGTAATAAATGTGATACAGTCAGTAATAAATGTGGAGCAGTCAGTAAAAATGTGGAGCAGTTAGTAATAAAAGTGATATAGTCAATTAATAAATGTGATGCAGTCAGTAATAAATGTGAAGCACTCAGTAATAAATGTGGAGCAGTCAGTAATAAATGTGATACAGTCAGTTATAAATGTGGAGCAGTCAGTAAAAAAATGTGGAGCAGTCAGTAATAAATGTAGAGCAGTCAGTAATAAATGTGATACAGCCAGTAATAAATGTGGAGCAGTCAGTAATAAATTTGGAGCAGTCAGTAATAAATGTGATGCAGTCAGTAATAAATGTGGAGCAGTCAGTAATAAATGTGATACAGTCAGTAATAAATGTGGAGCAGTCAGTAATAAATGTGATACAGTCAGTAATAAATGTGATGCAGTCAGTAATAAATGTGTAGCAGTCAGTAATAAATGTGGAGCAGTCAGTAATAAATGTGATACAGTCAGTAATAAATATGGAGCAGTCAGTAATAAATGTGATACAGCCAGTAATAAATGTGGAGCAGTCAGTAATAAATGTGATGCAGTCAGTAATAAATGTGGAGAAGTCAGTAATAAATGTGAAGCAGTCAGTAATAAATGTGATACAGTCAGTAATAAATGTGGAGCAGTCAGTAATAAATGTGATGCAGTCAGTAATAAATGTGATGCAGTCAGTAATAAATATGGAGCAGTCAGTAATAAATGTGGAGTAGTCAGTAATAAATGTGATACAGTCAGTAATAAATGTGATGCAGTCAGTAATAAATGTGTAGCAGTCAGTAATAAATGTGATGCAGTCAGTAATAAATGTGATGCAGTTAGTAATAAATGTGGAGCAGTCATTAATAAATGTGATGCAGTAAGTAATAAATGTGGAGCAGTCAGTAATAAATGTGATACAGTCAGTAATAAATGTGGAGCAGTCAGTAATAAATGTGATACAGTCAGTAATAAATGTGATGCAGTCAGTAATAAATGTGTAGCAGTCAGTAATAAATGTGATGCAGTTAGTAATAAATGTGGAGCAGTCAGTAATAAATGTAAAACAGTCAGTAATAAATGTGGAGCAGTCATTAATAAATGTGATGCAGTAAGTAATAAATGTGGAGCAGTCAGTAATAAATGTGATACAGTCAGTAATAAATGTGGAGCAGTCAGTAATAAATGTGATACAGTCAGTAATAAATGTGATACAGTCAGTAATAAATGTGATACAGTCAGTAATAAATGTGGAGCAGTCAGTAATAAATGTGATACAGTCAGTAATAAATTTGGAGCAGTCAGTAATAAATGTAATGTAGTCAGTTATAAATGTGTAGCAGTCAGTAATAAATGTGATACAGTCAGTAATAGATGTAGAGCAGTCAGTAATAAATGTGATGCAGCTAGTAATAAATGTGGAGCAGTCAGTAATAAATGTGGAGCAGTCAGTAATAAATGTGATGCAGTCAGTAATAAATGTGGAGCAGTCAGTAATAAATGTGATACAGCCAGTAATAAATGTGGAGCAGTCAGTAATAAATGTGGAGCAGTCAGTAATAAATGTGATACAGTCAGTAATAAATGTGGAGCAGTCAGTAAAAAATGTGGAGCAGTCAGTAATAAATGAGAAGCAGTCAGTAATAAATGTGATACAGTCAGTAATAGATGTGGAGCAGTCCGTAATAAATGTGATGCAGTCAGTAATAAATGTGTAGCAGTCACTAATAAATGTGATACAGCCAGTAATAAATGTGGAGCAGTCAGTAATAAATGTGATACAGTCAGTAATAAATGTGGAGCAGTCAGTAATAAATGTGATGTAGTCAGTAATAAATGTGGAGCAGTCAGTAATAAATGTGATGCAGTCAGTAATAAATGTGTAGCAGTCACTAATAAATGTGATACAGTCAGTAATAAATGTGGAGCAGTCAGTAATAAATGTGGAGCAGTCAGTAATAAATGTGATACAGTCAGTAATAAATGTGGAGCAGTCAGTAATAAATGTGGAGCAGTCAGTAAAAATGTGGAGCAGTCAGTAATAAATGTGATACAGTCAGTTATAAATGTGGAGCAGTCAGTAATAAATGTGAAGCAGTCAGTAATAAATGTGGAGCAGTCTGTAATAAATGTGAAGCAGTCAGTAATAAATGTGGAGCAGTCAGTAATAAATGTGGAGCAGTCAGTAATAAATGTGATACAGTCAGTAATAAATGTGGAGCAGTCAGTAATAAATGTGGAGCAGTCAGTAATAAATGTGATGCAGTCAGTAATAAATGTGGAGCAGTCAGTAATAAATGTGGAGCAGTCAGTAATAAATGTGATACAGCCAGTAATAAATGTGGAGCAGTCAGTAATAAATGTGATGCAGTCAGTAATAAATGTGGAGCAGTCAGTAATAAATGTGGAGCAGTCAGTAATAAATGTGATGCAGTCAGTAATAAATGTGTAGCAGTCAGTAATAAATGTGATGCAGTTAGTAATAAATGTGGAGCAGTCATTAATAAATGTGATGCAGTAAGTAATAAATGTGAAGTAGTCAGTAATAAATGTGAAGCAGTCAGTAAAAAAAGTGGAGCAGTCAGTAATAAATGTGGAGCAGTCAGTAATAAATGTGGAGCAGTCAGTAATAAATGTGATGCAGTCAGTAATAAATGTGGAGCAGTCAGTAATAAATGTGGAGCAGTCAGTAATAAATGTGATACAGTCAGTAATAAATGTGGAGCAGTCATTAAGAAATGTGATGTAGTCAGTAATAAATGTGATGCAGTTAGTAATAAATGTGGAGCAGTCATTAATAAATGTGATGCAGTAAGTAATAAATGTGAAGTAGTCAGTAATAAATGTGGAGCAGTCAGTAATAAATGTGATACAGTCAGTAATAAATGTGGAGCAGTCAGTAATAAATGTGATGCAGTAAGTAATAAATGTGAAGCAGTCAGTAAAAAAAGTGGAGCAGTAAGTAATAAATGTGGAGCAGTCAGTAATAAATGTGAAGTAGTCAATAATAAATGTGGAGCAGTCAGTAATAAATGTGGAGCAGTCAGTAATAAATGTGATGTAGTCAGTAATAAATGTGGAGCAGTCAGTAATAAATGTGGAGCAGTCAGTAAAAAAAGTGGAGCAGTAAGTAATAAATGTGGAGCAGTCAGTAATAAATGTGATGCAGTCAGTAATAAATGTGGAGCAGTCAGTAATAAATGTGTTGCAGTCAGTAATAAATGTGGAGCAGTCAGTAATAAATGTGATACAGCCAGTAATAAATGTGGAGCAGTCAGTAATAAATGTGATGCAGTCAGTAATAAATGTGGAGCAGTCAGTAATAAATGTGGAGCAGTCAGTAATAAATGTGATACAGTCAGTA
The DNA here is from genome assembly GCF_040894005.1 of Engystomops pustulosus. Taxonomy (NCBI): domain Eukaryota; kingdom Metazoa; phylum Chordata; class Amphibia; order Anura; family Leptodactylidae; genus Engystomops; species Engystomops pustulosus. Next base: position 584,458 of record NC_092417.1, read on the forward strand.
ATAAATATGGAGCAGTTAGTAATAAATGTGAAGTAGTCAGTAATAAATGTGAAGCAGTCAGTAAAAAAAGTGGAGCAGTATGTAATAAATGTGGAGCAGTCAGTAATAAATGTGAAGTAGTCAATAATAAATGTGATGCAGTCAGTAATAAATGTGGAGCAGTCATTAATAAATGTGATACAGTCAGTAATAAATGTGGAGCAGTCAGTAATAAATGTGGAGCAGTCAGTAATAAATGTGATACAGTCAGTAATAAATGTGAAGTAGTCAGTAATAAATGTGATGCAGTCAGTAATAAATGTGGAGCAGTCAGTAATAAATGTGGAGCAGTCAGTAATAAATGTGATGCAGTCAGTAATAAATGTGGAGCAGTCAGTAATAAATGTGGAGCAGTCAGTAATAAATGTAATACAGTCAGTAATAAATGTGGAGCAGTCAGTAATAAATGTGATGCAGTCAGTAATAAATGTGATACAGTCAGTAATAAATGTGGAGCAGTCAGTAATAAATGTGGAGCAGTCAGTAATAAATGTGATGCAGTCAGTAATAAATGTGGAGCAGTCAGTAATAAATGTGGAGCAGTCAGTAATAAATGTGATACAGTCAGTAATAAATGTGGAGCAGTCAGTAATAAATGTGATACAGTCAGTAATAAATGTGATACAGTCAGTAATAAATGTGATGCAGTCAGTAATAAATGTGATGCAGTTAGTAATAAATGTGGAGCAGTCATTAATAAATGTGATGCAGTAAGTAATAAATGTGGAGCAGTCAGTAATAAATGTGATACAGTCAGTAATAAATGTGATACAGTCAGTAATAAATGTGGAGCAGTCAGTAATAAATGTGATACAGTCAGTAATAAATGTAGAGCAGTCAGTAATAAATGTGATGCAGCTAGTAATAAATGTGGAGCAGTCAGTAATAAATGTGGAGCAGTCAGTAATAAATGTGATACAGCCAGTAATAAATGTGATGTAGTCAGTAATAAATGTGGAGCAGTCAGCAATAAATGTGATACAGTCAGTAATAAATGTGGAGCAGTAAGTAATAAATGTGGAGCAGTCAGTAATAAATGTGATGCAGTCAGTAATAAATGTGGAGCAGTCAGTAATAAATGTGATACAGCCAGTAATAAATGTGGAGCAGTCAGTAATAAATGTGGAGCAGTCAGTAATAAATGTGATACAGTCAGTAATAAATGTGGAGCAGTCAGTAAAAAATGTGGAGCAGTCAGTAATAAATGAGAAGCAGTCAGTAATAAATGTGATACAGTCAGTAATATATGTGGAGCAGTCAGAATAAATTTGGAGCAGTCAGTAATAAATGTGATACAGTCAGTAATAAATGTGATGTAGTCAGTAATAAATGTGTAGCAGTCAGTAATAAATGTGATGCAGTCAGTAATAAATGTGTAGCAGTCACTAATAAATGTGGAGCAGTCAGTAATAAATGTGATGTAGTCAGTAATAAATGTGGAGCAGTCAGTAATAAAAGTGATGCAGTCAGTAATAAATGTGTAGCAGTCACTAATAAATGTGATACAGCCAGTAATAAATGTGGAGCAGTCAGTAATAAATGTGATACAGTCAGTAATAAAAGTGGAGCAGTCAGTAATAAATGTGGAGCAGTCAGTAAAAATGTGGAGCAGTTAGTAATAAAAGTGATATAGTCATTAATAAATGTGATGCAGTCAGTAATAAATGTGAAGCAGTCAGTAATAAATGTGGAGCAGTCTGTAATAAATGTGATACAGTCAGTTATAAATGTGGAGCAGTCAGTAATAAATGTGGAGCAGTCAGTAATAAATGTGGAGCAGTCAGTAATAAATGTGATACAGTCAGTAATAAATGTGAAGCAGTCAGTAATAAATGTGAAGTAGTCAGTAATAAATGTGAAGCAGTCAGTAAAAAAAGTGGAGCAGTCAGTAATAAATGTGGAGCAGTCAGTAATAAATGTGATGCAGTCAGGAATAAATGTGGAGCAGTCAGTAATAAATGTGGAGCAGTCAGTAATTAATGTGATACAGTCAGTAATAAATGTGGAGCAGTCAGTAATAAATGTGATGCAGTTAGTAATAAATGTGGAGCAGTCATTAATAAATGTGATGCAGTAAGTAATAAATGTGAAGTAGTCAGTAATAAATGTGGAGCAGTCAGTAATAAATGTGATACAGTCAGTAATAAATGTGGAGCAGTCAGTAATAAATGTGATGCAGTAAGTAATAAATGTGGAGCAGTCAGTAAAAAAAGTGGAGCAGTAAGTAATAAATGTGGAGCAGTCAGTAATAAATGTGGAGCAGCCAGTAATAAATGTGAAACAGTCCGTAATAAATGTGGTGCAGTCAGTAAAAATGTGAAGCAGTTAGTAATAAAAGTGATATAGTCATTAATAATTGTGATGCAGTCAGTAATAAATGTGAAGCAGTCAGTAATAAATGTGAAGCAGTCAGTAATAAATGTGGAGCAGTCTGTAATAAATGTGATACAGTCAGTTATAAATGTGGAGCAGTCAGTAAAAAAATGTGGAGCAGTCAGTAATAAATGTAGAGCAGTCAGTAATAAATGTGATATAGCCAGTAATAAATGTGGAGCAGTCAGTAATAAATGTGGAGCAGTCAGTAATAAATGTGATGCAGTCAGTAATAAATGTGATATAGCCAGTAATAAATGTGGAGCTGTCAGTAATAAATGTGATGCAGTCAGTAATAAATGTGGAGCAGTCAGTAATAAATGTGGAGCAGTCAGTAATAAATGTGATACAGTCAGTAATAAATGTGAAGCAGTCAGTAATAAATGTGGAGCAGTCAGTAATAAATGTGATGCAGTCAGTAATAAATGTGGAGCAGTCAGTAATAAATGTGAAGCAGTCAGTAATAAATGTGAAGCAGTCAGTAATAAATGTGGAGCAGTCAGTAATACATGTGGAGCAGTCAGTAATAAATGTGATACAGTCAGTAATAAATGTGATACAGTCAGTAATAAATGTGATACAGTCAGTAATAAATGTGATGTAGTCAGTAATAAATGTGGAGCAGTCAGTAATAAATGTGATGCAGATAGTAATAAATGTGGAGCAGTCAGTAATAAATGTGGAGCAGTCAGTAATAAATGTGAAGTAGTCAATAATTAATGTGATGCAGTCAGTAATAAATGTGTAGCAGTCAGTAATAAATGTGATGCAGTCAGTAATAAATGTGGTGCAGTCAGTAATAAATGTGATGCAGTCAGTAATAAATGTGAAGCAGTCAGTAAAAAAAGTGGAGCAGTAAGTAATGAATGTGGAGCAGTCAGTAATAAATGTGGAGCACTCAGTAATAAATGTGATACAGTCAGTAATACATGTGGAGCAGTCAGTAATAAATGTGATACAGTCAGTAATAAATGTGGTGCAGTCAGTAATAAATGTGGAGCAATCAGTAATAAATGTGATACAGTCAGTAATAAATGTGTAGCACTCAGTAATAAATGTGATGTAGTCAGTAATAAATTAGGAGCAGTCAGTAATAAATGTGATACAGTCAGTAATAAATGTGGAGCAGTCAGTAATAAATGTGAAGCAGTCAGTAATAAATGTGATGCAGTAAGTAATAAATGTGAAGCAGTCAGTAATAAATGTGGAGCAGTCAGTAATAAATGTGATACAGTCAGTGATAAATGTGGAGCAGTCAGTAATAAATGTGATGCAGTCAGTAATAAATGTGTAGCAGTCAGTAATAAATGTGATACAGTCAGTAATAAATGTGGAGCAGTCAGTAATAAATGTGATACAATCAGTAATAAATGTGATGCAGTAAGTAATAAATGTGAAGCAGTCAGTAAAAAAAGTGGAGCAGTCAGTAATAAATGTGGAGCAGTCAGTAATAAATGTGGAGCAGCCAGTAATAAATGTGATACAGTCAGTAATAAATGTGGAGCAGTCAGTAATGAATGTGGAGCAGTCAGTAATAAATGTGTAGCACTCAGTAATAAATGTGATGTAGTCAGTAATAAATTAGGAGCAGTCAGTAATAAATGTGATGCAGTCAGTAATAAATGTGGAGCAGTCAGTAATAAATGTGATGCAGTCAGTAATAAATGTGGAGCAGTCAGTAATAAATGTGGAGCAGTCAGTAATAAATGTGATGCAGTCAGTAATAAATGTGGAGCAGTCAGTAATGAATGTGGAGCACTCAGTAATAAATGTGAAGTAGTCAGTAATAAATGTGATACAGCCAGTAATAAATGTGGAGCAGTCAGTAATAAATGTCTTGCAGTCAGTAATAAATGTGGAGCAGTCAGTAATAAATGTGGAGCAGTCAGTAATAAATGTGATACAGTCAGTAATAAATATGGACCAGTCAGTAATAAATGTGATGCAGTAAGTAATAAATGTGATGCAGTCAGTAATAAATGTGGAGCAGTCAGTAATAAATGTGATGCAGTCAGTAATAAATGTGATGCAGTCAGTAATAAATGTGGAGCAGTCAGTAATAAATGTGATGCAGTTTGTAATAAATGTGGAGCAGTCATTAATAAATGTGATGCAGTAAGTAATAAATGTGGAGCAGTCAGTAATAAATGTGGAGCAGTCATTAATAAATGTGATGCAGTAAGTAATAAATGTGAAGTAGTCAGTAATAAATGTGGAGCAGTCAGTAATAAATGTGATACAGTCAGTTATAAATATGGACCAGTCAGTAATAAATGTGGAGCAGTCAGTAATAAATGTGATGCAGTCAGTAATAAATGTGGAGCAGTCAGTAATAAATGTGGAGCAGTCAGTAATAAATGTGATGCAGTCAGTAATAAATGTGATACAGTCAGTAATAAATGTGATGTAGCCAGTAATAAATGTGGAGCAGTCAGTAATAAATGTGGAGCAGTCAGTAATAAATGTGAAGTAGTCAGTAATAAATGTGATGTAGTCAGTAATAAATGTGATGCAGTCAGTAATAAATGAGAAGCAGTCAGTAATAAATGTGATGCAGTCAGTAATAAATGTGTAGCAGTCAGTAATAAATGTGTAGCAGTCAGTAATAAATGTGTTACAGTCAGTAATAAATGTGGAGCAGTCACTAATAAATGTGATACAGCCAGTAATAAATGTGGAGCAGTCAGTAATAAATGTGATACAGTCAGTAATAAATGTGGAGCAGTCAGTAATAAATGTGGAGCAGTCAGTAATAAATGTGATGTAGTCAGTAATAAATGTGTAGCAGTCAGTAATAAATGTGGAGCAGTCAGTAATAAATGTGATGCAGTCAGTAATAAATGTGATGCAGTCAGTAATAAATGTGTAGCAGTCAGTAATAAATGTGATACAGTCAGTAATAAATGTGGAGCAGTCAGTAATAAATGTGATGCAGTCAGTAATAAATGTGATGCAGTCAGTAATAAATGTGTAGCAGTCAGTAATAAATGTGATACAGTCAGTAATAAATGTGGAGCAGTCAGTAATAAATGTGTTACAGTCAGTAATAAATGTGTTACAGTCAGTAATAAATGTGTAGCAGTCACTAATAAATGTGATACAGTCAGTAATAAATGTGGAGCAGTCAGTAATAAATGTGATGTAGTCAGTAATAAATGTGGAGCAGTCAGTAATAAATGTGATACAGCCAGTAATAAATGTGGAGCAGTCAGTAATAAATGTGATACAGTCAGTAATAAATGTGGAGCAGTCAGTAATAAATGTGGAGCAGTCTGTAATAAATGTGATACAGTCAGTTATAAATGTGGAGCAGTCAGTAATAAATGTGGAGCAGTCAGTAATAAATGTGATACAATCAGTAATAAATGTGATGCAGTAAGTAATAAATGTGAAGCAGTCAGTAAAAAAAGTGGAGCAGTCAGTAATAAATGTGGAGCAGTCAGTAATAAATGTGGAGCAGCCAGTAATAAATGTGATACAGTCAGTAATAAATGTGGAGCAGTCAGTAATGAATGTGGAGCAGTCAGTAATAAATGTGTAGCACTCAGTAATAAATGTGATGTAGTCAGTAATAAATTAGGAGCAGTCAGTAATAAATGTGATGCAGTCAGTAATAAATGTGGAGCAGTCAGTAATAAATGTGATGCAGTCAGTAATAAATGTGGAGCAGTCAGTAATAAATGTGGAGCAGTCAGTAATAAATGTGATGCAGTCAGTAATAAATGTGGAGCAGTCAGTAATGAATGTGGAGCACTCAGTAATAAATGTGAAGTAGTCAGTAATAAATGTGATACAGCCAGTAATAAATGTGGAGCAGTCAGTAATAAATGTCTTGCAGTCAGTAATAAATGTGGAGCAGTCAGTAATAAATGTGGAGCAGTCAGTAATAAATGTGATACAGTCAGTAATAAATATGGACCAGTCAGTAATAAATGTGATGCAGTAAGTAATAAATGTGATGCAGTCAGTAATAAATGTGGAGCAGTCAGTAATAAATGTGATGCAGTCAGTAATAAATGTGATGCAGTCAGTAATAAATGTGGAGCAGTCAGTAATAAATGTGATGCAGTTTGTAATAAATGTGGAGCAGTCATTAATAAATGTGATGCAGTAAGTAATAAATGTGGAGCAGTCAGTAATAAATGTGGAGCAGTCATTAATAAATGTGATGCAGTAAGTAATAAATGTGAAGTAGTCAGTAATAAATGTGGAGCAGTCAGTAATAAATGTGATACAGTCAGTTATAAATATGGACCAGTCAGTAATAAATGTGGAGCAGTCAGTAATAAATGTGATGCAGTCAGTAATAAATGTGGAGCAGTCAGTAATAAATGTGGAGCAGTCAGTAATAAATGTGATGCAGTCAGTAATAAATGTGATACAGTCAGTAATAAATGTGATGTAGCCAGTAATAAATGTGGAGCAGTCAGTAATAAATGTGGAGCAGTCAGTAATAAATGTGAAGTAGTCAGTAATAAATGTGATGTAGTCAGTAATAAATGTGATGCAGTCAGTAATAAATGAGAAGCAGTCAGTAATAAATGTGATGCAGTCAGTAATAAATGTGTAGCAGTCAGTAATAAATGTGTAGCAGTCAGTAATAAATGTGTTACAGTCAGTAATAAATGTGGAGCAGTCACTAATAAATGTGATACAGCCAGTAATAAATGTGGAGCAGTCAGTAATAAATGTGATACAGTCAGTAATAAATGTGGAGCAGTCAGTAATAAATGTGGAGCAGTCAGTAATAAATGTGATGTAGTCAGTAATAAATGTGTAGCAGTCAGTAATAAATGTGGAGCAGTCAGTAATAAATGTGATGCAGTCAGTAATAAATGTGATGCAGTCAGTAATAAATGTGTAGCAGTCAGTAATAAATGTGATACAGTCAGTAATAAATGTGGAGCAGTCAGTAATAAATGTGATGCAGTCAGTAATAAATGTGATGCAGTCAGTAATAAATGTGTAGCAGTCAGTAATAAATGTGATACAGTCAGTAATAAATGTGGAGCAGTCAGTAATAAATGTGTTACAGTCAGTAATAAATGTGTTACAGTCAGTAATAAATGTGTAGCAGTCACTAATAAATGTGATACAGTCAGTAATAAATGTGGAGCAGTCAGTAATAAATGTGATGTAGTCAGTAATAAATGTGGAGCAGTCAGTAATAAATGTGATACAGCCAGTAATAAATGTGGAGCAGTCAGTAATAAATGTGATACAGTCAGTAATAAATGTGGAGCAGTCAGTAATAAATGTGGAGCAGTCTGTAATAAATGTGATACAGTCAGTTATAAATGTGGAGCAGTCAGTAATAAATGTGGAGCAGTCAGTAATAAATGTGATACAGTCAGTAATAAATATGGAGCAGTCAGTAATAAATGTGATACAGCCAGTAATAAATGTGATACAGTCAGTAATAAATGTGGAGCAGTCAGTAATAAATGTGTTACAGTCAGTAATAAATGTGATACAGTCAGTAATAAATGTGGAGCAGTCAGTGATAAATGTGATGTAGTCAGTAATAAATGTGGAGCAGTCAGTAATAAATGTGTTACAGTCAGTAATAAATGTGTTACAGTCAGTAATAAATGTGTAGCAGTCACTAATAAATGTGATACAGTCAGTAATAAATGTGGAGCAGTCAGTAATAAATGTGATACAGCCAGTAATAAATGTGGAGCAGTCAGTAATAAATGTGATACAGTCAGTAATAAATGTGGAGCAGTCAGTAATAAATGTGGAGCAGTCTGTAATAAATGTGATACAGTCAGTTATAAATGTGGAGCAGTCAGTAATAAATGTGGAGCAGTCAGTAATAAATGTGATACAGTCAGTAATAAATATGGAGCAGTCAGTAATAAATGTGATACAGCCAGTAATAAATGTGGAGCAGTCAGTAATAAATGTGATGCAGTCAGTAATAAATGTGGAGCAGTCAGTAATAAATGTGGAGCAGTCAGTAATAAATGTGATACAGTCAGTAATAAATGTGGAGCAGTCAGTAATAAATGTGATACAGTCAGTAATAAATGTGATACAGTCAGTAATAAATGTGTAGCAGTCAGTAATAAATGTGATGCAGTTAGTAATAAATGTGGAGCAGTCATTAATAAATGTGATGCAGTAAGTAATAAATGTGAAGTAGTCAGTAATAAATGTGAAGCAGTCAGTAAAAAAAGTGGAGCAGTCAGTAATAAATGTGATACAGTCAGTAAAAAAAGTGGAGCAGTCAGTAATAAATGTGATACAGTCAGTAATAAATGTGGAGCAGTCAGTAATAAATGTGATGCAGTCAGTAATAAATGTGATGCAGTCAGTAATAAATGTGATATAGCCAGTAATAAATGTGGAGCTGTCAGTAATAAATGTGGAGCAGTCAGTAATAAATGTGATGCAGTCAGTAATAAATGTGGAGCAGTCAGTAATAAATGTGAAGCAAACAGTAATAAATGTGGAGCAGTCAGTAATAAATGTGATACAGTCAGTAATAAATGTGATACAGTCAGTAATAAATGTGTAGCAGTCAGTAATAAATGTGATGCAGTTAGTAATAAATGTGGAGCAGTCATTAATAAATGTGATGCAGTAAGTAATAAATGTGAAGTAGTCAGTAAAAAAAGTGGAGCAATCAGTAATAAATGTGATGCAGTCAGTAATAAATGTGGAGCAGTCAGTAATAAATGTGATACAGTCAGTAATAAATGTGGAGCAGTCAGTAATAAATGTGATGCAGTCAGTAATAAATGTGATACAGTCAGTAATAAATGTGGAGCAGTCAGTAATAAATGTGGAGCAGTCAGTAATAAATGTGATACAGTCAGTAGTAAATGTGATACAGTCAGTAATACATGTGAAGCAGTCAGTAATAAATGTGGAGCAGTCAGTAATAAATGTGATGCAGTTAGTAATAAATGTGGAGCAGTCATTAATAAATGTGATGCAGTCAGTAATAAATGTGATACAGTCAGTAATAAATGTGGAGCAGTCATTAATAAATGTGATACAGTCAGTAATAAATGTGAAGCAGTCAGTAATAAATGTGGAGCAGTCAGTAATAAATGTTATACAGTCAGTAATAAATGTGGAGCAGTCAGTAATAAATGTGGAGCAGTCAGTAATAAATGTGATATAGTCAGTAATAAATATGGAGCAGTCAGTAATAAATGTGATACAGCCAGTAATAAATGTGGAGCAGTCAGTAATAAATGTGATGCAGTCAGTAATAAATGTGGAGCAGTCAGTAATAAATGTGATACAGTCAGTAATAAATGTGGAGCAGTCAGTAATAAATGTGATACAGTCAGTAATAAATGTGATACAGTCAGTAATAAATGTGATACAGTCAGTAATAAATGTGTAGCAGTCAGTAATAAATGTGATGCAGTAAGTAATAAATGTGGAGCAGTCATTAATAAATGTGATGCAGTAAGTAATAAATGTGGAGCAGTCAGTAATAAATGTGATGCAGTCAGTAATAAATGTGAAGCAGTCAGTAAAAAAAGTGGAGCAGTCAGTAATAAATGTGATGCAGTCAGTAATAAAAGTGGAGCAGTCAGTAATAAATGTGATACAGTCAGTAAAAAAAGTGGAGCAGTCAGTAATAAATGTGATGCAGTCAGTAATAAATGTGATGCAGTCAGTAATAAATGTGATGCAGTCAGTAATAAATGTGATACAGTCATTAATAAATGTGATGCAGTCAGTAATAAATGTGAAGCAAACAGTAATAAATGTGGAGCAGTCAGTAATAAATGTGATACAGTCAGTAATAAATGTGATACAGTCAGTAATAAATGTGTAGCAGTCAGTAATAAATGTGATGCAGTTAGTAATAAATGTGGAGCAGTCATTAATAAATGTGATGCAGTAAGTAATAAATGTGAAGTAGTCAGTAAAAAAAGTGGAGCAGTCAGTAATAAATGTGATGCAGTCAGTAATAAATGTGGAGCAGTCAGTAATAAATGTGATACAGTCAGTAATAAATGTGGAGCAGTCAGTAATAAATGTGATGCAGTCAGTAATAAATGTGGAGCAGTCAGTAATAAATGTGATGCAGTTAGTAATAAATGTGGAGCAGTCATTAATAAATGTGATGCAGTCAGTAATAAATGTGATGCAGTTAGTAATAAATGTGGAGCAGTCATTAATAAATGTGATGCAGTCAGTAATAAATGTGATGCAGTTAGTAATAAATGTGGAGCAGTCAGTAATAAATGTGGAGCAGTCAGTAATAAATGTGGAGCAGTCAGTAATAAATGTGGAGCAGTCAGTAATAAATGTGATACAGTCAGTAATAAATGTGGAGCAGTCATTAATAAATGTGATACAGTCAGTAATAAATGTGATGCAGTCAGTAATAAATGTGGAGCAGTCAGTAATAAATGTGATGCAGTCAGTAATAAATGTGGAGCAGTCAGTAATAAATGTGATGCAGTTAGTAATAAATGTGGAGCAGTCAGTAATAAATGTGATACAGTCAGTAATAAATGTGGAGCAGTCAGTAATAAATGTGACACAGTCAGTAATAAATGTGGAGCAGTCAGTAATAAATGTGATGCAGTCAGTAATAAATGTGATATAGCCAGTAATAAATGTGGAGCTGTCAGTAATAAATGTGGAGCAGTCAGTAATAAATGTGATGCAGTCAGTAATAAATGTTATACAGTCAGTAATAAATGTGATACAGTCAGTAATAAATGTGAAGCAGTCAGTAATAAATGTGGAGCAGTCAGTAATAAATGTTATACAGTCAGTAATAAATGTGGAGCAGTCAGTAATAAATGTGGAGCAGTCAGTAATAAATGTGATACAGTCAGTAATAAATATGGAGCAGTCAGTAATAAATGTGATACAGCCAGTAATAAATGTGGAGCAGTCAGTAATTAATGTGATGCAGTCAGTAATAAATGTGGAGCAGTCAGTAATAAATGTGATACAGTCAGTAATAAATGTGGAGCAGTCAGTAATAAATGTGATACAGTCAGTAATAAATGTGATACAGTCAGTAATAAATGTGTAGCAGTCAGTAATAAATGTGATGCAGTAAGTAATAAATGTGGAGCAGTCATTAATAAATGTGATGCAGTAAGTAATAAATGTGAAGTAGTCAGTAAAAAAAGTGGAGCAGTCAGTAATAAATGTGATGCAGTCAGTAATAAAAGTGGAGCAGTCAGTAATAAATGTGATGCAGTCAGTAATAAAAGTGGAGCAGTCAGTAATAAATGTGATACAGTCAGTAAAAAAAGTGGAGCAGTCAGTAATAAATGTGATGCAGTCAGTAATAAATGTGATGCAGTCAGTAATAAATGTGATGCAGTCAGTAATACATGTGGAGCAGTCAGTAATAAATGTGATACAGTCAGTAATAAATGTGATGCAGTCAGTAATAAATGTGGAGCAGTCAGTAATAAATGTGATACAGTCAGTAATAAATGTGGAGCAGTCAGTAATAAATGTGATGCAGTCAGTAATAAATGTGATGCAGTCAGTAATAAATGTGATGCAGTCAGTAATACATGTGGAGCAGTCAGTAATAAATGTGATACAGTCAGTAATAAATGTGGAGCAGTCAGTAATAAATGTGATACAGTCAGTAATAAATGTGATGCAGATAGTAATAAATGTGGAGCAGTCAGTAATAAATGTGGAGCAGTCAGTAATAAATGTGAAGTAGTCAATAATTAATGTGATGCAGTCAGTAATAAATGTGTAGCAGTCAGTAATAAATGTGAAGCAGTCAGTAAAAAAAGTGGAGCAGTAAGTAATGAATGTGGAGCAGTCAGTAATAAATGTGGAGCACTCAGTAATAAATGTGATACAGTCAGTAATACATGTGGAGCAGTCAGTAATAAATGTGATAGAGTCAGTAATAAATGTGATGCAGTCAGTAATAAATGTGGAGCAGTCAGTAATAAATGTGATGCAGTCAGTAATAAATGTGGAGCAATCAGTAATAAATGTGATACAGTCAGTAATAAATGTGTAGCAATCAGTAATAAATGTGATGTAGTCAGTAATAAATTAGGAGCAGTCAGTAATAAATGTGATACAGTCAGTAATAAATGTGATGCAGTTAGTAATAAATGTGGAGCAGTCAGTAATAAATGTGGAGCAGTCAGTAATAAATGTGATACAGTCAGTAATAAATGTGATACAGTCAGTAATAAATGTGAAGTAGTCAATAATTAATGTGATGCAGTCAGTAATAAATGTGTAGCGGTCAGAAATAAATGTGATGCAGTAAGTAATAAATGTGAAGCAGTCAGTAATAAATGTAATACAGTCAGTAATAAATGTGGAGCAGTCAGTAATAAATGTGATACAGTCAGTAATAAATGTGGAGCAGTCAGTAATAAATGTGATGCAGTCAGTAATAAATGTGGAGCAGTCAGTAATAAATGTGGAGCAGTCAGTAATAAATGTGGAGCAGCCAGTAATAAATGTGGAGCAGTCAGTAATAAATGTGATGCAGTCAGTAATAAATGTGGAGCAGTCAGTAATAAATGTGGAGCAGTCAGTAATAAATGTGATGCAGTCAGTAATAAATGTGGAGCAGTCAGTAATGAATGTGGAGCAGTCAGTAATAAATGTGAAGTAGTCAGTAATAAATGTGATACAGCCAGTAATAAATGTGGAGCAGTCAGTAATAAATGTCTTGCAGTCAGTAATAAATGTGGAGCAGTCAGTAATAAATGTGGAGCAGTCAGTAATAAATGTGATACAGTCAGTAATAAATGTGGAGCAGTCAGTAATAAATGTGGAGCAGTCAGTAATAAATGTCTTGCAGTCAGTAATAAATGTGGAGCAGTCAGTAATAAATGTGGAGCAGTCAGTAATAAATGTGATACAGTCAGTAATAAATGTGGAGCAGTCAGTAATAAATGTGATGCAGTCAGTAATAAATGTGGAGCAGTCAGTAATAAATGTGATGCAGTCAGTAATAAATGTGGAGCAGTCAGTAATAAATGTGATGCAGTAAGTAATAAATGTGAAGTAGTCAGTAATAAATGTGAAGCAGTCAGTAAAAAAAGTGGAGCAGTAAGTAATAAATGTGGAGCAGTCAGTAATAAATGTGAAGTAGTCAATAATGAATGTGATGCAGTCAGTAATAAATGTGGAGCGGTCAGTAATAAATGTGGAGCAGTCAGTAATAAATGTGATGCAGTCAGTAATAAATATGGAGCAGTCAGTAATAAATGTGGAGCAGCCAGTAATAAATGTGATACAGTCAGTAATAAATGTGGAGCAGTCAGTAATAAATGCAATGTAGTCAGTAATAAATGTGATACAGTCAGTAATAAATGTGATGCAGTTAGTAATAAATGTGGAGCAGTCAGTAATAAATGTGGAGCAGTCAGTAATAAATCTGATGCAGTCAGTAATAAATGTGGAGCAGTCAGTAATAAATGTGATGCAGTCAGTAATAAATGTGATGCAGTCAGTAATAAATGTAGAGCAGTCAGTAATAAATGTGGAGCAGTCAGTAATAAATGTGAAACAGTCAGAAAAAATTTGGAGCAGTCAGTAATAAATGTGATACAGTCAGTAATAAATGTGAAGCAGTCAGTAAAAAAAAGTGGAGCAGTCAGTAATAAATGTAATGTAGTCAGTAATAAATGTGGAGCAGTCAGTAATAAATGTGATACAGTCAGTAATAAATGTGATGCAGTCAGCAATAAATGTGGAGCAGTCAGTAATAAATGTGTTTCAGTCAGTAATAAATGTGGAGCAGTCAGTAATAAATGTGATGCAGTCAGTAATAAATGTGGAGCAGTCAGTAATAAATGTGGAGCAGTCAGTAATAAATGTGATACAGTCAGTAATAAATGTGGAGCAGTCAGTAAAAATGTGGAGCAGTCAGTAATCAGAGTGATAGAGTCATTAATAAATGTGATGCAGTCAGTAATAAATGTGAAGCAGTCAGTAATAAATGTGGAGCAGTCAGTAATAAATGTGATACAGTCAGTAATAAATGTGATACAGTCAGTAATAAATGTGGAGCAGTCAGTAATAAATGTGCAGCAGTCAGTAATAAATGTGATACAGTCAGTAATAAATGTGGAGCAGTCTGTGATAAATGTGATACAGTCAGTAATAAATGTGATGCAGTCAGTAATAAATGTGGAGCAGTCATTAATAAATGTGATACAGCCAGTAGTAAATGTGGAGCAGTCAGTAATAAATGTAGAGCAGTCAGTAATAAATGTGATACAGCCAGTAGTAAATGTGGAGCCGTCAGTAATAAATGTGGAGCAGTCAGTAAAAAAATGTGGAGCAGTCAGTAATAAATGTAGAGCAGTCAGTAATAAATGTGATGCAGTCAGTAATAAATGTGGAGCAGTCAGTAATAAATGTGATACAGTCAGTAATAAATGTGATACAGCCAGTAATAAATGTGGACCAGTCAGTAATCAATGTGGAGCAGTCAGTAATAAATGTGATGCAGTCAGTAATAAATGTGGAGCAGTCAGTAATAAATGTGATGCAGTAAGTAATAAATGTGAAGTAGTCAGTAATAAAAGTGGAGCAGTAAGTAATAAATGTGGAGCAGTTAGTAATAAATGTGGAGCAGTTAGTAATAAATGTGATACAGTCAGCAATAAATGTGGAGCAGTCAGTAATAAATGTGGAGCAGTCAGTAATAAATGTGGAGCAGTCAGTAATAAATGTGATACAGTCAGTAATAAATGTGGAGCAGTCATTAAGAAATGTGATGTAGTCAGTAATAAATGTGATGCAGTTAGTAATAAATGTGGAGCAGTCATTAATAAATGTGATGCAGTAAGTAATAAATGTGAAGTAGTCAGTAATAAATGTGGAGCAGTCAGTAATAAATGTGATACAGTCAGTAATAAATGTGGAGCAGTCAGTAATAAATGTGATGCAGTAAGTAATAAATGTGAAGCAGTCAGTAAAAAAAGTGGAGCAGTAAGTAATAAATGTGGAGCAGTCAGTAATAAATGTGAAGTAGTCAATAATAAATGTGGAGCAGTCAGTAATAAATGTGATGCAGTCAGTAATAAATGTGATGCAGTCAGTAATAAATGTGGAGCAGTCAGTAATAAATGTGATGCAGTAAGTAATAAATGTGAAGTAGTCAGTAATAAAAGTGGAGCAGTAAGTAATAAATGTGGAGCAGTTAGTAATAAATGTGGAGCAGTTAGTAATAAATGTGATACAGTCAGCAATAAATGTGGAGCAGTCAGTAATAAATGTGATACAGTCAGTAATAAATGTGGAGCAGTCAGTAATAAATGTGGAGCAGTCAGTAATTAATGTGATATAGTCAGTAATTATTGTGGAGCAGTCAGTAATAAATGTGATGCAGTCAGTAATAAATGTGGAGCAGTCAGTAATAAATGTGATACAGTCAGTAATAAATGTGATGCAGTAAGTAATAAATGTGAAGTAGTCAGTAATAAAAGTGGAGCAGTAAGTAATAAATGTGGAGCAGTCAGTAATAAATGTGATGCAGTTAGTAATAAATGTGATGCAGTTAGTAATAAATGTGGAGCAGTCAGTAATAAATGTGAAGTAGTCAATAATAAATGTGATGCAGTCAGTAATAAATGTGATGCAGTTAGTAATAAATGTGGAGCAGTCAGTAATAAATGTGAAGTAGTCAATAATAAATGTGATACAGTCAGTAATAAATGTGATGCAGTCAGTAATAAATGTGGAGCAGTCAGTAATAAATGTGATACAGTCAATAATAAATGTGGAGCAGTCAGTAATAAATGTGATACAGTCAGTAATAAATGTGATGTAGTCAGTAATAAATTAGGAGCAGTCAGTAATAAATGTGGAGCAGTCAGTAATAAATGTGATACAGTCAGTGATAAATGTGAAGCAGTCAGTAATAAATGTGAAACAGTCAGTAGTAAATGTGGAGCAGTCAGTAATAAATGTGGAGCAGTCAGTAATAAATGTGATACAATCAGTAATAAATGTGATACAGTCAGTAATAAATGTGATACAGTCAGTAATAAATGTGATGCAGTCAGTAATAAATGTGATACAGTCAGTGATAAATGTGAAGCAGTCAGTAATAAATGTGATACAGCCAGTAATAAATGTGGAGCAGTCAGTAATAAATGTGAAGTAGTCAATAATAAATGTGATGCAGTCAGTAATAAATGTGGAGCAGTCAGTAATAAATGTGGAGCAGTCAGTAATAAATGTGGAGCAGTCAGTAATAAATGTGAAGTAGTCAATAATAAATGTGATGCAGTCAGTAATAAATGTGATGCAGTCAGTAATAAATGTGATACAGTCAGTAATAAATGTGGAGCAGTCAGTAATAAATGTGATACAATCAGTAATAAATGTGATACAGTCAGTAATAAATGTGATACAGTCAGTAATAAATGTGATGCAGTCAGTAATAAATGTGATACAGTCAGTGATAAATGTGAAGCAGTCAGTAATAAATATGATACAGCCAGTAATAAATGTAGAGCAGTCAGTAATAAATGTGGAGCAGTCAGTAATAAATGTGGAGCAGTCAGTAATAAATGTGATGCAGTCAGTAATAAATGTGATACAGTCAGTAATAAATGTGGAGCAGTCAGTAATAAATGTGATGCAGTCAGTAATAAATGTGATATAGTCAGTAATAAATGTGGAGCAGTCAGTAATAAATGTGGAGCAGTCAGTAATAAATGTGGAGCAGTCAGTAATAAATGTGAAGTAGTCAGTAATAAATGTGAAGTAGTCAATAATAAATGTGATGCAGTCAGTAATAAATGTGAAGCAGTCAGTAAAAAAAGTGGAGCAGTAAGTAATAAATGTGGAGCAGTTAGTAATAAATGTGGAGGAGTCAGTAATAAATGTGGAGCAGTCAGGAATAAATGTGGAGGAGTGAGTAATAAATGTGATACAGTCAGTACTAAATGTGGAGCAGTCAGTAATAAATGTGGAGGAGTCAGTAATAAATGTGATACAGTCAGTAATAAATGTGGAGCAGTCAGTAATAAATGTGGAGGAGTCAGTAATAAATGTGATGCAGTCAGTAATAAATGTGATACAGTCAGTAATAAATGTGATACAGTCAGAAATAAATGTGGAGCAGTCAGTAATAAATGTGGAGGAGTCAGTAATAAATGTGATACAGTCAGTAATAAATGTGGAGCAGTCAGTAATAAATGTGATACAGTCAGTAATAAATGTGATACAGTTAGTAATAAATGTGGAGCAGTCAGTAATAAATGTGATACAGTCAGTAATAAATGTGGAGCAGTCAGTAATAAATGTGATGCAGTCAGTAATAAATGTGATACAGTCAGTAATAAATGTGGAGCAGTCAGTAATAAATGTGGAGCAGTCAGTAATAAATGTGATACAGTCAGTAATAAATGTGATGCAGTCAGTAATAAATGTGGAGCAGTCAGTAATAAATGTGATACAGTCAGTAATAAATGTGGAGCAGTCAGTAATAAATGTGATGCAGTCAGTAATAAATGTGATGTAGTCAGTAATAAATGTGGAGCAGTCAGTAATAAATGTGATACAGTCAGTAATAAATGTGATGCAGTCAGTAATAAATGTGATACAGTCAGTAATAAATGTGGAGCAGTCAGTAATAAATGTGGAGCAGTCAGTAATATATGTGATACAGCCAGTAATAAATGTGGAGCAGTCAGTAATAAATGTGATGTAGTCAGTAATAAATTAGGAGCAGTCAGTAATAAATGTGATGCAGTCAGTAATAAATGTGTAGCAGTCAGTAATAAATGTGATACAGTCAGTAATAAATGTGGAGCAGTCAGTAATAAATGTGATGCAGTCAGTAATAAATGTGGAGCAGTCAGTAATAAATGTGGAGCAGCCAGTAATAAATGTGGAGCAGTCAGTAATAAATGTGATGCAGTCAGTAATAAATGTGGAGCAGTCAGTAATAAATGTGGAGCAGTCAGTAATAAATGTGATGCAGTCAGTAATAAATGTGGAGCAGTCAGTAATGAATGTGGAGCAGTCAGTAATAAATGTGAAGTAGTCAGTAATAAATGTGATACAGCCAGTAATAAATGTGGAGCAGTCAGTAATAAATGTCTTGCAGTCAGTAATAAATGTGGAGCAGTCAGTAATAAATGTGGAGCAGTCAGTAATAAATGTGGAGCAGTCAGTAACAAATGTGATACAGTCAGTAATAAATGTGGAGCAGTCAGTAATAAATGTGGAGCAGTCAGTAATAAATGTCTTGCAGTCAGTAATAAATGTGGAGCAGTCAGTAATAAATGTGGAGCAGTCAGTAATAAATGTGATACAGTCAGTAATAAATGTGGAGCAGTCAGTAATAAATGTGGAGCAGTCAGTAATAAATGTGGAGCAGCCAGTAATAAATGTGGAGCAGTCAGTAATAAATGTGATGCAGTCAGTAATAAATGTGGAGCAGTCAGTAATAAATGTGGAGCAGTCAGTAATAAATGTGATGCAGTCAGTAATAAATGTGGAGCAGTCAGTAATGAATGTGGAGCAGTCAGTAATAAATGTGAAGTAGTCAGTAATAAATGTGATACAGCCAGTAATAAATGTGGAGCAGTCAGTAATAAATGTCTTGCAGTCAGTAATAAATGTGGAGCAGTCAGTAATAAATGTGGAGCAGTCAGTAATAAATGTGATACAGTCAGTAATAAATGTGGAGCAGTCAGTAATAAATGTGGAGCAGTCAGTAATAAATGTCTTGCAGTCAGTAATAAATGTGGAGCAGTCAGTAATAAATGTGGAGCAGTCAGTAATAAATGTGATACAGTCAGTAATAAATGTGGAGCAGTCAGTAATAAATGTGATGCAGTCAGTAATAAATGTGGAGCAGTCAGTAATAAATGTGATGCAGTCAGTAATAAATGTGGAGCAGTCAGTAATAAATGTGATGCAGTAAGTAATAAATGTGAAGTAGTCAGTAATAAATGTGAAGCAGTCAGTAAAAAAAGTGGAGCAGTAAGTAATAAATGTGGAGCAGTCAGTAATAAATGTGAAGTAGTCAATAATGAATGTGATGCAGTCAGTAATAAATGTGGAGCGGTCAGTAATAAATGTGGAGCAGTCAGTAATAAATGTGATGCAGTCAGTAATAAATATGGAGCAGTCAGTAATAAATGTGGAGCAGCCAGTAATAAATGTGATACAGTCAGTAATAAATGTGGAGCAGTCAGTAATAAATGCAATGTAGTCAGTAATAAATGTGATACAGTCAGTAATAAATGTGATGCAGTTAGTAATAAATGTGGAGCAGTCAGTAATAAATGTGGAGCAGTCAGTAATAAATCTGATGCAGTGAGTAATAAATGTGGAGCAGTCAGTAATAAATGTGATGCAGTCAGTAATAAATGTGATGCAGTCAGTAATAAATGTAGAGCAGTCAGTAATAAATGTGGAGCAGTCAGTAATAAATGTGAAACAGTCAGAAAAAATTTGGAGCAGTCAGTAATAAATGTGATACAGTCAGTAATAAATGTGAAGCAGTCAGTAAAAAAAAGTGGAGCAGTCAGTAATAAATGTAATGTAGTCAGTAATAAATGTGGAGCAGTCAGTAATAAATGTGATACAGTCAGTAATAAATGTGATGCAGTCAGCAATAAATGTGGAGCAGTCAGTAATAAATGTGTTTCAGTCAGTAATAAATGTGGAGCAGTCAGTAATAAATGTGATGCAGTCAGTAATAAATGTGGAGCAGTCAGTAATAAATGTGGAGCAGTCAGTAATAAATGTGATACAGTCAGTAATAAATGTGGAGCAGTCAGTAAAAATGTGGAGCAGTCAGTAATCAGAGTGATAGAGTCATTAATAAATGTGATGCAGTCAGTAATAAATGTGAAGCAGTCAGTAATAAATGTGGAGCAGTCAGTAATAAATGTGATACAGTCAGTAATAAATGTGATACAGTCAGTAATAAATGTGGAGCAGTCAGTAATAAATGTGCAGCAGTCAGTAATAAATGTGATACAGTCAGTAATAAATGTGGAGCAGTCTGTGATAAATGTGATACAGTCAGTAATAAATGTGATGCAGTCAGTAATAAATGTGGAGCAGTCATTAATAAATGTGATACAGCCAGTAGTAAATGTGGAGCAGTCAGTAATAAATGTAGAGCAGTCAGTAATAAATGTGATACAGCCAGTAGTAAATGTGGAGCCGTCAGTAATAAATGTGGAGCAGTCAGTAAAAAAATGTGGAGCAGTCAGTAATAAATGTAGAGCAGTCAGTAATAAATGTGATGCAGTCAGTAATAAATGTGGAGCAGTCAGTAATAAATGTGATACAGTCAGTAATAAATGTGATACAGCCAGTAATAAATGTGGACCAGTCAGTAATCAATGTGGAGCAGTCAGTAATAAATGTGATGCAGTCAGTAATAAATGTGGAGCAGTCAGTAATAAATGTGATGCAGTAAGTAATAAATGTGAAGTAGTCAGTAATAAAAGTGGAGCAGTAAGTAATAAATGTGGAGCAGTTAGTAATAAATGTGGAGCAGTTAGTAATAAATGTGATACAGTCAGCAATAAATGTGGAGCAGTCAGTAATAAATGTGGAGCAGTCAGTAATAAATGTGGAGCAGTCAGTAATAAATGTGATACAGTCAGTAATAAATGTGGAGCAGTCATTAAGAAATGTGATGTAGTCAGTAATAAATGTGATGCAGTTAGTAATAAATGTGGAGCAGTCATTAATAAATGTGATGCAGTAAGTAATAAATGTGAAGTAGTCAGTAATAAATGTGGAGCAGTCAGTAATAAATGTGATACAGTCAGTAATAAATGTGGAGCAGTCAGTAATAAATGTGATGCAGTAAGTAATAAATGTGAAGCAGTCAGTAAAAAAAGTGGAGCAGTAAGTAATAAATGTGGAGCAGTCAGTAATAAATGTGAAGTAGTCAATAATAAATGTGGAGCAGTCAGTAATAAATGTGATGCAGTCAGTAATAAATGTGATGCAGTCAGTAATAAATGTGGAGCAGTCAGTAATAAATGTGATGCAGTAAGTAATAAATGTGAAGTAGTCAGTAATAAAAGTGGAGCAGTAAGTAATAAATGTGGAGCAGTTAGTAATAAATGTGGAGCAGTTAGTAATAAATGTGATACAGTCAGCAATAAATGTGGAGCAGTCAGTAATAAATGTGATACAGTCAGTAATAAATGTGGAGCAGTCAGTAATAAATGTGGAGCAGTCAGTAATTAATGTGATATAGTCAGTAATTATTGTGGAGCAGTCAGTAATAAATGTGATGCAGTCAGTAATAAATGTGGAGCAGTCAGTAATAAATGTGATACAGTCAGTAATAAATGTGATGCAGTAAGTAATAAATGTGAAGTAGTCAGTAATAAAAGTGGAGCAGTAAGTAATAAATGTGGAGCAGTCAGTAATAAATGTGATGCAGTTAGTAATAAATGTGATGCAGTTAGTAATAAATGTGGAGCAGTCAGTAATAAATGTGAAGTAGTCAATAATAAATGTGATGCAGTCAGTAATAAATGTGATGCAGTTAGTAATAAATGTGGAGCAGTCAGTAATAAATGTGAAGTAGTCAATAATAAATGTGATACAGTCAGTAATAAATGTGATGCAGTCAGTAATAAATGTGGAGCAGTCAGTAATAAATGTGATACAGTCAATAATAAATGTGGAGCAGTCAGTAATAAATGTGATACAGTCAGTAATAAATGTGATGTAGTCAGTAATAAATTAGGAGCAGTCAGTAATAAATGTGGAGCAGTCAGTAATAAATGTGATACAGTCAGTGATAAATGTGAAGCAGTCAGTAATAAATGTGAAACAGTCAGTAGTAAATGTGGAGCAGTCAGTAATAAATGTGGAGCAGTCAGTAATAAATGTGATACAATCAGTAATAAATGTGATACAGTCAGTAATAAATGTGATACAGTCAGTAATAAATGTGATGCAGTCAGTAATAAATGTGATACAGTCAGTGATAAATGTGAAGCAGTCAGTAATAAATGTGATACAGCCAGTAATAAATGTGGAGCAGTCAGTAATAAATGTGAAGTAGTCAATAATAAATGTGATGCAGTCAGTAATAAATGTGGAGCAGTCAGTAATAAATGTGGAGCAGTCAGTAATAAATGTGGAGCAGTCAGTAATAAATGTGATACAGTCAGTAATAAATGTGGAGCAGTCAGTAATAAATGTGATACAATCAGTAATAAATGTGATACAGTCAGTAATAAATGTGATACAGTCAGTAATAAATGTGATGCAGTCAGTAATAAATGTGATACAGTCAGTGATAAATGTGAAGCAGTCAGTAATAAATATGATAC
Organism: Engystomops pustulosus; assembly: GCF_040894005.1. Classification (NCBI taxonomy): domain Eukaryota; kingdom Metazoa; phylum Chordata; class Amphibia; order Anura; family Leptodactylidae; genus Engystomops; species Engystomops pustulosus. The sequence goes on from NC_092417.1 coordinate 607,149, forward strand.
AGCCAGTAATAAATGTGGAGCAGTCAGTAATAAATGTGAAGTAGTCAATAATAAATGTGATGCAGTCAGTAATAAATGTGGAGCAGTCAGTAATAAATGTGAAGTAGTCAATAATAAATGTGATGCAGTCAGTAATAAATGTGATGCAGTCAGTAATAAATGTGATACAGTCAGTAATAAATGTGGAGCAGTCAGTAATAAATGTGATACAATCAGTAATAAATGTGATACAGTCAGTAATAAATGTGATACAGTCAGTAATAAATGTGATGCAGTCAGTAATAAATGTGATACAGTCAGTGATAAATGTGGAGCAGTCAGTAATAAATGTGGAGCAGTCAGTAATAAATGTGGAGCAGTCAGTAATAAATGTGAAGTAGTCAATAATAAATGTGATGCAGTCAGTAATAAATGTGATGCAGTCAGTAATAAATGTGATACAGTCAGTAATAAATGTGGAGCAGTCAGTAATAAATGTGATACAATCAGTAATAAATGTGATACAGTCAGTAATAAATGTGATACAGTCAGTAATAAATGTGATGCAGTCAGTAATAAATGTGATACAGTCAGTGATAAATGTGAAGCAGTCAGTAATAAATATGATACAGCCAGTAATAAATGTGGAGCAGTCAGTAATAAATGTGAAGTAGTCAATAATAAATGTGATGCAGTCAGTAATAAATGTGGAGCAGTCAGTAATAAATGTGATGCAGTCAGTAATAAATGTGATACAGTCAGTAATAAATGTGGAGCAGTCAGTAATAAATGTGATGCAGTCAGTAATAAATGTGATATAGTCAGTAATAAATGTGGAGCAGTCAGTAATAAATGTGGAGCAGTCAGTAATAAATGTGGAGCAGTCAGTAATAAATGTGAAGTAGTCAATAATAAATGTGATGCAGTCAGTAATAAATGTGAAGCAGTCAGTAAAAAAAGTGGAGCAGTAAGTAATAAATGTGGAGCAGTTAGTAATAAATGTGGAGGAGTCAGTAATAAATGTGGAGCAGTCAGGAATAAATGTGGAGGAGTGAGTAATAAATGTGATACAGTCAGTACTAAATGTGGAGCAGTCAGTAATAAATGTGGAGGAGTCAGTAATAAATGTGATACAGTCAGTAATAAATGTGGAGCAGTCAGTAATAAATGTGGAGGAGTCAGTAATAAATGTGATGCAGTCAGTAATAAATGTGATACAGTCAGTAATAAATGTGATACAGTCAGAAATAAATGTGGAGCAGTCAGTAATAAATGTGGAGGAGTCAGTAATAAATGTGATACAGTCAGTAATAAATGTGGAGCAGTCAGTAATAAATGTGATACAGTCAGTAATAAATGTGATACAGTTAGTAATAAATGTGGAGCAGTCAGTAATAAATGTGATACAGTCAGTAATAAATGTGGAGCAGTCAGTAATAAATGTGATGCAGTCAGTAATAAATGTGATACAGTCAGTAATAAATGTGGAGCAGTCAGTAATAAATGTGGAGCAGTCAGTAATAAATGTGATACAGTCAGTAATAAATGTGATGCAGTCAGTAATAAATGTGGAGCAGTCAGTAATAAATGTGATACAGTCAGTAATAAATGTGGAGCAGTCAGTAATAAATGTGATGCAGTCAGTAATAAATGTGATGTAGTCAGTAATAAATGTGGAGCAGTCAGTAATAAATGTGATACAGTCAGTAATAAATGTGATGCAGTCAGTAATAAATGTGATACAGTCAGTAATAAATGTGGAGCAGTCAGTAATAAATGTGGAGCAGTCAGTAATATATGTGATACAGCCAGTAATAAATGTGGAGCAGTCAGTAATAAATGTGATGTAGTCAGTAATAAATTAGGAGCAGTCAGTAATAAATGTGATGCAGTCAGTAATAAATGTGTAGCAGTCAGTAATAAATGTGATACAGTCAGTAATAAATGTGGAGCAGTCAGTAATAAATGTGATGCAGTCAGTAATAAATGTGGAGCAGTCAGTAATAAATGTGGAGCAGTCAGTAATAAATGTGGAGCAGCCAGTAATAAATGTGGAGCAGTCAGTAATAAATGTGATGCAGTCAGTAATAAATGTGGAGCAGTCAGTAATAAATGTGGAGCAGTCAGTAATAAATGTGATGCAGTCAGTAATAAATGTGGAGCAGTCAGTAATGAATGTGGAGCAGTCAGTAATAAATGTGAAGTAGTCAGTAATAAATGTGATACAGCCAGTAATAAATGTGGAGCAGTCAGTAATAAATGTCTTGCAGTCAGTAATAAATGTGGAGCAGTCAGTAATAAATGTGGAGCAGTCAGTAACAAATGTGATACAGTCAGTAATAAATGTGGAGCAGTCAGTAATAAATGTGGAGCAGTCAGTAATAAATGTCTTGCAGTCAGTAATAAATGTGGAGCAGTCAGTAATAAATGTGGAGCAGTCAGTAATAAATGTGATACAGTCAGTAATAAATGTGGAGCAGTCAGTAATAAATGTGGAGCAGTCAGTAATAAATGTGATGCAGTCAGTAATAAATGTGGAGCAGTCAGTAATAAATGTGATGCAGTTTGTAATAAATGTGGAGCAGTCATTAATAAATGTGATGCAGTAAGTAATAAATGTGAAGTAGTCAGTAATAAATGTGAAGCAGTCAGTAAAAAAAGTGGAGCAGTAAGTAATAAATGTGAAGTAGTCAATAATGAATGTGATGCAGTCAGTAATAAATGTGGAGCGGTCAGTAATAAATGTGGAGCAGTCAGTAATAAATGTGATGCAGTCAGTAATAAATATGGAGCAGTCAGTAATAAATGTGGAGCAGCCAGTAATAAATGTGATACAGTCAGTAATAAATGTGGAGCAGTCAGTAATAAATGCAATGTAGTCAGTAATAAATGTGATACAGTCAGTAATAAATGTGATGCAGTTAGTAATAAATGTGGAGCAGTCAGTAATAAATGTGGAGCAGTCAGTAATAAATCTGATGCAGTCAGTAATAAATGTGGAGCAGTCAGTAATAAATGTGATGCAGTCAGTAATAAATGTGATGCAGTCAGTAATAAATGTAGAGCAGTCAGTAATAAATGTGGAGCAGTCAGTAATAAATGTGAAACAGTCAGAAAAAATTTGGAGCAGTCAGTAATAAATGTGATACAGTCAGTAATAAATGTGAAGCAGTCAGTAAAAAAAAGTGGAGCAGTCAGTAATAAATGTAATGTAGTCAGTAATAAATGTGGAGCAGTCAGTAATAAATGTGATACAGTCAGTAATAAATGTGATGCAGTCAGCAATAAATGTGGAGCAGTCAGTAATAAATGTGTTTCAGTCAGTAATAAATGTGGAGCAGTCAGTAATAAATGTGATGCAGTCAGTAATAAATGTGGAGCAGTCAGTAATAAATGTGGAGCAGTCAGTAATAAATGTGATACAGTCAGTAATAAATGTGGAGCAGTCAGTAAAAATGTGGAGCAGTCAGTAATCAGAGTGATAGAGTCATTAATAAATGTGATGCAGTCAGTTATAAATGTGCAGCAGTCAGTAATAAATGTGAAGCAGTCAGTAATAAATGTGGAGCAGTCAGTAATAAATGTGCAGCAGTCAGTAATAAATGTGATACAGTCAGTAATAAATGTGGAGCAGTCTGTGATAAATGTGATACAGTCAGTAATAAATGTGATGCAGTCAGTAATAAATGTGGAGCAGTCATTAATAAATGTGATACAGCCAGTAGTAAATGTGGAGCAGTCAGTAATAAATGTAGAGCAGTCAGTAATAAATGTGATACAGCCAGTAGTAAATGTGGAGCCGTCAGTAATAAATGTGGAGCAGTCAGTAAAAAAATGTGGAGCAGTCAGTAATAAATGTAGAGCAGTCAGTAATAAATGTGATGCAGTCAGTAATAAATGTGGAGCAGTCAGTAATAAATGTGATACAGCCAGTAGTAAATGTGGAGCAGTCAGTAATAAATGTAGAGCAGTCAGTAATAAATGTGATACAGCCAGTAGTAAATGTGGAGCCGTCAGTAATAAATGTGGAGCAGTCAGTAAAAAAATGTGGAGCAGTCAGTAATAAATGTAGAGCAGTCAGTAATAAATGTGATGCAGTCAGTAATAAATGTGGAGCAGTCAGTAATAAATGTGATACAGCCAGTAGTAAATGTGTAGCAGTCAGTAATAAATGTGATACAGCCAGTAGTAAATGTGGAGCAGTCAGTAATAAATGTAGAGCAGTCAGTAATAAATGTGATACAGCCAGTAGTAAATGTGGAGCCGTCAGTAATAAATGTGGAGCAGTCAGTAATAAATGTGGAGCAGTCAGTAATAAATGTAGAGCAGTCAGTAATAAATGTGATACAGTCAGTAATAAATGTGATGCAGTCAGTAATAAATGTGGACCAGTCAGTAATCAATGTGGAGCAGTCAGTAATAAATGTGATGCAGTCAGTAATAAATGTGGAGCAGTCAGTAATAAATGTGATGCAGTAAGTAATAAATGTGAAGTAGTCAGTAATAAAAGTGGAGCAGTAAGTAATAAATGTGGAGCAGTTAGTAATAAATGTGGAGCAGTTAGTAATAAATGTGATACAGTCAGCAATAAATGTGGAGCAGTCAGTAATAAATGTGGAGCAGTCAGTAATAAATGTGGAGCAGTCAGTAATAAATGTGATACAGTCAGTAATAAATGTGGAGCAGTCATTAAGAAATGTGATGTAGTCAGTAATAAATGTGATGCAGTTAGTAATAAATGTGGAGCAGTCATTAATAAATGTGATGCAGTAAGTAATAAATGTGAAGTAGTCAGTAATAAATGTGGAGCAGTCAGTAATAAATGTGATACAGTCAGTAATAAATGTGGAGCAGTCAGTAATAAATGTGATGCAGTAAGTAATAAATGTGAAGCAGTCAGTAAAAAAAGTGGAGCAGTAAGTAATAAATGTGGAGCAGTCAGTAATAAATGTGAAGTAGTCAATAATAAATGTGGAGCAGTCAGTAATAAATGTGATGCAGTCAGTAATAAATGTGATGCAGTCAGTAATAAATGTGGAGCAGTCAGTAATAAATGTGATGCAGTAAATAATAAATGTGAAGTAGTCAGTAATAAAAGTGGAGCAGTAAGTAATAAATGTGGAGCAGTTAGTAATAAATGTGGAGCAGTTAGTAATAAATGTGATACAGTCAGCAATAAATGTGGAGCAGTCAGTAATAAATGTGATACAGTCAGTAATAAATGTGGAGCAGTCAGTAATAAATGTGGAGCAGTCAGTAATTAATGTGATACAGTCAGTAATTATTGTGGAGCAGTCAGTAATAAATGTGGAGCAGTCAGTAATAAATGTGATACAGTAAGTAATAAATGTGAAGTAGTCAGTAATAAAAGTGGAGCAGTAAGTAATAAATGTGGAGCAGTCAGTAATAAATGTGATGCAGTTAGTAATAAATGTGATGCAGTTAGTAATAAATGTGGAGCAGTCAGTAATAAATGTGAAGTAGTCAATAATAAATGTGATGCAGTCAGTAATAAATGTGATGCAGTTAGTAATAAATGTGATGCAGTTAGTAATAAATGTGGAGCAGTCAGTAATAAATGTGAAGTAGTCAATAATAAATGTGATACAGTCAGTAATAAATGTGATGCAGTCAGTAATAAATGTGGAGCAGTCAGTAATAAATGTGATACAGTCAATAATAAATGTGGAGCAGTCAGTAATAAATGTGATACAGTCAGTAATAAATGTGATGTAGTCAGTAATAAATTAGGAGCAGTCAGTAATAAATGTGGAGCAGTCAGTAATAAATGTGATACAGTCAGTGATAAATGTGAAGCAGTCAGTAATAAATGTGATACAGCCAGTAATAAATGTGGAGCAGTCAGTAATAAATGTGATACAATCAGTAATAAATGTGAAGCAGTCAGTAATAAATGTGGAGCAGTCAGTAATAAATGTGAAACAGTCAGTAGTAAATGTGGAGCAGTCAGTAATAAATGTGGAGCAGTCAGTAATAAATGTGATACAATCAGTAATAAATGTGATACAGTCAGTAATAAATGTGATACAGTCAGTAATAAATGTGATGCAGTCAGTAATAAATGTGATACAGTCAGTGATAAATGTGAAGCAGTCAGTAATAAATGTGATACAGCCAGTAATAAATGTGGAGCAGTCAGTAATAAATGTGAAGTAGTCAATAATAAATGTGATGCAGTCAGTAATAAATGTGGAGCAGTCAGTAATAAATGTGGAGCAGTCAGTAATAAATGTGGAGCAGTCAGTAATAAATGTGAAGTAGTCAATAATAAATGTGATGCAGTCAGTAATAAATGTGATGCAGTCAGTAATAAATGTGATACAGTCAGTAATAAATGTGGAGCAGTCAGTAATAAATGTGATACAATCAGTAATAAATGTGATACAGTCAGTAATAAATGTGATACAGTCAGTAATAAATGTGATGCAGTCAGTAATAAATGTGATACAGTCAGTGATAAATGTGAAGCAGTCAGTAATAAATATGATACAGCCAGTAATAAATGTGGAGCAGTCAGTAATAAATGTGAAGTAGTCAATAATAAATGTGATGCAGTCAGTAATAAATGTGGAGCAGTCAGTAATAAATGTGATGCAGTCAGTAATAAATGTGATACAGTCAGTAATAAATGTGGAGCAGTCAGTAATAAATGTGATGCAGTCAGTAATAAATGTGATATAGTCAGTAATAAATGTGGAGCAGTCAGTAATAAATGTGGAGCAGTCAGTAATAAATGTGGAGCAGTCAGTAATAAATGTGTAGTAGTCAATAATAAATGTGATGCAGTCAGTAATAAATGTGAAGCAGTCAGTAAAAAATTTGGAGCAGTCAGTAATAAATGTGATATAGTCAGTAATAAATGTGGAGCAGTTAGTAATAAATGTGGAGGAGTGAGTAATAAAGGTGATACAGTCAGTACTAAATGTGGAGCAGTCAGTAATAAATGTGGAGGAGTCAGTAATAAATGTGATACAGTCAGTAATAAATGTGGAGCAGTCAGTAATAAATGTGGAGGAGTCAGTAATAAATGTGATGCAGTCAGTAATAAATGTGATACAGTCAGTAATAAATGTGATACAGTCAGAAATAAATGTGGAGCAGTCAGTAATAAATGTGGAGGAGTCAGTAATAAATGTGATACAGTCAGTAATAAATGTGGAGCAGTCAGTAATAAATGTGATACAGTCAGTAATAAATGTGATACAGTTAGTAATAAATGTGGAGCAGTCAGTAATAAATGTGATACAGTCAGTAATAAATGTGGAGCAGTCAGTAATAAATGTGATGCAGTCAGTAATAAATGTGATACAGTCAGTAATAAATGTGGAGCAGTCAGTAATAAATGTGGTACAGTCAGTAATAAATGTGATACAGTTAGTAATAAATGTGGAGCAGTCAGTAATAAATGTGATACAGTCAGTAATAAATGTGGAGCAGTCAGTAATAAATGTGATGCAGTCAGTAATAAATGTGATACAGTCAGTAATAAATGTGGAGCAGTCAGTAATAAATGTGGAGCAGTCAGTAATAAATGTGATACAGTCAGTAATAAATGTGATGCAGTCAGTAATAAATGTGGAGCAGTCAGTAATAAATGTGATACAGTCAGTAATAAATGTGGAGCAGTCAGTAATAAATGTGATGCAGTCAGTAATAAATGTGATGTAGTCAGTAATAAATGTGGAGCAGTCAGTAATAAATGTGATACAGTCAGTAATAAATGTGATGCAGTCAGTAATAAATGTGATACAGTCAGTAATAAATGTGGAGCAGTCAGTAATAAATGTGGAGCAGTCAGTAATATATGTGATACAGCCAGTAATAAATGTGGAGCAGTCAGTAATAAATGTGATACAGTCAGTAATAAATGTGGAGCAGTCAGTAATAAATGTGATACAGTCAGTAATAAATGTGGAGCAGTCAGTAATAAATGTGATGCAGTTAGTAATAAATGTGGAGCAGTCAGTAATAAATGTGAAGTAGTCAATAATAAATGTGATGCAGTCAGTAATAAATGTGGAGCAGTCAGTAATAAATGTGAAGTAGTCAATAATAAATGTGATACAGTCAGTAATAAATGTGATGCAGTCAGTAATAAATGTGGAGCAGTCAGTAATAAATGTGGAGCAGTCAGTAATAAATGTGATACAGTCAGTAATAAATGTGGAGCAGTCAGTAATAAATGTGGAGCAGTCAGTAATAAATGTGATACAGTCAGTACTAAATGTGGAGCAGTCAGTAATAAATGTGAAGCAGTCAGTAATAAATGTGATACAGTCAGTAATAAATGTGGAGCAGTCAGTAATAAATGTGAAGCAGTCAGTAAAAAAAGTGGAGCAGTAAGTAATAAATGTGGAGCAGTCAGGAATAAATGTGATACAGTCAGTAATAAATGTGGAGCAGTCAGGAATAAATGTGATACAGTCAGTAATAAATGTGATGCAGTCAGTAATAAATGTGGAGCAGTCAGTAATAAATGTGGAGCAGTCAGTAATAAATGTGGAGCAGTCAGTAATAAATGTGCAGCAGTCAGTAATAAATGTGGAGCAGTCAGTAATAAATGTGATGCAGTCAGTAATAAATGTGGAGCAGTCAGTAATAAATGTGATACAGCCAGTAATAAATGTGGAGCAGTCAGTAATAAATGTCTTGCAGTCAGTAATAAATGTGGAGCAGTCAGTAATAAATGTGATACAGTCAGTAATAAATGTGGAGCAGTCAGTAATAAATGTGGAGCAGTCAGTAATAAATGTGATACAGTCAGTAATAAATGTGGAGCAGTCAGTAATAAATTTGAAGCAGTCAGTAATAAATGTGATACAGTCAGTAATAAATGTGGAGCAGTCAGTAATAAATGTGAAGCAGTCAGTAAAAAAAGTGGAGCAGTAAGTAATAAATGTGGAGCAGTCAGGAATAAATGTGATACAGTCAGTAATAAATGTGGAGCAGTCAGGAATAAATGTGATACAGTCAGTAATAAATGTGATGCAGTCAGTAATAAATGTGGAGCAGTCAGTAATAAATGTGATGCAGTCAGTAATAAATGTGGAGCAGTCAGTAATAAATGTGATACAGCCAGTAATAAATGTGGAGCAGTCAGTAATAAATGTCTTGCAGTCAGTAATAAATGTGAAGCAGTCAGTAATAAATGTGAAGCAGTCAGTAATAAATGTGGAGCAGTCAGTAATAAATGTGGAGCAGTCAGTAATAAATGTGGAGCAGTCAGTAATAAATGTGAAGCAGTCAGTAATAAATGTGGAGCAGTCAGTAATAAATGTGATACAGTCAGTAATAAATGTGGAGCAGTCAGTAATAAATGTGGAGCAGTCAGTAATAAATGTGATACAGTCAGTACTAAATGTGGAGCAGTCAGTAATAAATGTGAAGCAGTCAGTAATAAATGTGATACAGTCAGTAATAAATGTGGAGCAGTCAGTAATAAATGTGAAGCAGTCAGTAAAAAAAGTGGAGCAGTAAGTAATAAATGTGGAGCAGTCAGGAATAAATGTGATACAGTCAGTAATAAATGTGGAGCAGTCAGGAATAAATGTGATACAGTCAGTAATAAATGTGATGCAGTCAGTAATAAATGTGGAGCAGTCAGTAATAAATGTGGAGCAGTCAGTAATAAATGTGGAGCAGTCAGTAATAAATGTGCAGCAGTCAGTAATAAATGTGGAGCAGTCAGTAATAAATGTGATGCAGTCAGTAATAAATGTAGAGCAGTCAGTAATAAATGTGATGCAGTCAGTAATAAATGTGAAGCAGTCAGTAAAAAAAGTAGAGCAGTCAGTAATAAATGTGGAACAGTCAGTAATAAATGTGGAGCAGTCAGTAATAAATGTGATGCAGTCAGTAATAAATGTGGAGCAGTCAGTAATAAATGTGGAGCAGCCAGTAATAAATGTGATACAGTCAGTAATAAATGTGGAGCAGTCAGTAATAAATGCAATGTAGTCAGTAATAAATGTGTAGCAGTCAGTAATAAATGTGATACAGTCAGTAATAAATGTGATGCAGTTAGTAATAAATGTGGAGCAGTCAGTAATAAATGTGGAGCAGTCAGTAATAAATGTGGAGCAGTCAGTAATAAATGTGATACAGCCAGTAATAAATGTGGAGCAGTCAGTAATAAATGTGGAGCAGTCAGTAATAAATGTGAAGTAGTCAATAATAAATGTGATGCAGTCAGTAATAAATGTGGAGCAGTCAGTAATAAATGTGATGCAGTAAGTAATAAATGTGAAGTAGTCAGTAATAAAAGTGGAGCAGTAAGTAATAAATGTGGAGCAGCCAGTAATAAATGTGGAGCAGTCAGTAATAAATGCAATGTAGTCAGTAATAAATGTGAAGTAGTCAATAATAAATGTGATGCAGTCAGTAATAAATGTGGAGCAGTCAGTAATAAATGTGGAGCAGTCAGTAATAAATGTGAAGTAGTCAATAATAAATGTGATACAGTCAGTAATAAATGTGATGCAGTAAGTAATAAATGTGATACAGTCAATAATAAATGTGGAGCAGTCAGTAATAAATGTGATACAGTCAGTAATAAATGTGATGCAGTCAGTAATAAATGTGATGCAGTCAGTAATAAATGTGTAGCAGTCAGTAATAAATGTGATACAGCCAGTAATAAAAGTGGAGCAGTCAGTAATAAATGTGATACAGCCAGTAATAAATGTGGAGCAGTCAGTAATAAATGTGGAGCAGTCAGTAATAAATGTGGAGCAGTCAGTAATAAATGTGATACAGTCAGTAATAAATGTGGAGCAGTCAGGAATAAATGTGATACAGTCAGTAATAAATGTGGAGCAGTCAGTAATAAATGTGATACAGTCAGTAATAAATGTGGAGCAGTCAGTAATAAATGTGGAGCAGTCAGTAATAAATGTGATACAGTCAGTAATAAATGTGGAGCAGTCAGTAATAAATGTGATACAGCCAGTAATAAATGTGGAGCAGTCAGTAATAAATGTGGAGCAGTCAGTAATAAATGTAGAGCAGTCAGTAATAAATGTGATACAGCAAGTAATAAATGTGGAGCAGTCAGTAATAAATGTGGAGCAGTCAGTAATAAATGTGATACAGCCAGCAATAAATGTGGAGCAGTCAGTAATAAATGTGGAGCAGTCAGTAATAAATGTGAAGTAGTCAATAATAAATGTGATGCAGTCAGTAATAAATGTGGAGCAGTCAGTAATAAATGTGATGCAGTAAGTAATAAATGTGAAGTAGTCAGTAATAAATGTGAAGCAGTCAGTAAAAAAAGTGGAGCAGTTAGTAATAAATGTGGAGCAGTTAGTAATAAATGTGGAGCAGTCAGTAATAAATGTGATACAGTCAGTAATAAATGTGATGCAGTCAGTAATAAATGTGGAGCAGTCAGTAATAAATCTGATGCAGTCAGTAATAAATGTGAAGCAGTCAGTAATAAATGTGGTGCAGTTAGTAATAAATGTGATGTAGTCAGTAATAAATGTGATACAGTCAGTAATAAATAAGGAGCAGTCAGTAATAAATGTGATACAGTCAGTGATAAATGTGGAGCCGTCAGTAATAAATGTGATGTAGTCAGTAATAAATGTGGAGCAGTCAGTAATAAATGCAATGTAGTCAGTAATAAATGTGGAGCAGTCAGTAATAAATGTGATGCAGTCAGTAATAAATGTGATACAGTCAGTAATAAATGTGATGCAGTCAGTAATAAATGTGGAGCAGTCAGTAATAAATGTGGAGCAGTCAGGAATAAATGTGATACAGTCAGTAATAAATGTGGAGCAGTCAGGAATAAATGTGATACAGTCAGTTATAAATGTGATGCAGTCAGTAATAAATTTGGAGCAGTCAGTAATAAATGTGGAGCAGTCAGTAATAAATGTGGAGCAATCAGTAATAAATGTGATACAGTCAGTAATAAATGTGTAGCACTCAGTAATAAATGTGATGTAGTCAGTAATAAATTAGGAGCAGTCAGTAATAAATGTGTAGCAGTCAGTAATAAATGTGAAGCAGTCAGTAATAAATGTGATACAGCCTGTAATAAATGTGGAGCAGTCAGTAATAAATGTGTAGCAGTCAGTAATAAATGTGATGCAGTCAGTAATAAATGTGTAGCAGTCAGTAATAAATGTGATACAGTCAGTAATAAATGTGATGCAGTCAGTAAAAAATGTGATACAGTCAGTAATAAATTTGGAGCAGTCAGTAATAAATGTGGAGCAGTCAGTAATAAATGTGGAGCAATCAGTAATAAATGTGATACAGTCAGTAATAAATGTGTAGCACTCAGTAATAAATGTGATGTAGTCAGTAATAAATTAGGAGCAGTCAGTAATAAATGTGTAGCAGTCAGTAATAAATGTGAAGCAGTCAGTAATAAATGTGATACAGCCTGTAATAAATGTGGAGCAGTCAGTAATAAATGTGTAGCAGTCAGTAATAAATGTGATGCAGTCAGTAATAAATGTGTAGCAGTCAGTAATAAATGTGATACAGTCAGTAATAAATGTGATACAGTCAGTAATAAATGTGATACAGCCAGTAATAAATGTGGAGCAGTCAGTAATAAATGTGGAGCAGTCAGTAATAAATGTGGAGCAGTCAGTAATAAATGTGATACAGTCAGTAATAAATGTGATGCAGTTTGTAATAAATGTGATGCAGTCAGTAATAAATGTGGAGCAGTCATTAATAAATGTGATGCAGTAAGTAATAAATGTGAAGTAGTCAGTAATAAATGTGAAGCAGTCAGTAAAAAAAGTGGAGCAGCAAGTAATAAATGTGGAGCAGTCAGTAATAAATGTGGAGCAGTCAGTAATAAATGTGAAGTAGTCAATAATAAATGTGATGCAGTCAGTAATAAATGTGGAGCAGTCAGTAATAAATGTGGAGCAGTCAGTAATAAATGTGGAGCAGTCAGTAATAAATGTAGAGCAGTCAGTAATAAATGTGGAGCAGTCAGTAATAAATGTGGAGCAGTCAGTAATAAGTGTGATACAGCCAGTAATAAATGTGGAGCAGACAGTAATAAATGTGGAGCAGTCAGTAATAAATGTAGAGCAGTCAGTAATAAATGTGATGTAGTCAGTAATAAATGTGATACTGCCAGTAATAAATGTGGAGCATTCAGTAATAAATGTGGAGCAGTCAGTAATAAATGTGATACAGCCAGTAATAAATGTGGAGCAGTCAGTAATAAATGTGGAGCAGTCAGTAATAAATGTGGAGCAGTCAGTAATAAATGTGAAGTAGTCAATAATAAATGTGGAGCAGTCAGTAATAAATGTGGAGCAGTCAGTAATAAATGTGGAGCAGTCAGTAATAAATGTGATGCAGTCAGTAATAAATGTGATGCAGTTTGTAATAAATGTGGAGCAGTCATTAATAAATGTGATGCAGTCAGTAAAAAAAGTGGAGCAGCAAGTAATAAATGTGGAGCAGTCAGTAATAAATGTGAAGTAGTCAGTAATAAATGTGAAGCAGTCAGTAAAAAAAGTGGAGCAGCAAGTAATAAATGTGGAGCAGTCAGTAATAAATGTGAAGTAGTCAATAATAAATGTGATGCAGTCAGTAATAAATGTGGAGCAGTCAGTAATAAATGTGATACAGCCAGTAATAAATGTGAAGTAGTCAATAATAAATGTGGTGCAGTCAGTAATAAATGTGGAGCAGTCAGTAATAAATGTGATGCAGTCAGTAATAAATGTGAAGTAGTCAATAATAAATGTGATGCAGTCAGTAATAAATGTGGAGCAGTCAGTAATAAATGTGATACAGCCAGTAGTAAATGTGGAGCAGTCAGTAATAAATGTGGAGCAGTCAGTAATAAATGTGGAGCAGTCAGTAATAAATGTAGAGCAGTCAGTAATAAATGTGGAGCAGTCAGTAATAAATGTGGAGCATTCAGTAATAAATGTGGAGCAGTCAGTAATAAATGTGATACAGCCAGTAATAAATGTGGAGCAGTCAGTAATAAATGTGGAGCAGTCAGTAATAAATGTGAAGTAGTCAATAATAAATGTGAAGTAGTCAGTAAAAAAAGTGGAGCAGTAAGTAATAAATGTGGAGCAGTTAGTAATAAATGTGGAGCAGTCAGTAATAAATGTGATACAGTCAGTAATAAATGTGGAGCAGTCAGTAATAAATGTGATACAGTCAGTAATAAATGTGGAGTAGTCAGTAATAAATGTGGAGCAGTCAGTAATAAATGTGATACAGTCAGTAATAAATGTGGAGCAGTCAGTAATAAATGTGATACAGTCAGTAATAAATGTGGAGCAGTCAGTAATAAATGTGGAGCAGTCAGTAATAAATGTGAAGTAGTCAGTAATAAATGTGATACAGTCAGTAATAAATGTGGAGCAGTCAGTAATAAATGTGATGCAGTCAGTAATAAATGTGGAGCAGTCAGTAATAAATGTGATACAGTTAGTGATAAATGTGGAGCAGTCAGTAATAAATGTGGAGCAGTCAGTAATAAATGTGATACAGTCAGTAATAAATGTGGAGCAGTCAGTAATAAATGTGGAGCAGTCAGTAATAAATGTGAAGTAGTCAGTAATAAATGTGATACAGTCAGTAATAAATGTGGAGCAGTCAGTAATAAATGTGATGCAGTCAGTAATAAATGTGGAGCAGTCAGTAATAAATGTGATACAGTTAGTGATAAATGTGGAGCAGTCAGTAATAAATGTGATACAGTCAGTAATAAATGTGGAGCAGTCAGTAATAAATGTGATGCAGTCAGTAATAAATGTGGAGCAGTCAGTAATAAATGTGATGCAGTCAGTAATGAATGTGGAGCAGTCAGTAATAAATGTGATACAGTTAGTGATAAATGTGGAGCAGTCAGTAATAAATGTGATACAGTCAGTAATAAATGTGGAGCAGTCAGTAATAAATGAGAAGTAGTCAATAATAAATGTGATGCAGTCAGTAATAAATGTGGAGCAGTCAGTAATAAATGTGGAGCAGTCAGTAATAAATGTGAAGCAGTCAGTAATAAATGTGATACAGTCAGTAATAAATGTGATACAGTCAGTAATAAATGTGGAGCAGTCAGTAATAAATGTGATGCAGTCAGTAATAAATGTGATACAGTCAGTAATAAATGTGATACAGTCAGTAATAAATGTGGAGCAGTCAGTAATAAATGTGGTGCAGTCAGTAATAAATGTGGAGCAGTCAGTAATAAATGTGATGCAGTCAGTAATAAATGTGCTACAGTCAGTAATAAATGTGATACAGTCAGTAATAAATGTGGAGCAGTCAGTAATAAATGTGATGCAGTCAGTAATAAATGTGCAGCAGTCAGTAATAAATGTGATACAGTCAGTAATAAATGTGGAGCAGTCAGTAATAAATGTGGAGCAGTCAGTAATAAATGTGAAGTAGTCAGTAATAAATGTGGAGCAGCCAGTAATAAATGTGATACAATCAGTAATAAATGTGGAGCAGTTAGTAATAAATGTGATGTAGTCAGTAATAAATGTGTAGCAGTCAGTAATAAATGTGATACAGTCAGTAATAAATGTGATGCAGTTAGTAATAAATGTGGAGCAGTCAGTAATAAATGTGGAGCAGTCAGTAATAAATCTGATGCATTCAGTAATAAATGTGGAGCAGTCAGTAATAAATGTGATGCAGTCAGTAAAATATGTGGAGCAGTCAAAAAAATTTGGAGCAGTCAGTAATAAATGTGATACAGTCAGTAATAAATGTGGAGCAGTCAGTAATAAATGTGAAGCAGTCAGTAATAAATGTGATACAGTCAGTAATAAACGTGGAGCAGTCAGTAATAAATGTGGAGCAGTCAGTAATAAATGTGATACAGTCAGTAATAAATGTGGAGCAGTCAGTAATAAATGTGATACAGTCAGTAATACATGTGGAGCAGTCAGTAATAAATGTAATGTAGTCAGTAATAAATGTGTAGCAGTCAGTAATAAATGTGATACAGTCAGTAATAAATGTGATGCAGTTAGTAGTAAATGTGTAGCAGTCAGTAATAAATGTGATACAGCCAGTAATAAATGTGGAGCAGTCAGTAATAAATGTGATGCAGTCAGTAATAAATGTGTAGCAGTCACTAATAAATGTGATACAGCCAGTAATAAATGTGGAGCAGTCAGTAATAAATGTGATACAGTCAGTAATAAATGTGGAGCAGTCAGTAATAAATGTGGAGCAGTCAGTAATAAATGTGATACAGTCAGTAATAAATGTGGAGCAGTCAGTAATAAATGTGGAGCAGTCAGTAATAAATGTGATGCAATCAGTAATAAATGTGGAGCAGTCAGTAATAAATGTGATACAGCCAGTAATAAATGTGGAGCAGTCAGTAATAAATGTGGAGCAGTCAGTAATAAATGTGAAGCAGTCAGTAATAAATGTGGAGCAGTCAGTAATAAATGTGGAGCAGTCAGTAATAAATGTGATACAGTCAGTAATAAATGTGTAGCAGTCACTAATAAATGTGATACAGCCAGTAATAAATGTGGAGCAGTCAGTAATAAATGTGATGCAGTCAGTAATAAATGTGGAGAAGTCAGTAAAAATGTGGAGCAGTCAGTAATCAGAGTGATAGAGTCATTAATAAATGTGATGCAGTCAGTTATAAATGTGAAGCAGTCAGTAATAAATGTGGAGCAGTCTGTAATAAATGTGATACAGTCAGTTATAAATGTGGAGCAGTCAGTAAAAAAATGTGGAGCAGTCAGTAATAAATGTAGAGCAGTCAGTAATAAATGTGATACAGCCAGTAGTAAATGTGGAGCAGTCAGTAATAAATGTAGAGCAGTCAGTATTAAATGTGATACAGCCAGTAGTAAATGTGGAGCCGTCAGTAATAAATGTGGAGCAGTCAGTAATAAATGTGGAGCAGTCAGTAATAAATGTAGAGCAGTCAGTAATAAATGTGATACAGCCAGTAATAAATGTGGAGCCGTCAGTAATAAATGTGGAGCAGTCAGTAATAAATGTGATACAGCCAGTAATAAATGTGGAGCCGTCAGTAATAAATGTGGAGCCGTCAGTAATAAATGTGGAGCAGTCAGTAATAAATGTGATACAGCCAGTAGTAAATGTGGAGCCGTCAGTAATAAATGTGGAGCCGTCAGTAATAAATGTGGAGCAGTCAGTAATAAATGTGATACAGCCAGTAGTAAATGTGGAGCCGTCAGTAATAAATGTGGAGCAGTCAGTAATAAATGTGATACAGCCAGTAGTAAATGTGGAGCAGTCAGTAATAAATGTAGAGCAGTCAGTAATAAATGTGATACAGCCAGTAGTAAATGTGGAGCCGTCAGTAATAAATGTGATACAGTCAGTAATAAATGTGGAGCAGTCAGTAATAAATGTAGAGCAGTCAGTAATAAATGTGATACAGTCAGTAATAAATGTGATACAGCCAGTAATAAATGTGATGCCGTCAGTAATAAATGTGATACAGTCAGTAATAAATGTGGAGCAGTCAGTAATAAATGTGGAGCAGTCAGTAATAAATGTGATGCAGTCAGTAATAAATGTGGAGCAGTCAGTAATAAATGTGAAGTAGTCAGTAATAAATGTGATACAGCCAGTAATAAATGTGGAGCAGTCAGTAATAAATGTGATACAGTCAGTAATAAATGTGGAGGAGTCAGTAATAAATGTGATGCAGTTAGTAATAAATGTGGAGCAGTCAGTAATAAATGTGAAGTAGTCAATAATAAATGTGATACAGTCAGTAATAAATGTGGAGGAGTCAGTAATAAATGTGATACAGTCAGTAATAAATGTGGAGCAGTCAGTAATAAATGTGGAGCAGTCAGTAATAAATGTGATACAGTCAGTAATAAATGTGGAGCAGTCAGTAATAAATGTGGAGCAGTCAGTAATAAATGCGATACAGTCAGTAATAAATGTGGAGCAGTCAGTAATAAATGTGATGCAGTTAGTAATAAATGTGATACAGTCAGTAATAAATGTGGAGCAGTCAGTAATAAATGTGATACAGTCAGTAATAAATGTGAAGTAGTCAATAATAAATGTGATGCAGTCAGTAATAAATGTGGAGCAGTCAGTAATAAATGTGAAGCAGTCAGTAATAAATGTGATACAGTCAGTAATAAATGTAATGCAGTCAGTAATAAATGTGGAGCAGTCAGTAATAAATGTGGAGCAGTCAATAATTAATGTGATGCAGTCAGTAATAAATGTGGAGCAGTCAGTAATAAATGTGGAGCAGTCAGTAATAAATGTGATACAGTCAGTAATAAATGTAATGCAGTCAGTAATAAATGTGGAGCAGTCAGTAATAAATGTGATACAGTCAGTAATAAATGTGGAGCAGTCAGTAATAAATGTGAAGTAGTCAATAATAAATGTGATACAGTCAGTAATAAATGTGATGCAGTAAGTAATAAATGTGATACAGTCAGTAATAAATGTGAAGCAGTCAGTAATAAATGTGATACAGTCAGTAATAAATGTGGAGCACTCAGTAATAAATGTGATGTAGTCAGTAATAAATTAGGAGCAGTCAGTAATAAATGTGGAGCAGTCAGTAATAAATGTGATACAGTCAGTCATAAATGTGGAGCAGTCAGTAATAAATGTGATACAGTCAGTAATAAATGTGAAGTAGTCAATAATAAATGTGATGCAGTCAGTAATAAATGTGTAGCACTCAGTAATAAATGTGATACAGTCAGTAATAAATTAGGAGCAGTCAGTAAAAAAATGTGGAGCAGTCAGTAATAAATGTAGAGCAGTCAGTAATAAATGTGATACAGCCAGTAGTAAATGTGGAGCAGTCAGTAGTAATTGTAGAGCAGTCAGTAATAAATGTGATACAGCCAGTAGTAAATGTGGAGCCGTCAGTAATAAATGTGGAGCAGTCAGTAATAAATGTGGAGCAGCCAGTAATAAATGTGGAGCAGTCAGTAATAAATGTAGAGCAGTCAGTAATAAATGTGATACAGTCAGTAATAAATGTGGAGCAGTCAGTAATAAATGTGATACAGTCAGTAATAAATGTGATGCAGTTAGTAATAAATGTGGAGCAGTCAGTAATAAATGTGGAGCAGTCAGTAATAAATGTGGAGCAGTCAGTCATAAATGTGGAGCAGTCAGTAATAAATGTGATACAGTCAGTAATAAATGTGAAGTAGTCAATAATAAATGTGATGCAGTCAGTAATAAATGTGTAGCACTCAGTAATAAATGTGATACAGTCAGTAATAAATTAGGAGCAGTCAGTAAAAAAATGTGGAGCAGTCAGTAATAAATGTAGAGCAGTCAGTAATAAATGTGATACAGCCAGTAGTAAATGTGGAGCAGTCAGTAGTAATTGTAGAGCAGTCAGTAATAAATGTGATACAGCCAGTAGTAAATGTGGAGCCGTCAGTAATAAATGTGGAGCAGTCAGTAATAAATGTGGAGCAGCCAGTAATAAATGTGGAGCAGTCAGTAATAAATGTAGAGCAGTCAGTAATAAATGTGATACAGTCAGTAATAAATGTGGAGCAGTCAGTAATAAATGTGATACAGTCAGTAATAAATGTGATGCAGTTAGTAATAAATGTGGAGCAGTCAGTAATAAATGTGGAGCAGTCAGTAATAAATGTGGAGCAGTCAGTAATATATGTGGAGCAGTCAGAAAAAATTTGGAGCAGTCAGTAATAAATGTGATACAGTCAGTAATAAATATGGAGCAGTCAGTAATAAATGTGATACAGCCAGTAGTAAATGTGGAGCAGTCAGTAATAAATGTGGAGCAGTCAGTAATAAATGTGATACAGCCAGTAATAAATGTGGCTGTCAGTAATAAATGTGATACAGCCAGTAATAAATGTGGAGCAGTCAGTAAAAAATGTGGAGCAGTCAGTAATAAATGTAGAGCAGTCAGTAATAAATGTGATACAGCCAGTAATAAATGTGGAGCATTCAGTAATAAATGTGGAGCAGCCAGTAATAAATGTGATGCAGTAAGTAATAAATGTGAAGTAGTCAGTAATAAATGTGAAGCAGTCAGTAAAAAAAGTGGAGCAGTCAGTAATAAATGTGATACAGTCAGTAATAAATGTGATGCAGTTAGTAATAAATGTGGAGCAGTCAGTAATAAATGTGGAGCAGTCAGTAATAAATGTGATGCAGTCAGTAATAAATGTGGAGCAGTCAGAAATAAATGTGATGCAGTCAGTAATATATGTGGAGCAGTCAGAAAAAATTTGGAGCCGTCAGTAATAAATGTGATACAGTCAGTAATAAATGTGGAGCAGTCAGTAATAAATGTGATACAGCCAGTAATAAATGTGGAGCAGTCAGTAATAAATGTGGAGCAGTCAGTAATAAATGTAGAGCAGTCAGTAATAAATGTGATACAGCCAGTAATAAATGTGGAGCATTCAGTAATAAATGTGGAGCAGTCAGTAATAAATGTGATGCAGTAAGTAATAAATGTGAAGTAGTCAGTAATAAATGTGAAGCAGTCAGTAAAAAATGTGGAGCAGTCAGTAATAAATATGATGTAGTCAGTAATAAATGTGGAGCAGTCAGTAATAAATGTGGAGCAGTCAGTAATAAATGTGATACAGTCAGTAATAAATGTGGAGCAGTTAGTAATAAATGTGGAGCAGTCAGTAATAAATGTGATACAGTCAGTAATAAATGTGATACAGTCAGTAATAAATGTGATACAGTCAGTAATAAATGTGGAGCAGTCAGTAATAAATGTGATACAGTCAGTAATAAATGTGGAGCAGTCAGTAATAAATGTGATACAGTCAGTAATAAATGTGGAGCAGTCAGTAATAAATGTGATACAGTCAGTAATAAATGTGCAGCAGTCAGTAATAAATGTGGAGCAGTCAGTAATAAATGTGATGCAGTCAGTAATAAATGTGGAGCAGTCAGTAATAAATGTGATACAGCCAGTGATAAATGTGATACAGTCAGTAATAAATGTGATACAGTCAGTAATAAATGTGATGCAGTAAGTAATAAATGTGATACAGTCAGTAATAAATGTGATACAGTCAGTAATAAATGTGATACAGTCAGTAATAAATGTGGAGCAGTCAGTAATAAATGTGTAGCAGTCAGTAATAAATGTGATGCAGTAAGTAATAAATGTGATACAGTCAGTAATAAATGTGGAGCAGTCAGTAATAAATGTGAAGTAGTCAGTAATAAATGTGATACAGTCAGTAATAAATGTGGAGGAGTCAGTAATAAATGTGATAGAGTCAGTAATAAATGTGGAGGAGTCAGTAATAAATGTGATGCAGTCAGTAATAAATGTGGAGCAGTCAGTAATAAATGTAGAGCAGTTAGTAATAAATGTGAAGGAGTCAGTAATAAATGTGATACAGTCAGTAATAAATGTGGAGGAGTTAGTAATAAATGTGATACAGTCAGTAATAAATGTGGAGGAGTCAGTAATAAATGTGATGCAGTCAGTAATAAATGTGGAGCAGTCAGTAATAAATGTGGAGCAGTCAGTAATAAATGTAATATAGTTAGTAATAAATGTGATACAGTCAGTAATAAATGTGATACAGTCAGTAATAAATGTGGAGCAGTCAGTAATAAATGTGGAACAGTCAGTAATAAATGTGATACAGTCAGTAATAAATTAGGAGCAGTCAGTAAAAAAATGTGGAGCAGTCAGTAATAAATGTAGAGCAGTCAGTAATAAATGTGATACAGCCAGTAGTAAATGTGTAGCAGTCAGTAATAAATGTGGAGCAGTCAGTAATAAATGTGATACAGCCAGTAGTAAATGTGGAGCAGTCAGTAATAAATGTAGAGCAGTCAGTAATAAATGTGATACAGCCAGTAGTAAATGTGATACAGCCAGTAGTAAATGTGGAGCAGTCAGTAATAAATGTGGAGCAGTCAGTAATAAATGTGGAGCAGTCAGTAATAAATGTAGAGCAGTCAGTAATAAATGTGATACAGCCAGTAATAAATGTGGACCAATCAGTAACAAATGTGGAGCAGTCAGTAATAAATGTGAAGTAGTCAATAATAAATGTGGAGCAGTCAGTAATAAATGTGGAGCAGTCAGTAATAAATGTGATACAGTCAGTAATAAATGTGATGCAGTTAGTAATAAATGTGGAGCAGTCAGTAATAAATGTGATGCAGTCAGTAATAAATGTGGAGCAGTCAGTAATAAATGTGGAGCAGTCAGTATTAAATGTGGAGCAGTCAGGAATAAATGTGATACAGTCAGTAATAAATGTGGAGCAGTCAGTAATAAATGTGATAAAGTCAGTAATAAATGTGGAGCAGTCAGTAATAAATGTGGAGCAGTCAGTAATAAATGTGATGCAGTCAGTAATAAATGTGGAGCAGTCAGTATTAAATGTGGAGCAGTCAGGAATAAATGTGATACAGTCAGTAATAAATGTGGAGCAGTCAGTAATAAATGTGATAAAGTCAGTAATAAATGTGGAGCAGTCAGTAATAAATGTGGAGCAGTCAGTAATAAATGCGATATAGTCAGTAATAAATGTGGAGCAGTCAGTAATAAATGTGGAGCAGTCAGTAATAAATGTGATGCAGTCAGTAATATATGTGGAGCAGTCAGAAAAAATTTGGAGCAGTCAGTAATAAATGTGATACAGTCAGTAATAAATGTGGAGCAGTCAGTAATAAATGTGATACAGCCAGTAGTAAATGTGGAGCAGTCAGTAATAAATGTGGAGCAGTCAGTAATAAATGTGAAGCAGTCAGTAATAAATGTGATACAGTCAGTAATAAATGTGGAGCAGTCAATAATAAATGTGATACAGCCAGTAATAAATGTGGAGCAGTCAGTAATAAATGTGGAGCAGTCAGTAATAAATGTGGAGCAGTTAGTAATAAATGTGGAGCAGTCAGTAATAAATGTGATACAGTCAGTAATAAATGTGGAGCAGTCAGTAATAAATGTGATACAGTCAGTAATAAATGTGGAGCAGTCAGTAATAAACGTGGAGCAGTCAGTAATAAATGTGATACAGTCAGTAATAAATGTGGAGCAGTCAGTAATAAATGTGATGCAGTTAGTAATAAATGTGGAGCAGTCAGTAATAAATGTGGAGCAGTCAGTAATAAATGTGATACAGTCAGTAATAAATGTGAAGTAGTCAATAATAAATGTGATGCAGTCAGTAATAAATGTGGAGCAGTCAGTAATAAATGTGAAGTAGTCAGTAATAAATGTGGAGCAGTCAGTAATAAATGTGGAGCAGTCAGTAATAAATGTGATACAGTCAGTAATAAATGTGATGCAGTTAGTAATAAATGTGGAGCAGTCAGTAATAAATGTGAAGTAGTCAATAATAAATGTGATACAGTAAGTAATAAATGTGATGCAGTAAGTAATAAATGTGATGCAGTCAGTAATAAATGTGGAGCAGTCAGTAATAAATGTGGAGCAGTCAGTAATAAATGTGATGCAGTTAGTAATAAATGTGGAGCAGTCAGTAATAAATGTGGAGCAGTCAGAAATAAATGTGATACAGTCAGTAATAAATGTGGAGCAGTCAGTAATAAATTTGGAGCAGTCAGTAATAAATGTGATACAGTCAGTAATAAATGTGGAGCAGTCAGTAATAAATGTGATACAGCCAGTAATAAATGTGATGCAGTCAGTAATAAATGTGGAGCAGTCAGTATTAAATGTGGAGCAGTCAGGAATAAATGTGATACAGTCAGTAATAAATGTGGAGCAGTCAGTAATAAATGTGATAAAGTCAGTAATAAATGTGGAGCAGTCAGTAATAAATGTGGAGCAGTCAGTAATAAATGCGATATAGTCAGTAATAAATGTGGAGCAGTCAGTAATAAATGTGGAGCAGTCAGTAATAAATGTGATGCAGTCAGTAATATATGTGGAGCAGTCAGAAAAAATTTGGAGCAGTCAGTAATAAATGTGATACAGTCAGTAATAAATGTGGAGCAGTCAGTAATAAATGTGATACAGCCAGTAGTAAATGTGGAGCAGTCAGTAATAAATGTGGAGCAGTCAGTAATAAATGTGAAGCAGTCAGTAATAAATGTGATACAGTCAGTAATAAATGTGGAGCAGTCAATAATAAATGTAATACAGCCAGTAATAAATGTGGAGCAGTCAGTAATAAATGTGGAGCAGTCAGTAATAAATGTGGAGCAGTCAGTAATAAATGTGGAGCAGTTAGTAATAAATGTGGAGCAGTCAGTAATAAATGTGATACAGTCAGTAATAAATGTGGAGCAGTCAGTAATAAATGTGATACAGTCAGTAATAAATGTGGAGCAGTCAGTAATAAACGTGGAGCAGTCAGTAATAAATGTGATACAGTCAGTAATAAATGTGGAGCAGTCAGTAATAAATGTGATGCAGTTAGTAATAAATGTGGAGCAGTCAGTAATAAATGTGGAGCAGTCAGTAATAAATGTGATACAGTCAGTAATAAATGTGAAGTAGTCAATAATAAATGTGATGCAGTCAGTAATAAATGTGGAGCAGTCAGTAATAAATGTGAAGTAGTCAGTAATAAATGTGGAGCAGTCAGTAATAAATGTGGAGCAGTCAGTAATAAATGTGATACAGTCAGTAATAAATGTGATGCAGTTAGTAATAAATGTGGAGCAGTCAGTAATAAATGTGAAGTAGTCAATAATAAATGTGATACAGTAAGTAATAAATGTGATGCAGTAAGTAATAAATGTGATGCAGTCAGTAATAAATGTGGAGCAGTCAGTAATAAATGTGGAGCAGTCAGTAATAAATGTGATGCAGTTAGTAATAAATGTGGAGCAGTCAGTAATAAATGTGGAGCAGTCAGAAATAAATGTGATACAGTCAGTAATAAATGTGGAGCAGTCAGTAATAAATTTGGAGCAGTCAGTAATAAATGTGATACAGTCAGTAATAAATGTGGAGCAGTCAGTAATAAATGTGGAGCAATCAGTAATAAATGTGATACAGTCAGTAATAAATGTGTAGCACTCAGTAATAAATGTGATGTAGTCAGTAATAAATTAGGAGCAGTCAGTAATAAATGTGTAGCAGTCAGTAATAAATGTGAAGCAGTCAGTAATAAATGTGATACAGCCTGTAATAAATGTGGAGCAGTCAGTAATAAATGTGTAGCAGTCAGTAATAAATGTGATGCAGTCAGTAATAAATGTGTAGCAGTCAGTAATAAATGTGATACAGTCAGTAATAAATGTGATACAGTCAGTAATAAATGTGATACAGCCAGTAATAAATGTGGAGCAGTCAGTAATAAATGTGGAGCAGTCAGTAATAAATGTGGAGCAGTCAGTAATAAATGTGATACAGTCAGTAATAAATGTGATGCAGTTTGTAATAAATGTGATGCAGTCAGTAATAAATGTGGAGCAGTCATTAATAAATGTGATGCAGTAAGTAATAAATGTGAAGTAGTCAGTAATAAATGTGAAGCAGTCAGTAAAAAAAGTGGAGCAGCAAGTAATAAATGTGGAGCAGTCAGTAATAAATGTGGAGCAGTCAGTAATAAATGTGAAGTAGTCAATAATAAATGTGATGCAGTCAGTAATAAATGTGGAGCAGTCAGTAATAAATGTGGAGCAGTCAGTAATAAATGTGGAGCAGTCAGTAATAAATGTAGAGCAGTCAGTAATAAATGTGGAGCAGTCAGTAATAAATGTGGAGCAGTCAGTAATAAGTGTGATACAGCCAGTAATAAATGTGGAGCAGACAGTAATAAATGTGGAGCAGTCAGTAATAAATGTAGAGCAGTCAGTAATAAATGTGATGTAGTCAGTAATAAATGTGATACTGCCAGTAATAAATGTGGAGCATTCAGTAATAATTGTGGAGCAGTCAGTAATAAATGTGATACAGCCAGTAATAAATGTGGAGCAGTCAGTAATAAATGTGGAGCAGTCAGTAATAAATGTGGAGCAGTCAGTAATAAATGTGATACAGTCAGTTATAAATGTGGAGCAGTCAGTAATCAGAGTGATAGAGTCATTAATAAATGTGATGCAGTCAGTTATAAATGTGAAGCAGTCAGTAATAAATGTGGAGCAGTCTGTAATAAATGTGATACAGTCAGTTATAAATGTGGAGCAGTCAGTAAAAAAATGTGGAGCAGTCAGTAATAAATGTAGAGCAGTCAGTAATAAATGTGATACAGCCAGTAGTAAATGTGGAGCAGTCAGTAATAAATGTAGAGCAGTCAGTATTAAATGTGATACAGCCAGTAGTAAATGTGGAGCCGTCAGTAATAAATGTGGAGCAGTCAGTAATAAATGTGGAGCAGTCAGTAATAAATGTAGAGCAGTCAGTAATAAATGTGATACAGCCAGTAATAAATGTGGAGCCGTCAGTAATAAATGTGGAGCAGTCAGTAATAAATGTGATATAGCCAGTAATAAATGTGGAGCCGTCAGTAATAAATGTGGAGCCGTCAGTAATAAATGTGGAGCAGTCAGTAATAAATGTGATACAGCCAGTAGTAAATGTGGAGCCGTCAGTAATAAATGTGGAGCAGTCAGTAATAAATGTGATACAGCCAGTAGTAAATGTGGAGCCGTCAGTAATAAATGTGGAGCAGTCAGTAATAAATGTGATACAGCCAGTAGTAAATGTGGAGCAGTCAGTAATAAATGTAGAGCAGTCAGTAATAAATGTGATACAGCCAGTAGTAAATGTGGAGCCGTCAGTAATAAATGTGATACAGTCAGTAATAAATGTGGAGCAGTCAGTAATAAATGTAGAGCAGTCAGTAATAAATGTGATACAGTCAGTAATAAATGTGATACAGCCAGTAATAAATGTG
The DNA here is from genome assembly GCF_040894005.1 of Engystomops pustulosus. Taxonomy (NCBI): domain Eukaryota; kingdom Metazoa; phylum Chordata; class Amphibia; order Anura; family Leptodactylidae; genus Engystomops; species Engystomops pustulosus. The sequence goes on from NC_092417.1 coordinate 633,938, forward strand.
ATGCCGTCAGTAATAAATGTGATACAGTCAGTAATAAATGTGGAGCAGTCAGTAATAAATGTGGAGCAGTCAGTAATAAATGTGATGCAGTCAGTAATAAATGTGGAGCAGTCAGTAATAAATGTGAAGTAGTCAGTAATAAATGTGATACAGCCAGTAATAAATGTGGAGCAGTCAGTAATAAATGTGATACAGTCAGTAATAAATGTGGAGGAGTCAGTAATAAATGTGATGCAGTTAGTAATAAATGTGGAGCAGTCAGTAATAAATGTGAAGTAGTCAATAATAAATGTGATACAGTCAGTAATAAATGTGGAGGAGTCAGTAATAAATGTGATACAGTCAGTAATAAATGTGGAGCAGTCAGTAATAAATGTGGAGCAGTCAGTAATAAATGTGATAAGTCAGTAATAAATGTGGAGCAGTCAGTAATAAATGTGGAGCAGTCAGTAATAAATGCGATACAGTCAGTAATAAATGTGGAGCAGTCAGTAATAAATGTGATGCAGTTAGTAATAAATGTGATACAGTCAGTAATAAATGTGGAGCAGTCAGTAATAAATGTGATACAGTCAGTAATAAATGTGAAGTAGTCAATAATAAATGTGATGCAGTCAGTAATAAATGTGGAGCAGTCAGTAATAAATGTGAAGCAGTCAGTAATAAATGTGATACAGTCAGTAATAAATGTAATGCAGTCAGTAATAAATGTGGAGCAGTCAGTAATAAATGTGGAGCAGTCAATAATTAATGTGATGCAGTCAGTAATAAATGTGGAGCAGTCAGTAATAAATGTGGAGCAGTCAGTAATAAATGTGATACAGTCAGTAATAAATGTAATGCAGTCAGTAATAAATGTGGAGCAGTCAGTAATAAATGTGATACAGTCAGTAATAAATGTGGAGCAGTCAGTAATAAATGTGAAGTAGTCAATAATAAATGTGATACAGTCAGTAATAAATGTGATGCAGTAAGTAATAAATGTGATACAGTCAGTAATAAATGTGAAGCAGTCAGTAATAAATGTGATACAGTCAGTAATAAATGTGGAGCACTCAGTAATAAATGTGATGTAGTCAGTAATAAATTAGGAGCAGTCAGTAATAAATGTGGAGCAGTCAGTAATAAATGTGATACAGTCAGTCATAAATGTGGAGCAGTCAGTAATAAATGTGATACAGTCAGTAATAAATGTGAAGTAGTCAATAATAAATGTGATGCAGTCAGTAATAAATGTGTAGCACTCAGTAATAAATGTGATACAGTCAGTAATAAATTAGGAGCAGTCAGTAAAAAAATGTGGAGCAGTCAGTAATAAATGTAGAGCAGTCAGTAATAAATGTGATACAGCCAGTAGTAAATGTGGAGCAGTCAGTAGTAATTGTAGAGCAGTCAGTAATAAATGTGATACAGCCAGTAGTAAATGTGGAGCCGTCAGTAATAAATGTGGAGCAGTCAGTAATAAATGTGGAGCAGCCAGTAATAAATGTGGAGCAGTCAGTAATAAATGTGATACAGTCAGTAATAAATGTGATGCAGTTAGTAATAAATGTGGAGCAGTCAGTAATAAATGTGGAGCAGTCAGTAATAAATGTGGAGCAGTCAGTAATATATGTGGAGCAGTCAGAAAAAATTTGGAGCAGTCAGTAATAAATGTGATACAGTCAGTAATAAATATGGAGCAGTCAGTAATAAATGTGATACAGCCAGTAGTAAATGTGGAGCAGTCAGTAATAAATGTGGAGCAGTCAGTAATAAATGTGGAGCAGTCAGTAATAAATGTAGAGCAGTCAGTAATAAATGTGATACAGCCAGTAATAAATGTGGCTGTCAGTAATAAATGTGATACAGCCAGTAATAAATGTGGAGCAGTCAGTAAAAAATGTGGAGCAGTCAGTAATAAATGTAGAGCAGTCAGTAATAAATGTGATACAGCCAGTAATAAATGTGGAGCATTCAGTAATAAATGTGGAGCAGTCAGTAATAAATGTGATGCAGTAAGTAATAAATGTGAAGTAGTCAGTAATAAATGTGAAGCAGTCAGTAAAAAAAGTGGAGCAGTCAGTAATAAATGTGATACAGTCAGTAATAAATGTGATGCAGTTAGTAATAAATGTGGAGCAGTCAGTAATAAATGTGGAGCAGTCAGTAATAAATGTGATGCAGTCAGTAATAAATGTGTAGCAGTCAGTAATAAATGTGATACAGTCAGTAATAAATGTGATACAGTCAGTAATAAATGTGATACAGCCAGTAATAAATGTGGAGCAGTCAGTAATAAATGTGGAGCAGTCAGTAATAAATGTGGAGCAGTCAGTAATAAATGTGATACAGTCAGTAATAAATGTGATGCAGTTTGTAATAAATGTGATGCAGTCAGTAATAAATGTGGAGCAGTCATTAATAAATGTGATGCAGTAAGTAATAAATGTGAAGTAGTCAGTAATAAATGTGAAGCAGTCAGTAAAAAAAGTGGAGCAGCAAGTAATAAATGTGGAGCAGTCAGTAATAAATGTGGAGCAGTCAGTAATAAATGTGAAGTAGTCAATAATAAATGTGATGCAGTCAGTAATAAATGTGGAGCAGTCAGTAATAAATGTGGAGCAGTCAGTAATAAATGTGGAGCAGTCAGTAATAAATGTAGAGCAGTCAGTAATAAATGTGGAGCAGTCAGTAATAAATGTGGAGCAGTCAGTAATAAGTGTGATACAGCCAGTAATAAATGTGGAGCAGACAGTAATAAATGTGGAGCAGTCAGTAATAAATGTAGAGCAGTCAGTAATAAATGTGATGTAGTCAGTAATAAATGTGATACTGCCAGTAATAAATGTGGAGCATTCAGTAATAAATGTGGAGCAGTCAGTAATAAATGTGATACAGCCAGTAATAAATGTGGAGCAGTCAGTAATAAATGTGGAGCAGTCAGTAATAAATGTGGAGCAGTCAGTAATAAATGTGATACAGTCAGTTATAAATGTGGAGCAGTCAGTAATCAGAGTGATAGAGTCATTAATAAATGTGATGCAGTCAGTTATAAATGTGAAGCAGTCAGTAATAAATGTGGAGCAGTCTGTAATAAATGTGATACAGTCAGTTATAAATGTGGAGCAGTCAGTAAAAAAATGTGGAGCAGTCAGTAATAAATGTAGAGCAGTCAGTAATAAATGTGATACAGCCAGTAGTAAATGTGGAGCAGTCAGTAATAAATGTAGAGCAGTCAGTATTAAATGTGATACAGCCAGTAGTAAATGTGGAGCCGTCAGTAATAAATGTGGAGCAGTCAGTAATAAATGTGGAGCAGTCAGTAATAAATGTAGAGCAGTCAGTAATAAATGTGATACAGCCAGTAATAAATGTGGAGCCGTCAGTAATAAATGTGGAGCAGTCAGTAATAAATGTGATATAGCCAGTAATAAATGTGGAGCCGTCAGTAATAAATGTGGAGCCGTCAGTAATAAATGTGGAGCAGTCAGTAATAAATGTGATACAGCCAGTAGTAAATGTGGAGCCGTCAGTAATAAATGTGGAGCAGTCAGTAATAAATGTGATACAGCCAGTAGTAAATGTGGAGCCGTCAGTAATAAATGTGGAGCAGTCAGTAATAAATGTGATACAGCCAGTAGTAAATGTGGAGCAGTCAGTAATAAATGTAGAGCAGTCAGTAATAAATGTGATACAGCCAGTAGTAAATGTGGAGCCGTCAGTAATAAATGTGATACAGTCAGTAATAAATGTGGAGCAGTCAGTAATAAATGTAGAGCAGTCAGTAATAAATGTGATACAGTCAGTAATAAATGTGATACAGCCAGTAATAAATGTGATGCCGTCAGTAATAAATGTGATACAGTCAGTAATAAATGTGGAGCAGTCAGTAATAAATGTGGAGCAGTCAGTAATAAATGTGATGCAGTCAGTAATAAATGTGGAGCAGTCAGTAATAAATGTGAAGTAGTCAGTAATAAATGTGATACAGCCAGTAATAAATGTGGAGCAGTCAGTAATAAATGTGATACAGTCAGTAATAAATGTGGAGGAGTCAGTAATAAATGTGATGCAGTTAGTAATAAATGTGGAGCAGTCAGTAATAAATGTGAAGTAGTCAATAATAAATGTGATACAGTCAGTAATAAATGTGGAGGAGTCAGTAATAAATGTGATACAGTCAGTAATAAATGTGGAGCAGTCAGTAATAAATGTGGAGCAGTCAGTAATAAATGTGATAAGTCAGTAATAAATGTGGAGCAGTCAGTAATAAATGTGGAGCAGTCAGTAATAAATGCGATACAGTCAGTAATAAATGTGGAGCAGTCAGTAATAAATGTGATGCAGTTAGTAATAAATGTGATACAGTCAGTAATAAATGTGGAGCAGTCAGTAATAAATGTGATACAGTCAGTAATAAATGTGAAGTAGTCAATAATAAATGTGATGCAGTCAGTAATAAATGTGGAGCAGTCAGTAATAAATGTGAAGCAGTCAGTAATAAATGTGATACAGTCAGTAATAAATGTAATGCAGTCAGTAATAAATGTGGAGCAGTCAGTAATAAATGTGGAGCAGTCAATAATTAATGTGATGCAGTCAGTAATAAATGTGGAGCAGTCAGTAATAAATGTGGAGCAGTCAGTAATAAATGTGATACAGTCAGTAATAAATGTAATGCAGTCAGTAATAAATGTGGAGCAGTCAGTAATAAATGTGATACAGTCAGTAATAAATGTGGAGCAGTCAGTAATAAATGTGAAGTAGTCAATAATAAATGTGATACAGTCAGTAATAAATGTGATGCAGTAAGTAATAAATGTGATACAGTCAGTAATAAATGTGAAGCAGTCAGTAATAAATGTGATACAGTCAGTAATAAATGTGGAGCACTCAGTAATAAATGTGATGTAGTCAGTAATAAATTAGGAGCAGTCAGTAATAAATGTGGAGCAGTCAGTAATAAATGTGATACAGTCAGTCATAAATGTGGAGCAGTCAGTAATAAATGTGATACAGTCAGTAATAAATGTGAAGTAGTCAATAATAAATGTGATGCAGTCAGTAATAAATGTGTAGCACTCAGTAATAAATGTGATACAGTCAGTAATAAATTAGGAGCAGTCAGTAAAAAAATGTGGAGCAGTCAGTAATAAATGTAGAGCAGTCAGTAATAAATGTGATACAGCCAGTAGTAAATGTGGAGCAGTCAGTAGTAATTGTAGAGCAGTCAGTAATAAATGTGATACAGCCAGTAGTAAATGTGGAGCCGTCAGTAATAAATGTGGAGCAGTCAGTAATAAATGTGGAGCAGCCAGTAATAAATGTGGAGCAGTCAGTAATAAATGTGATACAGTCAGTAATAAATGTGATGCAGTTAGTAATAAATGTGGAGCAGTCAGTAATAAATGTGGAGCAGTCAGTAATAAATGTGGAGCAGTCAGTAATATATGTGGAGCAGTCAGAAAAAATTTGGAGCAGTCAGTAATAAATGTGATACAGTCAGTAATAAATATGGAGCAGTCAGTAATAAATGTGATACAGCCAGTAGTAAATGTGGAGCAGTCAGTAATAAATGTGGAGCAGTCAGTAATAAATGTGGAGCAGTCAGTAATAAATGTAGAGCAGTCAGTAATAAATGTGATACAGCCAGTAATAAATGTGGCTGTCAGTAATAAATGTGATACAGCCAGTAATAAATGTGGAGCAGTCAGTAAAAAATGTGGAGCAGTCAGTAATAAATGTAGAGCAGTCAGTAATAAATGTGATACAGCCAGTAATAAATGTGGAGCATTCAGTAATAAATGTGGAGCAGTCAGTAATAAATGTGATGCAGTAAGTAATAAATGTGAAGTAGTCAGTAATAAATGTGAAGCAGTCAGTAAAAAAAGTGGAGCAGTCAGTAATAAATGTGATACAGTCAGTAATAAATGTGATGCAGTTAGTAATAAATGTGGAGCAGTCAGTAATAAATGTGGAGCAGTCAGTAATAAATGTGATGCAGTCAGTAATAAATGTGGAGCAGTCAGAAATAAATGTGATGCAGTCAGTAATATATGTGGAGCAGTCAGAAAAAATTTGGAGCCGTCAGTAATAAATGTGATACAGTCAGTAATAAATGTGGAGCAGTCAGTAATAAATGTGATACAGCCAGTAATAAATGTGGAGCAGTCAGTAATAAATGTGGAGCAGTCAGTAATAAATGTAGAGCAGTCAGTAATAAATGTGATACAGCCAGTAATAAATGTGGAGCATTCAGTAATAAATGTGGAGCAGTCAGTAATAAATGTGATGCAGTAAGTAATAAATGTGAAGTAGTCAGTAATAAATGTGAAGCAGTCAGTAAAAAATGTGGAGCAGTCAGTAATAAATATGATGTAGTCAGTAATAAATGTGGAGCAGTCAGTAATAAATGTGGAGCAGTCAGTAATAAATGTGATACAGTCAGTAATAAATGTGATACAGTCAGTAATAAATGTGGAGCAGTTAGTAATAAATGTGGAGCAGTCAGTAATAAATGTGATACAGTCAGTAATAAATGTGATACAGTCAGTAATAAATGTGGAGCAGTCAGTAATAAATGTGATACAGTCAGTAATAAATGTGGAGCAGTCAGTAATAAATGTGATACAGTCAGTAATAAATGTGGAGCAGTCAGTAATAAATGTGATACAGTCAGTAATAAATGTGCAGCAGTCAGTAATAAATGTGGAGCAGTCAGTAATAAATGTGATGCAGTCAGTAATAAATGTGGAGCAGTCAGTAATAAATGTGATACAGCCAGTGATAAATGTGATACAGTCAGTAATAAATGTGATACAGTCAGTAATAAATGTGATGCAGTAAGTAATAAATGTGATACAGTCAGTAATAAATGTGGAGCAGTCAGTAATAAATGTGATACAGTCAGTAATAAATGTGGAGCAGTCAGTAATAAATGTGATACAGTCAGTAATAAATGTGCAGCAGTCAGTAATAAATGTGGAGCAGTCAGTAATAAATGTGATACAGCCAGTGATAAATGTGGATCAGTCAGTAATAAATGTGATACAGTCAGTAATAAATGTGGAGCAGTCAGTAATAAATGTGATGCAGTCAGTAAAAAATGTGGAGCAGTCAGTAATAAATGTGATGCAGTCAGTAATAAATGTGATACAGTCAGTAATAAATGTGATACAGTCAGTAATAAATGTGGAGCAGTCAGTAATAAATGTGTAGCAGTCAGTAATAAATGTGATGCAGTAAGTAATAAATGTGATACAGTCAGTAATAAATGTGGAGCAGTCAGTAATAAATGTGAAGTAGTCAGTAATAAATGTGATACAGTCAGTAATAAATGTGGAGGAGTCAGTAATAAATGTGATAGAGTCAGTAATAAATGTGGAGGAGTCAGTAATAAATGTGATGCAGTCAGTAATAAATGTGGAGCAGTCAGTAATAAATGTAGAGCAGTTAGTAATAAATGTGAAGGAGTCAGTAATAAATGTGATACAGTCAGTAATAAATGTGGAGGAGTTAGTAATAAATGTGATACAGTCAGTAATAAATGTGGAGGAGTCAGTAATAAATGTGATGCAGTCAGTAATAAATGTGGAGCAGTCAGTAATAAATGTGGAGCAGTCAGTAATAAATGTAATATAGTTAGTAATAAATGTGATACAGTCAGTAATAAATGTGATACAGTCAGTAATAAATGTGGAGCAGTCAGTAATAAATGTGGAGCAGTCAGTAATAAATGTGGAGCAGTCAGTAATAAATGTGATACAGTCAGTAATAAATGTGGAGCAGTCAGTAATAAATGTGGAACAGTCAGTAATAAATGTGATGCAGTCAGTAATAAATGTGAAGTAGTCAATAATAAATGTGATGCAGTCAGTATTAAATGTGGAGCAGTCAGTAATAAATGTGAAGTAGTCAATAATAAATGTGATACAGTCAGTAATAAATGTGAAGCAGTCAGTAAAAAAAGTGGAGCAGTAAGTAATAAATGTGGAGCAGTCAGTAATAAAAGTGATACAGTCAGTAATACATGTGGAGCAGTCAGTAATAAATATGATACAGTCAGTAATAAATTTGGAGCAGTCAGTAATAAATGTAATGTAGTCAGTTATAAATGTGTAGCAGTCAGTAATAAATGTAATGTAGTCAGTAATAAATGTGGAGCAGTCAGTAATAAATGTGATGCAGTTAGTAATAAATGTGATGCAGTCAGTAATAAATGTGGAGCAGTCAGTAATAAATGTGATACAGCCAGTAATAAATGTGGAGCAGTCAGTAATAAATGTGGAGCAGTCAGTAATAAATGTGATACAGTCAGTAATAAATGTGGAGCAGTCAGTAAAAAATGTGGAGCAGTCAGTAATAAATGTGAAACAGTTAGTAATAAATGTGGATTAGTCAGTAATAAATGTGATACAGTCAGTAATAAATGTTATACAGTCAGTAATAAATGTGGAGCAGTCAGTAATAAATGTGATACAGTCAGTAATAAATGTGATACAGTCAGTAATAAATGTGGAGCAGTCAGAAAAAATTTGGAGCAGTCAGTAATAAATGTGATACAGTCAGTAATAAATGTGGAGCAGTCAGTAATAAATGAGAAGCAGTCAGTAATAAATGTGATACAGTCAGTAATAAATGTGGAGCAGTCAGAAAAAATTTGGAGCAGTCAGTAATAAATGTGATACAGTCAGTAATAAATGTGGAGCAGTCAGTAATAAATGTGATACAGTCAGTAATAAATGTGGAGCAGTCAGTAATAAATGTGATGTAGTTAGTAATAAATGTGGAGCAGTCAGTAATAAATGTGGAGCAGTCGGTAATAAATGTGATACAGTCAGTAATAAATGTGTAGCAGTCAGTAATAAATGTGGAGCAGTCGGTAATAAATGTGATACAGTCAGTAATAAATGTGTAGCAGTCAGTAATAAATGTAGAGCAGTCAGTAATAAATGTGATGCAGTCAGTAATAAATGTGGAGCAGTCAGTAATAAATGTGATACAGTCAGTAATAAATGTGGAGCAGTCAGTAATAAATGTGATACAGTCAGTAATAAATGTGGAGCAGTCAGTAATAAATGTGGAGCAGTCAGAAGTAAATGTGGAGCAGTCAGTAATAAATGCGGAGCAGTCAGTAATAAATGTGATACAGTCAGTAATAAATGTGATTCAATCAGTAATAAATGTGGAGCAGTCAGTAATAAATGTGATGTAGTCAGTAATAAATGTGATTCAATCAGTAATAAATGTGGAGCAGTCAGTAATAAATGTGATACAGTCAGTAATAAATGTGATTCAATCAGTAATAAATGTGGAGCAGTCAGTAATAAATGTGAAGCAGTCAGTAATAAATGTGTAGCAGTCAGTAATAAATGTGGAGCAGTCAGTAATAAATGTGGAGCAGTCAGAAGTAAATGTGGAGCAGTCAGTAATAAATGCGGAGCAGTCAGTAATAAATGTGATACAGTCAGTAATAAATGTGATTCAATCAGTAATAAATGTGGAGCAGTCAGTAATAAATGTGGAGCAGTCAGTAATAAATGTGGAACAGTCAGTAATAAATGTGATACAGTCAGTAATAAATGTGGAGCAGTCAGTAATAAATGTTTTGCAGTCAGTAATAAATGTGATACAGTCAGTAATAAATGTGGAGCAGTCAGTAATAAATGTTTTGCAGTCAGTAATAAATGTGATGCAGTCAGTAATAAATGTGGAGCAGTCAGTAATAAATGTGATACAGTCAGTAATAAATGTGATGTAGTCAGTAATAAATGTGGAGCAGTCAGTAATGAATGTAATACTGTCAGTAATTAATGTGGAGCAGTCAGTAATAAATGTGATACAGTCAGTAATAAATGTGATGCAGTCAGTAATAAATGTGATACAGTCAGTAATAAATGTGGAGCAGTCAGTAATAAATGTGGAGCAGTCAGTAATACATATGGAGCAGTCAGTAATAAATGTGGAGCAGTCAGTAATAAATGTCGATCAGTCAGTAATAAATGAGATGCAGTCAGTAATAAATGTGTAGCAGTCAGTAATAAATGTGATACAGTCAGTAATAAATGTGGAGCAGTCAGTAATAAATGTGATGCAGTCAGTAATAAATGTGAAGTAGTCAGTAATAAATGTGATACAGTCAGTAATAAATGTGATACAGTCAGTAATAAATGAGATGCAGTCAGTAATAAATGTGGAGCAGTCAGTAATAAATGTGATACAGTCAGTAATAAATGTGATACAGTCAGTAATAAATGTGATGCAGTCAGTAATAAATGTGATGCAGTCAGTAATAAATGTGGAGCAGTCAGTAATAAATGAGATGCAGTCAGTAATAAATGTGGAGCAGTCAGTAATAAATGTGGAGCAGTCAGTAATAAATGTGGAGCAGTCAGTTAAAAATGTGGAGCAGTCAGTAATAACTGTGGAGCAGTCAGTAATAAATGTGATACAGACAGTAATAAATGTGATACAGTCAGTAATAAATGTGATACAGTCAGTAATAAATGTGAAGCAGTCAGTAATAAATGTGGAGCAGTCAGTAATAAATGTGATGTAGTCAGTAATAAATGTAATGCAGTCAGCAATAAATGTGATGTAGTCAGTAATAAACATGGAGCAGTCAGTAATAAATGTGATACAGTCAGTAATAATTGTGATGCAGTCAGTAATAAATGTGGAGCAGTCAGTAATAAATGAGATGCAGTCAGTAATAAATGTGGAGCAGTCAGTAATAAATGTGGAGCGGTCAGTAATAAATGTGGAGCAGTCAGTAATAAATGTGGAGCAGTCAGTAATAAACGTGATGCAGTCAGTAATAAATGTGATACAGTCAGTAATAAATGTGATACAGTCAGTAATAAATGTGGAGCAGTCAGTAATAAATGTGAAGCAGTCAGTAATAAATGTGGAGCAGTCAGTAATAAATGTGGAGCAGTCAGTAATAAATGTGATGCAGTCAGTAATAAATGTGAAGCAGTCAGTAATAGATGTGGAGCAGTCAGTAATAAATGTGGAGCAGTCAGTAATAAATGTTTTGCAGTCAGTAATAAATGTGATACAGTCAGTAATAAATGTGGAGCAGTCAGTAATAAATGTTTTGCAGTCAGTAATAAATGTGATGCAGTCAGTAATAAATGTGGAGCAGTCAGTAATAAATGTGATACAGTCATTAATAAATATGATGCAGTCAGTAATAAATGTGATGTAGTCAGTAATAAATGTGGAGCAGTCAGTAATGAATGTAATACTGTCAGTAATTAATGTGGAGCAGTCAGTAATAAATGTGATACAGTCAGTAATAAATGTGATGCAGTCAGTAATAAATGTGATACAGTCAGTAATAAATGTGGAGCAGTCAGTAATAAATGTGGAGCAGTCAGTAATACATATGGAGCAGTCAGTAATAAATGTGGAGCAGTCAGTAATAAATGTCGATCAGTCAGTAATAAATGAGATGCAGTCAGTAATAAATGTGTAGCAGTCAGTAATAAATGTGATACAGTCAGTAATAAATGTGGAGCAGTCAGTAATAAATGAGATGCAGTCAGTAATAAATGTGGAGCAGTCAGTAATAAATGTGGAGCAGTCAGTAATAAATGTGGAGCAGTCAGTTAAAAATGTGGAGCAGTCAGTAATAACTGTGGAGCAGTCAGTAATAAATGTGATACAGACAGTAATAAATGTGATACAGTCAGTAATAAATGTGATACAGTCAGTAATAAATGTGAAGCAGTCAGTAATAAATGTGGAGCAGTCAGTAATAAATGTGATGTAGTCAGTAATAAATGTAATGCAGTCAGCAATAAATGTGATGTAGTCAGTAATAAACATGGAGCAGTCAGTAATAAATGTGATACAGTCAGTAATAATTGTGATGCAGTCAGTAATAAATGTGGAGCAGTCAGTAATAAATGAGATGCAGTCAGTAATAAATGTGGAGCAGTCAGTAATAAATGTGGAGCGGTCAGTAATAAATGTGGAGCAGTCAGTAATAAATGTGGAGCAGTCAGTAATAAACGTGATGCAGTCAGTAATAAATGTGATACAGTCAGTAATAAATGTGATACAGTCAGTAATAAATGTGATACAGTCAGTAATAAATGTGGAGCAGTCAGTAATAAATGTGAAGCAGTCAGTAATAAATGTGGAGCAGTCAGTAATAAATGTGGAGCAGTCAGTAATAAATGTGATGCAGTCAGTAATAAATGTGATACAGTCAGTAATAAATGTGCAGCAGTCAGTAATAAATGTGAAGCAGTCAGTAATAAATGTGATACAGCCAGTAATAAATGTGAAGCAGTCAGTAATAAATGTGATACAGTCATTAATAAATGTGGAGCAGTCAGTAATAAATGTGATGCAGCCAGTAATAAATGTGATGCAGTCAGTAATAAATGTGGTGCAGTCAGTAATAAATGTGATACAGTCAGTAATAAATGTGATACAGTCAGTAATAAATGTGGAGCAGTCAGTAATAAATGTGATGTAGTCAGTAATAAATGTGGAGCAGTCAGTAAAAAATGTGATACAGTCAGTAATAAATGTGGAGCAGTCAGTAATAAATGAGATGCAGTCAGTAATAAATGTGGAGCAGTCAGTAATATATGTAAGCAGTCAGTAATAAATGTGGAGCAGTCAGTAAAAAATGTGATACAGTCAGTAATAAATGTGGAGCAGTCAGTAATAAATGTGGAGCAGTCAGTAATATATGTGAGCAGTCAGTAATAAATGTGATGCAGTCAGTAATAAATGTGGAGCAGTCAGTAATAAATGTGATGCAGTCAGTAATAAATATGGAGCAGTCAGTAATAAATGTGATGCAGTCAGTAATAAATGTGGAGCAGTCAGTAATAAATGTGGAGCAGTCAGTAATAAATGTGATGCAGTCAGTAATAAATGTGGAGCAGTCAGTAATAAATGTGGAGCAGTCAGTAATAAATGTGAAGCAGTCAGTAATAAATGTGGAGCAGTCAGTAATAAACGTGATGCAGTCAGTAATAAATGTGATACAGTCAGTAATAAATGTGATACAGTCAGTAATAAATGTGGAGCAGTCAGTAATAAATGTGAAGCAGTCAGTAATAAATGTGGAGCAGTCAGTAATAAATGTGGAGCAGTCACTAATAAATGTGATACAGTCAGTAATAAATGTGCAGCAGTCAGTAATAAATGTGAAGCAGTCAGTAATAAATGTGATACAGCCAGTAATAAATGTGAAGCAGTCAGTAATAAATGTGGAGCAGTCAGTAATAAATGTGGAGCAATCAGTAATAAATGTGATGCAGTTAGTAATAAATGTGGAGCAGTCAGTAATAAATGTGATGTAGTCAGTAATAAATGTGATGCAGTCAGCAATAAATGTGATGTAGTCAGTAATAAATGTGGAGCAGTCAGTAAAAAATGTGATACAGTCAGTAATAAATGTGGAGCAGTCAGTAATAAATGTGATGCAGTCAGTAATAAATATGGAGCAGTCAGTAATAAATGTAATACAGTTAGTAATAAATGTGGAGCAGTCAGTAATAAATGTGGAGCAGTCAGTAGTAAATGTGATGTAGTCAGTAATAAATGTGAAGCAGTCATTAATAAATGTGGAGCAGTCGGTAATAAATGTGATACTGTCAGTAATAAATGTGGAGAAGTCAGTAATAAATGTGGAGCAGTCAGTAATAAATGTGGAACAGTCAGTAATAAATGTTAAGCAGTCAGTAATAGATGTGGAGCAGTCAGTAATAAATGTGGAGCAGTCAGTAATAAATGTGGAGCAGTCAGTAATAAATGTTTTGCAGTCAGTAATAAATGTGATACAGTCAGTAATAAAGTTGATGCAATCAGTAATAAATGTGGAGCAGTCAGTAATAAATGTGGAGGAGTCAGTAATAAATGTGGAGCAGTCAGTAATAAATCTGACGCAGTCAGTAATAAATGTGATGTAGTCAGTAATAAATGTGATACAGTCAGTAATAAATGTGATGCAGTTAGTAATAAATGTGATGCAGTCAGTAATAAATGTGGAGCAGTCAGTAATAAATGTGATGCAGTCAGTAATAAATGTGATGTAGTCAGTAATAAATGTGATACAGTCAGTAATAAATTAGGAGCAGTCAGTAATAAATTAGGAGCAGTCAGTAATAAATGTGATACAGTCAGTAATAAATGTGGAGCAGTCAGTAATAAATGTGGAGCAGTCAGTAATAAATGTAAAACTGTCAGTAATTAATGTGGAGCAGTCAGTAATAAATGTGATACAGTCAGTAATAAATGTGGAGCAGTCAGTAATAAATGTGATACAGTCAGTAATAAATGTGATGCAGTCAGTAATAAATGTGATACAGTCAGTAATAAATGTGGAGCAGTCAGTAATAAATGTGGAGCAGTCAGTAATACATATGGAGCAGTCAGTAATAAATGTGGAGCAGTCAGTAATAAATGTCGAGCAGTCAGTAATAAATGAGATGCAGTCAGTAATAAATGTGGAGAAGTCAGTAATAAATGTGATACAGTCAGTAATAAATGTGATACAGTCAGTAATAAATGTGATGCAGTCAGTAATAAATGTGATGCAGTCAGTAATAAATGTGGAGCAGTCAGTAATAAATGAGATGCAGTCAGTAATAAATGTGATACAGTCAGTAATAATTGTGATGCAGTCAGTAATAAATGTGGAGCAGTCAGTAATAAATGTGGAGCAGTCAGTAATAAATGTGGAGCAGTCAGTATTAAATGTGAAGCAGTCAGTAATAAATGTGGAGCAGTCAGTAATAAACGTGATGCAGTCAGTAATAAATGTGGAGCAGTCAGTAATAAACGTGATGCAGTCAGTAATAAATGTGATACAGTCAGTAATAAATGTGATACAGTCAGTAATAATTGTGATGCAGTCAGTAATAAATGTGGAGCAGTCAGTAATAAATGTGGAGCAGTCAGTAATAAATGTGGAGCAGTCAGTATTAAATGTGAAGCAGTCAGTAATAAATGTGGAGCAGTCAGTAATAAACGTGATGCAGTCAGTAATAAATGTGATGCAGTCAGCAATAAATGTGATGTAGTCAGTAATAAATGTGGAGCAGTCAGTAAAAAATGTGATACAGTCAGTAATAAATGTGGAGCAGTCAGTAATAAATGAGATGCAATCAGTAATAAATGTGGAGCAGTCAGTAATATATGTGAGCAGTCAGTAATAAATGTGATGCAGTCAGTAATAAATGTGGAGCAGTCAGTAATAAATATGGAGCAGTCAGTAATAAATGTAATACAGTTAGTAATAAATGTGGAGCAGTCAGTAATAAATATGGAGCAGTCAGTAATAAATGTGGAGCAGTCAGTAATAAATGTGGAGCAGTCAGTAATACATATGGAGCAGTCAGTAATAAATGTGGAGCAGTCAGTAATAAATGTCGTGCAGTCAGTAATAAATGAGATGCAGTCAGTAATAAATGTGGAGCAGTCAGTAATAAATGTGATACAGTCAGTAATAAATGTGATGCAGTCAGTAATAAATGTGATGCAGTCAGTAATAAATGTGATGTAGTCAGTAATAAATGTGGAGCAGTCAGTAATAAATGTGATACAGTCAGTAAAAAATGTGGAGCAGTCAGTAATAAATGTGATACAGTCAGTAATAAATGTGGAGCAGTCAGTAATAAATGAGATGCAGTCAGTAATAAATGTGGAGCAGTCAGTAATAAATGTGGAGCAGTCAGTAATAAATGTGGAGCAGTCAGTTAAAAATGTGGAGCAGTCAGTAATAACTGTGGAGCAGTCAGTAATAAATGTGATACAGACAGTAATAAATGTGATACAGTCAGTAATAAATGTGATACAGTCAGTAATAAATGTGAAGCAGTCAGTAATAAATGTGGAGCAGTCAGTAATAAATGTGATGTAGTCAGTAATAAATGTAATGCAGTCAGCAATAAATGTGATGTAGTCAGTAATAAACATGGAGCAGTCAGTAATAAATGTGATACAGTCAGTAATAATTGTGATGCAGTCAGTAATAAATGTGGAGCAGTCAGTAAAAAATGAGATGCAGTCAGTAATAAATGTGGAGCAGTCAGTAATAAATGTGGAGCAGTCAGTAATAAATGTGATACAGTAAGTAATAAATGTGGAGCAGTCAGTAATAAATGTGATGCAGTAAGTAATAAATGTGGAGCAGTCAGTAATATATGTGATACAGTCAGTAATACATGTGGAGCAGTCAGTAATAAATGTGATACAGTCAGTAATATATGTGGAGCAGTCAGTAATAAATGTGATACAGTCAGTAATAAATGTGGAGCAGTCAGTAATAAATGTAATGTAGTCAGTAATAAATGTGTAGCAGTCAGTAATAAATGTGATACAGCCAGTAATAAATGTGATACAGTGAGTAATAAATGTGGAGTAGTCAGTAATAAATGTGATGCAGTAAGTAATAAATGTGGAGCAGTCAGTAATAAATGTGGAGCAGTCAGTAATAAATGTGAAGTAGTCAATAATAAATGTGATACAGTCAGTAATAAATGTTATGCAGTCAGTAATAAATGTGGAGCAGTCAGTAATAAATGTTATGCAGTCAGTAATAAATGTGATGCAGTCAGTAATAAATGTGATGCAGTCAGTAATAAATGTGGAGCAGTCAGTAATAAATGTGATGCAGTCAGTAATAAATGTGATGTAGTCAGTAATAAATGTGGAGCAGTCAGGAATAAATGTGATACAGTCAGTAATAAATGTGATGCAGTCAGTAATAAATGTGATGCAGTCAGTAATAAATGTGGAGCAGTCAGTAATAAATTTGATACAGTCAGTAATACATGTGGAGCAGTCAGTAATAAATGTGATACAGTCAGTTATAAATTTGGAGCAGTCAGTAATAAATGTGGAGCAGTCAGTAATAAATGTGGAGCAGTCAGTAATAAATGTGGAGCAGTCAGTAATAAATGTGGAGCAATCAGTAATAAATGTGATACAGTCAGTAATAAATGTGGAGCAGTCAGTAATAAATGTGATGTAGTCAGTAATAAATTAGGAGCAGTCAGTAATAAATGTGATGCAGTCAGTAATAAATGTGATACAGTCAGTAATAAATGTGGAGCAGTCAGTAATAAATGTGATACAGCCAGTAATAAATGTGGAGCAGTCAGTAATAAATGTGGAGCAGTCAGTAATAAATGTGGAGCAGTCAGTAATAAATGTGATACAGTCAGTAATACATGTGGAGCAGTCAGTAATAAATGTGATACAGTCAGTAATAAATGTGGATTAGTCAGTAATAAATGTAATGTAGTCAGTAATAAATGTGTAGCAGTCAGTAATAAATGTGATACAGTCAGTAATAAATGTGATGCAGTTAGTAATAAATGTGTAGCAGTCAGTAATAAATGTGGAGCAGTCAGTAATAAATGTGATACAGTCAGTAATAAATGTGGAGCAGTCAGTAATAAATGTGATACAGCCAGTAATAAATGTGGACCAGTCAGTAATAAATGTGGAGCAGTCAGTAATAAATGTGGAGCAGTCTGTAATAAATGTGGAGCAGTCAGTAATAAATGTAGAGCAGTCAGTAATAAATGTGATACAGCCAGTAATAAATGTGGACCAGTCAGTAATAAATGTGGAGCAGTCAGTAATAAATGTGATGTAGTCAGTAATAAATGTGATGCAGTCAGTAATAAATGTGGAGCAGTCAGTAATAAATGTGGAGCAGTCAGTAATAAATGTGATGCAGTCAGTAATAAATGTGATGCAGTCAGTAATAAATGTGATACAGTCAGTAATAAATGTGGACCAGTCAGTAATAAATGTGATACAGTCAGTAATAAATGTGAAGCAGTCAGTAATAAATGTGATACAGCCAGTAATAAATGTGGAGCAGTCAGTAATAAATGTGGAGCAGTCAGTAAAAAATGTCTTGCAGTCAGTAATAAATGTGGAGCAGTCAGTAATAAATGTGATGCAGTCAGTAATAAATGTGGAGCAGTCAGTAATAAATGTGATGCAGTCAGTAATAAATGTGGAGCAGTCAGTAATAAATGTGGAGCAGTCAGTAATATATGTGAAGCAGTCAGTAAAAAAAGTGGAGCAGTAAGTAATAAATGTGGAGCAGCCAGTAATAAATGTGATACAGTCCGTTATAAATGTGGAGCAGTCAGTAATAAATGTGATACAGTCAGTAATACATGTGGAGCAGTCAGTAATAAATGTGATACAGTCAGTAATAAATGTGGATTAGTCAGTAATAAATGTAATGTAGTCAGTAATAAATGTGTAGCAGTCAGTAATAAATGTGATACAGTCAGTAATAAATGTGATGCAGTCAGTAATAAATGTGGAGCAGTAAGTAATAAATGTGATACAGTCAGTAATAAATGTGGAGCAGTCAGTAATAAATGTGATACAGTCAGTAATAAATGTGTAGCAGTCAGTAATAAATGTGGAGCAGTCAGTAATAAATGTGATACAGTCAGTAATAAATGTGGATTAGTCAGTAATAAATGTAATGTAGTCAGTAATAAATGTGGAGCAGTCAGTAATAAATGTGGAGCAGTCAGTAATAAATGTGGAGCAGTCAGTAATAAATGTGAAGTAGTCAGTAATAAATGTGAAGCAGTCAGTAATAAATGTGGAGCAGTCAGTAATAAATGTGGAGCAGTCAGTAATAAATGTGATACAGTCAGTAATAAATGTGGAGCAGTCAGTAATAAATGTGATGCAGTTAGTAATAAATGTGGAGCAGTCAGTAATAAATGTGAAGTAGTCAATAATAAATGTAATACAGTCAGTAATAAATGTGATGCAGTCAGTAATAAATGTGATACAGTCAGTAATAAATGTGGAGCAGTCAGTAATAAATGTGATGTAGTCAGTAATAAATTAGGAGCAGTCAGTAATAAATGTGATGCAGTCAGTAATAAATGTGATACAGTCAGTAATAAATGTGGAGCAGTCAGTAATAAATGTGATACAGCCAGTAATAAATGTGGAGCAGTCAGTAATAAATGTGGAGCAGTCAGTAATAAATGTGGAGCAGTCAGTAATAAATGTGAAGTAGTCAGTAATAAATGTGAAGCAGTCAGTAATAAATGTGGAGCAGTCAGTAATAAATGTGGAGCAGTCAGTAATAAATGTGATACAGTCAGTAATAAATGTGGAGCAGTCAGTAATAAATGTGATGCAGTTAGTAATAAATGTGGAGCAGTCAGTAATAAATGTGAAGTAGTCAATAATAAATGTAATACAGTCAGTAATAAATGTGATGCAGTCAGTAATAAATGTGATACAGTCAGTAATAAATGTGGAGCAGTCAGGAATAAATGTGATACAGTCAGTAATAAATGTGATGCAGTCAGTAATAAATGTGATGCAGTCAGTAATAAATGTGATGCAGTCAGTAATAAATGTGGAGCAGTCAGTAATAAATGTGATACAGTCAGTAATAAATGTGGATTAGTCAGTAATAAATGTAATGTAGTCAGTAATAAATGTGGAGCAGTCAGTAATAAATGTGGAGCAGTCAGTAATAAATGTGGAGCAGTCAGTAATAAATGTGAAGTAGTCAGTAATAAATGTGAAGCAGTCAGTAATAAATGTGGAGCAGTCAGTAATAAATGTGGAGCAGTCAGTAATCAATGTGATACAGTCAGTAATAAATGTGGAGCAGTCAGTAATAAATGTGATGCAGTTAGTAATAAATGTGGAGCAGTCAGTAATAAATGTGAAGTAGTCAATAATAAATGTAATACAGTCAGTAATAAATGTGATGCAGTCAGTAATAAATGTGATACAGTCAGTAATAAATGTGGAGCAGTCAGGAATAAATGTGATACAGTCAGTAATAAATGTGATGCAGTCAGTAATAAATGTGATGCAGTCAGTAATAAATGTGGAGCAGTCAGTAATAAATTTGATACAGTCAGTAATACATGTGGAGCAGTCAGTAATAAATGTGATACAGTCAGTTATAAATTTGGAGCAGTCAGTAATAAATGTGGAGCAGTCAGTAATAAATGTGGAGCAGTCAGTAATAAATGTGGAGCAGTCAGTAATAAATGTGGAGCAATCAGTAATAAATGTGATACAGTCAGTAATAAATGTGGAGCAGTCAGTAATAAATGTGATGTAGTCAGTAATAAATTAGGAGCAGTCAGTAATAAATGTGATGCAGTCAGTAATAAATGTGATACAGTCAGTAATAAATGTGGAGCAGTCAGTAATAAATGTGATACAGCCAGTAATAAATGTGGAGCAGTCAGTAATAAATGTGGAGCAGTCAGTAATAAATGTGGAGCAGTCAGTAATAAATGTGATACAGTCAGTAATACATGTGGAGCAGTCAGTAATAAATGTGATACAGTCAGTAATAAATGTGGATTAGTCAGTAATAAATGTGATGCAGTTAGTAATAAATGTGTAGCAGTCAGTAAAAAATGTGGAGCAGTCAGTAATAAATGTGATACAGTCAGTAATAAATGTGGAGCAGTCAGTAATAAATGTGGAGCAGTCTGTAATAAATGTGGAGCAGTCAGTAATAAATGTAGAGCAGTCAGTAATAAATGTGATACAGCCAGTAATAAATGTGGACCAGTCAGTAATAAATGTGGAGCAGTCAGTAATAAATGTGATGTAGTCAGTAATAAATGTGATGCAGTCAGTAATAAATGTGGAGCAGTCAGTAATAAATGTGGAGCAGTCAGTAATAAATGTGATGCAGTCAGTAATAAATGTGATGCAGTCAGTAATAAATGTGATACAGTCAGTAATAAATGTGGACCAGTCAGTAATAAATGTGATACAGTCAGTAATAAATGTGGACCAGTCAGTAATAAATGTGATACAGTCAGTAATAAATGTGGAGCAGTCAGTAATAAATGTGGAGCAGTCAGTAATAAATGTGGAGCAGTCAGTAAAAAATGTCTTGCAGTCAGTAATAAATGTGGAGCAGTCAGTAATAAATGTGATGCAGTCAGTAATAAATGTGGAGCAGTCAGTAATAAATGTGATGCAGTCAGTAATAAATGTGGAGCAGTCAGTAATAAATGTGGAGCAGTCAGTAATATATGTGAAGCAGTCAGTAAAAAAAGTGGAGCAGTAAGTAATAAATGTGGAGCAGCCAGTAATAAATGTGATACAGTCCGTTATAAATGTGGAGCAGTCAGTAATAAATGTGATACAGTCAGTAATACATGTGGAGCAGTCCGTAATAAATGTGATACAGTCAGTAATAAATGTGGATTAGTCAGTAATAAATGTAATGTAGTCAGTAATAAATGTGTAGCAGTCAGTAATAAATGTGTAGCAGTCAGTAATAAATGTGATACAGTCAGTAATAAATGTGATGCAGTTAGTAATAAATGTGTAGCAGTCAGTAATAAATGTGGAGCAGTCAGTAATAAATGTGATACAGTCAGTAATAAATGTGGATTAGTCAGTAATAAATGTAATGTAATCAGTAATAAATGTGGAGCAGTCAGTAATAAATGTGGAGCAGTCAGTAATAAATGTGATACAGCCAGTAATAAATGTGGACCAGTCAGTAAGAAATGTGGAGCAGTCAGTAATAAATGTGATGCAGTCAGTAATAAATGTGGAGCAGTCAGTAATAAATGTGAAGTAGTCAGTAATAAATGTGAAGCAGTTAGTAAAAAAAGTGGAGCAGTAAGTAATAAATGTGGAGCAGTCAGTAATAAATGTGATGTAGTCAGTAATAAATGTGATACAGTCAGTAATAAATGTGGAGCAGTCAGTAATAAATGTGATACAGTCAGCAAAAAATGTGGAGCAGTCAGTAATAAATGTGATACAGTCAGTAATAAATGTGGAGCAGTCAGTAATAAATGTGGAGCAGTCAGTAATTAATGTGATACAGTCAGTAATAAATGTGAAGCAGTCAGTAATAAATGTGATGCAGTTAGTAATAAATGTGGAGCAGTCAGTAATAAATGTGGAGCAGTCAGTAATAAATGTGATACAGTCAGTAATAAATGTGGAGCAGTCAGTAATAAATGTGATGCAGTTAGTAATAAATGTGGAGCAGTCAGTAATAAATGTGAAGTAGTCAATAATAAATGTAATACAGTCAGTAATAAATGTGATGCAGTAAGTAATAAATGTGGAGCAGTCAGTAATAAATGTGGAGCAGTCAGTAATTAATGTGATACAGTCAGTAATAAATGTGATGTAGTCAGTAATAAATGTGATGCAGTCAGTAATAAATGTGGAGCAGTCAGTAATTAATGTGATACAGTCAGTAATAAATGTGAAGCAGTCAGTAATAAATGTGATGCAGTCAGTAATAAATGTGGAGCAGTCAGTAATAAATGTGGAGCAGTCAGTAATAAATGTGATACAGTCAGTAATAAATGTGGAGCAGTCAGTAATAAATGTGATGCAGTTAGTAATAAATGTGGAGCAGTCAGTAATAAATGTGAAGTAGTCAATAATAAATGTAATACAGTCAGTAATAAATGTGATGCAGTAAGTAATAAATGTGGAGCAGTCAGTAATAAATGTGGAGCAGTCAGTAATTAATGTGATACAGTCAGTAATTAATGTGATACAGTCAGTAATAAATGTGAAGCAGTCAGTAATAAATGTGATGCAGTTAGTAATAAATGTGGAGCAGTCAGTAATAAATGTGGAGCAGTCAGTAATAAATGTGAAGCAGTCAGTAATAAATGTGGAGCAGTCAGTAATAAATGTGGAGCAGTCAGTAATAAATGTGATGTAGTCAGTAATAAATGTGGAGCAGTCAGTAATAAATGTGATACAGTCAGTAATAAATGTGATGCAGTCAGTAATAAATGTGATACAGTCATTAATAAATGTGATGCAGTAAGTAATAAATATGGAGCAGTCTGTAATAAATGTGGAGCAGTCAGTAATAAATGTGGAGCAGTCAGTAATAAATGTGATACAGTCAGTAATAAATGTGATGTAGTCAGTAATAAATTAGGAGCAGTCAGTAATAAATGTGATGCAGTCAGTAATAAATGTGTAGCAGTCAGTAATAAATGTGGAGCAGTCAGTAATAAATGTGGAGCAGTCAGTAATAAATGTGATACAGTCAGTGATAAATGTGGAGCAGTCAGTAATAAATGTGATACAGCCAGTAATAAATGTGGAGCAGTCAGTAATAAATGTGATACAGTCAGTAATAAATGTGGAGCAGTCAGTAATAAATGTGATGCAGTTAGTAATAAATGTGGAGCAGTGAGTAATAAATGTGAAGTAGTCAATAATAAATGTGATGCAGTCAGTAATAAATGTGGAGCAGTCAGTAATAAATGTGGAGCAGTCAGTAATAAATGTGGAGCAGTCAGTAATAAATGTGATACAGTCAGTGATAAATGTGGAGCAGTCAGTAATAAATGTGATACAGCCAGTAATAAATGTGGAGCAGTCAGTAATAAATGTGATACAGTCAGTAATAAATGTGGAGCAGTCAGTAATAAATGTGATGCAGTTAGTAATAAATGTGGAGCAGTCAGTAATAAATGTGAAGTAGTCAATAATAAATGTGATGCAGTCAGTAATAAATGTGGAGCAGTCAGTAATAAATGTGATACAGCCAGTAGTAAATGTGGAGCAGTCAGTAATAAATGTGGAGCAGTCAGTAATAAATGTAGAGCAGTCAGTAATAAATGTGATACAGCCAGTAATAAATGTGGAGCAGTCAGTAATAAATGTGGAGCAGTCAGTAAGAAATGTGATACAGCCGGTAATAAATGTGGAGCAGTCAGTAATAAATGTGGAGCAGTCAGTAATAAATGTGGAGCAGTCAGTAATAAATGTGGAGCAGTCAGTAATAAATGTAAAACAGTCAGTAATAAATGTGATACAGCCAGTAAGAAATGTGGAGCAGTCAGTAATAAATGTGGAGCAGTCAGTAAGAAATGTGATACAGCCAGTAATAAATGTGGAGCAGTCAGTAATAAATGTGGAGCAGTCAGTAATAAATGTGATACAGCCAGTAATAAATGTGGAGCAGTCAGTAATAAATGTGGAGCAGTCAGTAATAAATGTAAAACAGTCAGTAATAAATGTGATACAGCCAGTAATAAATGTGGAGCAGTCAGTAATAAATGTGGAGCAGTCAGTAAGAAATGTGATACAGCCAGTAATAAATGTGGAGCAGTCAGTAATAAATGTGGAGCAGTCAGTAATAAATGTGAAGTAGTTAGTAATAAATGTGGAGCAGTCAGTAATAAATGTGATACAGTCAGTAATAAATGTGGAGCAGTCAGTAATAAATGTGATACAGTCAGTAATAAATGTGGAGCAGTCAGTAATAAATGTGATACAGTTAGTAATAAATGTGGAGCAGTCAGTAATAAATGTGGAGCAGTCAGTAATAAATGTGATACAGTCAGTAATAAATGTGGAGCAGTCAGTAATAAATGTGGAGCAGTCAGAAATAAATGTGATACAGTCAGTAATAAATGTGGAGCAGTCAGTAATAAATGTGATACAGTCAGTAATAAATGTGAAGCAGTCAGTAATAAATGTGGAGCAGTCAGTAATAAATGTGATACAGTCAGTAATAAATGTGGAGCAGTCAGTAATAAATGTGATGCAGTCAGTAATAAATGTGGAGCAGTCAGTAATAAATGTGGAACAGTCAGTAATAAATGTGATACAGTCAGTAATAAATGTGGAGCAGTCAGTAATAAATGTGATACAGTCAGTAATAAATGTGAAGTAGTCAATAATAAATGTGATGCAGTCAGTAATAATTGTGGAGCAGTCAGTAATAAATGTGATACAGTCAGTAATAAATGTGGAGCAGTCAGTAATAAATGTGATACAGTCAGTAATAAATGTGCAGCAGTCAGTAATAAATGTGGAGCAGTCAGTAATAAATGTGATGCAGTCAGTAATAAATGTGGAGCAGTCAGTAATAAATGTGATACAGTTAGTGATAAATGTGGAGCAGTCAGTAATAAATGTGATACAGTCAGTAATAAATGTGCAGCAGTGAGTAATAAATGTGGAGCAGTCAGTAATAAATGTGATGCAGTCAGTAATAAATGTGGAGCAGTCAGTAAAAAATGAGATACAGTCAGTAATAAATGTGATGCAGTTAGTAATAAATGTGGAGCAGTCAGTAATAAATGTGAAGCAGTCAGTAATAAATGTGAAGTAGTCAATAATAAATGTGATACAGTCAGTAATAAATGTGATGTAGTCAGTGATAAATTAGGAGCAGTCAGTAATAAATGTGATACAGTCAGTAATAAATGTGGAGCAGTCAGTAATAAATGTGATACAGTCAGTAATAAATGTGGAGCATTCAGTAATAAATGTGTAGCAGTCAGTAATAAATGTGATGCAGTCAGTAATAAATGTGGAGCAGTCAGTAATAAATGTGATGCAGTCAGTAATAAATGTGTAGCAGTCAGTAATAAATGTGTAGCAGTCAGTAATAAATGTGATGCAGTCAGTAATAAATGTGGAGCAGTCAGTAATAAATGTGGAGCAGTCAGTAATAAATGCGATGCAGTCAGTAATAAATGTGGAGCAGTCAGTAATAAATGTGATACAGCCAGTAATAAATGTGATGCAGTAAGTAATAAATGTGATACAGTCAGTAATAAATGTGATGCAGTCAGTAATAAATGTGGAGCAGTCAGTAATAAATGTGATACAGTCAGTAATAAATGTGATACAGTCAGTAATAAATGTGATACAGTCAGTAATAAATGTGTAGCAGTCAGTAATAAATGTGGAGCAGTCAGTAATAAATGTGATGCAGTCAGTAATAAATGTGGAGCAGTCAGTAATAAATATGAAGCAGTCAGTAATAAATGTGATGCAGTTAGTAATAAATGTGGAGCAGTCAGTAGTAAATGTGATACAGCTAGTAATAAATGTGGAGCAGTCAGTAATAAATGTGATGCAGTCAGTAATAAATGTGGAGCAGTCAGTAATAAATGTGGAGCAGTCAGTAATAAATGTGATGCAGTTAGTAATAAATGTGATGTAGTCAGTAATAAATGTGAAGTAGTCAATAATAAATGCGATGCAGTTAGTAATAAATGTGGAGCAGCCAGTAGTAAATGTGATACAGCCAGTAATAAATGTGGAGCAGTCAGTAATAAATGTGGAGCAGTCAGTAATAAATGTGGAGCAGTCAATAATAAATGTGGAGCAGTCAGTAATAAATGTGGAGCAGTAAGTAATAAATGTGGAGCAGTAAGTAATAAATGTGATACAGTCAGTAATAAATGTGATACAGTCAGTAATAAATGTGAAGCAGTCAGTAATAAATGTGAAGCAGTCAGTAATAAATGTGGAGCAGTCAGTAATAAATGTGGAGCAGTAAGTAATAAATGTGATACAGTCAGTAATAAATGTGATACAGCCAGTAATAAATGTGCTGCAGTTAGTAATAAATGTGGAGCAGTCAGTAATAAATGTGATGCAGTCAGTAATAAATGTGGAGCAGTCAGTAATAAATGTGAAGTAGTCAATAATAAATGTGATACAGTAAGTAATAAATGTGGAGCAGTCAGTAATAAATGTGATACCGTCAGTAATAAATGTGATGCAGTCAGTAATAAATGTGATACAGTCAGTAATAAATGTGGAGCAGTCAGTAATAAATGTGGAGCAGTCAGTAATAAATGTAATACAGTCAGTAATAAATGTGGAGCAGTCAGTAATAAATGTGGAGCAGTCAGTAATAAATGTGGAGCAGTCAGTAATAAATGTGATACAGTCAGTAATAAATGTGGAGCAGTCAGTAATAAATGTGATACAGTCAGTAATAAATGTGTAGCACTCAGTAATAAATGTGATACAGTCAGTAATAAATGTGGAGCAGTCAGTAATAAATTAGGAGCAGTCAGTAATAAATGTGAAACAGTTAGTAATAAATGTGGAGCAGTCAGTAATAAATGTGTAGCAGTCAGTAATAAATGTGATACAGTCAGTAATAAATGTGGAGCAGTCAGTAATAAATGTGATGCAGTCAGTAATAAATGTGGAGCAGTCAGTAATAAATGTGATACAGCCAGTAATAAATGTGGAGCAGTCAGTAATAAATGTGATACAGTCAGTAATAAATGTGGAGCAGTCAGTAATAAATGTGGAGCAGTCAGTAATAAATGTGATACAGTCAGTAATAAATGTGATGCAGTTAGTAATAAATGTGGAGCAGTCAGTAATAAATGTGAAGCAGTCAGTAATAAATGTGAAGTAGTCAATAATAAATGTGATACAGTCAGTAATAAATGTGAAGTAGTCAATAATAAATGTGATACAGTCAGTAATAAATGTGATGTAGTCAGTGATAAATTAGGAGCAGTCAGTAATAAATGTGATACAGTCAGTAATAAATGTGGAGCAGTCAGTAATAAATGTGAAGTAGTCAATAATAAATGTGATACAGTCAGTAATAAATGTGATGTAGTCAGTGATAAATTAGGAGCAGTCAGTAATAAATGTAATGTAGTCAGTAATAAATGTGGAGCAGTCAGTAATAAATGTGATACAGTCAGTAATAAATGTGGAGCAGTCAGTAATAAATGTGATGCAGTCAGTAATAAATGTGGAGCATTCAGTAATAAATGTGGAGCAGTCAGTAATAAATGTGATGCAGTCAGTAATAAATGTGTAGCAGTCAGTAATAAATGTGTAGCAGTCAGTAATAAATGTGATGCAGTCAGTAATAAATGTGGAGCAGTCAGTAATAAATGTGGAGCAGTCAGTAATAAATGTGATGCAGTCAGTAATAAATGTGGAGCAGTCAGTAATAAATGTGATACAGCCAGTAATAAATGTGATGCAGTAAGTAATAAATGTGGAGCAGTCAGTAATAAATGTGATGCAGTCAGTAATAAATGTGGAGCAGTCAGTAATAAATGTGGAGCAGTCAGTAATAAATGTGATACAGTCAGTAATAAATGTGATACAGTCAGTAATAAATGTGATGCAGTCAGTAATAAATGTGATGCAGTAAGTAATAAATGTGGAGCAGTCAGTAATAAATGTGATGTAGTCAGTAATAAATGTGGAGCAGTCAGTAATAAATGTGATACAGTCAGTAATAAATGTGTAGCAGTCAGTAATAAATGTGGAGCAGTCAGTAATAAATGTGATGTAGTCAGTAATAAATGTGGAGCAGTCAGTAATAAATGTGATACAGTCAGTAATAAATGTGATGCAGTCAGTAATAAATGTGATACAGTCATTAATAAATGTGATGCAGTAAGTAATAAATATGGAGCAGTCTGTAATAAATGTGGAGCAGTCAGTAATAGATGTGGAGCAGTCAGTAATAAATGTGATACAGTCAGTAATAAATGTGATGTAGTCAGTAATAAATTAGGAGCAGTCAGTAATAAATGTGATGCAGTCAGTAATAAATGTGTAGCAGTCAGTAATAAATGTGGAGCAGTCAGTAATAAATGTGGAGCAGTCAGTAATAAATGTGATACAGTCAGTGATAAATGTGGAGCAGTCAGTAATAAATGTGATACAGCCAGTAATAAATGTGGAGCAGTCAGTAATAAATGTGATACAGTCAGTAATAAATGTGGAGCAGTCAGTAATAAATGTGATGCAGTTAGTAATAAATGTGGAGCAGTGAGTAATAAATGTGAAGTAGTCAATAATAAATGTGATGCAGTCAGTAATAAATGTGGAGCAGTCAGTAATAAATGTGGAGCAGTCAGTAATAAATGTGGAGCAGTCAGTAATAAATGTGATACAGTCAGTGATAAATGTGGAGCAGTCAGTAATAAATGTGATACAGCCAGTAATAAATGTGGAGCAGTCAGTAATAAATGTGATACAGTCAGTAATAAATGTGGAGCAGTCAGTAATAAATGTGATGCAGTTAGTAATAAATGTGGAGCAGTCAGTAATAAATGTGAAGTAGTCAATAATAAATGTGATGCAGTCAGTAATAAATGTGGAGCAGTCAGTAATAAATGTGATACAGCCAGTAGTAAATGTGGAGCAGTCAGTAATAAATGTGGAGCAGTCAGTAATAAATGTAGAGCAGTCAGTAATAAATGTGATACAGCCAGTAATAAATGTGGAGCAGTCAGTAATAAATGTGGAGCAGTCAGTAAGAAATGTGATACAGCCAGTAATAAATGTGGAGCAGTCAGTAATAAATGTGGAGCAGTCAGTAATAAATGTGGAGCAGTCAGTAATAAATGTGGAGCAGTCAGTAATAAATGTAAAACAGTCAGTAATAAATGTGATACAGCCAGTAAGAAATGTGGAGCAGTCAGTAATAAATGTGGAGCAGTCAGTAAGAAATGTGATACAGCCAGTAATAAATGTGGAGCAGTCAGTAATAAATGTGGAGCAGTCAGTAATAAATGTGATACAGCCAGTAATAAATGTGGAGCAGTCAGTAATAAATGTGGAGCAGTCAGTAATAAATGTAAAACAGTCAGTAATAAATGTGATACAGCCAGTAATAAATGTGGAGCAGTCAGTAATAAATGTGGAGCAGTCAGTAATAAATGTGATACAGTCAGTAATAAATGTGAAGTAGTTAGTAATAAATGTGGAGCAGTCAGTAATAAATGTGAAGTAGTTAGTAATAAATGTGGAGCAGTCAGTAATAAATGTGATACAGTCAGTAATAAATGTGGAGCAGTCAGTAATAAATGTGATACAGTCAGTAATAAATGTGGAGCAGTCAGTAATAAATGTGATACAGTTAGTAATAAATGTGGAGCAGTCAGTAATAAATGTGGAGCAGTCAGTAATAAATGTGATACAGTCAGTAATAAATGTGGAGCAGTCAGTAATAAATGTGGAGCAGTCAGAAATAAATGTGATACAGTCAGTAATAAATGTGGAGCAGTCAGTAATAAATGTGATACAGTCAGTAATAAATGTGAAGCAGTCAGTAATAAATGTGGAGCAGTCAGTAATAAATGTGATACAGTCAGTAATAAATGTGGAGCAGTCAGTAATAAATGTGATGCAGTCAGTAATAAATGTGGAGCAGTCAGTAATAAATGTGGAACAGTCAGTAATAAATGTGATACAGTCAGTAATAAATGTGGAGCAGTCAGTAATAAATGTGATACAGTCAGTAATAAATGTGAAGTAGTCAATAATAAATGTGATGCAGTCAGTAATAATTGTGGAGCAGTCAGTAATAAATGTGATACAGTCAGTAATAAATGTGGAGCAGTCAGTAATAAATGTGATACAGTCAGTAATAAATGTGCAGCAGTCAGTAATAAATGTGGAGCAGTCAGTAATAAATGTGATGCAGTCAGTAATAAATGTGGAGCAGTCAGTAATAAATGTTATACAGTTAGTGATAAATGTGGAGCAGTCAGTAATAAATGTGATACAGTCAGTAATAAATGTGCAGCAGTGAGTAATAAATGTGGAGCAGTCAGTAATAAATGTGATGCAGTCAGTAATAAATGTGGAGCAGTCAGTAAAAAATGTGATACAGTCAGTAATAAATGTGATGCAGTTAGTAATAAATGTGGAGCAGTCAGTAATAAATGTGAAGCAGTCAGTAATAAATGTGAAGTAGTCAATAATAAATGTGATACAGTCAGTAATAAATGTGAAATAGTCAATAATAAATGTGATACAGTCAGTAATAAATGTGATGTAGTCAGTGATAAATTAGGAGCAGTCAGTAATAAATGTGATACAGTCAGTAATAAATGTGGAGCAGTCAGTAATAAATGTGATACAGTCAGTAATAAATGTGGAGCATTCAGTAATAAATGTGGAGCAGTCAGTAATAAATATGATGCAGTCAGTAATAAATGTGTAGCAGTCAGTAATAAATGTGTAGCAGTCAGTAATAAATGTGATGCAGTCAGTAATAAATGTGGAGCAGTCAGTAATAAATGTGGAGCAGTCAGTAATAAATGCGATGCAGTCAGTAATAAATGTGGAGCAGTCAGTAATAAATGTGATACAGCCAGTAATAAATGTGATGCAGTAAGTAATAAATGTGATACAGTCAGTAATAAATGTGATGCAGTCAGTAATAAATGTGGAGCAGTCAGTAATAAATGTGGAGCAGTCAGTAATAAATGTGATACAGTCAGTAATAAATGTGATACAGTCAGTAATAAATGTGATACAGTCAGTAATAAATGTGTAGCAGTCAGTAATAAATGTGGAGCAGTCAGTAATAAATGTGATGCAGTCAGTAATAAATGTGGAGCAGTCAGTAATAAATATGGAGCAGTCAGTAATAAATGTGATGCAGTTAGTAATAAATGTGGAGCAGTCAGTAGTAAATGTGATACAGCTAGTAATAAATGTGGAGCAGTCAGTAATAAATGTGATGCAGTCAGTAATAAATGTGGAGCAGTCAGTAATAAATGTGGAGCAGTCAGTAATAAATGTGATGCAGTTAGTAATAAATGTGATGTAGTCAGTAATAAATGTGAAGTAGTCAATAATAAATGCGATGCAGTTAGTAATAAATGTGGAGCAGTCAGTAGTAAATGTGATACAGCCAGTAATAAATGTGGAGCAGTCAGTAATAAATGTGGAGCAGTCAGTAATAAATGTGGAGCAGTCAATAATAAATGTGGAGCAGTCAGTAATAAATGTGGAGCAGTAAGTAATAAATGTGGAGCAGTAAGTAATAAATGTGATACAGTCAGTAATAAATGTGATACAGTCAGTAATAAATGTGAAGCAGTCAGTAATAAATGTGAAGCAGTCAGTAATAAATGTGGAGCAGTCAGTAATAAATGTGGAGCAGTAAGTAATAAATGTGATACAGTCAGTAATAAATGTGATACAGCCAGTAATAAATGTGCTGCAGTTAGTAATAAATGTGGAGCAGTCAGTAATAAATGTGATGCAGTCAGTAATAAATGTGGAGCAGTCAGTAATAAATGTGAAGTAGTCAATAATAAATGTGATACAGTAAGTAATAAATGTGGAGCAGTCAGTAATAAATGTGATACCGTCAGTAATAAATGTGATGCAGTCAGTAATAAATGTGATACAGTCAGTAATAAATGTGGAGCAGTCAGTAATAAATGTGGAGCAGTCAGTAATAAATGTAATACAGTCAGTAATAAATGTGGAGCAGTCAGTAATAAATGTGGAGCAGTCAGTAATAAATGTGGAGCAGTCAGTAATAAATGTGATACAGTCAGTAATAAATGTGGAGCAGTCAGTAATAAATGTGATACAGTCAGTAATAAATGTGTAGCACTCAGTAATAAATGTGATGTAGTCAGTAATAAATTAGGAGCAGTCAGTAATAAATGTGAAACAGTTAGTAATAAATGTGGAGCAGTCAGTAATAAATGTGTAGCAGTCAGTAATAAATGTGATACAGTCAGTAATAAATGTGGAGCAGTCAGTAATAAATGTGATGCAGTCAGTAATAAATGTGGAGCAGTCAGTAATAAATGTGATACAGCCAGTAATAAATGTGGAGCAGTCAGTAATAAATGTGATACAGTCAGTAATAAATGTGGAGCAGTCAGTAATAAATGTGGAGCAGTCAGTAATAAATGTGATACAGTCAGTAATAAATGTGATGCAGTTAGTAATAAATGTGGAGCAGTCAGTAATAAATGTGAAGCAGTCAGTAATAAATGTGAAGTAGTCAATAATAAATGTGATACAGTCAGTAATAAATGTGAAGTAGTCAATAATAAATGTAATACAGTCAGTAATAAATGTGATGTAGTCAGTGATAAATTAGGAGCAGTCAGTAATAAATGTGATACAGTCAGTAATAAATGTGGAGCAGTCAGTAATAAATGTGAAGTAGTCAATAATAAATGTGATACAGTCAGTAATAAATGTGATACAGCCAGTAATAAATGTGATGTAGTCAGTGATAAATTAGGAGCAGTCAGTAATAAATGTAATGTAGTCAGTAATAAATGTGGAGCAGTCAGTAATAAATGTGATACAGTCAGTAATAAATGTGGAGCAGTCAGTAATAAATGTGATGCAGTCAGTAATAAATGTGGAGCATTCAGTAATAAATGTGGAGCAGTCAGTAATAAATGTGATGCAGTCAGTAATAAATGTGTAGCAGTCAGTAATAAATGTGTAGCAGTCAGTAATAAATGTGATGCAGTCAGTAATAAATGTGGAGCAGTCAGTAATAAATGTGGAGCAGTCAGTAATAAATGTGATGCAGTCAGTAATAAATGTGGAGCAGTCAGTAATAAATGTGATACAGCCAGTAATAAATGTGATGCAGTAAGTAATAAATGTGGAGCAGTCAGTAATAAATGTGATGCAGTCAGTAATAAATGTGGAGCAGTCAGTAATAAATGTGGAGCAGTCAGTAATAAATGTGATACAGTCAGTAATAAATGTGATACAGTCAGTAATAAATGTGATACAGTCAGTAATAAATGTGTAGCAGTCAGTAATAAATGTGGAGCAGTCAGTAATAAATGTGATGCAGTCAGTAATAAATGTGGAGCAGTCAGTAATAAATATGGAGCAGTCAGTAATAAATGTGATGCAGTTAGTAATAAATGTGGAGCAGTCAGTAGTAAATGTGATACAGCTAGTAATAAATGTGGAGCAGTCAGTAATAAATGTGATGCAGTCAGTAATAAATGTGGAGCAGTCAGTAATAAATGTGGAGCAGTCAGTAATAAATGTGATGCAGTTAGTAATAAATGTGATGTAGTCAGTAATAAATGTGAAGTAGTCAATAATAAATGCGATGCAGTCAGTAATAAATGTGTAGCAGTCAGTAATAAATGTGATGCAGTCAGTAATAAATGTGGAGCAGTCAGTAATAAATGTGGAGCAGTCAGTAATAAATGTGATGCAGTTAGTAATAAATGTGGAGCAGTCAGTAATAAATGTGATGCAGTTAGTAATAAATGTGGAGCAGTCAGTAGTAAATGTGATACAGCCAGTAATAAATGTGGAGCAGTCATTAATAAATGTGGAGCAGTCAGTAATAAATGTGAAGTAGTCAATAATAAATGCGATGCAGTTAGTAATAAATGTGGAGCAGTCAGTAGTAAATGTGATACAGCCAGTAATAAATGTGGAGCAGTCAGTAATAAATGTGGAGCAGTCAGTAATAAATGTGGAGCAGTCAATAATAAATGTGGAGCAGTCAGTAATAAATGTGGAGCAGTAAGTAATAAATGTGGAGCAGTAAGTAATAAATGTGATACAGTCAGTAATAAATGTGATACAGTCAGTAATAAATGTGATACAGTCAGTAATAAATGTGAAGCAGTCAGTAATAAATGTGAAGCAGTCAGTAATAAATGTGGAGCAGTCAGTAATAAATGTGGAGCAGTCAGTAATAAATGTGGAGCAGTAAGTAATAAATGTGATACAGTCAGTAATAAATGTGATACAGCCAGTAATAAATGTGCTGCAGTTAGTAATAAATGTGGAGCAGTCAGTAATAAATGTGATGCAGTCAGAAATAAATGTGGAGCAGTCAGTAATAAATGTGAAGTAGTCAATAATAAATGTGATACAGTAAGTAATAAATGTGGAGCAGTCAGTAATAAATGTGATACCGTCAGTAATAAATGTGGAGCAGTCAGTAATAAATGTAATACAGTCAGTAATAAATGTGGAGCAGTCAGTAATAAATGTGGAGCAGTCAGTAATAAATGTAATACAGTCAGTAATAAATGTGGAGCAGTCAGTAATAAATGTGGAGCAGTCAGTAATAAATGTGGAGCAGTCAGTAATAAATGTGATACAGTCAGTAATAAATGTGGAGCAGTCAGTAATAAATGTGATACAGTCAGTAATAAATGTGTAGCACTCAGTAATAAATGTGATGTAGTCAGCAATAAATTAGGAGCAGTCAGTAATAAATGTGAAACAGTTAGTAATAAATGTGGAGCAGTCAGTAATAAATGTGTAGCAGTCAGTAATAAATGTGATACAGTCAGTAATAAATGTGGAGCAGTCAGTAATAAATGTGATGCAGTCAGTAATAAATGTGGAGCAGTCAGTAATAAATGTGATACAGCCAGTAATAAATGTGATGCAGTCAGTAATAAATGTGATGCAGTCAGTAATAAATGTGGAGCAGTCAGTAATAAATGTGATACAGCCAGTAATAAATGTGGAGCAGTCAGTAATAAATGTGATACAGTCAGTAATAAATGTGGAGCAGTCAGTAATAAATGTGGAGCAGTCAGTAATAAATGTGATACAGTCAGTAATAAATGTGGAGCAGTCAGTAATAAATGTGATACAGTCAGTAATAAATGTGGAGCAGTCAGTAATAAATGTGATACAGTCAGTAATAAATGTGGAGCAGTCAGTAATAAATGTGGAGCAGTCAGTAATAAATGTGATACAGTCAGTAATAAATGTGGAGCAGTCAGTAATAAATGTGATGCAGTCAGTAATAAATGTGAAGCAGTCAGTAATAAATGTGGAGCAGTCAGTAATAAATGTGAAGCAGTCAGTAATAAATGTGATGTAGTCAGTAATAAATGTGATGTAGTCAGTAATAAATGTGATGCAGTTAGTAATAAATGTGATACAGTCAGTAATAAATGTGGAGCAGTCAGTAATAAATGTGATGCAGCCAGTAATAAATGTGGAGCAGTCAGTAATAAATGTGGAGCAGTCAGTAATAAATGTGATACAGTCAGTAATAAATGTGGAGCAGTCAGAAAAAATTTGGAGCAGTCAGTAATAAATGTGATGTAGTCAGTAATAAATGTGATACAGTCAGTAATAAATGTGGAGCAGTCAGTAATAAATGTGATACAGTCAGTAATAAATGTGATACAGTCAGTAATAAATGTGGAGCAGTCAGAAAAAATTTGGAGCAGTCAGTAATAAATGTGATACAGTCAGTAATAAATGTGGAGCAGTCAGTAATAAATGTGATACAGTCAGTAATAAATGTGGAGCAGTCAGTAATAAATGTGGAGCAGTCAGTAATAAATGTGATACAGTCAGTAATAAATGTGGAGCAGTCAGTAATAAATGTGATGTAGTTAGTAATAAATGTGTAGCAGTCAGTAATAAATGTGATACAGCCAGTAATAAATGTGGAGCAGTCAGTAATAAATGTGATACAGTCAGTAATAAATGTGTAGCAGTCAGTAATAAATGTGATGCAGTCAGTAATAAATGTGGAGCAGTCAGTAATAAATGTGATACAGTCAGTAATAAATGTGTAGCAGTCAGTAATAAATGTGATGCAGTCAGTAATAAATGTGGAGCAGTCAGTAATAAATGTGATACAGCCAGTAATAAATGTGGAATAGTCAGTAATAAATGTGATACAGTCAGTAATAAATGTGTAGCAGTCAGTAATAAATGTGATGCAGTCAGTAATAAATGTGGAGCAGTCAGTAATAAATGTGATACAGTCAGTAATAAATGTGGAGCAGTCAGTAATAAATGTGATACAGTCAGTAATAAATGTGGAGCAGTCAGTAATAAATGTGATGTAGTTAGTAATAAATGTGTAGCAGTCACTAATAAATGTGATACAGCCAGTAATAAATGTGGAGCAGTCGGTAATAAATGTGATACAGTCAGTAATAAATGTGGAGCAGTCAGTAATAAATGTGAAGCAGTCAGTAATAAATGTGATACAGTCTGTAATAAATGTGATACAGTCAGTTATAAATGTGGAGCAGTCAGTAAAAAAATGTGGAGCAGTCAGTAATACATGTAGAGCAGTAAGTAATAAATGTGATACAGCCAGTAATAAATGTGGAGCAGTCAGTAATAAATTTGGAGCAGTCAGTAATAAATGTGATGCAGTCAGTAATAAATGTGGAGCAGTCAGTAATAAATGTGATACAGCCAGTAATAAATGTGGAGCAGTCAGTAATAAATGTGATACAGTCAGTAATAAATGTGGAGCAGTCAGTAATAAATGTGGAACAGTCAGTAATAAATGTGGAGCAGTCAGTAATAAATGTGATGCAGTTAGTAATAAATGTGGAGCAGTCAGTAATAAATGTGAAGTAGTCAATAATAAATGTGATGCAGTCAGTAATAAATGTGATGCAGTCAGTAATAAATGTGGAGCAGTCAGTAATAAATGTTATGCAGTCAGTAATAAATGTGATGCAGTCAGTAATAAATGTGGAGCAGTCAGTAATAAATGTGATACAGTCAGTAATAAATGTGGAGCAGTCAGTAATAAATGTTATGCAGTCAGTAATAAATGTGATACAGTCAGTAATAAATTTGGAGCAGTCAGTAATAAATGTGATACAGTCAGTAATAAATATGATACAGTCAGTAATAAATTTGGAGCAGTAAGTAATAAATGTGATGCAGTCAGTAATAAATGTGAAGCAGTCATTAATAATTTTGATGCAGTCAGTAATAAATGTGGAGCAGTCAGTAATAAATGTGATGCAGTCAGTAATAAATGTGGAGCAGTCAGTAATAAATGTCGATCAGTCAGTAATAAATGAGATGCAGTCAGTAATAAATGTGAAGCAGTCAGTAATAAATGTGAAGCAGTCAGTAATAAATGTGGAGCAGTCAGTAATAAATGTAATACAGCCAGTAATAAATGTGGAGCAGTCAGTAATATATGTGGAGCAGTCAGAAAAAATTTGGAGCAGTCAGTAATAAATGTGATACAGTCAGTAATAAATGTGGAGCAGTCAGTAATAAATGTGATACAGTCAGTAATAAATGTGGAGCAGTCAGTAATAAATGTGATGTAGTCAGTAATAAATGTGTAGCAGTCAGTAATAAATGTGATGCAGTCAGTAATAAATGTGTAGCAGTCACTAATAAATGTGATACAGTCAGTAATAAATGTGGAGCAGTCAGTAAAAATGTGGAGCAGTTAGTAATAAAAGTGATATAGTCATTAATAAATGTGGAGCAGTCAGTAATAAATGTGAAGCAGTCAGTAATAAATGTGGAGCAGTCAGTAATAAATGTGAAGCAGTCAGTAATAAATGTGATACAGTCAGTAATAAATGTGAAACAGTCAGTAATAAATGTGGAGCAGTCAGTAATAAATGTGATACAGTCAGTAATAAATGTGATGTAGTCAGTAATAAATGTGGAGCAGTCAGTAATAAATGTGATGTAGTCAGTAATAAATGTGGAGCAGTCAGTAATAAATGTGGAGCAGTCAGTAATAAATGTGGAGCAGTCAGTAATAAATGTGATACAGTCAGTAATAAATGTGGAGCAGTCAGTAATAAATGTGGAGCAGTCAGTAATAAATGTGAAGTAGTCAATAATAAATGTGATACAGTCAGTAATAAATGTGATGCAGTCAGTAATAAATGTGGAGCAGTCAGTAATAAATGTTATGCAGTCAGTAATAAATGTGATACAGTCAGTAATAAATGTGATGCAGTAAGTAATAAATGTGAAGTAGTCAGTAATAAATGTGAAGCAGTCAGTAATAAAAGTGATACAGTCAGTAATACATGTGGAGCAGTCAGTAATAAATGTGATACAGTCAGTAATAAATGTGGAGCAGTCTGTAAAAAATGTGATACAGTCAGTAATAAATTTGGAGCAGTCAGTAATAAATGTGGAGCAGTCAGTAATAAATTTGGAGCAGTCAGTAATAAATGTGATGCAGTCAGTAATAAATGTGGAGCAGTCAGTAATAAATGTGATACAGCCAGTAATAAATGTGGAGCAGTCAGTAATAAATGTGGAGCAGTCAGTAATAAATGTGATACAGTCAGTAATAAATGTGATGCAGTAAGTAATAAATGTGAAGCAGTCAGTAAAAAAAGTGGAGCAGTAAGTAATAAATGTGGAGCAGTCAGTAATAAAAGTGATACAGTCAGTAATACATGTGGAGAAGTCAGTAATAAATGTGATACAGTCAGTAATAAATTTGGAGCAGTCAGTAATAAATGTGATACAGTCAATAATAAATGTGATACAGTCAGTAATAAATTTGGAGCAGTAAGTAATAAATGTGATGCAGTCAGTAATAAATGTGAAGCAGTCATTAATAATTTTGATGCAGTCAGTAATAAATGAGAAGCAGTCAGTAATAAATGTGATGCAGTCAGTAATAAATGTGGAGCAGTCAGTAATAAATGTGGAGCAGTCAGTAATAAATGAGAAGCAGTCAGTAATAAATGTGATACAGTCAGTAATAAATGTGATACAGTCAGTAATAAATGAGAAGCAGTCAGTAATAAATGTGATGCAGTCAGTAAT
Organism: Engystomops pustulosus; assembly: GCF_040894005.1. NCBI lineage: Eukaryota > Metazoa > Chordata > Amphibia > Anura > Leptodactylidae > Engystomops > Engystomops pustulosus. The sequence continues at coordinate 673,019 of NC_092417.1, forward strand.
AAATGTGGAGCAGTCAGTAATAAATGTGGAGCAGTCAGTAATAAATGAGAAGCAGTCAGTAATAAATATAATACAGTCAGTAATAAATGTGATACAGTCAGTAATAAATAAGATGTAGTCAGTAATAAATGTGATACAGCCAGTAATAAATGTGGAGCAGTCAGTAAAATATGTGGAGCAGTCAGAAAAAATTTGGAGCAGTCAGTAATAAATGTGATACAGTCAGTAATAAATGTAGAGCAGTCAGTAATAAATGTGATACAGTCAGTAATAAATGTGGAGCAGTCAGTAATAAATGTGATGTAGTCAGTAATAAATGTGTAGCAGTCAGTAATAAATGTGATACAGTCAGTAATAAATGTGGTGCAGTCAGTAATAAATGTGGAGCAGTCAGTAATAAATGTGGAGCAATCAGTAATAAATGTGATACAGTCAGTAATAAATTAGGAGCAGTCAGTAATAAATGTGATACAGTCAGTAATAAATGTGAAGCAGTCAGTAATAAATGTGTAGCAGTCAGTAATAAATGTGGAGCAGTCAGTAATAAATGTGGAGCAGTCAATAATAAATGTGGAGCAGTCAGTAATAAATGTGATACAGTCAGTAATAAATATGGAGCAGTCAGTAATAAATGTGATGCAGTTAGTAATAAATGTGGAGCAGTCATTGATAAATGTGATGCAGTAAGTAATAAATGTGGAGCAGTGAGTAATAAATGTGAAGCAGTCAGTAAAAAAAGTGGAGCAGTATGTAATAAATGTGGAGCAGTCAATAATAAATGTGATGCAGTCAGTAATAAATGTGGAGCAGTCAGTAATAAATGTGATGCAGTAAGTAATAAATGTGGAGCAGTCAGTAATAAATGTGGAGCAGTCAGTAATAAATGTGATGCAGTCAGTAATAAATGTGGAGCAGTCAGTAATAAATGTGATACAGTCAGTAATAAATGTGGAGCAGTCAGTAATAAATGTGATGCAGTTAGTAATAAATGTGGAGCAGTCATTAATAAATGTGATGCAGTCAGTAATAAATGTGGAGCAGTCAGTAATAAATGTGGAGCAGTCAGTAATAAATGTGATACAGTCAGTAATAAATGTGGAGCAGTCAGTAATAAATGTGATACAGTCAGTAATAAATGTGGAGCAGTCAGTAATAAATGTGATACAGTCAGTAATAAATGTGAAGTAGTCAGTAATAAATGTGAAGCAGTCAGTAAAAAAAGTGGAGCAGTATGTAATAAATGTGGAGCAGTCAGTAATAAATGTGAAGTAGTCAATAATAAATGTGATGCAGTCAGTAATAAATGTGAAGCAGTCAGTAAAAAAAGTGGAGCAGTATGTAATAAATGTGGAGCAGTCAGTAATAAATGTGATACAGTCAGTAATAAATGTGATGCAGTCAGTAATAAATGTGATGCAGTAAGTAATAAATGTGGAGCAGTCAGTAATAAATGTGATGCAGTCAGTAATAAATGTGATACAGTCAGTAATAAATGTGGAGCAGTCAGTAATAAATGTGGAGCAGTCAGTAATAAATGTGATACAGTCAGTAATAAATGTGGAGCAGTCAGTAATAAATGTGGAGCAGTCAGTAATAAATGTGGAGCAGTCAGTAATAAATGTGATACAGTCAGTAATAAATGTGGAGCAGTCAGTAATAAATGTGATACAGTCAGTAATAAATGTGGAGCAGTCAGTAATAAATGTGATACAGTCAGTAATAAATGTGGAGCAGTCAGTAATAAATGTGGAGCAGTCAGTAATAAATGTGGAGCAGTCAGTAATAAATGTGATACAGTCAGTAATAAATGTGGAGCAGTCAGTAATAAATGTGGAGCAGTCAGTAATAAATGTGATACAGTCAGTAATAAATGTGGAGCAGTCAGTAATAAATGTGATACAGTCAGTAATAAATGTGATGCAGTCAGTAATAAATGTGATGCAGTTAGTAATAAATGTGGAGCAGTCAGTAATAAATGTGGAGCAGTCAGTAATAAATGTGATGCAGTCAGTAATAAATGTGATGCAGTCAGTAATAAATGTGGAGCAGTCAGTAATAAATGTAATACAGCTAGTAATAAATGTGGAGTAGTCAGTAATAAATGTGATACAGTCAGTAATAAATGTGGAGCAGTCAGTAATAAATGTGATGCAGTAAGTAATAAATGTGAAGCAGTCAGTAAAAAAAGTGGAGCAGTAAGTAATAAATGTGGAGCAGTCAGTAATAAATGTGAAGTAGTCAATAATAAATGTGATGCAGTCAGTAATAAATGTGGAGCAGTCAGTAATAAATGTGGAGCAGTCAGTAATAAATGTGATGCAGTAAGTAATAAATGTGAAGTAGTAAGTAATAAATGTGGAGCAGTCAGTAAAAAAAGTGGAGCAGTAAGTAATAAATGTGGAGCAGTCAGTAATAAATGTGGAGCAGCCAGTAATAAATGTGATACAGTCCGTAATAAATGTGGAGCAGTCAGTAATAAATTTGATACAGTCAGTAATACATGTGGAGCAGTCAGTAATAAATGTGAAGCAGTCAGTAAAAAAAGTGGAGCAGTAAGTAAAAAATGTGGAGCAGTCAGTAATAAACGTGGAGCAGTCAGTAATAAATGTGATACAGTCAGTAATAAATGTGGAGCAGTCAGTAATAAATGTGATACAGTCAGTAATAAATGTGGAGCAGTCAGTAATAAATGTGGAGCAGTCAGTAATAAAAGTGGAGCAGTCAGTAATAAATGTGATACAGTCAGTAATAAATGTGGAGCAGTCAGTAATAAATGTGATGCAGTTAGTAATAAATGTGGAGCAGTCAGTAATAAATGTGAAGTAGTCAATAATAAATGTGATGCAGTCAGTAATAAATGTGGAGCAGTCAGTAATAAATGTGAAGTAGTCAATAATAAATGTGATACAGTAAGTAATAAATGTGATGCAGTCAGTAATAAATGTGGAGCAGTCAGTAATAAATGTGATACAGTCAGTAATAAATGTGGAGCAGTCAGTAATAAATGTGATACAGTCAGTAATAAATGTGTAGCACTCAGTAATAAATGTGATGCAGTCAGTAATAAATGTGATACAGTCAGTAATAAATGTGATACAGTCAGTGATAAATGTGGAGCAGTCAGTAATAAATGTGATACAGCCAGTAATAAATGTGATACAGTCAGTAATAAATGTGATACAGTCAGTGATAAATGTGGAGCAGTCAGTAATTATGTGATGCAGTCAGTAATAAATGTGATACAGTCAGTAAAAATGTGGAGCAGTCAGTAATAAATGTGGAGCAGTCAGTAATAAATGTGAAGTAGTCAATAATAAATGTGATACAGTCAGTAATAAATGTGATACAGTCAGTAATAAATGTGGTGCAGTCAGTAATAAATGTGGTGCAGTCAGTAATAAATGTGGAGCAGTTAGTAATAAATGTGAAGTAGTCAGTAATAAATGTGATACAGTCAGTAATAAATGTGATACAGTCAGTAATAAATGTGGTGCAGTCAGTAATAAATGTGATATAGTCAGTAGTAAATGTGGAGCAGTCAGTAATAAATGTGGAGCAATCAGTAATAAATGTGATACAGTCAGTAATAAATTAGGAGCAGTCAGTAATAAATGTGATGCAGTCAGTAATAAATGTGTAGCAGTCAGTAATAAATGTGATACAGCCAGTAATAAATGTGGAGCAGTCAGTAATAAATGTGATACAGCCAGTAATAAATGTGGAGCAGTCAGTAATAAATGTGGAGCAGTCAGTAATAAATGTGATACAGTCAGTAATAAATGTGGAGCAGTCAGTAAAAAATGTGGAGCAGTCAGTAATAAATGAGAAGCAGTCAGTAACAAATGTGATACAGTCAGTAATAAATGTGGAGCAGTCAGAAAAAATTTGGAGCAGTCAGTAATAAATGTGATACAGTCAGTAATAAATGTGATGTAGTCAGTAATAAATGTGTAGCAGTCAGTAATAAATGTGATGCAGTCAGTAATAAATGTGTAGCAGTCACTAATAAATGTGATACAGTCAGTAATAAATAAAGAGCAGTCAGTAATAAATGTGGAGCAGTCATTAATAAATGTGGAGCAGTCAGTAATAAATGTGGAGCAGTCAGTAATAAATGTGATACAGTCAGTAATAAATGTGGAGCAGTCAGTAATAAATGTGATGTAGTCAGTAATAAATGTGGAGCAGTCAGTAATAAATGTGATACAGTCAGTAATAAATGTGGAGCAGTTAGTAAAAATGTGGAGCAGTTAGTAATAAAAGTGATATAGTCATTAATAAATGTGATGCAGTCAGTAATAAATGTGAAGCACTCAGTAATAAATGTGGAGCAGTTTGTAATAAATGTGATACAGTCAGTTATAAATGTGGAGCAGTCAGTAAAAAAATGTGGAGCAGTCAGTAATAAATGTAGAGCAGTCAGTAATAAATGTGATACAGCCAGTAATAAATGTGGAGCAGTCAGTAATAAATTTGGAGCAGTCAGTAATAAATGTGATGCAGTCAGTAATAAATGTGGAGCAGTCAGTAATAAATGTGATACAGTCAGTAATAAATGTGAAACAGTCAGTAATAAATGTGATACAGCCATTAATAAATGTGCAGCAGTCAGTAATAAATGTGATACAGTCAGTAATAAATGTGGAGCAGTCAGTAATAAATGTGATACAGTCAGTAATAAATGTTATGCAGTCAGTAATAAATGTGGAGCAGTCAGTAATAAATGTGGAGCAATCAGTGATAAATGTGATACAGTCAGTAATAAATTAGGAGCAGTCAGTAATAAATGTGATGCAGTCAGTAATAAATGTGTAGCAGTCAGTAATAAATGTGGAGCAGTCAGTAATAAATGTGATACAGTCAGTAATAAATATGGAGCAGTCAGTAATAAATGTGATACAGCCAGTAATAAATGTGGAGCAGTCAGTAATAAATGTGATACAGCCAGTAATAAATGTGGAGCAGTCAGTAATAAATGTGATACAGTCAGTAATAAATGTGGAGCAGTCAGTAAAAATGTGGAGCAGTTAGTAATAAAAGTGATATAGTCATTAATAAATGTGGAGCAGTCGGTAATAAATGTGAAGCAGTCAGTAATAAATGTGGAGCAGTCAGTAATAAATGTGAAGCAGTCAGTAATAAATGTGATACAGTCAGTAATAAATGTGGAGCAGTCAGTAATAAATGTGATACAGTCAGTAATAAATGTGTAGCACTCAGTAATAAATGTGATGTAGTCAGTAATAAATGTGGAGCAGTCAGTAATAAATGTGGAGCAGTCAGTAATAAATGTGGAGCAGTCAGTAATAAATGTGATACAGTCAGTAATAAATGTGGAGCAGTCAGTAATAAATGTGAAGCAGTCAGTAATAAATGTGAAGTAGTCAATAATAAATGTGATACAGTCAGTAATAAATGTGATGCAGTCAGTAATAAATGTGGAGCAGTCAGTAATAAATGTTATGCAGTCAGTAATAAATGTGATACAGTCAGTAATAAATGTGATGCAGTAAGTAATAAATGTGAAGTAGTCAGTAATAAATGTGAAGCAGTCAGTAATAAAAGTGATACAGTCAGTAATACATGTGGAGCAGTCAGTAATAAATGTGATACAGTCAGTAATACATGTGGAGCAGTCAGTAATAAATGTGATACAGTCAGTAATAAATGTGGAGCAGTCAGTAATAAATGTGATGCAGTCAGTAATAAATGTGGAGCAGTCAGTAATAAATGTGATGCAGTCAGTAATAAATGTGGAGCAGTCAGTAATAAATGTGATACAGCCAGTAATAAATGTGATACAGTCAGTAATAAATGTGGAGCAGTCAGTAAAAATGTGGAGGAGTTAGTAATAGAAGTGATATAGTCAGTAATAAATGTGGAGCAGTCAGTAATAAATGTGGAGCAGTCTGTAATAAATGTGATACAGTCAGTAATAAATGTGGAGCAGTCAGTAATAAATGTGGAGCAGTCAGTAATAAATTTGGAGCAGTCAGTAATAAATGTGATGCAGTCAGTAATAAATGTGGAGCAGTCAGTAATAAATGTGATACAGCCAGTAATAAATGTGGAGCAGTCAGTAATAAATGTGGAGCAGTCAGTAATAAATGTGATACAGCCATTAATAAATGTGGAGCAGTCAGTAATAAATGTGATACAGCCATTAATAAATGTGGAGCAGTCAGTAATAAATGTGAAGCAGTCAGTAATAAATGTGATGCAGTTAGTAATAAATGTGAAGCAGTCAGTAAAAAAAGTGGAGCAGTAAGTAATAAATGTGGAGCAGTCAGTAATAAATGTGATACAGTCAGTAATAAATGTGATACAGTCAGTAATAAATGTGGAGCAGTCAGTAATAAATGTGATACAGTCAGTAATAAATGTGGTGCAGTCAGTAATAAATGTGGAGCAGTCAGTAATAAATGTGGAGCAATCAGTAATAAATGTGATACAGTCAGTAATAAATTAGGAGCAGTCAGTAATAAATGTGGTGCAGTCAGTAATAAATGTGATACAGTCAGTAATAAATGTGGAGCAGTCAGTAATAAATGTGTAGCAGTCAGTAATAAATGTGGAGCAGTCAGTAATAAATGTGGAGCAGTCAATAATAAATGTGGAGCAGTCAGTAATAAATGTGATACAGTCAGTAATAAATATGGAGCAGTCAGTAATAAATGTGAAGTAGTCAGTAATAAATGTGATGCAGTCAGTAATAAATGTGGAGCAGTCAGTAATAAATGTGATGCAGTAAGTAATAAATGTGGAGCAGTCAGTAATAAATGTGGAGCAGTCAGTAATAAATGTGATGCAGTCAGTAATAAATGTGGAGCAGTCAGTAATAAATGTGATACAGTCAGTAATAAATGTGGAGCCGTCAGTAATAAATGTGATGCAGTTAGTAATAAATGTGGAGCAGTCATTAATAAATGTGATGCAGTCAGTAATAAATGTGGAGCAGTCAGTAATAAATGTGATGCAGTTAGTAATAAATGTGGAGCAGTCATTAATAAATGTGATGCAGTCAGTAATAAATGTGGAGCAGTCAGTAATAAATGTGGAGCAGTCAGTAATAAATGTGGAGCAGTCAGTAATAAATGTGATACAGTCAGTAATAAATGTGGAGCAGTCAGTAATAAATGTGATACAGTCAGTAATAAATGTGGAGCAGTCAGTAATAAATGTGATACAGTCAGTAATAAATGTGGAGCAGTCAGTAATAAATGTGATGCAGTCAGTAATAAATGTGGAGCAGTCAGTAATAAATGTAATACAGCTAGTAATAAATGTGGAGCAGTCAGTAATAAATGTGGAGCAGTCAGTAATAAATGTAATACAGCTAGTAATAAATGTGGAGCAGTCAGTAATAAATGTGATACAGTCAGTAATAAATGTGGAGCAGTCAGTAATAAATGTGATGCAGTAAGTAATAAATGTGAAGCAGTCAGTAAAAAAAGTGGAGCAGTAAGTAATAAATGTGGAGCAGTCAGTAATAAATGTGAAGTAGTCAATAATAAATGTGATGCAGTCAGTAATAAATGTGGAGCAGTCAGTAATAAATGTGGAGCAGTCAGTAATAAATGTGATGCATTAAGTAATAAATGTGGAGCAGTCAGTAAAAAAAGTGGAGCAGTAAGTAATAAATGTGGAGCAGTCAGTAATAAATGTGGAGCAGCCAGTAATAAATGTGATACAGTCCGTTATAAAGGTGGAGCAGTCAGTAATAAATGTGATATAGTCATTAATAAATGTGGAGCAGTCAGTAATAAATGTGAAGCAGTCAGTAATAAATGTGGAGCAGTCAGTAATAAATGTGATACAGTCAATAATAAATGTGGAGCAGTCAGTAATAAATGTGATGCAGTTAGTAATAAATGTGGAGCAGTCAGTAATAAATGTGAAGTAGTCAATAATAAATGTGATGCAGTCAGTAATAAATGTGGAGCAGTCAGTAATAAATGTGAAGTAGTCAATAATAAATGTGATACAGATAGTAATAAATGTGGTGCAGTCAGTAATAAATGTGATGCAGTCAGTAATAAATGTGATACAGTCAGTAATAAATGTGGAGCAGTCAGTAATAAATGTGAAGTAGTCAATAATAAATGTGATACAGTCAGTAATAAATGTGATGCAGTCAGTAATAAATGTGGAGCAGTCAGTAATAAATGTGATACAGTCAATAATAAATGTGGAGCAGTCAGTAATAAATGTGATGCAGTTAGTAATAAATGTGGAGCAGTCAGTAATAAATGTGAAGTAGTCAATAATAAATGTGATGCAGTCAGTAATAAATGTGGAGCAGTCAGTAATAAATGTGATGCAGTCAGTAATAAATGTGATGCAGTAAGTAATAAATGTGGAGCAGTCAGTAATAAATGTGATACAGTCAGTAATAAATGTGGAGCAGTCAGTAATAAATGTGATACAGTCAGTAATAAATGTGGAGCAGTCAGTAATAAATGTGATACAGTCATTAATAAATGTGGAGCAGTCAGTAATAAATGTGATACAGTCAGTAATAAATGTGTAGCACTCAGTAATAAATGTGATGTAGTCAGTAATAAATTAGGAGCAGTCAGTAATAAATGTGATGCAGTCAGTAATAAATGTGATACAGTCAGTAATAAATGTGATACAGTCAGTGATAAATGTGGAGCAGTCAGTAATAAATGTGATACAGCCAGTAATAAATGTGATACAGTCAGTAATAAATGTGATACAGTCAGTAAAAATGTGGAGCAGTCAGTAATAAATGTGGAGCAGTCAGTAATAAATGTGGAGCAGTCAGTAATAAATGTGATACAGTCAGTAATAAATGTGTAGCACTCAGTAATAAATGTGATGTAGTCAGTAATAAATTAGGAGCAGTCAGTAATAAATGTGATGCAGTCAGTAATAAATGTGATACAGTCAGTAATAAATGTGATACAGTCAGTGATAAATGTGGAGCAGTCAGTAATAAATGTGATGCAGTCAGTAATAAATGTGATACAGTCAGTAAAAATGTGGAGCAGTCAGTAATAAATGTGATACAGTCAGTAATAAATGTGGAGCAGTCAGTAATAAATGTGGAGCAATCAGTAATAAATGTGATACAGTCAGTAATAAATTAGGAGCAGTCAGTAATAAATGTGATGCAGTCAGTAATAAATGTGTAGCAGTCAGTAATAAATGTGATGCAGTCAGTAATAAATGTGATGCAGTCAGTAATAAATGTGATGCAGTCAGTAATAAATGTGTAGCAGTCAGTAATAAATGTGATACAGCCAGTAATAAATGTGGAGCAGTCAGTAATAAATGTGATACAGCCGATAATAAATGTGGAGCACTCAGTAATAAATGTGGAGCAGTCAGTAATAAATGTGATACAGTCAGTAATAAATGTGGAGCAGTCAGTAAAAAATGTGGAGCAGTCAGTAATAAATGAGAAGCAGTCAGTAATAAATGTGATACAGTCAGTAATAAATGTGATGCAGTCAGTAATAAATGTGTAGCAGTCAGTAATAAATGTGATGCAGTAAGTAATAAATGTGGAGCAGTCAGTAATAAATGTGATACAGTCAGTAATAAATGTGGAGCAGTCAGTAATAAATGTGATACAGTCAGTAATAAATGTGATACAGTCAGTAATAAATGTGTTACAGTCAGTAATAAATGTGGAGCAGTCAGTAATAAATGTGATACAGTCAGTAATAAATTTGGAGCAGTCAGTAATAAATGTAATGTAGTCAGTTATAAATGTGTAGCAGTCAGTAATAAATGTGATACAGTCAGTAATAAATGTAGAGCAGTCAGTAATAAATGTGATGCAGCTAGTAATAAATGTGGAGCAGTCAGTAATAAATGTGGAGCAGTCAGTAATAAATGTGATGCAGTCAGTAATAAATGTGGAGCAGTCAGTAATAAATGTGATACAGCCAGTAATAAATGTGGAGCAGTCAGTAATAAATGTGGAGCAGTCAGTAATAAATGTGATACAGTCAGTAATAAATGTGGAGCAGTCAGTAAAAAATGTGGAGCAGTCAGTAATAAATGAGAAGCAGTCAGTAATAAATGTGATACAGTCAGTAATATATGTGGAGCAGTCAGAAAAAATTTGGAGCAGTCAGTAATAAATGTGATACAGTCAGTAATAAATGTGGAGCAGTCAGTAATAAATGTGATGCAGTCAGTAATAAATGTGATACAGTCAGTAATAAATGTGGAGCAGTCAGTAATAAATGTGATACAGTCAGTAATAAATGTGATGTAGTCAGTAATAAATGTGTAGCAGTCCGTAATAAATGTGATGCAGTCAGTAATAAATGTGTAGCAGTCACTAATAAATGTGATACAGCCAGTAATAAATGTGGAGCAGTCAGTAATAAATGTGATACAGTCAGTAATAAATGTGGAGCAGTCAGTAATAAATGTGATGTAGTCAGTAATAAATGTGGAGCAGTCAGTAATAAATGTGATGCAGTCAGTAATAAATGTGTAGCAGTCACTAATAAATGTGATACAGTCAGTAATAAATGTGGAGCAGTCAGTAATAAATGTGATGTAGTCAGTAATAAATGTGGAGCAGTCAGTAATAAATGTGATGCAGTCAGTAATAAATGTGGAGCAGTCAGTAATAAATGTGATGTAGTCAGTAATAAATGTGGAGCAGCCAGTAATAAATGTGGAGCAGTCAGTAATAAATGTGATACAGTCAGTAATAAATGTGGAGCAGTCAGTAATAAATGTGGAGCAGTCAGTAAAAATGTGGAGCAGTCAGTAATAACTGTGATACAGTCAGTTATAAATGTGGAGCAGTCAGTAATAAATGTGAAGCAGTCAGTAATAAATGTGGAGCAGTCTGTAATAAATGTGAAGCAGTCAGTAATAAATGTGGAGCAGTCAGTAATAAATGTGGAGCAGTCAGTAATAAATGTGGAGCAGTCAGTAATAAATGTGATGCAGTCAGTAATAAATGTGATACAGTTAGTAATAAATGTGGAGCAGTCAGTAATAAATGTGATGCAGTCAGTAATAAATGTGGAGCAGTCAGTAATAAATGTGGAGCAGTCAGTAATATATGTGAAGCAGTCAGTAAAAAAAGTGGAGCAGTAAGTAATAAATGTGGAGCAGCCAGTAATAAATGTGATACAGTCCGTTATAAATGTGGAGCAGTCAGTAATAAATGTGATACAGTCAGTAATACATGTGGAGCAGTCAGTAATAAATGTGATACAGTCAGTAATAAATGTGGATTAGTCAGTAATAAATGTAATGTAGTCAGTAATAAATGTGTAGCAGTCAGTAATAAATGTGATACAGTCAGTAATAAATGTGATGCAGTTAGTAATAAATGTGGAGCAGTCAGTAATAAATGTGATACAGCCAGTAATAAATGTGGAGCAGTCTGTAATAAATGTGAAGCAGTCAGTAATAAATGTGGAGCAGTCTGTAATAAATGTGGAGCAGTCAGTAATAAATGTAGAGCAGTCAGTAATAAATGTGATACAGCCATTAATAAATGTGGACCAGTCACTAATAAATGTGGAGCAGTCAGTAATAAATGTGATGCAGTCAGTAATAAATGTGGAGCAGTCAGTAATACATGTGATGTAGTCAGTAATAAATGTGATACAGTCAGTAATAAATGTGGAGCAGTCAGTAATAAATGTGATACAGTCAGCAAAAAATGTGGAGCAGTCAGTAATAAATGTGATACAGTCAGTAATAAATGTGGAGCAGTCAGTAATAAATGTGGAGCAGTCAGTAATTAATGTGATACAGTCAGTAATAAATGTGAAGCAGTCAGTAATAAATGTGATGCAGTTAGTAATAAATGTGGAGCAGTCAGTAATAAATGTGGAGCAGTCAGTAATAAATGTGAAGCAGTCAGTAATAAATGTGGAGCAGTCAGTAATAAATGTGGAGCAGTCAGTAATAAATGTGATACAGTCAGTAATACATGTGGAGCAGTCAGTAATAAATGTGATGCAGTTAGTAATAAATGTGGAGCAGTCAGTAATAAATGTGAAGTAGTCAATAATAAATGTAATACAGTCAGTAATAAATGTGATGTAGTCAGTAATAAATGTGGAGCAGTCCGTAATAAATGTGATACAGTCAGTAATAAATGTGATGCAGTCAGTAATAAATGTGATACAGTCAGTAATAAATGTGGAGCAGTCAGTAATAAATGTGATACAGTCAGTAATAAATGTGGAGTAGTCATTAATAAATGTGATGCAGTCAGTAATAAATATGGAGCAGTCTGTAATAAATGTGGAGCAGTCAGTAATAAATGTGGAGCAGTCAGTAATAAATGTGATGTAGTCAGTAATAAATTAGGAGCAGTCAGTAATAAATGTGATGCAGTCATTAATAAATGTGGAGCAGTCACTAATAAATGTGATACAGCCAGTAATAAATGTGGAGCAGTCAGTAATAAATGTGATACAGTTAGTAATAAATGTGGAGCAGTCAGTAATAAATGTGGAGCAGTCAGTAATAAATGTGATGCAGTCAGTAATAAATGTGGAGCAGTCAGTAATAAATGTGGAGCAGTCAGTAATAAATGTGATGCAGTCATTAATAAATGTGGAGCAGTCAGTAATAAATATGGAGCAGTCAGTAATAAATGTGATGTAGTCAGTAATAAATTAGGAGCAGTCAGTAATAAATGTGATGCAGTAAGTAATAAATGTGGAGCAGTCTGTAATAAATGTGGAGCAGTCAGTAATAAATGTGGTACAGTCAGTAATAAATGTGATACAGTCAGTAATAAATGTGATGCAGTCAGTAATAAATGTGGTACAGTCAGTAATAAATGTGATGTAGTCAGTAATAAATTAGGAGCAGTCAGTAATAAATGTGATGCAGTAAGTAATAAATGTGGAGCAGTCAGTAATAAATGTGGAGCAGTCAGTAATAAATGTGATGTAGTCAGTAATAAATGTGATGCAGTCAGTAATAAATGTGTAGCAGTCAGTAATAAATGTGGAGCAGTCAGTAATAAATGTGGAGCAGTCAGTAATAAATGTGGAGCAGTCAGTAATAAATGTGATACAGTCAGTGATAAATGTGGAGCAGTCAGTAATAAATGTGATACAGCCAGTAATAAATGTGGAGCAGTCAGTAATAAATGTGATACAGTCAGTAATAAATGTGGAGCAGTCAGTAATAAATGTGATGCAGTTAGTAATAAATGTGGAGCAGTCAGTAATAAATGTGATACAGTCAGTAATAAATGTGAAGTAGTCAATAATAAATGTGATGCAGTCAGTAATAAATGTGGAGCAGTCAGTAATAAATGTGAAGTAGTCAATAATAAATGTGATGCAGTCAGTAATAAATGTGGAGCAGTCAGTAATAAATGTGGAGCAGTCAGTAATAAATGTGGAGCAGTCAGTAATAAATGTGATACAGTCAGTGATAAATGTGGAGCAGTCAGTAATCAATGTGATACAGCCAGTAATAAATGTGGAGCAGTCAGTAATAAATGTGATACAGTCAGTAATAAATGTGGAGCAGTCAGTAATAAATGTGATGCAGTTAGTAATAAATGTGGAGCAGTCAGTAATAAATGTGAAGTAGTCAATAATAAATGTGATGCAGTCAGTAATAAATGTGGAGCAGTCAGTAATAAATGTGATACAGCCAGTAGTAAATGTGGAGCAGTCAGTAATAAATGTGGAGCAGTCAGTAATAAATGTAGAGCAGTCAGTAATAAATGTGATACAGCCAGTAATAAATGTGGAGCAGTCAGTAATAAATGTGGAGCAGTCAGTAATAAATGTGGAGCAGTCAGTAATAAATGTAAAACAGTCAGTAATAAATGTGATACAGCCAGTAAGAAATGTGGAGCAGTCAGTAATAAATGTGGAGCAGTCAGTAAGAAATGTGATACAGCCAGTAATAAATGTGGAGCAGTCAGTAATAAATGTGGAGCAGTCAGTAATAAATGTGATACAGCCAGTAATAAATGTGGAGCAGTCAGTAATAAATGTGGAGCAGTCAGTAATAAATGTAAAACAGTCAGTAATAAATGTGATACAGCCAGTAATAAATGTGGAGCAGTCAGTAATAAATGTGGAGCAGTCAGTAAGAAATGTGATACAGCCAGTAATAAATGTGGAGCAGTCAGTAATAAATGTGGAGCAGTCAGTAATAAATGTGAAGTAGTTAGTAATAAATGTGGAGCAGTCAGTAATAAATGTGATATAGTCAGTAATAAATGTGGAGCAGTCAGTAATAAATGTGATACAGTTAGTAATAAATGTGGAGCAGTCAGTAATAAATGTGGAGCAGTCAGTAATAAATGTGATACAGTCAGTAATAAATGTGGAGCAGTCAGTAATAAATGTGATACAGTCAGTAATAAATGTGGAGCAGTCAGTAATAAATGTTTTGCAGTCAGTAATACATATGGAGCAGTCAGTAATAAATGTGGAGCAGTCAGTAATAAATGTGATACAGTCAGTAATAAATGTGATGCAGTCAGTAATAAATGTGATACAGTCAGTAATAAATGTGGAGCAGTCAGTAATAAATGTGATACAGTCAGTAATAAATGTGGAGCAGTCAGTAATAAATGTGATGCAGTTAGTAATAAATGTGGAGCAGTCAGTAATAAATGTGAAGTAGTCAATAATAAATGTGATGCAGTCAGTAATAAATGTGGAGCAGTCAGTAATAAATGTGATACAGCCAGTAGTAAATGTGGAGCAGTCAGTAATAAATGTGGAGCAGTCAGTAATAAATGTAGAGCAGTCAGTAATAAATGTGATACAGCCAGTAATAAATGTGGAGCAGTCAGTAATAAATGTGGAGCAGTCAGTAATAAATGTGGAGCAGTCAGTAATAAATGTAAAACAGTCAGTAATAAATGTGATACAGCCAGTAAGAAATGTGGAGCAGTCAGTAATAAATGTGGAGCAGTCAGTAAGAAATGTGATACAGCCAGTAATAAATGTGGAGCAGTCAGTAATAAATGTGGAGCAGTCAGTAATAAATGTGATACAGCCAGTAATAAATGTGGAGCAGTCAGTAATAAATGTGGAGCAGTCAGTAAGAAATGTGATACAGCCAGTAATAAATGTGGAGCAGTCAGTAATAAATGTGGAGCAGTCAGTAATAAATGTGAAGTAGTTAGTAATAAATGTGGAGCAGTCAGTAATAAATGTGATACAGTCAGTAATAAATGTGGAGCAGTCAGTAATAAATGTGATACAGTTAGTAATAAATGTGGAGCAGTCAGTAATAAATGTGGAGCAGTCAGTAATAAATGTGATACAGTCAGTAATAAATGTGGAGCAGTCAGTAATAAATGTGATACAGTCAGTAATAAATGTGGAGCAGTCAGTAATAAATGTTTTGCAGTCAGTAATACATATGGAGCAGTCAGTAATAAATGTGGAGCAGTCAGTAATAAATGTGATACAGTCAGTAATAAATGTGATGCAGTCAGTAATAAATGTGATACAGTCAGTAATAAATGTGGAGCAGTCAGTAATAAATGTGGAGCAGTCAGAAATAAATGTGATACAGTCAGTAATAAATGTGGAGCAGTCAGTAATAAATGTGATACAGTCAGTAATAAATGTGAAGTAGTCAATAATAAATGTGATGCAGTCAGTAATAATTGTGGAGCAGTCAGTAATAAATGTGATACAGTCAGTAATAAATGTGGAGCAGTCAGTAATAAATGTGATACAGTCAGTAATAAATGTGCAGCAGTCAGTAATAAATGTGTAGCAGTCAGTAATAAATGTGAAGCAGTCAATAATAAATGCGATGCAGTCAGTAATAAATGTGTAGCAGTCAGTAATAAATGTGATGCAGTCAGTAATAAATGTGATGCAGTCAGTAATAAATGTGTAGCAGTCAGTAATAAATGTGAAGCAGTCAATAATAAATGCGATGCAGTCAGTAATAAATGTGATACAGTTAGTGATAAATGTGGAGCAGTCACTAATAAATGTGATACAGTCAGTAATATATGTGAAGTAGTCAATAATAAATGTGGAGCAGTCAGTAATAAATGTGGAGCAGTCAGTAATAAATGTGATACAGTCAGTAATAAATGTGATGCAGTCAGTAATAAATGTGGAGCAGTCAGTAATAAATGTGATATAGTCAGTAATAAATGTGGAGCAGTCAGTAATAAATGTGATGCAGTTAGCAATAAATGTGGAGCAGTCAGTAATAAATGTGAAGTAGTCAATAATAAATGTGATGCAGTCAGTAATAAATGTGGAGCAGTCAGTAATAAATGTGGAGCAGTCAGTAATAAATGTGATGCAGTCAGTAATAAATGTGGAGCAGTCAGTAATAAATGTGATACAGTCAGTAATAAATGTGGAGCAGTCAGTAATAAATGTGGAGCAGTCAGTAATAAATGTAATGTAGTCAGTAATAAATGTGGAGCAGTCAGTAATAAATGTGGAGCAGTCAGTAATAAATGTGGAGCAGTCAGTAATAAATGTGATACAGTCAGTAATAAATGTGGAGCAGTCAGTAATAAATGTGATGCAGTCAGTAATAAATGTGGAGCAGTCAGTAATAAATGTGATACAGTCAGTAATAAATGTGGAGCAGTCAGTAATAAATGTGATGCAGTCAGTAATAAATGTGATGTAGTCAGTAATAAATGTGGAGCAGTCAGTAATAAATGTGCTACAGTCAGTAATAAATGTGAAGCAGTCAGTAATAAATGTGATACAGTCAGTAATAAATGTGATACAGTCAGTAATAAATGTGGAGCAGTCAGTAATAAATGTGATGCAGTCAGTAATAAATGTGATGTAGTCAGTAATAAATGTGGAGCAGTCAGTAATAAATGTGCTACAGTCAGTAATAAATGTGAAGCAGTCAGTAATAAATGTGATACAGTCAGTAATAAATGTGATGCAGTCAGTAATAAATGTGGAGTAGTCAGTAATAAATGTGATACAGTCAGTAATAAATGTAATACAGTCAGTAATAAATGTGGAGCAGTCAGTAATAAATGTGATACAGCCAGTAATAAATGTGGAGCAGTCAGTAATAAATGTGAAGTAGTCAATAATAAATGTGATGCAGTCAGTAATAAATGTGAAGTAGTCAATAATAAATGCGATGCAGTCAGTAATAAATGTGAAGTAGTCAATAATAAATGCGATGCAGTCAGTAATAAATGTGGTGCAGTCAGTAATAAATGTGGTGCAGTCAGTAATAAATGTGATGCAGTAAGTAATAAATGTATTACAGTCAGTAATAAATGTGGAGCAGTCAGTAATAAATGTGGAGCAGTCAGTAATAAATGTGATGCAGTCAGTAATAAATGTGATGCAGTCAGTAATAAATGTGTAGCACTCAGTAATAAATGTGATACAGGCAGTAATAAATGTGGAGCAGTCAGTAATAAATGTGAAGTAGTCAATAATAAATGCGATGCAGTCAGTAATAAATGTGATACAGTTAGTGATAAATGTGGAGCAGTCAGTAATAAATGTGGAGCAGTCAGTAATAAATGTGATACAGTCAGTAATAAATGTGGAGCAGTCAGTAATAAATGTGGAGCAGTCAGTAATAAATGTGATACAGTCAGTAATAAATGTGGAGCAGTCAGTAATAAATGTGGAGCAGTCAGTAATAAATGTGATGTAGTCAGTAATAAATTAGGAGCAGTCAGTAATAAATGTGATGCAGTCAGTAATAAATGTGGAGCAGTCAGTAATAAATGTGTAGCAGTCAGTAATAAATGTGATACAGTCAGTAATAAATGTGGTGCAGTCAGTAATAAATGTGTAGCAGTCAGTAATAAATGTGATGCAGTCAGTAATAAATGTGGTGCAGTCAGTAATAAATGTGGTGCAGTCAGTGATAAATGTGATGCAGTCAGTAATAAATGTGGAGCAGTCAGTAATAAATGTGATACAGTCAGTGATAAATGTGGAGCAGTCAGTAATAAATGTGATACAGCCAGTAATAAATGTGGAGCAGTCAGTAATAAATGTGATACAGTCAGTAATAAATGTGGAGCAGTCAGTAATAAATGTGGAGCAGTCAGTAATAAATGTGATACAGTCAGTAATAAATGTGGAGCAGTCAGTAATAAATGTGATACAGTCAGTAATAAATGTGGAGCAGTCAGTAATAAATGTTTTGCAGTCAGTAATACATATGGAGCAGTCAGTAATAAATGTGGAGCAGTCAGTAATAAATGTGATACAGTCAGTAATAAATGTGATGCAGTCAGTAATAAATGTGATACAGTCAGTAATAAATGTGGAGCAGTCAGTAATAAATGTGATACAGTCAGTAATAAATGTGGAGCAGTCAGTAATAAATGTGATGCAGTTAGTAATAAATGTGGAGCAGTCAGTAATAAATGTGAAGTAGTCAATAATAAATGTGATGCAGTCAGTAATAAATGTGGAGCAGTCAGTAATAAATGTGATACAGCCAGTAGTAAATGTGGAGCAGTCAGTAATAAATGTGGAGCAGTCAGTAATAAATGTAGAGCAGTCAGTAATAAATGTGATACAGCCAGTAATAAATGTGGAGCAGTCAGTAATAAATGTGGAGCAGTCAGTAATAAATGTGGAGCAGTCAGTAATAAATGTAAAACAGTCAGTAATAAATGTGATACAGCCAGTAAGAAATGTGGAGCAGTCAGTAATAAATGTGGAGCAGTCAGTAAGAAATGTGATACAGCCAGTAATAAATGTGGAGCAGTCAGTAATAAATGTGGAGCAGTCAGTAATAAATGTGATACAGCCAGTAATAAATGTGGAGCAGTCAGTAATAAATGTGGAGCAGTCAGTAAGAAATGTGATACAGCCAGTAATAAATGTGGAGCAGTCAGTAATAAATGTGGAGCAGTCAGTAATAAATGTGAAGTAGTTAGTAATAAATGTGGAGCAGTCAGTAATAAATGTGATACAGTCAGTAATAAATGTGGAGCAGTCAGTAATAAATGTGATACAGTCAGTAATAAATGTGGAGCAGTCAGTAATAAATGTGATACAGTTAGTAATAAATGTGGAGCAGTCAGTAATAAATGTGGAGCAGTCAGTAATAAATGTGATACAGTCAGTAATAAATGTGGAGCAGTCAGTAATAAATGTGATACAGTCAGTAATAAATGTGGAGCAGTCAGTAATAAATGTTTTGCAGTCAGTAATACATATGGAGCAGTCAGTAATAAATGTGGAGCAGTCAGTAATAAATGTGATACAGTCAGTAATAAATGTGATGCAGTCAGTAATAAATGTGATACAGTCAGTAATAAATGTGGAGCAGTCAGTAATAAATGTGGAGCAGTCAGAAATAAATGTGATACAGTCAGTAATAAATGTGGAGCAGTCAGTAATAAATGTGATACAGTCAGTAATAAATGTGAAGTAGTCAATAATAAATGTGATGCAGTCAGTAATAATTGTGGAGCAGTCAGTAATAAATGTGATACAGTCAGTAATAAATGTGGAGCAGTCAGTAATAAATGTGATACAGTCAGTAATAAATGTGCAGCAGTCAGTAATAAATGTGTAGCAGTCAGTAATAAATGTGAAGCAGTCAATAATAAATGCGATGCAGTCAGTAATAAATGTGTAGCAGTCAGTAATAAATGTGATGCAGTCAGTAATAAATGTGATGCAGTCAGTAATAAATGTGTAGCAGTCAGTAATAAATGTGAAGCAGTCAATAATAAATGCGATGCAGTCAGTAATAAATGTGATACAGTTAGTGATAAATGTGGAGCAGTCACTAATAAATGTGATACAGTCAGTAATATATGTGAAGTAGTCAATAATAAATGTGGAGCAGTCAGTAATAAATGTGGAGCAGTCAGTAATAAATGTGATACAGTCAGTAATAAATGTGATGCAGTCAGTAATAAATGTGGAGCAGTCAGTAATAAATGTGATATAGTCAGTAATAAATGTGGAGCAGTCAGTAATAAATGTGATGCAGTTAGCAATAAATGTGGAGCAGTCAGTAATAAATGTGAAGTAGTCAATAATAAATGTGATGCAGTCAGTAATAAATGTGGAGCAGTCAGTAATAAATGTGGAGCAGTCAGTAATAAATGTGATGCAGTCAGTAATAAATGTGGAGCAGTCAGTAATAAATGTGATACAGTCAGTAATAAATGTGGAGCAGTCAGTAATAAATGTGGAGCAGTCAGTAATAAATGTAATGTAGTCAGTAATAAATGTGGAGCAGTCAGTAATAAATGTGGAGCAGTCAGTAATAAATGTGGAGCAGTCAGTAATAAATGTGATACAGTCAGTAATAAATGTGGAGCAGTCAGTAATAAATGTGATACAGCCAGTAATAAATGTGGAGCAGTCAGTAATAAATGTGGAGCAGTCAGTAAGAAATGTGATACAGCCAGTAATAAATGTGGAGCAGTCAGTAATAAATGTGGAGCAGTCAGTAATAAATGTGAAGTAGTTAGTAATAAATGTGGAGCAGTCAGTAATAAATGTGATACAGTCAGTAATAAATGTGGAGCAGTCAGTAATAAATGTGATACAGTTAGTAATAAATGTGGAGCAGTCAGTAATAAATGTGGAGCAGTCAGTAATAAATGTGATACAGTCAGTAATAAATGTGGAGCAGTCAGTAATAAATGTGATACAGTCAGTAATAAATGTGGAGCAGTCAGTAATAAATGTTTTGCAGTCAGTAATACATATGGAGCAGTCAGTAATAAATGTGGAGCAGTCAGTAATAAATGTGATACAGTCAGTAATAAATGTGATGCAGTCAGTAATAAATGTGATACAGTCAGTAATAAATGTGGAGCAGTCAGTAATAAATGTGGAGCAGTCAGAAATAAATGTGATACAGTCAGTAATAAATGTGGAGCAGTCAGTAATAAATGTGATACAGTCAGTAATAAATGTGAAGTAGTCAATAATAAATGTGATGCAGTCAGTAATAATTGTGGAGCAGTCAGTAATAAATGTGATACAGTCAGTAATAAATGTGGAGCAGTCAGTAATAAATGTGATACAGTCAGTAATAAATGTGCAGCAGTCAGTAATAAATGTGTAGCAGTCAGTAATAAATGTGAAGCAGTCAATAATAAATGCGATGCAGTCAGTAATAAATGTGTAGCAGTCAGTAATAAATGTGATGCAGTCAGTAATAAATGTGATGCAGTCAGTAATAAATGTGTAGCAGTCAGTAATAAATGTGAAGCAGTCAATAATAAATGCGATGCAGTCAGTAATAAATGTGATACAGTTAGTGATAAATGTGGAGCAGTCACTAATAAATGTGATACAGTCAGTAATATATGTGAAGTAGTCAATAATAAATGTGGAGCAGTCAGTAATAAATGTGGAGCAGTCAGTAATAAATGTGATACAGTCAGTAATAAATGTGATGCAGTCAGTAATAAATGTGGAGCAGTCAGTAATAAATGTGATATAGTCAGTAATAAATGTGGAGCAGTCAGTAATAAATGTGATGCAGTTAGCAATAAATGTGGAGCAGTCAGTAATAAATGTGAAGTAGTCAATAATAAATGTGATGCAGTCAGTAATAAATGTGGAGCAGTCAGTAATAAATGTGGAGCAGTCAGTAATAAATGTGATGCAGTCAGTAATAAATGTGGAGCAGTCAGTAATAAATGTGATACAGTCAGTAATAAATGTGGAGCAGTCAGTAATAAATGTGGAGCAGTCAGTAATAAATGTAATGTAGTCAGTAATAAATGTGGAGCAGTCAGTAATAAATGTGGAGCAGTCAGTAATAAATGTGGAGCAGTCAGTAATAAATGTGATACAGTCAGTAATAAATGTGGAGCAGTCAGTAATAAATGTGATGCAGTCAGTAATAAATGTGGAGCAGTCAGTAATAAATGTGATACAGTCAGTAATAAATGTGGAGCAGTCAGTAATAAATGTGATGCAGTCAGTAATAAATGTGATGTAGTCAGTAATAAATGTGGAGCAGTCAGTAATAAATGTGCTACAGTCAGTAATAAATGTGAAGCAGTCAGTAATAAATGTGATACAGTCAGTAATAAATGTGATACAGTCAGTAATAAATGTGGAGCAGTCAGTAATAAATGTGATGCAGTCAGTAATAAATGTGATGTAGTCAGTAATAAATGTGGAGCAGTCAGTAATAAATGTGCTACAGTCAGTAATAAATGTGAAGCAGTCAGTAATAAATGTGATACAGTCAGTAATAAATGTGATGCAGTCAGTAATAAATGTGGAGTAGTCAGTAATAAATGTAATGCAGTCAGTAATAAATGTAATACAGTCAGTAATAAATGTGGAGCAGTCAGTAATAAATGTGATACAGCCAGTAATAAATGTGGAGCAGTCAGTAATAAATGTGAAGTAGTCAATAATAAATGTGATGCAGTCAGTAATAAATGTGAAGTAGTCAATAATAAATGCGATGCAGTCAGTAATAAATGTGAAGTAGTCAATAATAAATGCGATGCAGTCAGTAATAAATGTGGTGCAGTCAGTAATAAATGTGGTGCAGTCAGTAATAAATGTGATGCAGTAAGTAATAAATGTATTACAGTCAGTAATAAATGTGGAGCAGTCAGTAATAAATGTGGAGCAGTCAGTAATAAATGTGATGCAGTCAGTAATAAATGTGATGCAGTCAGTAATAAATGTGTAGCACTCAGTAATAAATGTGATACAGGCAGTAATAAATGTGGAGCAGTCAGTAATAAATGTGAAGTAGTCAATAATAAATGCGATGCAGTCAGTAATAAATGTGATACAGTTAGTGATAAATGTGGAGCAGTCAGTAATAAATGTGGAGCAGTCAGTAATAAATGTGATACAGTCAGTAATAAATGTGGAGCAGTCAGTAATAAATGTGGAGCAGTCAGTAATAAATGTGATACAGTCAGTAATAAATGTGGAGCAGTCAGTAATAAATGTGGAGCAGTCAGTAATAAATGTGATGTAGTCAGTAATAAATTAGGAGCAGTCAGTAATAAATGTGATGCAGTCAGTAATAAATGTGGAGCAGTCAGTAATAAATGTGTAGCAGTCAGTAATAAATGTGATACAGTCAGTAATAAATGTGGTGCAGTCAGTAATAAATGTGTAGCAGTCAGTAATAAATGTGATGCAGTCAGTAATAAATGTGGTGCAGTCAGTAATAAATGTGGTGCAGTCAGTGATAAATGTGATGCAGTCAGTAATAAATGTGGAGCAGTCAGTAATAAATGTGATACAGTCAGTGATAAATGTGGAGCAGTCAGTAATAAATGTGATACAGCCAGTAATAAATGTGGAGCAGTCAGTAATAAATGTGATACAGTCAGTAATAAATGTGGAGCAGTCAGTAATAAATGTGGAGCAGTCAGTAATAAATGTGATACAGTCAGTAATAAATGTGGAGCAGTCAGTAATAAATGTGATGCAGTCAGTAATAAATGTGGAGCAGTCAGTAATAAATGTGATATAGTCTGTAATAAATGTGGAGCAGTCAGTAATAAATGTGATGCAGTTAGCAATAAATGTGGAGCAGTCAGTAGTAAATGTGGTGCAGTCAGTAATAAATGTGAAGTAGTCAATAATAAATGTGATGCAGTCAGTAATAAATGTGGAGCAGTCAGTAATAAATGTGAAGTAGTCAATAATAAATGTGATACAGTCAGTAATAAATGTGATACAGTCAGTAATAAATGTGATGCAGTCAGTAATAAATGTGATGCAGTCAGTAATAAATGTGGAGCAGTCAGTAATAAATGTTATGCAGTCAGTAATAAATGTGATACAGTCAGTAATAAATGTGATGCAGTAAGTAATAAATGTGATGCAGTCAGTAATAAATGTGAAGCAGTCAGTAAAAAAAGTGGAGCAGTAAGTAATAAATGTGGAGCAGTCAGTAATAAATGTGATACAGTCAGTAATACATGTGGAGCAGTCAGTAATAAATGTGATGTAGTCAGTTATAAATGTGTAGCAGTCAGTAATAAATGTAATGTAGTCAGTAATAAATGTGGAGCAGTCAGTAATAAATGTGATACAGCCAGTAATAAATGTGGAGCAGTCAGTAATAAATGTGGAGCAGTCAGTAATAAATGTGAAACAGTTAGTAATACATGTGGAGCAGTCAGTAATAAATGTGAAGCAGTCAGTAATAAATGTGATACAGTCAGTAATAAATGTGGAGCAGTCAGTAATAAATGTGATACAGCCAGTAATAAATGTGGAGCAGTCAGTAATAAATGTGGAGCAGTCAGTAATAAATGTGAAACAGTTAGTAATAAATGTGGAGCAGTCAGTAATAAATGTGAAGCAGTCAGTAATAAATGTGATACAGTCAGAAATAAATGTGGAGCAGCCAGTAATAAATGTGATACAGTCAGTAATAAATGTGGAGCAGTCAGTAATAAATGAGAAGCAGTCAGTAATAAATGTGATACAGTCAGTAATAAATGTGGAGCAGTCAGTAATAAATGTGATACAGTCAGTAATAAATGTGGTGCAGTCAGTAATAAATGAGAAGCAGTCAGTAATAAATGTGATACAGTCAGTAATAAATGTGGAGCAGTCAGTAATAAATGTGATACAGTCAGTAATAAATGTGGTGCAGTCAGTAATAACTGGGGAGCAGTCAGTAATAAATGTGATGCAGTCAGTAATAAATGTGTAGCAGTCAGTAATAAATGTGTAGCAGTCAGTAATAAATGTGATGCAGTCAGTAATAAATGTGGAGCAGTCAGTAATAAATGTGGAGCAGTCAGTAATAAATGTGATGCAGTCAGTAATAAATGTGGAGCAGTCAGTAATA
The DNA here is from genome assembly GCF_040894005.1 of Engystomops pustulosus. Classification (NCBI taxonomy): domain Eukaryota; kingdom Metazoa; phylum Chordata; class Amphibia; order Anura; family Leptodactylidae; genus Engystomops; species Engystomops pustulosus. The sequence continues at coordinate 697,769 of NC_092417.1, forward strand.
AATGTGATACAGCCAGTAATAAATGTGGAGCAGTCAGTAATAAATGTGATGCAGTCAGTAATAAATGTGGAGCAGTCAGTAATAAATGTGGAGCAGTCAGTAATAAATGTGATACAGTCAGTAATAAATATGGAGCAGTCAGTAATAAATGTGATACAGTCAGTAATAAATGTGGAGCAGTCAGTAATAAATGTGATGCAGTCAGTAATAAATGTGAAGTAGTCAATAATAAATGTGATGCAGTCAGTAATAAATGTGGAGCAGTCAGTAATAAATGTGGAGCAGTCAGTAATAAATGTGATGCAGTTAGTAATAAATGTGGAGCAGTCAGTAATAAATGTGATGCAGTTAGTAATAAATGTGGAGCAGTCAGTAATAAATGTGGAGCAGTCAGTAATAAATGTGGAGCAGTAAGTAATAAATGTGATACAGTCAGTAATAAATGTGATACAGCCAGTAATAAATGTGCTGCAGTTAGTAATAAATGTGGAGCAGTCAGTAATAAATGTGATGCAGTCAGTAATAAATGTGGAGCAGTCAGTAATAAATGTGAAGTAGTCAATAATAAATGTGATACAGTAAGTAATAAATGTGGAGCAGTCAGTAATAAATGTGATACCGTCAGTAATAAATGTGGAGCAGTCAGTAATAAATGTAATACAGTCAGTAATAAATGTGGAGCAGTCAGTAATAAATGTGGAGCAGTCAGTAATAAATGTAATACAGTCAGTAATAAATGTGGAGCAGTCAGTAATAAATGTGGAGCAGTCAGTAATAAATGTGGAGCAGTCAGTAATAAATGTGATACAGTCAGTAATAAATGTGGAGCAGTCAGTAATAAATGTGATACAGTCAGTAATAAATGTGTAGCACTCAGTAATAAATGTGATGTAGTCAGTAATAAATTAGGAGCAGTCAGTAATAAATGTGAAACAGTTAGTAATAAATGTGGAGCAGTCAGTAATAAATGTGTAGCAGTCAGTAATAAATGTGATACAGTCAGTAATAAATGTGGAGCAGTCAGTAATAAATGTGATGCAGTCAGTAATAAATGTGGTGCAGTCAGTGATAAATGTGATGCAGTCAGTAATAAATGTGGAGCAGTCAGTAATAAATGTGATACAGTCAGTGATAAATGTGGAGCAGTCAGTAATAAATGTGATACAGCCAGTAATAAATGTGGAGCAGTCAGTAATAAATGTGATACAGTCAGTAATAAATGTGGAGCAGTCAGTAATAAATGTGGAGCAGTCAGTAATAAATGTGATACAGTCAGTAATAAATGTGGAGCAGTCAGTAATAAATGTGATGCAGTCAGTAATAAATGTGGAGCAGTCAGTAATAAATGTGATATAGTCTGTAATAAATGTGGAGCAGTCAGTAATAAATGTGATGCAGTTAGCAATAAATGTGGAGCAGTCAGTAGTAAATGTGGTGCAGTCAGTAATAAATGTGAAGTAGTCAATAATAAATGTGATGCAGTCAGTAATAAATGTGGAGCAGTCAGTAATAAATGTGAAGTAGTCAATAATAAATGTGATACAGTCAGTAATAAATGTGATACAGTCAGTAATAAATGTGATGCAGTCAGTAATAAATGTGATGCAGTCAGTAATAAATGTGGAGCAGTCAGTAATAAATGTTATGCAGTCAGTAATAAATGTGATACAGTCAGTAATAAATGTGATGCAGTAAGTAATAAATGTGATGCAGTCAGTAATAAATGTGAAGCAGTCAGTAAAAAAAGTGGAGCAGTAAGTAATAAATGTGGAGCAGTCAGTAATAAATGTGATACAGTCAGTAATACATGTGGAGCAGTCAGTAATAAATGTGATGTAGTCAGTTATAAATGTGTAGCAGTCAGTAATAAATGTAATGTAGTCAGTAATAAATGTGGAGCAGTCAGTAATAAATGTGATACAGCCAGTAATAAATGTGGAGCAGTCAGTAATAAATGTGGAGCAGTCAGTAATAAATGTGAAACAGTTAGTAATACATGTGGAGCAGTCAGTAATAAATGTGAAGCAGTCAGTAATAAATGTGATACAGTCAGTAATAAATGTAATGCAGTCAGTAATAAATGTGGAGCAGTCAGTAATAAATGTGATACAGCCAGTAATAAATGTGGAGCAGTCAGTAATAAATGTGGAGCAGTCAGTAATAAATGTGAAACAGTTAGTAATAAATGTGGAGCAGTCAGTAATAAATGTGAAGCAGTCAGTAATAAATGTGATACAGTCAGAAATAAATGTGGAGCAGCCAGTAATAAATGTGATACAGTCAGTAATAAATGTGGAGCAGTCAGTAATAAATGAGAAGCAGTCAGTAATAAATGTGATACAGTCAGTAATAAATGTGGAGCAGTCAGTAATAAATGTGATACAGTCAGTAATAAATGTGGTGCAGTCAGTAATAAATGAGAAGCAGTCAGTAATAAATGTGATACAGTCAGTAATAAATGTGGAGCAGTCAGTAATAAATGTGATACAGTCAGTAATAAATGTGGTGCAGTCAGTAATAACTGGGGAGCAGTCAGTAATAAATGTGATGCAGTCAGTAATAAATGTGTAGCAGTCAGTAATAAATGTGTAGCAGTCAGTAATAAATGTGATGCAGTCAGTAATAAATGTGGAGCAGTCAGTAATAAATGTGGAGCAGTCAGTAATAAATGTGATGCAGTCAGTAATAAATGTGGAGCAGTCAGTAATAAATGTGATACAGCCAGTAATAAATGTGGAGCAGTCAGTAATAAATGTGATGCAGTCAGTAATAAATGTGGAGCAGTCAGTAATAAATGTGGAGCAGTCAGTAATAAATGTGATACAGTCAGTAATAAATATGGAGCAGTCAGTAATAAATGTGATACAGTCAGTAATAAATGTGGAGCAGTCAGTAATAAATGTGATGCAGTCAGTAATAAATGTGAAGTAGTCAATAATAAATGTGATGCAGTCAGTAATAAATGTGGAGCAGTCAGTAATAAATGTGGAGCAGTCAGTAATAAATGTGATGCAGTTAGTAATAAATGTGGAGCAGTCAGTAATAAATGTGATGCAGTTAGTAATAAATGTGGAGCAGTCAGTAATAAATGTGGAGCAGTCAGTAATAAATGTGGAGCAGTAAGTAATAAATGTGATACAGTCAGTAATAAATGTGATACAGCCAGTAATAAATGTGCTGCAGTTAGTAATAAATGTGGAGCAGTCAGTAATAAATGTGATGCAGTCAGTAATAAATGTGGAGCAGTCAGTAATAAATGTGAAGTAGTCAATAATAAATGTGATACAGTAAGTAATAAATGTGGAGCAGTCAGTAATAAATGTGATACCGTCAGTAATAAATGTGGAGCAGTCAGTAATAAATGTAATACAGTCAGTAATAAATGTGGAGCAGTCAGTAATAAATGTGGAGCAGTCAGTAATAAATGTAATACAGTCAGTAATAAATGTGGAGCAGTCAGTAATAAATGTGGAGCAGTCAGTAATAAATGTGGAGCAGTCAGTAATAAATGTGATACAGTCAGTAATAAATGTGGAGCAGTCAGTAATAAATGTGATACAGTCAGTAATAAATGTGTAGCACTCAGTAATAAATGTGATGTAGTCAGTAATAAATTAGGAGCAGTCAGTAATAAATGTGAAACAGTTAGTAATAAATGTGGAGCAGTCAGTAATAAATGTGTAGCAGTCAGTAATAAATGTGATACAGTCAGTAATAAATGTGGAGCAGTCAGTAATAAATGTGATGCAGTCAGTAATAAATGTGGAGCAGTCAGTAATAAATGTGATACAGCCAGTAATAAATGTGGAGCAGTCAGTAATAAATGTGATACAGTCAGTAATAAATGTGGAGCAGTCAGTAATAAATGTGGAGCAGTCAGTAATAAATGTGATACAGTCAGTAATAAATGTGGAGCAGTCAGTAATAAATGTGATACAGTCAGTAATAAATGTGGAGCAGTCAGTAATAAATGTGATACAGTCAGTAATAAATGTGGAGCAGTCAGTAATAAATGTGGAGCAGTCAGTAATAAATGTGATACAGTCAGTAATAAATGTGGAGCAGTCAGTAATAAATGTGATGCAGTCAGTAATAAATGTGAAGCAGTCAGTAATAAATGTGGAGCAGTCAGTAATAAATGTGAAGCAGTCAGTAATAAATGTGATGTAGTCAGTAATAAATGTGATGTAGTCAGTAATAAATGTGATGCAGTTAGTAATAAATGTGATACAGTCAGTAATAAATGTGGAGCAGTCAGTAATAAATGTGATGCAGCCAGTAATAAATGTGGAGCAGTCAGTAATAAATGTGGAGCAGTCAGTAATAAATGTGATACAGTCAGTAATAAATGTGGAGCAGTCAGAAAAAATTTGGAGCAGTCAGTAATAAATGTGATACAGTCAGTAATAAATGTGGAGCAGTCAGTAATAAATGTGATACAGTCAGTAATAAATGTGATACAGTCAGTAATAAATGTGAAGCAGTCAGAAAAAATTTGGAGCAGTCAGTAATAAATGTGATACAGTCAGTAATAAATGTGGAGCAGTCAGTAATAAATGTGATACAGTCAGTAATAAATGTGGAGCAGTCAGTAATAAATGTGGAGCAGTCAGTAATAAATGTGATACAGTCAGTAATAAATGTGGAGCAGTCAGTAATAAATGTGATGTAGTTAGTAATAAATGTGTAGCAGTCAGTAATAAATGTGATACAGCCAGTAATAAATGTGGAGCAGTCAGTAATAAATGTGATACAGTCAGTAATAAATGTGTAGCAGTCAGTAATAAATGTGATGCAGTCAGTAATAAATGTGGAGCAGTCGGTAATAAATGTGATACAGTCAGTAATAAATGTGGAGCAGTCAGTAATAAATGTGATACAGTCAGTAATAAATGTGTAGCAGTCAGTAATAAATGTGATGCAGTCAGTAATAAATGTGGAGCAGTCAGTAATAAATGTGATACAGCCAGTAATAAATGTGGAGCAGTCAGTAATAAATGTGATACAGTCAGTAATAAATGTGTAGCAGTCAGTAATAAATGTGATGCAGTCAGTAATAAATGTGGAGCAGTCAGTAATAAATGTGATGCAGTCAGTAATAAATGTGGAGCAGTCAGTAATAAATGTGATACAGTCAGTAATAAATGTGGAGCAGTCAGTAATAAATGTGATGTAGTTAGTAATAAATGTGTAGCAGTCACTAATAAATGTGATACAGCCAGTAATAAATGTGGAGCAGTCGGTAATAAATGTGATACAGTCAGTAATAAATGTGGAGCAGTCAGTAATAAATGTGAAGCAGTCAGTAATAAATGTGATACAGTCAGTAATAAATGTGATACAGTCAGTAATAAATGTGGAGCAGTCAGTAATAAATGTGAAGCAGTCAGTAATAAATGTGATACAGTCTGTAATAAATGTGATACAGTCAGTAATAAATGTGGAGCAGTCAGTAATAAATGTGTAGCAGTCAGTAATAAATGTGGAGCAGTCAGTAATAAATGTGGAGCAGTCAATAATAAATGTGGAGCAGTCAGTAATAAATGTGATACAGTCAGTAATAAATATGGAGCAGTCAGTAATAAATGTGATGCAGTTAGTAATAAATGTGGAGCAGTCATTGATAAATGTGATGCAGTAAGTAATAAATGTGGAGCAGTGAGTAATAAATGTGAAGCAGTCAGTAAAAAAAGTGGAGCAGTATGTAATAAATGTGGAGCAGTCAATAATAAATGTGATGCAGTCAGTAATAAATGTGGAGCAGTCAGTAATAAATGTGATGCAGTAAGTAATAAATGTGGAGCAGTCAGTAATAAATGTGGAGCAGTCATTAATAAATGTGATGCAGTCAGTAATAAATGTGGAGCAGTCAGTAATAAATGTGATACAGTCAGTAATAAATGTGGAGCAGTCAGTAATAAATGTGATGCAGTTAGTAATAAATGTGGAGCAGTCATTAATAAATGTGATGCAGTCAGTAATAAATGTGGAGCAGTCAGTAATAAATGTGGAGCAGTCAGTAATAAATGTGATACAGTCAGTAATAAATGTGGAGCAGTCAGTAATAAATGTGATACAGTCAGTAATAAATGTGGAGCAGTCAGTAATAAATGTGATACAGTCAGTAATAAATGTGGAGCAGTCAGTAATAAATGTGATACAGTCAGTAATAAATGTGGAGCAGTCAGTAATAAATGTGATACAGTCAGTAATAAATGTGATACAGTCAGTAATAAATATGGAGCAGTCAGTAATAAATGTGAAGTAGTTAGTAATAAATGTGAAGTAGTCAGTAATAAATGTGAAGCAGTCAGTAAAAAAAGTGGAGCAGTATGTAATAAATGTGGAGCAGTCAGTAATAAATGTGAAGTAGTCAATAATAAATGTGATGCAGTCAGTAATAAATGTGAAGCAGTCAGTAAAAAAAGTGGAGCAGTATGTAATAAATGTGGAGCAGTCAGTAATAAATGTGATACAGTCAGTGATAAATGTGATGCAGTCAGTAATAAATGTGATGCAGTAAGTAATAAATGTGGAGCAGTCAGTAATAAATGTGATGCAGTCAGTAATAAATGTGATACAGTCAGTAATAAATGTGGAGCAGTCAGTAATAAATGTGGAGCAGTCAGTAATAAATGTGATACAGTCAGTAATAAATGTGGAGCAGTCAGTAATAAATGTGGAGCAGTCAGTAATAAATGTGGAGCAGTCAGTAATAAATGTGATACAGTCAGTAATAAATGTGGAGCAGTCAGTAATAAATGTGATACAGTCAGTAATAAATGTGGAGCAGTCAGTAATAAATGTGATACAGTCAGTAATAAATGTGGAGCAGTCAGTAATAAATGTGGAGCAGTCAGTAATAAATGTGGAGCAGTCAGTAATAAATGTGATACAGTCAGTAATAAATGTGGAGCAGTCAGTAATAAATGTGGAGCAGTCAGTAATAAATGTGATACAGTCAGTAATAAATGTGGAGCAGTCAGTAATAAATGTGATACAGTCAGTAATAAATGTGATGCAGTCAGTAATAAATGTGATGCAGTTAGTAATAAATGTGGAGCAGTCAGTAATAAATGTGGAGCAGTCAGTAATAAATGTGATGCAGTCAGTAATAAATGTGGAGCAGTCAGTAATAAATGTAATACAGCTAGTAATAAATGTGGAGCAGTCAGTAATAAATGTGATACAGTCAGTAATAAATGTGGAGCAGTCAGTAATAAATGTGATGCAGTCAGTAATAAATGTGATGCAGTAAGTAATAAATGTGAAGCAGTCAGTAAAAAAAGTGGAGCAGTAAGTAATAAATGTGGAGCAGTCAGTAATAAATGTGAAGTAGTCAATAATAAATGTGATGCAGTCAGTAATAAATGTGGAGCAGTCAGTAATAAATGTGGAGCAGTCAGTAATAAATGTGATGCAGTAAGTAATAAATGTGAAGTAGTAAGTAATAAATGTGGAGCAGTCAGTAAAAAAAGTGGAGCAGTAAGTAATAAATGTGGAGCAGTCAGTAATAAATGTGGAGCAGCCAGTAATAAATGTGATACAGTACGTAATAAATGTGGAGCAGTCAGTAATAAATTTGATACAGTCAGTAATACATGTGGAGCAGTCAGTAATAAATGTGAAGCAGTCAGTAAAAAAAGTGGAGCAGTAAGTAAAAAATGTGGAGCAGTCAGTAATAAACGTGGAGCAGTCAGTAATAAATGTGATACAGTCAGTAATAAATGTGGAGCAGTCAGTAATAAATGTGATACAGTCAGTAATAAATGTGGAGCAGTCAGTAATAAATGTGGAGCAGTCAGTAATAAAAGTGGAGCAGTCAGTAATAAATGTGATACAGTCAGTAATAAATGTGGAGCAGTCAGTAATAAATGTGATGCAGTTAGTAATAAATGTGAAGTAGTCAATAATAAATGTGATGCAGTCAGTAATAAATGTGGAGCAGTCAGTAATAAATGTGAAGTAGTCAATAATAAATGTGATACAGTAAGTAATAAATGTGATGCAGTCAGTAATAAATGTGGAGCAGTCAGTAATAAATGTGATACAGTCAGTAATAAATGTGGAGCAGTCAGTAATAAATGTGATACAGTCAGTAATAAATGTGTAGCACTCAGTAATAAATGTGATGTAGTCAGTAATAAATTAGGAGCAGTCAGTAATAAATGTGATGCAGTCAGTAATAAATGTGATACAGTCAGTAATAAATGTGATACAGTCAGTGATAAATGTGGAGCAGTCAGTAATAAATGTGATACAGCCAGTAATAAATGTGATACAGTCAGTAATAAATGTGATACAGTCAGTGATAAATGTGGAGCAGTCAGTAATAAATGTGATGCAGTCAGTAATAAATGTGATACAGTCAGTAAAAATGTGATACAGTCAGTAATAAATGTGATACAGTCAGTAATAAATGTGAAGTAGTCAATAATAAATGTGATACAGTCAGTAATAAATGTGATACAGTCAGTAATAAATGTGGTGCAGTCAGTAATAAATGTGGTGCAGTCAGTAATAAATGTGGAGCAGTTAGTAATAAATGTGAAGTAGTCAGTAATAAATGTGATACAGTCAGTAATAAATGTGATACAGTCAGTAATAAATGTGGTGCAGTCAGTAATAAATGTGATATAGTCAGTAGTAAATGTGGAGCAGTCAGTAATAAATGTGGAGCAATCAGTAATAAATGTGATACAGTCAGTAATAAATTAGGAGCAGTCAGTAATAAATGTGATACAGCCAGTAATAAATGTGTAGCAGTCAGTAATAAATGTGATACAGCCAGTAATAAATGTGGAGCAGTCAGTAATAAATGTGATACAGCCAGTAATAAATGTGGAGCAGTCAGTAATAAATGTGGAGCAGTCAGTAATAAATGTGATACAGTCAGTAATAAATGTGGAGCAGTCAGTAAAAAATGTGGAGCAGTCAGTAATAAATGAGAAGCAGTCAGTAACAAATGTGATACAGTCAGTAATAAATGTGGAGCAGTCAGAAAAAATTTGGAGCAGTCAGTAATAAATGTGATACAGTCAGTAATAAATGTGATGTAGTCAGTAATAAATGTGTAGCAGTCAGTAATAAATGTGATGCAGTGAGTAATAAATGTGTAGCAGTCACTAATAAATGTGATACAGTCAGTAATAAATAAAGAGCAGTCAGTAATAAATGTGGAGCAGTCAGTAATAAAAGTGATATAGTCATTAATAAATGTGATGCAGTCAGTAATAAATGTGAAGCACTCAGTAATAAATGTGGAGCAGTCAGTAATAAATGTGATACAGTCAGTTATAAATGTGGAGCAGTCAGTAAAAAAATGTGGAGCAGTCAGTAATAAATGTAGAGCAGTCAGTAATAAATGTGATACAGCCAGTAATAAATGTGGAGCAGTCAGTAATAAATTTGGAGCAGTCAGTAATAAATGTGATGCAGTCAGTAATAAATGTGGAGCAGTCAGTAATAAATGTGATACAGTCAGTAATAAATGTGAAACAGTCAGTAATAAATGTGATACAGCCATTAATAAATGTGCAGCAGTCAGAAATAAATGTGATACAGTCAGTAATAAATGTGGAGCAGTCAGTAATAAATGTGATACAGTCAGTAATAAATGTGATGCAGTCAGTAATAAATGTGGAGCAGTCAGTAATAAATGTGGAGCAATCAGTGATAAATGTGATACAGTCAGTAATAAATTAGGAGCAGTCAGTAATAAATGTGATGCAGTCAGTAATAAATGTGTAGCAGTCAGTAATAAATGTGGAGCAGTCAGTAATAAATGTGATACAGTCAGTAATAAATATGGAGCAGTCAGTAATAAATGTGATACAGCCAGTAATAACTGTGGAGCAGTCAGTAATAAATGTGATACAGCCAGTAATAAATGTGGAGCAGTCAGTAATAAATGTGATACAGTCAGTAATAAATGTGGAGCAGTCAGTAAAAATGTGGAGCAGTTAGTAATAAAAGTGATATAGTCATTAATAAATGTGGAGCAGTCAGTAATAAATGTGAAGCAGTCAGTAATAAATGTGGAGCAGTCAGTAATAAATGTGAAGCAGTCAGTAATAAATGTGATACAGTCAGTAATAAATGTGATACAGTCAGTAATAAATGTGGAGCAGTCAGTAATAAATGTGATACAGTCAGTAATAAATGTGTAGCACTCAGTAATAAATGTGATGTAGTCAGTAATAAATGTGATGCAGTCAGTAATAAATGTGATACAGTCAGTAATAAATGTGGAGCAGTCAGTAATAAATGTGGAGCAGTCAGTAATAAATGTGGAGCAGTCAGTAATAAATGTGATACAGTCAGTAATAAATGTGGAGCAGTCAGTAATAAATGTGAAGCAGTCAGTAATAAATGTGAAGTAGTCAATAATAAATGTGATACAGTCAGTAATAAATGTGATGCAGTCAGTAATAAATGTGGAGCAGTCAGTAATAAATGTTATGCAGTCAGTAATAAATGTGATACAGTCAGTAATAAATGTGATGCAGTAAGTAATAAATGTGAAGTAGTCAGTAATAAATGTGAAGCAGTCAGTAATAAAAGTGATACAGTCAGTAATACATGTGGAGCAGTCAGTAATAAATGTGATACAGTCAGTAATACATGTGGAGCAGTCAGTAATAAATGTGATACAGTCAGTAATAAATGTGGAGCAGTCAGTAATAAATGTGATGCAGTCAGTAATAAATGTGGAGCAGTCAGTAATAAATGTGATGCAGTCAGTAATAAATGTGGAGCAGTCAGTAATAAATGTGATACAGCCAGTAATAAATGTGATACAGTCAGTAATAAATGTGGAGCAGTCAGTAAAAATGTGGAGCAGTTAGTAATAGAAGTGATATAGTCAGTAATAAATGTGGAGCAGTCAGTAATAAATGTGGAGCAGTCTGTAATAAATGTGATACAGTCAGTAATAAATGTGGAGCAGTCAGTAATAAATGTGGAGCAGTCAGTAATAAATTTGGAGCAGTCAGTAATAAATGTGATGCAGTCAGTAATAAATGTGGAGCAGTCAGTAATAAATGTGATACAGCCAGTAATAAATGTGGAGCAGTCAGTAATAAATGTGGAGCAGTCAGTAATAAATGTGATACAGCCATTAATAAATGTGGAGCAGTCAGTAATAAATGTGATACAGCCATTAATAAATGTGGAGCAGTCAGTAATAAATGTGAAGCAGTCAGTAATAAATGTGATGCAGTTAGTAATAAATGTGAAGCAGTCAGTAAAAAAAGTGGAGCAGTAAGTAATAAATGTGGAGCAGTCAGTAATAAATGTGATACAGTCAGTAATAAATGTGATACAGTCAGTAATAAATGTGGAGCAGTCAGTAATAAATGTGATACAGTCAGTAATAAATGTGGTGCAGTCAGTAATAAATGTGGTGCAGTCAGTAATAAATGTGATACAGTCAGTAATAAATGTGGAGCAGTCAGTAATAAATGTGTAGCAGTCAGTAATAAATGTGGAGCAGTCAGTAATAAATGTGGAGCAGTCAATAATAAATGTGGAGCAGTCAGTAATAAATGTGATACAGTCAGTAATAAATATGGAGCAGTCAGTAATAAATGTGAAGTAGTCAATAATAAATGTGATGCAGTCAGTAATAAATGTGGAGCAGTCAGTAATAAATGTGATGCAGTAAGTAATAAATGTGGAGCAGTCAGTAATAAATGTGGAGCAGTCAGTAATAAATGTGATGCAGTCAGTAATAAATGTGGAGCAGTCAGTAATAAATGTGATACAGTCAGTAATAAATGTGGAGCCGTCAGTAAAAAATGTGATGCAGTTAGTAATAAATGTGGAGCAGTCATTAATAAATGTGATGCAGTCAGTAATAAATGTGGAGCAGTCAGTAATAAATGTGATGCAGTTAGTAATAAATGTGGAGCAGTCATTAATAAATGTGATGCAGTCAGTAATAAATGTGGAGCAGTCAGTAATAAATGTGGAGTAGTCAGTAATAAATGTGGAGCAGTCAGTAATAAATGTGATACAGTCAGTAATAAATGTGGAGCAGTCAGTAATAAATGTGATACAGTCAGTAATAAATGTGGAGCAGTCAGTAATAAATGTGATACAGTCAGTAATAAATGTGGAGCAGTCAGTAATAAATGTGATGCAGTCAGTAATAAATGTGGAGCAGTCAGTAATAAATGTAATACAGCTAGTAATAAATGTGGAGCAGTCAGTAATAAATGTGGAGCAGTCAGTAATAAATGTAATACAGCTAGTAATAAATGTGGAGCAGTCAGTAATAAATGTGATACAGTCAGTAATAAATGTGGAGCAGTCAGTAATAAATGTGATGCAGTAAGTAATAAATGTGAAGCAGTCAGTAAAAAAAGTGGAGCAGTAAGTAATAAATGTGGAGCAGTCAGTAATAAATGTGAAGTAGTCAATAATAAATGTGATGCAGTCAGTAATAAATGTGGAGCAGTCAGTAATAAATGTGGAGCAGTCAGTAATAAATGTGATGCATTAAGTAATAAATGTGGAGCAGTCAGTAAAAAAAGTGGAGCAGTAAGTAATAAATGTGGAGCAGTCAGTAATAAATGTGGAGCAGCCAGTAATAAATGTGATACAGTCCGTAATAAAGGTGGAGCAGTCAGTAATAAATGTGATACAGTCAGTAATACATGTGGAGCAGTCAGTAATAAATGTGAAGCAGTCAGTAAAAAAAGTGGAGCAGTAAGTAAAAAATGTGGAGCAGTCAGTAATAAACGTGGAGCAGTCAGTAATAAATGTGATACAGTCAGTAATAAATGTGGAGCAGTCAGTAATAAATGTGATACAGTCAGTAATAAATGTGGAGCAGTCAGTAATAAATGTGGAGCAGTCAGTAATAAATGTGATACAGTCAATAATAAATGTGGAGCAGTCAGTAATAAATGTGATGCAGTTAGTAATAAATGTGGAGCAGTCAGTAATAAATGTGAAGTAGTCAATAATAAATGTGATGCAGTCAGTAATAAATGTGGAGCAGTCAGTAATAAATGTGAAGTAGTCAATAATAAATGTGATACAGTCAGTAATAAATGTGGTGCAGTCAGTAATAAATGTGATGCAGTCAGTAATAAATGTGATACAGTCAGTAATAAATGTGGAGCAGTCAGTAATAAATGTGAAGTAGTCAATAATAAATGTGATACAGTCAGTAATAAATGTGATGCAGTCAGTAATAAATGTGGAGCAGTCAGTAATAAATGTGATGCAGTCAGTAATAAATGTGGAGCAGTCAGTAATAAATGTGATACAGCCAGTAATAAATGTGGAGCAGTCAGTAATAAATGTGGAGCAGTCAGTAATAAATGTGATACAGCCATTAATAAATGTGGAGCAGTCAGTAATAAATGTGATACAGCCATTAATAAATGTGGAGCAGTCAGTAATAAATGTGAAGCAGTCAGTAATAAATGTGATGCAGTTAGTAATAAATGTGAAGCAGTCAGTAAAAAAAGTGGAGCAGTAAGTAATAAATGTGGAGCAGTCAGTAATAAATGTGATACAGTCAGTAATAAATGTGATACAGTCAGTAATAAATGTGGAGCAGTCAGTAATAAATGTGATACAGTCAGTAATAAATGTGGTGCAGTCAGTAATAAATGTGGTGCAGTCAGTAATAAATGTGATACAGTCAGTAATAAATGTGGAGCAGTCAGTAATAAATGTGTAGCAGTCAGTAATAAATGTGGAGCAGTCAGTAATAAATGTGGAGCAGTCAATAATAAATGTGGAGCAGTCAGTAATAAATGTGATACAGTCAGTAATAAATATGGAGCAGTCAGTAATAAATGTGAAGTAGTCAATAATAAATGTGATGCAGTCAGTAATAAATGTGGAGCAGTCAGTAATAAATGTGATGCAGTAAGTAATAAATGTGGAGCAGTCAGTAATAAATGTGGAGCAGTCAGTAATAAATGTGATGCAGTCAGTAATAAATGTGGAGCAGTCAGTAATAAATGTGATACAGTCAGTAATAAATGTGGAGCCGTCAGTAAAAAATGTGATGCAGTTAGTAATAAATGTGGAGCAGTCATTAATAAATGTGATGCAGTCAGTAATAAATGTGGAGCAGTCAGTAATAAATGTGATGCAGTTAGTAATAAATGTGGAGCAGTCATTAATAAATGTGATGCAGTCAGTAATAAATGTGGAGCAGTCAGTAATAAATGTGGAGCAGTCAGTAATAAATGTGGAGCAGTCAGTAATAAATGTGATACAGTCAGTAATAAATGTGGAGCAGTCAGTAATAAATGTGATACAGTCAGTAATAAATGTGGAGCAGTCAGTAATAAATGTGATACAGTCAGTAATAAATGTGGAGCAGTCAGTAATAAATGTGATGCAGTCAGTAATAAATGTGGAGCAGTCAGTAATAAATGTAATACAGCTAGTAATAAATGTGGAGCAGTCAGTAATAAATGTGGAGCAGTCAGTAATAAATGTAATACAGCTAGTAATAAATGTGGAGCAGTCAGTAATAAATGTGATACAGTCAGTAATAAATGTGGAGCAGTCAGTAATAAATGTGATGCAGTAAGTAATAAATGTGAAGCAGTCAGTAAAAAAAGTGGAGCAGTAAGTAATAAATGTGGAGCAGTCAGTAATAAATGTGAAGTAGTCAATAATAAATGTGATGCAGTCAGTAATAAATGTGGAGCAGTCAGTAATAAATGTGGAGCAGTCAGTAATAAATGTGATGCATTAAGTAATAAATGTGGAGCAGTCAGTAAAAAAAGTGGAGCAGTAAGTAATAAATGTGGAGCAGTCAGTAATAAATGTGGAGCAGCCAGTAATAAATGTGATACAGTCCGTAATAAAGGTGGAGCAGTCAGTAATAAATGTGATACAGTCAGTAATACATGTGGAGCAGTCAGTAATAAATGTGAAGCAGTCAGTAAAAAAAGTGGAGCAGTAAGTAAAAAATGTGGAGCAGTCAGTAATAAACGTGGAGCAGTCAGTAATAAATGTGATACAGTCAGTAATAAATGTGGAGCAGTCAGTAATAAATGTGATACAGTCAGTAATAAATGTGGAGCAGTCAGTAATAAATGTGGAGCAGTCAGTAATAAATGTGATACAGTCAATAATAAATGTGGAGCAGTCAGTAATAAATGTGATGCAGTTAGTAATAAATGTGGAGCAGTCAGTAATAAATGTGAAGTAGTCAATAATAAATGTGATGCAGTCAGTAATAAATGTGGAGCAGTCAGTAATAAATGTGAAGTAGTCAATAATAAATGTGATACAGTCAGTAATAAATGTGGTGCAGTCAGTAATAAATGTGATGCAGTCAGTAATAAATGTGATACAGTCAGTAATAAATGTGGAGCAGTCAGTAATAAATGTGAAGTAGTCAATAATAAATGTGATACAGTCAGTAATAAATGTGATGCAGTCAGTAATAAATGTGGAGCAGTCAGTAATAAATGTGGAGCAGTCAGTAATAAATGTGGAGCAGTCAGTAATAAATGTGATACAGTCAATAATAAATGTGGAGCAGTCAGTAATAAATGTGATGCAGTTAGTAATAAATGTGGAGCAGTCAGTAATAAATGTGAAGTAGTCAATAATAAATGTGATGCAGTCAGTAATAAATGTGGAGCAGTCAGTAATAAATGTGATGCAGTCAGTAATAAATGTGATGCAGTAAGTAATAAATGTGGAGCAGTCAGTAATAAATGTGATACAGTCAGTAATAAATGTGGAGCAGTCAGTAATAAATGTGATACAGTCAGTAATAAATGTGGAGCAGTCAGTAATAAATGTGATACAGTCAGTAATAAATGTGGAGCAGTCAGTAATAAATGTGATACAGTCAGTAATAAATGTGTAGCACTCAGTAATAAATGTGATGTAGTCAGTAATAAATTAGGAGCAGTCAGTAATAAATGTGATGCAGTCAGTAATAAATGTGATACAGTCAGTAATAAATGTGATACAGTCAGTGATAAATGTGGAGCAGTCAGTAATAAATGTGATACAGCCAGTAATAAATGTGATACAGTCAGTAATAAATGTGATACAGTCAGTGATAAATGTGGAGCAGTCAGTAATAAATGTGATGCAGTCAGTAATAAATGTGATACAGTCAGTAAAAATGTGGAGCAGTCAGTAATAAATGTGGAGCAGTCAGTAATAAATGTGGAGCAGTCAGTAATAAATGTGATACAATCAGTAATAAATGTGGAGCAGTCAGTAATAAATGTGGAGCAGTCAGTAATAAATGTGATACAGTCAGTAATAAATGTGGAGCAGTCAGTAATAAATGTGATACAGTCAGTAATAAATGTGATACAGTCAGTAATAAATGTGTTACAGTCAGTAATAAATGTGGAGCAGTCAGTAATAAATGTGATACAGTCAGTAATAAATTTGGAGCAGTCAGTAATAAATGTAATGTAGTCAGTTATAAATGTGTAGCAGTCAGTAATAAATGTGATACAGTCAGTAATAAATGTAGAGCAGTCAGTAATAAATGTGATGCAGCTAGTAATAAATGTGGAGCAGTCAGTAATAAATGTGGAGCAGTCAGTAATAAATGTGATGCAGTCAGTAATAAATGTGGAGCAGTCAGTAATAAATGTGATACAGCCAGTAATAAATGTGGAGCAGTCAGTAATAAATGTGGAGCAGTCAGTAATAAATGTGATACAGTCAGTAATAAATGTGGAGCAGTCAGTAAAAAATGTGGAGCAGTCAGTAATAAATGAGAAGCAGTCAGTAATAAATGTGATACAGTCAGTAATATATGTGGAGCAGTCAGAAAAAATTTGGAGCAGTCAGTAATAAATGTGATACAGTCAGTAATAAATGTGGAGCAGTCAGTAATAAATGTGATGCAGTCAGTAATAAATGTGGAGCAGTCAGTAATAAATGTGAAGTAGTCAATAATAAATGTGATACAGTCAGTAATAAATGTGATGCAGTCAGTAATAAATGTGGAGCAGTCAGTAATAAATGTGGAGCAGTCAGTAATAAATGTGGAGCAGTCAGTAATAAATGTGATACAGTCAATAATAAATGTGGAGCAGTCAGTAATAAATGTGATGCAGTTAGTAATAAATGTGGAGCAGTCAGTAATAAATGTGAAGTAGTCAATAATAAATGTGATGCAGTCAGTAATAAATGTGGAGCAGTCAGTAATAAATGTGATGCAGTCAGTAATAAATGTGATGCAGTAAGTAATAAATGTGGAGCAGTCAGTAATAAATGTGATACAGTCAGTAATAAATGTGGTGCAGTCAGTAATAAATGTGATACAGTCAGTAATAAATGTGGAGCAGTCAGTAATAAATGTGATACAGTCAGTAATAAATGTGGAGCAGTCAGTAATAAATGTGATACAGTCAGTAATAAATGTGGAGCAGTCAGTAATAAATTTGGAGCAGTCAGTAATAAATGTGATGCAGTCAGTAATAAATGTGGAGCAGTCAGTAATAAATGTGATACAGCCAGTAATAAATGTGGAGCAGTCAGTAATAAATGTGGAGCAGTCAGTAATAAATGTGATACAGCCATTAATAAATGTGGAGCAGTCAGTAATAAATGTGATACAGCCATTAATAAATGTGGAGCAGTCAGTAATAAATGTGAAGCAGTCAGTAATAAATGTGATGCAGTTAGTAATAAATGTGAAGCAGTCAGTAAAAAAAGTGGAGCAGTAAGTAATAAATGTGGAGCAGTCAGTAATAAATGTGATACAGTCAGTAATAAATGTGATACAGTCAGTAATAAATGTGGAGCAGTCAGTAATAAATGTGATACAGTCAGTAATAAATGTGGTGCAGTCAGTAATAAATGTGGTGCAGTCAGTAATAAATGTGATACAGTCAGTAATAAATGTGGAGCAGTCAGTAATAAATGTGTAGCAGTCAGTAATAAATGTGGAGCAGTCAGTAATAAATGTGGAGCAGTCAATAATAAATGTGGAGCAGTCAGTAATAAATGTGATACAGTCAGTAATAAATATGGAGCAGTCAGTAATAAATGTGAAGTAGTCAATAATAAATGTGATGCAGTCAGTAATAAATGTGGAGCAGTCAGTAATAAATGTGATGCAGTAAGTAATAAATGTGGAGCAGTCAGTAATAAATGTGGAGCAGTCAGTAATAAATGTGATGCAGTCAGTAATAAATGTGGAGCAGTCAGTAATAAATGTGATACAGTCAGTAATAAATGTGGAGCCGTCAGTAAAAAATGTGATGCAGTTAGTAATAAATGTGGAGCAGTCATTAATAAATGTGATGCAGTCAGTAATAAATGTGGAGCAGTCAGTAATAAATGTGATGCAGTTAGTAATAAATGTGGAGCAGTCATTAATAAATGTGATGCAGTCAGTAATAAATGTGGAGCAGTCAGTAATAAATGTGGAGCAGTCAGTAATAAATGTGGAGCAGTCAGTAATAAATGTGATACAGTCAGTAATAAATGTGGAGCAGTCAGTAATAAATGTGATACAGTCAGTAATAAATGTGGAGCAGTTAGTAATAAATGTGATACAGTCAGTAATAAATGTGGAGCAGTCAGTAATAAATGTGATGCAGTCAGTAATAAATGTGGAGCAGTCAGTAATAAATGTAATACAGCTAGTAATAAATGTGGAGCAGTCAGTAATAAATGTGGAGCAGTCAGTAATAAATGTAATACAGCTAGTAATAAATGTGGAGCAGTCAGTAATAAATGTGATACAGTCAGTAATAAATGTGGAGCAGTCAGTAATAAATGTGATGCAGTAAGTAATAAATGTGAAGCAGTCAGTAAAAAAAGTGGAGCAGTAAGTAATAAATGTGGAGCAGTCAGTAATAAATGTGAAGTAGTCAATAATAAATGTGATGCAGTCAGTAATAAATGTGGAGCAGTCAGTAATAAATGTGGAGCAGTCAGTAATAAATGTGATGCATTAAGTAATAAATGTGGAGCAGTCAGTAAAAAAAGTGGAGCAGTAAGTAATAAATGTGGAGCAGTCAGTAATAAATGTGGAGCAGCCAGTAATAAATGTGATACAGTCCGTAATAAAGGTGGAGCAGTCAGTAATAAATGTGATACAGTCAGTAATACATGTGGAGCAGTCAGTAATAAATGTGAAGCAGTCAGTAAAAAAAGTGGAGCAGTAAGTAAAAAATGTGGAGCAGTCAGTAATAAACGTGGAGCAGTCAGTAATAAATGTGATACAGTCAGTAATAAATGTGGAGCAGTCAGTAATAAATGTGATACAGTCAGTAATAAATGTGGAGCAGTCAGTAATAAATGTGGAGCAGTCAGTAATAAATGTGATACAGTCAATAATAAATGTGGAGCAGTCAGTAATAAATGTGATGCAGTTAGTAATAAATGTGGAGCAGTCAGTAATAAATGTGAAGTAGTCAATAATAAATGTGATGCAGTCAGTAATAAATGTGGAGCAGTCAGTAATAAATGTGAAGTAGTCAATAATAAATGTGATACAGTCAGTAATAAATGTGGTGCAGTCAGTAATAAATGTGATGCAGTCAGTAATAAATGTGATACAGTCAGTAATAAATGTGGAGCAGTCAGTAATAAATGTGAAGTAGTCAATAATAAATGTGATACAGTCAGTAATAAATGTGATGCAGTCAGTAATAAATGTGGAGCAGTCAGTAATAAATGTGGAGCAGTCAGTAATAAATGTGGAGCAGTCAGTAATAAATGTGATACAGTCAATAATAAATGTGGAGCAGTCAGTAATAAATGTGATGCAGTTAGTAATAAATGTGGAGCAGTCAGTAATAAATGTGAAGTAGTCAATAATAAATGTGATGCAGTCAGTAATAAATGTGGAGCAGTCAGTAATAAATGTGATGCAGTCAGTAATAAATGTGATGCAGTAAGTAATAAATGTGGAGCAGTCAGTAATAAATGTGATACAGTCAGTAATAAATGTGGAGCAGTCAGTAATAAATGTGATACAGTCAGTAATAAATGTGGAGCAGTCAGTAATAAATGTGATACAGTCAGTAATAAATGTGGAGCAGTCAGTAATAAATGTGATACAGTCAGTAATAAATGTGTAGCACTCAGTAATAAATGTGATGTAGTCAGTAATAAATTAGGAGCAGTCAGTAATAAATGTGATGCAGTCAGTAATAAATGTGATACAGTCAGTAATAAATGTGATACAGTCAGTGATAAATGTGGAGCAGTCAGTAATAAATGTGATACAGCCAGTAATAAATGTGATACAGTCAGTAATAAATGTGATACAGTCAGTGATAAATGTGGAGCAGTCAGTAATAAATGTGATGCAGTCAGTAATAAATGTGATACAGTCAGTAAAAATGTGGAGCAGTCAGTAATAAATGTGGAGCAGTCAGTAATAAATGTGGAGCAGTCAGTAATAAATGTGATACAATCAGTAATAAATGTGGAGCAGTCAGTAATAAATGTGGAGCAGTCAGTAATAAATGTGATACAGTCAGTAATAAATGTGGAGCAGTCAGTAATAAATGTGATACAGTCAGTAATAAATGTGATACAGTCAGTAATAAATGTGTTACAGTCAGTAATAAATGTGGAGCAGTCAGTAATAAATGTGATACAGTCAGTAATAAATTTGGAGCAGTCAGTAATAAATGTAATGTAGTCAGTTATAAATGTGTAGCAGTCAGTAATAAATGTGATACAGTCAGTAATAAATGTAGAGCAGTCAGTAATAAATGTGATGCAGCTAGTAATAAATGTGGAGCAGTCAGTAATAAATGTGGAGCAGTCAGTAATAAATGTGATGCAGTCAGTAATAAATGTGGAGCAGTCAGTAATAAATGTGATACAGCCAGTAATAAATGTGGAGCAGTCAGTAATAAATGTGGAGCAGTCAGTAATAAATGTGATACAGTCAGTAATAAATGTGGAGCAGTCAGTAAAAAATGTGGAGCAGTCAGTAATAAATGAGAAGCAGTCAGTAATAAATGTGATACAGTCAGTAATATATGTGGAGCAGTCAGAAAAAATTTGGAGCAGTCAGTAATAAATGTGATACAGTCAGTAATAAATGTGGAGCAGTCAGTAATAAATGTGATGCAGTCAGTAATAAATGTGATACAGTCAGTAATAAATGTGGAGCAGTCAGTAATAAATGTGATACAGTCAGTAATAAATGTGATGTAGTCAGTAATAAATGTGTAGCAGTCCGTAATAAATGTGATGCAGTCAGTAATAAATGTGATGCAGTCAGTAATAAATGTGTAGCAGTCACTAATAAATGTGATACAGTCAGTAATAAATGTGGAGCAGTCAGTAATAAATGTGATGTAGTCAGTAATAAATGTGGAGCAGTCAGTAATAAATGTGATGCAGTCAGTAATAAATGTGGAGCAGTCAGTAATAAATGTGATGTAGTCAGTAATAAATGTGGAGCAGCCAGTAATAAATGTGGAGCAGTCAGTAATAAATGTGATACAGTCAGTAATAAATGTGGAGCAGTCAGTAATAAATGTGGAGCAGTCAGTAAAAATGTGGAGCAGTCAGTAATAAATGTGATACAGTCAGTTATAAATGTGGAGCAGTCAGTAATAAATGTGAAGCAGTCAGTAATAAATGTGGAGCAGTCTGTAATAAATGTGAAGCAGTCAGTAATAAATGTGGAGCAGTCAGTAATAAATGTGATGCAGTCAGTAATAAATGTGGAGCAGTCAGTAATAAATGTGATACAGTCAGTAATAAATGTGGAGCAGTCAGTAATAAATGTGGAGCAGTCAGTAATAAATGTGATACAGCCAGTAATAAATGTGGAGCAGTCAGTAATAAATGTGATGCAGTCAGTAATAAATGTGATACAGTCAGTAATAAATGTGATACAGTCAGTAATAAATGTGATGCAGTCAGTAATAAATGTGTAGCAGTCAGTAATAAATGTGATGCAGTCAGTAATAAATGTGGAGCAGTCAGTAATAAATGTGGAGCAGTCAGTAATAAATGTGATACAGTCAGTAATAAATGTGGAGCAGTCAGTAAAAATGTGGAGCAGTTAGTAATAAAAGTGATATAGTCATTAATAAATGTGATGCAGTCAGTAATAAATGTGAAGCACTCAGTAATAAATGTGGAGCAGTCAGTAATAAATGTGATACAGTCAGTTATAAATGTGGAGCAGTCAGTAAAAAAATGTGGAGCAGTCAGTAATAAATGTGATACAGTCAGTAATAAATGTGAAACAGTAATAAATGTGATACAGTCAGTAATAAATGTGGAGCAGTCAGTAATAAATGTGGAGCAATCAGTGATAAATGTGATACAGTCAGTAATAAATTAGGAGCAGTCAGTAATAAATGTGATGCAGTCAGTAATAAATGTGTAGCAGTCAGTAATAAATGTGGAGCAGTCAGTAATAAATGTGATACAGCCAGTAATAAATGTGGAGCAGTCAGTAATAAATGTGATACAGCCAGTAATAAATGAGGAGCAGTCAGTAATAAATGTGATACAGTCAGTAATAAATGTGGAGCAGTCAGTAAAAATGTGGAGCAGTTAGTAATAAAAGTGATATAGTCATTAATAAATGTGGAGCAGTCAGTAATAAATGTGAAGCAGTCAGTAATAAATGTGGAGCAGTCAGTAATAAATGTGATGCAGTCAGTAATAAATGTGATACAGTCAGTAATAAATGTGAAGCAGTCAGTAATAAATGTGATACAGTCAGTAATAAATGTGATACAGCCAGTAATAAATGTGATGCAGTCAGTAATAAATGTGGAGCAGTCAGTAATAAATGTGAAGCAGTCAGTAATAAATGTGGAGCAGTCAGTAATAAATGTGATACAGTCAGTAATAAATGTGGAGCAGTCAGTAATAAATGTTATGCAGTCAGTAATAAATGTGATACAGTCAGTAATAAATGTGATGCAGTCAGTAATAAATGTGATGCAGTCAGTAATAAATGTGATGCAGTCAGTAATAAATGTGAAGTAGTCAGTAATAAATGTGAAGCAGTCAGTAATAAAAGTGATACAGTCAGTAATACATGTGGAGCAGTCAGTAATAAATGTGATACAGTCAGTAATACATGTGGAGCAGTCAGTAATAAATGTGATACAGTCAGTAATAAATGTGGAGCAGTCAGTAATAAATGTGATGCAGTCAGTAATAAATGTGGAGCAGTCAGTAATAAATGTGATGCAGTCAGTAATAAATGTGGAGCAGTCAGTAATAAATGTGATACAGCCAGTAATAAATGTGATACAGTCAGTAATAAATGTGGAGCAGTCAGTAAAAATGTGGAGCAGTTAGTAATAGAAGTGATATAGTCAGTAATAAATGTGGAGCAGTCAGTAATAAATGTGAAGCAGTCAGTAATAAATGTGGAGCAGTCTGTAATAAATGTGATACAGTCAGTAATAAATGTGGAGCAGTCAGTAATAAATTTGGAGCAGTCAGTAATAAATGTGATGCAGTCAGTAATAAATGTGGAGCAGTCAGTAATAAATGTGATACAGCCAGTAATAAATGTGGAGCAGTGAGTAATAAATGTGGAGCAGTCAGTAATAAATGTGATACAGCCATTAATAAATGTGGAGCAGTCAGTAATAAATGTGATACAGTCAGTAATAAATGTGAAGCAGTCAGTAATAAATGTGATGCAGTTAGTAATAAATGTGAAGTAGTCAGTAATAAATGTGAAGCAGTCAGTAAAAAAAGTGGAGCAGTAAGTAATAAATGTGGAGCAGTCAGTAATAAATGTGATACAGTCAGTAATAAATGTGATACAGTCAGTAATAAATGTGGAGCAGTCAGTAATAAATGTGATACAGTCAGTAATAAATGTGGTGCAGTCAGTAATAAATGTGGAGCAGTCAGTAATAAATGTGGAGCAATCAGTAATAAATGTGATACAGTCAGTAATAAATGTGGAGCAGTCAGTAATAAATGTGGAGCAGTCAGTAATAAATGTGTAGCAGTCAGTAATAAATGTGGAGCAGTCAGTAATAAATGTGGAGCAGTCAATAATAAATGTGGAGCAGTCAGTAATAAATGTGATACAGTCAGTAATAAATGTGGAGCAGTCAGTAATAAATGTGATACAGTCAATAATAAATGTGGAGCAGTCAGTAATAAATGTGGAGCAGTCAGTAATAAATGTGAAGTAGTCAATAATAAATGTGATGCAGTAAGTAATAAATGTGGAGCAGTCAGTAATAAATGTGGAGCAGTCAGTAATAAATGTGGAGCAGTCAGTAATAAATGTGATGCAGTAAGTAATAAATGTGGAGCAGTTAGTAATAAATGTGGAGCAGTCATTGATAAATGTGATGCAGTAAGTAATAAATGTGGGGCAGTCAGTAATAAATGTGAAGTAGTCAATAATAAATGTGATACAGTCAGTAATAAATGTGATGCAGTCAGTAATAAATGTGGAGCAGTCAGTAATAAATGTGATGTAGTCAGTAATAAATGTGAAGCAGTCAGTAATAAATGTGGAGCAGTCAGTAATAAATGTGAAGCAGTCAGTAATAAATGTGGAGCAGTCAGTAATAAATGTGGAGCAGTCAGTAATAAATGTGATGCAGTAAGTAATAAATGTGGAGCAGTCAGTAATAAATGTGGAGCAGTCAGTAATAAATGTGATACAGTCAGTAATAAATGTGGAGCAGTCAGTAATAAATGTGATGCAGTTAGTAATAAATGTGGAGCAGTCATTAATAAATGTGATGCAGTCAGTAATAAATGTGGAGCAGTCAGTAATAAATGTGGAGCAGTCAGTAATAAATGTGATACAGTCAGTAATAAATGTGGAGCAGTCAGTAATAAATGTGATACAGTCAGTAATAAATGTGGAGCAGTCAGTAATAAATGTGATGCAGTCAGTAATAAATGTGGAGCAGTCAGTAATAAATGTAATACAGCTAGTAATAAATGTGGAGCAGTCAGTAATAAATGTGGAGCAGTCAGTAATAAATGTAATACAGCTAGTAATAAATGTGGAGCAGTCAGTAATAAATGTGATACAGTCAGTAATAAATGTGGAGCAGTCAGTAATAAATGTGAAGTAGTCAATAATAAATGTGATGCAGTCAGTAATAAATGTGGAGCAGTCAGTAATAAATGTGAAGTAGTCAATAATAAATGTGATGCAGTCAGTAATAAATGTGGAGCAGTCAGTAATAAATGTGATGCAGTAAGTAATAAATGTGGAGCAGTCAGTAAAAAAAGTGGAGCAGTAAGTAATAAATGTGGAGCAGTCAGTAATAAATGTGGAGCAGCCAGTAATAAATGTGATACAGTCCGTAATAAATGTGGAGCAGTCAGTAATAAATGTGATACAGTCAGTAATACATGTGGAGCAGTCAGTAATAAATGTGAAGCAGTCAGTAAAAAAAGTGGAGCAGTAAGTAAAAAATGTGGAGCAGTCAGTAATAAACGTGGAGCAGTCAGTAATAAATGTGATACAGTCAGTAATAAATGTGGAGCAGTCAGTAATAAATGTGATACAGTCAGTAATAAATGTGGAGCAGTCAGTAATAAATGTGGAGCAGTCAGTAATAAATGTGATACAGTCAATAATAAATGTGGAGCAGTCAGTAATAAATGTGATGCAGTTAGTAATAAATGTGGAGCAGTCAGTAATAAATGTGAAGTAGTCAGTAATAAATGTGGAGCAGTCAGTAATAAATGTGAAGTAGTCAGTAATAAATGTGATACAGTAAGTAATAAATGTGATGCAGTAAGTAATAAATGTGATACAGTCAGTAATAAATGTGGAGCAGTCAGTAATAAATGTGATACAGTCAGTAATAAATGTGGAGCAGTCAGTAATAAATGTGATACAGTCAGTAATAAATGTGTAGCACTCAGTAATAAATGTGATGTAGTCAGTAATAAATTAGGAGCAGTCAGTAATAAATGTGATGCAGTCAGTAATAAATGTGATACAGTCAGTAATAAATGTGATACAGTCAGTGATAAATGTGGAGCAGTCAGTAATAAATGTGATACAGTCAGTAATAAATTTGGAGCAGTCAGTAATAAATGTAATGTAGTCAGTTATAAATGTGTAGCAGTCAGTAATAAATGTGATACAGTCAGTAATAAATGTAGAGCAGTCAGTAATAAATGTGATGCAGCTAGTAATAAATGTGGAGCAGTCAGTAATAAATGTGGAGCAGTCAGTAATAAATGTGATGCAGTCAGTAATAAATGTGGAGCAGTCAGTAATAAATGTGATACAGTCAGTAATAAATGTGGAGCAGTCAGTAAAAAATGTGGAGCAGTCAGTAATAAATGAGAAGCAGTCAGTAATAAATGTGATACAGTCAGTAATAAATGTGGAGCAGTCCGTAATAAATGTGATGCAGTCAGTAATAAATGTGTAGCAGTCACTAATAAATGTGATACAGCCAGTAATAAATGTGGAGCAGTCAGTAATAAATGTGATACAGTCAATAATAAATGTGATACAGTCAGTAATAAATGTGATACAGTCAGTCATAAATGTGGTGCAGTCAGTAATAAATGTGGAGCAGTCAGTAATAAATGTGGAGCAATCAGTAATAAATGTGATACAGTCAGTAATAAATTAGGAGCAGTCAGTAATAAATGTGATGCAGTCAGTAATAAATGTGTAGCAGTCAGTAATAAATGTGATGCAGTCAGTAATAAATGTGTAGCAGTCAGTAATAAATGTGATACAGCCAGTAATAAATGTGGAGCAGTCAGTAATAAATGTGATACAGTCAGTAATAAATGTGGAGCAGTCAGTAAAAAGTGTGGAGCAGTCAGTAATAAATGAGAAGCAGTCAGTAATAAATGTGATACAGTCAGTAATATATGTGGAGCAGTCAGAAAAAATTTGGAGCAGTCAGTAATAAATGTGATACAGTCAGTAATAAATGTGATGTAGTCAGTAATAAATGTGTAGCAGTCAGTAATAAATGTGATGCAGTCAGTAATAAATGTGTAGCAGTCACTAATAAATGTGATACAGTCAGTAATAAATAAAGAGCAGTCAGTAATAAATGTGGAGCAGTCAGTAATAAATGTGGAGCAGTCAGTAATAAATGTGATACAGTCAGTAATAAATGTGGAGCAGTCAGTAATAAATGTGATGTAGTCAGTAATAAATGTGGAGCAGTCAGTAATAAATGTGATACAGTCAGTAATAAATGTGGAGCAGTCAGTAAAAATGTGGAGCAGTTAGTAATAAAAGTGATATAGTCAATTAATAAATGTGATGCAGTCAGTAATAAATGTGAAGCACTCAGTAATAAATGTGGAGCAGTCAGTAATAAATGTGATACAGTCAGTTATAAATGTGGAGCAGTCAGTAAAAAAATGTGGAGCAGTCAGTAATAAATGTAGAGCAGTCAGTAATAAATGTGATACAGCCAGTAATAAATGTGGAGCAGTCAGTAATAAATTTGGAGCAGTCAGTAATAAATGTGATGCAGTCAGTAATAAATGTGGAGCAGTCAGTAATAAATGTGATACAGTCAGTAATAAATGTGGAGCAGTCAGTAATAAATGTGATACAGTCAGTAATAAATGTGATGCAGTCAGTAATAAATGTGTAGCAGTCAGTAATAAATGTGGAGCAGTCAGTAATAAATGTGATACAGTCAGTAATAAATATGGAGCAGTCAGTAATAAATGTGATACAGCCAGTAATAAATGTGGAGCAGTCAGTAATAAATGTGATGCAGTCAGTAATAAATGTGGAGAAGTCAGTAATAAATGTGAAGCAGTCAGTAATAAATGTGATACAGTCAGTAATAAATGTGGAGCAGTCAGTAATAAATGTGATGCAGTCAGTAATAAATGTGATGCAGTCAGTAATAAATATGGAGCAGTCAGTAATAAATGTGGAGTAGTCAGTAATAAATGTGATACAGTCAGTAATAAATGTGATACAGTCAGTAATAAATGTGATGCAGTCAGTAATAAATGTGTAGCAGTCAGTAATAAATGTGATGCAGTCAGTAATAAATGTGATGCAGTTAGTAATAAATGTGGAGCAGTCATTAATAAATGTGATGCAGTAAGTAATAAATGTGGAGCAGTCAGTAATAAATGTGATACAGTCAGTAATAAATGTGGAGCAGTCAGTAATAAATGTGATACAGTCAGTAATAAATGTGATGCAGTCAGTAATAAATGTGTAGCAGTCAGTAATAAATGTGATGCAGTTAGTAATAAATGTGGAGCAGTCAGTAATAAATGTAAAACAGTCAGTAATAAATGTGGAGCAGTCATTAATAAATGTGATGCAGTAAGTAATAAATGTGGAGCAGTCAGTAATAAATGTGATACAGTCAGTAATAAATGTGGAGCAGTCAGTAATAAATGTGATACAGTCAGTAATAAATGTGATACAGTCAGTAATAAATGTGATACAGTCAGTAATAAATGTGGAGCAGTCAGTAATAAATGTGATACAGTCAGTAATAAATTTGGAGCAGTCAGTAATAAATGTAATGTAGTCAGTTATAAATGTGTAGCAGTCAGTAATAAATGTGATACAGTCAGTAATAGATGTAGAGCAGTCAGTAATAAATGTGATGCAGCTAGTAATAAATGTGGAGCAGTCAGTAATAAATGTGGAGCAGTCAGTAATAAATGTGATGCAGTCAGTAATAAATGTGGAGCAGTCAGTAATAAATGTGATACAGCCAGTAATAAATGTGGAGCAGTCAGTAATAAATGTGGAGCAGTCAGTAATAAATGTGATACAGTCAGTAATAAATGTGGAGCAGTCAGTAAAAAATGTGGAGCAGTCAGTAATAAATGAGAAGCAGTCAGTAATAAATGTGATACAGTCAGTAATAGATGTGGAGCAGTCCGTAATAAATGTGATGCAGTCAGTAATAAATGTGTAGCAGTCACTAATAAATGTGATACAGCCAGTAATAAATGTGGAGCAGTCAGTAATAAATGTGATACAGTCAGTAATAAATGTGGAGCAGTCAGTAATAAATGTGATGTAGTCAGTAATAAATGTGGAGCAGTCAGTAATAAATGTGATGCAGTCAGTAATAAATGTGTAGCAGTCACTAATAAATGTGATACAGTCAGTAATAAATGTGGAGCAGTCAGTAATAAATGTGGAGCAGTCAGTAATAAATGTGATACAGTCAGTAATAAATGTGGAGCAGTCAGTAATAAATGTGGAGCAGTCAGTAAAAATGTGGAGCAGTCAGTAATAAATGTGATACAGTCAGTTATAAATGTGGAGCAGTCAGTAATAAATGTGAAGCAGTCAGTAATAAATGTGGAGCAGTCTGTAATAAATGTGAAGCAGTCAGTAATAAATGTGGAGCAGTCAGTAATAAATGTGATACAGTCAGTAATAAATGTGGAGCAGTCAGTAATAAATGTGGAGCAGTCAGTAATAAATGTGATGCAGTCAGTAATAAATGTGGAGCAGTCAGTAATAAATGTGGAGCAGTCAGTAATAAATGTGATACAGCCAGTAATAAATGTGGAGCAGTCAGTAATAAATGTGATGCAGTCAGTAATAAATGTGGAGCAGTCAGTAATAAATGTGGAGCAGTCAGTAATAAATGTGATGCAGTCAGTAATAAATGTGTAGCAGTCAGTAATAAATGTGATGCAGTTAGTAATAAATGTGGAGCAGTCATTAATAAATGTGATGCAGTAAGTAATAAATGTGAAGTAGTCAGTAATAAATGTGAAGCAGTCAGTAAAAAAAGTGGAGCAGTCAGTAATAAATGTGGAGCAGTCAGTAATAAATGTGGAGCAGTCAGTAATAAATGTGATGCAGTCAGTAATAAATGTGGAGCAGTCAGTAATAAATGTGGAGCAGTCAGTAATAAATGTGATACAGTCAGTAATAAATGTGGAGCAGTCATTAAGAAATGTGATGTAGTCAGTAATAAATGTGATGCAGTTAGTAATAAATGTGGAGCAGTCATTAATAAATGTGATGCAGTAAGTAATAAATGTGAAGTAGTCAGTAATAAATGTGGAGCAGTCAGTAATAAATGTGATACAGTCAGTAATAAATGTGGAGCAGTCAGTAATAAATGTGATGCAGTAAGTAATAAATGTGAAGCAGTCAGTAAAAAAAGTGGAGCAGTAAGTAATAAATGTGGAGCAGTCAGTAATAAATGTGAAGTAGTCAATAATAAATGTGGAGCAGTCAGTAATAAATGTGGAGCAGTCAGTAATAAATGTGATGTAGTCAGTAATAAATGTGGAGCAGTCAGTAATAAATGTGGAGCAGTCAGTAAAAAAAGTGGAGCAGTAAGTAATAAATGTGGAGCAGTCAGTAATAAATGTGATGCAGTCAGTAATAAATGTGGAGCAGTCAGTAATAAATGTGTTGCAGTCAGTAATAAATGTGGAGCAGTCAGTAATAAATGTGATACAGCCAGTAATAAATGTGGAGCAGTCAGTAATAAATGTGATGCAGTCAGTAATAAATGTGGAGCAGTCAGTAATAAATGTGGAGCAGTCAGTAATAAATGTGATACAGTCAGTAATAAATATGGAGCAGTTAGTAATAAATGTGAAGTAGTCAGTAATAAATGTGAAGCAGTCAGTAAAAAAAGTGGAGCAGTATGTAATAAATGTGGAGCAGTCAGTAATAAATGTGAAGTAGTCAATAATAAATGTGATGCAGTCAGTAATAAATGTGGAGCAGTCATTAATAAATGTGATACAGTCAGTAATAAATGTGGAGCAGTCAGTAATAAATGTGGAGCAGTCAGTAATAAATGTGATACAGTCAGTAATAAATGTGAAGTAGTCAGTAATAAATGTGATGCAGTCAGTAATAAATGTGGAGCAGTCAGTAATAAATGTGGAGCAGTCAGTAATAAATGTGATGCAGTCAGTAATAAATGTGGAGCAGTCAGTAATAAATGTGGAGCAGTCAGTAATAAATGTAATACAGTCAGTAATAAATGTGGAGCAGTCAGTAATAAATGTGATGCAGTCAGTAATAAATGTGATACAGTCAGTAATAAATGTGGAGCAGTCAGTAATAAATGTGGAGCAGTCAGTAATAAATGTGATGCAGTCAGTAATAAATGTGGAGCAGTCAGTAATAAATGTGGAGCAGTCAGTAATAAATGTGATACAGTCAGTAATAAATGTGGAGCAGTCAGTAATAAATGTGATACAGTCAGTAATAAATGTGATACAGTCAGTAATAAATGTGATGCAGTCAGTAATAAATGTGATGCAGTTAGTAATAAATGTGGAGCAGTCATTAATAAATGTGATGCAGTAAGTAATAAATGTGGAGCAGTCAGTAATAAATGTGATACAGTCAGTAATAAATGTGATACAGTCAGTAATAAATGTGGAGCAGTCAGTAATAAATGTGATACAGTCAGTAATAAATGTAGAGCAGTCAGTAATAAATGTGATGCAGCTAGTAATAAATGTGGAGCAGTCAGTAATAAATGTGGAGCAGTCAGTAATAAATGTGATACAGCCAGTAATAAATTTGATGTAGTCAGTAATAAATGTGGAGCAGTCAGCAATAAATGTGATACAGTCAGTAATAAATGTGGAGCAGTAAGTAATAAATGTGGAGCAGTCAGTAATAAATGTGATGCAGTCAGTAATAAATGTGGAGCAGTCAGTAATAAATGTGATACAGCCAGTAATAAATGTGGAGCAGTCAGTAATAAATGTGGAGCAGTCAGTAATAAATGTGATACAGTCAGTAATAAATGTGGAGCAGTCAGTAAAAAATGTGGAGCAGTCAGTAATAAATGAGAAGCAGTCAGTAATAAATGTGATACAGTCAGTAATATATGTGGAGCAGTCAGAATAAATTTGGAGCAGTCAGTAATAAATGTGATACAGTCAGTAATAAATGTGATGTAGTCAGTAATAAATGTGTAGCAGTCAGTAATAAATGTGATGCAGTCAGTAATAAATGTGTAGCAGTCACTAATAAATGTGGAGCAGTCAGTAATAAATGTGATGTAGTCAGTAATAAATGTGGAGCAGTCAGTAATAAAAGTGATGCAGTCAGTAATAAATGTGTAGCAGTCACTAATAAATGTGATACAGCCAGTAATAAATGTGGAGCAGTCAGTAATAAATGTGATACAGTCAGTAATAAAAGTGGAGCAGTCAGTAATAAATGTGGAGCAGTCAGTAAAAATGTGGAGCAGTTAGTAATAAAAGTGATATAGTCATTAATAAATGTGATGCAGTCAGTAATAAATGTGAAGCAGTCAGTAATAAATGTGGAGCAGTCTGTAATAAATGTGATACAGTCAGTTATAAATGTGGAGCAGTCAGTAATAAATGTGGAGCAGTCAGTAATAAATGTGGAGCAGTCAGTAATAAATGTGATACAGTCAGTAATAAATGTGAAGCAGTCAGTAATAAATGTGAAGTAGTCAGTAATAAATGTGAAGCAGTCAGTAAAAAAAGTGGAGCAGTCAGTAATAAATGTGGAGCAGTCAGTAATAAATGTGATGCAGTCAGGAATAAATGTGGAGCAGTCAGTAATAAATGTGGAGCAGTCAGTAATTAATGTGATACAGTCAGTAATAAATGTGGAGCAGTCAGTAATAAATGTGATGCAGTTAGTAATAAATGTGGAGCAGTCATTAATAAATGTGATGCAGTAAGTAATAAATGTGAAGTAGTCAGTAATAAATGTGGAGCAGTCAGTAATAAATGTGATACAGTCAGTAATAAATGTGGAGCAGTCAGTAATAAATGTGATGCAGTAAGTAATAAATGTGGAGCAGTCAGTAAAAAAAGTGGAGCAGTAAGTAATAAATGTGGAGCAGTCAGTAATAAATGTGGAGCAGCCAGTAATAAATGTGAAACAGTCCGTAATAAATGTGGTGCAGTCAGTAAAAATGTGAAGCAGTTAGTAATAAAAGTGATATAGTCATTAATAATTGTGATGCAGTCAGTAATAAATGTGAAGCAGTCAGTAATAAATGTGAAGCAGTCAGTAATAAATGTGGAGCAGTCTGTAATAAATGTGATACAGTCAGTTATAAATGTGGAGCAGTCAGTAAAAAAATGTGGAGCAGTCAGTAATAAATGTAGAGCAGTCAGTAATAAATGTGATATAGCCAGTAATAAATGTGGAGCAGTCAGTAATAAATGTGGAGCAGTCAGTAATAAATGTGATGCAGTCAGTAATAAATGTGATATAGCCAGTAATAAATGTGGAGCTGTCAGTAATAAATGTGATGCAGTCAGTAATAAATGTGGAGCAGTCAGTAATAAATGTGGAGCAGTCAGTAATAAATGTGATACAGTCAGTAATAAATGTGAAGCAGTCAGTAATAAATGTGGAGCAGTCAGTAATAAATGTGATGCAGTCAGTAATAAATGTGGAGCAGTCAGTAATAAATGTGAAGCAGTCAGTAATAAATGTGAAGCAGTCAGTAATAAATGTGGAGCAGTCAGTAATACATGTGGAGCAGTCAGTAATAAATGTGATACAGTCAGTAATAAATGTGATACAGTCAGTAATAAATGTGATACAGTCAGTAATAAATGTGATGTAGTCAGTAATAAATGTGGAGCAGTCAGTAATAAATGTGATGCAGATAGTAATAAATGTGGAGCAGTCAGTAATAAATGTGGAGCAGTCAGTAATAAATGTGAAGTAGTCAATAATTAATGTGATGCAGTCAGTAATAAATGTGTAGCAGTCAGTAATAAATGTGATGCAGTCAGTAATAAATGTGGTGCAGTCAGTAATAAATGTGATGCAGTCAGTAATAAATGTGAAGCAGTCAGTAAAAAAAGTGGAGCAGTAAGTAATGAATGTGGAGCAGTCAGTAATAAATGTGGAGCACTCAGTAATAAATGTGATACAGTCAGTAATACATGTGGAGCAGTCAGTAATAAATGTGATACAGTCAGTAATAAATGTGGTGCAGTCAGTAATAAATGTGGAGCAATCAGTAATAAATGTGATACAGTCAGTAATAAATGTGTAGCACTCAGTAATAAATGTGATGTAGTCAGTAATAAATTAGGAGCAGTCAGTAATAAATGTGATACAGTCAGTAATAAATGTGGAGCAGTCAGTAATAAATGTGAAGCAGTCAGTAATAAATGTGATGCAGTAAGTAATAAATGTGAAGCAGTCAGTAATAAATGTGGAGCAGTCAGTAATAAATGTGATACAGTCAGTGATAAATGTGGAGCAGTCAGTAATAAATGTGATGCAGTCAGTAATAAATGTGTAGCAGTCAGTAATAAATGTGATACAGTCAGTAATAAATGTGGAGCAGTCAGTAATAAATGTGATACAATCAGTAATAAATGTGATGCAGTAAGTAATAAATGTGAAGCAGTCAGTAAAAAAAGTGGAGCAGTCAGTAATAAATGTGGAGCAGTCAGTAATAAATGTGGAGCAGCCAGTAATAAATGTGATACAGTCAGTAATAAATGTGGAGCAGTCAGTAATGAATGTGGAGCAGTCAGTAATAAATGTGTAGCACTCAGTAATAAATGTGATGTAGTCAGTAATAAATTAGGAGCAGTCAGTAATAAATGTGATGCAGTCAGTAATAAATGTGGAGCAGTCAGTAATAAATGTGATGCAGTCAGTAATAAATGTGGAGCAGTCAGTAATAAATGTGGAGCAGTCAGTAATAAATGTGATGCAGTCAGTAATAAATGTGGAGCAGTCAGTAATGAATGTGGAGCACTCAGTAATAAATGTGAAGTAGTCAGTAATAAATGTGATACAGCCAGTAATAAATGTGGAGCAGTCAGTAATAAATGTCTTGCAGTCAGTAATAAATGTGGAGCAGTCAGTAATAAATGTGGAGCAGTCAGTAATAAATGTGATACAGTCAGTAATAAATATGGACCAGTCAGTAATAAATGTGATGCAGTAAGTAATAAATGTGATGCAGTCAGTAATAAATGTGGAGCAGTCAGTAATAAATGTGATGCAGTCAGTAATAAATGTGATGCAGTCAGTAATAAATGTGGAGCAGTCAGTAATAAATGTGATGCAGTTTGTAATAAATGTGGAGCAGTCATTAATAAATGTGATGCAGTAAGTAATAAATGTGGAGCAGTCAGTAATAAATGTGGAGCAGTCATTAATAAATGTGATGCAGTAAGTAATAAATGTGAAGTAGTCAGTAATAAATGTGGAGCAGTCAGTAATAAATGTGATACAGTCAGTTATAAATATGGACCAGTCAGTAATAAATGTGGAGCAGTCAGTAATAAATGTGATGCAGTCAGTAATAAATGTGGAGCAGTCAGTAATAAATGTGGAGCAGTCAGTAATAAATGTGATGCAGTCAGTAATAAATGTGATACAGTCAGTAATAAATGTGATGTAGCCAGTAATAAATGTGGAGCAGTCAGTAATAAATGTGGAGCAGTCAGTAATAAATGTGAAGTAGTCAGTAATAAATGTGATGTAGTCAGTAATAAATGTGATGCAGTCAGTAATAAATGAGAAGCAGTCAGTAATAAATGTGATGCAGTCAGTAATAAATGTGTAGCAGTCAGTAATAAATGTGTAGCAGTCAGTAATAAATGTGTTACAGTCAGTAATAAATGTGGAGCAGTCACTAATAAATGTGATACAGCCAGTAATAAATGTGGAGCAGTCAGTAATAAATGTGATACAGTCAGTAATAAATGTGGAGCAGTCAGTAATAAATGTGGAGCAGTCAGTAATAAATGTGATGTAGTCAGTAATAAATGTGTAGCAGTCAGTAATAAATGTGGAGCAGTCAGTAATAAATGTGATGCAGTCAGTAATAAATGTGATGCAGTCAGTAATAAATGTGTAGCAGTCAGTAATAAATGTGATACAGTCAGTAATAAATGTGGAGCAGTCAGTAATAAATGTGATGCAGTCAGTAATAAATGTGATGCAGTCAGTAATAAATGTGTAGCAGTCAGTAATAAATGTGATACAGTCAGTAATAAATGTGGAGCAGTCAGTAATAAATGTGTTACAGTCAGTAATAAATGTGTTACAGTCAGTAATAAATGTGTAGCAGTCACTAATAAATGTGATACAGTCAGTAATAAATGTGGAGCAGTCAGTAATAAATGTGATGTAGTCAGTAATAAATGTGGAGCAGTCAGTAATAAATGTGATACAGCCAGTAATAAATGTGGAGCAGTCAGTAATAAATGTGATACAGTCAGTAATAAATGTGGAGCAGTCAGTAATAAATGTGGAGCAGTCTGTAATAAATGTGATACAGTCAGTTATAAATGTGGAGCAGTCAGTAATAAATGTGGAGCAGTCAGTAATAAATGTGATACAATCAGTAATAAATGTGATGCAGTAAGTAATAAATGTGAAGCAGTCAGTAAAAAAAGTGGAGCAGTCAGTAATAAATGTGGAGCAGTCAGTAATAAATGTGGAGCAGCCAGTAATAAATGTGATACAGTCAGTAATAAATGTGGAGCAGTCAGTAATGAATGTGGAGCAGTCAGTAATAAATGTGTAGCACTCAGTAATAAATGTGATGTAGTCAGTAATAAATTAGGAGCAGTCAGTAATAAATGTGATGCAGTCAGTAATAAATGTGGAGCAGTCAGTAATAAATGTGATGCAGTCAGTAATAAATGTGGAGCAGTCAGTAATAAATGTGGAGCAGTCAGTAATAAATGTGATGCAGTCAGTAATAAATGTGGAGCAGTCAGTAATGAATGTGGAGCACTCAGTAATAAATGTGAAGTAGTCAGTAATAAATGTGATACAGCCAGTAATAAATGTGGAGCAGTCAGTAATAAATGTCTTGCAGTCAGTAATAAATGTGGAGCAGTCAGTAATAAATGTGGAGCAGTCAGTAATAAATGTGATACAGTCAGTAATAAATATGGACCAGTCAGTAATAAATGTGATGCAGTAAGTAATAAATGTGATGCAGTCAGTAATAAATGTGGAGCAGTCAGTAATAAATGTGATGCAGTCAGTAATAAATGTGATGCAGTCAGTAATAAATGTGGAGCAGTCAGTAATAAATGTGATGCAGTTTGTAATAAATGTGGAGCAGTCATTAATAAATGTGATGCAGTAAGTAATAAATGTGGAGCAGTCAGTAATAAATGTGGAGCAGTCATTAATAAATGTGATGCAGTAAGTAATAAATGTGAAGTAGTCAGTAATAAATGTGGAGCAGTCAGTAATAAATGTGATACAGTCAGTTATAAATATGGACCAGTCAGTAATAAATGTGGAGCAGTCAGTAATAAATGTGATGCAGTCAGTAATAAATGTGGAGCAGTCAGTAATAAATGTGGAGCAGTCAGTAATAAATGTGATGCAGTCAGTAATAAATGTGATACAGTCAGTAATAAATGTGATGTAGCCAGTAATAAATGTGGAGCAGTCAGTAATAAATGTGGAGCAGTCAGTAATAAATGTGAAGTAGTCAGTAATAAATGTGATGTAGTCAGTAATAAATGTGATGCAGTCAGTAATAAATGAGAAGCAGTCAGTAATAAATGTGATGCAGTCAGTAATAAATGTGTAGCAGTCAGTAATAAATGTGTAGCAGTCAGTAATAAATGTGTTACAGTCAGTAATAAATGTGGAGCAGTCACTAATAAATGTGATACAGCCAGTAATAAATGTGGAGCAGTCAGTAATAAATGTGATACAGTCAGTAATAAATGTGGAGCAGTCAGTAATAAATGTGGAGCAGTCAGTAATAAATGTGATGTAGTCAGTAATAAATGTGTAGCAGTCAGTAATAAATGTGGAGCAGTCAGTAATAAATGTGATGCAGTCAGTAATAAATGTGATGCAGTCAGTAATAAATGTGTAGCAGTCAGTAATAAATGTGATACAGTCAGTAATAAATGTGGAGCAGTCAGTAATAAATGTGATGCAGTCAGTAATAAATGTGATGCAGTCAGTAATAAATGTGTAGCAGTCAGTAATAAATGTGATACAGTCAGTAATAAATGTGGAGCAGTCAGTAATAAATGTGTTACAGTCAGTAATAAATGTGTTACAGTCAGTAATAAATGTGTAGCAGTCACTAATAAATGTGATACAGTCAGTAATAAATGTGGAGCAGTCAGTAATAAATGTGATGTAGTCAGTAATAAATGTGGAGCAGTCAGTAATAAATGTGATACAGCCAGTAATAAATGTGGAGCAGTCAGTAATAAATGTGATACAGTCAGTAATAAATGTGGAGCAGTCAGTAATAAATGTGGAGCAGTCTGTAATAAATGTGATACAGTCAGTTATAAATGTGGAGCAGTCAGTAATAAATGTGGAGCAGTCAGTAATAAATGTGATACAGTCAGTAATAAATATGGAGCAGTCAGTAATAAATGTGATACAGCCAGTAATAAATGTGATACAGTCAGTAATAAATGTGGAGCAGTCAGTAATAAATGTGTTACAGTCAGTAATAAATGTGATACAGTCAGTAATAAATGTGGAGCAGTCAGTGATAAATGTGATGTAGTCAGTAATAAATGTGGAGCAGTCAGTAATAAATGTGTTACAGTCAGTAATAAATGTGTTACAGTCAGTAATAAATGTGTAGCAGTCACTAATAAATGTGATACAGTCAGTAATAAATGTGGAGCAGTCAGTAATAAATGTGATACAGCCAGTAATAAATGTGGAGCAGTCAGTAATAAATGTGATACAGTCAGTAATAAATGTGGAGCAGTCAGTAATAAATGTGGAGCAGTCTGTAATAAATGTGATACAGTCAGTTATAAATGTGGAGCAGTCAGTAATAAATGTGGAGCAGTCAGTAATAAATGTGATACAGTCAGTAATAAATATGGAGCAGTCAGTAATAAATGTGATACAGCCAGTAATAAATGTGGAGCAGTCAGTAATAAATGTGATGCAGTCAGTAATAAATGTGGAGCAGTCAGTAATAAATGTGGAGCAGTCAGTAATAAATGTGATACAGTCAGTAATAAATGTGGAGCAGTCAGTAATAAATGTGATACAGTCAGTAATAAATGTGATACAGTCAGTAATAAATGTGTAGCAGTCAGTAATAAATGTGATGCAGTTAGTAATAAATGTGGAGCAGTCATTAATAAATGTGATGCAGTAAGTAATAAATGTGAAGTAGTCAGTAATAAATGTGAAGCAGTCAGTAAAAAAAGTGGAGCAGTCAGTAATAAATGTGATGCAGTCAGTAATAAAAGTGGAGCAGTCAGTAATAAATGTGATACAGTCAGTAAAAAAAGTGGAGCAGTCAGTAATAAATGTGATACAGTCAGTAATAAATGTGGAGCAGTCAGTAATAAATGTGATGCAGTCAGTAATAAATGTGATGCAGTCAGTAATAAATGTGATATAGCCAGTAATAAATGTGGAGCTGTCAGTAATAAATGTGGAGCAGTCAGTAATAAATGTGATGCAGTCAGTAATAAATGTGGAGCAGTCAGTAATAAATGTGAAGCAAACAGTAATAAATGTGGAGCAGTCAGTAATAAATGTGATACAGTCAGTAATAAATGTGATACAGTCAGTAATAAATGTGTAGCAGTCAGTAATAAATGTGATGCAGTTAGTAATAAATGTGGAGCAGTCATTAATAAATGTGATGCAGTAAGTAATAAATGTGAAGTAGTCAGTAAAAAAAGTGGAGCAATCAGTAATAAATGTGATGCAGTCAGTAATAAATGTGGAGCAGTCAGTAATAAATGTGATACAGTCAGTAATAAATGTGGAGCAGTCAGTAATAAATGTGATGCAGTCAGTAATAAATGTGATACAGTCAGTAATAAATGTGGAGCAGTCAGTAATAAATGTGGAGCAGTCAGTAATAAATGTGATACAGTCAGTAGTAAATGTGATACAGTCAGTAATACATGTGAAGCAGTCAGTAATAAATGTGGAGCAGTCAGTAATAAATGTGATGCAGTTAGTAATAAATGTGGAGCAGTCATTAATAAATGTGATGCAGTCAGTAATAAATGTGATACAGTCAGTAATAAATGTGGAGCAGTCATTAATAAATGTGATACAGTCAGTAATAAATGTGAAGCAGTCAGTAATAAATGTGGAGCAGTCAGTAATAAATGTTATACAGTCAGTAATAAATGTGGAGCAGTCAGTAATAAATGTGGAGCAGTCAGTAATAAATGTGATATAGTCAGTAATAAATATGGAGCAGTCAGTAATAAATGTGATACAGCCAGTAATAAATGTGGAGCAGTCAGTAATAAATGTGATGCAGTCAGTAATAAATGTGGAGCAGTCAGTAATAAATGTGATACAGTCAGTAATAAATGTGGAGCAGTCAGTAATAAATGTGATACAGTCAGTAATAAATGTGATACAGTCAGTAATAAATGTGATACAGTCAGTAATAAATGTGTAGCAGTCAGTAATAAATGTGATGCAGTAAGTAATAAATGTGGAGCAGTCATTAATAAATGTGATGCAGTAAGTAATAAATGTGAAGTAGTCAGTAATAAATGTGAAGCAGTCAGTAAAAAAAGTGGAGCAGTCAGTAATAAATGTGATGCAGTCAGTAATAAAAGTGGAGCAGTCAGTAATAAATGTGATACAGTCAGTAAAAAAAGTGGAGCAGTCAGTAATAAATGTGATGCAGTCAGTAATAAATGTGATGCAGTCAGTAATAAATGTGATGCAGTCAGTAATAAATGTGATACAGTCATTAATAAATGTGATGCAGTCAGTAATAAATGTGAAGCAAACAGTAATAAATGTGGAGCAGTCAGTAATAAATGTGATACAGTCAGTAATAAATGTGATACAGTCAGTAATAAATGTGTAGCAGTCAGTAATAAATGTGATGCAGTTAGTAATAAATGTGGAGCAGTCATTAATAAATGTGATGCAGTAAGTAATAAATGTGAAGTAGTCAGTAAAAAAAGTGGAGCAGTCAGTAATAAATGTGATGCAGTCAGTAATAAATGTGGAGCAGTCAGTAATAAATGTGATACAGTCAGTAATAAATGTGGAGCAGTCAGTAATAAATGTGATGCAGTCAGTAATAAATGTGGAGCAGTCAGTAATAAATGTGATGCAGTTAGTAATAAATGTGGAGCAGTCATTAATAAATGTGATGCAGTCAGTAATAAATGTGATGCAGTTAGTAATAAATGTGGAGCAGTCATTAATAAATGTGATGCAGTCAGTAATAAATGTGATGCAGTTAGTAATAAATGTGGAGCAGTCAGTAATAAATGTGGAGCAGTCAGTAATAAATGTGGAGCAGTCAGTAATAAATGTGATACAGTCAGTAATAAATGTGGAGCAGTCATTAATAAATGTGATACAGTCAGTAATAAATGTGATGCAGTCAGTAATAAATGTGGAGCAGTCAGTAATAAATGTGATGCAGTCAGTAATAAATGTGGAGCAGTCAGTAATAAATGTGATGCAGTTAGTAATAAATGTGGAGCAGTCAGTAATAAATGTGATACAGTCAGTAATAAATGTGGAGCAGTCAGTAATAAATGTGACACAGTCAGTAATAAATGTGGAGCAGTCAGTAATAAATGTGATGCAGTCAGTAATAAATGTGATATAGCCAGTAATAAATGTGGAGCTGTCAGTAATAAATGTGGAGCAGTCAGTAATAAATGTGATGCAGTCAGTAATAAATGTTATACAGTCAGTAATAAATGTGATACAGTCAGTAATAAATGTGAAGCAGTCAGTAATAAATGTGGAGCAGTCAGTAATAAATGTTATACAGTCAGTAATAAATGTGGAGCAGTCAGTAATAAATGTGGAGCAGTCAGTAATAAATGTGATACAGTCAGTAATAAATATGGAGCAGTCAGTAATAAATGTGATACAGCCAGTAATAAATGTGGAGCAGTCAGTAATTAATGTGATGCAGTCAGTAATAAATGTGGAGCAGTCAGTAATAAATGTGATACAGTCAGTAATAAATGTGGAGCAGTCAGTAATAAATGTGATACAGTCAGTAATAAATGTGATACAGTCAGTAATAAATGTGTAGCAGTCAGTAATAAATGTGATGCAGTAAGTAATAAATGTGGAGCAGTCATTAATAAATGTGATGCAGTAAGTAATAAATGTGAAGTAGTCAGTAAAAAAAGTGGAGCAGTCAGTAATAAATGTGATGCAGTCAGTAATAAAAGTGGAGCAGTCAGTAATAAATGTGATGCAGTCAGTAATAAAAGTGGAGCAGTCAGTAATAAATGTGATACAGTCAGTAAAAAAAGT
Organism: Engystomops pustulosus; assembly: GCF_040894005.1. NCBI lineage: Eukaryota > Metazoa > Chordata > Amphibia > Anura > Leptodactylidae > Engystomops > Engystomops pustulosus. The sequence goes on from NC_092417.1 coordinate 739,902, forward strand.
GGAGCAGTCAGTAATAAATGTGATGCAGTCAGTAATAAATGTGATGCAGTCAGTAATAAATGTGATATAGCCAGTAATAAATGTGGAGCTGTCAGTAATAAATGTGGAGCAGTCAGTAATAAATGTAATGCAGTCAGTAATAAATGTGGAGCAGTCAGTAATAAATGTGAAGCAGTCAGTAATAAATGTGATGCAGTCAGTAATAAATGTGAAGCAAACAGTAATAAATGTGGAGCAGTCAGTAATAAATGTGATACAGTCAGTAATAAATGTGATACAGTCAGTAATAAATGTGGAGCAGTCAGTAATAAATGTGATGCAGTCAGTAATAAATGTGGAGCAGTCAGTAATAAATGTGATGCAGTTAGTAATAAATGTGGAGCAGTCATTAATAAATGTGATGCAGTCAGTAATAAATGTGATACAGTCAGTAATAAATGTGGAGCAGTCAGTAATAAATGTGGAGCAGTCAGTAATAAATGTGAAGTAGTCAGTAATAAATGTGGAGCAGTCAGTAATAAATGTGATACAGTCAGTAATAAATGTGAAGCAGTCAGTAATAAATGTGGTGCAGTCATAAATAAATGTGATACAGTCAGTAATAAATGTGTAGCAGTCAGTAATAAATGTGATACAGTCAGTAATAAATGTGATACAGTCAGTAATAAATGTGAAGCAGTCAGTAATAAATGTGGTGCAGTCATAAATAAATGTGATACAGTCAGTAATAAATGTGATACAGTCAGTAATAAATGTGATACAGTCAGTAATAAATGTGAAGCAGTCAGTAATAAATGTGGTGCAGTCATAAATAAATGTGATACAGTCAGTAATAAATGTGTAGCAGTCAGTAATAAATGTGATACAGTCAGTAATAAATGTGGAGCAGTCAGTAATAAATGTGATGCAGTAAGTAATAAATGTGAAGCAGTCAGTAATAAATGTGTAGCAGTCAATAATAAATGTGATGCAGTAAGGAATAAATGTGGAGCAGTCAGTAATAAATGTGAAGCAGTCAGTAATAAATGTGTAGCAGTCAATAATAAATGTGATGCAGTAAGGAATAAATGTGGAGCAGTCAGTAATAAATGTGGAGCAGTCAGTAATAAATGTGGAGCAGTCAGTAATAAATGTGGAGCAGTCAGTAATAAATGTGATATAGCCAGTAATAAATGTGGAGCTGTCAGTAATAAATGTGGAGCAGTCAGTAATAAATGTGATGCAGTCAGTAATAAATGTGGAGCAGTCAGTAATAAATGTGATACAGTCAGTAATAAATGTGATACAGTCAGTAATAAATGTGAAGCAGTCAGTAATAAATGTGGAGCAGTCAGTAATAAATGTTATACAGTCAGTAATAAATGTGGAGCAGTCAGTAATAAATGTGATGCAGTCAGTAATAAATGTGATGCAGTCAGTAATACATGTGGAGCAGTCAGTAATAAATGTGATACAGTCAGTAATAAATGTGATGCAGTCAGTAATAAATGTGGAGCAGTCAGTAATAAATGTGATACAGTCAGTAATAAATGTGGAGCAGTCAGTAATAAATGTGATGCAGTCAGTAATAAATGTGATGCAGTCAGTAATAAATGTGATGCAGTCAGTAATACATGTGGAGCAGTCAGTAATAAATGTGATACAGTCAGTAATAAATGTGGAGCAGTCAGTAATAAATGTGATACAGTCAGTAATAAATGTGATGCAGATAGTAATAAATGTGGAGCAGTCAGTAATAAATGTGGAGCAGTCAGTAATAAATGTGAAGTAGTCAATAATTAATGTGATGCAGTCAGTAATAAATGTGTAGCAGTCAGTAATAAATGTGAAGCAGTCAGTAAAAAAAGTGGAGCAGTAAGTAATGAATGTGGAGCAGTCAGTAATAAATGTGGAGCACTCAGTAATAAATGTGATACAGTCAGTAATACATGTGGAGCAGTCAGTAATAAATGTGATAGAGTCAGTAATAAATGTGATGCAGTCAGTAATAAATGTGGAGCAGTCAGTAATAAATGTGATGCAGTCAGTAATAAATGTGGAGCAATCAGTAATAAATGTGATACAGTCAGTAATAAATGTGTAGCAATCAGTAATAAATGTGATGTAGTCAGTAATAAATTAGGAGCAGTCAGTAATAAATGTGATACAGTCAGTAATAAATGTGATGCAGTTAGTAATAAATGTGGAGCAGTCAGTAATAAATGTGATGCAGTCAGTAATAAATGTGGAGCAGTCAGTAATAAATGTGATGCAGTAAGTAATAAATGTGAAGTAGTCAGTAATAAATGTGAAGCAGTCAGTAAAAAAAGTGGAGCAGTAAGTAATAAATGTGGAGCAGTCAGTAATAAATGTGAAGTAGTCAATAATGAATGTGATGCAGTCAGTAATAAATGTGGAGCGGTCAGTAATAAATGTGGAGCAGTCAGTAATAAATGTGATGCAGTCAGTAATAAATATGGAGCAGTCAGTAATAAATGTGGAGCAGCCAGTAATAAATGTGATACAGTCAGTAATAAATGTGGAGCAGTCAGTAATAAATGCAATGTAGTCAGTAATAAATGTGATACAGTCAGTAATAAATGTGATGCAGTTAGTAATAAATGTGGAGCAGTCAGTAATAAATGTGGAGCAGTCAGTAATAAATCTGATGCAGTCAGTAATAAATGTGGAGCAGTCAGTAATAAATGTGATGCAGTCAGTAATAAATGTGATGCAGTCAGTAATAAATGTAGAGCAGTCAGTAATAAATGTGGAGCAGTCAGTAATAAATGTGAAACAGTCAGAAAAAATTTGGAGCAGTCAGTAATAAATGTGATACAGTCAGTAATAAATGTGAAGCAGTCAGTAAAAAAAAGTGGAGCAGTCAGTAATAAATGTAATGTAGTCAGTAATAAATGTGGAGCAGTCAGTAATAAATGTGATACAGTCAGTAATAAATGTGATGCAGTCAGCAATAAATGTGGAGCAGTCAGTAATAAATGTGTTTCAGTCAGTAATAAATGTGGAGCAGTCAGTAATAAATGTGATGCAGTCAGTAATAAATGTGGAGCAGTCAGTAATAAATGTGGAGCAGTCAGTAATAAATGTGATACAGTCAGTAATAAATGTGGAGCAGTCAGTAAAAATGTGGAGCAGTCAGTAATCAGAGTGATAGAGTCATTAATAAATGTGATGCAGTCAGTAATAAATGTGAAGCAGTCAGTAATAAATGTGGAGCAGTCAGTAATAAATGTGATACAGTCAGTAATAAATGTGATACAGTCAGTAATAAATGTGGAGCAGTCAGTAATAAATGTGCAGCAGTCAGTAATAAATGTGATACAGTCAGTAATAAATGTGGAGCAGTCTGTGATAAATGTGATACAGTCAGTAATAAATGTGATGCAGTCAGTAATAAATGTGGAGCAGTCATTAATAAATGTGATACAGCCAGTAGTAAATGTGGAGCAGTCAGTAATAAATGTAGAGCAGTCAGTAATAAATGTGATACAGCCAGTAGTAAATGTGGAGCCGTCAGTAATAAATGTGGAGCAGTCAGTAAAAAAATGTGGAGCAGTCAGTAATAAATGTAGAGCAGTCAGTAATAAATGTGATGCAGTCAGTAATAAATGTGGAGCAGTCAGTAATAAATGTGATACAGTCAGTAATAAATGTGATACAGCCAGTAATAAATGTGGACCAGTCAGTAATCAATGTGGAGCAGTCAGTAATAAATGTGATGCAGTCAGTAATAAATGTGGAGCAGTCAGTAATAAATGTGATGCAGTAAGTAATAAATGTGAAGTAGTCAGTAATAAAAGTGGAGCAGTAAGTAATAAATGTGGAGCAGTTAGTAATAAATGTGGAGCAGTTAGTAATAAATGTGATACAGTCAGCAATAAATGTGGAGCAGTCAGTAATAAATGTGGAGCAGTCAGTAATAAATGTGGAGCAGTCAGTAATAAATGTGATACAGTCAGTAATAAATGTGGAGCAGTCATTAAGAAATGTGATGTAGTCAGTAATAAATGTGATGCAGTTAGTAATAAATGTGGAGCAGTCATTAATAAATGTGATGCAGTAAGTAATAAATGTGAAGTAGTCAGTAATAAATGTGGAGCAGTCAGTAATAAATGTGATACAGTCAGTAATAAATGTGGAGCAGTCAGTAATAAATGTGATGCAGTAAGTAATAAATGTGAAGCAGTCAGTAAAAAAAGTGGAGCAGTAAGTAATAAATGTGGAGCAGTCAGTAATAAATGTGAAGTAGTCAATAATAAATGTGGAGCAGTCAGTAATAAATGTGATGCAGTCAGTAATAAATGTGATGCAGTCAGTAATAAATGTGGAGCAGTCAGTAATAAATGTGATGCAGTAAGTAATAAATGTGAAGTAGTCAGTAATAAAAGTGGAGCAGTAAGTAATAAATGTGGAGCAGTTAGTAATAAATGTGGAGCAGTTAGTAATAAATGTGATACAGTCAGCAATAAATGTGGAGCAGTCAGTAATAAATGTGATACAGTCAGTAATAAATGTGGAGCAGTCAGTAATAAATGTGGAGCAGTCAGTAATTAATGTGATATAGTCAGTAATTATTGTGGAGCAGTCAGTAATAAATGTGATGCAGTCAGTAATAAATGTGGAGCAGTCAGTAATAAATGTGATACAGTCAGTAATAAATGTGATGCAGTAAGTAATAAATGTGAAGTAGTCAGTAATAAATGTGGAGCAGTAAGTAATAAATGTGGAGCAGTCAGTAATAAATGTGATGCAGTTAGTAATAAATGTGATGCAGTTAGTAATAAATGTGGAGCAGTCAGTAATAAATGTGAAGTAGTCAATAATAAATGTGATGCAGTCAGTAATAAATGTGATGCAGTTAGTAATAAATGTGGAGCAGTCAGTAATAAATGTGAAGTAGTCAATAATAAATGTGATACAGTCAGTAATAAATGTGATGCAGTCAGTAATAAATGTGGAGCAGTCAGTAATAAATGTGATACAGTCAATAATAAATGTGGAGCAGTCAGTAATAAATGTGATACAGTCAGTAATAAATGTGATGTAGTCAGTAATAAATTAGGAGCAGTCAGTAATAAATGTGGAGCAGTCAGTAATAAATGTGATACAGTCAGTGATAAATGTGAAGCAGTCAGTAATAAATGTGAAACAGTCAGTAGTAAATGTGGAGCAGTCAGTAATAAATGTGGAGCAGTCAGTAATAAATGTGATACAATCAGTAATAAATGTGATACAGTCAGTAATAAATGTGATACAGTCAGTAATAAATGTGATGCAGTCAGTAATAAATGTGATACAGTCAGTGATAAATGTGAAGCAGTCAGTAATAAATGTAATACAGCCAGTAATAAATGTGGAGCAGTCAGTAATAAATGTGAAGTAGTCAATAATAAATGTGATGCAGTCAGTAATAAATGTGGAGCAGTCAGTAATAAATGTGGAGCAGTCAGTAATAAATGTGGAGCAGTCAGTAATAAATGTGAAGTAGTCAATAATAAATGTGATGCAGTCAGTAATAAATGTGATGCAGTCAGTAATAAATGTGATACAGTCAGTAATAAATGTGGAGCAGTCAGTAATAAATGTGATACAATCAGTAATAAATGTGATACAGTCAGTAATAAATGTGATACAGTCAGTAATAAATGTGATGCAGTCAGTAATAAATGTGATACAGTCAGTGATAAATGTGAAGCAGTCAGTAATAAATATGATACAGCCAGTAATAAATGTGGAGCAGTCAGTAATAAATGTGAAGTAGTCAATAATAAATGTGATGCAGTCAGTAATAAATGTGGAGCAGTCAGTAATAAATGTGATGCAGTCAGTAATAAATGTGATACAGTCAGTAATAAATGTGGAGCAGTCAGTAATAAATGTGATGCAGTCAGTAATAAATGTGATATAGTCAGTAATAAATGTGGAGCAGTCAGTAATAAATGTGGAGCAGTCAGTAATAAATGTGGAGCAGTCAGTAATAAATGTGAAGTAGTCAGTAATAAATGTGAAGTAGTCAATAATAAATGTGATGCAGTCAGTAATAAATGTGAAGCAGTCAGTAAAAAAAGTGGAGCAGTAAGTAATAAATGTGGAGCAGTTAGTAATAAATGTGGAGGAGTCAGTAATAAATGTGGAGCAGTCAGGAATAAATGTGGAGGAGTGAGTAATAAATGTGATACAGTCAGTACTAAATGTGGAGCAGTCAGTAATAAATGTGGAGGAGTCAGTAATAAATGTGATACAGTCAGTAATAAATGTGGAGCAGTCAGTAATAAATGTGGAGGAGTCAGTAATAAATGTGATGCAGTCAGTAATAAATGTGATACAGTCAGTAATAAATGTGATACAGTCAGAAATAAATGTGGAGCAGTCAGTAATAAATGTGGAGGAGTCAGTAATAAATGTGATACAGTCAGTAATAAATGTGGAGCAGTCAGTAATAAATGTGATACAGTCAGTAATAAATGTGATACAGTTAGTAATAAATGTGGAGCAGTCAGTAATAAATGTGATACAGTCAGTAATAAATGTGGAGCAGTCAGTAATAAATGTGATGCAGTCAGTAATAAATGTGATACAGTCAGTAATAAATGTGGAGCAGTCAGTAATAAATGTGGAGCAGTCAGTAATAAATGTGATACAGTCAGTAATAAATGTGATGCAGTCAGTAATAAATGTGGAGCAGTCAGTAATAAATGTGATACAGTCAGTAATAAATGTGGAGCAGTCAGTAATAAATGTGATGCAGTCAGTAATAAATGTGATGTAGTCAGTAATAAATGTGGAGCAGTCAGTAATAAATGTGATACAGTCAGTAATAAATGTGATGCAGTCAGTAATAAATGTGATACAGTCAGTAATAAATGTGGAGCAGTCAGTAATAAATGTGGAGCAGTCAGTAATATATGTGATACAGCCAGTAATAAATGTGGAGCAGTCAGTAATAAATGTGATGTAGTCAGTAATAAATTAGGAGCAGTCAGTAATAAATGTGATGCAGTCAGTAATAAATGTGTAGCAGTCAGTAATAAATGTGATACAGTCAGTAATAAATGTGGAGCAGTCAGTAATAAATGTGATGCAGTCAGTAATAAATGTGGAGCAGTCAGTAATAAATGTGGAGCAGTCAGTAATAAATGTGGAGCAGCCAGTAATAAATGTGGAGCAGTCAGTAATAAATGTGATGCAGTCAGTAATAAATGTGGAGCAGTCAGTAATAAATGTGGAGCAGTCAGTAATAAATGTGATGCAGTCAGTAATAAATGTGGAGCAGTCAGTAATGAATGTGGAGCAGTCAGTAATAAATGTGAAGTAGTCAGTAATAAATGTGATACAGCCAGTAATAAATGTGGAGCAGTCAGTAATAAATGTCTTGCAGTCAGTAATAAATGTGGAGCAGTCAGTAATAAATGTGGAGCAGTCAGTAATAAATGTGGAGCAGTCAGTAACAAATGTGATACAGTCAGTAATAAATGTGGAGCAGTCAGTAATAAATGTGGAGCAGTCAGTAATAAATGTCTTGCAGTCAGTAATAAATGTGGAGCAGTCAGTAATAAATGTGGAGCAGTCAGTAATAAATGTGATACAGTCAGTAATAAATGTGGAGCAGTCAGTAATAAATGTGGAGCAGTCAGTAATAAATGTGGAGCAGCCAGTAATAAATGTGGAGCAGTCAGTAATAAATGTGATGCAGTCAGTAATAAATGTGGAGCAGTCAGTAATAAATGTGGAGCAGTCAGTAATAAATGTGATGCAGTCAGTAATAAATGTGGAGCAGTCAGTAATGAATGTGGAGCAGTCAGTAATAAATGTGAAGTAGTCAGTAATAAATGTGATACAGCCAGTAATAAATGTGGAGCAGTCAGTAATAAATGTCTTGCAGTCAGTAATAAATGTGGAGCAGTCAGTAATAAATGTGGAGCAGTCAGTAATAAATGTGATACAGTCAGTAATAAATGTGGAGCAGTCAGTAATAAATGTGGAGCAGTCAGTAATAAATGTCTTGCAGTCAGTAATAAATGTGGAGCAGTCAGTAATAAATGTGGAGCAGTCAGTAATAAATGTGATACAGTCAGTAATAAATGTGGAGCAGTCAGTAATAAATGTGATGCAGTCAGTAATAAATGTGGAGCAGTCAGTAATAAATGTGATGCAGTCAGTAATAAATGTGGAGCAGTCAGTAATAAATGTGATGCAGTAAGTAATAAATGTGAAGTAGTCAGTAATAAATGTGAAGCAGTCAGTAAAAAAAGTGGAGCAGTAAGTAATAAATGTGGAGCAGTCAGTAATAAATGTGAAGTAGTCAATAATGAATGTGATGCAGTCAGTAATAAATGTGGAGCGGTCAGTAATAAATGTGGAGCAGTCAGTAATAAATGTGATGCAGTCAGTAATAAATATGGAGCAGTCAGTAATAAATGTGGAGCAGCCAGTAATAAATGTGATACAGTCAGTAATAAATGTGGAGCAGTCAGTAATAAATGCAATGTAGTCAGTAATAAATGTGATACAGTCAGTAATAAATGTGATGCAGTTAGTAATAAATGTGGAGCAGTCAGTAATAAATGTGGAGCAGTCAGTAATAAATCTGATGCAGTCAGTAATAAATGTGGAGCAGTCAGTAATAAATGTGATGCAGTCAGTAATAAATGTGATGCAGTCAGTAATAAATGTAGAGCAGTCAGTAATAAATGTGGAGCAGTCAGTAATAAATGTGAAACAGTCAGAAAAAATTTGGAGCAGTCAGTAATAAATGTGATACAGTCAGTAATAAATGTGAAGCAGTCAGTAAAAAAAAGTGGAGCAGTCAGTAATAAATGTAATGTAGTCAGTAATAAATGTGGAGCAGTCAGTAATAAATGTGATACAGTCAGTAATAAATGTGATGCAGTCAGCAATAAATGTGGAGCAGTCAGTAATAAATGTGTTTCAGTCAGTAATAAATGTGGAGCAGTCAGTAATAAATGTGATGCAGTCAGTAATAAATGTGGAGCAGTCAGTAATAAATGTGGAGCAGTCAGTAATAAATGTGATACAGTCAGTAATAAATGTGGAGCAGTCAGTAAAAATGTGGAGCAGTCAGTAATCAGAGTGATAGAGTCATTAATAAATGTGATGCAGTCAGTAATAAATGTGAAGCAGTCAGTAATAAATGTGGAGCAGTCAGTAATAAATGTGATACAGTCAGTAATAAATGTGATACAGTCAGTAATAAATGTGGAGCAGTCAGTAATAAATGTGCAGCAGTCAGTAATAAATGTGATACAGTCAGTAATAAATGTGGAGCAGTCTGTGATAAATGTGATACAGTCAGTAATAAATGTGATGCAGTCAGTAATAAATGTGGAGCAGTCATTAATAAATGTGATACAGCCAGTAGTAAATGTGGAGCAGTCAGTAATAAATGTAGAGCAGTCAGTAATAAATGTGATACAGCCAGTAGTAAATGTGGAGCCGTCAGTAATAAATGTGGAGCAGTCAGTAAAAAAATGTGGAGCAGTCAGTAATAAATGTAGAGCAGTCAGTAATAAATGTGATGCAGTCAGTAATAAATGTGGAGCAGTCAGTAATAAATGTGATACAGTCAGTAATAAATGTGATACAGCCAGTAATAAATGTGGACCAGTCAGTAATCAATGTGGAGCAGTCAGTAATAAATGTGATGCAGTCAGTAATAAATGTGGAGCAGTCAGTAATAAATGTGATGCAGTAAGTAATAAATGTGAAGTAGTCAGTAATAAAAGTGGAGCAGTAAGTAATAAATGTGGAGCAGTTAGTAATAAATGTGGAGCAGTTAGTAATAAATGTGATACAGTCAGCAATAAATGTGGAGCAGTCAGTAATAAATGTGGAGCAGTCAGTAATAAATGTGGAGCAGTCAGTAATAAATGTGATACAGTCAGTAATAAATGTGGAGCAGTCATTAAGAAATGTGATGTAGTCAGTAATAAATGTGATGCAGTTAGTAATAAATGTGGAGCAGTCATTAATAAATGTGATGCAGTAAGTAATAAATGTGAAGTAGTCAGTAATAAATGTGGAGCAGTCAGTAATAAATGTGATACAGTCAGTAATAAATGTGGAGCAGTCAGTAATAAATGTGATGCAGTAAGTAATAAATGTGAAGCAGTCAGTAAAAAAAGTGGAGCAGTAAGTAATAAATGTGGAGCAGTCAGTAATAAATGTGAAGTAGTCAATAATAAATGTGGAGCAGTCAGTAATAAATGTGATGCAGTCAGTAATAAATGTGATGCAGTCAGTAATAAATGTGGAGCAGTCAGTAATAAATGTGATGCAGTAAGTAATAAATGTGAAGTAGTCAGTAATAAAAGTGGAGCAGTAAGTAATAAATGTGGAGCAGTTAGTAATAAATGTGGAGCAGTTAGTAATAAATGTGATACAGTCAGCAATAAATGTGGAGCAGTCAGTAATAAATGTGATACAGTCAGTAATAAATGTGGAGCAGTCAGTAATAAATGTGGAGCAGTCAGTAATTAATGTGATATAGTCAGTAATTATTGTGGAGCAGTCAGTAATAAATGTGATGCAGTCAGTAATAAATGTGGAGCAGTCAGTAATAAATGTGATACAGTCAGTAATAAATGTGATGCAGTAAGTAATAAATGTGAAGTAGTCAGTAATAAAAGTGGAGCAGTAAGTAATAAATGTGGAGCAGTCAGTAATAAATGTGATGCAGTTAGTAATAAATGTGATGCAGTTAGTAATAAATGTGGAGCAGTCAGTAATAAATGTGAAGTAGTCAATAATAAATGTGATGCAGTCAGTAATAAATGTGATGCAGTTAGTAATAAATGTGGAGCAGTCAGTAATAAATGTGAAGTAGTCAATAATAAATGTGATACAGTCAGTAATAAATGTGATGCAGTCAGTAATAAATGTGGAGCAGTCAGTAATAAATGTGATACAGTCAATAATAAATGTGGAGCAGTCAGTAATAAATGTGATACAGTCAGTAATAAATGTGATGTAGTCAGTAATAAATTAGGAGCAGTCAGTAATAAATGTGGAGCAGTCAGTAATAAATGTGATACAGTCAGTGATAAATGTGAAGCAGTCAGTAATAAATGTGAAACAGTCAGTAGTAAATGTGGAGCAGTCAGTAATAAATGTGGAGCAGTCAGTAATAAATGTGATACAATCAGTAATAAATGTGATACAGTCAGTAATAAATGTGATACAGTCAGTAATAAATGTGATGCAGTCAGTAATAAATGTGATACAGTCAGTGATAAATGTGAAGCAGTCAGTAATAAATGTGATACAGCCAGTAATAAATGTGGAGCAGTCAGTAATAAATGTGAAGTAGTCAATAATAAATGTGATGCAGTCAGTAATAAATGTGGAGCAGTCAGTAATAAATGTGGAGCAGTCAGTAATAAATGTGGAGCAGTCAGTAATAAATGTGAAGTAGTCAATAATAAATGTGATGCAGTCAGTAATAAATGTGATGCAGTCAGTAATAAATGTGATACAGTCAGTAATAAATGTGGAGCAGTCAGTAATAAATGTGATACAATCAGTAATAAATGTGATACAGTCAGTAATAAATGTGATACAGTCAGTAATAAATGTGATGCAGTCAGTAATAAATGTGATACAGTCAGTGATAAATGTGAAGCAGTCAGTAATAAATATGATACAGCCAGTAATAAATGTGGAGCAGTCAGTAATAAATGTGAAGTAGTCAATAATAAATGTGATGCAGTCAGTAATAAATGTGGAGCAGTCAGTAATAAATGTGATGCAGTCAGTAATAAATGTGATACAGTCAGTAATAAATGTGGAGCAGTCAGTAATAAATGTGATGCAGTCAGTAATAAATGTGATATAGTCAGTAATAAATGTGGAGCAGTCAGTAATAAATGTGGAGCAGTCAGTAATAAATGTGGAGCAGTCAGTAATAAATGTGAAGTAGTCAATAATAAATGTGATGCAGTCAGTAATAAATGTGAAGCAGTCAGTAAAAAAAGTGGAGCAGTAAGTAATAAATGTGGAGCAGTTAGTAATAAATGTGGAGGAGTCAGTAATAAATGTGGAGCAGTCAGGAATAAATGTGGAGGAGTGAGTAATAAATGTGATACAGTCAGTACTAAATGTGGAGCAGTCAGTAATAAATGTGGAGGAGTCAGTAATAAATGTGATACAGTCAGTAATAAATGTGGAGCAGTCAGTAATAAATGTGGAGGAGTCAGTAATAAATGTGATGCAGTCAGTAATAAATGTGATACAGTCAGTAATAAATGTGATACAGTCAGAAATAAATGTGGAGCAGTCAGTAATAAATGTGGAGGAGTCAGTAATAAATGTGATACAGTCAGTAATAAATGTGGAGCAGTCAGTAATAAATGTGATACAGTCAGTAATAAATGTGATACAGTTAGTAATAAATGTGGAGCAGTCAGTAATAAATGTGATACAGTCAGTAATAAATGTGGAGCAGTCAGTAATAAATGTGATGCAGTCAGTAATAAATGTGATACAGTCAGTAATAAATGTGGAGCAGTCAGTAATAAATGTGGAGCAGTCAGTAATAAATGTGATACAGTCAGTAATAAATGTGATGCAGTCAGTAATAAATGTGGAGCAGTCAGTAATAAATGTGATACAGTCAGTAATAAATGTGGAGCAGTCAGTAATAAATGTGATGCAGTCAGTAATAAATGTGATGTAGTCAGTAATAAATGTGGAGCAGTCAGTAATAAATGTGATACAGTCAGTAATAAATGTGATGCAGTCAGTAATAAATGTGATACAGTCAGTAATAAATGTGGAGCAGTCAGTAATAAATGTGGAGCAGTCAGTAATATATGTGATACAGCCAGTAATAAATGTGGAGCAGTCAGTAATAAATGTGATGTAGTCAGTAATAAATTAGGAGCAGTCAGTAATAAATGTGATGCAGTCAGTAATAAATGTGTAGCAGTCAGTAATAAATGTGATACAGTCAGTAATAAATGTGGAGCAGTCAGTAATAAATGTGATGCAGTCAGTAATAAATGTGGAGCAGTCAGTAATAAATGTGGAGCAGTCAGTAATAAATGTGGAGCAGCCAGTAATAAATGTGGAGCAGTCAGTAATAAATGTGATGCAGTCAGTAATAAATGTGGAGCAGTCAGTAATAAATGTGGAGCAGTCAGTAATAAATGTGATGCAGTCAGTAATAAATGTGGAGCAGTCAGTAATGAATGTGGAGCAGTCAGTAATAAATGTGAAGTAGTCAGTAATAAATGTGATACAGCCAGTAATAAATGTGGAGCAGTCAGTAATAAATGTCTTGCAGTCAGTAATAAATGTGGAGCAGTCAGTAATAAATGTGGAGCAGTCAGTAACAAATGTGATACAGTCAGTAATAAATGTGGAGCAGTCAGTAATAAATGTGGAGCAGTCAGTAATAAATGTCTTGCAGTCAGTAATAAATGTGGAGCAGTCAGTAATAAATGTGGAGCAGTCAGTAATAAATGTGATACAGTCAGTAATAAATGTGGAGCAGTCAGTAATAAATGTGGAGCAGTCAGTAATAAATGTGATGCAGTCAGTAATAAATGTGGAGCAGTCAGTAATAAATGTGATGCAGTTTGTAATAAATGTGGAGCAGTCATTAATAAATGTGATGCAGTAAGTAATAAATGTGAAGTAGTCAGTAATAAATGTGAAGCAGTCAGTAAAAAAAGTGGAGCAGTAAGTAATAAATGTGAAGTAGTCAATAATGAATGTGATGCAGTCAGTAATAAATGTGGAGCGGTCAGTAATAAATGTGGAGCAGTCAGTAATAAATGTGATGCAGTCAGTAATAAATATGGAGCAGTCAGTAATAAATGTGGAGCAGCCAGTAATAAATGTGATACAGTCAGTAATAAATGTGGAGCAGTCAGTAATAAATGCAATGTAGTCAGTAATAAATGTGATACAGTCAGTAATAAATGTGATGCAGTTAGTAATAAATGTGGAGCAGTCAGTAATAAATGTGGAGCAGTCAGTAATAAATCTGATGCAGTCAGTAATAAATGTGGAGCAGTCAGTAATAAATGTGATGCAGTCAGTAATAAATGTGATGCAGTCAGTAATAAATGTAGAGCAGTCAGTAATAAATGTGGAGCAGTCAGTAATAAATGTGAAACAGTCAGAAAAAATTTGGAGCAGTCAGTAATAAATGTGATACAGTCAGTAATAAATGTGAAGCAGTCAGTAAAAAAAAGTGGAGCAGTCAGTAATAAATGTAATGTAGTCAGTAATAAATGTGGAGCAGTCAGTAATAAATGTGATACAGTCAGTAATAAATGTGATGCAGTCAGCAATAAATGTGGAGCAGTCAGTAATAAATGTGTTTCAGTCAGTAATAAATGTGGAGCAGTCAGTAATAAATGTGATGCAGTCAGTAATAAATGTGGAGCAGTCAGTAATAAATGTGGAGCAGTCAGTAATAAATGTGATACAGTCAGTAATAAATGTGGAGCAGTCAGTAAAAATGTGGAGCAGTCAGTAATCAGAGTGATAGAGTCATTAATAAATGTGATGCAGTCAGTTATAAATGTGCAGCAGTCAGTAATAAATGTGAAGCAGTCAGTAATAAATGTGGAGCAGTCAGTAATAAATGTGCAGCAGTCAGTAATAAATGTGATACAGTCAGTAATAAATGTGGAGCAGTCTGTGATAAATGTGATACAGTCAGTAATAAATGTGATGCAGTCAGTAATAAATGTGGAGCAGTCATTAATAAATGTGATACAGCCAGTAGTAAATGTGGAGCAGTCAGTAATAAATGTAGAGCAGTCAGTAATAAATGTGATACAGCCAGTAGTAAATGTGGAGCCGTCAGTAATAAATGTGGAGCAGTCAGTAAAAAAATGTGGAGCAGTCAGTAATAAATGTAGAGCAGTCAGTAATAAATGTGATGCAGTCAGTAATAAATGTGGAGCAGTCAGTAATAAATGTGATACAGCCAGTAGTAAATGTGGAGCAGTCAGTAATAAATGTAGAGCAGTCAGTAATAAATGTGATACAGCCAGTAGTAAATGTGGAGCCGTCAGTAATAAATGTGGAGCAGTCAGTAAAAAAATGTGGAGCAGTCAGTAATAAATGTAGAGCAGTCAGTAATAAATGTGATGCAGTCAGTAATAAATGTGGAGCAGTCAGTAATAAATGTGATACAGCCAGTAGTAAATGTGTAGCAGTCAGTAATAAATGTGATACAGCCAGTAGTAAATGTGGAGCAGTCAGTAATAAATGTAGAGCAGTCAGTAATAAATGTGATACAGCCAGTAGTAAATGTGGAGCCGTCAGTAATAAATGTGGAGCAGTCAGTAATAAATGTGGAGCAGTCAGTAATAAATGTAGAGCAGTCAGTAATAAATGTGATACAGTCAGTAATAAATGTGATGCAGTCAGTAATAAATGTGGACCAGTCAGTAATCAATGTGGAGCAGTCAGTAATAAATGTGATGCAGTCAGTAATAAATGTGGAGCAGTCAGTAATAAATGTGATGCAGTAAGTAATAAATGTGAAGTAGTCAGTAATAAAAGTGGAGCAGTAAGTAATAAATGTGGAGCAGTTAGTAATAAATGTGGAGCAGTTAGTAATAAATGTGATACAGTCAGCAATAAATGTGGAGCAGTCAGTAATAAATGTGGAGCAGTCAGTAATAAATGTGGAGCAGTCAGTAATAAATGTGATACAGTCAGTAATAAATGTGGAGCAGTCATTAAGAAATGTGATGTAGTCAGTAATAAATGTGATGCAGTTAGTAATAAATGTGGAGCAGTCATTAATAAATGTGATGCAGTAAGTAATAAATGTGAAGTAGTCAGTAATAAATGTGGAGCAGTCAGTAATAAATGTGATACAGTCAGTAATAAATGTGGAGCAGTCAGTAATAAATGTGATGCAGTAAGTAATAAATGTGAAGCAGTCAGTAAAAAAAGTGGAGCAGTAAGTAATAAATGTGGAGCAGTCAGTAATAAATGTGAAGTAGTCAATAATAAATGTGGAGCAGTCAGTAATAAATGTGATGCAGTCAGTAATAAATGTGATGCAGTCAGTAATAAATGTGGAGCAGTCAGTAATAAATGTGATGCAGTAAATAATAAATGTGAAGTAGTCAGTAATAAAAGTGGAGCAGTAAGTAATAAATGTGGAGCAGTTAGTAATAAATGTGGAGCAGTTAGTAATAAATGTGATACAGTCAGCAATAAATGTGGAGCAGTCAGTAATAAATGTGATACAGTCAGTAATAAATGTGGAGCAGTCAGTAATAAATGTGGAGCAGTCAGTAATTAATGTGATACAGTCAGTAATTATTGTGGAGCAGTCAGTAATAAATGTGGAGCAGTCAGTAATAAATGTGATACAGTAAGTAATAAATGTGAAGTAGTCAGTAATAAAAGTGGAGCAGTAAGTAATAAATGTGGAGCAGTCAGTAATAAATGTGATGCAGTTAGTAATAAATGTGATGCAGTTAGTAATAAATGTGGAGCAGTCAGTAATAAATGTGAAGTAGTCAATAATAAATGTGATGCAGTCAGTAATAAATGTGATGCAGTTAGTAATAAATGTGATGCAGTTAGTAATAAATGTGGAGCAGTCAGTAATAAATGTGAAGTAGTCAATAATAAATGTGATACAGTCAGTAATAAATGTGATGCAGTCAGTAATAAATGTGGAGCAGTCAGTAATAAATGTGATACAGTCAATAATAAATGTGGAGCAGTCAGTAATAAATGTGATACAGTCAGTAATAAATGTGATGTAGTCAGTAATAAATTAGGAGCAGTCAGTAATAAATGTGGAGCAGTCAGTAATAAATGTGATACAGTCAGTGATAAATGTGAAGCAGTCAGTAATAAATGTGATACAGCCAGTAATAAATGTGGAGCAGTCAGTAATAAATGTGATACAATCAGTAATAAATGTGAAGCAGTCAGTAATAAATGTGGAGCAGTCAGTAATAAATGTGAAACAGTCAGTAGTAAATGTGGAGCAGTCAGTAATAAATGTGGAGCAGTCAGTAATAAATGTGATACAATCAGTAATAAATGTGATACAGTCAGTAATAAATGTGATACAGTCAGTAATAAATGTGATGCAGTCAGTAATAAATGTGATACAGTCAGTGATAAATGTGAAGCAGTCAGTAATAAATGTGATACAGCCAGTAATAAATGTGGAGCAGTCAGTAATAAATGTGAAGTAGTCAATAATAAATGTGATGCAGTCAGTAATAAATGTGGAGCAGTCAGTAATAAATGTGGAGCAGTCAGTAATAAATGTGGAGCAGTCAGTAATAAATGTGAAGTAGTCAATAATAAATGTGATGCAGTCAGTAATAAATGTGATGCAGTCAGTAATAAATGTGATACAGTCAGTAATAAATGTGGAGCAGTCAGTAATAAATGTGATACAATCAGTAATAAATGTGATACAGTCAGTAATAAATGTGATACAGTCAGTAATAAATGTGATGCAGTCAGTAATAAATGTGATACAGTCAGTGATAAATGTGAAGCAGTCAGTAATAAATATGATACAGCCAGTAATAAATGTGGAGCAGTCAGTAATAAATGTGAAGTAGTCAATAATAAATGTGATGCAGTCAGTAATAAATGTGGAGCAGTCAGTAATAAATGTGATGCAGTCAGTAATAAATGTGATACAGTCAGTAATAAATGTGGAGCAGTCAGTAATAAATGTGATGCAGTCAGTAATAAATGTGATATAGTCAGTAATAAATGTGGAGCAGTCAGTAATAAATGTGGAGCAGTCAGTAATAAATGTGGAGCAGTCAGTAATAAATGTGTAGTAGTCAATAATAAATGTGATGCAGTCAGTAATAAATGTGAAGCAGTCAGTAAAAAATTTGGAGCAGTCAGTAATAAATGTGATATAGTCAGTAATAAATGTGGAGCAGTTAGTAATAAATGTGGAGGAGTGAGTAATAAAGGTGATACAGTCAGTACTAAATGTGGAGCAGTCAGTAATAAATGTGGAGGAGTCAGTAATAAATGTGATACAGTCAGTAATAAATGTGGAGCAGTCAGTAATAAATGTGGAGGAGTCAGTAATAAATGTGATGCAGTCAGTAATAAATGTGATACAGTCAGTAATAAATGTGATACAGTCAGAAATAAATGTGGAGCAGTCAGTAATAAATGTGGAGGAGTCAGTAATAAATGTGATACAGTCAGTAATAAATGTGGAGCAGTCAGTAATAAATGTGATACAGTCAGTAATAAATGTGATACAGTTAGTAATAAATGTGGAGCAGTCAGTAATAAATGTGATACAGTCAGTAATAAATGTGGAGCAGTCAGTAATAAATGTGATGCAGTCAGTAATAAATGTGATACAGTCAGTAATAAATGTGGAGCAGTCAGTAATAAATGTGATACAGTCAGTAATAAATGTGATACAGTTAGTAATAAATGTGGAGCAGTCAGTAATAAATGTGATACAGTCAGTAATAAATGTGGAGCAGTCAGTAATAAATGTGATGCAGTCAGTAATAAATGTGATACAGTCAGTAATAAATGTGGAGCAGTCAGTAATAAATGTGGAGCAGTCAGTAATAAATGTGATACAGTCAGTAATAAATGTGATGCAGTCAGTAATAAATGTGGAGCAGTCAGTAATAAATGTGATACAGTCAGTAATAAATGTGGAGCAGTCAGTAATAAATGTGATGCAGTCAGTAATAAATGTGATGTAGTCAGTAATAAATGTGGAGCAGTCAGTAATAAATGTGATACAGTCAGTAATAAATGTGATGCAGTCAGTAATAAATGTGATACAGTCAGTAATAAATGTGGAGCAGTCAGTAATAAATGTGGAGCAGTCAGTAATATATGTGATACAGCCAGTAATAAATGTGGAGCAGTCAGTAATAAATGTGATACAGTCAGTAATAAATGTGGAGCAGTCAGTAATAAATGTGATACAGTCAGTAATAAATGTGGAGCAGTCAGTAATAAATGTGATGCAGTTAGTAATAAATGTGGAGCAGTCAGTAATAAATGTGAAGTAGTCAATAATAAATGTGATGCAGTCAGTAATAAATGTGGAGCAGTCAGTAATAAATGTGAAGTAGTCAATAATAAATGTGATACAGTCAGTAATAAATGTGATGCAGTCAGTAATAAATGTGGAGCAGTCAGTAATAAATGTGGAGCAGTCAGTAATAAATGTGATACAGTCAGTAATAAATGTGGAGCAGTCAGTAATAAATGTGGAGCAGTCAGTAATAAATGTGATACAGTCAGTACTAAATGTGGAGCAGTCAGTAATAAATGTGAAGCAGTCAGTAATAAATGTGATACAGTCAGTAATAAATGTGGAGCAGTCAGTAATAAATGTGAAGCAGTCAGTAAAAAAAGTGGAGCAGTAAGTAATAAATGTGGAGCAGTCAGGAATAAATGTGATACAGTCAGTAATAAATGTGGAGCAGTCATGAATAAATGTGATACAGTCAGTAATAAATGTGATGCAGTCAGTAATAAATGTGGAGCAGTCAGTAATAAATGTGGAGCAGTCAGTAATAAATGTGGAGCAGTCAGTAATAAATGTGCAGCAGTCAGTAATAAATGTGGAGCAGTCAGTAATAAATGTGATGCAGTCAGTAATAAATGTGGAGCAGTCAGTAATAAATGTGATACAGCCAGTAATAAATGTGGAGCAGTCAGTAATAAATGTCTTGCAGTCAGTAATAAATGTGGAGCAGTCAGTAATAAATGTGATACAGTCAGTAATAAATGTGGAGCAGTCAGTAATAAATGTGGAGCAGTCAGTAATAAATGTGATACAGTCAGTAATAAATGTGGAGCAGTCAGTAATAAATTTGAAGCAGTCAGTAATAAATGTGATACAGTCAGTAATAAATGTGGAGCAGTCAGTAATAAATGTGAAGCAGTCAGTAAAAAAAGTGGAGCAGTAAGTAATAAATGTGGAGCAGTCAGGAATAAATGTGATACAGTCAGTAATAAATGTGGAGCAGTCAGGAATAAATGTGATACAGTCAGTAATAAATGTGATGCAGTCAGTAATAAATGTGGAGCAGTCAGTAATAAATGTGATGCAGTCAGTAATAAATGTGGAGCAGTCAGTAATAAATGTGATACAGCCAGTAATAAATGTGGAGCAGTCAGTAATAAATGTCTTGCAGTCAGTAATAAATGTGAAGCAGTCAGTAATAAATGTGAAGCAGTCAGTAATAAATGTGGAGCAGTCAGTAATAAATGTGGAGCAGTCAGTAATAAATGTGGAGCAGTCAGTAATAAATGTGAAGCAGTCAGTAATACATGTGGAGCAGTCAGTAATAAATGTGATACAGTCAGTAATAAATGTGGAGCAGTCAGTAATAAATGTGGAGCAGTCAGTAATAAATGTGATACAGTCAGTACTAAATGTGGAGCAGTCAGTAATAAATGTGAAGCAGTCAGTAATAAATGTGATACAGTCAGTAATAAATGTGGAGCAGTCAGTAATAAATGTGAAGCAGTCAGTAAAAAAAGTGGAGCAGTAAGTAATAAATGTGGAGCAGTCAGGAATAAATGTGATACAGTCAGTAATAAATGTGGAGCAGTCAGGAATAAATGTGATACAGTCAGTAATAAATGTGATGCAGTCAGTAATAAATGTGGAGCAGTCAGTAATAAATGTGGAGCAGTCAGTAATAAATGTGGAGCAGTCAGTAATAAATGTGCAGCAGTCAGTAATAAATGTGGAGCAGTCAGTAATAAATGTGATGCAGTCAGTAATAAATGTAGAGCAGTCAGTAATAAATGTGATGCAGTCAGTAATAAATGTGAAGCAGTCAGTAAAAAAAGTAGAGCAGTCAGTAATAAATGTGGAACAGTCAGTAATAAATGTGGAGCAGTCAGTAATAAATGTGATGCAGTCAGTAATAAATGTGGAGCAGTCAGTAATAAATGTGGAGCAGCCAGTAATAAATGTGATACAGTCAGTAATAAATGTGGAGCAGTCAGTAATAAATGCAATGTAGTCAGTAATAAATGTGTAGCAGTCAGTAATAAATGTGATACAGTCAGTAATAAATGTGATGCAGTTAGTAATAAATGTGGAGCAGTCAGTAATAAATGTGGAGCAGTCAGTAATAAATGTGGAGCAGTCAGTAATAAATGTGGAGCAGTCAGTAATAAATGTGATACAGCCAGTAATAAATGTGGAGCAGTCAGTAATAAATGTGGAGCAGTCAGTAATAAATGTGAAGTAGTCAATAATAAATGTGATGCAGTCAGTAATAAATGTGGAGCAGTCAGTAATAAATGTGATGCAGTAAGTAATAAATGTGAAGTAGTCAGTAATAAAAGTGGAGCAGTAAGTAATAAATGTGGAGCAGCCAGTAATAAATGTGGAGCAGTCAGTAATAAATGCAATGTAGTCAGTAATAAATGTGAAGTAGTCAATAATAAATGTGATGCAGTCAGTAATAAATGTGGAGCAGTCAGTAATAAATGTGGAGCAGTCAGTAATAAATGTGAAGTAGTCAATAATAAATGTGATACAGTCAGTAATAAATGTGATGCAGTAAGTAATAAATGTGATACAGTCAATAATAAATGTGGAGCAGTCAGTAATAAATGTGATACAGTCAGTAATAAATGTGATGCAGTCAGTAATAAATGTGATGCAGTCAGTAATAAATGTGTAGCAGTCAGTAATAAATGTGATACAGCCAGTAATAAAAGTGGAGCAGTCAGTAATAAATGTGATACAGCCAGTAATAAATGTGGAGCAGTCAGTAATAAATGTGGAGCAGTCAGTAATAAATGTGGAGCAGTCAGTAATAAATGTGATACAGTCAGTAATAAATGTGGAGCAGTCAGGAATAAATGTGATACAGTCAGTAATAAATGTGGAGCAGTCAGTAATAAATGTGATACAGTCAGTAATAAATGTGGAGCAGTCAGTAATAAATGTGGAGCAGTCAGTAATAAATGTGATACAGTCAGTAATAAATGTGGAGCAGTCAGTAATAAATGTGATACAGCCAGTAATAAATGTGGAGCAGTCAGTAATAAATGTGGAGCAGTCAGTAATAAATGTAGAGCAGTCAGTAATAAATGTGATACAGCAAGTAATAAATGTGGAGCAGTCAGTAATAAATGTGGAGCAGTCAGTAATAAATGTGATACAGCCAGCAATAAATGTGGAGCAGTCAGTAATAAATGTGGAGCAGTCAGTAATAAATGTGAAGTAGTCAATAATAAATGTGATGCAGTCAGTAATAAATGTGGAGCAGTCAGTAATAAATGTGATGCAGTAAGTAATAAATGTGAAGTAGTCAGTAATAAATGTGAAGCAGTCAGTAAAAAAAGTGGAGCAGTTAGTAATAAATGTGGAGCAGTTAGTAATAAATGTGGAGCAGTCAGTAATAAATGTGATACAGTCAGTAATAAATGTGATGCAGTCAGTAATAAATGTGGAGCAGTCAGTAATAAATGTGATGCAGTCAGTAATAAATGTGAAGCAGTCAGTAATAAATGTGGTGCAGTTAGTAATAAATGTGATGTAGTCAGTAATAAATGTGATACAGTCAGTAATAAATAAGGAGCAGTCAGTAATAAATGTGATACAGTCAGTGATAAATGTGGAGCCGTCAGTAATAAATGTGATGTAGTCAGTAATAAATGTGGAGCAGTCAGTAATAAATGCAATGTAGTCAGTAATAAATGTGGAGCAGTCAGTAATAAATGTGATGCAGTCAGTAATAAATGTGATACAGTCAGTAATAAATGTGATGCAGTCAGTAATAAATGTGGAGCAGTCAGTAATAAATGTGGAGCAGTCAGGAATAAATGTGATACAGTCAGTAATAAATGTGGAGCAGTCAGGAATAAATGTGATACAGTCAGTTATAAATGTGATGCAGTCAGTAATAAATTTGGAGCAGTCAGTAATAAATGTGGAGCAGTCAGTAATAAATGTGGAGCAATCAGTAATAAATGTGATACAGTCAGTAATAAATGTGTAGCACTCAGTAATAAATGTGATGTAGTCAGTAATAAATTAGGAGCAGTCAGTAATAAATGTGTAGCAGTCAGTAATAAATGTGAAGCAGTCAGTAATAAATGTGATACAGCCTGTAATAAATGTGGAGCAGTCAGTAATAAATGTGTAGCAGTCAGTAATAAATGTGATGCAGTCAGTAATAAATGTGTAGCAGTCAGTAATAAATGTGATACAGTCAGTAATAAATGTGATGCAGTCAGTAAAAAATGTGATACAGTCAGTAATAAATTTGGAGCAGTCAGTAATAAATGTGGAGCAGTCAGTAATAAATGTGGAGCAATCAGTAATAAATGTGATACAGTCAGTAATAAATGTGTAGCACTCAGTAATAAATGTGATGTAGTCAGTAATAAATTAGGAGCAGTCAGTAATAAATGTGTAGCAGTCAGTAATAAATGTGAAGCAGTCAGTAATAAATGTGATACAGCCTGTAATAAATGTGGAGCAGTCAGTAATAAATGTGTAGCAGTCAGTAATAAATGTGATGCAGTCAGTAATAAATGTGTAGCAGTCAGTAATAAATGTGATACAGTCAGTAATAAATGTGATACAGTCAGTAATAAATGTGATACAGCCAGTAATAAATGTGGAGCAGTCAGTAATAAATGTGGAGCAGTCAGTAATAAATGTGGAGCAGTCAGTAATAAATGTGATACAGTCAGTAATAAATGTGATGCAGTTTGTAATAAATGTGATGCAGTCAGTAATAAATGTGGAGCAGTCATTAATAAATGTGATGCAGTAAGTAATAAATGTGAAGTAGTCAGTAATAAATGTGAAGCAGTCAGTAAAAAAAGTGGAGCAGCAAGTAATAAATGTGGAGCAGTCAGTAATAAATGTGGAGCAGTCAGTAATAAATGTGAAGTAGTCAATAATAAATGTGATGCAGTCAGTAATAAATGTGGAGCAGTCAGTAATAAATGTGGAGCAGTCAGTAATAAATGTGGAGCAGTCAGTAATAAATGTGGAGCAGTCAGTAATAAATGTGGAGCAGTCAGTAATAAGTGTGATACAGCCAGTAATAAATGTGGAGCAGACAGTAATAAATGTGGAGCAGTCAGTAATAAATGTAGAGCAGTCAGTAATAAATGTGATGTAGTCAGTAATAAATGTGATACTGCCAGTAATAAATGTGGAGCATTCAGTAATAAATGTGGAGCAGTCAGTAATAAATGTGATACAGCCAGTAATAAATGTGGAGCAGTCAGTAATAAATGTGGAGCAGTCAGTAATAAATGTGGAGCAGTCAGTAATAAATGTGAAGTAGTCAATAATAAATGTGGAGCAGTCAGTAATAAATGTGGAGCAGTCAGTAATAAATGTGGAGCAGTCAGTAATAAATGTGATGCAGTCAGTAATAAATGTGATGCAGTTTGTAATAAATGTGGAGCAGTCATTAATAAATGTGATGCAGTCAGTAAAAAAAGTGGAGCAGCAAGTAATAAATGTGGAGCAGTCAGTAATAAATGTGAAGTAGTCAGTAATAAATGTGAAGCAGTCAGTAAAAAAAGTGGAGCAGCAAGTAATAAATGTGGAGCAGTCAGTAATAAATGTGAAGTAGTCAATAATAAATGTGATGCAGTCAGTAATAAATGTGGAGCAGTCAGTAATAAATGTGATACAGCCAGTAATAAATGTGAAGTAGTCAATAATAAATGTGGTGCAGTCAGTAATAAATGTGGAGCAGTCAGTAATAAATGTGATGCAGTCAGTAATAAATGTGAAGTAGTCAATAATAAATGTGATGCAGTCAGTAATAAATGTGGAGCAGTCAGTAATAAATGTGATACAGCCAGTAGTAAATGTGGAGCAGTCAGTAATAAATGTGGAGCAGTCAGTAATAAATGTGGAGCAGTCAGTAATAAATGTAGAGCAGTCAGTAATAAATGTGGAGCAGTCAGTAATAAATGTGATACAGCCAGTAATAAATGTGGAGCAGTCAGTAATAAATGTGGAGCAGTCAGTAATAAATGTGAAGTAGTCAATAATAAATGTGAAGTAGTCAGTAAAAAAAGTGGAGCAGTAAGTAATAAATGTGGAGCAGTTAGTAATAAATGTGGAGCAGTCAGTAATAAATGTGATACAGTCAGTAATAAATGTGGAGCAGTCAGTAATAAATGTGATACAGTCAGTAATAAATGTGGAGTAGTCAGTAATAAATGTGGAGCAGTCAGTAATAAATGTGATACAGTCAGTAATAAATGTGGAGCAGTCAGTAATAAATGTGATACAGTCAGTAATAAATGTGGAGCAGTCAGTAATAAATGTGGAGCAGTCAGTAATAAATGTGAAGTAGTCAGTAATAAATGTGATACAGTCAGTAATAAATGTGGAGCAGTCAGTAATAAATGTGATGCAGTCAGTAATAAATGTGGAGCAGTCAGTAATAAATGTGATACAGTTAGTGATAAATGTGGAGCAGTCAGTAATAAATGTGGAGCAGTCAGTAATAAATGTGATACAGTCAGTAATAAATGTGGAGCAGTCAGTAATAAATGTGGAGCAGTCAGTAATAAATGTGAAGTAGTCAGTAATAAATGTGATACAGTCAGTAATAAATGTGGAGCAGTCAGTAATAAATGTGATGCAGTCAGTAATAAATGTGGAGCAGTCAGTAATAAATGTGATACAGTTAGTGATAAATGTGGAGCAGTCAGTAATAAATGTGATACAGTCAGTAATAAATGTGGAGCAGTCAGTAATAAATGTGATGCAGTCAGTAATAAATGTGGAGCAGTCAGTAATAAATGTGATGCAGTCAGTAATGAATGTGGAGCAGTCAGTAATAAATGTGATACAGTTAGTGATAAATGTGGAGCAGTCAGTAATAAATGTGATACAGTCAGTAATAAATGTGGAGCAGTCAGTAATAAATGAGAAGTAGTCAATAATAAATGTGATGCAGTCAGTAATAAATGTGGAGCAGTCAGTAATAAATGTGGAGCAGTCAGTAATAAATGTGAAGCAGTCAGTAATAAATGTGATACAGTCAGTAATAAATGTGATACAGTCAGTAATAAATGTGGAGCAGTCAGTAATAAATGTGATGCAGTCAGTAATAAATGTGATACAGTCAGTAATAAATGTGATACAGTCAGTAATAAATGTGGAGCAGTCAGTAATAAATGTGGTGCAGTCAGTAATAAATGTGGAGCAGTCAGTAATAAATGTGATGCAGTCAGTAATAAATGTGCTACAGTCAGTAATAAATGTGATACAGTCAGTAATAAATGTGGAGCAGTCAGTAATAAATGTGATGCAGTCAGTAATAAATGTGCAGCAGTCAGTAATAAATGTGATACAGTCAGTAATAAATGTGGAGCAGTCAGTAATAAATGTGGAGCAGTCAGTAATAAATGTGAAGTAGTCAGTAATAAATGTGGAGCAGCCAGTAATAAATGTGATACAATCAGTAATAAATGTGGAGCAGTTAGTAATAAATGTGATGTAGTCAGTAATAAATGTGTAGCAGTCAGTAATAAATGTGATACAGTCAGTAATAAATGTGATGCAGTTAGTAATAAATGTGGAGCAGTCAGTAATAAATGTGGAGCAGTCAGTAATAAATCTGATGCATTCAGTAATAAATGTGGAGCAGTCAGTAATAAATGTGATGCAGTCAGTAAAATATGTGGAGCAGTCAGAAAAATTTGGAGCAGTCAGTAATAAATGTGATACAGTCAGTAATAAATGTGGAGCAGTCAGTAATAAATGTGAAGCAGTCAGTAATAAATGTGATACAGTCAGTAATAAACGTGGAGCAGTCAGTAATAAATGTGGAGCAGTCAGTAATAAATGTGATACAGTCAGTAATAAATGTGGAGCAGTCAGTAATAAATGTGATACAGTCAGTAATACATGTGGAGCAGTCAGTAATAAATGTAATGTAGTCAGTAATAAATGTGTAGCAGTCAGTAATAAATGTGATACAGTCAGTAATAAATGTGATGCAGTTAGTAGTAAATGTGTAGCAGTCAGTAATAAATGTGATACAGCCAGTAATAAATGTGGAGCAGTCAGTAATAAATGTGATGCAGTCAGTAATAAATGTGTAGCAGTCACTAATAAATGTGATACAGCCAGTAATAAATGTGGAGCAGTCAGTAATAAATGTGATACAGTCAGTAATAAATGTGGAGCAGTCAGTAATAAATGTGGAGCAGTCAGTAATAAATGTGATACAGTCAGTAATAAATGTGGAGCAGTCAGTAATAAATGTGGAGCAGTCAGTAATAAATGTGATGCAATCAGTAATAAATGTGGAGCAGTCAGTAATAAATGTGATACAGCCAGTAATAAATGTGGAGCAGTCAGTAATAAATGTGGAGCAGTCAGTAATAAATGTGAAGCAGTCAGTAATAAATGTGGAGCAGTCAGTAATAAATGTGGAGCAGTCAGTAATAAATGTGATACAGTCAGTAATAAATGTGTAGCAGTCACTAATAAATGTGATACAGCCAGTAATAAATGTGGAGCAGTCAGTAATAAATGTGATGCAGTCAGTAATAAATGTGGAGAAGTCAGTAAAAATGTGGAGCAGTCAGTAATCAGAGTGATAGAGTCATTAATAAATGTGATGCAGTCAGTTATAAATGTGAAGCAGTCAGTAATAAATGTGGAGCAGTCTGTAATAAATGTGATACAGTCAGTTATAAATGTGGAGCAGTCAGTAAAAAAATGTGGAGCAGTCAGTAATAAATGTAGAGCAGTCAGTAATAAATGTGATACAGCCAGTAGTAAATGTGGAGCAGTCAGTAATAAATGTAGAGCAGTCAGTATTAAATGTGATACAGCCAGTAGTAAATGTGGAGCCGTCAGTAATAAATGTGGAGCAGTCAGTAATAAATGTGGAGCAGTCAGTAATAAATGTAGAGCAGTCAGTAATAAATGTGATACAGCCAGTAATAAATGTGGAGCCGTCAGTAATAAATGTGGAGCAGTCAGTAATAAATGTGATACAGCCAGTAATAAATGTGGAGCCGTCAGTAATAAATGTGGAGCCGTCAGTAATAAATGTGGAGCAGTCAGTAATAAATGTGATACAGCCAGTAGTAAATGTGGAGCCGTCAGTAATAAATGTGGAGCCGTCAGTAATAAATGTGGAGCAGTCAGTAATAAATGTGATACAGCCAGTAGTAAATGTGGAGCCGTCAGTAATAAATGTGGAGCAGTCAGTAATAAATGTGATACAGCCAGTAGTAAATGTGGAGCAGTCAGTAATAAATGTAGAGCAGTCAGTAATAAATGTGATACAGCCAGTAGTAAATGTGGAGCCGTCAGTAATAAATGTGATACAGTCAGTAATAAATGTGGAGCAGTCAGTAATAAATGTAGAGCAGTCAGTAATAAATGTGATACAGTCAGTAATAAATGTGATACAGCCAGTAATAAATGTGATGCCGTCAGTAATAAATGTGATACAGTCAGTAATAAATGTGGAGCAGTCAGTAATAAATGTGGAGCAGTCAGTAATAAATGTGATGCAGTCAGTAATAAATGTGGAGCAGTCAGTAATAAATGTGAAGTAGTCAGTAATAAATGTGATACAGCCAGTAATAAATGTGGAGCAGTCAGTAATAAATGTGATACAGTCAGTAATAAATGTGGAGGAGTCAGTAATAAATGTGATGCAGTTAGTAATAAATGTGGAGCAGTCAGTAATAAATGTGAAGTAGTCAATAATAAATGTGATACAGTCAGTAATAAATGTGGAGGAGTCAGTAATAAATGTGATACAGTCAGTAATAAATGTGGAGCAGTCAGTAATAAATGTGGAGCAGTCAGTAATAAATGTGATACAGTCAGTAATAAATGTGGAGCAGTCAGTAATAAATGTGGAGCAGTCAGTAATAAATGCGATACAGTCAGTAATAAATGTGGAGCAGTCAGTAATAAATGTGATGCAGTTAGTAATAAATGTGATACAGTCAGTAATAAATGTGGAGCAGTCAGTAATAAATGTGATACAGTCAGTAATAAATGTGAAGTAGTCAATAATAAATGTGATGCAGTCAGTAATAAATGTGGAGCAGTCAGTAATAAATGTGAAGCAGTCAGTAATAAATGTGATACAGTCAGTAATAAATGTAATGCAGTCAGTAATAAATGTGGAGCAGTCAGTAATAAATGTGGAGCAGTCAATAATTAATGTGATGCAGTCAGTAATAAATGTGGAGCAGTCAGTAATAAATGTGGAGCAGTCAGTAATAAATGTGATACAGTCAGTAATAAATGTAATGCAGTCAGTAATAAATGTGGAGCAGTCAGTAATAAATGTGATACAGTCAGTAATAAATGTGGAGCAGTCAGTAATAAATGTGAAGTAGTCAATAATAAATGTGATACAGTCAGTAATAAATGTGATGCAGTAAGTAATAAATGTGATACAGTCAGTAATAAATGTGAAGCAGTCAGTAATAAATGTGATACAGTCAGTAATAAATGTGGAGCACTCAGTAATAAATGTGATGTAGTCAGTAATAAATTAGGAGCAGTCAGTAATAAATGTGGAGCAGTCAGTAATAAATGTGATACAGTCAGTCATAAATGTGGAGCAGTCAGTAATAAATGTGATACAGTCAGTAATAAATGTGAAGTAGTCAATAATAAATGTGATGCAGTCAGTAATAAATGTGTAGCACTCAGTAATAAATGTGATACAGTCAGTAATAAATTAGGAGCAGTCAGTAAAAAAATGTGGAGCAGTCAGTAATAAATGTAGAGCAGTCAGTAATAAATGTGATACAGCCAGTAGTAAATGTGGAGCAGTCAGTAGTAATTGTAGAGCAGTCAGTAATAAATGTGATACAGCCAGTAGTAAATGTGGAGCCGTCAGTAATAAATGTGGAGCAGTCAGTAATAAATGTGGAGCAGCCAGTAATAAATGTGGAGCAGTCAGTAATAAATGTAGAGCAGTCAGTAATAAATGTGATACAGTCAGTAATAAATGTGGAGCAGTCAGTAATAAATGTGATACAGTCAGTAATAAATGTGATGCAGTTAGTAATAAATGTGGAGCAGTCAGTAATAAATGTGGAGCAGTCAGTAATAAATGTGGAGCAGTCAGTCATAAATGTGGAGCAGTCAGTAATAAATGTGATACAGTCAGTAATAAATGTGAAGTAGTCAATAATAAATGTGATGCAGTCAGTAATAAATGTGTAGCACTCAGTAATAAATGTGATACAGTCAGTAATAAATTAGGAGCAGTCAGTAAAAAAATGTGGAGCAGTCAGTAATAAATGTAGAGCAGTCAGTAATAAATGTGATACAGCCAGTAGTAAATGTGGAGCAGTCAGTAGTAATTGTAGAGCAGTCAGTAATAAATGTGATACAGCCAGTAGTAAATGTGGAGCCGTCAGTAATAAATGTGGAGCAGTCAGTAATAAATGTGGAGCAGCCAGTAATAAATGTGGAGCAGTCAGTAATAAATGTAGAGCAGTCAGTAATAAATGTGATACAGTCAGTAATAAATGTGGAGCAGTCAGTAATAAATGTGATACAGTCAGTAATAAATGTGATGCAGTTAGTAATAAATGTGGAGCAGTCAGTAATAAATGTGGAGCAGTCAGTAATAAATGTGGAGCAGTCAGTAATATATGTGGAGCAGTCAGAAAAAATTTGGAGCAGTCAGTAATAAATGTGATACAGTCAGTAATAAATATGGAGCAGTCAGTAATAAATGTGATACAGCCAGTAGTAAATGTGGAGCAGTCAGTAATAAATGTGGAGCAGTCAGTAATAAATGTGATACAGCCAGTAATAAATGTGGCTGTCAGTAATAAATGTGATACAGCCAGTAATAAATGTGGAGCAGTCAGTAAAAAATGTGGAGCAGTCAGTAATAAATGTAGAGCAGTCAGTAATAAATGTGATACAGCCAGTAATAAATGTGGAGCATTCAGTAATAAATGTGGAGCAGTCAGTAATAAATGTGATGCAGTAAGTAATAAATGTGAAGTAGTCAGTAATAAATGTGAAGCAGTCAGTAAAAAAAGTGGAGCAGTCAGTAATAAATGTGATACAGTCAGTAATAAATGTGATGCAGTTAGTAATAAATGTGGAGCAGTCAGTAATAAATGTGGAGCAGTCAGTAATAAATGTGATGCAGTCAGTAATAAATGTGGAGCAGTCAGAAATAAATGTGATGCAGTCAGTAATATATGTGGAGCAGTCAGAAAAAATTTGGAGCCGTCAGTAATAAATGTGATACAGTCAGTAATAAATGTGGAGCAGTCAGTAATAAATGTGATACAGCCAGTAATAAATGTGGAGCAGTCAGTAATAAATGTGGAGCAGTCAGTAATAAATGTAGAGCAGTCAGTAATAAATGTGATACAGCCAGTAATAAATGTGGAGCATTCAGTAATAAATGTGGAGCAGTCAGTAATAAATGTGATGCAGTAAGTAATAAATGTGAAGTAGTCAGTAATAAATGTGAAGCAGTCAGTAAAAAATGTGGAGCAGTCAGTAATAAATATGATGTAGTCAGTAATAAATGTGGAGCAGTCAGTAATAAATGTGGAGCAGTCAGTAATAAATGTGATACAGTCAGTAATAAATGTGGAGCAGTTAGTAATAAATGTGGAGCAGTCAGTAATAAATGTGATACAGTCAGTAATAAATGTGATACAGTCAGTAATAAATGTGATACAGTCAGTAATAAATGTGGAGCAGTCAGTAATAAATGTGATACAGTCAGTAATAAATGTGGAGCAGTCAGTAATAAATGTGATACAGTCAGTAATAAATGTGGAGCAGTCAGTAATAAATGTGATACAGTCAGTAATAAATGTGCAGCAGTCAGTAATAAATGTGGAGCAGTCAGTAATAAATGTGATGCAGTCAGTAATAAATGTGGAGCAGTCAGTAATAAATGTGATACAGCCAGTGATAAATGTGATACAGTCAGTAATAAATGTGATACAGTCAGTAATAAATGTGATGCAGTAAGTAATAAATGTGATACAGTCAGTAATAAATGTGGAGCAGTCAGTAATAAATGTGATACAGTCAGTAATAAATGTGGAGCAGTCAGTAATAAATGTGATACAGTCAGTAATAAATGTGCAGCAGTCAGTAATAAATGTGGAGCAGTCAGTAATAAATGTGATACAGCCAGTGATAAATGTGGATCAGTCAGTAATAAATGTGATACAGTCAGTAATAAATGTGGAGCAGTCAGTAATAAATGTGATGCAGTCAGTAAAAAATGTGGAGCAGTCAGTAATAAATGTGATGCAGTCAGTAATAAATGTGATACAGTCAGTAATAAATGTGATACAGTCAGTAATAAATGTGGAGCAGTCAGTAATAAATGTGTAGCAGTCAGTAATAAATGTGATGCAGTAAGTAATAAATGTGATACAGTCAGTAATAAATGTGGAGCAGTCAGTAATAAATGTGAAGTAGTCAGTAATAAATGTGATACAGTCAGTAATAAATGTGGAGGAGTCAGTAATAAATGTGATAGAGTCAGTAATAAATGTGGAGGAGTCAGTAATAAATGTGATGCAGTCAGTAATAAATGTGGAGCAGTCAGTAATAAATGTAGAGCAGTTAGTAATAAATGTGAAGGAGTCAGTAATAAATGTGATACAGTCAGTAATAAATGTGGAGGAGTTAGTAATAAATGTGATACAGTCAGTAATAAATGTGGAGGAGTCAGTAATAAATGTGATGCAGTCAGTAATAAATGTGGAGCAGTCAGTAATAAATGTGGAGCAGTCAGTAATAAATGTAATATAGTTAGTAATAAATGTGATACAGTCAGTAATAAATGTGATACAGTCAGTAATAAATGTGGAGCAGTCAGTAATAAATGTGGAGCAGTCAGTAATAAATGTGGAGCAGTCAGTAATAAATGTGATACAGTCAGTAATAAATGTGGAGCAGTCAGTAATAAATGTGGAACAGTCAGTAATAAATGTGATACAGTCAGTAATAAATTAGGAGCAGTCAGTAAAAAAATGTGGAGCAGTCAGTAATAAATGTAGAGCAGTCAGTAATAAATGTGATACAGCCAGTAGTAAATGTGTAGCAGTCAGTAATAAATGTGGAGCAGTCAGTAATAAATGTGATACAGCCAGTAGTAAATGTGGAGCAGTCAGTAATAAATGTAGAGCAGTCAGTAATAAATGTAATACAGCCAGTAGTAAATGTGATACAGCCAGTAGTAAATGTGGAGCAGTCAGTAATAAATGTGGAGCAGTCAGTAATAAATGTGGAGCAGTCAGTAATAAATGTAGAGCAGTCAGTAATAAATGTGATACAGCCAGTAATAAATGTGGACCAATCAGTAACAAATGTGGAGCAGTCAGTAATAAATGTGAAGTAGTCAATAATAAATGTGGAGCAGTCAGTAATAAATGTGGAGCAGTCAGTAATAAATGTGATACAGTCAGTAATAAATGTGATGCAGTTAGTAATAAATGTGGAGCAGTCAGTAATAAATGTGGAGCAGTCAGTAATAAATGTGATGCAGTCAGTAATAAATGTGGAGCAGTCAGTAATAAATGTGGAGCAGTCAGTATTAAATGTGGAGCAGTCAGGAATAAATGTGATACAGTCAGTAATAAATGTGGAGCAGTCAGTAATAAATGTGATAAAGTCAGTAATAAATGTGGAGCAGTCAGTAATAAATGTGGAGCAGTCAGTAATAAATGTGATGCAGTCAGTAATAAATGTGGAGCAGTCAGTATTAAATGTGGAGCAGTCAGGAATAAATGTGATACAGTCAGTAATAAATGTGGAGCAGTCAGTAATAAATGTGATAAAGTCAGTAATAAATGTGGAGCAGTCAGTAATAAATGTGGAGCAGTCAGTAATAAATGCGATATAGTCAGTAATAAATGTGGAGCAGTCAGTAATAAATGTGGAGCAGTCAGTAATAAATGTGATGCAGTCAGTAATATATGTGGAGCAGTCAGAAAAAATTTGGAGCAGTCAGTAATAAATGTGATACAGTCAGTAATAAATGTGGAGCAGTCAGTAATAAATGTGATACAGCCAGTAATAAATGTGGAGCAGTCAGTAATAAATGTGGAGCAGTTAGTAATAAATGTGGAGCAGTCAGTAATAAATGTGATACAGTCAGTAATAAATGTGGAGCAGTCAGTAATAAATGTGATACAGTCAGTAATAAATGTGGAGCAGTCAGTAATAAACGTGGAGCAGTCAGTAATAAATGTGATACAGTCAGTAATAAATGTGGAGCAGTCAGTAATAAATGTGATGCAGTTAGTAATAAATGTGGAGCAGTCAGTAATAAATGTGGAGCAGTCAGTAATAAATGTGATACAGTCAGTAATAAATGTGAAGTAGTCAATAATAAATGTGATGCAGTCAGTAATAAATGTGGAGCAGTCAGTAATAAATATGAAGTAGTCAGTAATAAATGTGGAGCAGTCAGTAATAAATGTGGAGCAGTCAGTAATAAATGTGATACAGTCAGTAATAAATGTGATGCAGTTAGTAATAAATGTGGAGCAGTCAGTAATAAATGTGAAGTAGTCAATAATAAATGTGATACAGTAAGTAATAAATGTGATGCAGTAAGTAATAAATGTGATGCAGTCAGTAATAAATGTGGAGCAGTCAGTAATAAATGTGGAGCAGTCAGTAATAAATGTGATGCAGTTAGTAATAAATGTGGAGCAGTCAGTAATAAATGTGGAGCAGTCAGAAATAAATGTGATACAGTCAGTAATAAATGTGGAGCAGTCAGTAATAAATTTGGAGCAGTCAGTAATAAATGTGATACAGTCAGTAATAAATGTGGAGCAGTCAGTAATAAATGTGGAGCAATCAGTAATAAATGTGATACAGTCAGTAATAAATGTGTAGCACTCAGTAATAAATGTGATGTAGTCAGTAATAAATTAGGAGCAGTCAGTAATAAATGTGTAGCAGTCAGTAATAAATGTGAAGCAGTCAGTAATAAATGTGATACAGCCTGTAATAAATGTGGAGCAGTCAGTAATAAATGTGTAGCAGTCAGTAATAAATGTGATGCAGTCAGTAATAAATGTGTAGCAGTCAGTAATAAATGTGATACAGTCAGTAATAAATGTGATACAGTCAGTAATAAATGTGATACAGCCAGTAATAAATGTGGAGCAGTCAGTAATAAATGTGGAGCAGTCAGTAATAAATGTGGAGCAGTCAGTAATAAATGTGATACAGTCAGTAATAAATGTGATGCAGTTTGTAATAAATGTGATGCAGTCAGTAATAAATGTGGAGCAGTCATTAATAAATGTGATGCAGTAAGTAATAAATGTGAAGTTCTCAGTAATAAATGTGAAGCAGTCAGTAAAAAAAGTGGAGCAGCAAGTAATAAATGTGGAGCAGTCAGTAATAAATGTGGAGCAGTCAGTAATAAATGTGAAGTAGTCAATAATAAATGTGATGCAGTCAGTAATAAATGTGGAGCAGTCAGTAATAAATGTGGAGCAGTCAGTAATAAATGTAGAGCAGTCAGTAATAAATGTGGAGCAGTCAGTAATAAATGTGGAGCAGTCAGTAATAAGTGTGATACAGCCAGTAATAAATGTGGAGCAGACAGTAATAAATGTGGAGCAGTCAGTAATAAATGTAGAGCAGTCAGTAATAAATGTGATGTAGTCAGTAATAAATGTGATACTGCCAGTAATAAATGTGGAGCATTCAGTAATAAATGTGGAGCAGTCAGTAATAAATGTGATACAGCCAGTAATAAATGTGGAGCAGTCAGTAATAAATGTGGAGCAGTCAGTAATAAATGTGGAGCAGTCAGTAATAAATGTGAAGTAGTCAATAATAAATGTGGAGCAGTCAGTAATAAATGTGGAGCAGTCAGTAATAAATGTGGAGCAGTCAGTAATAAATGTGATGCAGTCAGTAATAAATGTGATGCAGTTTGTAATAAATGTGGAGCAGTCATTAATAAATGTGATGCAGTCAGTAAAAAAAGTGGAGCAGCAAGTAATAAATGTGGAGCAGTCAGTAATAAATGTGAAGTAGTCAGTAATAAATGTGAAGCAGTCAGTAAAAAAAGTGGAGCAGCAAGTAATAAATGTGGAGCAGTCAGTAATAAATGTGAAGTAGTCAATAATAAATGTGATGCAGTCAGTAATAAATGTGGAGCAGTCAGTAACAAATGTGATACAGCCAGTAATAAATGTGAAGTAGTCAATAATAAATGTGATGCAGTCAGTAATAAATGTGGAGCAGTCAGTAATAAATGTGATGCAGTCAGTAATAAATGTGAAGTAGTCAATAATAAATGTGATGCAGTCAGTAATAAATGTGGAGCAGTCAGTAATAAATGTGATACAGCCAGTAGTAAATGTGGAGCAGTCAGTAATAAATGTGGAGCAGTCAGTAATAAATGTAGAGCAGTCAGTAATAAATGTGGAGCAGTCAGTAATAAATGTGGAGCATTCAGTAATAAATGTGGAGCAGTCAGTAATAAATGTGATACAGCCAGTAATAAATGTGGAGCAGTCAGTAATAAATGTGGAGCAGTCAGTAATAAATGTGAAGTAGTCAATAATAAATGTGATGCAGTCAGTAATAAATGTGGAGCAGTCAGTAATAAATGTGATACAGTCAGTAATAAATGTGATGCAGTAAGTAATAAATGTGAAGTAGTCAGTAATAAATGTGAAGCAGTAAGTAATAAATGTGAAGTAGTCAGTAATAAATGTGAAGCAGTAAGTAATAAATGTGGAGCAGTCAGTAATAAATGTGAAGTAGTCAGTAAAAAAAGTGGAGCAGTAAGTAATAAATGTGGAGCAGTTAGTAATAAATGTGGAGCAGTCAGTAATAAATGTGATACAGTCAGTAATAAATGTGGAGCAGTCAGTAATAAATGTGATACAGTCAGTAATAAATGTGGAGTAGTCAGTAATAAATGTGGAGCAGTCAGTAATAAATGTGATACAGTCAGTAATAAATGTGGAGCAGTCAGTAATAAATGTGATACAGTCAGTAATAAATGTGGAGCAGTCAGTAATAAATGTGGAGCAGTCAGTAATAAATGTGAAGTAGTCAGTAATAAATGTGATACAGTCAGTAATAAATGTGGAGCAGTCAGTAATAAATGTGATGCAGTCAGTAATAAATGTGGAGCAGTCAGTAATAAATGTGATACAGTTAGTGATAAATGTGGAGCAGTCAGTAATAAATGTGGAGCAGTCAGTAATAAATGTGATACAGTCAGTAATAAATGTGGAGCAGTCAGTAATAAATGTGGAGCAGTCAGTAATAAATGTGAAGTAGTCAGTAATAAATGTGATACAGTCAGTAATAAATGTGGAGCAGTCAGTAATAAATGTGATGCAGTCAGTAATAAATGTGGAGCAGTCAGTAATAAATGTGATACAGTTAGTGATAAATGTGGAGCAGTCAGTAATAAATGTGATACAGTCAGTAATAAATGTGGAGCAGTCAGTAATAAATGTGATGCAGTCAGTAATAAATGTGGAGCAGTCAGTAATAAATGTGATGCAGTCAGTAATGAATGTGGAGCAGTCAGTAATAAATGTGATACAGTTAGTGATAAATGTGGAGCAGTCAGTAATAAATGTGATACAGTCAGTAATAAATGTGGAGCAGTCAGTAATAAATGAGAAGTAGTCAATAATAAATGTGATGCAGTCAGTAATAAATGTGGAGCAGTCAGTAATAAATGTGGAGCAGTCAGTAATAAATGTGAAGCAGTCAGTAATAAATGTGATGCAGTCAGTAATAAATGTTATGCAGTCAGTAATAAATGTGATACAGTCAGTAATAAATGTGATGCAGTAAGTAATAAATGTGAAGTAGTCAGTAATAAATGTGGAGCAGCCAGTAATAAATGTGATACAATCAGTAATAAATGTGGAGCAGTCAGTAATAAATGTGATGTAGTCAGTAATAAATGTGTAGCAGTCAGTAATAAATGTGATACAGTCAGTAATAAATGTGTAGCAGTCAGTAATAAATGTGATGCAGTCAGTAATAAATGTGGAGCAGTCAGTAATAAATGTGATGCAGTTAGTAATAAATGTGGAGCAGTCAGTAATAAATGTGGAGCAGTCAGTAATAAATCTGATGCATTCAGTAATAAATGTGGAGCAGTCAGTAATAAATGTGATGCAGTCAGTAAAATATGTGGAGCAGTCAGAAAAAATTTGGAGCAGTCAGTAATAAATGTGATACAGTCAGTAATAAATGTGGAGCAGTCAGTAATAAATGTGAAGCAGTCAGTAATAAATGTGATACAGTCAGTAATAAACGTGGAGCAGTCAGTAATAAATGTGGAGCAGTCAGTAATAAATGTGGAGCAGTCAGTAATAAATGTGATACAGTCAGTAATAAATGTGGAGCAGTCAGTAATAAATGTGATACAGTCAGTAATACATGTGGAGCAGTCAGTAATAAATGTAATGTAGTCAGTAATAAATGTGTAGCAGTCAGTAATAAATGTGATACAGTCAGTAATAAATGTGATGCAGTTAGTAGTAAATGTGTAGCAGTCAGTAATAAATGTGATACAGCCAGTAATAAATGTGGAGCAGTCAGTAATAAATGTGATGCAGTCAGTAATAAATGTGTAGCAGTCACTAATAAATGTGATACAGCCAGTAATAAATGTGGAGCAGTCAGTAATAAATGTGATACAGTCAGTAATAAATGTGGAGCAGTCAGTAATAAATGTGATACAGTCAGTAATAAATGTGGAGCAGTCAGTAATAAATGTGGAGCAGTCAGTAATAAATGTGATGCAATCAGTAATAAATGTGGAGCAGTCAGTAATAAATGTGATACAGCCAGTAATAAATGTGGAGCAGTCAGTAATAAATGTGGAGCAGTCAGTAATAAATGTGAAGCAGTCAGTAATAAATGTGGAGCAGTCAGTAATAAATGTGGAGCAGTCAGTAATAAATGTGATACAGTCAGTAATAAATGTGTAGCAGTCACTAATAAATGTGATACAGCCAGTAATAAATGTGGAGCAGTCAGTAATAAATGTGATGCAGTCAGTAATAAATGTGGAGAAGTCAGTAAAAATGTGGAGCAGTCAGTAATCAGAGTGATAGAGTCATTAATAAATGTGATGCAGTCAGTTATAAATGTGAAGCAGTCAGTAATAAATGTGGAGCAGTCTGTAATAAATGTGATACAGTCAGTTATAAATGTGGAGCAGTCAGTAAAAAAAATGTGGAGCAGTCAGTAATAAATGTAGAGCAGTCAGTAATAAATGTGATACAGCCAGTAGTAAATGTGGAGCAGTCAGTAATAAATGTAGAGCAGTCAGTATTAAATGTGATACAGCCAGTAGTAAATGTGGAGCCGTCAGTAATAAATGTGGAGCAGTCAGTAATAAATGTGGAGCAGTCAGTAATAAATGTAGAGCAGTCAGTAATAAATGTGATACAGCCAGTAATAAATGTGGAGCCGTCAGTAATAAATGTGGAGCAGTCAGTAATAAATGTGATACAGCCAGTAATAAATGTGGAGCCGTCAGTAATAAATGTGGAGCCGTCAGTAATAAATGTGGAGCAGTCAGTAATAAATGTGATACAGCCAGTAGTAAATGTGGAGCCGTCAGTAATAAATGTGGAGCCGTCAGTAATAAATGTGGAGCAGTCAGTAATAAATGTGATACAGCCAGTAGTAAATGTGGAGCCGTCAGTAATAAATGTGGAGCAGTCAGTAATAAATGTGATACAGCCAGTAGTAAATGTGGAGCAGTCAGTAATAAATGTAGAGCAGTCAGTAATAAATGTGATACAGCCAGTAGTAAATGTGGAGCCGTCAGTAATAAATGTGATACAGTCAGTAATAAATGTGGAGCAGTCAGTAATAAATGTAGAGCAGTCAGTAATAAATGTGATACAGTCAGTAATAAATGTGATACAGCCAGTAATAAATGTGATGCCGTCAGTAATAAATGTGATACAGTCAGTAATAAATGTGGAGCAGTCAGTAATAAATGTGGAGCAGTCAGTAATAAATGTGATACAGTCAGTAATAAATGTGGAGCAGTCAGTAATAAATGTGATACAGTCAGTAATAAATGTGGAGTAGTCAGTAATAAATGTGGAGCAGTCAGTAATAAATGTGATACAGTCAGTAATAAATGTGGAGCAGTCAGTAATAAATGTGATACAGTCAGTAATAAATGTGGAGCAGTCAGTAATAAATGTGGAGCAGTCAGTAATAAATGTGAAGTAGTCAGTAATAAATGTGATACAGTCAGTAATAAATGTGGAGCAGTCAGTAATAAATGTGATGCAGTCAGTAATAAATGTGGAGCAGTCAGTAATAAATGTGATACAGTTAGTGATAAATGTGGAGCAGTCAGTAATAAATGTGGAGCAGTCAGTAATAAATGTGATACAGTCAGTAATAAATGTGGAGCAGTCAGTAATAAATGTGGAGCAGTCAGTAATAAATGTGAAGTAGTCAGTAATAAATGTGATACAGTCAGTAATAAATGTGGAGCAGTCAGTAATAAATGTGATGCAGTCAGTAATAAATGTGGAGCAGTCAGTAATAAATGTGATACAGTTAGTGATAAATGTGGAGCAGTCAGTAATAAATGTGATACAGTCAGTAATAAATGTGGAGCAGTCAGTAATAAATGTGATGCAGTCAGTAATAAATGTGGAGCAGTCAGTAATAAATGTGATGCAGTCAGTAATGAATGTGGAGCAGTCAGTAATAAATGTGATACAGTTAGTGATAAATGTGGAGCAGTCAGTAATAAATGTGATACAGTCAGTAATAAATGTGGAGCAGTCAGTAATAAATGAGAAGTAGTCAATAATAAATGTGATGCAGTCAGTAATAAATGTGGAGCAGTCAGTAATAAATGTGGAGCAGTCAGTAATAAATGTGAAGCAGTCAGTAATAAATGTGATGCAGTCAGTAATAAATGTTATGCAGTCAGTAATAAATGTGATACAGTCAGTAATAAATGTGATGCAGTAAGTAATAAATGTGAAGTAGTCAGTAATAAATGTGGAGCAGCCAGTAATAAATGTGATACAATCAGTAATAAATGTGGAGCAGTCAGTAATAAATGTGATGTAGTCAGTAATAAATGTGTAGCAGTCAGTAATAAATGTGATACAGTCAGTAATAAATGTGTAGCAGTCAGTAATAAATGTGATGCAGTCAGTAATAAATGTGGAGCAGTCAGTAATAAATGTGATGCAGTTAGTAATAAATGTGGAGCAGTCAGTAATAAATGTGGAGCAGTCAGTAATAAATCTGATGCATTCAGTAATAAATGTGGAGCAGTCAGTAATAAATGTGATGCAGTCAGTAAAATATGTGGAGCAGTCAGAAAAAATTTGGAGCAGTCAGTAATAAATGTGATACAGTCAGTAATAAATGTGGAGCAGTCAGTAATAAATGTGAAGCAGTCAGTAATAAATGTGATACAGTCAGTAATAAACGTGGAGCAGTCAGTAATAAATGTGGAGCAGTCAGTAATAAATGTGGAGCAGTCAGTAATAAATGTGATACAGTCAGTAATAAATGTGGAGCAGTCAGTAATAAATGTGATACAGTCAGTAATACATGTGGAGCAGTCAGTAATAAATGTAATGTAGTCAGTAATAAATGTGTAGCAGTCAGTAATAAATGTGATACAGTCAGTAATAAATGTGATGCAGTTAGTAGTAAATGTGTAGCAGTCAGTAATAAATGTGATACAGCCAGTAATAAATGTGGAGCAGTCAGTAATAAATGTGATGCAGTCAGTAATAAATGTGTAGCAGTCACTAATAAATGTGATACAGCCAGTAATAAATGTGGAGCAGTCAGTAATAAATGTGATACAGTCAGTAATAAATGTGGAGCAGTCAGTAATAAATGTGATACAGTCAGTAATAAATGTGGAGCAGTCAGTAATAAATGTGGAGCAGTCAGTAATAAATGTGATGCAATCAGTAATAAATGTGGAGCAGTCAGTAATAAATGTGATACAGCCAGTAATAAATGTGGAGCAGTCAGTAATAAATGTGGAGCAGTCAGTAATAAATGTGAAGCAGTCAGTAATAAATGTGGAGCAGTCAGTAATAAATGTGGAGCAGTCAGTAATAAATGTGATACAGTCAGTAATAAATGTGTAGCAGTCACTAATAAATGTGATACAGCCAGTAATAAATGTGGAGCAGTCAGTAATAAATGTGATGCAGTCAGTAATAAATGTGGAGAAGTCAGTAAAAATGTGGAGCAGTCAGTAATCAGAGTGATAGAGTCATTAATAAATGTGATGCAGTCAGTTATAAATGTGAAGCAGTCAGTAATAAATGTGGAGCAGTCTGTAATAAATGTGATACAGTCAGTTATAAATGTGGAGCAGTCAGTAAAAAAAATGTGGAGCAGTCAGTAATAAATGTAGAGCAGTCAGTAATAAATGTGATACAGCCAGTAGTAAATGTGGAGCAGTCAGTAATAAATGTAGAGCAGTCAGTATTAAATGTGATACAGCCAGTAGTAAATGTGGAGCCGTCAGTAATAAATGTGGAGCAGTCAGTAATAAATGTGGAGCAGTCAGTAATAAATGTAGAGCAGTCAGTAATAAATGTGATACAGCCAGTAATAAATGTGGAGCCGTCAGTAATAAATGTGGAGCAGTCAGTAATAAATGTGATACAGCCAGTAATAAATGTGGAGCCGTCAGTAATAAATGTGGAGCCGTCAGTAATAAATGTGGAGCAGTCAGTAATAAATGTGATACAGCCAGTAGTAAATGTGGAGCCGTCAGTAATAAATGTGGAGCCGTCAGTAATAAATGTGGAGCAGTCAGTAATAAATGTGATACAGCCAGTAGTAAATGTGGAGCCGTCAGTAATAAATGTGGAGCAGTCAGTAATAAATGTGATACAGCCAGTAGTAAATGTGGAGCAGTCAGTAATAAATGTAGAGCAGTCAGTAATAAATGTGATACAGCCAGTAGTAAATGTGGAGCCGTCAGTAATAAATGTGATACAGTCAGTAATAAATGTGGAGCAGTCAGTAATAAATGTAGAGCAGTCAGTAATAAATGTGATACAGTCAGTAATAAATGTGATACAGCCAGTAATAAATGTGATGCCGTCAGTAATAAATGTGATACAGTCAGTAATAAATGTGGAGCAGTCAGTAATAAATGTGGAGCAGTCAGTAATAAATGTGATGCAGTCAGTAATAAATGTGGAGCAGTCAGTAAAAAAAATGTGGAGCAGTCAGTAATAAATGTAGAGCAGTCAGTAATAAATGTGATACAGCCAGTAGTAAATGTGGAGCAGTCAGTAATAAATGTAGAGCAGTCAGTATTAAATGTGATACAGCCAGTAGTAAATGTGGAGCCGTCAGTAATAAATGTGGAGCAGTCAGTAATAAATGTGGAGCAGTCAGTAATAAATGTAGAGCAGTCAGTAATAAATGTGATACAGCCAGTAATAAATGTGGAGCCGTCAGTAATAAATGTGGAGCAGTCAGTAATAAATGTGATACAGCCAGTAATAAATGTGGAGCCGTCAGTAATAAATGTGGAGCCGTCAGTAATAAATGTGGAGCAGTCAGTAATAAATGTGATACAGCCAGTAGTAAATGTGGAGCCGTCAGTAATAAATGTGGAGCCGTCAGTAATAAATGTGGAGCAGTCAGTAATAAATGTGATACAGCCAGTAGTAAATGTGGAGCCGTCAGTAATAAATGTGGAGCAGTCAGTAATAAATGTGATACAGCCAGTAGTAAATGTGGAGCAGTCAGTAATAAATGTAGAGCAGTCAGTAATAAATGTGATACAGCCAGTAGTAAATGTGGAGCCGTCAGTAATAAATGTGATACAGTCAGTAATAAATGTGGAGCAGTCAGTAATAAATGTAGAGCAGTCAGTAATAAATGTGATACAGTCAGTAATAAATGTGATACAGCCAGTAATAA
Source organism: Engystomops pustulosus (assembly GCF_040894005.1). Taxonomy (NCBI): domain Eukaryota; kingdom Metazoa; phylum Chordata; class Amphibia; order Anura; family Leptodactylidae; genus Engystomops; species Engystomops pustulosus. Next base: position 783,850 of record NC_092417.1, read on the forward strand.
ATGTGATGCCGTCAGTAATAAATGTGATACAGTCAGTAATAAATGTGGAGCAGTCAGTAATAAATGTGGAGCAGTCAGTAATAAATGTGATGCAGTCAGTAATAAATGTGGAGCAGTCAGTAATAAATGTGAAGTAGTCAGTAATAAATGTGGAGCAGTCAGTAATAAATGTGATACAGCCAGTAATAAATGTGGAGCAGTCAGTAATAAATGTGGAGCAGTCAGTAATAAATGTGAAGCAGTCAGTAATAAATGTGGAGCAGTCAGTAATAAATGTGGAGCAGTCAGTAATAAATGTGATACAGTCAGTAATAAATGTGTAGCAGTCACTAATAAATGTGATACAGCCAGTAATAAATGTGGAGCAGTCAGTAATAAATGTGATGCAGTCAGTAATAAATGTGGAGAAGTCAGTAAAAATGTGGAGCAGTCAGTAATCAGAGTGATAGAGTCATTAATAAATGTGATGCAGTCAGTTATAAATGTGAAGCAGTCAGTAATAAATGTGGAGCAGTCTGTAATAAATGTGATACAGTCAGTTATAAATGTGGAGCAGTCAGTAAAAAAAATGTGGAGCAGTCAGTAATAAATGTAGAGCAGTCAGTAATAAATGTGATACAGCCAGTAGTAAATGTGGAGCAGTCAGTAATAAATGTAGAGCAGTCAGTATTAAATGTGATACAGCCAGTAGTAAATGTGGAGCCGTCAGTAATAAATGTGGAGCAGTCAGTAATAAATGTGGAGCAGTCAGTAATAAATGTAGAGCAGTCAGTAATAAATGTGATACAGCCAGTAATAAATGTGGAGCCGTCAGTAATAAATGTGGAGCAGTCAGTAATAAATGTGATACAGCCAGTAATAAATGTGGAGCCGTCAGTAATAAATGTGGAGCCGTCAGTAATAAATGTGGAGCAGTCAGTAATAAATGTGATACAGCCAGTAGTAAATGTGGAGCCGTCAGTAATAAATGTGGAGCCGTCAGTAATAAATGTGGAGCAGTCAGTAATAAATGTGATACAGCCAGTAGTAAATGTGGAGCCGTCAGTAATAAATGTGGAGCAGTCAGTAATAAATGTGATACAGCCAGTAGTAAATGTGGAGCAGTCAGTAATAAATGTAGAGCAGTCAGTAATAAATGTGATACAGCCAGTAGTAAATGTGGAGCCGTCAGTAATAAATGTGATACAGTCAGTAATAAATGTGGAGCAGTCAGTAATAAATGTAGAGCAGTCAGTAATAAATGTGATACAGTCAGTAATAAATGTGATACAGCCAGTAATAAATGTGATGCCGTCAGTAATAAATGTGATACAGTCAGTAATAAATGTGGAGCAGTCAGTAATAAATGTGGAGCAGTCAGTAATAAATGTGATGCAGTCAGTAATAAATGTGGAGCAGTCAGTAAAAAAAATGTGGAGCAGTCAGTAATAAATGTAGAGCAGTCAGTAATAAATGTGATACAGCCAGTAGTAAATGTGGAGCAGTCAGTAATAAATGTAGAGCAGTCAGTATTAAATGTGATACAGCCAGTAGTAAATGTGGAGCCGTCAGTAATAAATGTGGAGCAGTCAGTAATAAATGTGGAGCAGTCAGTAATAAATGTAGAGCAGTCAGTAATAAATGTGATACAGCCAGTAATAAATGTGGAGCCGTCAGTAATAAATGTGGAGCAGTCAGTAATAAATGTGATACAGCCAGTAATAAATGTGGAGCCGTCAGTAATAAATGTGGAGCCGTCAGTAATAAATGTGGAGCAGTCAGTAATAAATGTGATACAGCCAGTAGTAAATGTGGAGCCGTCAGTAATAAATGTGGAGCCGTCAGTAATAAATGTGGAGCAGTCAGTAATAAATGTGATACAGCCAGTAGTAAATGTGGAGCCGTCAGTAATAAATGTGGAGCAGTCAGTAATAAATGTGATACAGCCAGTAGTAAATGTGGAGCAGTCAGTAATAAATGTAGAGCAGTCAGTAATAAATGTGATACAGCCAGTAGTAAATGTGGAGCCGTCAGTAATAAATGTGATACAGTCAGTAATAAATGTGGAGCAGTCAGTAATAAATGTAGAGCAGTCAGTAATAAATGTGATACAGTCAGTAATAAATGTGATACAGCCAGTAATAAATGTGATGCCGTCAGTAATAAATGTGATACAGTCAGTAATAAATGTGGAGCAGTCAGTAATAAATGTGGAGCAGTCAGTAATAAATGTGATGCAGTCAGTAATAAATGTGGAGCAGTCAGTAATAAATGTGAAGTAGTCAGTAATAAATGTGATACAGCCAGTAATAAATGTGGAGCAGTCAGTAATAAATGTGATACAGTCAGTAATAAATGTGGAGGAGTCAGTAATAAATGTGATGCAGTTAGTAATAAATGTGGAGCAGTCAGTAATAAATGTGAAGTAGTCAATAATAAATGTGATACAGTCAGTAATAAATGTGGAGGAGTCAGTAATAAATGTGATACAGTCAGTAATAAATGTGGAGCAGTCAGTAATAAATGTGGAGCAGTCAGTAATAAATGTGATACAGTCAGTAATAAATGTGGAGCAGTCAGTAATAAATGTGGAGCAGTCAGTAATAAATGCGATACAGTCAGTAATAAATGTGGAGCAGTCAGTAATAAATGTGATGCAGTTAGTAATAAATGTGATACAGTCAGTAATAAATGTGGAGCAGTCAGTAATAAATGTGATACAGTCAGTAATAAATGTGAAGTAGTCAATAATAAATGTGATGCAGTCAGTAATAAATGTGGAGCAGTCAGTAATAAATGTGAAGCAGTCAGTAATAAATGTGATACAGTCAGTAATAAATGTAATGCAGTCAGTAATAAATGTGGAGCAGTCAGTAATAAATGTGGAGCAGTCAATAATTAATGTGATGCAGTCAGTAATAAATGTGGAGCAGTCAGTAATAAATGTGGAGCAGTCAGTAATAAATGTGATACAGTCAGTAATAAATGTAATGCAGTCAGTAATAAATGTGGAGCAGTCAGTAATAAATGTGATACAGTCAGTAATAAATGTGGAGCAGTCAGTAATAAATGTGAAGTAGTCAATAATAAATGTGATACAGTCAGTAATAAATGTGATGCAGTAAGTAATAAATGTGATACAGTCAGTAATAAATGTGAAGCAGTCAGTAATAAATGTGATACAGTCAGTAATAAATGTGGAGCACTCAGTAATAAATGTGATGTAGTCAGTAATAAATTAGGAGCAGTCAGTAATAAATGTGGAGCAGTCAGTAATAAATGTGATACAGTCAGTCATAAATGTGGAGCAGTCAGTAATAAATGTGATACAGTCAGTAATAAATGTGAAGTAGTCAATAATAAATGTGATGCAGTCAGTAATAAATGTGTAGCACTCAGTAATAAATGTGATACAGTCAGTAATAAATTAGGAGCAGTCAGTAAAAAAATGTGGAGCAGTCAGTAATAAATGTAGAGCAGTCAGTAATAAATGTGATACAGCCAGTAGTAAATGTGGAGCAGTCAGTAGTAATTGTAGAGCCGTCAGTAATAAATGTGATACAGCCAGTAGTAAATGTGGAGCCGTCAGTAATAAATGTGGAGCAGTCAGTAATAAATGTGGAGCAGCCAGTAATAAATGTGGAGCAGTCAGTAATAAATGTAGAGCAGTCAGTAATAAATGTGATACAGTCAGTAATAAATGTGGAGCAGTCAGTAATAAATGTGATACAGTCAGTAATAAATGTGATGCAGTTAGTAATAAATGTGGAGCAGTCAGTAATAAATGTGGAGCAGTCAGTAATAAATGTGGAGCAGTCAGTAATATATGTGGAGCAGTCAGAAAAAATTTGGAGCAGTCAGTAATAAATGTGATACAGTCAGTAATAAATATGGAGCAGTCAGTAATAAATGTGATACAGCCAGTAGTAAATGTGGAGCAGTCAGTAATAAATGTGGAGCAGTCAGTAATAAATGTGGAGCAGTCAGTAATAAATGTAGAGCAGTCAGTAATAAATGTGATACAGCCAGTAATAAATGTGGCTGTCAGTAATAAATGTGATACAGCCAGTAATAAATGTGGAGCAGTCAGTAAAAAATGTGGAGCAGTCAGTAATAAATGTAGAGCAGTCAGTAATAAATGTGATACAGCCAGTAATAAATGTGGAGCATTCAGTAATAAATGTGGAGCAGTCAGTAATAAATGTGATGCAGTAAGTAATAAATGTGAAGTAGTCAGTAATAAATGTGAAGCAGTCAGTAAAAAAAGTGGAGCAGTCAGTAATAAATGTGATACAGTCAGTAATAAATGTGATGCAGTTAGTAATAAATGTGGAGCAGTCAGTAATAAATGTGGAGCAGTCAGTAATAAATGTGATGCAGTCAGTAATAAATGTGGAGCAGTCAGAAATAAATGTGATGCAGTCAGTAATATATGTGGAGCAGTCAGAAAAAATTTGGAGCCGTCAGTAATAAATGTGATACAGTCAGTAATAAATGTGGAGCAGTCAGTAATAAATGTGATACAGCCAGTAATAAATGTGGAGCAGTCAGTAATAAATGTGGAGCAGTCAGTAATAAATGTAGAGCAGTCAGTAATAAATGTGATACAGCCAGTAATAAATGTGGAGCATTCAGTAATAAATGTGGAGCAGTCAGTAATAAATGTGATGCAGTAAGTAATAAATGTGAAGTAGTCAGTAATAAATGTGAAGCAGTCAGTAAAAAATGTGGAGCAGTCAGTAATAAATATGATGTAGTCAGTAATAAATGTGGAGCAGTCAGTAATAAATGTGGAGCAGTCAGTAATAAATGTGATACAGTCAGTAATAAATGTGATACAGTCAGTAATAAATGTGGAGCAGTTAGTAATAAATGTGGAGCAGTCAGTAATAAATGTGATACAGTCAGTAATAAATGTGATACAGTCAGTAATAAATGTGATACAGTCAGTAATAAATGTGGAGCAGTCAGTAATAAATGTGATACAGTCAGTAATAAATGTGGAGCAGTCAGTAATAAATGTGATACAGTCAGTAATAAATGTGGAGCAGTCAGTAATAAATGTGATACAGTCAGTAATAAATGTGCAGCAGTCAGTAATAAATGTGGAGCAGTCAGTAATAAATGTGATGCAGTCAGTAATAAATGTGGAGCAGTCAGTAATAAATGTGATACAGCCAGTGATAAATGTGATACAGTCAGTAATAAATGTGATACAGTCAGTAATAAATGTGATGCAGTAAGTAATAAATGTGATACAGTCAGTAATAAATGTGGAGCAGTCAGTAATAAATGTGATACAGTCAGTAATAAATGTGGAGCAGTCAGTAATAAATGTGATACAGTCAGTAATAAATGTGATGCAGTCAGTAATAAATGTGGAGCAGTCAGTAATAAATGTGATACAGTCAGTAATAAATGTGGAGCAGTCAGTAATAAATGTGATACAGTCAGTAATAAATGTGCAGCAGTCAGTAATAAATGTGGAGCAGTCAGTAATAAATGTGATACAGTCAGTGATAAATGTGGAGCAGTCAGTAATAAATGTGATACAGCCAGTGATAAATGTGGATCAGTCAGTAATAAATGTGATACAGTCAGTAATAAATGTGGAGCAGTCAGTAATAAATGTGATGCAGTCAGTAAAAAATGTGGAGCAGTCAGTAATAAATGTGATGCAGTCAGTAATAAATGTGATACAGTCAGTAATAAATGTGATACAGTCAGTAATAAATGTGGAGCAGTCAGTAATAAATGTGTAGCAGTCAGTAATAAATGTGATGCAGTAAGTAATAAATGTGATACAGTCAGTAATAAATGTGGAGCAGTCAGTAATAAATGTGAAGTAGTCAGTAATAAATGTGATACAGTCAGTAATAAATGTGGAGGAGTCAGTAATAAATGTGATAGAGTCAGTAATAAATGTGGAGGAGTCAGTAATAAATGTGATGCAGTCAGTAATAAATGTGGAGCAGTCAGTAATAAATGTAGAGCAGTTAGTAATAAATGTGAAGGAGTCAGTAATAAATGTGATACAGTCAGTAATAAATGTGGAGGAGTTAGTAATAAATGTGATACAGTCAGTAATAAATGTGGAGGAGTCAGTAATAAATGTGATGCAGTCAGTAATAAATGTGGAGCAGTCAGTAATAAATGTGGAGCAGTCAGTAATAAATGTAATATAGTTAGTAATAAATGTGATACAGTCAGTAATAAATGTGATACAGTCAGTAATAAATGTGGAGCAGTCAGTAATAAATGTGGAACAGTCAGTAATAAATGTGATACAGTCAGTAATAAATTAGGAGCAGTCAGTAAAAAAATGTGGAGCAGTCAGTAATAAATGTAGAGCAGTCAGTAATAAATGTGATACAGCCAGTAGTAAATGTGTAGCAGTCAGTAATAAATGTGGAGCAGTCAGTAATAAATGTGATACAGCCAGTAGTAAATGTGGAGCAGTCAGTAATAAATGTAGAGCAGTCAGTAATAAATGTGATACAGCCAGTAGTAAATGTGATACAGCCAGTAGTAAATGTGGAGCAGTCAGTAATAAATGTGGAGCAGTCAGTAATAAATGTGGAGCAGTCAGTAATCAATGTAGAGCAGTCAGTATTAAATGTGATACAGCCAGTAATAAATGTGGACCAATCAGTAACAAATGTGGAGCAGTCAGTAATAAATGTGAAGTAGTCAATAATAAATGTGGAGCAGTCAGTAATAAATGTGGAGCAGTCAGTAATAAATGTGATACAGTCAGTAATAAATGTGATGCAGTTAGTAATAAATGTGGAGCAGTCAGTAATAAATGTGGAGCAGTCAGTAATAAATGTGATGCAGTCAGTAATAAATGTGGAGCAGTCAGTAATAAATGTGGAGCAGTCAGTATTAAATGTGGAGCAGTCAGGAATAAATGTGATACAGTCAGTAATAAATGTGGAGCAGTCAGTAATAAATGTGATAAAGTCAGTAATAAATGTGGAGCAGTCAGTAATAAATGTGGAGCAGTCAGTAATAAATGTGATGCAGTCAGTAATAAATGTGGAGCAGTCAGTATTAAATGTGGAGCAGTCAGGAATAAATGTGATACAGTCAGTAATAAATGTGGAGCAGTCAGTAATAAATGTGATAAAGTCAGTAATAAATGTGGAGCAGTCAGTAATAAATGTGGAGCAGTCAGTAATAAATGCGATATAGTCAGTAATAAATGTGGAGCAGTCAGTAATAAATGTGGAGCAGTCAGTAATAAATGTGATGCAGTCAGTAATATATGTGGAGCAGTCAGAAAAAATTTGGAGCAGTCAGTAATAAATGTGATACAGTCAGTAATAAATGTGGAGCAGTCAGTAATAAATGTGATACAGCCAGTAGTAAATGTGGAGCAGTCAGTAATAAATGTGGAGCAGTCAGTAATAAATGTGAAGCAGTCAGTAATAAATGTGATACAGTCAGTCATAAATGTGGAGCAGTCAATAATAAATGTGATACAGCCAGTAATAAATGTGGAGCAGTCAGTAATAAATGTGGAGCAGTCAGTAATAAATGTGGAGCAGTTAGTAATAAATGTGGAGCAGTCAGTAATAAATGTGATACAGTCAGTAATAAATGTGGAGCAGTCAGTAATTAATGTGATACAGTCAGTAATAAATGTGGAGCAGTCAGTAATAAACGTGGAGCAGTCAGTAATAAATGTGATACAGTCAGTAATAAATGTGGAGCAGTCAGTAATAAATGTGATGCAGTTAGTAATAAATGTGGAGCAGTCAGTAATAAATGTGGAGCAGTCAGTAATAAATGTGATACAGTCAGTAATAAATGTGAAGTAGTCAATAATAAATGTGATGCAGTCAGTAATAAATGTGGAGCAGTCAGTAATAAATGTGAAGTAGTCAGTAATAAATGTGGAGCAGTCAGTAATAAATGTGGAGCAGTCAGTAATAAATGTGATACAGTCAGTAATAAATGTGATGCAGTTAGTAATAAATGTGGAGCAGTCAGTAATAAATGTGAAGTAGTCAATAATAAATGTGATACAGTAAGTAATAAATGTGATGCAGTAAGTAATAAATGTGATGCAGTCAGTAATAAATGTGGAGCAGTCAGTAATAAATGTGGAGCAGTCAGTAATAAATGTGATGCAGTTAGTAATAAATGTGGAGCAGTCAGTAATAAATGTGGAGCAGTCAGAAATAAATGTGATACAGTCAGTAATAAATGTGTAGCAGTCAGTAATAAATTTGGAGCAGTCAGTAATAAATGTGATACAGTCAGTAATAAATGTGGAGCAGTCAGTAATAAATGTGGAGCAGTCAGTAATAAATGTGATACAGTCAGTAATAAATGTGGAGCAGTCAGTAATAAATGTGATGCAGTTAGTAATAAATGTGGAGCAGTCAGTAATAAATGTGGAGCAGTCAGTAATAAATGTGATACAGTCAGTAATAAATGTGAAGTAGTCAATAATAAATGTGATGCAGTCAGTAATAAATGTGGAGCAGTCAGTAATAAATGTGAAGTAGTCAGGAATAAATGTGGAGCAGTCAGTAATAAATGTGGAGCAGTCAGTAATAAATGTGATACAGTCAGTAATAAATGTGATGCAGTTAGTAATAAATGTGGAGCAGTCAGTAATAAATGTGAAGTAGTCAATAATAAATGTGATACAGTAAGTAATAAATGTGATGCAGTAAGTAATAAATGTGATGCAGTCAGTAATAAATGTGGAGCAGTCAGTAATAAATGTGATGCAGTCAGTAATAAATGTGGAGCAGTCAGTAATAAATGTGATGCAGTCAGTAATAAATTTGGAGCAGTCAGTAATAAATGTGATGCAGTCAGTAATAAATGTGAAGTAGTCAATAATAAATGTGATACAGTAAGTAATAAATGTGATGCAGTAAGTAATAAATGTGATGCAGTCAGTAATAAATGTGGAGCAGTCAGTAATAAATGTGATGCAGTCAGTAATAAATGTGGAGCAGTCAGTAATAAATGTGATGCAGTCAGTAATAAATTTGGAGCAGTCAGTAATAAATGTGATGCAGTCAGTAATAAATGTGGAGCAGTCAGTAATAAATGTGATACAGTCAGTAATAAATGTGGAGCAGTCAGTAATAAATGTGGAGCAGCCAGTAATAAATGTGATACAGTTAGTGATAAATGTGGAGCAGTCAGTAATAAATGTGATACAGCCAGTGATAAATGTGGAGCAGTCAGTAATAAATGTGATACAGTCAGTAATAAATGTGGAGCAGTCAGTAATAAATGTGGAGCAGCCAGTAATAAATGTGATACAGTTAGTGATAAATGTGGAGCAGTCAGTAATAAATGTGATGCAGTCAGTAATAAATGTGGAGCAGTCAGTAATAAATGTGATACAGTCAGTAATAAATGTGGAGCAGTCAGTAATAAATGTGGAGCAGCCAGTAATAAATGTGATACAGTTAGTGATAAATGTGGAGCAGTCAGTAATAAATGTGATACAGCCAGTGATAAATGTGGAGCAGTCAGTAATAAATGTGATACAGTCAGTAATAAATGTGGAGCAGTCAGTAATAAATGTGGAGCAGTCAGTAATAAATGTGATGCAGTTAGTAATAAATGTGATGCAGTCAGTAATAAATGTGGAGCAGTCAGTAATAAATGTGAAGTAGTCAGTAATAAATGTGATACAGTCAGTAATAAATGTGATACAGTCAGTAATAAATGTGGAGCAGTCAGTAATAAATGTGATGCAGTCAGTAATAAATGTGATGCAGTCAGTAATAATTGTTATGCAGTCAGTAATAAATGTGATACAGTCAGTAATAAATGTGATGCAGTAAGTAATAAATGTGAAGTAGTCAGTAATAAATGTGAAGCAGTCAGTAAAAAAAGTGGAGCAGTAAGTAATAAATGTGGAGCAGTCAGGAATAAATGTGATACAGTCAGTAATAAATGTTTAGCAGTCAGTAATAAATGTGATACAGTCAGTAATAAATGTAATATAGTCAGTAATAAATTAGGAGCAGTCAGTAATAAATGTGATACAGTCAGTAATAAATGTAATGTAGTCAGTAATAAATGTGGAGCAGTCAGTAATAAATGTGATACAGTAAGTAATAAAGGTGGAGCAGTCAGTAATAAATGTGATGCAGTTAGTAATAAATGTGGAGCAGTCAGTAATAAATGCGAAGCAGTCAGTAATAAATGTGATACAGCCAGTAATAAATGTGGAGCAGTCAGTAATAAATGTGGAGCAGTCAGTAATATATCTGAAGCAGTCAGTAATAAATGTGGTACAGTCAGTAATAAATGTGATACAGCCAGTAATAAATGTGATACAGTCAGTAATAAATGTGATGCAGTCAGTAATAAATGTGAAGCAGTCAGTAAAAAAAGTGGAGCAGTAAGTAATAAATGTGGAGCAGTCAGTAATAAATGTGGAGCAGCCAGTAATAAATGTGATACAGTCAGTAATAAATGTGGAGCAGTCAGTAATAAATGTGATGCAGTCAGGAATAAATGTGGAGCAGTCAGTAATAAATGTCTTGCAGTCAGGAATAAATGTGGAGCAGTCAGTAATAAATGTGATACAGCCAGTAATAAATGTGGAGCAGTCAGTAATAAATGTGGAGCAGTCAGTAATAAATGTGGAGCAGTCAGTAATAAATGTGATGCAGTCAGTAATACATGTGGAGCAGTCAGTAATAAATGTGAAGCAATCAGTAATAAATGTGATACAGCCAGTAATAAATGTGGAGCAGTCAGTAATAAATGTGGAGCAGTCAGTAATATATCTGAAGCAGTCAGTAATAAATGTGATACAGTCAGTAATAAATGTGATACAGCCAGTAATAAATGTGATGCAGTCAGTAATAAATGTGGAGCAGTCAGTAATAAATGTGATGCAGTCAGTAATATGTGTGGAGCAGTCAGAAAAAATTTGGAGCAGTCAGTAATAAATGTGATACAGTCAGTAATAAATGTGGAGCAGTCAATAATAAATGTGATACAGCCAGTAATAAATGTGGAGCAGTCAGTAATAAATGTGGAGCAGTCAGTAATAAATGTGGAGCAGTCAGTAATAAATGTGGAGCAGTTAGTAATAAATGTGGAGCAGTCAGTAATAAATGTGATACAGTCAGTAATAAATGTGGAGCAGTCAGTAATAAATGTGATACAGTCAGTAATAAATGTGGAGCAGTCAGTAATAAATGTGGGGCAGTCAGTAATAAATGTGGAGCAGTCAGTAATAAATGTGATACAGTCAGTAATAAATGTGGAGCAGTCAGTAATAAATTTGGAGCAGTCAGTAATAAATGTGATACAGTCAGTAATAAATGTGGAGCAGTCAGTAATAAATGTGATGCAGTTAGTAATAAATGTGATACAGTCAGTAATAAATGTGATACAGTCAGTAATAAATGTGATACAGTCAGTAATAAATGTGGAGCAGTCAGTAATAAATGTGATACAGTCAGTAATAAATGTGAAGTAGTCAATAATAAATGTGATGCAGTCAGTAATAAATGTGGAGCAGTCAGTAATAAATGTGGGGCAGTCAGTAATAAATGTGGAGCAGTCAGTAATAAATGTGATACAGTCAGTAATAAATGTGGAGCAGTCAGTAATAAATTTGGAGCAGTCAGTAATAAATGTGATACAGTCAGTAATAAATGTGGAGCAGTCAGTAATAAATGTGATGCAGTTAGTAATAAATGTGATACAGTCAGTAATAAATGTGGAACAGTCAGTAATAAATGTGATACAGTCAGTAATAAATGTGGAGCAGTCAGTAATAAATGTGATACAGTCAGTAATAAATGTGAAGTAGTCAATAATAAATGTGATGCAGTCAGTAATAAATGTGGAGCAGTCAGTAATAAATGTGAAGTAGTCAATAATAAATGTGATACAGTCAGTAATAAATGTGATGCAGTTAGTAATAAATGTGGAGCAGTCAGTAATAAATGTGAAGTAGTCAATAATAAATGTGATACAGTCAGTAATAAATGTGATGCAGTAAGTAATAAATGTGATGCAGTCAGTAATAAATGTGGAGCAGTCAGTAATAAATGTGATGCAGTCAGTAATAAATGTGGAGCAGTCAGTAATAAATGTGATGCAGTCAGTAATAAATGTGGAGCAGTCAGTAATAAATGTGATACAGTCAGTAATAAATGTGGAGCAGTCAGTAATAAATGTGGAGCAGCCAGTAATAAATGTGATACAGTTAGTGATAAATGTGGAGCAGTCAGTAATAAATGTGATGCAGTCAGTAATAAATGTGATACAGTCAGTAATAAATGTGGAGCAGTCAGTAATAAATGTGGAGCAGCCAGTAATAAATGTGATACAGTTAGTGATAAATGTGGAGCAGTCAGTAATAAATGTGATACAGCCAGTGATAAATGTGGAGCAGTCAGTAATAAATGTGATACAGTCAGTAATAAATGTGGAGCAGTCAGTAATAAATGTGGAGCAGTCAGTAATAAATGTGATGCAGTTAGTAATAAATGTGATGCAGTCAGCAATAAATGTGGAGCAGTCAGTAATAAATGTGAAGTAGTCAGTAATAAATGTGATACAGTCAGTAATAAATGTGGAGCAGTCAGTAATAAATGTGGAGCAGTCAGTAATAAATGTGATGCAGTCAGTAATAAATGTTATGCAGTCAGTAATAAATGTGATACAGTCAGTAATAAATGTGATGCAGTAAGTAATAAATGTGAAGCAGTCAGTAATAAATGTGATGCAGTCAGTAATAAATGTGAAGCAGTCAGTAATAAATGTGGAGCAGTCAGTAATAAATGTGATGCCGTCAGTAATAAATGTGGAGCAGTCAGTAATAAATGTGGAGCAGTCAGTAATAAATGTGGAGCAGTCAGTAATAAATGTGAAGCAGTCAGTAAAAAAAGTGGAGCAGTAAGTAATAAATGTGGAGCAGTCAGGAATAAATGTGATACAGTCAGTAATAAATGTTTAGCAGTCAGTAATAAATGTGATACAGTCAGTAATAAATGTGATGTAGTCAGTAATAAATTAGGAGCAGTCAGTAATAAATGTGATGCAGTCAGTAATAAATGTGATACAGTCAGTAATAAATGTAATGTAGTCAGTAATAAATGTGGAGCAGTCAGTAATAAATGTGGAGCAGTCAGTAATAAATGTGGAGCAGTCAGTAATAAATGTGATACAGTCAGTAATAAAGGTGGAGCAGTCAGTAATAAATGTGATGCAGTTAGTAATAAATGTGGAGCAGTTAGTAATAAATGTGATACAATCAGTAATAAATGTGGAGCAGTCAGTAATAAATGTGATGCAGTCAGTAATAAATGTGTAGCAGTCAGTAATAAATGTGATACAGTCAGTAATAAATGTGGAGCAGTCAGTAATAAATGTGATGCAGTCAGGAATAAATGTGGAGCAGTCAGTAATAAATGTCTTGCAGTCAGGAATAAATGTGGAGCAGTCAGTAATAAATGTGATACAGCCAGTAATAAATGTGGAGCAGTCAGTAATAAATGTGGAGCAGTCAGTAATAAATGTGGAGCAGTCAGTAATAAATGTGATACAGTCAGTAATAAATGTGGAGCAGTCAGTAATAAATGAGATGCAGTCAGTAATAAATGTGGAGCAGTCAGTAATAAATGTGGAGCAGTCAGTAATAAATGTGGAGCAGTCAGTTAAAAATGTGGAGCAGTCAGTAATAACTGTGGAGCAGTCAGTAATAAATGTGATACAGACAGTAATAAATGTGATACAGTCAGTAATAAATGTGATACAGTCAGTAATAAATGTGAAGCAGTCAGTAATAAATGTGGAGCAGTCAGTAATAAATGTGATGTAGTCAGTAATAAATGTGATGCAGTTAGTAATAAATGTGATGCAGTCAGCAATAAATGTGGAGCAGTCAGTAATAAATGTGAAGTAGTCAGTAATAAATGTGATACAGTCAGTAATAAATGTGGAGCAGTCAGTAATAAATGTGGAGCAGTCAGTAATAAATGTGATGCAGTCAGTAATAAATGTGATGCAGTCAGTAATAAATGTTATGCAGTCAGTAATAAATGTGATACAGTCAGTAATAAATGTGATGCAGTAAGTAATAAATGTGAAGCAGTCAGTAATAAATGTGATGCAGTCAGTAATAAATGTGAAGCAGTCAGTAATAAATGTGGAGCAGTCAGTAATAAATGTGATGCCGTCAGTAATAAATGTGGAGCAGTCAGTAATAAATGTGGAGCAGTCAGTAATAAATGTGGAGCAGTCAGTAATAAATGTGAAGCAGTCAGTAAAAAAAGTGGAGCAGTAAGTAATAAATGTGGAGCAGTCAGGAATAAATGTGATACAGTCAGTAATAAATGTTTAGCAGTCAGTAATAAATGTGATACAGTCAGTAATAAATGTGATGTAGTCAGTAATAAATTAGGAGCAGTCAGTAATAAATGTGATGCAGTCAGTAATAAATGTGATACAGTCAGTAATAAATGTAATGTAGTCAGTAATAAATGTGGAGCAGTCAGTAATAAATGTGGAGCAGTCAGTAATAAATGTGGAGCAGTCAGTAATAAATGTGATACAGTCAGTAATAAAGGTGGAGCAGTCAGTAATAAATGTGATGCAGTTAGTAATAAATGTGGAGCAGTTAGTAATAAATGTGATACAATCAGTAATAAATGTGGAGCAGTCAGTAATAAATGTGATGCAGTCAGTAATAAATGTGTAGCAGTCAGTAATAAATGTGATACAGTCAGTAATAAATGTGGAGCAGTCAGTAATAAATGTGATGCAGTCAGGAATAAATGTGGAGCAGTCAGTAATAAATGTCTTGCAGTCAGGAATAAATGTGGAGCAGTCAGTAATAAATGTGATACAGCCAGTAATAAATGTGGAGCAGTCAGTAATAAATGTGGAGCAGTCAGTAATAAATGTGGAGCAGTCAGTAATAAATGTGATACAGTCAGTAATAAATGTGGAGCAGTCAGTAATAAATGAGATGCAGTCAGTAATAAATGTGGAGCAGTCAGTAATAAATGTGGAGCAGTCAGTAATAAATGTGGAGCAGTCAGTTAAAAATGTGGAGCAGTCAGTAATAACTGTGGAGCAGTCAGTAATAAATGTGATACAGACAGTAATAAATGTGATACAGTCAGTAATAAATGTGATACAGTCAGTAATAATTGTGATGCAGTCAGTAATAAATGTGGAGCAGTCAGTAAAAAATGAGATGCAGTCAGTAATAAATGTGGAGCAGTCAGTAATAAATGTGGAGCAGTCAGTAATAAATGTGATACAGTAAGTAATAAATGTGGAGCAGTCAGTAATAAATGTGATGCAGTAAGTAATAAATGTGGAGCAGTCAGTAATATATGTGATACAGTCAGTAATACATGTGGAGCAGTCAGTAATAAATGTGATACAGTCAGTAATATATGTGGAGCAGTCAGTAATAAATGTGATACAGTCAGTAATAAATGTGGAGCAGTCAGTAATAAATGTAATGTAGTCAGTAATAAATGTGTAGCAGTCAGTAATAAATGTGATACAGCCAGTAATAAATGTGATACAGTGAGTAATAAATGTGGAGTAGTCAGTAATAAATGTGATGCAGTAAGTAATAAATGTGGAGTAGTCAGTAATAAATGTGGAGCAGTCAGTAATAAATGTGGAGCAGTCAGTTATAAATGTGATACAGTCAGTAATAAATGTGGAGCAGTCAGTAATAAATGTGATGCAGTTAGTAATAAATGTGGAGCAGTCAGTAATAAATGTGAAGTAGTCAATAATAAATGTAATACAGTCAGTAATAAATGTGATGCAGTCAGTAATAAATGTGATACAGTCAGTAATAAATGTGGAGCAGTCAGGAATAAATGTGATACAGTCAGTAATAAATGTGATGCAGTCAGTAATAAATGTGATGCAGTCAGTAATAAATGTGGAGCAGTCAGTAATAAATTTGATACAGTCAGTAATACATGTGGAGCAGTCAGTAATAAATGTGATACAGTCAGTTATAAATTTGGAGCAGTCAGTAATAAATGTGGAGCAGTCAGTAATAAATGTGGAGCAGTCAGTAATAAATGTGGAGCAGTCAGTAATAAATGTGGAGCAATCAGTAATAAATGTGATACAGTCAGTAATAAATGTGGAGCAGTCAGTAATAAATGTGATGTAGTCAGTAATAAATTAGGAGCAGTCAGTAATAAATGTGATGCAGTCAGTAATAAATGTGATACAGTCAGTAATAAATGTGGAGCAGTCAGTAATAAATGTGATACAGCCAGTAATAAATGTGGAGCAGTCAGTAATAAATGTGGAGCAGTCAGTAATAAATGTGGAGCAGTCAGTAATAAATGTGATACAGTCAGTAATACATGTGGAGCAGTCAGTAATAAATGTGATACAGTCAGTAATAAATGTGGATTAGTCAGTAATAAATGTGATGCAGTTAGTAATAAATGTGTAGCAGTCAGTAATAAATGTGGAGCAGTCAGTAATAAATGTGATACAGTCAGTAATAAATGTGGAGCAGTCAGTAATAAATGTGATACAGCCAGTAATAAATGTGGACCAGTCAGTAATAAATGTGGAGCAGTCAGTAATAAATGTGATGTAGTCAGTAATAAATGTGATGCAGTCAGTAATAAATGTGGAGCAGTCAGTAATAAATGTGGAGCAGTCAGTAATAAATGTGATGCAGTCAGTAATAAATGTGAAGCAGTCAGTAATAAATGTGATACAGTCAGTAATAAATGTGGACCAGTCAGTAATAAATGTGATACAGTCAGTAATAAATGTGGACCAGTCAGTAATAAATGTGATACAGTCAGTAATAAATGTGGAGCAGTCAGTAATAAATGTGGAGCAGTCAGTAATAAATGTGGAGCAGTCAGTAAAAAATGTCTTGCAGTCAGTAATAAATGTGGAGCAGTCAGTAATAAATGTGATGCAGTCAGTAATAAATGTGGAGCAGTCAGTAATAAATGTGATGCAGTCAGTAATAAATGTGGAGCAGTCAGTAATAAATGTGGAGCAGTCAGTAATATATGTGAAGCAGTCAGTAAAAAAAGTGGAGCAGTAAGTAATAAATGTGGAGCAGCCAGTAATAAATGTGATACAGTCCGTTATAAATGTGGAGCAGTCAGTAATAAATGTGATACAGTCAGTAATACATGTGGAGCAGTCAGTAATAAATGTGATACAGTCAGTAATAAATGTGGATTAGTCAGTAATAAATGTAATGTAGTCAGTAATAAATGTGTAGCAGTCAGTAATAAATGTGATACAGTCAGTAATAAATGTGATGCAGTTAGTAATAAATGTGTAGCAGTCAGTAATAAATGTGGAGCAGTCAGTAATAAATGTGATACAGTCAGTAATAAATGTGGATTAGTCAGTAATAAATGTAATGTAGTCAGTAATAAATGTGGAGCAGTCAGTAATAAATGTGGAGCAGTCAGTAATAAATGTGGAGCAGTCAGTAATAAATGTGATGCAGTCAGTAATAAATGTGGAGCAGTCAGTAATAAATGTGAAGTAGTCAGTAATAAATGTGAAGCAGTTAGTAAAAAAAGTGGAGCAGTAAGTAATAAATGTGGAGCAGTCAGTAATAAATGTGATGTAGTCAGTAATAAATGTGATACAGTCAGTAATAAATGTGGAGCAGTCAGTAATAAATGTGATACAGTCAGCAAAAAATGTGGAGCAGTCAGTAATAAATGTGATACAGTCAGTAATAAATGTGGAGCAGTCAGTAATAAATGTGGAGCAGTCAGTAATTAATGTGATACAGTCAGTAATAAATGTGAAGCAGTCAGTAATAAATGTGATGCAGTTAGTAATAAATGTGGAGCAGTCAGTAATAAATGTGGAGCAGTCAGTAATAAATGTGATACAGTCAGTAATAAATGTGGAGCAGTCAGTAATAAATGTGATGCAGTTAGTAATAAATGTGGAGCAGTCAGTAATAAATGTGAAGTAGTCAATAATAAATGTAATACAGTCAGTAATAAATGTGATGCAGTAAGTAATAAATGTGGAGCAGTCAGTAATAAATGTGGAGCAGTCAGTAATTAATGTGATACAGTCAGTAATAAATGTGATGTAGTCAGTAATAAATGTGATGCAGTCAGTAATAAATGTGGAGCAGTCAGTAATTAATGTGATACAGTCAGTAATAAATGTGAAGCAGTCAGTAATAAATGTGATGCAGTCAGTAATAAATGTGGAGCAGTCAGTAATAAATGTGGAGCAGTCAGTAATAAATGTGATACAGTCAGTAATAAATGTGGAGCAGTCAGTAATAAATGTGATGCAGTTAGTAATAAATGTGGAGCAGTCAGTAATAAATGTGAAGTAGTCAATAATAAATGTAATACAGTCAGTAATAAATGTGATGCAGTAAGTAATAAATGTGGAGCAGTCAGTAATAAATGTGGAGCAGTCAGTAATTAATGTGATACAGTCAGTAATTAATGTGATACAGTCAGTAATAAATGTGAAGCAGTCAGTAATAAATGTGATGCAGTTAGTAATAAATGTGGAGCAGTCAGTAATAAATGTGGAGCAGTCAGTAATAAATGTGAAGCAGTCAGTAATAAATGTGGAGCAGTCAGTAATAAATGTGGAGCAGTCAGTAATAAATGTGATGTAGTCAGTAATAAATGTGGAGCAGTCAGTAATAAATGTGATACAGTCAGTAATAAATGTGATGCAGTCAGTAATAAATGTGATACAGTCATTAATAAATGTGATGCAGTAAGTAATAAATATGGAGCAGTCTGTAATAAATGTGGAGCAGTCAGTAATAAATGTGGAGCAGTCAGTAATAAATGTGATACAGTCAGTAATAAATGTGATGTAGTCAGTAATAAATTAGGAGCAGTCAGTAATAAATGTGATGCAGTCAGTAATAAATGTGTAGCAGTCAGTAATAAATGTGGAGCAGTCAGTAATAAATGTGGAGCAGTCAGTAATAAATGTGATACAGTCAGTGATAAATGTGGAGCAGTCAGTAATAAATGTGATACAGCCAGTAATAAATGTGGAGCAGTCAGTAATAAATGTGATACAGTCAGTAATAAATGTGGAGCAGTCAGTAATAAATGTGATGCAGTTAGTAATAAATGTGGAGCAGTGAGTAATAAATGTGAAGTAGTCAATAATAAATGTGATGCAGTGAGTAATAAATGTGGAGCAGTCAGTAATAAATGTGGAGCAGTCAGTAATAAATGTGGAGCAGTCAGTAATAAATGTGATACAGTCAGTGATAAATGTGGAGCAGTCAGTAATAAATGTGATACAGCCAGTAATAAATGTGGAGCAGTCAGTAATAAATGTGATACAGTCAGTAATAAATGTGGAGCAGTCAGTAATAAATGTGATGCAGTTAGTAATAAATGTGGAGCAGTCAGTAATAAATGTGAAGTAGTCAATAATAAATGTGATGCAGTCAGTAATAAATGTGGAGCAGTCAGTAATAAATGTGATACAGCCAGTAGTAAATGTGGAGCAGTCAGTAATAAATGTGGAGCAGTCAGTAATAAATGTGATACAGCCAGTAATAAATGTGGAGCAGTCAGTAATAAATGTGGAGCAGTCAGTAAGAAATGTGATACAGCCAGTAATAAATGTGGAGCAGTCAGTAATAAATGTGGAGCAGTCAGTAATAAATGTAAAACAGTCAGTAATAAATGTGGAGCAGTCAGTAATAAATGTGGAGCAGTCAGTAATAAATGTAAAACAGTCAGTAATAAATGTGATACAGCCAGTAAGAAATGTGGAGCAGTCAGTAATAAATGTGGAGCAGTCAGTAAGAAATGTGATACAGCCAGTAATAAATGTGGAGCAGTCAGTAATAAATGTGGAGCAGTCAGTAATAAATGTGATACAGCCAGTAATAAATGTGGAGCAGTCAGTAATAAATGTGGAGCAGTCAGTAATAAATGTAAAACAGTCAGTAATAAATGTGATACAGCCAGTAATAAATGTGGAGCAGTCAGTAATAAATGTGGAGCAGTCAGTAAGAAATGTGATACAGCCAGTAATAAATGTGGAGCAGTCAGTAATAAATGTGGAGCAGTCAGTAATAAATGTGAAGTAGTTAGTAATAAATGTGGAGCAGTCAGTAATAAATGTGATACAGTCAGTAATAAATGTGGAGCAGTCAGTAATAAATGTGATACAGTTAGTAATAAATGTGGAGCAGTCAGTAATAAATGTGGAGCAGTCAGTAATAAATGTGATACAGTCAGTAATAAATGTGGAGCAGTCAGTAATAAATGTGATGCAGTCAGTAATAAATGTGGAGCAGTCAGTAATAAATGTGGAACAGTCAGTAATAAATGTGATACAGTCAGTAATAAATGTGGAGCAGTCAGTAATAAATGTGATACAGTCAGTAATAAATGTGAAGTAGTCAATAATAAATGTGATGCAGTCAGTAATAATTGTGGAGCAGTCAGTAATAAATGTGATACAGTCAGTAATAAATGTGGAGCAGTCAGTAATAAATGTGATACAGTCAGTAATAAATGTGCAGCAGTCAGTAATAAATGTGGAGCAGTCAGTAATAAATGTGATGCAGTCAGTAATAAATGTGGAGCAGTCAGTAATAAATGTGATACAGTTAGTGATAAAGGTGGAGCAGTCAGTAATAAATGTGATACAGTCAGTAATAAATGTGCAGCAGTGAGTAATAAATGTGGAGCAGTCAGTAATAAATGTGATGCAGTCAGTAATAAATGTGGAGCAGTCAGTAAAAAATGTGATACAGTCAGTAATAAATGTGATGCAGTTAGTAATAAATGTGGAGCAGTCAGTAATAAATGTGAAGCAGTCAGTAATAAATGTGAAGTAGTCAATAATAAATGTGATACAGTCAGTAATAAATGTGAAGTAGTCAATAATAAATGTGATACAGTCAGTAATAAATGTGATGTAGTCAGTGATAAATTAGGAGCAGTCAGTAATAAATGTGATACAGTCAGTAATAAATGTGGAGCAGTCAGTAATAAATGTGAAGTAGTCAATAATAAATGTGATACAGTCAGTAATAAATGTGATGTAGTCAGTGATAAATTAGGAGCAGTCAGTAATAAATGTAATGTAGTCAGTAATAAATGTGGAGCAGTCAGTAATAAATGTGATACAGTCAGTAATAAATGTGGAGCAGTCAGTAATAAATGTGATGCAGTCAGTAATAAATGTGGAGCATTCAGTAATAAATGTGGAGCAGTCAGTAATAAATGTGATGCAGTCAGTAATAAATGTGTAGCAGTCAGTAATAAATGTGTAGCAGTCAGTAATAAATGTGATGCAGTCAGTAATAAATGTGGAGCAGTCAGTAATAAATGTGGAGCAGTCAGTAATAAATGCGATGCAGTCAGTAATAAATGTGGAGCAGTCAGTAATAAATGTGATACAGCCAGTAATAAATGTGATGCAGTAAGTAATAAATGTGATACAGTCTGTAATAAATGTGATGCAGTCAGTAATAAATGTGGAGCAGTCAGTAATAAATGTGGAGCAGTCAGTAATAAATGTGATACAGTCAGTAATAAATGTGATACAGTCAGTAATAAATGTGATACAGTCAGTAATAAATGTGTAGCAGTCAGTAATAAATGTGGAGCAGTCAGTAATAAATGTGATGCAGTCAGTAATAAATGTGGAGCAGTCAGTAATAAATATGGAGCAGTCAGTAATAAATGTGATGCAGTTAGTAATAAATGTGGAGCAGTCAGTAGTAAATGTGGAGCAGTCAGTAATAAATGTGATGCAGTCAGTAATAAATGTGGAGCAGTCAGTAATAAATGTGGAGCAGTCAGTAATAAATGTGGAGCAGTCAGTAATAAATGTGATGCAGTTAGTAATAAATGTGATGTAGTCAGTAATAAATGTGAAGTAGTCAATAATAAATGCGATGCAGTTAGTAATAAATGTGGAGCAGTCAGTAGTAAATGTGATACAGCCAGTAATAAATGTGGAGCAGTCAGTAATAAATGTGGAGCAGTCAGTAATAAATGTGGAGCAGTCAATAATAAATGTGGAGCAGTCAGTAATAAATGTGGAGCAGTAAGTAATAAATGTGGAGCAGTAAGTAATAAATGTGATACAGTCAGTAATAAATGTGATACAGTCAGTAATAAATGTGATACAGTCAGTAATAAATGTGAAGCAGTCAGTAATAAATGTGAAGCAGTCAGTAATAAATGTGGAGCAGTCAGTAATAAATGTGGAGCAGTCAGTAATAAATGTGATACAGTCAGTAATAAATGTGATACAGCCAGTAATAAATGTGCTGCAGTTAGTAATAAATGTGGAGCAGTCAGTAATAAATGTGATGCAGTCAGTAATAAATGTGGAGCAGTCAGTAATAAATGTGAAGTAGTCAATAATAAATGTGATACAGTAAGTAATAAATGTGGAGCAGTCAGTAATAAATGTGATACCGTCAGTAATAAATGTGATGCAGTCAGTAATAAATGTGATACAGTCAGTAATAAATGTGGAGCAGTCAGTAATAAATGTGGAGCAGTCAGTAATAAATGTAATACAGTCAGTAATAAATGTGGAGCAGTCAGTAATAAATGTGGAGCAGTCAGTAATAAATGTGATACAGTCAGTAATAAATGTGGAGCAGTCAGTAATAAATGTGATACAGTCAGTAATAAATGTGTAGCACTCAGTAATAAATGTGATGTAGTCAGTAATAAATTAGGAGCAGTCAGTAATAAATGTGAAACAGTTAGTAATAAATGTGGAGCAGTCAGTAATAAATGTGTAGCAGTCAGTAATAAATGTGATACAGTCAGTAATAAATGTGGAGCAGTCAGTAATAAATGTGATGCAGTCAGTAATAAATGTGGAGCAGTCAGTAATAAATGTGATACAGCCAGTAATAAATGTGGAGCAGTCAGTGATAAATGTGATACAGTCAGTAATAAATGTGGAGCAGTCAGTAATAAATGTGGAGCAGTCAGTAATAAATGTGATACAGTCAGTAATAAATGTGATGCAGTTAGTAATAAATGTGGAGCAGTCAGTAATAAATGTGAAGCAGTCAGTAATAAATGTGAAGTAGTCAATAATAAATGTGATACAGTCAGTAATAAATGTGAAGTAGTCAATAATAAATGTGATACAGTCAGTAATAAATGTGATGTAGTCAGTGATAAATTAGGAGCAGTCAGTAATAAATGTGATACAGTCAGTAATAAATGTGGAGCAGTCAGTAATAAATGTGAAGTAGTCAATAATAAATGTGATACAGTCAGTAATAAATGTGATGTAGTCAGTGATAAATTAGGAGCAGTCAGTAATAAATGTAATGTAGTCAGTAATAAATGTGGAGCAGTCAGTAATAAATGTGATACAGTCAGTAATAAATGTGGAGCAGTCAGTAATAAATGTGATGCAGTCAGTAATAAATGTGGAGCATTCAGTAATAAATGTGGAGCAGTCAGTAATAAATGTGATGCAGTCAGTAATAAATGTGTAGCAGTCAGTAATAAATGTGTAGCAGTCAGTAATAAATGTGATGCAGTCAGTAATAAATGTGGAGCAGTCAGTAATAAATGTGGAGCAGTCAGTAATAAATGTGATGCAGTCAGTAATAAATGTGGAGCAGTCAGTAATAAATGTGATACAGCCAGTAATAAATGTGATGCAGTAAGTAATAAATGTGGAGCAGTCAGTAATAAATGTGATGCAGTCAGTAATAAATGTGGAGCAGTCAGTAATAAATGTGGAGCAGTCAGTAATAAATGTGATACAGTCAGTAATAAATGTGATACAGTCAGTAATAAATGTGTAGCAGTCAGTAATAAATGTGGAGCAGTCAGTAATAAATGTGATGCAGTCAGTAATAAATGTGGAGCAGTCAGTAATAAATATGGAGCAGTCAGTAATAAATGTGATGCAGTTAGTAATAAATGTGGAGCAGTCAGTAGTAAATGTGATACAGCTAGTAATAAATGTGGAGCAGTCAGTAATAAATGTGATGCAGTCAGTAATAAATGTGGAGCAGTCAGTAATAAATGTGGAGCAGTCAGTAATAAATGTGATGCAGTTAGTAATAAATGTGATGTAGTCAGTAATAAATGTGAAGTAGTCAATAATAAATGCGATGCAGTCAGTAATAAATGTGTAGCAGTCAGTAATAAATGTGATGCAGTCAGTAATAAATGTGGAGCACTCAGTAATAAATGTGATGCAGTTAGTAATAAATGTGGAGCAGTCAGTAATAAATGTGATGCAGTTAGTAATAAATGTGGAGCAGTCAGTAGTAAATGTGATACAGCCAGTAATAAATGTGGAGCAGTCATTAATAAATGTGGAGCAGTCAGTAATAAATGTGAAGTAGTCAATAATAAATGCGATGCAGTTAGTAATAAATGTGGAGCAGTCAGTAGTAAATGTGATACAGCCAGTAATAAATGTGGAGCAGTCAGTAATAAATGTGGAGCAGTCAGTAATAAATGTGGAGCAGTCAATAATAAATGTGGAGCAGTCAGTAATAAATGTGGAGCAGTAAGTAATAAATGTGGAGCAGTAAGTAATAAATGTGATACAGTCAGTAATAAATGTGATACAGTCAGTAATAAATGTGATACAGTCAGTAATAAATGTGAAGTAGTCAATAATAAATGCGATGCAGTCAGTAATAAATGTGTAGCAGTCAGTAATAAATGTGATGCAGTCAGTAATAAATGTGCAGCAGTCAGTAATAAATGTGGAGCAGTCAGTAATAAATGTGATACCGTCAGTAATAAATGTGGAGCAGTCAGTAATAAATGTAATACAGTCAGTAATAAATGTGGAGCAGTCAGTAATAAATGTGGAGCAGTCAGTAATAAATGTAATACAGTCAGTAATAAATGTGGAGCAGTCAGTAATAAATGTGGAGCAGTCAGTAATAAATGTGGAGCAGTCAGTAATAAATGTGATACAGTCAGTAATAAATGTGGAGCAGTCAGTAATAAATGTGATACAGTCAGTAATAAATGTGTAGCACTCAGTAATAAATGTGATGTAGTCAGCAATAAATTAGGAGCAGTCAGTAATAAATGTGAAACAGTTAGTAATAAATGTGGAGCAGTCAGTAATAAATGTGTAGCAGTCAGTAATAAATGTGATACAGTCAGTAATAAATGTGGAGCAGTCAGTAATAAATGTGATGCAGTCAGTAATAAATGTGGAGCAGTCAGTAATAAATGTGATACAGCCAGTAATAAATGTGATGCAGTCAGTAATAAATGTGATGCAGTCAGTAATAAATGTGATACAGCCAGTAATAAATGTGGAGCAGTCAGTAATAAATGTGATACAGTCAGTAATAAATGTGGAGCAGTCAGTAATAAATGTGGAGCAGTCAGTAATAAATGTGATACAGTCAGTAATAAATGTGGAGCAGTCAGTAATAAATGTGATACAGTCAGTAATAAATGTGGAGCAGTCAGTAATAAATGTGATACAGTCAGTAATAAATGTGGAGCAGTCAGTAATAAATGTGGAGCAGTCAGTAATAAATGTGATACAGTCAGTAATAAATGTGGAGCAGTCAGTAATAAATGTGATGCAGTCAGTAATAAATGTGAAGCAGTCAGTAATAAATGTGGAGCAGTCAGTAATAAATGTGAAGCAGTCAGTAATAAATGTGATGTAGTCAGTAATAAATGTGATGTAGTCAGTAATAAATGTGATGCAGTTAGTAATAAATGTGATACAGTCAGTAATAAATGTGGAGCAGTCAGTAATAAATGTGATGCAGCCAGTAATAAATGTGGAGCAGTCAGTAATAAATGTGGAGCAGTCAGTAATAAATGTGATACAGTCAGTAATAAATGTGGAGCAGTCAGAAAAAATTTGGAGCAGTCAGTAATAAATGTGATGTAGTCAGTAATAAATGTGATACAGTCAGTAATAAATGTGGAGCAGTCAGTAATAAATGTGATACAGTCAGTAATAAATGTGATACAGTCAGTAATAAATGTGGAGCAGTCAGAAAAATTTTGGAGCAGTCAGTAATAAATGTGATACAGTCAGTAATAAATGTGGAGCAGTCAGTAATAAATGTGATACAGTCAGTAATAAATGTGGAGCAGTCAGTAATAAATGTGGAGCAGTCAGTAATAAATGTGATACAGTCAGTAATAAATGTGGAGCAGTCAGTAATAAATGTGATGTAGTTAGTAATAAATGTGTAGCAGTCAGTAATAAATGTGATACAGCCAGTAATAAATGTGGAGCAGTCAGTAATAAATGTGATACAGTCAGTAATAAATGTGTAGCAGTCAGTAATAAATGTGATGCAGTCAGTAATAAATGTGGAGCAGTCAGTAATAAATGTGATACAGTCAGTAATAAATGTGTAGCAGTCAGTAATAAATGTGATGCAGTCAGTAATAAATGTGGAGCAGTCAGTAATAAATGTGATACAGCCAGTAATAAATGTGGAGCAGTCAGCAATAAATGTGATACAGTCAGTAATAAATGTGTAGCAGTCAGTAATAAATGTGATGCAGTCAGTAATAAATGTGGAGCAGTCAGTAATAAATGTGATACAGTCAGTAATAAATGTGGAGCAGTCAGTAATAAATGTGATACAGTCAGTAATAAATGTGGAGCAGTCAGTAATAAATGTGATGTAGTTAGTAATAAATGTGTAGCAGTCACTAATAAATGTGATACAGCCAGTAATAAATGTGGAGCAGTCGGTAATAAATGTGATACAGTCAGTAATAAATGTGGAGCAGTCAGTAATAAATGTGAAGCAGTCAGTAATAAATGTGATACAGTCTGTAATAAATGTGATACAGTCAGTTATAAATGTGGAGCAGTCAGTAAAAAAATGTGGAGCAGTCAGTAATACATGTAGAGCAGTAAGTAATAAATGTGATACAGCCAGTAATAAATGTGGAGCAGTCAGTAATAAATTTGGAGCAGTCAGTAATAAATGTGATGCAGTCAGTAATAAATGTGGAGCAGTCAGTAATAAATGTGATACAGCCAGTAATAAATGTGGAGCAGTCAGTAATAAATGTGATACAGTCAGTAATAAATGTGGAGCAGTCAGTAATAAATGTGGAACAGTCAGTAATAAATGTGGAGCAGTCAGTAATAAATGTGATGCAGTTAGTAATAAATGTGGAGCAGTCAGTAATAAATGTGAAGTAGTCAATAATAAATGTGATGCAGTCAGTAATAAATGTGATGCAGTCAGTAATAAATGTGGAGCAGTCAGTAATAAATGTTATGCAGTCAGTAATAAATGTGATACAGTCAGTAATAAATTTGGAGCAGTCAGTAATAAATGTGATACAGTCAGTAATAAATGTGATACAGTCAGTAATAAATTTGGAGCAGTAAGTAATAAATGTGATGCAGTCAGTAATAAATGTGAAGCAGTCATTAATAATTTTGATGCAGTCAGTAATAAATGTGGAGCAGTCAGTAATAAATGTGATGCAGTCAGTAATAAATGTGGAGCAGTCAGTAATAAATGTCGATCAGTCAGTAATAAATGAGATGCAGTCAGTAATAAATGTGAAGCAGTCAGTAATAAATGTGAAGCAGTCAGTAATAAATGTGGAGCAGTCAGTAATAAATGTAATACAGCCAGTAATAAATGTGGAGCAGTCAGTAATATATGTGGAGCAGTCAGAAAAAATTTGGAGCAGTCAGTAATAAATGTGATACAGTCAGTAATAAATGTGGAGCAGTCAGTAATAAATGTGATACAGTCAGTAATAAATGTGGAGCAGTCAGTAATAAATGTGATGTAGTCAGTAATAAATGTGTAGCAGTCAGTAATAAATGTGATGCAGTCAGTAATAAATGTGTAGCAGTCACTAATAAATGTGATACAGTCAGTAATAAATGTGGAGCAGTCAGTAAAAATGTGGAGCAGTTAGTAATAAAAGTGATATAGTCATTAATAAATGTGGAGCAGTCAGTAATAAATGTGAAGCAGTCAGTAATAAATGTGGAGCAGTCAGTAATAAATGTGATACAGTCAGTAATAAATGTGAAACAGTCAGTAATAAATGTGGAGCAGTCAGTAATAAATGTGATACAGTCAGTAATAAATGTGATGTAGTCAGTAATAAATGTGGAGCAGTCAGTAATAAATGTGATGTAGTCAGTAATAAATGTGGAGCAGTCAGTAATAAATGTGGAGCAGTCAGTAATAAATGTGGAGCAGTCAGTAATAAATGTGATACAGTCAGTAATAAATGTGGAGCAGTCAGTAATAAATGTGGAGCAGTCAGTAATAAATGTGAAGTAGTCAATAATAAATGTGATACAGTCAGTAATAAATGTGATGCAGTCAGTAATAAATGTGGAGCAGTCAGTAATAAATGTTATGCAGTCAGTAATAAATGTGATACAGTCAGTAATAAATGTGATGCAGTAAGTAATAAATGTGAAGTAGTCAGTAATAAATGTGAAGCAGTCAGTAATAAAAGTGATACAGTCAGTAATACATGTGGAGCAGTCAGTAATAAATGTGATACAGTCAGTAATAAATGTGGAGCAGTCTGTAAAAAATGTGATACAGTCAGTAATAAATTTGGAGCAGTCAGTAATAAATGTGGAGCAGTCAGTAATAAATTTGGAGCAGTCAGTAATAAATGTGATGCAGTCAGTAATAAATGTGGAGCAGTCAGTAATAAATGTGATACAGCCAGTAATAAATGTGGAGCAGTCAGTAATAAATGTGGAGCAGTCAGTAATAAATGTGATACAGTCAGTAATAAATGTGATGCAGTAAGTAAAAAATGTGAAGCAGTCAGTAAAAAAAGTGGAGCAGTAAGTAATAAATGTGGAGCAGTCAGTAATAAAAGTGATACAGTCAGTAATACATGTGGAGAAGTCAGTAATAAATGTGATACAGTCAGTAATAAATTTGGAGCAGTCAGTAATAAATGTGATACAGTCAATAATAAATGTGATACAGTCAGTAATAAATTTGGAGCAGTAAGTAATAAATGTGATGCAGTCAGTAATAAATGTGAAGCAGTCATTAATAATTTTGATGCAGTCAGTAATAAATGAGAAGCAGTCAGTAATAAATGTGATGCAGTCAGTAATAAATGTGGAGCAGTCAGTAATAAATGTGGAGCAGTCAGTAATAAATGAGAAGCAGTCAGTAATAAATGTGATACAGTCAGTAAAATATGTGGAGCAGTCAGAAAAAAATTGGAGCAGTCAGTAATAAATGTGATACAGTCAGTAATAAATGTAGAGCAGTCAGTAATAAATGTGATACAGTCAGTAATAAATGTGGAGCAGTCAGTAATAAATGTGATGTAGTCAGTAATAAATGTGTAGCAGTCAGTAATAAATGTGATACAGTCAGTAATAAATGTGGTGCAGTCAGTAATAAATGTGGAGCAGTCAGTAATAAATGTGGAGCAATCAGTAATAAATGTGATACAGTCAGTAATAAATTAGGAGCAGTCAGTAATAAATGTGGTGCAGTCAGTAATAAATGTGATACAGTCAGTAATAAATGTGGAGCAGTCAGTAATAAATGTGTAGCAGTCAGTAATAAATGTGGAGCAGTCAGTAATAAATGTGGAGCAGTCAATAATAAATGTGGAGCAGTCAGTAATAAATGTGATACAGTCAGTAATAAATATGGAGCAGTCAGTAATAAATGTGATGCAGTTAGTAATAAATGTGGAGCAGTCATTGATAAATGTGATGCAGTAAGTAATAAATGTGGAGCAGTGAGTAATAAATGTGAAGCAGTCAGTAAAAAAAGTGGAGCAGTATGTAATAAATGTGGAGCAGTCAATAATAAATGTGATGCAGTCAGTAATAAATGTGGAGCAGTCAGTAATAAATGTGATGCAGTAAGTAATAAATGTGGAGCAGTCAGTAATAAATGTGGAGCAGTCAGTAATAAATGTGATGCAGTCAGTAATAAATGTGGAGCAGTCAGTAATAAATGTGATACAGTCAGTAATAAATGTGGAGCAGTCAGTAATAAATGTGGAGCAGTCAGTAATAAATGTGATACAGTCAGTAATAAATGTGGAGCAGTCAGTAATAAATGTGATACAGTCAGTAATAAATGTGGAGCAGTCAGTAATAAATGTGATACAGTCAGTAATAAATGTGATACAGTCAGTAATAAATGTGAAGTAGTCAGTAATAAATGTGAAGCAGTCAGTAAAAAAAGTGGAGCAGTATGTAATAAATGTGGAGCAGTCAGTAATAAATGTGAAGTAGTCAATAATAAATGTGATGCAGTCAGTAATAAATGTGAAGCAGTCAGTAAAAAAAGTGGAGCAGTATGTAATAAATGTGGAGCAGTCAGTAATAAATGTGATACAGTCAGTAATAAATGTGATGCAGTCAGTAATAAATGTGATGCAGTAAGTAATAAATGTGGAGCAGTCAGTAATAAATGTGATGCAGTCAGTAATAAATGTGATACAGTCAGTAATAAATGTGGAGCAGTCAGTAATAAATGTGGAGCAGTCAGTAATAAATGTGATACAGTCAGTAATAAATGTGGAGCAGTCAGTAATAAATGTGGAGCAGTCAGTAATAAATGTGGAGCAGTCAGTAATAAATGTGATACAGTCAGTAATAAATGTGGAGCAGTCAGTAATAAATGTGATACAGTCAGTAATAAATGTGGAGCAGTCAGTAATAAATGTGATACAGTCAGTAATAAATGTGGAGCAGTCAGTAATAAATGTGGAGCAGTCAGTAATAAATGTGGAGCAGTCAGTAATAAATGTGATACAGTCAGTAATAAATGTGGAGCAGTCAGTAATAAATGTGGAGCAGTCAGTAATAAATGTGATACAGTCAGTAATAAATGTGGAGCAGTCAGTAATAAATGTGATACAGTCAGTAATAAATGTGATGCAGTCAGTAATAAATGTGATGCAGTTAGTAATAAATGTGGAGCAGTCAGTAATAAATGTGGAGCAGTCAGTAATAAATGTGATGCAGTCAGTAATAAATGTGATGCAGTCAGTAATAAATGTGGAGCAGTCAGTAATAAATGTAATACAGCTAGTAATAAATGTGGAGCAGTCAGTAATAAATGTGATACAGTCAGTAATAAATGTGGAGCAGTCAGTAATAAATGTGATGCAGTAAGTAATAAATGTGAAGCAGTCAGTAAAAAAAGTGGAGCAGTAAGTAATAAATGTGGAGCAGTCAGTAATAAATGTGAAGTAGTCAATAATAAATGTGATGCAGTCAGTAATAAATGTGGAGCAGTCAGTAATAAATGTGGAGCAGTCAGTAATAAATGTGATGCAGTAAGTAATAAATGTGAAGTAGTAAGTAATAAATGTGGAGCAGTCAGTAAAAAAAGTGGAGCAGTAAGTAATAAATGTGGAGCAGTCAGTAATAAATGTGGAGCAGCCAGTAATAAATGTGATACAGTCCGTAATAAATGTGGAGCAGTCAGTAATAAATTTGATACAGTCAGTAATACATGTGGAGCAGTCAGTAATAAATGTGAAGCAGTCAGTAAAAAAAGTGGAGCAGTAAGTAAAAAATGTGGAGCAGTCAGTAATAAATGTGATGCAGTCAGTAATAAATGTGATACAGTCAATAATAAATGTGGAGCAGTCAGTAATAAATGTGATGCAGTCAGTAATAAATGTGGAGCAGTCAGTAATAAATGTGGAGCAGTCAGTAATAAATGTGGAGCAGTCAGTAATAAATGTGATGCAGTCAGTAATAAACGTGGAGCAGTCAGTAATAAATGTGATACAGTCAGTAATAAATGTGGAGCAGTCAGTAATAAATGTGATACAGTCAGTAATAAATGTGGAGCAGTCAGTAATAAATGTGGAGCAGTCAGTAATAAAAGTGGAGCAGTCAGTAATAAATGTGATACAGTCAGTAATAAATGTGGAGCAGTCAGTAATAAATGTGATGCAGTTAGTAATAAATGTGGAGCAGTCAGTAATAAATGTGAAGTAGTCAATAATAAATGTGATACAGTAAGTAATAAATGTGATGCAGTCAGTAATAAATGTGGAGCAGTCAGTAATAAATGTGATACAGTCAGTAATAAATGTGGAGCAGTCAGTAATAAATGTGATACAGTCAGTAATAAATGTGTAGCACTCAGTAATAAATGTGATGCAGTCAGTAATAAATGTGATACAGTCAGTAATAAATGTGATACAGTCAGTGATAAATGTGGAGCAGTCAGTAATAAATGTGATACAGCCAGTAATAAATGTGATACAGTCAGTAATAAATGTGATACAGTCAGTGATAAATGTGGAGCAGTCAGTAATACATGTGATGCAGTCAGTAATAAATGTGATACAGTCAGTAAAAATGTGGAGCAGTCAGTAATAAATGTGGAGCAGTCAGTAATAAATGTGAAGTAGTCAATAATAAATGTGATACAGTCAGTAATAAATGTGATACAGTCAGTAATAAATGTGGTGCAGTCAGTAATAAATGTGGTGCAGTCAGTAATAAATGTGGAGCAGTTAGTAATAAATGTGAAGTAGTCAGTAATAAATGTGATACAGTCAGTAATAAATGTGGTGCAGTCAGTAATAAATGTGATATAGTCAGTAGTAAATGTGGAGCAGTCAGTAATAAATGTGGAGCAATCAGTAATAAATGTGATACAGTCAGTAATAAATTAGGAGCAGTCAGTAATAAATGTGATGCAGTCAGTAATAAATGTGTAGCAGTCAGTAATAAATGTGATACAGCCAGTAATAAATGTGGAGCAGTCAGTAATAAATGTGATACAGCCAGTAATAAATGTGGAGCAGTCAGTAATAAATGTGGAGCAATCAGTAATAAATGTGATACAGTCAGTAATAAATGTGGAGCAGTCAGTAAAAAATGTGGAGCAGTCAGTAATAAATGAGAAGCAGTCAGTAACAAATGTGATACAGTCAGTAATAAATGTGGAGCAGTCAGAAAAAATTTGGAGCAGTCAGTAATAAATGTGATACAGTCAGTAATAAATGTGATGTAGTCAGTAATAAATGTGTAGCAGTCAGTAATAAATGTGATGCAGTCAGTAATAAATGTGTAGCAGTCACTAATAAATGTGATACAGTCAGTAATAAATAAAGAGCAGTCAGTAATAAATGTGGAGCAGTCATTAATAAATGTGGAGCAGTCAGTAATAAATGTGGAGCAGTCAGTAATAAATGTGATACAGTCAGTAATAAATGTGGAGCAGTCAGTAATAAATGTGATGTAGTCAGTAATAAATGTGGAGCAGTCAGTAATAAATGTGATACAGTCAGTAATAAATGTGGAGCAGTTAGTAAAAATGTGGAGCAGTTAGTAATAAAAGTGATATAGTCATTAATAAATGTGATGCAGTCAGTAATAAATGTGAAGCACTCAGTAATAAATGTGGAGCAGTCAGTAATAAATGTGATACAGTCAGTTATAAATGTGGAGCAGTCAGTAAAAAAATGTGGAGCAGTCAGTAATAAATGTAGAGCAGTCAGTAATAAATGTGATACAGCCAGTAATAAATGTGGAGCAGTCAGTAATAAATTTGGAGCAGTCAGTAATAAATGTGATGCAGTCAGTAATAAATGTGGAGCAGTCAGTAATAAATGTGATACAGTCAGTAATAAATGTGAAACAGTCAGTAATAAATGTGATACAGCCATTAATAAATGTGCAGCAGTCAGTAATAAATGTGATACAGTCAGTAATAAATGTGGAGCAGTCAGTAATAAATGTGATACAGTCAGTAATAAATGTGATGCAGTCAGTAATAAATGTGGAGCAGTCAGTAATAAATGTGGAGCAATCAGTGATAAATGTGATACAGTCAGTAATAAATTAGGAGCAGTCAGTAATAAATGTGATGCAGTCAGTAATAAATGTGTAGCAGTCAGTAATAAATGTGG
Source organism: Engystomops pustulosus (assembly GCF_040894005.1). Lineage (NCBI taxonomy): Eukaryota > Metazoa > Chordata > Amphibia > Anura > Leptodactylidae > Engystomops > Engystomops pustulosus. The sequence goes on from NC_092417.1 coordinate 817,701, forward strand.
AGCAGTCAGTAATAAATGTGATACAGTCAGTAATAAATATGGAGCAGTCAGTAATAAATGTGATACAGCCAGTAATAAATGTGGAGCAGTCAGTAATAAATGTGATACAGCCAGTAATAAATGTGGAGCAGTCAGTAATAAATGTGATACAGTCAGTAATAAATGTGGAGCAGTCAGTAAAAATGTGGAGCAGTTAGTAATAAAAGTGATATAGTCATTAATAAATGTGGAGCAGTCAGTAATAAATGTGAAGCAGTCAGTAATAAATGTGGAGCAGTCAGTAATAAATGTGAAGCAGTCAGTAATAAATGTGATACAGTCAGTAATAAATGTGGAGCAGTCAGTAATAAATGTGATACAGTCAGTAATAAATGTGTAGCACTCAGTAATAAATGTGATGTAGTCAGTAATAAATGTGGAGCAGTCAGTAATAAATGTGGAGCAGTCAGTAATAAATGTGGAGCAGTCAGTAATAAATGTGATACAGTCAGTAATAAATGTGGAGCAGTCAGTAATAAATGTGAAGCAGTCAGTAATAAATGTGAAGTAGTCAATAATAAATGTGATACAGTCAGTAATAAATGTGATGCAGTCAGTAATAAATGTGGAGCAGTCAGTAATAAATGTTATGCAGTCAGTAATAAATGTGAAGTAGTCAGTAATAAATGTGAAGCAGTCAGTAATAAAAGTGATACAGTCAGTAATACATGTGGAGCAGTCAGTAATAAATGTGATACAGTCAGTAATACATGTGGAGCAGTCAGTAATAAATGTGATACAGTCAGTAATAAATGTGGAGCAGTCAGTAATAAATGTGATGCAGTCAGTAATAAATGTGGAGCAGTCAGTAATAAATGTGATGCAGTCAGTAATAAATGTGGAGCAGTCAGTAATAAATGTGATACAGCCAGTAATAAATGTGATACAGTCAGTAATAAATGTGGAGCAGTCAGTAAAAATGTGGAGCAGTTAGTAATAGAAGTGATATAGTCAGTAATAAATGTGGAGCAGTCAGTAATAAATGTGGAGCAGTCTGTAATAAATGTGATACAGTCAGTAATAAATGTGGAGCAGTCAGTAATAAATGTGGAGCAGTCAGTAATAAATTTGGAGCAGTCAGTAATAAATGTGATGCAGTCAGTAATAAATGTGGAGCAGTCAGTAATAAATGTGATACAGCCAGTAATAAATGTGGAGCAGTCAGTAATAAATGTGGAGCAGTCAGTAATAAATGTGATACAGCCATTAATAAATGTGGAGCAGTCAGTAATAAATGTGATACAGCCATTAATAAATGTGGAGCAGTCAGTAATAAATGTGAAGCAGTCAGTAATAAATGTGATGCAGTTAGTAATAAATGTGAAGCAGTCAGTAAAAAAAGTGGAGCAGTAAGTAATAAATGTGGAGCAGTCAGTAATAAATGTGATACAGTCAGTAATAAATGTGATACAGTCAGTAATAAATGTGGAGCAGTCAGTAATAAATGTGATACAGTCAGTAATAAATGTGGTGCAGTCAGTAATAAATGTGGTGCAGTCAGTAATAAATGTGATACAGTCAGTAATAAATGTGGAGCAGTCAGTAATAAATGTGTAGCAGTCAGTAATAAATGTGGAGCAGTCAGTAATAAATGTGGAGCAGTCAATAATAAATGTGGAGCAGTCAGTAATAAATGTGATACAGTCAGTAATAAATATGGAGCAGTCAGTAATAAATGTGAAGTAGTCAATAATAAATGTGATGCAGTCAGTAATAAATGTGGAGCAGTCAGTAATAAATGTGATGCAGTAAGTAATAAATGTGGAGCAGTCAGTAATAAATGTGGAGCAGTCAGTAATAAATGTGATGCAGTCAGTAATAAATGTGGAGCAGTCAGTAATAAATGTGATACAGTCAGTAATAAATGTGGAGCCGTCAGTAATAAATGTGATGCAGTTAGTAATAAATGTGGAGCAGTCATTAATAAATGTGATGCAGTCAGTAATAAATGTGGAGCAGTCAGTAATAAATGTGATGCAGTTAGTAATAAATGTGGAGCAGTCATTAATAAATGTGATGCAGTCAGTAATAAATGTGGAGCAGTCAGTAATAAATGTGGAGCAGTCAGTAATAAATGTGGAGCAGTCAGTAATAAATGTGATACAGTCAGTAATAAATGTGGAGCAGTCAGTAATAAATGTGATACAGTCAGTAATAAATGTGGAGCAGTCAGTAATAAATGTGATACAGTCAGTAATAAATGTGGAGCAGTCAGTAATAAATGTGATGCAGTCAGTAATAAATGTGGAGCAGTCAGTAATAAATGTAATACAGCTAGTAATAAATGTGGAGCAGTCAGTAATAAATGTGGAGCAGTCAGTAATAAATGTAATACAGCTAGTAATAAATGTGGAGCAGTCAGTAATAAATGTGATACAGTCAGTAATAAATGTGGAGCAGTCAGTAATAAATGTGATGCAGTAAGTAATAAATGTGAAGCAGTCAGTAAAAAAAGTGGAGCAGTAAGTAATAAATGTGGAGCAGTCAGTAATAAATGTGAAGTAGTCAATAATAAATGTGATGCAGTCAGTAATAAATGTGGAGCAGTCAGTAATAAATGTGGAGCAGTCAGTAATAAATGTGATGCATTAAGTAATAAATGTGGAGCAGTCAGTAAAAAAAGTGGAGCAGTAAGTAATAAATGTGGAGCAGTCAGTAATAAATGTGGAGCAGCCAGTAATAAATGTGATACAGTCCGTAATAAAGGTGGAGCAGTCAGTAATAAATGTGATACAGTCAGTAATACATGTGGAGCAGTCAGTAATAAATGTGAAGCAGTCAGTAAAAAAAGTGGAGCAGTAAGTAAAAAATGTGGAGCAGTCAGTAATAAACGTGGAGCAGTCAGTAATAAATGTGATACAGTCAGTAATAAATGTGGAGCAGTCAGTAATAAATGTGATACAGTCAGTAATAAATGTGGAGCAGTCAGTAATAAATGTGGAGCAGTCAGTAATAAATGTGATACAGTCAATAATAAATGTGGAGCAGTCAGTAATAAATGTGATGCAGTTAGTAATAAATGTGGAGCAGTCAGTAATAAATGTGAAGTAGTCAATAATAAATGTGATGCAGTCAGTAATAAATGTGGAGCAGTCAGTAATAAATGTGAAGTAGTCAATAATAAATGTGATACAGTCAGTAATAAATGTGGTGCAGTCAGTAATAAATGTGATGCAGTCAGTAATAAATGTGATACAGTCAGTAATAAATGTGGAGCAGTCAGTAATAAATGTGAAGTAGTCAATAATAAATGTGATACAGTCAGTAATAAATGTGATGCAGTCAGTAATAAATGTGGAGCAGTCAGTAATAAATGTGATACAGTCAATAATAAATGTGGAGCAGTCAGTAATAAATGTGATGCAGTTAGTAATAAATGTGGAGCAGTCAGTAATAAATGTGAAGTAGTCAATAATAAATGTGATGCAGTCAGTAATAAATGTGGAGCAGTCAGTAATAAATGTGATGCAGTCAGTAATAAATGTGATGCAGTAAGTAATAAATGTGGAGCAGTCAGTAATAAATGTGATACAGTCAGTAATAAATGTGGAGCAGTCAGTAATAAATGTGATACAGTCAGTAATAAATGTGGAGCAGTCAGTAATAAATGTGATACAGTCAGTAATAAATGTGGAGCAGTCAGTAATAAATGTGATACAGTCAGTAATAAATGTGTAGCACTCAGTAATAAATGTGATGTAGTCAGTAATAAATTAGGAGCAGTCAGTAATAAATGTGATGCAGTCAGTAATAAATGTGATACAGTCAGTAATAAATGTGATACAGTCAGTGATAAATGTGGAGCAGTCAGTAATAAATGTGATACAGCCAGTAATAAATGTGATACAGTCAGTAATAAATGTGATACAGTCAGTGATAAATGTGGAGCAGTCAGTAATAAATGTGATGCAGTCAGTAATAAATGTGATACAGTCAGTAAAAATGTGGAGCAGTCAGTAATAAATGTGGAGCAGTCAGTAATAAATGTGGAGCAGTCAGTAATAAATGTGATACAGTCAGTAATAAATGTGGAGCAGTCAGTAATAAATGTGGAGCAGTCAGTAATAAATGTGATACAGTCAGTAATAAATGTGGAGCAGTCAGTAATAAATGTGATACAGTCAGTAATAAATGTGATACAGTCAGTAATAAATGTGTTACAGTCAGTAATAAATGTGATACAGTCAGTAATAAATTTGGAGCAGTCAGTAATAAATGTAATGTAGTCAGTTATAAATGTGTAGCAGTCAGTAATAAATGTGATACAGTCAGTAATAAATGTAGAGCAGTCAGTAATAAATGTGATGCAGCTAGTAATAAATGTGGAGCAGTCAGTAATAAATGTGGAGCAGTCAGTAATAAATGTGATACAGCCAGTAATAAATGTGGAGCAGTCAGTAATAAATGTGGAGCAGTCAGTAATAAATGTGATACAGTCAGTAATAAATGTGGAGCAGTCAGTAAAAAATGTGGAGCAGTCAGTAATAAATGAGAAGCAGTCAGTAATAAATGTGATACAGTCAGTAATATATGTGGAGCAGTCAGAAAAAATTTGGAGCAGTCAGTAATAAATGTGATACAGTCAGTAATAAATGTGGAGCAGTCAGTAATAAATGTGATGCAGTCAGTAATAAATGTGATACAGTCAGTAATAAATGTGGAGCAGTCAGTAATAAATGTGATACAGTCAGTAATAAATGTGATGTAGTCAGTAATAAATGTGTAGCAGTCCGTAATAAATGTGATGCAGTCAGTAATAAATGTGATGCAGTCAGTAATAAATGTGGAGCAGTCAGTAATAAATGTGATGTAGTCAGTAATAAATGTGGAGCAGTCAGTAATAAATGTGATGCAGTCAGTAATAAATGTGGAGCAGTCAGTAATAAATGTGGAGCAGTCAGTAATAAATGTGATACAGTCAGTAATAAATGTGGAGCAGTCAGTAATAAATGTGGAGCAGTCAGTAAAAATGTGGAGCAGTCAGTAATAAATGTGATGTAGTCAGTAATAAATGTGGAGCAGCCAGTAATAAATGTGGAGCAGTCAGTAATAAATGTGATACAGTCAGTAATAAATGTGGAGCAGTCAGTAATAAATGTGGAGCAGTCAGTAAAAATGTGGAGCAGTCAGTAATAAATGTGATACAGTCAGTTATAAATGTGGAGCAGTCAGTAATAAATGTGAAGCAGTCAGTAATAAATGTGGAGCAGTCTGTAATAAATGTGAAGCAGTCAGTAATAAATGTGGAGCAGTCAGTAATAAATGTGATGCAGTCAGTAATAAATGTGGAGCAGTCAGTAATAAATGTGGAGCAGTCAGTAATAAATGTGATACAGTCAGTAATAAATGTGGAGCAGTCAGTAATAAATGTGGAGCAGTCAGTAATAAATGTGATACAGCCAGTAATAAATGTGGAGCAGTCAGTAATAAATGTGATGCAGTCAGTAATAAATGTGATACAGTCAGTAATAAATGTGATACAGTCAGTAATAAATGTGATGCAGTCAGTAATAAATGTGTAGCAGTCAGTAATAAATGTGATGCAGTCAGTAATAAATGTGGAGCAGTCAGTAATAAATGTGGAGCAGTCAGTAATAAATGTGATACAGTCAGTAATAAATGTGGAGCAGTCAGTAAAAATGTGGAGCAGTTAGTAATAAAAGTGATATAGTCATTAATAAATGTGATGCAGTCAGTAATAAATGTGAAGCACTCAGTAATAAATGTGGAGCAGTCAGTAATAAATGTGATACAGTCAGTTATAAATGTGGAGCAGTCAGTAAAAAAATGTGGAGCAGTCAGTAATAAATGTGATACAGTCAGTAATAAATGTGAAACAGTCAGTAATAAATGTGATACAGTCAGTAATAAATGTGGAGCAGTCAGTAATAAATGTGGAGCAATCAGTGATAAATGTGATACAGTCAGTAATAAATTAGGAGCAGTCAGTAATATTTGTGATGCAGTCAGTAATAAATGTGTAGCAGTCAGTAATAAATGTGGAGCAGTCAGTAATAAATGTGATACAGTCAGTAATAAATATGGAGCAGTCAGTAATAAATGTGATACAGCCAGTAATAAATGTGGAGCAGTCAGTAATAAATGTGATACAGCCAGTAATAAATGAGGAGCAGTCAGTAATAAATGTGATACAGTCAGTAATAAATGTGGAGCAGTCAGTAAAAATGTGGAGCAGTTAGTAATAAAAGTGATATAGTCATTAATAAATGTGGAGCAGTCAGTAATAAATGTGAAGCAGTCAGTAATAAATGTGGAGCAGTCAGTAATAAATGTGATGCAGTCAGTAATAAATGTGATACAGTCAGTAATAAATGTGAAGCAGTCAGTAATAAATGTGATACAGTCAGTAATAAATGTGATACAGCCAGTAATAAATGTGATGCAGTCAGTAATAAATGTGGAGCAGTCAGTAATAAATGTGAAGCAGTCAGTAATAAATGTGGAGCAGTCAGTAATAAATGTGATACAGTCAGTAATAAATGTGGTGCAGTCAGTAATAAATGTGATACAGTCAGTAATAAATGTGATACAGTCAGTAATAAATGTGATGCAGTCAGTAATAAATGTGTAGCACTCAGTAATAAATGTGGTGCAGTCAGTAATAAATGTGGAGCAGTCAGTAATAAATGTGGAGCAGTCAGTAATAAATGTGGTGCAGTCAGTAATAAATGTGATACAGTCAGTAATAAATGTGATGCAGTCAGTAATAAATGTGATGCAGTCAGTAATAAATGTGGAGCAGTCAGTAATAAATGTGATACAGTCAGTAATAAATGTGGAGCAGTCAGTAATAAATGTGAAGCAGTCAGTAATAAATGTGAAGTAGTCAATAATAAATGTGATACAGTCAGTAATAAATGTGATGCAGTCAGTAATAAATGTGGAGCAGTCAGTAATAAATGTTATGCAGTCAGTAATAAATGTGATACAGTCAGTAATAAATGTGATGCAGTCAGTAATAAATGTGATGCAGTCAGTAATAAATGTGATGCAGTCAGTAATAAATGTGAAGTAGTCAGTAATAAATGTGAAGCAGTCAGTAATAAAAGTGATACAGTCAGTAATACATGTGGAGCAGTCAGTAATAAATGTGATACAGTCAGTAATACATGTGGAGCAGTCAGTAATAAATGTGATACAGTCAGTAATAAATGTGGAGCAGTCAGTAATAAATGTGATACAGTCAATAATAAATGTGGAGCAGTCAGTAATAAATGTGGAGCAGTCAGTAATAAATGTGATGCAGTCAGTAATAAATGTGGAGCAGTCAGTAATAAATGTGGAGCAGTCAGTAATAAATGTGATACAGTCAGTAATAAATGTGGAGCAGTCAGTAATAAATGTGATACAGTCAGTAATAAATGTGATACAGTCAGTAATAAATGTGATGCAGTCAGTAATAAATGTGATGCAGTTAGTAATAAATGTGGAGCAGTCATTAATAAATGTGATGCAGTAAGTAATAAATGTGGAGCAGTCAGTAATAAATGTGATACAGTCAGTAATAAATGTGATACAGTCAGTAATAAATGTGGAGCAGTCAGTAATAAATGTGATACAGTCAGTAATAAATGTAGAGCAGTCAGTAATAAATGTGATGCAGCTAGTAATAAATGTGGAGCAGTCAGTAATAAATGTGGAGCAGTCAGTAATAAATGTGATGCAGTCAGTAATAAATGTGGAGCAGTCAGTAATAAATGTGATACAGCCAGTAATAAATGTGGAGCAGTCAGTAATAAATGTGGAGCAGTCAGTAATAAATGTGATACAGTCAGTAATAAATGTGGAGCAGTCAGTAAAAAATGTGGAGCAGTCAGTAATAAATGAGAAGCAGTCAGTAATAAATGTGATACAGTCAGTAATATATGTGGAGCAGTCAGAAAAAATTTGGAGCAGTCAGTAATAAATGTGATACAGTCAGTAATAAATGTGATGTAGTCAGTAATAAATGTGTAGCAGTCAGTAATAAATGTGATGCAGTCAGTAATAAATGTGTAGCAGTCACTAATAAATGTGGAGCAGTCAGTAATAAATGTGATGTAGTCAGTAATAAATGTGGAGCAGTCAGTAATAAAAGTGATGCAGTCAGTAATAAATGTGTAGCAGTCACTAATAAATGTGATACAGCCAGTAATAAATGTGGAGCAGTCAGTAATAAATGTGATACAGTCAGTAATAAAAGTGGAGCAGTCAGTAATAAATGTGGAGCAGTCAGTAAAAATGTGGAGCAGTTAGTAATAAAAGTGATATAGTCATTAATAAATGTGATGCAGTCAGTAATAAATGTGAAGCAGTCAGTAATAAATGTGGAGCAGTCTGTAATAAATGTGATACAGTCAGTTATAAATGTGGAGCAGTCAGTAATAAATGTGGAGCAGTCAGTAATAAATGTGGAGCAGTCAGTAATAAATGTGATACAGTCAGTAATAAATGTGAAGCAGTCAGTAATAAATGTGAAGTAGTCAGTAATAAATGTGAAGCAGTCAGTAAAAAAAGTGGAGCAGTCAGTAATAAATGTGGAGCAGTCAGTAATAAATGTGATGCAGTCAGGAATAAATGTGGAGCAGTCAGTAATAAATGTGGAGCAGTCAGTAATTAATGTGATACAGTCAGTAATAAATGTGGAGCAGTCAGTAATAAATGTGATGCAGTTAGTAATAAATGTGGAGCAGTCATTAATAAATGTGATGCAGTAAGTAATAAATGTGAAGTAGTCAGTAATAAATGTGGAGCAGTCAGTAATAAATGTGATACAGTCAGTAATAAATGTGGAGCAGTCAGTAATAAATGTGATGCAGTAAGTAATAAATGTGGAGCAGTCAGTAAAAAAAGTGGAGCAGTAAGTAATAAATGTGGAGCAGTCAGTAATAAATGTGGAGCAGCCAGTAATAAATGTGAAACAGTCCGTAATAAATGTGGTGCAGTCAGTAAAAATGTGAAGCAGTTAGTAATAAAAGTGATATAGTCATTAATAATTGTGATGCAGTCAGTAATAAATGTGAAGCAGTCAGTAATAAATGTGAAGCAGTCAGTAATAAATGTGGAGCAGTCTGTAATAAATGTGATACAGTCAGTTATAAATGTGGAGCAGTCAGTAAAAAAATGTGGAGCAGTCAGTAATAAATGTAGAGCAGTCAGTAATAAATGTGATATAGCCAGTAATAAATGTGGAGCAGTCAGTAATAAATGTGGAGCAGTCAGTAATAAATGTGATGCAGTCAGTAATAAATGTGATATAGCCAGTAATAAATGTGGAGCTGTCAGTAATAAATGTGGAGCAGTCAGTAATAAATGTGATGCAGTCAGTAATAAATGTGGAGCAGTCAGTAATAAATGTGGAGCAGTCAGTAATAAATGTGATACAGTCAGTAATAAATGTGAAGCAGTCAGTAATAAATGTGGAGCAGTCAGTAATAAATGTGATGCAGTCAGTAATAAATGTGGAGCAGTCAGTAATAAATGTGAAGCAGTCAGTAATAAATGTGAAGCAGTCAGTAATAAATGTGGAGCAGTCAGTAATACATGTGGAGCAGTCAGTAATAAATGTGATACAGTCAGTAATAAATGTGATACAGTCAGTAATAAATGTGATGTAGTCAGTAATAAATGTGATGTAGTCAGTAATAAATGTGGAGCAGTCAGTAATAAATGTGATGCAGATAGTAATAAATGTGGAGCAGTCAGTAATAAATGTGGAGCAGTCAGTAATAAATGTGAAGTAGTCAATAATTAATGTGATGCAGTCAGTAATAAATGTGTAGCAGTCAGTAATAAATGTGATGCAGTCAGTAATAAATGTGGTGCAGTCAGTAATAAATGTGATGCAGTCAGTAATAAATGTGAAGCAGTCAGTAAAAAAAGTGGAGCAGTAAGTAATGAATGTGGAGCAGTCAGTAATAAATGTGGAGTACTCAGTAATAAATGTGATACAGTCAGTAATACATGTGGAGCAGTCAGTAATAAATGTGATACAGTCAGTAATAAATGTGGTGCAGTCAGTAATAAATGTGGAGCAATCAGTAATAAATGTGATACAGTCAGTAATAAATGTGTAGCACTCAGTAATAAATGTGATGTAGTCAGTAATAAATTAGGAGCAGTCAGTAATAAATGTGATACAGTCAGTAATAAATGTGGAGCAGTCAGTAATAAATGTGAAGCAGTCAGTAATAAATGTGATGCAGTAAGTAATAAATGTGAAGCAGTCAGTAATAAATGTGGAGCAGTCAGTAATAAATGTGATACAGTCAGTGATAAATGTGGAGCAGTCAGTAATAAATGTGATGCAGTCAGTAATAAATGTGTAGCAGTCAGTAATAAATGTGATACAGTCAGTAATAAATGTGGAGCAGTCAGTAATAAATGTGATACAATCAGTAATAAATGTGATGCAGTAAGTAATAAATGTGAAGCAGTCAGTAAAAAAAGTGGAGCAGTCAGTAATAAATGTGGAGCAGTCAGTAATAAATGTGGAGCAGCCAGTAATAAATGTGATACAGTCAGTAATAAATGTGGAGCAGTCAGTAATGAATGTGGAGCAGTCAGTAATAAATGTGTAGCACTCAGTAATAAATGTGATGTAGTCAGTAATAAATTAGGAGCAGTCAGTAATAAATGTGATGCAGTCAGTAATAAATGTGGAGCAGTCAGTAATAAATGTGATGCAGTCAGTAATAAATGTGGAGCAGTCAGTAATAAATGTGGAGCAGTCAGTAATAAATGTGATGCAGTCAGTAATAAATGTGGAGCAGTCAGTAATGAATGTGGAGCAGTCAGTAATAAATGTGAAGTAGTCAGTAATAAATGTGATACAGCCAGTAATAAATGTGGAGCAGTCAGTAATAAATGTCTTGCAGTCAGTAATAAATGTGGAGCAGTCAGTAATAAATGTGGAGCAGTCAGTAATAAATGTGATACAGTCAGTAATAAATATGGACCAGTCAGTAATAAATGTGATGCAGTAAGTAATAAATGTGATGCAGTCAGTAATAAATGTGGAGCAGTCAGTAATAAATGTGATGCAGTCAGTAATAAATGTGATGCAGTCAGTAATAAATGTGGAGCAGTCAGTAATAAATGTGATGCAGTTTGTAATAAATGTGGAGCAGTCATTAATAAATGTGATGCAGTAAGTAATAAATGTGGAGCAGTCAGTAATAAATGTGGAGCAGTCAGTAATAAATGTGATACAGTCAGTAATAAATATGGACCAGTCAGTAATAAATGTGGAGCAGTCAGTAATAAATGTGATGCAGTCAGTAATAAATGTGGAGCAGTCAGTAATAAATGTGGAGCAGTCAGTAATAAATGTGATGCAGTCAGTAATAAATGTGATACAGTCAGTAATAAATGTGATGTAGCCAGTAATAAATGTGGAGCAGTCAGTAATAAATGTGGAGCAGTCAGTAATAAATGTGAAGTAGTCAGTAATAAATGTGATGTAGTCAGTAATAAATGTGATGCAGTCAGTAATAAATGAGAAGCAGTCAGTAATAAATGTGATACAGTCAGTAATAAATGTGTAGCAGTCAGTAATAAATGTGGAGCAGTCAGTAATAAATGTGTTACAGTCAGTAATAAATGTGGAGCAGTCACTAATAAATGTGATACAGTCAGTAATAAATGTGATGCAGTCAGTAATAAATGTGGAGCAGTCAGTAATAAATGTGATACAGTCAGTAATAAATGTGGAGCAGTCAGTAATAAATGTGGAGCAGTCAGTAATAAATGTGATGTAGTCAGTAATAAATGTGTAGCAGTCAGTAATAAATGTGGAGCAGTCAGTAATAAATGTGATGCAGTCAGTAATAAATGTGATGCAGTCAGTAATAAATGTGTAGCAGTCAGTAATAAATGTGATACAGTCAGTAATAAATGTGGAGCAGTCAGTAATAAATGTGATGCAGTCAGTAATAAATGTGATGCAGTCAGTAATAAATGTGTAGCAGTCAGTAATAAATGTGATACAGTCAGTAATAAATGTGGAGCAGTCAGTAATAAATGTGTTACAGTCAGTAATAAATGTGTTACAGTCAGTAATAAATGTGTAGCAGTCACTAATAAATGTGATACAGTCAGTAATAAATGTGGAGCAGTCAGTAATAAATGTGATGTAGTCAGTAATAAATGTGGAGCAGTCAGTAATAAATGTGATACAGCCAGTAATAAATGTGGAGCAGTCAGTAATAAATGTGATACAGTCAGTAATAAATGTGGAGCAGTCAGTAATAAATGTGGAGCAGTCTGTAATAAATGTGATACAGTCAGTTATAAATGTGGAGCAGTCAGTAATAAATGTGGAGCAGTCAGTAATAAATGTGATACAGTCAGTAATAAATATGGAGCAGTCAGTAATAAATGTGATACAGCCAGTAATAAATGTGATACAGTCAGTAATAAATGTGGAGCAGTCAGTAATAAATGTGTTACAGTCAGTAATAAATGTGATACAGTCAGTAATAAATGTGGAGCAGTCAGTGATAAATGTGATGTAGTCAGTAATAAATGTGGAGCAGTCAGTAATAAATGTGTTACAGTCAGTAATAAATGTGTTACAGTCAGTAATAAATGTGTAGCAGTCACTAATAAATGTGATACAGTCAGTAATAAATGTGGAGCAGTCAGTAATAAATGTGATACAGTCAGTAATAAATGTGGAGCAGTCAGTAATAAATGTGGAGCAGTCTGTAATAAATGTGATACAGTCAGTTATAAATGTGGAGCAGTCAGTAATAAATGTGGAGCAGTCAGTAATAAATGTGATACAGTCAGTAATAAATATGGAGCAGTCAGTAATAAATGTGATACAGCCAGTAATAAATGTGGAGCAGTCAGTAATAAATGTGATGCAGTCAGTAATAAATGTGGAGCAGTCAGTAATAAATGTGGAGCAGTCAGTAATAAATGTGATACAGTCAGTAATAAATGTGGAGCAGTCAGTAATAAATGTGATACAGTCAGTAATAAATGTGATACAGTCAGTAATATATGTGTAGCAGTCAGTAATAAATGTGATGCAGTTAGTAATAAATGTGGAGCAGTCATTAATAAATGTGATGCAGTAAGTAATAAATGTGAAGTAGTCAGTAATAAATGTGAAGCAGTCAGTAAAAAAAGTGGAGCAGTCAGTAATAAATGTGATGCAGTCAGTAATAAAAGTGGAGCAGTCAGTAATAAATGTGATACAGTCAGTAAAAAAAGTGGAGCAGTCAGTAATAAATGTGATACAGTCAGTAATAAATGTGGAGCAGTCAGTAATAAATGTGATGCAGTGAGTAATAAATGTGATGCAGTCAGTAATAAATGTGATATAGCCAGTAATAAATGTGGAGCTGTCAGTAATAAATGTGGAGCAGTCAGTAATAAATGTGATGCAGTCAGTAATAAATGTGGAGCAGTCAGTAATAAATGTGAAGCAAACAGTAATAAATGTGGAGCAGTCAGTAATAAATGTGATACAGTCAGTAATAAATGTGATACAGTCAGTAATAAATGTGTAGCAGTCAGTAATAAATGTGATGCAGTTAGTAATAAATGTGGAGCAGTCATTAATAAATGTGATGCAGTAAGTAATAAATGTGAAGTAGTCAGTAAAAAAAGTGGAGCAATCAGTAATAAATGTGATGCAGTCAGTAATAAATGTGGAGCAGTCAGTAATAAATGTGATACAGTCAGTAATAAATGTGGAGCAGTCAGTAATAAATGTGATGCAGTCAGTAATAAATGTGATACAGTCAGTAATAAATGTGGAGCAGTCAGTAATAAATGTGGAGCAGTCAGTAATAAATGTGATACAGTCAGTAATAAATGTGATACAGTCAGTAATACATGTGAAGCAGTCAGTAATAAATGTGGAGCAGTCAGTAATAAATGTGATGCAGTTAGTAATAAATGTGGAGCAGTCATTAATAAATGTGATGCAGTCAGTAATAAATGTGATACAGTCAGTAATAAATGTGGAGCAGTCATTAATAAATGTGATACAGTCAGTAATAAATGTGATGCAGTCAGTAATAAATGTGGAGCAGTCAGTAATAAATGTGATGCAGTCAGTAATAAATGTGGAGCAGTCAGTAATAAATGTGATGCAGTTAGTAATAAATGTGGAGCAGTCAGTAATAAATGTGATGCAGTCAGTAATAAATGTGACACAGTCAGTAATAAATGTGGAGCAGTCAGTAATAAATGTGATGCAGTCAGTAATAAATGTGATATAGCCAGTAATAAATGTGGAGCTGTCAGTAATAAATGTGGAGCAGTCAGTAATAAATGTGATGCAGTCAGTAATAAATGTGGAGCAGTCAGTAATAAATGTGATACAGTCAGTAATAAATGTGATACAGTCAGTAATAAATGTGAAGCAGTCAGTAATAAATGTGGAGCAGTCATTAATAAATGTTATACAGTCAGTAATAAATGTGGAGCAGTCAGTAATAAATGTGATGTAGTCTGTAATAAATGTGATACAGTCAGTAATAAATGTGATACAGTCAGTAATAAATGTGATACAGTCAGTAATAAATGTGAAGCAGTCAGTAATAAATGTGGAGCAGTCAGTAATAAATGTTATACAGTCAGTAATAAATGTGGAGCAGTCAGTAATAAATGTGGAGCAGTCAGTAATAAATGTGATACAGTCAGTAATAAATATGGAGCAGTCAGTAATAAATGTGATACAGCCAGTAATAAATGTGGAGCAGTCAGTAATAAATGTGATGCAGTCAGTAATAAATGTGGAGCAGTCAGTAATAAATGTGATACAGTCAGTAATAAATGTGGAGCAGTCAGTAATAAATGTGATACAGTCAGTAATAAATGTGATACAGTCAGTAATAAATGTGATACAGTCAGTAATAAATGTGTAGCAGTCAGTAATAAATGTGATGCAGTAAGTAATAAATGTGGAGCAGTCATTAATAAATGTGATGCAGTAAGTAATAAATGTGAAGTAGTCAGTAATAAATGTGAAGCAGTCAGTAAAAAAAGTGGAGCAGTCAGTAATAAATGTGATGCAGTCAGTAATAAAAGTGGAGCAGTCAGTAATAAATGTGATACAGTCAGTAAAAAAAGTGGAGCAGTCAGTAATAAATGTGATGCAGTCAGTAATAAATGTGATGCAGTCAGTAATAAATGTGATACAGTCATTAATAAATGTGATGCAGTCAGTAATAAATGTGAAGCAAACAGTAATAAATGTGGAGCAGTCAGTAATAAATGTGATACAGTCAGTAATAAATGTGATACAGTCAGTAATAAATGTGTAGCAGTCAGTAATAAATGTGATGCAGTTAGTAATAAATGTGGAGCAGTCATTAATAAATGTGATGCAGTAAGTAATAAATGTGAAGTAGTCAGTAAAAAAAGTGGAGCAGTCAGTAATAAATGTGATGCAGTCAGTAATAAATGTGGAGCAGTCAGTAATAAATGTGATACAGTCAGTAATAAATGTGGAGCAGTCAGTAATAAATGTGATGCAGTCAGTAATAAATGTGGAGCAGTCAGTAATAAATGTGATGCAGTTAGTAATAAATGTGGAGCAGTCATTAATAAATGTGATGCAGTCAGTAATAAATGTGATGCAGTTAGTAATAAATGTGGAGCAGTCATTAATAAATGTGATGCAGTCAGTAATAAATGTGATACAGTCAGTAATAAATGTGGAGCAGTCATTAATAAATGTGATACAGTCAGTAATAAATGTGATGCAGTCAGTAATAAATGTGGAGCAGTCAGTAATAAATGTGATGCAGTCAGTAATAAATGTGGAGCAGTCAGTAATAAATGTGATGCAGTTAGTAATAAATGTGGAGCAGTCAGTAATAAATGTGATACAGTCAGTAATAAATGTGGAGCAGTCAGTAATAAATGTGACACAGTCAGTAATAAATGTGGAGCAGTCAGTAATAAATGTGATGCAGTCAGTAATAAATGTGATATAGCCAGTAATAAATGTGGAGCTGTCAGTAATAAATGTGGAGCAGTCAGTAATAAATGTGATGCAGTCAGTAATAAATGTTATACAGTCAGTAATAAATGTGATACAGTCAGTAATAAATGTGAAGCAGTCAGTAATAAATGTGGAGCAGTCAGTAATAAATGTTATACAGTCAGTAATAAATGTGGAGCAGTCAGTAATAAATGTGGAGCAGTCAGTAATAAATGTGATACAGTCAGTAATAAATATGGAGCAGTCAGTAATAAATGTGATACAGCCAGTAATAAATGTGGAGCAGTCAGTAATAAATGTGATGCAGTCAGTAATAAATGTGGAGCAGTCAGTAATAAATGTGATACAGTCAGTAATAAATGTGGAGCAGTCAGTAATAAATGTGATACAGTCAGTAATAAATGTGATACAGTCAGTAATAAATGTGTAGCAGTCAGTAATAAATGTGATGCAGTAAGTAATAAATGTGGAGCAGTCATTAATAAATGTGATGCAGTAAGTAATAAATGTGAAGTAGTCAGTAAAAAAAGTGGAGCAGTCAGTAATAAATGTGATGCAGTCAGTAATAAAAGTGGAGCAGTCAGTAATAAATGTGATGCAGTCAGTAATAAAAGTGGAGCAGTCAGTAATAAATGTGATACAGTCAGTAAAAAAAGTGGAGCAGTCAGTAATAAATGTGATGCAGTCAGTAATAAATGTGATGCAGTCAGTAATAAATGTGATATAGCCAGTAATAAATGTGGAGCTGTCAGTAATAAATGTGGAGCAGTCAGTAATAAATGTGATGCAGTCAGTAATAAATGTGGAGCAGTCAGTAATAAATGTGAAGCAGTCAGTAATAAATGTGATGCAGTCAGTAATAAATGTGAAGCAAACAGTAATAAATGTGGAGCAGTCAGTAATAAATGTGATACAGTCAGTAATAAATGTGATACAGTCAGTAATAAATGTGGAGCAGTCAGTAATAAATGTGATGCAGTCAGTAATAAATGTGGAGCAGTCAGTAATAAATGTGATGCAGTTAGTAATAAATGTGGAGCAGTCATTAATAAATGTGATGCAGTCAGTAATAAATGTGATACAGTCAGTAATAAATGTGGAGCAGTCAGTAATAAATGTGGAGCAGTCAGTAATAAATGTGAAGTAGTCAGTAATAAATGTGGAGCAGTCAGTAATAAATGTGATACAGTCAGTAATAAATGTGAAGCAGTCAGTAATAAATGTGGTGCAGTCATAAATAAATGTGATACAGTCAGTAATAAATGTGTAGCAGTCAGTAATAAATGTGATACAGTCAGTAATAAATGTGATACAGTCAGTAATAAATGTGGAGCAGTCAGTAATAAATGTGATGCAGTAAGTAATAAATGTGAAGCAGTCAGTAATAAATGTGTAGCAGTCAATAATAAATGTGATGCAGTAAGGAATAAATGTGGAGCAGTCAGTAATAAATGTGAAGCAGTCAGTAATAAATGTGTAGCAGTCAATAATAAATGTGATGCAGTAAGGAATAAATGTGGAGCAGTCAGTAATAAATGTGGAGCAGTCAGTAATAAATGTGGAGCAGTAAGTAATAAATGTGTAGCAGTCAGTAATAAATGTGATATAGCCAGTAATAAATGTGGAGCTGTCACTAATAAATGTGGAGCAGTCAGTAATAAATGTGATGCAGTCAGTAATAAATGTGGAGCAGTCAGTAATAAATGTGATACAGTCAGTAATAAATGTGATACAGTCAGTAATAAATGTGAAGCAGTCAGTAATAAATGTGGAGCAGTCAGTAATAAATGTTATACAGTCAGTAATAAATGTGGAGCAGTCAGTAATAAATGTGATGCAGTCAGTAATAAATGTGATGCAGTCAGTAATACATGTGGAGCAGTCAGTAATAAATGTGATACAGTCAGTAATAAATGTGATGCAGTCAGTAATAAATGTGGAGCAGTCAGTAATAAATGTGATACAGTCAGTAATAAATGTGGAGCAGTCAGTAATAAATGTGATGCAGTCAGTAATAAATGTGATGCAGTCAGTAATAAATGTGATGCAGTCAGTAATACATGTGGAGCAGTCAGTAATAAATGTGATACAGTCAGTAATAAATGTGGAGCAGTCAGTAATAAATGTGATACAGTCAGTAATAAATGTGATGCAGATAGTAATAAATGTGGAGCAGTCAGTAATAAATGTGGAGCAGTCAGTAATAAATGTGAAGTAGTCAATAATTAATGTGATGCAGTCAGTAATAAATGTGTAGCAGTCAGTAATAAATGTGAAGCAGTCAGTAAAAAAAGTGGAGCAGTAAGTAATGAATGTGGAGCAGTCAGTAATAAATGTGGAGCACTCAGTAATAAATGTGATACAGTCAGTAATACATGTGGAGCAGTCAGTAATAAATGTGATAGAGTCAGTAATAAATGTGATGCAGTCAGTAATAAATGTGGAGCAGTCAGTAATAAATGTGATGCTGTCAGTAATAAATGTGGAGCAATCAGTAATAAATGTGATACAGTCAGTAATAAATGTGTAGCAATCAGTAATAAATGTGATGTAGTCAGTAATAAATTAGGAGCAGTCAGTAATAAATGTGATACAGTCAGTAATAAATGTGATGCAGTTAGTAATAAATGTGGAGCAGTCAGTAATAAATGTGGAGCAGTCAGTAATAAATGTGATACAGTCAGTAATAAATGTGATACAGTCAGTAATAAATGTGAAGTAGTCAATAATTAATGTGATGCAGTCAGTAATAAATGTGTAGCGGTCAGTAATAAATGTGATGCAGTAAGTAATAAATGTGAAGCAGTCAGTAATAAATGTAATACAGTCAGTAATAAATGTGGAGCAGTCAGTAATAAATGTGATACAGTCAGTAATAAATGTGGAGCAGTCAGTAATAAATGTGATGCAGTCAGTAATAAATGTGGAGCAGTCAGTAATAAATGTGGAGCAGTCAGTAATAAATGTGGAGCAGCCAGTAATAAATGTGGAGCAGTCAGTAATAAATGTGATGCAGTCAGTAATAAATGTGGAGCAGTCAGTAATAAATGTGGAGCAGTCAGTAATAAATGTGATGCAGTCAGTAATAAATGTGGAGCAGTCAGTAATGAATGTGGAGCAGTCAGTAATAAATGTGAAGTAGTCAGTAATAAATGTGATACAGCCAGTAATAAATGTGGAGCAGTCAGTAATAAATGTCTTGCAGTCAGTAATAAATGTGGAGCAGTCAGTAATAAATGTGGAGCAGTCAGTAATAAATGTGATACAGTCAGTAATAAATGTGGAGCAGTCAGTAATAAATGTGGAGCAGTCAGTAATAAATGTCTTGCAGTCAGTAATAAATGTGGAGCAGTCAGTAATAAATGTGGAGCAGTCAGTAATAAATGTGATACAGTCAGTAATAAATGTGGAGCAGTCAGTAATAAATGTGATGCAGTCAGTAATAAATGTGGAGCAGTCAGTAATAAATGTGATGCAGTCAGTAATAAATGTGGAGCAGTCAGTAATAAATGTGATGCAGTAAGTAATAAATGTGAAGTAGTCAGTAATAAATGTGAAGCAGTCAGTAAAAAAAGTGGAGCAGTAAGTAATAAATGTGGAGCAGTCAGTAATAAATGTGAAGTAGTCAATAATGAATGTGATGCAGTCAGTAATAAATGTGGAGCGGTCAGTAATAAATGTGGAGCAGTCAGTAATAAATGTGATGCAGTCAGTAATAAATATGGAGCAGTCAGTAATAAATGTGGAGCAGCCAGTAATAAATGTGATACAGTCAGTAATAAATGTGGAGCAGTCAGTAATAAATGCAATGTAGTCAGTAATAAATGTGATACAGTCAGTAATAAATGTGATGCAGTTAGTAATAAATGTGGAGCAGTCAGTAATAAATGTGGAGCAGTCAGTAATAAATCTGATGCAGTCAGTAATAAATGTGGAGCAGTCAGTAATAAATGTGATGCAGTCAGTAATAAATGTGATGCAGTCAGTAATAAATGTAGAGCAGTCAGTAATAAATGTGGAGCAGTCAGTAATAAATGTGAAACAGTCAGAAAAAATTTGGAGCAGTCAGTAATAAATGTGATACAGTCAGTAATAAATGTGAAGCAGTCAGTAAAAAAAAGTGGAGCAGTCAGTAATAAATGTAATGTAGTCAGTAATAAATGTGGAGCAGTCAGTAATAAATGTGATACAGTCAGTAATAAATGTGATGCAGTCAGCAATAAATGTGGAGCAGTCAGTAATAAATGTGTTTCAGTCAGTAATAAATGTGGAGCAGTCAGTAATAAATGTGATGCAGTCAGTAATAAATGTGGAGCAGTCAGTAATAAATGTGGAGCAGTCAGTAATAAATGTGATACAGTCAGTAATAAATGTGGAGCAGTCAGTAAAAATGTGGAGCAGTCAGTAATCAGAGTGATAGAGTCATTAATAAATGTGATGCAGTCAGTTATAAATGTGCAGCAGTCAGTAATCAATGTGAAGCAGTCAGTAATAAATGTGGAGCAGTCAGTAATAAATGTGCAGCAGTCAGTAATAAATGTGATACAGTCAGTAATAAATGTGGAGCAGTCTGTGATAAATGTGATACAGTCAGTAATAAATGTGATGCAGTCAGTAATAAATGTGGAGCAGTCATTAATAAATGTGATACAGCCAGTAGTAAATGTGGAGCAGTCAGTAATAAATGTAGAGCAGTCAGTAATAAATGTGATACAGCCAGTAGTAAATGTGGAGCCGTCAGTAATAAATGTGGAGCAGTCAGTAAAAAAATGTGGAGCAGTCAGTAATAAATGTAGAGCAGTCAGTAATAAATGTGATGCAGTCAGTAATAAATGTGGAGCAGTCAGTAATAAATGTGATACAGCCAGTAGTAAATGTGGAGCAGTCAGTAATAAATGTAGAGCAGTCAGTAATAAATGTGATACAGCCAGTAGTAAATGTGGAGCCGTCAGTAATAAATGTGGAGCAGTCAGTAAAAAAATGTGGAGCAGTCAGTAATAAATGTAGAGCAGTCAGTAATAAATGTGATGCAGTCAGTAATAAATGTGGAGCAGTCATTAATAAATGTGATACAGCCAGTAGTAAATGTGTAGCAGTCAGTAATAAATGTGATACAGCCAGTAGTAAATGTGGAGCAGTCAGTAATAAATGTAGAGCAGTCAGTAATAAATGTGATACAGCCAGTAGTAAATGTGGAGCCGTCAGTAATAAATGTGGAGCAGTCAGTAATAAATGTGGAGCAGTCAGTAATAAATGTAGAGCAGTCAGTAATAAATGTGATACAGTCAGTAATAAATGTGATGCAGTCAGTAATAAATGTGGACCAGTCAGTAATCAATGTGGAGCAGTCAGTAATAAATGTGATGCAGTCAGTAATAAATGTGGAGCAGTCAGTAATAAATGTGATGCAGTAAGTAATAAATGTGAAGTAGTCAGTAATAAAAGTGGAGCAGTCAGTAATAAATGTGGAGCAGTTAGTAATAAATGTGGAGCAGTTAGTAATAAATGTGATACAGTCAGCAATAAATGTGGAGCAGTCAGTAATAAATGTGGAGCAGTCAGTAATAAATGTGGAGCAGTCAGTAATAAATGTGATACAGTCAGTAATAAATGTGGAGCAGTCATTAAGAAATGTGATGTAGTCAGTAATAAATGTGATGCAGTTAGTAATAAATGTGGAGCAGTCATTAATAAATGTGATGCAGTAAGTAATAAATGTGAAGTAGTCAGTAATAAAAGTGGAGCAGTAAGTAATAAATGTGGAGCAGTTAGTAATAAATGTGGAGCAGTTAGTAATAAATGTGATACAGTCAGCAATAAATGTGGAGCAGTCAGTAATAAATGTGATACAGTCAGTAATAAATGTGGAGCAGTCAGTAATAAATGTGGAGCAGTCAGTAATTAATGTGATACAGTCAGTAATTATTGTGGAGCAGTCAGTAATAAATGTGGAGCAGTCAGTAATAAATGTGATACAGTCAGTAATAAATGTGATGCAGTAAGTAATAAATGTGAAGTAGTCAGTAATAAAAGTGGAGCAGTAAGTAATAAATGTGGAGCAGTCAGTAATAAATGTGATGCAGTTAGTAATAAATGTGATGCAGTTAGTAATAAATGTGGAGCAGTCAGTAATAAATGTGAAGTAGTCAATAATAAATGTGATGCAGTCAGTAATAAATGTGATGCAGTTAGTAATAAATGTGATGCAGTTAGTAATAAATGTGGAGCAGTCAGTAATAAATGTGAAGTAGTCAATAATAAATGTGATACAGTCAGTAATAAATGTGATGCAGTCAGTAATAAATGTGGAGCAGTCAGTAATAAATGTGATACAGTCAATAATAAATGTGGAGCAGTCAGTAATAAATGTGATACAGTCAGTAATAAATGTGATGTAGTCAGTAATAAATTAGGAGCAGTCAGTAATAAATGTGGAGCAGTCAGTAATAAATGTGATACAGTCAGTGATAAATGTGAAGCAGTCAGTAATAAATGTGATACAGCCAGTAATAAATGTGGAGCAGTCAGTAATAAATGTGATACAATCAGTAATAAATGTGAAGCAGTCAGTAATAAATGTGGAGCAGTCAGTAATAAATGTGAAACAGTCAGTAGTAAATGTGGAGCAGTCAGTAATAAATGTGGAGCAGTCAGTAATAAATGTGATACAATCAGTAATAAATGTGATACAGTCAGTAATAAATGTGATACAGTCAGTAATAAATGTGATGCAGTCAGTAATAAATGTGATACAGTCAGTGATAAATGTGAAGCAGTCAGTAATAAATGTGATACAGCCAGTAATAAATGTGGAGCAGTCAGTAATAAATGTGAAGTAGTCAATAATAAATGTGATGCAGTCAGTAATAAATGTGGAGCAGTCAGTAATAAATGTGGAGCAGTCAGTAATAAATGTGGAGCAGTCAGTAATAAATGTGAAGTAGTCAATAATAAATGTGATGTAGTCAGTAATAAATGTGATGCAGTCAGTAATAAATGTGATGCAGTCAGTAATAAATGTGATGCAGTCAGTAATAAATGTGGAGCAGTCAGTAATAAATGTGATACAATCAGTAATAAATGTGATACAGTCAGTAATAAATGTGATACAGTCAGTAATAAATGTGATGCAGTCAGTAATAAATGTGATACAGTCAGTGATAAATGTGAAGCAGTCAGTAATAAATATGATACAGCCAGTAATAAATGTGGAGCAGTCAGTAATAAATGTGAAGTAGTCAATAATAAATGTGATGCAGTCAGTAATAAATGTGGAGCAGTCAGTAATAAATGTGATGCAGTCAGTAATAAATGTGATACAGTCAGTAATAAATGTGGAGCAGTCAGTAATAAATGTGATGCAGTCAGTAATAAATGTGATATAGTCAGTAATAAATGTGGAGCAGTCAGTAATAAATGTGGAGCAGTCAGTAATAAATGTGTAGTAGTCAATAATAAATGTGATGCAGTCAGTAATAAATGTGAAGCAGTCAGTAAAAAATTTGGAGCAGTCAGTAATAAATGTGATATAGTCAGTAATAAATGTGGAGCAGTTAGTAATAAATGTGGAGGAGTCAGTAATAAATGTGGAGCAGTCAGGAATAAATGTGGAGGAGTGAGTAATAAATGTGATACAGTCAGTACTAAATGTGGAGCAGTCAGTAATAAATGTGGAGGAGTCAGTAATAAATGTGATACAGTCAGTAATAAATGTGGAGCAGTCAGTAATAAATGTGGAGGAGTCAGTAATAAATGTGATGCAGTCAGTAATAAATGTGATACAGTCAGTAATAAATGTGATACAGTCAGAAATAAATGTGGAGCAGTCAGTAATAAATGTGGAGGAGTCAGTAATAAATGTGATACAGTCAGTAATAAATGTGGAGCAGTCAGTAATAAATGTGATACAGTCAGTAATAAATGTGATACAGTTAGTAATAAATGTGGAGCAGTCAGTAATAAATGTGATACAGTCAGTAATAAATGTGGAGCAGTCAGTAATAAATGTGATGCAGTCAGTAATAAATGTGATACAGTCAGTAATAAATGTGGAGCAGTCAGTAATAAATGTGGAGCAGTCAGTAATAAATGTGATACAGTCAGTAATAAATGTGATGCAGTCAGTAATAAATGTGGAGCAGTCAGTAATAAATGTGATACAGTCAGTAATAAATGTGGAGCAGTCAGTAATAAATGTGATGCAGTCAGTAATAAATGTGATGTAGTCAGTAATAAATGTGGAGCAGTCAGTAATAAATGTGATGCAGTCAGTAATAAATGTGATACAGTCAGTAATAAATGTGGAGCAGTCAGTAATAAATGTGGAGCAGTCAGTAATATATGTGATACAGCCAGTAATAAATGTGGAGCAGTCAGTAATAAATGTGATACAGTCAGTAATAAATGTGGAGCAGTCAGTAATAAATGTGATACAGTCAGTAATAAATGTGGAGCAGTCAGTAATAAATGTGATGCAGTTAGTAATAAATGTGGAGCAGTCAGTAATAAATGTGAAGTAGTCAATAATAAATGTGATGCAGTCAGTAATAAATGTGGAGCAGTCAGTAATAAATGTGAAGTAGTCAATAATAAATGTGATACAGTCAGTAATAAATGTGATGCAGTCAGTAATAAATGTGGAGCAGTCAGTAATAAATGTGGAGCAGTCAGTAATAAATGTGATACAGTCAGTAATAAATGTGGAGCAGTCAGTAATAAATGTGGAGCAGTCAGTAATAAATGTGATACAGTCAGTACTAAATGTGGAGCAGTCAGTAATAAATGTGAAGCAGTCAGTAATAAATGTGATACAGTCAGTAATAAATGTGGAGCAGTCAGTAATAAATGTGAAGCAGTCAGTAAAAAAAGTGGAGCAGTAAGTAATAAATGTGGAGCAGTCAGGAATAAATGTGATACAGTCAGTAATAAATGAGGAGCAGTCAGGAATAAATGTGATACAGTCAGTAATAAATGTGATGCAGTCAGTAATAAATGTGGAGCAGTCAGTAATAAATGTGGAGCAGTCAGTAATAAATGTGGAGCAGTCAGTAATAAATGTGCAGCAGTCAGTAATAAATGTGGAGCAGTCAGTAATAAATGTGATGCAGTCAGTAATAAATGTGGAGCAGTCAGTAATAAATGT
This sequence comes from Engystomops pustulosus, assembly GCF_040894005.1. NCBI lineage: Eukaryota > Metazoa > Chordata > Amphibia > Anura > Leptodactylidae > Engystomops > Engystomops pustulosus. The sequence goes on from NC_092417.1 coordinate 842,849, forward strand.
GATACAGCCAGTAATAAATGTGGAGCAGTCAGTAATAAATGTCTTGCAGTCAGTAATAAATGTGGAGCAGTCAGTAATAAATGTGATACAGTCAGTAATAAATGTGGAGCAGTCAGTAATAAATGTGGAGCAGTCAGTAATAAATGTGATACAGTCAGTAATAAATGTGGAGCAGTCAGTAATAAATTTGAAGCAGTCAGTAATAAATGTGATACAGTCAGTAATAAATGTGGAGCAGTCAGTAATAAATGTGAAGCAGTCAGTAAAAAAAGTGGAGCAGTAAGTAATAAATGTGGAGCAGTCAGGAATAAATGTGATACAGTCAGTAATAAATGTGGAGCAGTCAGGAATAAATGTGATACAGTCAGTAATAAATGTGATGCAGTCAGTAATAAATGTGGAGCAGTCAGTAATAAATGTGATGCAGTCAGTAATAAATGTGGAGCAGTCAGTAATAAATGTGATACAGCCAGTAATAAATGTGGAGCAGTCAGTAATAAATGTCTTGCAGTCAGTAATTAATGTGAAGCAGTCAGTAATAAATGTGAAGCAGTCAGTAATAAATGTGGAGCAGTCAGTAATAAATGTGGAGCAGTCAGTAATAAATGTGGAGCAGTCAGTAATAAATGTGAAGCAGTCAGTAATAAATGTGGAGCAGTCAGTAATAAATGTGATACAGTCAGTAATAAATGTGGAGCAGTCAGTAATAAATGTGGAGCAGTCAGTAATAAATGTGATACAGTCAGTACTAAATGTGGAGCAGTCAGTAATAAATGTGAAGCAGTCAGTAATAAATGTGATACAGTCAGTAATAAATGTGGAGCAGTCAGTAATAAATGTGAAGCAGTCAGTAAAAAAAGTGGAGCAGTAAGTAATAAATGTGGAGCAGTCAGGAATAAATGTGATACAGTCAGTAATAAATGTGGAGCAGTCAGGAATAAATGTGATACAGTCAGTAATAAATGTGATGCAGTCAGTAATAAATGTGGAGCAGTCAGTAATAAATGTGGAGCAGTCAGTAATAAATGTGGAGCAGTCAGTAATAAATGTGCAGCAGTCAGTAATAAATGTGGAGCAGTCAGTAATAAATGTGATGCAGTCAGTAATAAATGTAGAGCAGTCAGTAATAAATGTGATGCAGTCAGTAATAAATGTGAAGCAGTCAGTAAAAAAAGTGGAGCAGTCAGTAATAAATGTGGAACAGTCAGTAATAAATGTGGAGCAGTCAGTAATAAATGTGATGCAGTCAGTAATAAATGTGGAGCAGTCAGTAATAAATGTGGAGCAGCCAGTAATAAATGTGATACAGTCAGTAATAAATGTGGAGCACTCAGTAATAAATGCAATGTAGTCAGTAATAAATGTGTAGCAATCAGTAATAAATGTGATACAGTCAGTAATAAATGTGATGCAGTTAGTAATAAATGTGGAGCAGTCAGTAATAAATGTGGAGCAGTCAGTAATAAATGTGGAGCAGTCAGTAATAAATGTGGAGCAGTCAGTAATAAATGTGATACAGCCAGTAATAAATGTGGAGCAGTCAGTAATAAATGTGGAGCAGTCAGTAATAAATGTGAAGTAGTCAATAATAAATGTGATGCAGTCAGTAATAAATGTGGAGCAGTCAGTAATAAATGTGATGCAGTAAGTAATAAATGTGAAGTAGTCAGTAATAAAAGTGGAGCAGTAAGTAATAAATGTGGAGCAGCCAGTAATAAATGTGGAGCAGTCAGTAATAAATGCAATGTAGTCAGTAATAAATGTGAAGTAGTCAATAATAAATGTGATGCAGTCAGTAATAAATGTGGAGCAGTCAGTAATAAATGTGGAGCAGTCAGTAATAAATGTGAAGTAGTCAATAATAAATGTGATACAGTCAGTAATAAATGTGATGCAGTAAGTAATAAATGTGATACAGTCAATAATAAATGTGGAGCAGTCAGTAATAAATGTGATACAGTCAGTAATAAATGTGATGCAGTCAGTAATAAATGTGATGCAGTCAGTAATAAATGTGTAGCAGTCAGTAATAAATGTGATACAGCCAGTAATAAAAGTGGAGCAGTCAGTAATAAATGTGATACAGCCAGTAATAAATGTGGAGCAGTCAGTAATAAATGTGGAGCAGTCAGTAATAAATGTGGAGCAGTCAGTAATAAATGTGATACAGTCAGTAATAAATGTGAAGCAGTCAGGAATAAATGTGATACAGTCAGTAATAAATGTGGAGCAGTCAGTAATAAATGTGGAGCAGTCAGTAATAAATGTGATGCAGTCAGTAATAAATGTGGAGCAGTCAGTAATAAATGTGGAGCAGTCAGTAATAAATGTGGAGCAGTCAGTAATAAATGTGCAGCAGTCAGTAATAAATGTGGAGCAGTCAGTAATAAATGTGATGCAGTCAGTAATAAATGTGGAGCAGTCAGTAATAAATGTGATACAGCCAGTAATAAATGTGGAGCAGTCAGTAATAAATGTCTTGCAGTCAGTAATAAATGTGGAGCAGTCAGTAATAAATGTGATACAGTCAGTAATAAATGTGGAGCAGTCAGTAATAAATGTGGAGCAGTCAGTAATAAATGTGATACAGTCAGTAATAAATGTGGAGCAGTCAGTAATAAATTTGAAGCAGTCAGTAATAAATGTGATACAGTCAGTAATAAATGTGGAGCAGTCAGTAATAAATGTGAAGCAGTCAGTAAAAAAAGTGGAGCAGTAAGTAATAAATGTGGAGCAGTCAGGAATAAATGTGATACAGTCAGTAATAAATGTGGAGCAGTCAGGAATAAATGTGATACAGTCAGTAATAAATGTGATGCAGTCAGTAATAAATGTGGAGCAGTCAGTAATAAATGTGATGCAGTCAGTAATAAATGTGGAGCAGTCAGTAATAAATGTGATACAGCCAGTAATAAATGTGGAGCAGTCAGTAATAAATGTCTTGCAGTCAGTAATTAATGTGAAGCAGTCAGTAATAAATGTGAAGCAGTCAGTAATAAATGTGGAGCAGTCAGTAATAAATGTGGAGCAGTCAGTAATAAATGTGGAGCAGTCAGTAATAAATGTGAAGCAGTCAGTAATAAATGTGGAGCAGTCAGTAATAAATGTGATACAGTCAGTAATAAATGTGGAGCAGTCAGTAATAAATGTGGAGCAGTCAGTAATAAATGTGATACAGTCAGTACTAAATGTGGAGCAGTCAGTAATAAATGTGAAGCAGTCAGTAATAAATGTGATACAGTCAGTAATAAATGTGGAGCAGTCAGTAATAAATGTGAAGCAGTCAGTAAAAAAAGTGGAGCAGTAAGTAATAAATGTGGAGCAGTCAGGAATAAATGTGATACAGTCAGTAATAAATGTGGAGCAGTCAGGAATAAATGTGATACAGTCAGTAATAAATGTGATGCAGTCAGTAATAAATGTGGAGCAGTCAGTAATAAATGTGGAGCAGTCAGTAATAAATGTGGAGCAGTCAGTAATAAATGTGCAGCAGTCAGTAATAAATGTGGAGCAGTCAGTAATAAATGTGATGCAGTCAGTAATAAATGTAGAGCAGTCAGTAATAAATGTGATGCAGTCAGTAATAAATGTGAAGCAGTCAGTAAAAAAAGTGGAGCAGTCAGTAATAAATGTGGAACAGTCAGTAATAAATGTGGAGCAGTCAGTAATAAATGTGATGCAGTCAGTAATAAATGTGGAGCAGTCAGTAATAAATGTGGAGCAGCCAGTAATAAATGTGATACAGTCAGTAATAAATGTGGAGCACTCAGTAATAAATGCAATGTAGTCAGTAATAAATGTGTAGCAATCAGTAATAAATGTGATACAGTCAGTAATAAATGTGATGCAGTTAGTAATAAATGTGGAGCAGTCAGTAATAAATGTGGAGCAGTCAGTAATAAATGTGGAGCAGTCAGTAATAAATGTGGAGCAGTCAGTAATAAATGTGATACAGCCAGTAATAAATGTGGAGCAGTCAGTAATAAATGTGGAGCAGTCAGTAATAAATGTGAAGTAGTCAATAATAAATGTGATGCAGTCAGTAATAAATGTGGAGCAGTCAGTAATAAATGTGATGCAGTAAGTAATAAATGTGAAGTAGTCAGTAATAAAAGTGGAGCAGTAAGTAATAAATGTGGAGCAGCCAGTAATAAATGTGGAGCAGTCAGTAATAAATGCAATGTAGTCAGTAATAAATGTGAAGTAGTCAATAATAAATGTGATGCAGTCAGTAATAAATGTGGAGCAGTCAGTAATAAATGTGGAGCAGTCAGTAATAAATGTGAAGTAGTCAATAATAAATGTGATACAGTCAGTAATAAATGTGATGCAGTAAGTAATAAATGTGATACAGTCAATAATAAATGTGGAGCAGTCAGTAATAAATGTGATACAGTCAGTAATAAATGTGATGCAGTCAGTAATAAATGTGATGCAGTCAGTAATAAATGTGTAGCAGTCAGTAATAAATGTGATACAGCCAGTAATAAAAGTGGAGCAGTCAGTAATAAATGTGATACAGCCAGTAATAAATGTGGAGCAGTCAGTAATAAATGTGGAGCAGTCAGTAATAAATGTGGAGCAGTCAGTAATAAATGTGATACAGTCAGTAATAAATGTGGAGCAGTCAGGAATAAATGTGATACAGTCAGTAATAAATGTGGAGCAGTCAGTAATAAATGTGGAGCAGTCAGTAATAAATGTGATACAGTCAGTAATAAATGTGGAGCAGTCAGTAATAAATGTGGAGCAGTCAGTAATAAATGTGATACAGTCAGTAATAAATGTGGAGCAGTCAGTAATAAATGTGATACAGCCAGTAATAAATGTGGAGCAGTCAGTAATAAATGTGGAGCAGTCAGTAATAAATGTAGAGCAGTCAGTAATAAATGTGATACAGCAAGTAATAAATGTGGAGCAGTCAGTAATAAATGTGGAGCAGTCAGTAATAAATGTGATACAGCCAGCAATAAATGTGGAGCAGTCAGTAATAAATGTGGAGCAGTCAGTAATAAATGTGAAGTAGTCAATAATAAATGTGATGCAGTCAGTAATAAATGTGGAGCAGTCAGTAATAAATGTGATACAATCAGTAATAAATGTGATACAGTCAGTAATAAATGTGATACAGTCAGTAATAAATGTGATGCAGTCAGTAATAAATGTGATACAGTCAGTGATAAATGTGAAGCAGTCAGTAATAAATGTGATACAGCCAGTAATAAATGTGGAGCAGTCAGTAATAAATGTGAAGTAGTCAATAATAAATGTGATGCAGTCAGTAATAAATGTGGAGCAGTCAGTAATAAATGTGGAGCAGTCAGTAATAAATGTGGAGCAGTCAGTAATAAATGTGAAGTAGTCAATAATAAATGTGATGTAGTCAGTAATAAATGTGATGCAGTCAGTAATAAATGTGATGCAGTCAGTAATAAATGTGATGCAGTCAGTAATAAATGTGGAGCAGTCAGTAATAAATGTGATACAATCAGTAATAAATGTGATACAGTCAGTAATAAATGTGATACAGTCAGTAATAAATGTGATGCAGTCAGTAATAAATGTGATACAGTCAGTGATAAATGTGAAGCAGTCAGTAATAAATATGATACAGCCAGTAATAAATGTGGAGCAGTCAGTAATAAATGTGAAGTAGTCAATAATAAATGTGATGCAGTCAGTAATAAATGTGGAGCAGTCAGTAATAAATGTGATGCAGTCAGTAATAAATGTGATACAGTCAGTAATAAATGTGGAGCAGTCAGTAATAAATGTGATGCAGTCAGTAATAAATGTGATATAGTCAGTAATAAATGTGGAGCAGTCAGTAATAAATGTGGAGCAGTCAGTAATAAATGTGTAGTAGTCAATAATAAATGTGATGCAGTCAGTAATAAATGTGAAGCAGTCAGTAAAAAATTTGGAGCAGTCAGTAATAAATGTGATATAGTCAGTAATAAATGTGGAGCAGTTAGTAATAAATGTGGAGGAGTCAGTAATAAATGTGGAGCAGTCAGGAATAAATGTGGAGGAGTGAGTAATAAATGTGATACAGTCAGTACTAAATGTGGAGCAGTCAGTAATAAATGTGGAGGAGTCAGTAATAAATGTGATACAGTCAGTAATAAATGTGGAGCAGTCAGTAATAAATGTGGAGGAGTCAGTAATAAATGTGATGCAGTCAGTAATAAATGTGATACAGTCAGTAATAAATGTGATACAGTCAGAAATAAATGTGGAGCAGTCAGTAATAAATGTGGAGGAGTCAGTAATAAATGTGATACAGTCAGTAATAAATGTGGAGCAGTCAGTAATAAATGTGATACAGTCAGTAATAAATGTGATACAGTTAGTAATAAATGTGGAGCAGTCAGTAATAAATGTGATACAGTCAGTAATAAATGTGGAGCAGTCAGTAATAAATGTGATGCAGTCAGTAATAAATGTGATACAGTCAGTAATAAATGTGGAGCAGTCAGTAATAAATGTGGAGCAGTCAGTAATAAATGTGATACAGTCAGTAATAAATGTGATGCAGTCAGTAATAAATGTGGAGCAGTCAGTAATAAATGTGATACAGTCAGTAATAAATGTGGAGCAGTCAGTAATAAATGTGATGCAGTCAGTAATAAATGTGATGTAGTCAGTAATAAATGTGGAGCAGTCAGTAATAAATGTGATGCAGTCAGTAATAAATGTGATACAGTCAGTAATAAATGTGGAGCAGTCAGTAATAAATGTGGAGCAGTCAGTAATATATGTGATACAGCCAGTAATAAATGTGGAGCAGTCAGTAATAAATGTGATACAGTCAGTAATAAATGTGGAGCAGTCAGTAATAAATGTGATACAGTCAGTAATAAATGTGGAGCAGTCAGTAATAAATGTGATGCAGTTAGTAATAAATGTGGAGCAGTCAGTAATAAATGTGAAGTAGTCAATAATAAATGTGATGCAGTCAGTAATAAATGTGGAGCAGTCAGTAATAAATGTGAAGTAGTCAATAATAAATGTGATACAGTCAGTAATAAATGTGATGCAGTCAGTAATAAATGTGGAGCAGTCAGTAATAAATGTGGAGCAGTCAGTAATAAATGTGATACAGTCAGTAATAAATGTGGAGCAGTCAGTAATAAATGTGGAGCAGTCAGTAATAAATGTGATACAGTCAGTACTAAATGTGGAGCAGTCAGTAATAAATGTGAAGCAGTCAGTAATAAATGTGATACAGTCAGTAATAAATGTGGAGCAGTCAGTAATAAATGTGAAGCAGTCAGTAAAAAAAGTGGAGCAGTAAGTAATAAATGTGGAGCAGTCAGGAATAAATGTGATACAGTCAGTAATAAATGAGGAGCAGTCAGGAATAAATGTGATACAGTCAGTAATAAATGTGATGCAGTCAGTAATAAATGTGGAGCAGTCAGTAATAAATGTGGAGCAGTCAGTAATAAATGTGGAGCAGTCAGTAATAAATGTGCAGCAGTCAGTAATAAATGTGGAGCAGTCAGTAATAAATGTGATGCAGTCAGTAATAAATGTGGAGCAGTCAGTAATAAATGTGATACAGCCAGTAATAAATGTGGAGCAGTCAGTAATAAATGTCTTGCAGTCAGTAATAAATGTGGAGCAGTCAGTAATAAATGTGATACAGTCAGTAATAAATGTGGAGCAGTCAGTAATAAATGTGGAGCAGTCAGTAATAAATGTGATACAGTCAGTAATAAATGTGGAGCAGTCAGTAATAAATTTGAAGCAGTCAGTAATAAATGTGATACAGTCAGTAATAAATGTGGAGCAGTCAGTAATAAATGTGAAGCAGTCAGTAAAAAAAGTGGAGCAGTAAGTAATAAATGTGGAGCAGTCAGGAATAAATGTGATACAGTCAGTAATAAATGTGGAGCAGTCAGGAATAAATGTGATACAGTCAGTAATAAATGTGATGCAGTCAGTAATAAATGTGGAGCAGTCAGTAATAAATGTGATGCAGTCAGTAATAAATGTGGAGCAGTCAGTAATAAATGTGATACAGCCAGTAATAAATGTGGAGCAGTCAGTAATAAATGTCTTGCAGTCAGTAATTAATGTGAAGCAGTCAGTAATAAATGTGAAGCAGTCAGTAATAAATGTGGAGCAGTCAGTAATAAATGTGGAGCAGTCAGTAATAAATGTGGAGCAGTCAGTAATAAATGTGAAGCAGTCAGTAATAAATGTGGAGCAGTCAGTAATAAATGTGATACAGTCAGTAATAAATGTGGAGCAGTCAGTAATAAATGTGGAGCAGTCAGTAATAAATGTGATACAGTCAGTACTAAATGTGGAGCAGTCAGTAATAAATGTGAAGCAGTCAGTAATAAATGTGATACAGTCAGTAATAAATGTGGAGCAGTCAGTAATAAATGTGAAGCAGTCAGTAAAAAAAGTGGAGCAGTAAGTAATAAATGTGGAGCAGTCAGGAATAAATGTGATACAGTCAGTAATAAATGTGGAGCAGTCAGGAATAAATGTGATACAGTCAGTAATAAATGTGATGCAGTCAGTAATAAATGTGGAGCAGTCAGTAATAAATGTGGAGCAGTCAGTAATAAATGTGGAGCAGTCAGTAATAAATGTGCAGCAGTCAGTAATAAATGTGGAGCAGTCAGTAATAAATGTGATGCAGTCAGTAATAAATGTAGAGCAGTCAGTAATAAATGTGATGCAGTCAGTAATAAATGTGAAGCAGTCAGTAAAAAAAGTGGAGCAGTCAGTAATAAATGTGGAACAGTCAGTAATAAATGTGGAGCAGTCAGTAATAAATGTGATGCAGTCAGTAATAAATGTGGAGCAGTCAGTAATAAATGTGGAGCAGCCAGTAATAAATGTGATACAGTCAGTAATAAATGTGGAGCAGTCAGTAATAAATGCAATGTAGTCAGTAATAAATGTGTAGCAATCAGTAATAAATGTGATACAGTCAGTAATAAATGTGATGCAGTTAGTAATAAATGTGGAGCAGTCAGTAATAAATGTGGAGCAGTCAGTAATAAATGTGGAGCAGTCAGTAATAAATGTGGAGCAGTCAGTAATAAATGTGATACAGCCAGTAATAAATGTGGAGCAGTCAGTAATAAATGTGGAGCAGTCAGTAATAAATGTGAAGTAGTCAATAATAAATGTGATGCAGTCAGTAATAAATGTGGAGCAGTCAGTAATAAATGTGATGCAGTAAGTAATAAATGTGAAGTAGTCAGTAATAAAAGTGGAGCAGTAAGTAATAAATGTGGAGCAGCCAGTAATAAATGTGGAGCAGTCAGTAATAAATGCAATGTAGTCAGTAATAAATGTGAAGTAGTCAATAATAAATGTGATGCAGTCAGTAATAAATGTGGAGCAGTCAGTAATAAATGTGGAGCAGTCAGTAATAAATGTGAAGTAGTCAATAATAAATGTGATACAGTCAGTAATAAATGTGATGCAGTAAGTAATAAATGTGATACAGTCAATAATAAATGTGGAGCAGTCAGTAATAAATGTGATACAGTCAGTAATAAATGTGATGCAGTCAGTAATAAATGTGATGCAGTCAGTAATAAATGTGTAGCAGTCAGTAATAAATGTGATACAGCCAGTAATAAAAGTGGAGCAGTCAGTAATAAATGTGATACAGCCAGTAATAAATGTGGAGCAGTCAGTAATAAATGTGGAGCAGTCAGTAATAAATGTGGAGCAGTCAGTAATAAATGTGATACAGTCAGTAATAAATGTGGAGCAGTCAGGAATAAATGTGATACAGTCAGTAATAAATGTGGAGCAGTCAGTAATAAATGTGGAGCAGTCAGTAATAAATGTGATACAGTCAGTAATAAATGTGGAGCAGTCAGTAATAAATGTGGAGCAGTCAGTAATAAATGTGATACAGTCAGTAATAAATGTGGAGCAGTCAGTAATAAATGTGGAGCAGCCAGTAATAAATGTGATACAGTCAGTAATAAATGTGGAGCAGTCAGTAATAAATGCAATGTAGTCAGTAATAAATGTGTAGCAATCAGTAATAAATGTGATACAGTCAGTAATAAATGTGATGCAGTTAGTAATAAATGTGGAGCAGTCAGTAATAAATGTGGAGCAGTCAGTAATAAATGTGGAGCAGTCAGTAATAAATGTGGAGCAGTCAGTAATAAATGTGGAGCAGTCAGTAATAAATGTGAAGTAGTCAATAATAAATGTGATGCAGTCAGTAATAAATGTGAAGTAGTCAATAATAAATGTGATGCAGTCAGTAATAAATGTGGAGCAGTCAGTAATAAATGTGATGCAGTAAGTAATAAATGTGAAGTAGTCAGTAATAAAAGTGGAGCAGTAAGTAATAAATGTGGAGCAGCCAGTAATAAATGTGGAGCAGTCAGTAATAAATGCAATGTAGTCAGTAATAAATGTGAAGTAGTCAATAATAAATGTGATGCAGTCAGTAATAAATGTGGAGCAGTCAGTAATAAATGTGGAGCAGTCAGTAATAAATGTGAAGTAGTCAATAATAAATGTGATACAGTCAGTAATAAATGTGATGCAGTAAGTAATAAATGTGATACAGTCAATAATAAATGTGGAGCAGTCAGTAATAAATGTGATACAGTCAGTAATAAATGTGATGCAGTCAGTAATAAATGTGATGCAGTCAGTAATAAATGTGTAGCAGTCAGTAATAAATGTGATACAGCCAGTAATAAAAGTGGAGCAGTCAGTAATAAATGTGATACAGCCAGTAATAAATGTGGAGCAGTCAGTAATAAATGTGGAGCAGTCAGTAATAAATGTGGAGCAGTCAGTAATAAATGTGATACAGTCAGTAATAAATGTGGAGCAGTCAGGAATAAATGTGATACAGTCAGTAATAAATGTGGAGCAGTCAGTAATAAATGTGGAGCAGTCAGTAATAAATGTGATACAGTCAGTAATAAATGTGGAGCAGTCAGTAATAAATGTGGAGCAGTCAGTAATAAATGTGATACAGTCAGTAATAAATGTGGAGCAGTCAGTAATAAATGTGATACAGCCAGTAATAAATGTGGAGCAGTCAGTAATAAATGTGGAGCAGTCAGTAATAAATGTAGAGCAGTCAGTAATAAATGTGATACAGCAAGTAATAAATGTGGAGCAGTCAGTAATAAATGTGGAGCAGTCAGTAATAAATGTGATACAGCCAGCAATAAATGTGGAGCAGTCAGTAATAAATGTGGAGCAGTCAGTAATAAATGTGAAGTAGTCAATAATAAATGTGATGCAGTCAGTAATAAATGTGGAGCAGTCAGTAATAAATGTGATGCAGTAAGTAATAAATGTGAAGTAGTCAGTAATAAATGTGAAGCAGTCAGTAAAAAAAGTGGAGCAGTTAGTAATAAATGTGGAGCAGTTAGTAATAAATATGGAGCAGTCAGTAATAAATGTGATACAGTCAGTAATAAATGTGATGCAGTCAGTAATAAATGTGGAGCAGTCAGTAATAAATGTGATGCAGTCAGTAATAAATGTGAAGCAGTCAGTAATAAATGTGGTGCAGTTAGTAATAAATGTGATGTAGTCAGTAATAAATGTGATACAGTCAGTAATAAATAAGGAGCAGTCAGTAATAAATGTGATACAGTCAGTGATAAATGTGGAGCCGTCAGTAATAAATGTGATGTAGTCAGTAATAAATGTGGAGCAGTCAGTAATAAATGCAATGTAGTCAGTAATAAATGTGGAGCAGTCAGTAATAAATGTGATGCAGTCAGTAATAAATGTGATGCAGTCAGTAATAAATGTGATGCAGTCAGTAATAAATGTGGAGCAGTCAGTAATAAATGTGAAGTAGTCAATAATAAATGTGATACAGTCAGTAATAAATGTGATGCAGTCAGTAATAAATGTGGAGCAGTCAGTAATAAATGTGGAGCAGTCAGGAATAAATGTGATACAGTCAGTAAAAAATGTGGAGCAGTCAGGAATAAATGTGATACAGTCAGTTATAAATGTGATGCAGTCAGTAATAAATGTGGAGCAGTCAGTAATAAAAGTGATACAGTCAGTAATAAATTTGGAGCAGTCAGTAATAAATGTGGAGCAGTCAGTAATAAATGTGGAGCAATCAGTAATAAATGTGATACAGTCAGTAATAAATGTGAAGCACTCAGTAATAAATGTGATGTAGTCAGTAATAAATTAGGAGCAGTCAGTAATAAATGTGTAGCAGTCAGTAATAAATGTGAAGCAGTCAGTAATAAATGTGATACAGCCTGTAATAAATGTGGAGCAGTCAGTAATAAATGTGTAGCAGTCAGTAATAAATGTGATGCAGTCAGTAATAAATGTGTAGCAGTCAGTAATAAATGTGATACAGTCAGTAATAAATGTGATGCAGTCAGTAAAAAATGTGATACAGTCAGTAATAAATTTGGAGCAGTCAGTAATAAATGTGGAGCAGTCAGTAATAAATGTGGAGCAATCAGTAATAAATGTGATACAGTCAGTAATAAATGTGTAGCACTCAGTAATAAATGTGATGTAGTCAGTAATAAATTAGGAGCAGTCAGTAATAAATGTGTAGCAGTCAGTAATAAATGTGAAGCAGTCAGTAATAAATGTGATACAGCCTGTAATAAATGTGGAGCAGTCAGTAATAAATGTGTAGCAGTCAGTAATAAATGTGATGCAGTCAGTAATAAATGTGTAGCAGTCAGTAATAAATGTGATACAGTCAGTAATAAATGTGATACAGTCAGTAATAAATGTGATACAGCCAGTAATAAATGTGGAGCAGTCAGTAATAAATGTGGAGCAGTCAGTAATAAATGTGGAGCAGTCAGTAATAAATGTGATACAGTCAGTAATAAATGTGATGCAGTTTGTAATAAATGTGATGCAGTCAGTAATAAATGTGGAGCAGTCATTAATAAATGTGATGCAGTAAGTAATAAATGTGAAGTAGTCAGTAATAAATGTGAAGCAGTCAGTAAAAAAAGTGGAGCAGCAAGTAATAAATGTGGAGCAGTCAGTAATAAATGTGGAGCAGTCAGTAATAAATGTGAAGTAGTCAATAATAAATGTGATGCAGTCAGTAATAAATGTGGAGCAGTCAGTAATAAATGTGGAGCAGTCAGTAATAAATGTAGAGCAGTCAGTAATAAATGTGGAGCAGTCAGTAATAAATGTGGAGCAGTCAGTAATAAGTGTGATACAGCCAGTAATAAATGTGGAGCAGACAGTAATAAATGTGGAGCAGTCAGTAATAAATGTAGAGCAGTCAGTAATAAATGTGATGTAGTCAGTAATAAATGTGATACTGCCAGTAATAAATGTGGAGCATTCAGTAATAAATGTGGAGCAGTCAGTAATAAATGTGATACAGCCAGTAATAAATGTGGAGCAGTCAGTAATAAATGTGGAGCAGTCAGTAATAAATGTGGAGCAGTCAGTAATAAATGTGAAGTAGTCAATAATAAATGTGGAGCAGTCAGTAATAAATGTGGAGCAGTCAGTAATAAATGTGGAGCAGTCAGTAATAAATGTGATGCAGTCAGTAATAAATGTGATGCAGTTTGTAATAAATGTGGAGCAGTCATTAATAAATGTGATGCAGTCAGTAAAAAAAGTGGAGCAGCAAGTAATAAATGTGGAGCAGTCAGTAATAAATGTGAAGTAGTCAGTAATAAATGTGAAGCAGTCAGTAAAAAAAGTGGAGCAGCAAGTAATAAATGTGGAGCAGTCAGTAATAAATGTGAAGTAGTCAATAATAAATGTGATGCAGTCAGTAATAAATGTGGAGCAGTCAGTAATAAATGTGATACAGCCAGTAATAAATGTGAAGTAGTCAATAATAAATGTGATGCAGTCAGTAATAAATGTGGAGCAGTCAGTAATAAATGTGATGCAGTCAGTAATAAATGTGAAGTAGTCAATAATAAATGTGATGCAGTCAGTAATAAATGTGGAGCAGTCAGTAATAAATGTGATACAGCCAGTAGTAAATGTGGAGCAGTCAGTAATAAATGTGGAGCAGTCAGTAATAAATGTAGAGCAGTCAGTAATAAATGTGGAGCAGTCAGTAATAAATGTGGAGCATTCAGTAATAAATGTGGAGCAGTCAGTAATAAATGTGATACAGCCAGTAATAAATGTGGAGCAGTCAGTAATAAATGTGGAGCAGTCAGTAATAAATGTGAAGTAGTCAATAATAAATGTGATGCAGTCAGTAATAAATGTGGAGCAGTCAGTAATAAATGTGATACAGTCAGTAATAAATGTGATGCAGTAAGTAATAAATGTGAAGTAGTCAGTAATAAATGTGAAGCAGTAAGTAATAAATGTGAAGTAGTCAGTAATAAATGTGAAGCAGTAAGTAATAAATGTGGAGCAGTCAGTAATAAATGTGAAGTAGTCAGTAAAAAAAGTGGAGCAGTAAGTAATAAATGTGGAGCAGTTAGTAATAAATGTGGAGCAGTCAGTAATAAATGTGATACAGTCAGTAATAAATGTGGAGCAGTCAGTAATAAATGTGATACAGTCAGTAATAAATGTGGAGTAGTCAGTAATAAATGTGGAGCAGTCAGTAATAAATGTGATACAGTCAGTAATAAATGTGGAGCAGTCAGTAATAAATGTGATACAGTCAGTAATAAATGTGGAGCAGTCAGTAATAAATGTGGAGCAGTCAGTAATAAATGTGAAGTAGTCAGTAATAAATGTGATACAGTCAGTAATAAATGTGGAGCAGTCAGTAATAAATGTGATGCAGTCAGTAATAAATGTGGAGCAGTCAGTAATAAATGTGATACAGTTAGTGATAAATGTGGAGCAGTCAGTAATAAATGTGGAGCAGTCAGTAATAAATGTGATACAGTCAGTAATAAATGTGGAGCAGTCAGTAATAAATGTGGAGCAGTCAGTAATAAATGTGAAGTAGTCAGTAATAAATGTGATACAGTCAGTAATAAATGTGGAGCAGTCAGTAATAAATGTGATGCAGTCAGTAATAAATGTGGAGCAGTCAGTAATAAATGTGATACAGTTAGTGATAAATGTGGAGCAGTCAGTAATAAATGTGATACAGTCAGTAATAAATGTGGAGCAGTCAGTAATAAATGTGATGCAGTCAGTAATAAATGTGGAGCAGTCAGTAATAAATGTGATGCAGTCAGTAATGAATGTGGAGCAGTCAGTAATAAATGTGATACAGTTAGTGATAAATGTGGAGCAGCCAGTAATAAATGTGATACAATCAGTAATAAATGTGGAGCAGTCAGTAATAAATGTGATGTAGTCAGTAATAAATGTGTAGCAGTCAGTAATAAATGTGATACAGTCAGTAATAAATGTGATGCAGTTAGTAATAAATGTGGAGCAGTCAGTAATAAATGTGGAGCAGTCAGTAATAAATGTGATGCAGTCAGTAAAATATGTGGAGCAGTCAGAAAAAATTTGGAGCAGTCAGTAATAAATGTGATACAGTCAGTAATAAATGTGGAGCAGTCAGTAATAAATGTGAAGCAGTCAGTAATAAATGTGATACAGTCAGTAATAAACGTGGAGCAGTCAGTAATAAATGTGGAGCAGTCAGTAATAAATGTGGAGCAGTCAGTAATAAATGTGATACAGTCAGTAATAAATGTGGAGCAGTCAGTAATAAATGTGATACAGTCAGTAATACATGTGGAGCAGTCAGTAATAAATGTAATGTAGTCAGTAATAAATGTGTAGCAGTCAGTAATAAATGTGATACAGTCAGTAATAAATGTGATGCAGTTAGTAGTAAATGTGTAGCAGTCAGTAATAAATGTGATACAGCCAGTAATAAATGTGGAGCAGTCAGTAATAAATGTGATGCAGTCAGTAATAAATGTGTAGCAGTCACTAATAAATGTGATACAGCCAGTAATAAATGTGGAGCAGTCAGTAATAAATGTGGAGCAGTCAGTAATAAATGTGATGCAATCAGTAATAAATGTGGAGCAGTCAGTAATAAATGTGATACAGCCAGTAATAAATGTGGAGCAGTCAGTAATAAATGTGGAGCAGTCAGTAATAAATGTGATACAGTCAGTAATACATGTGGAGCAGTCAGTAATAAATGTAATGTAGTCAGTAATAAATGTGTAGCAGTCAGTAATAAATGTGATACAGTCAGTAATAAATGTGATGCAGTTAGTAGTAAATGTGTAGCAGTCAGTAATAAATGTGATACAGCCAGTAATAAATGTGGAGCAGTCAGTAATAAATGTGATGCAGTCAGTAATAAATGTGTAGCAGTCAGTAATAAATGTGATACAGTCAGTAATAAATGTGGAGCAGTCAGTAATAAATGTGGAGCAGTCAGTAATAAATGTGATGCAATCAGTAATAAATGTGGAGCAGTCAGTAATAAATGTGATACAGCCAGTAATAAATGTGGAGCAGTCAGTAATAAATGTGGAGCAGTCAGTAATAAATGTGAAGCAGTCAGTAATAAATGTGGAGCAGTCAGTAATAAATGTGGAGCAGTCAGTAATAAATGTGATACAGTCAGTAATAAATGTGTAGCAGTCACTAATAAATGTGATACAGCCAGTAATAAATGTGGAGCAGTCAGTAATAAATGTGATGCAGTCAGTAATAAATGTGGAGAAGTCAGTAAAAATGTGGAGCAGTCAGTAATCAGAGTGATAGAGTCATTAATAAATGTGATGCAGTCAGTTATAAATGTGAAGCAGTCAGTAATAAATGTGGAGCAGTCTGTAATAAATGTGATACAGTCAGTTATAAATGTGGAGCAGTCAGTAAAAAAATGTGGAGCAGTCAGTAATAAATGTAGAGCAGTCAGTAATAAATGTGATACAGCCAGTAGTAAATGTGGAGCAGTCAGTAATAAATGTAGAGCAGTCAGTATTAAATGTGATACAGCCAGTAGTAAATGTGGAGCCGTCAGTAATAAATGTGGAGCAGTCAGTAATAAATGTGGAGCAGTCAGTAATAAATGTAGAGCAGTCAGTAATAAATGTGATACAGCCAGTAATAAATGTGGAGCCGTCAGTAATAAATGTGGAGCAGTCAGTAATAAATGTGATACAGCCAGTAATAAATGTGGAGCCGTCAGTAATAAATGTGGAGCCGTCAGTAATAAATGTGGAGCAGTCAGTAATAAATGTGATACAGCCAGTAGTAAATGTGGAGCCGTCAGTAATAAATGTGGAGCCGTCAGTAATAAATGTGGAGCAGTCAGTAATAAATGTGATACAGCCAGTAGTAAATGTGGAGCCGTCAGTAATAAATGTGGAGCAGTCAGTAATAAATGTGATACAGCCAGTAGTAAATGTGGAGCAGTCAGTAATAAATGTAGAGCAGTCAGTAATAAATGTGATACAGCCAGTAGTAAATGTGGAGCCGTCAGTAATAAATGTGATACAGTCAGTAATAAATGTGGAGCAGTCAGTAATAAATGTAGAGCAGTCAGTAATAAATGTGATACAGTCAGTAATAAATGTGATACAGCCAGTAATAAATGTGATGCCGTCAGTAATAAATGTGATACAGTCAGTAATAAATGTGGAGCAGTCAGTAATAAATGTGGAGCAGTCAGTAATAAATGTGATGCAGTCAGTAATAAATGTGGAGCAGTCAGTAATAAATGTGAAGTAGTCAGTAATAAATGTGATACAGCCAGTAATAAATGTGGAGCAGTCAGTAATAAATGTGATACAGTCAGTAATAAATGTGGAGGAGTCAGTAATAAATGTGATGCAGTTAGTAATAAATGTGGAGCAGTCAGTAATAAATGTGAAGTAGTCAATAATAAATGTGATACAGTCAGTAATAAATGTGGAGGAGTCAGTAATAAATGTGATACAGTCAGTAATAAATGTTGAGCAGTCAGTAATAAATGTGGAGCAGTCAGTAATAAATGTTATACAGTCAGTAATAAATGTGGAGCAGTCAGTAATAAATGTGGAGCAGTCAGTAATAAATGCGATACAGTCAGTAATAAATGTGGAGCAGTCAGTAATAAATGTGATGCAGTTAGTAATAAATGTGATACAGTCAGTAATAAATGTGGAGCAGTCAGTAATAAATGTGATACAGTCAGTAATAAATGTGAAGTAGTCAATAATAAATGTGATGCAGTCAGTAATAAATGTGGAGCAGTCAGTAATAAATGTGAAGCAGTCAGTAATAATTGTGATACAGTCAGTAATAAATGTAATGCAGTCAGTAATAAATGTGGAGCAGTCAGTAATAAATGTGGAGCAGTCAATAATTAATGTGATGCAGTCAGTAATAAATGTGGAGCAGTCAGTAATAAATGTGGAGCAGTCAGTAATAAATGTGATACAGTCAGTAATAAATGTAATGCAGTCAGTAATAAATGTGGAGCAGTCAGTAATAAATGTGATACAGTCAGTAATAAATGTGGAGCAGTCAGTAATAAATGTGAAGTAGTCAATAATAAATGTGATACAGTCAGTAATAAATGTGATGCAGTAAGTAATAAATGTGATACAGTCAGTAATAAATGTGAAGCAGTCAGTAATAAATGTGATACAGTCAGTAATAAATGTGGAGCACTCAGTAATAAATGTGATGTAGTCAGTAATAAATTAGGAGCAGTCAGTAATAAATGTGGAGCAGTCAGTAATAAATGTGATACAGTCAGTCATAAATGTGGAGCAGTCAGTAATAAATGTGATACAGTCAGTAATAAATGTGAAGTAGTCAATAATAAATGTGATGCAGTCAGTAATAAATGTGTAGCACTCAGTAATAAATGTGATACAGTCAGTAATAAATTAGGAGCAGTCAGTAAAAAAATGTGGAGCAGTCAGTAATAAATGTAGAGCAGTCAGTAATAAATGTGATACAGCCAGTAGTAAATGTGGAGCAGTCAGTAGTAATTGTAGAGCAGTCAGTAATAAATGTGATACAGCCAGTAGTAAATGTGGAGCCGTCAGTAATAAATGTGGAGCAGTCAGTAATAAATGTGGAGCAGCCAGTAATAAATGTGGAGCAGTCAGTAATAAATGTAGAGCAGTCAGTAATAAATGTGATACAGTCAGTAATAAATGTGGAGCAGTCAGTAATAAATGTGATACAGTCAGTAATAAATGTGATGCAGATAGTAATAAATGTGGAGCAGTCAGTAATAAATGTGGAGCAGTCAGTAATAAATGTGGAGCAGTCAGTAATATATGTGGAGCAGTCAGAAAAAATTTGGAGCAGTCAGTAATAAATGTGATACAGTCAGTAATAAATATGGAGCAGTCAGTAATAAATGTGATACAGCCAGTAGTAAATGTGGAGCAGTCAGTAATAAATGTGGAGCAGTCAGTAATAAATGTGGAGCAGTCAGTAATAAATGTAGAGCAGTCAGTAATAAATGTGATACAGCCAGTAATAAATGTGGCTGTCAGTAATAAATGTGATACAGCCAGTAATAAATGTGGAGCAGTCAGTAAAAAATGTGGAGCAGTCAGTAATAAATGTAGAGCAGTCAGTAATAAATGTGATACAGCCAGTAATAAATGTGGAGCATTCAGTAATAAATGTGGAGCAGTCAGTAATAAATGTGATGCAGTAAGTAATAAATGTGAAGTAGTCAGTAATAAATGTGAAGCAGTCAGTAAAAAAAGTGGAGCAGTCAGTAATAAATGTGATACAGTCAGTAATAAATGTGATGCAGTTAGTAATAAATGTGGAGCAGTCAGTAATAAATGTGGAGCAGTCACTAATAAATGTGATGCAGTCAGTAATAAATGTGGAGCAGTCAGAAATAAATGTGATGCAGTCAGTAATATATGTGGAGCAGTCAGAAAAAATTTGGAGCCGTCAGTAATAAATGTGATACAGTCAGTAATAAATGTGGAGCAGTCAGTAATAAATGTGATACAGCCAGTAATAAATGTGGAGCAGTCAGTAATAAATGTGGAGCAGTCAGTAATAAATGTAGAGCAGTCAGTAATAAATGTGATACAGCCAGTAATAAATGTGGAGCATTCAGTAATAAATGTGGAGCAGTCAGTAATAAATGTGATGCAGTAAGTAATAAATGTGAAGTAGTCAGTAATAAATGTGAAGCAGTCAGTAAAAAATGTGGAGCAGTCAGTAATAAATATGATGTAGTCAGTAATAAATGTGGAGCAGTCAGTAATAAATGTGGAGCAGTCAGTAATAAATGTGATACAGTCAGTAATAAATGTGATACAGTCAGTAATAAATGTGGAGCAGTTAGTAATAAATGTGGAGCAGTCAGTAATAAATGTGATACAGTCAGTAATAAATGTGATACAGTCAGTAATAAATGTGATACAGTCAGTAATAAATGTGGAGCAGTCAGTAATAAATGTGATACAGTCAGTAATAAATGTGGAGCAGTCAGTAATAAATGTGATACAGTCAGTAATAAATGTGGAGCAGTCAGTAATAAATGTGATACAGTCAGTAATAAATGTGATACAGTCAGTAATAAATGTGGAGCAGTCAGTAATAAATGTGATACAGTCAGTAATAAATGTGATGCAGATAGTAATAAATGTGGAGCAGTCAGTAATAAATGTGGAGCAGTCAGTAATAAATGTGGAGCAGTCAGTAATATATGTGGAGCAGTCAGAAAAAATTTGGAGCAGTCAGTAATAAATGTGATACAGTCAGTAATAAATATGGAGCAGTCAGTAATAAATGTGATACAGCCAGTAGTAAATGTGGAGCAGTCAGTAATAAATGTGGAGCAGTCAGTAATAAATGTGGAGCAGTCAGTAATAAATGTAGAGCAGTCAGTAATAAATGTGATACAGCCAGTAATAAATGTGGCTGTCAGTAATAAATGTGATACAGCCAGTAATAAATGTGGAGCAGTCAGTAAAAAATGTGGAGCAGTCAGTAATAAATGTAGAGCAGTCAGTAATAAATGTGATACAGCCAGTAATAAATGTGGAGCATTCAGTAATAAATGTGGAGCAGTCAGTAATAAATGTGATGCAGTAAGTAATAAATGTGAAGTAGTCAGTAATAAATGTGAAGCAGTCAGTAAAAAAAGTGGAGCAGTCAGTAATAAATGTGATACAGTCAGTAATAAATGTGATGCAGTTAGTAATAAATGTGGAGCAGTCAGTAATAAATGTGGAGCAGTCACTAATAAATGTGATGCAGTCAGTAATAAATGTGGAGCAGTCAGAAATAAATGTGATGCAGTCAGTAATATATGTGGAGCAGTCAGAAAAAATTTGGAGCCGTCAGTAATAAATGTGATACAGTCAGTAATAAATGTGGAGCAGTCAGTAATAAATGTGATACAGCCAGTAATAAATGTGGAGCAGTCAGTAATAAATGTGGAGCAGTCAGTAATAAATGTAGAGCAGTCAGTAATAAATGTGATACAGCCAGTAATAAATGTGGAGCATTCAGTAATAAATGTGGAGCAGTCAGTAATAAATGTGATGCAGTAAGTAATAAATGTGAAGTAGTCAGTAATAAATGTGAAGCA
Organism: Engystomops pustulosus; assembly: GCF_040894005.1. Lineage (NCBI taxonomy): Eukaryota > Metazoa > Chordata > Amphibia > Anura > Leptodactylidae > Engystomops > Engystomops pustulosus. Next base: position 864,309 of record NC_092417.1, read on the forward strand.
GTCAGTAAAAAATGTGGAGCAGTCAGTAATAAATATGATGTAGTCAGTAATAAATGTGGAGCAGTCAGTAATAAATGTGGAGCAGTCAGTAATAAATGTGATACAGTCAGTAATAAATGTGATACAGTCAGTAATAAATGTGGAGCAGTTAGTAATAAATGTGGAGCAGTCAGTAATAAATGTGATACAGTCAGTAATAAATGTGATACAGTCAGTAATAAATGTGATACAGTCAGTAATAAATGTGGAGCAGTCAGTAATAAATGTGATACAGTCAGTAATAAATGTGGAGCAGTCAGTAATAAATGTGATACAGTCAGTAATAAATGTGGAGCAGTCAGTAATAAATGTGATACAGTCAGTAATAAATGTGCAGCAGTCAGTAATAAATGTGGAGCAGTCAGTAATAAATGTGATGCAGTCAGTAATAAATGTGGAGCAGTCAGTAACAAATGTGATACAGCCAGTGATAAATGTGATACAGTCAGTAATAAATGTGATACAGTCAGTAATAAATGTGATGCAGTAAGTAATAAATGTGATACAGTCAGTAATAAATGTGGAGCAGTCAGTAATAAATGTGATACAGTCAGTAATAAATGTGGAGCAGTCAGTAATAAATGTGATACAGTCAGTAATAAATGTGATGCAGTCAGTAATAAATGTGGAGCAGTCAGTAATAAATGTGATACAGTCAGTAATAAATGTGGAGCAGTCAGTAATAAATGTGATACAGTCAGTAATAAATGTGCAGCAGTCAGTAATAAATGTGGAGCAGTCAGTAATAAATGTGATACAGTCAGTGATAAATGTGGAGCAGTCAGTAATAAATGTGATACAGCCAGTGATAAATGTGGATCAGTCAGTAATAAATGTGATACAGTCAGTAATAAATGTGGAGCAGTCAGTAATAAATGTGATGCAGTCAGTAAAAAATGTGGAGCAGTCAGTAATAAATGTGATGCAGTCAGTAATAAATGTGATACAGTCAGTAATAAATGTGATACAGTCAGTAATAAATGTGGAGCAGTCAGTAATAAATGTGTAGCAGTCAGTAATAAATGTGATGCAGTAAGTAATAAATGTGATACAGTCAGTAATAAATGTGGAGCAGTCAGTAATAAATGTGAAGTAGTCAGTAATAAATGTGATACAGTCAGTAATAAATGTGGAGGAGTCAGTAATAAATGTGATAGAGTCAGTAATAAATGTGGAGGAGTCAGTAATAAATGTGATGCAGTCAGTAATAAATGTGGAGCAGTCAGTAATAAATGTAGAGCAGTTAGTAATAAATGTGAAGGAGTCAGTAATAAATGTGATACAGTCAGTAATAAATGTGGAGGAGTTAGTAATAAATGTGATACAGTCAGTAATAAATGTGGAGGAGTCAGTAATAAATGTGATGCAGTCAGTAATAAATGTGGAGCAGTCAGTAATAAATGTGGAGCAGTCAGTAATAAATGTAATATGGTTAGTAATAAATGTGATACAGTCAGTAATAAATGTGATACAGTCAGTAATAAATGTGGAGCAGTCAGTAATAAATGTGGAACAGTCAGTAATAAATGTGATACAGTCAGTAATAAATTAGGAGCAGTCAGTAAAAAAATGTGGAGCAGTCAGTAATAAATGTAGAGCAGTCAGTAATAAATGTGATACAGCCAGTAGTAAATGTGTAGCAGTCAGTAATAAATGTGGAGCAGTCAGTAATAAATGTGATACAGCCAGTAGTAAATGTGGAGCAGTCAGTAATAAATGTAGAGCAGTCAGTAATAAATGTGATACAGCCAGTAGTAAATGTGATACAGCCAGTAGTAAATGTGGAGCAGTCAGTAATAAATGTGGAGCAGTCAGTAATAAATGTGGAGCAGTCAGTAATAAATGTAGAGCAGTCAGTAATAAATGTGATACAGCCAGTAATAAATGTGGACCAATCAGTAACAAATGTGGAGCAGTCAGTAATAAATGTGAAGTAGTCAATAATAAATGTGGAGCAGTCAGTAATAAATGTGGAGCAGTCAGTAATAAATGTGATACAGTCAGTAATAAATGTGATGCAGTTAGTAATAAATGTGGAGCAGTCAGTAATAAATGTGGAGCAGTCAGTAATAAATGTGATGCAGTCAGTAATAAATGTGGAGCAGTCAGTAATAAATGTGGAGCAGTCAGTATTAAATGTGGAGCAGTCAGGAATAAATGTGATACAGTCAGTAATAAATGTGGAGCAGTCAGTAATAAATGTGATAAAGTCAGTAATAAATGTGGAGCAGTCAGTAATAAATGTGGAGCAGTCAGTAATAAATGTGATGCAGTCAGTAATAAATGTGGAGCAGTCAGTATTAAATGTGGAGCAGTCAGGAATAAATGTGATACAGTCAGTAATAAATGTGGAGCAGTCAGTAACAAATGTGATAAAGTCAGTAATAAATGTGGAGCAGTCAGTAATAAATGTGGAGCAGTCAGTAATAAATGCGATATAGTCAGTAATAAATGTGGAGCAGTCAGTAATAAATGTGGAGCAGTCAGTAATAAATGTGATGCAGTCAGTAATATATGTGGAGCAGTCAGAAAAAATTTGGAGCAGTCAGTAATAAATGTGATACAGTCAGTAATAAATGTGGAGCAGTCAGTAATAAATGTGATACAGCCAGTAGTAAATGTGGAGCAGTCAGTAATAAATGTGGAGCAGTCAGTAATAAATGTGAAGCAGTCAGTAATAAATGTGATACAGTCAGTAATAAATGTGGAGCAGTCAATAATAAATGTGATACAGCCAGTAATAAATGTGGAGCAGTCAGTAATAAATGTGGAGCAGTCAGTAATAAATGTGGAGCAGTTAGTAATAAATGTGGAGCAGTCAGTAATAAATGTGATACAGTCAGTAATAAATGTGGAGCAGTCAGTAATAAATGTGATACAGTCAGTAATAAATGTGGAGCAGTCAGTAATAAACGTGGAGCAGTCAGTAATAAATGTGATACAGTCAGTAATAAATGTGGAGCAGTCAGTAATAAATGTGATGCAGTTAGTAATAAATGTGGAGCAGTCAGTAATAAATGTGGAGCAGTCAGTAATAAATGTGATACAGTCAGTAATAAATGTGAAGTAGTCAATAATAAATGTGATGCAGTCAGTAATAAATGTGATACAGTCAGTAATAAATGTGGAGCAGTCAGTAATAAATGTGAAGTAGTCAGTAATAAATGTGATACAGTCAGTAATAAATGTGGAGGAGTCAGTAATAAATGTGGAGCAGTCAGTAATAAATGTGGAGCAGTCAGAAATAAATGTGATACAGTCAGTAATAAATGTGGAGCAGTCAGTAATAAATTTGGAGCAGTCAGTAATAAATGTGATACAGTCAGTAATAAATGTGGAGCAGTCAGTAATAAATGTGGAGCAGTCAGTAATAAATGTGATACAGTCAGTAATAAATGTGATACAGTCAGTAATAAATGTGGAGCAGTCAGTAATAAATGTGATGCAGTTAGTAATAAATGTGGAGCAGTCAGTAATAAATGTGGAGCAGTCAGTAATAAATGTGATACAGTCAGTAATAAATGTGAAGTAGTCAATAATAAATGTGATGCAGTCAGTAATAAATGTGGAGCAGTCAGTAATAAATGTGAAGTAGTCAGTAATAAATGTGGAGCAGTCAGTAATAAATGTGGAGCAGTCAGTAATAAATGTGATACAGTCAGTAATAAATGTGATGCAGTTAGTAATAAATGTGGAGCAGTCAGTAATAAATGTGAAGTAGTCAATAATAAATGTGATACAGTAAGTAATAAATGTGATGCAGTAAGTAATAAATGTGATGCAGTCAGTAATAAATGTGGAGCAGTCAGTAATAAATGTGATGCAGTCAGTAATAAATGTGGAGCAGTCAGTAATAAATGTGATGCAGTCAGTAATAAATTTGGAGCAGTCAGTAATAAATGTGATGCAGTCAGTAATAAATGTGAAGTAGTCAATAATAAATGTGATACAGTAAGTAATAAATGTGATGCAGTAAGTAATAAATGTGATGCAGTCAGTAATAAATGTGGAGCAGTCAGTAATAAATGTGATGCAGTCAGTAATAAATGTGGAGCAGTCAGTAATAAATGTGATGCAGTCAGTAATAAATTTGGAGCAGTCAGTAATAAATGTGATGCAGTCAGTAATAAATGTGGAGCAGTCAGTAATAAATGTGATACAGTCAGTAATAAATGTGGAGCAGTCAGTAATAAATGTGATACAGTCAGTAATAAATGTGGAGCAGTCAGTAATAAATGTGGAGCAGCCAGTAATAAATGTGATACAGTTAGTGATAAATGTGGAGCAGTCAGTAATAAATGTGATACAGCCAGTGATAAATGTGGAGCAGTCAGTAATAAATGTGATACAGTCAGTAATAAATGTGGAGCAGTCAGTAATAAATGTGGAGCAGTCAGTAATAAATGTGATGCAGTTAGTAATAAATGTGATGCAGTCAGTAATAAATGTGGAGCAGTCAGTAATAAATGTGAAGTAGTCAGTAATAAATGTGATACAGTCAGTAATAAATGTGATACAGTCAGTAATAAATGTGGAGCAGTCAGTAATAAATGTGATGCAGTCAGTAATAAATGTGATGCAGTCAGTAATAATTGTTATGCAGTCAGTAATAAATGTGATACAGTCAGTAATAAATGTGATGCAGTAAGTAATAAATGTGAAGTAGTCAGTAATAAATGTGAAGCAGTCAGTAAAAAAAGTGGAGCAGTAAGTAATAAATGTGGAGCAGTCAGGAATAAATGTGATACAGTCAGTAATAAATGTTTAGCAGTCAGTAATAAATGTGATACAGTCAGTAATAAATGTAATATAGTCAGTAATAAATTAGGAGCAGTCAGTAATAAATGTGATACAGTCAGTAATAAATGTAATGTAGTCAGTAATAAATGTGGAGCAGTCAGTAATAAATGTGGAGCAGTCAGTAATAAATGTGGAGCAGTCAGTAATAAATGTGATACAGTAAGTAATAAAGGTGGAGCAGTCAGTAATAAATGTGATGCAGTTAGTAATAAATGTGGAGCAGTCAGTAATAAATGTGTAGCAGTCAGTAATAAATGTGATACAGTCAGTAATAAATGTGGAGCAGTCAGTAATAAATGTGATGCAGTCAGGAATAAATGTGGAGCAGTCAGTAATAAATGTCTTGCAGTCAGGAATAAATGTGGAGCAGTCAGTAATAAATGTGATATAGCCAGTAATAAATGTGGAGCAGTCAGTAATAAATGTGGAGCAGTCAGTAATAAATGTGGAGCAGTCAGTAATAAATGTGGAGCAGTCAGTAATAAATGTGATGCAGTCAGTAATACATGTGGAGCAGTCAGTAATAAATGTGAAGCAGTCAGTAATAAATGTGATACAGCCAGTAATAAATGTGGAGCAGTCAGTAATAAATGTGGAGCAGTCAGTAATATATCTGAAGCAGTCAGTAATAAATGTGGTACAGTCAGTAATAAATGTGATACAGCCAGTAATAAATGTGATACAGTCAGTAATAAATGTGATGCAGTCAGTAATAAATGTGAAGCAGTCAGTAAAAAAAGTGGAGCAGTAAGTAATAAATGTGGAGCAGTCAGTAATAAATGTGGAGCAGCCAGTAATAAATGTGATACAGTCAGTAATAAATGTGGAGCAGTCAGTAATAAATGTGATGCAGTCAGGAATAAATGTGGAGCAGTCAGTAATAAATGTCTTGCAGTCAGGAATAAATGTGGAGCAGTCAGTAATAAATGTGATACAGCCAGTAATAAATGTGGAGCAGTCAGTAATAAATGTGGAGCAGTCAGTAATAAATGTGGAGCAGTCAGTAATAAATGTGATGCAGTCAGTAATACATGTGGAGCAGTCAGTAATAAATGTGAAGCAATCAGTAATAAATGTGATACAGCCAGTAATAAATGTGGAGCAGTCAGTAATAAATGTGGAGCAGTCAGTAATATATCTGAAGCAGTCAGTAATAAATGTGATACAGTCAGTAATAAATGTGATACAGCCAGTAATAAATGTGATGCAGTCAGTAATAAATGTGGAGCAGTCAGTAATAAATGTGATGCAGTCAGTAATATGTGTGGAGCAGTCAGAAAAAATTTGGAGCAGTCAGTAATAAATGTGATACAGTCAGTAATAAATGTGGAGCAGTCAGTAATAAATGTGATACAGCCAGTAATAAATGTGGAGCAGTCAGTAATAAATGTGGAGCAGTCAGTAATAAATGTGGAGCAGTCAGTAATAAATGTGGAGCAGTTAGTAATAAATGTGGAGCAGTCAGTAATAAATGTGATACAGTCAGTAATAAATGTGGAGCAGTCAGTAATAAATGTGATACAGTCAGTAATAAATGTGGAGCAGTCAGTAATAAATGTGGGGCAGTCAGTAATAAATGTGGAGCAGTCAGTAATAAATGTGATACAGTCAGTAATAAATGTGGAGCAGTCAGTAATAAATTTGGAGCAGTCAGTAATAAATGTGATACAGTCAGTAATAAATGTGGAGCAGTCAGTAATAAATGTGATGCAGTTAGTAATAAATGTGATACAGTCAGTAATAAATGTGATACAGTCAGTAATAAATGTGATACAGTCAGTAATAAATGTGGAGCAGTCAGTAATAAATGTGATACAGTCAGTAATAAATGTGAAGTAGTCAATAATAAATGTGATGCAGTCAGTAATAAATGTGGAGCAGTCAGTAATAAATGTGGGGCAGTCAGTAATAAATGTGGAGCAGTCAGTAATAAATGTGATACAGTCAGTAATAAATGTGGAGCAGTCAGTAATAAATTTGGAGCAGTCAGTAATAAATGTGATACAGTCAGTAATAAATGTGGAGCAGTCAGTAATAAATGTGATGCAGTTAGTAATAAATGTGATACAGTCAGTAATAAATGTGGAACAGTCAGTTATAAATGTGATACAGTCAGTAATAAATGTGGAGCAGTCAGTAATAAATGTGATACAGTCAGTAATAAATGTGAAGTAGTCAATAATAAATGTGATGCAGTCAGTAATAAATGTGGAGCAGTCAGTAATAAATGTGAAGTAGTCAATAATAAATGTGATACAGTCAGTAATAAATGTGATGCAGTTAGTAATAAATGTGGAGCAGTCAGTAATAAATGTGAAGTAGTCAATAATAAATGTGATACAGTCAGTAATAAATGTGATGCAGTAAGTAATAAATGTGATGCAGTCAGTAATAAATGTGGAGCAGTCAGTAATAAATGTGATGCAGTCAGTAATAAATGTGGAGCAGTCAGTAATAAATGTGATGCAGTCAGTAATAAATGTGGAGCAGTCAGTAATAAATGTGATACAGTCAGTAATAAATGTGGAGCAGTCAGTAATAAATGTGGAGCAGCCAGTAATAAATGTGATACAGTTAGTGATAAATGTGGAGCAGTCAGTAATAAATGTGATGCAGTCAGTAATAAATGTGATACAGTCAGTAATAAATGTGGAGCAGTCAGTAATAAATGTGGAGCAGCCAGTAATAAATGTGATACAGTTAGTGATAAATGTGGAGCAGTCAGTAATAAATGTGATACAGCCAGTGATAAATGTGGAGCAGTCAGTAATAAATGTGATACAGTCAGTAATAAATGTGGAGCAGTCAGTAATAAATGTGGAGCAGTCAGTAATAAATGTGATGCAGTTAGTAATAAATGTGATGCAGTCAGCAATAAATGTGGAGCAGTCAGTAATAAATGTGAAGTAGTCAGTAATAAATGTGATACAGTCAGTAATAAATGTGGAGCAGTCAGTAATAAATGTGGAGCAGTCAGTAATAAATGTGATGCAGTCAGTAATAAATGTTATGCAGTCAGTAATAAATGTGATACAGTCAGTAATAAATGTGATGCAGTAAGTAATAAATGTGAAGCAGTCAGTAATAAATGTGATGCAGTCAGTAATAAATGTGAAGCAGTCAGTAATAAATGTGGAGCAGTCAGTAATAAATGTGATGCCGTCAGTAATAAATGTGGAGCAGTCAGTAATAAATGTGGAGCAGTCAGTAATAAATGTGAAGCAGTCAGTAAAAAAAGTGGAGCAGTAAGTAATAAATGTGGAGCAGTCAGGAATAAATGTGATACAGTCAGTAATAAATGTTTAGCAGTCAGTAATAAATGTGATACAGTCAGTAATAAATGTGATGTAGTCAGTAATAAATTAGGAGCAGTCAGTAATAAATGTGATGCAGTCAGTAATAAATGTGATACAGTCAGTAATAAATGTAATGTAGTCAGTAATAAATGTGGAGCAGTCAGTAATAAATGTGGAGCAGTCAGTAATAAATGTGATACAGTCAGTAATAAAGGTGGAGCAGTCAGTAATAAATGTGATGCAGTTAGTAATAAATGTGGAGCAGTTAGTAATAAATGTGATACAATCAGTAATAAATGTGGAGCAGTCAGTAATAAATGTGATGCAGTCAGTAATAAATGTGTAGCAGTCAGTAATAAATGTGATACAGTCAGTAATAAATGTGGAGCAGTCAGTAATAAATGTGATGCAGTCAGGAATAAATGTGGAGCAGTCAGTAATAAATGTCTTGCAGTCAGGAATAAATGTGGAGCAGTCAGTAATAAATGTGGAGCAGTCAGTAATAAATGTGGAGCAGTCAGTAATAAATGTGATGCAGTCAGTAATACATGTGGAGCAGTCAGTAATAAATGTGAAGCAGTCAGTAATAAATGAGATACAGCCAGTAATAAATGTGGAGCAGTCAGTAATATATCTGAAGCAGTCAGTAATAAATGTGATACAGTCAGTAATAAATGTGATACAGTCAGTAATAAATGTGATGCAGTCAGTAATAAATGTGAAGCAGTCAGTAAAAAAAGTGGAGCAGTAAGTAATAAATGTGGAGCAGTCAGTAATAAATGTGGAGCAGCCAGTAATAAATGTGATACAGTCAGTAATAAATGTGGAGCAGTCAGTAATAAATGTGATACAGTCAGTAATAAATGTGGAGCAGTCAGTAATAAATGTGATGCAGTCAGGAATAAATGTGGAGCAGTCAGTAATAAATGTCTTGCAGTCAGGAATAAATGTGGAGCAGTCAGTAATAAATGTGGAGCAGTCAGTAATAAATGTGGAGCAGTCAGTAATAAATGTGATGCAGTCAGTAATACATGTGGAGCAGTCAGTAATAAATGTGAAGCAATCAGTAATAAATGTGATACAGCCAGTAATAAATGTGGAGCAGTCAGTAATAAATGTGGAGCAGTCAGTAATATATCTGAAGCAGTCAGTAATAAATGTGACACAGTCAGTAATAAATGTGATACAGTCAGTAATTAATGTGGAGCAGTCAGTAATAAATGTGGAGCAGTCAGTAATAAATGTGATACAGTCAGTAATAAATGTGATGCAGTCAGTAATAAATGTGAAGCAGTCAGTAAAAAAAGTGGAGCAGTAAGTAATAAATGTGGAGCAGTCAGTAATAAATGTGGAGCAGCCAGTAATAAATGTGATACAGTCAGTAATAAATGTGGAGCAGTCAGTAATAAATGTGATACAGTCAGTAATAAATGTGGAGCAGTCAGTAATAAATGTGGAGCAGTCAGTAATAAATGTGGAGCAGTCAGTAATAAATGTGATGCAGTCAGTAATACATGTGGAGCAGTCAGTAATACATGTGGAGCAGTCAGTAATAAATGTGAAGCAGTCAGTAATAAATGTGATACAGCCAGTAATAAATGTGGAGCAGTCAGTAATATATGTGAAGCAGTCAGTAATAAATGTAATACAGTCAGTAATAAATGTGATACAGCCAGTAATAAATGTGATACAGTCAGTAATAAATGTGATGCAGTCAGTAATAAATGTGAAGCAGTCAGTAAAAAAAGTGGAGCAGTAAGTAATAAATGTGGAGCAGTCAGTAATAAATGTGGAGCAGTCAGTAATAAATGTGGAGCAGTCAGTAATAAATGTGATGTAGTCAGTAATAAATGTGGAGCAGTCAGTAATAAATGTGATACAGTCAGTAATAAATGTGGAGCAGTCAGTAATAAATGGGAAGCAGTCAGTAAAAAAAGTGGAGCAGTCAGTAATAAATATGATGTAGTCAGTAATAAATGTGGAGCAGTCAGTAATAAATGCAATGTAGTCAGTAATAAATGTGTAGCAGTCAGTAATAAATGTGATACAGTCAGTAATAAATGTGATGCAGTTAGTAATAAATGTGGAGCAGTCAGTAATAAATGTTGAGCAGTCAGTAATAAATCTGATGCATTCAGTAATAAATGTGGAGCAGTCAGTAATAAATGTGATGCAGTCAGTAAAATATGTGGAGCAGTCAGAAAAAATTTGGAGCAGTCAGTAATAAATGTGATACAGTCAGTAATAAATGTGGAGCAGTCAGTAATAAATGTGATACAGTCAGTAATAAATGTGGAGCAGTCAGTAATAAATGTGATACAGTCAGTAATAAATGTGATACAGTCAGTAATAAATGTGGAACAGTCAGTAATAAATGTGGAGCAGTCAGTATTAAATGTGATACAGTCAGTAATAAATGTGAAGCAGTCAGTAAAAAAAGTGGAGCAGTCAGTAATAAATGTGATACAGTCAGTAATAAATGTGGAGCAGTCAGTAATAAATGTGGAGCAGTCAGTAATAAATGTGGAGCGGCCAGTAATAAATGTGATACAGTCAGTAATAAATGTGGAGCAGTCAGTAATAAATGTGATACAGTCAGTAATACATGTGGAGCAGTCAGTAATAAATGTGATACAGTCAATAATAAATGTGGAGCAGTCAGTAATAAATTTAATGTAGTCAGTAATAAATGTGTAGCAGTCAGTAATAAATGTGTAGCAGTCAGTAATAAATGTGATGCCGTCAGTAATAAATGTGTAGGAGTCACTAATACATGTGATACAGCCAGTAATAAATGTGGAGCAGTCAGTAATAAATGTGATGCAGTCAGTAATAAATGTGGAGCAGTCAGTAATAAATGTGGAGCAGTCAGTAATAAATGTGATACAGTCAGTAATAAATGTATAGCAGTAACTAATAAATGTGATACAGCCAGTAATAAATGTGGAGCAGTCAGTAAAAATGTGGAGCAGTCAGTAATCTGAGTGATAGAGTCATTAATAAATGTGATGCAGTCAGTTATAAATGTGAAGCAGTCAGTAATAAATGTGAAGCAGTCAGTAATAAATGTGGAGCAGTCTGTAATAAATGTGATACAGTCAGTTATAAATGTGGAGCAGTCAGTAAAAAAATGTGGAGCAGTCAGTAATAAATGTAGAGCAGTCAGTAATAAATGTGATACAGCCAGTAGTAAATGTGTAGCAGTCAGTAATAAATGTGGAGCAGTCAGTAATAAATGTGATACAGCCAGTAGTAAATGTGGAGCAGTCAGTAATAAATGTAGAGCAGTCAGTAATAAATGTGATACAGCCAGTAGTAAATGTGGAGCCGTCAGTAATAAATGTGGAGCAGTCAGTAATAAATGTGGAGCAGTCAGTAATAAATGTAGAGCAGTCAGTAATAAATGTGATGCAGTCAGTAATAAATGTGGAGCAGTCAGTAATAAATGTGAAGCAGTCAGTAATAAATGTGGACCAATCAGTAACAAATGTGGAGCAGTCAGTAATAAATGTGAATTAGTCAATAATAAATGTGATACAGTCAGTAATAAATGTGATGCAGTCAGTAATAAATGTGGAGCAGTCAGTAATAAATGTGAAGCAGTTAGTAAAAAAAGTGGAGCAGTAAGTAATAAATGTGGAGCAGTAAGTAATTAATGTGATACAGTCAGTAATAAATGTGATACAGTCAGTAATAAATGTGATGCCGTTAGTAGTAAATGTGGAGCAGTCAGTAATAAATGTAGAGCAGTCAGTAATAAATGTGATACAGCCAGTAATAAATGTGGAGCAGTCAGTAATAAATGTGGAGCAGTCAGTAATAAATGTGATACAGCCAGTAATAAATGTGGAGCAGTCAGTAATAAATGTGGAGCAGTCAGTAATAAATGTGAAGTAGTCAATAATAAATGTGATGCAGTCAGTAATAAATGTGGAGCAGTCAGTAATAAATGTGATACAGCCAGTAGTAAATGTGGAGCAGTCAGTAATAAATGTGGAGCAGTCAGTAATAAATGTGGAGCAGTCAGTAATAAATGTAGAGCAGTCAGTAATAAATGTGATACAGTCAGTAATAAATGTGATGCCGTTAGTAGTAAATGTGGAGCAGTCAGTAATAAATGTAGAGCAGTCAGTAATAAATGTGATACAGCCAGTAATAAATGTGGAGCAGTCAGTAATAAATGTGGAGCAGTCAGTAATAAATGTGGAGCAGTCAGTAATAAATGTGATGCAGTCAGTAATAAATGTGGAGCAGTCAGTAATAAATGTGATGCAGTCAGTAATAAATGTGGAGCAGTCAGTAATAAATGTGATACAGCCAGCAGTAAATGTGGAGCAGTCAGTAATAAATGTGGAGCAGTCAGTAATAAATGTGATACAGTCAGTAATAAATGTAGAGCAGTCAGTAATAAATGTGATACAGCCAGTAATAAATGTGGAGCAGTCAGTAATAAATGTGGAGCAGTCAGTAATAAATGTGATACAGCCAGTAGTAAATGTGGAGCAGTCAGTAATAAATGTGGAGCAGTCAGTAATAAATGTGATGCAGTAAGTAATAAATGTGGAGCAGTCAGTAATAAATGTGATACAGCCAGTAGTAAATGTGGAGCAGTCAGTAATATATGTGGAGCAGTCAGAAAAAATTTGGAGCAGTCAGTAATAAATGTGATACAGTCAGTAATAAATGTGGAGCAGTCAGTAATAAATGTGATACAGCCAGTAGTAAATGTGGAGCAGTCAGTAATAAATGTGGAGCAGTCAGTAATAAATGTGGAGCAGTCAGTAATAAATGTAGAGCAGTCAGTAATAAATGTGATACAGCCAGTAATAAATGTGGAGCAGTCAGTAATAAATGTGGAGCAGTCAGTAATAAATGTGATACAGCCAGTAATAAATGTGGAGCAGTCAGTAATAAATGTGGAGCAGTCAGTAATAAATGTAGAGCAGTCAGTAATAAATGTGATACAGCCAGTAATAAATGTGGAGCATTCAGTAATAAATGTGGAGCAGTCAGTAATAAATGTGATACAGCCAGTAATAAATGTGGAGCAGTCAGTAATAAATGTGGAGCAGTCAGTAATAAATGTGGAGCAGTCAATAATAAATGTGATGCAGTCAGTAATAAATGTGGAGCAGTCAGTAATAAATGTGGAGCAGTCAGTAATAAATGTGATGCAGTAAGTAATAAATGTGAAGCAGTCAGTAAAAAAAGTGGAGCAGTCAGTAATAAATATGATGTAGTCAGTAATAAATGTGGAGCAGTCAGTAATAAATGCAATGTAGTCAGTAATAAATGTGTAGCAGTCAGTAATAAATGTGATACAGTCAGTAATAAATGTGATGCAGTTAGTAATAAATGTGGAGCAGTCAGTAATAAATGTGGAGCAGTCAGTAATAAATCTGATGCATTCAGTAATAAATGTGGAGCAGTCAGTAATAAATGTGATGCAGTCAGTAAAATATGTGGAGCAGTCAGAAAAAATTTGGAGCAGTCAGTAATAAATGTGATACAGTCAGTAATAAATGTGGAGCAGTCAGTAATAAATGTGATACAGTCAGTAATAAATGTGGAGCAGTCAGTAATAAATGTGATACAGTCAGTAATAAATGTGGAGCAGTCAGTAATAAATGTGATACAGTCAGTAATAAATGTGATACAGTCAGTAATAAATGTGGAACAGTCAGTAATAAATGTGGAGCAGTCAGTAATAAATGTGATACAGTCAGTAATAAATGTGAAGCAGTCAGTAATAAATGTGATACAGTCAGTAATACATGTGGAGCAGTCAGTAATAAATGTGATACAGTCAGTAATAAATGTGGAGCAGTCAGTAATAAATGTAATGTAGTCAGTAATAAATGTGTAGCAGTCAGTAATAAATGTGATGCCGTCAGTAATAAATGTGTAGCAGTCACTAATAAATGTGATACAGCCAGTAATAAATGTGGAGCAGTCAGTAATAAATGTGATGCAGTCAGTAATAAATGTGGAGCAGTCAGTAATAAATGTGGAGCAGTCAGTAATAAATGTGATACAGTCAGTAATAAATGTGATACAGTCAGTAATAAATGTATAGCAGTCACTAATAAATGTGATACAGCCAGTAATAAATGTGGAGCAGTCAGTAAAAATGTGGAGCAGTCAGTAATCTGAGTGATAGAGTCATTAATAAATGTGATGCAGTCAGTTATAAATGTGAAGCAGTCAGTTATAAATGTGGAGCAGTCAGTAAAAAAATGTGGAGCAGTCAGTAATAAATGTAGAGCAGTCAGTAATAAATGTGATACAGCCAGTAGTAAATGTGTAGCAGTCAGTAATAAATGTGGAGCAGTCAGTAATAAATGTGATACAGCCAGTAGTAAATGTGGAGCAGTCAGTAATAAATGTAGAGCAGTCAGTAATAAATGTGATACAGCCAGTAGTAAATGTGGAGCCGTCAGTAATAAATGTGGAGCAGTCAGTAATAAATGTAGAGCAGTCAGTAATAAATGTGATACAGTCAGTAATAAATGTGATGCCGTTAGTAGTAAATGTGGAGCAGTCAGTAATAAATGTAGAGCAGTCAGTAATAAATGTGATACAGCCAGTAATAAATGTGGAGCAGTCAGTAATAAATGTGGAGCAGTCAGTAATAAATGTGGAGCAGTCAGTAATAAATGTGACGCAGTCAGTAATAAATGTGGAGCAGTCAGTAATAAATGTGATGCAGTCAGTAATAAATGTGGAGCAGTCAGTAATAAATGTGATACAGCCAGTAGTAAATGTGGAGCAGTCAGTAATAAATGTGGAGCAGTCAGTAATAAATGTGGAGCAGTCAGTAATAAATGTAGAGCAGTCAGTAATAAATGTGATACAGCCAGTAATAAATGTGGAGCAGTCAGTAATAAATGTGGAGCAGTCAGTAATAAATGTGATACAGCCAGTAATAAATGTGGAGCAGTGAGTAATAAATGTGGAGCAGTCAGTAATAAATGTAGAGCAGTCAGTAATAAATGTGATACAGCCAGTAATAAATGTGGAGCATTCAGTAATAAATGTGGAGCAGTCAGTAATAAATGTGATACAGCCAGTAATAAATGTGGAGCAGTCAGTAATAAATGTGGAGCAGTCAGTAATAAATGTGGAGCAGTCAATAATAAATGTGATGCAGTCAGTAATAAATGTGGAGCAGTCAGTAATAAATGTGGAGCAGTCAGTAATAAATGTGATGCAGTAAGTAATAAATGTGGAGCAGTCAGTAATAAATGTGATACAGCCAGTAGTAAATGTGGAGCAGTCAGTAATATATGTGGAGCAGTCAGAAAAAATTTGGAGCAGTCAGTAATAAATGTGATACAGTCAGTAATAAATGTGGAGCAGTCAGTAATAAATGTGATACAGCCAGTAGTAAATGTGGAGCAGTCAGTAATAAATGTGGAGCAGTCAGTAATAAATGTGGAGCAGTCAGTAATAAATGTAGAGCAGTCAGTAATAAATGTGATACAGCCAGTAATAAATGTGGAGCAGTCAGTAATAAATGTGGAGCAGTCAGTAATAAATGTGATACAGCCAGTAATAAATGTGGAGCAGTCAGTAATAAATGTGGAGCAGTCAGTAATAAATGTGGAGCAGTCAATAATAAATGTGATGCAGTTAGTAATAAATGTGAAACAGTCAGTAATAAATGTGGAGCAGTCAGTAATAAATGTGATACAGTCAGTAATAAATGTGGAGCAGTCAGTAATAAATTTGGAGCAGTCAGTAATAAATGTGATGCAGTTAGTAATAAATGTGATACAGCCAGTGATAAATTTGGAGCAGTCAGTAATAACTGTGAAGAAGTCAGTAATAAATGTGGAACAGTCAGTAATAAATGTGATACAGTCAGGAATAAATGTGGAGCAGTCAGTAATAAATGTGATGCAGTCAGTAATAAATGTGGAGCAGTCAGTAATAAATGTGAAGCAGTCAGTAATAAATGTGGAGCAGTCAGTAATAAATGTGTAGCAGTCAGTAATAAATGTGTTACAGTCAGTAATAAATGTGGAGCAGTAAGTAATAAATGTGTTACAGTCAGTAATAAATGTGGAGCAGTCAGTAATAAATGTGGAGCAGTCAGTAATAAATGTGATACAGTCAGTAATAAATTTGGAGCAGTCAGTAATAAATGTGGAGCAGTCAGTAATAAATGTGATACAGTCAGTAATAAATGTGGAGCAGTCAGTAAAAAATGTGGAGCAGTCAGTAATAAAAGTGATACAGTCATTAATAGATGTGAAGTATTCAGTAATAAATGTGAAGCAGTCAGTAATAAATGTGAAGCAGTCAGTAATAAATGTGGAGCAGTCAGTAATGAATGTGATACAGTCAGTAATGAATGTGAAGCAGTCAGTAATAAATGTGAAGCAGTCAGTAATAAATGTGGAGCAGTCAGTAATAAATGTGGAGCAGTCAGTAATGAATGTGATACAGTCAGTAATGAATGTGGAGCAGTCAGTAATAAATGTGGAGCAGTCAGTAATAAATGTGTTTCAGTCAGTAATAAATGTGGAGCAGTCAGTAATAAATGTGATGCAGTCAGTAATAAATGTGAAGCAGTCAGTAATAAATGTGGAGCAGTCAGTAATAAATGTGATACAGTCAGTAATATATGTGGAGCAGTCAGTAATAAATGTGGAGCAGTCAGTAATAAATGTGGAGCAGTCAGTAATGAATGTGATACAGTCAGTAATATATGTGGAGCAGTCAGTAATAAATGTGATGCAGTAAGTAATAAATGTGGAGCAGTCAGTAATAAATGTAATGCATTCAGTAATAAATGTGATGCAGTCAGTAATAAATGTGATACAGTCAGTAATAAATGTGGAGCAGTCAGTAATAAATGTGGAGCAGTCAGTAATAAATGTGATGCAGTTAGTAATAAATGTGGAGCAGTCAGTAATAAATGTGGAGCAGTCAGTAATAAATGTGATACAGTCAGTAATAAATGTGGAGCAGTCAGTAAAAAATGTGGAGCAGTCAGTAATAAATGTGGAGCAGTCAGTAATAAATGTGATACAGTCAGTAATAAATGTGGAGCAGTCAGTAATAAATGTGATGCAGTCAGTAAAATATGTGGAGCAGTCAGAAAAAATTTGGAGCAGTCAGTAATAAATGTGATACAGTCAGTAATAAATGTGGAGCAGTCAGTAATAAATGTGATACAGTCAGTAAAAAATGTGGAGCAGTCAGTAATAAAAGTGATACAGTCATTAATAGATGTGATGTAGTCAGTAATAAATGTGAAGCAGTCAGTAATAAATGTGGAGCAGTCAGTAATAAATGTGATTCAGTCAGTAATATATGTGGAGCAGTCAGTAATAAATGTGGAGCAGTGAGTAATAAATGTGGAGCAGTCAGGAATAAATGTGATACAGTCAGTAATAAATGTAGAGCAGTCAGTAATAAATGTGATACAGTCAGTAATAAATTTGGAGCAGTCAGTAATAAATGGGAAGCAGTCATTAATAAATGTGATGCAGTCAGTAATAAATGTGGAGCAGTCAGTATTAAATGTGGAGCAGTCAGGAATAAATGTGATGCAGTCAGTAATAAATGTGGAGCAGTCAGTATTAAATGTGGAGCAGTCAGGAATAAATGTGATACAGTCAGTAATAAATGTGGAGCAGTCAGTAATAAATGTGATACAGTCAGTAATAAATTTGGAGCAGTCAGTAATAAATGTGAAGCAGTCATTAATAAATGTGATGCAGTCAGTAATAAATGTGGAGCAGTCAGTATTAAATGTGGAGCAGTCAAGAATAAATGTGATACAGTCAGTAATAAATGTGGAGCAGTCAGTAATAAATGTGATGCAGTCAGTAATAAATGTGATACAGTCAGTAATAAATGTGGAGCAGTCAGTAATAAATGTGAAGCAGTCAGTAATAAATGTGATATAGTCAGTAATAAATGTGAAGCAGTCAGTAATAAATGTGAAGCAGTCAGTAATAAATGTGATATAGCCAGTAATAAATGTGGAGCAGTCAGTAATAAATGTGGAGCAGTCAGTAATAAATGTGATACAGTCAGTAATAAAGGTGGAGCAGTCAGTAATAAATGTGGAGCAGTCAGTAATAAATGTGATACAGTCAGTAATAAATGTGGAGCAGTCAGTAAAAAATGTGGAGCAGTCAGTAAAAAATGTGGAGCAGTCAGTAATAAATGTGATCCAGTCAGTAATAAATTTAGAGCAGTCAGTAATAAATGTGAAGCAGTCATTAATAAATGTGATGCAGTCAGTAATAAATGTGGAGCAGTCATTAATAAATGTGATGCAGTCAGTAATAAATGTGGAGCAGTCAGTAATAAATGTGGAGCAGTCAGTAATAAATGTCAAGCAGTCAGTAATAAATGTGATACAGCCAGTAATAAATGTGGAGCAGTCAGTAATAAATGTGGAGCAGTCAGTAATAAATGTGATACAGTCAGTAATAAATGTGGAGCAGTCATTAATAAATGTAATACAGTCAGTAATAAATGTGGAGCAGTCAGTAAAAAATGTGGAGCAGTCAGTAAAAAATGTGATGCAGTCAGTAATAAATGTGGAGCAGTCAGTAATAAATGTGAAGCATTCATTGAAAAATGTGATGCAGTCAATAATAAATGTGGAGCAGTCAGTAATAAATGTGGAGCAGTCAGTAATAAATGTGATACAGTCAGTAATAAATGTGAAACAGTCAGTAATAAATGTGGAGCAGTCAGTAATAAATGTGAAGCAGTCAGTAATAAATGTGATACAGTCAGTAATAAATGTGGAGCAGTCAGTAATAAATGTGGAGCAGTCAGTAATAAATGTGATACAGTCAGTAATAAATGTGGAGCAGTCAGTAAAAAATGTGGAGCAGTCAGTAATAAATGTGATGCAGTCAGTAATAAATTTGGAGCAGTCATTAATTAATGTGATGCAGTCAGTAATAAATGTGGAGCAGTCAGTATTAAATGTGATGCAGTCAGTAATAAATGTGGAGCAGTCAGTAATAAATGTGATGCAGTCAGTAATAAATGGGGAGTAGTCAGTAATAAATGTGGAGCAGTCAGTAATAAATGTGAAGCAGTCAGTAATAAATGTGATGCAGTCAGTAATAAATGTGATGCAGTCAGTAATAAATGTGGAGCAGTCAGTAATAAATGTGATGCAGTCAGTAATAAATGTGGAGCAGTCAGTAATAAATGTGGAGCAGTCAGTAATAAATTAGGAGCAGTCAGTAATAAATGTGATGCAGTCAGTAATAAATGTGATACAGTCAGTAATATATGTGAAGCAGTCAGAAAAAAATTGGAGCTGTCAGTACTAAATGTGATACAGTCAGTAATAAATGTGGAGCAGTCAGTAATAAATGTGGAGCAGTCAGTAATAGATGTGGAGCAGCGTGTAATAAATGTGGAGCAGTCAGTAATAAATGTGATACAGTCAGTCATAAATGTGGAGCAGTCAGTAATAAATGTGATGCCGTCAGTAATAAATGTGGAGCAGTCAGTACTAAATGTGATACAGTCAGTAATAAATGTGGAGCAGTCAGTAATAAATGTGAAGCATTCAGTAATAAATGTAGAGCAGTCAGTAATAAATGTGATACAGTCAGTAATAAATGTGGAGCAGTCAGTAATAAATGTGATGCAGTTAGTAATAAATGTGGAGCAGTCAGTAATAAATGTGAAGTAGTCAATAATAAATGTGATACAGTAAGTAATATATGTGATGCAGTCAGTAATAAATGTGATGCAGTAAGTAATAAATGTGGAGCAGTCAGTAATAAATGTGATACAGTCAGTAATAAATGTGGAGCAGTCAGTAATAAATGTAATACAGTCAGTATTAAATGTGGAGCAGTCAGTAATAAATGTGATACAGTCAGTAATAAATGTGGAGCAGTCAGTAATAAATGTGATACAGTCAGTAATAAATGTGTAGCACTCAGTAATAAATGTGATGTAGTCAGTAATAAATTAGGAGCAGTCAGTAATAAATGTGATGCAGTCAGTAATAAATGTGTAGCAGTCAGTAATAAATGTGACACAGTCAGTAATAAATGTGGAGCAGTCAGTAATAAATGTGGAGCAGTCAGTAATAAATGTGGAGCAGTCAGTAATAAATGTGAAGTAGTCAATAATAAATGTGATGCAGTCAGTAATAAATGTGGAGCAGTCAGTAATAAATGTGAAGTAGTCAATAATAAATGTGATACAGTCAGTAATAAATGTGATGCAGTCAGTAATAAATGTGGAGCAGTCAGTAATAAATGTTATGCAGTCAGTAATAAATGTGATACAGTCAGTAATAAATGTGATGCAGTAAGTAATAAATGTGATGCAGTCAGTAAGAAAAATGGAGCAGTAAGTAATAAATGTGGAGCAGTCAGTAATAAAAGTGATACAGTCAGTAATACATGTGGAGCAGTCAGTAATAAATATGATACAGTCAGTAATAAATTTGGAGCAGTCAGTAATAAATGTAATGTAGTCAGTTATAAATGTGGAGCAGTCAGTAATAAATGTGGAGCAGTCAGTAATAAATGTGTTGCAGTTAGTAATAAATGTGATGCAGTCAGTAATAAATGTGAAACAGTTAGTAATAAATGTGGAGCAGTCAGTAATAAATGTGAAGCAGTCAGTAATAAATGTGATACAGTCAGTAATAAATGTGATGTAGTCAGTAATAAATGTGGAGCAGTCAGTAATAAATGTGATACAGTCAGTAATAAATGTGGAGCAGTCAGTAATAAATGTGATACAGTCAGTAATAAATGTGATACAGTCAGTAATAAATGTGGAGCAGTCAGAAAAAATTTGGAGCAGTCAGTAATAAATGTGGAGCAGTCAGTAATAAATGTGATACAGTCAGTAATAAATGTGGAGCAGTCAGTAATAAATGTGATGCAGTCAGTAATAAATGTGATACAGTCAGTAATAAATGTGGAGCAGTCAGTAATAAATGAGAAGCAGTCAGTAATAAATGTGATACAGTCAGTAATAAATGTGGAGCAGTCAGAAAAAATTTGGAGCAGTCAGTAATAAATGTGATACAGTCAGTAATAAATGTGGAGCAGTCAGTAATAAATGTGATACAGTCAGTAATAAATGTGGAGCAGTCAGTAATAAATGTGATACAGTCAGTAATAAATGTGGAGCAGTCAAAAATAAATGTGATGTAGTTAGTAATAAATGTGATGCAGTCAGTAATAAATGTGGAGCAGTCAGTAATAAATGTGATACAGTCAGTAATAAATGTGGAGCAGTCAGTAATAAATGTGATACAGTCAGTAATAAATGTGATACAGTCAGTAATAAATGTGATGCAGTCAGTAATAAATGTGGAGCAGTCAGTAATAAATGTGAAGTAGTCAATAATAAATGTGATGCAGTCAGTAATAAATGTTTAGCAGTCAGTAATAAATGTGATACAGCCAGTAATAAATGTGGAGCAGTCGGTAATAAATGTGATACAGTCAGTAATAAATGTGGAGCAGTCAGTAATAAATGTGATGTAGTCAGTAATAATTTTGATGCAGTCAGTAATAAATGTGGAGCAGTCTGTAATAAATGTGATACAGTCAGTTATAAATGTGGAGCAGTCAGTAAAAAAATGTGGAGCAGTCAGTAATAAATGTGGAGCAGTAAGTAATAAATGTGATACAGTCAGTAATAAATGTGATACAGTCAGTAATAAATGTGAAGTAGTCAATAATAAATGTGATGCAGTCAGTAATAAATGTGATGCAGTCAGTAATAAATGTGGAGCAGTCAGTAATAAATGTGGAGCAGTCAGTAATAAATGTAATACAGTCAGTAATAAATGTGGAGCAGTCAGTAATAAATGTGGAGCAGTCAGTAATAAATGTAATACAGTCAGTAATAAATGTGTTACAGTCAGTAATAAATGTTATGCAGTCAGTAATAAATGTGATGCAGTCAGTAATAAATGTGGAGCAGTCAGTAATAAATGTGAAGTAGTCAATAATAAATGTGATGCAGTCAGTAATAAATGTGATGCAGTCAGTAATAAATGTGGAGCAGTCAGTAATAAATGTGATACAGTCAGTAATAAATGTGATGCAGTCAGTAATAAATGTGAAGTAGTCAGTAATAAATGTGAAGCAGTCAGTAAAAAAAGTGGAGCAGTAAGTAATAAATGTGGAGCAGTCAGTAATAAATGTGGAGCAGTCAGTAATAAAAGTGATACAGTCAGTAATACATGTGGAGAAGTCAGTAATAAATGTGATACAGTCAGTAATAAATTTGGAGCAGTCAGTAATAAATGTGATACAGTCAGTAATAAATGTGATACAGTCAGTAATAAATGTGATACAGTCAGTAATAAATGTGATGTAGTCAGTAATAAATGTGAAGCAGTCAGTAATAAATGTGATACAGTCAGTAATAAATGTGAAGCAGTCAGTAATAAATGTGATACAGTCAGTAATAAATGTGATACAGTCAGTAATAAATGTGATGTAGTCAGTAATAAATGTGAAGCAGTCAGTAATAAATGTGATACAGTCAGTAATATATGTGGAGCAGTCAGAAAAAATTTGGAGCAGTCAGTAATAAATGTGATACAGTCAGTAATAAAAGTGGAGCAGTCAGTAATAAATGTGATACAGTCAGTAATAAATGTGGAGCAGTCAGTAATAAATGTGATGTAGTCAGTAATAAATGTGTAGCAGTCAGTAATAAATGTGATGTAGTCAGTAATAAATGTGGAGCAGTCAGTAATAAATGTGATACAGTCAGTAATAAATGTGGAGCAGTCAGTAATAAATGTGAAGCAGTCAGTAATAAATGTGGAGCAGTCAGTAATAAATGTGAAGCAGTCATTAATAAATGTGATACAGTCAGTAATAAATGTGGAGCAGTCAGTAATAAATGTGATACAGTCAGTAATAAATGTGTAGCACTCAGTAATAAATGTGATGTAGTCAGTAATAAATGTGGAGCAGTCAGTAATAAATGTGGAGCAGTCAGTAATAAATGTGGAGCAGTCAGTAATAAATGTGATACAGTCAGTAATAAATGTGATGCAGTCAGTAATAAATGTGGAGCAGTCAGTAATAAATGTTATGCAGTCAGTAATAAATGTGATACAGTCAGTAATAAATGTGGAGCAGTCAGTAATAAATGTGAAGCAGTCAGTAATAAATGTGATACAGTCAGTAATAAATGTGATGTAGTCAGTAATAAATGTGGAGCAGTCAGTAATAAATGTGATACAGTCAGTAATAAATGTGGAGCAGTCAGTAATAAATGTGATACAGTCAGTAATAAATGTGATACAGTCAGTAATAAATGTGGAGCAGTCAGAAAAAATTTGGAGCAGTCAGTAATAAATGTGGAGCAGTCAGTAATAAATGTGATACAGTCAGTAATAAATGTGGAGCAGTCAGTAATAAATGTGATGCAGTCAGTAATAAATGTGATACAGTCAGTAATAAATGTGGAGCAGTCAGTAATAAATGAGAAGCAGTCAGTAATAAATGTGATACAGTCAGTAATAAATGTGGAGCAGTCAGAAAAAATTTGGAGCAGTCAGTAATAAATGTGATACAGTCAGTAATAAATGTGGAGCAGTCAGTAATAAATGTGATACAGTCAGTAATAAATGTGGAGCAGTCAGTAATAAATGTGATACAGTCAGTAATAAATGTGGAGCAGTCAAAAATAAATGTGATGTAGTTAGTAATAAATGTGATGCAGTCAGTAATAAATGTGGAGCAGTCAGTAATAAATGTGATACAGTCAGTAATAAATGTGGAGCAGTCAGTAATAAATGTGATACAGTCAGTAATAAATGTGATACAGTCAGTAATAAATGTGATGCAGTCAGTAATAAATGTGGAGCAGTCAGTAATAAATGTGAAGTAGTCAATAATAAATGTGATGCAGTCAGTAATAAATGTTTAGCAGTCAGTAATAAATGTGATACAGCCAGTAATAAATGTGGAGCAGTCGGTAATAAATGTGATACAGTCAGTAATAAATGTGGAGCAGTCAGTAATAAATGTGATGTAGTCAGTAATAATTTTGATGCAGTCAGTAATAAATGTGGAGCAGTCTGTAATAAATGTGATACAGTCAGTTATAAATGTGGAGCAGTCAGTAAAAAAATGTGGAGCAGTCAGTAATAAATGTGGAGCAGTAAGTAATAAATGTGATACAGTCAGTAATAAATGTGATACAGTCAGTAATAAATGTGAAGTAGTCAATAATAAATGTGATGCAGTCAGTAATAAATGTGATGCAGTCAGTAATAAATGTGGAGCAGTCAGTAATAAATGTGGAGCAGTCAGTAATAAATGTGGAGCAGTCAGTAATAAATGTAATACAGTCAGTAATAAATGTGGAGCAGTCAGTAATAAATGTGGAGCAGTCAGTAATAAATGTAATACAGTCAGTAATAAATGTGTTACAGTCAGTAATAAATGTTATGCAGTCAGTAATAAATGTGATGCAGTCAGTAATAAATGTGGAGCAGTCAGTAATAAATGTGAAGTAGTCAATAATAAATGTGATGCAGTCAGTAATAAATGTGATGCAGTCAGTAATAAATGTGGAGCAGTCAGTAATAAATGTGATACAGTCAGTAATAAATGTGATGCAGTCAGTAATAAATGTGAAGTAGTCAGTAATAAATGTGAAGCAGTCAGTAAAAAAAGTGGAGCAGTAAGTAATAAATGTGGAGCAGTCAGTAATAAATGTGGAGCAGTCAGTAATAAAAGTGATACAGTCAGTAATACATGTGGAGAAGTCAGTAATAAATGTGATACAGTCAGTAATAAATTTGGAGCAGTCAGTAATAAATGTGATACAGTCAGTAATAAATGTGATACAGTCAGTAATAAATGTGATGTAGTCAGTAATAAATGTGAAGCAGTCAGTAATAAATGTGATACAGTCAGTAATAAATGTGAAGCAGTCAGTAATAAATGTGATACAGTCAGTAATAAATGTGATACAGTCAGTAATAAATGTGATGTAGTCAGTAATAAATGTGAAGCAGTCAGTAATAAATGTGATACAGTCAGTAATATATGTGGAGCAGTCAGAAAAAATTTGGAGCAGTCAGTAATAAATGTGATACAGTCAGTAATAAAAGTGGAGCAGTCAGTAATAAATGTGATACAGTCAGTAATAAATGTGGAGCAGTCAGTAATAAATGTGATGTAGTCAGTAATAAATGTGTAGCAGTCAGTAATAAATGTGATGCAGTCAGTAATAAATGTGTAGCAGTCACTAATAAATGTGATACAGCCAGTAATAAATGTGGAGCAGTCAGTAATAAATGTGATACAGTCAGTAATAAATGTGGAGCAGTCAGTAATAAATGTGAAGCAGTCAGTAATAAATGTGGAGCAGTCAGTAATAAATGTGAAGCAGTCATTAATAAATGTGATACAGTCAGTAATAAATGTGGAGCAGTCAGTAATAAATGTGATACAGTCAGTAATAAATGTGTAGCACTCAGTAATAAATGTGATGTAGTCAGTAATAAATGTGGAGCAGTCAGTAATAAATGTGGAGCAGTCAGTAATAAATGTGGAGCAGTCAGTAATAAATGTGATACAGTCAGTAATAAATGTGATGCAGTCAGTAATAAATGTGGAGCAGTCAGTAATAAATGTTATGCAGTCAGTAATAAATGTGATACAGTCAGTAATAAATGTGATGCAGTCAGTAATAAAAGTGATACAGTCAGTAATAAATGTGGAGCAGTCAGTAATTAATGTGATGCAGTCAGTAATACATGTGGAGCAGTCAGTAATAAATGTGATACAGTCAGTAATACACGTGGAGCAGTCAGTAATAAATGTGATACAGTCAGTAATAAATTTGTAGCAGTCAGTAATAAATGTGATACAGTCAGTTATAAATGTGTAGCAGTCAGTAATAAATGTGATACAGTCAGTAATAAATGTGGAGCAGTCAGTAATAAATGTGATGCAGTCAGTAATAAATGTGGAGCAGTCAGTAATAAATGTGATGCAGTCAGTAATAAATGTGGAGCAGTCAGTAATAAATGTGATACAGCCAGTAATAAATGTGATACAGTCAGTAATAAATGTGGAGCAGTCAGTAAAAATGTGGAGCAGTTAGTAATAGAAGTGATATAGTCAGTAATAAATGTGGAGCAGTCAGTAATAAATGTGAAGCAGTCAGTAGTAAATGTGGAGCAGTCTATAATAAATGTGATACAGTCAGTTATAAATGTGAAGCAGTCATTAAAAAAATGTGGAGCAGTCAGTAATAAATGTGATACAGTCAGTAATAAATGTGGAGCAGTCAGTAATAAATGTGGAGCAGTCAGTAATAAATTTGGAGCAGTCAGTAATAAATGTGATGCAGTCAGTAATAAATGTGGAGCAGTCAGTAATAAATGTGATACAGTCAGTTATAAATGTGTAGCAGTCAGTAATAAATGTGATACAGTCAGTAATAAATGTGGAGCAGTCAGTAATAAATGTGATGCAGTCAGTAATAAATGTGGAGCAGTCAGTAATAAATGTGATGCAGTCAGTAATAAATGTGGAGCAGTCAGTAATAAATGTGATACAGCCAGTAATAAATGTGATACAGTCAGTAATAAATGTGGAGCAGTCAGTAAAAATGTGGAGCAGTTAGTAATAGAAGTGATATAGTCAGTAATAAATGTGGAGCAGTCAGTAATAAATGTGAAGCAGTCAGTAATAAATGTGGAGCAGTCTGTAATAAATGTGATACAGTCAGTTATAAATGTGAAGCAGTCATTAAAAAAATGTGGAGCAGTGAGTAAAAATTGTGATGTAGTCAGTAATAAATGTGGATCAGTCAGTAATAAATGTGGAGCAGTGAGTAAAAAATGTGATGTAGTCAGTAATAAATGTGAAGCAGTCAGTAATAAATGTGGAGCAGTCAGTAATAAATGTGATGCAGTCAGTAATAAATGTGAAGCAGTCAGTAATAAATGTGAAGCAGTCAGTAATAAATGTGAAGCAGTCAGTAATAAATGTGGAGCAGTCAGTAATAAATGTGATGTAGTCAGTAATAAATGTGAAGCAGTCAGTAATAAATGTGGAGCAGTCAGTAATAAATGTGATAGAGTCAGTAATAAATGTGATACAGTCAGTAATATATGTGGAGCAGTCAGTAATAAATGTGGAGCAGTCAGTAATAAATGTGGAGCATTCAGTAATAAATGTGATGCAGTCAGTAATAAATGTGGAACAGTCAGTAATAAATGAGGAGCAGTCAGTAATAAATGTGGAGCAGTCAGTAATAAATGTGATGCAGTCAGTAATAAATGTGATACAGTCATTAATAAATGTGGTGCAGTCAGTAATAAATGTGGAGCAGTCAGTAATAAATGTGATGCAGTCTGTAATAAATGTGATGTAGTCAGTAATGAATGTGCAGCAGTCAGTAATAAATGTGATACAGTCAGTAATAAATGTGATGCAGTCAGTAATAAATGTGATGTAGTCAGTAATGAATGTGCAGCAGTCAGTAATAAATGTGATGCAGTCAGTAATAAATGTGATGTAGTCAGTAATGAATGTGCAGCAGTCAGTAATAAATGTGATACAGTCAGTAATAAATGTGGAGCAGTCAGTAATTAATGTGATACAGTCAGTAATAAATGTGGAGCAGTCAGTAATAAATATGGAGCAGTCAGTAATAAATGTGATACAGTCAGTAATAAATGTGGAGCAGTCAGTAATAAATGTGATACAGTCAGTAATAAATGTCATGCAGTCAGTAATAAATATGGAGCAGTCAGTAATAAATGTGATACAGTCAGTAATAAATGTGGAACAGTCAGTAATAAATGTGGAGCAGTCAGTATTAAATGTGATGTAGTCAGTAATAAATGTGGAGCAGTCAGTAATAAATGTGATACAGTTAGTAATAAATGTGGAGCAGTCAGTAATAAATGTGATACAGTCATTAATAAATGTGGAGCAGTCAGTAATAAATGTGATGCAGTCAGTAATAAATATGGAACAGTGAGTAAAAAATGTGATGTAGTCAGTAATAAATGTGGAGCAGTCAGTAATAAATGTGATACAGCCAGTAATAAATGTGGAGCAGTCAGTAATAAATGTGGAGCAGTCAGTAATAAATGTGGAGCAGTCAGTAATAAATGTGATACAGCCATTAATAAATGTGGAGCAGTCAGTAATAAATGTGATACAATCAGTAATAAATGTGGAGCAGTCAGTAATAAATGTGATGCAGTTAGTAATAAATGTGTAGCAGTCAGTAATAAATGTGATGCAGTAAGTAT
The DNA here is from genome assembly GCF_040894005.1 of Engystomops pustulosus. Lineage (NCBI taxonomy): Eukaryota > Metazoa > Chordata > Amphibia > Anura > Leptodactylidae > Engystomops > Engystomops pustulosus. The sequence goes on from NC_092417.1 coordinate 892,719, forward strand.
TAAATGTGAAGTAGTCAGTAATAAATGTGAAGCAGTCAGTAATAAATGTGGAGCAGTCAGTAATAAATGTGATACAGTCAGTAATAAATGTGGAGCAGTCAGTAATAAATGTGGAGCAATCAGTAATAAATGTGATACAGTCAGTAATAAATGTGGAGCAGTCAGTAATAAATGTGTAGCAGTCAGTAATAAATGTGGAGCAGTCAGTAATAAATGTGGAGCAGTCAATAATAAATGTGGAGCAGTCAGTAAAAAATGTGATACAGTCAGTAATAAATATGGAGCAGTCAGTAATAAATGTGATGCAGTTAGTAATAAATGTGGAGCAGTCAGTAATAAATGTGATGCAGTAAGTAATAAATGTGAAGCAGTCAGTAAAAAAAGTGGAGCAGTAAGAAATAAATATGGAGCAGTCAGTAATAAATGTGATGCAGTTAGTAATAAATGTGATGCAGTAAGTAATAAATGTGAAGTAGTAAGTAATAAATGTGGAGCAGTCAGTAAAAAAAGTGGAGCAGTAAGTAATAAATGTGGAGCAGTCAGTAATAAACGTGGAGCAGTCAGTAATAAATGTGATACAGTCAGTAATAAATGTGGAGCAGTCAGTAATAAATGTGATACAGTCAGTAATAAATGTGGAGCAGTCAGTAATAAATGTGATACAGTCCGTAATAAATGTGGAGCAGTCAGTAATAAATGTGATACAGTCAGTAATAAATGTGAAGCAGTCAGTAAAAAAAGTGGAGCAGTAAGTAAAAAATGTGGAGCAGTCAGTAATAAACGTGGAGCAGTCAGTAATAAATGTGATACAGTCAGTAATAAATGTGGAGCAGTCAGTAATAAATGTGATACAGTCAGTAATAAATGTGGAGCAGTCAGTAATAAATGTGGAGCAGTCAGTAATAAATGTGATACAGTCAGTAATAAATGTGGAGCAGTCAGTAATAAAAGTGGAGCAGTCAGTTAAAAATGTGGAGCAGTCAGTAATAAATGTGGAGCAGTCAGTAATAAATGTGATACAGTCAGTAATAAATGTGATACAGTCAGTAATAAATGTGGAGCAGTCAGTAATAAATGTGAAGCAGTCAGGAATAAATGTGGAGCAGTCAGTAATAAATGAGATGCAGTCAGTAATAAATGTGGAGCAGTCAGTAATAAATGTGGAGCAGTCAGTAATAAATGTGATGCAGTCAGTAATAAATGTGGAGCAGTCAGTAAAAAATGTGATGTAGTCAGTAATAAATGTGGAACAGTCAGTAATAAATGTGATGCAGTCAGTAATAAATGTGATGCAGTCAGCAATAAATGTGGAACAGTCAGTAATAAATGTGATGCAGTCAGTAATAAATGTGATGCAGTCAGCAATAAATGTGATGTAGTCAGTAATAAACGTGGAGCAGTCAGTAATAAATGTGATACAGTCAGTAATAAATGTGGAGCATTCAGTAATAAATGTGATGCAGTCAGTAATAAATGTGGAACAGTCAGTAATAAATGTGATGCAGTCAGTAATAAATGTGATGCAGTCAGCAATAAATGTGATGTAGTCAGTAATAAACGTGGAGCAGTCAGTAATAAATGTGATGCAGTCAGTAATAAATGTGGAGCAGTCAGTAATAAATGTGGAGCAGTCAGTAATAAATGTGATACAGTCAGGAATAAATGTGGAGCAGTCAGTAATAAATGAGATGCAGTCAGTAATAAATGTGGAGCAGTCAGTAATAAATGTGGAGCAGTCAGTAATAAATGTGATGCAGTCAGTAATAAATGTGGAGCAGTCAGTAAAAAATGTGATGTAGTCAGTAATAAATGTGGAGCAGTCAGTAATAAATGTGGAGCAGTCAGTAATAAATGTGGAGCATTCAGTAATAAATGTGATACTGTCAGTAATAAATATGGAACAGTCAGTAATAAATGTGATGCAGTCAATAGTAAATGTGGAGCAGTCAGTAAAAAATGTGATGCAGTCAGTAATAAATATGGAGCAGTGAGTAAAAATTGTGATGTAGTCAGTAATAAATGTGGATCAGTCAGTAATAAATGTGGAGCAGTGAGTAAAAAATGTGATGTAGTCAGTAATAAATGTGAAGCAGTCAGTAATAAATGTGGAGCAGTCAGTAATAAATGTGATGCAGTCAGTAATAAATGTGAAGCAGTCAGTAATAAATGTGAAGCAGTCAGTAATAAATGTGAAGCAGTCAGTAATAAATGTGGAGCAGTCAGTAATAAATGTGATGTAGTCAGTAATAAATGTGAAGCAGTCAGTAATAAATGTGGAGCAGTCAGTAATAAATGTGATAGAGTCAGTAATAAATGTGATAGAGTCAGTAATATATGTGGAGCAGTCAGTAATAAATGTGGAGCAGTCAGTAATAAATGTGGAGCATTCAGTAATAAATGTGATGCAGTCAGTAATAAATGTGGAACAGTCAGTAATAAATGAGGAGCAGTCAGTAATAAATGTGGAGCAGTCAGTAATAAATGTGATGCAGTCAGTAATAAATGTGATACAGTCATTAATAAATGTGGTGCAGTCAGTAATAAATGTGGAGCAGTCAGTAATAAATGTGATGCAGTCTGTAATAAATGTGATGTAGTCAGTAATGAATGTGCAGCAGTCAGTAATAAATGTGATACAGTCAGTAATAAATGTGATGCAGTCAGTAATAAATGTGATGTAGTCAGTAATGAATGTGCAGCAGTCAGTAATAAATGTGATGCAGTCAGTAATAAATGTGATGTAGTCAGTAATGAATGTGCAGCAGTCAGTAATAAATGTGATACAGTCAGTAATAAATGTGGAGCAGTCAGTAATTAATGTGATACAGTCAGTAATAAATGTGGAGCAGTCAGTAATAAATATGGAGCAGTCAGTAATAAATGTGATACAGTCAGTAATAAATGTGGAGCAGTCAGTAATAAATGTGATACAGTCAGTAATAAATGTCATGCAGTCAGTAATAAATATGGAGCAGTCAGTAATAAATGTGATACAGTCAGTAATAAATGTGGAACAGTCAGTAATAAATGTGGAGCAGTCAGTATTAAATGTGATGTAGTCAGTAATAAATGTGGAGCAGTCAGTAATAAATGTGTAGCAGTCAGTAATAAATGTGGAGCAGTCAGTAATAAATGTGATACAGTCAGTAATAAATGTGGAGCAGTCAGTAATAAATGTGGAGCAGTCAGTAATAAATGTGATACAGTCAGTAATAAATGTGATACAGTCAGTAATAAATGTGGAGCAGTCAGTAATATATGTGGAGCAGTCAGTAATAAATGTGGAGCAGTCAGTAATAAATGTGATGCAGTCAGTAATTAATGTGATGTAGTCAGTAATGAATGTGCAGCAGTCAGTAATAAATGTGATACAGTCAGTAATAAATGTGGAGCAGTCAGTAATTAATGTGATACAGTCAGTAATAAATGTGATGCAGTCAGTAATAAATGTGATGCAGTCAGTAATAAATGTGATGTAGTCAGTAATAAATTTGGAGCAGTCAGTAATAAATGTGGAGCAGTCAGTAATAAATGTGATGCAGTCAGTAATAAATGTGATACAGTCAGTAATAAATGTGATGCAGTCAGTAATAAATGTGATGTAGTCAGTAATAAATGTGATGCAGTCAGTAATAAATGTGATGTAGTCAGTAATAAATGTGGTGCAGTCAGTAATAAATGTGCAGCAGTCAGTAATAAATGTGATACAGTCAGTAATAAATGTGATGCAGTCAGTAATAAATGTGATGTAGTCAGTAATGAATGTGCAGCAGTCAGTAATAAATGTGATACAGTCAGTAATAAATGTGATGCAGTCAGTAATAAATGTGATGCAGTCAGTAATAAATGTCATGTAGTCAGTAATGAATGTGCAGCAGTCAGTAATAAATGTGATACAGTCAGTAATAAATGTGATGCAGTCAGTAATAAATGTGATGCAGTCAGTAATAAATGTGATGTAGTCAGTAATAAATGTGGTGCAGTCAGTAATAAATGTGCAGCAGTCAGTAATAAATGTGATACAGTCAGTAATAAATGTGATGCAGTCAGTAATAAATGTGATGCAGTCAGTAATAAATGTCATGTAGTCAGTAATGAATGTGCAGCAGTCAGTAATAAATGTGATACAGTCAGTAATAAATGTGGAGCAGTCAGTAATTAATGTGATACAGTCAATAATAAATGTGGAGCAGTCAGTAATAAATATGGAGCAGTCAGTAATAAATGTGATACAGTCAGTAATAAATGTGGAGCAGTCAGTAATAAATGTGATACAGTCAGTAATAAATGTCATGCAGTCAGTAATAAATATGGAGCAGTCAGTAATAAATGTGATACAGTCAGTAATAAATGTCATGCAGTCAGTAATAAATGTGGAGCAGTCAGTAATAAATGTGATACAGTCAGTAATAAATGTGGAGCAGTCAGTAATAAATGTGATGCAGTCAGTAATAAATATGGAGCAGTGAGTAAAAAATGTGATGTAGTCAGTAATACATGTGGAGCAGTCAGTAATAAATGTGGAGCAGTGAGTAAAAAATGTGATGTAGTCAGTAATAAATGTGGAGCAGTCAGTAATAAATGTGGAGCATTCAGTAATAAATGTGATGCAGTCAGTAATAAATGTGGAGCAGTCAGTAATAAATGTGATGCAGTCAGTAATAAATGTGATGCAGTCAGTAATAAATGTGGAGCAGTCAGTAATAAATGTGGAGCAGTCAGTAATAAATGTGATGCAGTCAGTAATTAATGTGATGTAGTCAGTAATGAATGTGCAGCAGTCAGTAATAAATGTGATACAGTCAGTAATAAATGTGATGCAGTCAGTAATAAATGTCATGTAGTCAGTAATGAATGTGCAGCAGTCAGTAATAAATGTGATACAGTCAGTAATAAATGTGGAGCAGTCAGTAATTAATGTGATACAGTCAATAATAAATGTGGAGCAGTCAGTAATAAATATGGAGCAGTCAGTAATAAATGTGATACAGTCAGTAATAAATGTGGAGCAGTCAGTAATAAATGTGATACAGTCAGTAATAAATGTCATGCAGTCAGTAATAAATATGGAGCAGTCAGTAATAAATGTGATACAGTCAGTAATAAATGTCATGCAGTCAGTAATAAATGTGGAGCAGTCAGTAATAAATGTGATACAGTCAGTAATAAATGTGGAGCAGTCAGTAATAAATGTGATGCAGTCAGTAATAAATATGGAGCAGTGAGTAAAAAATGTGATGTAGTCAGTAATACATGTGGAGCAGTCAGTAATAAATGTGGAGCAGTGAGTAAAAAATGCGATGTAGTCAGTAATAAATGTGGAGCAGTCAGTAATAAATGTGGAGCATTCAGTAATAAATGTGATGCAGTCAGTAATAAATGTGGAGCAGTCAGTAATAAATGTGATGCAGTCAGTAATAAATGTGATGCAGTCAGTAATAAATGTGGAGCAGTCAGTAATAAATGTGGAGCAGTCAGTAATAAATGTGATGCAGTCAGTAATTAAAGTGATGTAGTCAGTAATGAATGTGCAGCAGTCAGTAATAAATGTGATACAGTCAGTAATAAATGTGGAGCAGTCAGTAATTAATGTGATACAGTCAGTAATAAATGTGATGCAGTCAGTAATAAATGTGATGTAGTCAGTAATAAATGTGGAGCAGTCAGTAATAAATGTGATACAGTCAGTAATAAATTTGGAGCAGTCAGTAATAAATGTGGAGCAGTCAGTAATAAATGTGATACAGTCAGTAATAAATTTGGAGCAGTCAGTAATAAATGTGGAGCAGTCAGTAATAAATGTAATGCAGTCAGTAATAAATGTAGAGCAGTCAGTAATAAATGTGGAGCAGTCAGTAATAAATGTGATACAGTCAGTAATAAATGTGGAGCAGTCAGTAATAAATGTGATACAGTCAGTAATAAATGTGGAGCAGTCAGTAATAAATGTGATGTAGTCAGTAATTAATGTGATACAGTCAGTAATAAATGTGATGCAGTCAGTAATAAATGTGATGTAGTCAGTAATAAATGTGGAGCAGTCAGTAATAAATGTGATACAGTCAGTAATAAATTTGGAGCAGTCAGTAATAAATGTGGAGCAGTCAGTAATAAATGTGATACAGTCAGTAATAAATGTGGAGCAGTCAGTAATAAATGTGATACAGTCAGTAATAAATGTGGAGCAGTCAGTAATAAATGTGATACAGTCAGTAATAAATGTGGAGCAGTCAGTAATTAATGTGATACAGTCAGTAATAAATGTGGAGCAGTCAGTAATAAATGTGATACAGTCAGTAATAAATGTCATGCAGTCAGTAATAAATATGGAGCAGTCAGTAATAAATGTGATACAGTTATTAATAAATGTGGAGCAGTCAGTAATAAATGTGATACAGTCAGTAATAAATGTGGAGCAGTCAGTAATAAATGTGATACAGTCAGTAATAAATGTGGAGCAGTCAGTAATAAATGTGATACAGTCAGTAATAAATGTGGAGCAGTCAGTAATAAATGTGATGCAGTCAGTAATAAATGTGAAGCAGTCAGTAATAAATGTGATACAGTCAGTAATAAATGTGATGCAGTCAGTAATAAATGTGATACAGTCAGTAATAAATGTGGAGCAGTCAGGAATAAATGTGATACAGTCAGTAATAAATGTGGAGCAGTCAGTAATAAATGTGGAGCAGTCAGTAATAAATGTGGAGCAGTCAGTAATAAATGTGATACAGTCAGTAATAAATGTGGAGCAGTCAGTAATTAATGTGATACAGTCAGTAATAAATGTGGAGCAGTCAGTAATAAATGTGATACAGTCAGTAATAAATGTGGAGCAGTCAGTAATTAATGTGATACAGTCAGTAATAAATGTGGAGCAGTCAGTAATAAATGTGATACAGTCAGTAATAAATGTCATGCAGTCAGTAATAAATATGGAGCAGTCAGTAATAAATGTGATACAGTCAGTAATAAATGTGATGTAGTCAGTAATAAATGTGGAGCAGTCAGTAATAAATGTGGAGCAGTCAGTAATAAATGTGATACAGTCAGTAATAAATGTGGAGCAGTCAGTAATAAATGTGATACAGTCAGTAATAAATGTGGAGCAGTCAGTAATAAAAGTGGAGCAGTCAGTTAAAAATGTGGAGCAGTCAGTAATAAATTTGAAGCAGTCATTAATAAATGTGGAGCAGTCAGTAATAAATGTGATACAGTCAGTAATAAATGTGGAGCAGTCAGTAATAAATGTGATACAGTCAGTAATAAATGTGGAGCAGTCAGTAATAAATGTGATGCAGTCAGTAATAAATGTGGAGCAGTCAGTGATAAATGTGATGCAGTCTGTAATAAATGTGGAGCAGTCAGTAATAAATGTGATGCAGTCAGTAATAAATGTGAAGCAGTCAGTAATTAATATGAAGCAGTCAGTAATAAATGTGGAGCAGTCAAAAATAAATGTGATGCAGTCAGTAATAAATTTGGAGCAGTCAGTAATAAATGTGCTGCAGTCAGTAATAAATGTGATGCACTCAGTAATAAATGTGATGCAGTCAGTAATAAATGTGGAGCAGTCAGTAATAAATGTGGAGCAGTCAATAATAAATGTGATACAGTCAGTAATAAATGTGGAGCAGTCAGTAAAAAATGTGATACAGTCAGTAATAAATGTGGGGCAGTCAGTAATAAATGTGAAGCAGTCAGTAATAAATGTGATACAGTCAGTAATAAATGTGGAGCAGTCAATAATAAATGTGAAGCAGTCAGTAATAAATGTGATGCAGTCAGTAATAAATTTGGAGCAGTCAGTTTTAAATGTGATACAGTCAGTAATAAATGTGATACAGTCAGTAATAAATGTGAAGCAGTCAGTAATAAATGTGGAGCAGTCAGTAATAAATGTGATACAGTCAGTAATAAATGGGGAGCAGTCAGTAATAAATGTGAAGCAGTCAGTAATAAATGTGATGTAGTCAGTAATAAATGTGATGCAGTCAGTAATAAATATGGAGCAGTCAGTAATAAATGTGAAGCAGTCAGTAAAAAATGTGATACAGTCAGTAATAAATGTGGAGCAGTCAGTAATAAATGTGGAGCAGTCAGTAATAAATGTGATACAGTCAGTAATAAGTGTGGAGCAGTCAGTAATAAATGTGATACAGTCAGTAATAAATGTGGTGCAGTCAGTAATAAATGTGAAGCAGTCAGTAATAAATGTGATGTAGTCAGTTATAAATGTGATACAGTCAGTAATAAATGTGATACAGTCAGTAATAAATATGATGTAGTCAGTAATAAATGTGATGCAGTTAGTAATAAATGTGACGTATTCAGTAATAAATGTGATGCAGTCAGTAATAAATGTGATGCAGTCAGTAATAAATGTGGAGCAGTCAGTAATAAATGTGGAGCAGTCAGTAATAAATGTGATACAGTCAGTAATAAATGTGGAGCAGTCAGTAATAAATGTGATACAGTCAGTTATAAATGTGGAGCAGTCAGTAATAAATGTGGAGCAGTCAGTAATAAATGTGGTGCAGTCAGTAATAAATGTGGAGCAGTCAGTAATAAATGTGATACAGTCAGTTATAAATGTGGAGCAGTCAGTAATAAATGTGGAGCAGTCAGTAATAAATGTGATACAGTCAGTAATAAATGTGAAACAGTCAGTAATAAATGTGATGTAGTCAGCAATAAATGTGATACAGTCAGTAATAAATGTGGTGCAGTCAGTAATAAATGTTAAGCAGTCAGTAATAAATGTGATGTAATCAGTAATAAATGTGACGTAATCAGTAATAAATGTGGAGCAGTCAGTAATAAATGTGATGCAGTTAGTAATAAATGTGATTTAATCAGTAATAAATGTGATGCAGTCAGTAATAAATGTGATGCAGTCAGTAATAAATGTGGAGCAGTCAGTAATAAATGTGATGCAGTCAGTAATAAATGTGGAGCAGTCAGTATTAAATGTGGAGCAGTCAGTAATAAATGTGATACAGTCAGTAATAAATGTGGAACAGTCAGTAATAAATGTGATACAGTCAGTAATAAATGTGGTGCAGTCAGTAAAAATGTGGAGCAGTCAGTAATAAATGTGGAACAGTCAGTAATAAATGTGGAACAGTCAGTAATAAATGTGATGTAGTCAGTAATAAATGTGATACAGCCACTAATAAATGTAATGCAGTCAGTAATAAATGTAATGCAGTCAGTAATAAATGTGATACAGTCAGTAATAAATGTGATACAGTCAGTAATAAATGTGGAGCAGTCAGTAATAAATGTGATACAGTCAGTAATAAATGTGGAGCATTCAGTAATAAATGTGGAGCAGTCAGTAATAAATGTGAAGCAGTCAGTAATAAATGTGGAGCAGTCAGTAATAAACGTGATGCAGTCAGTAATAAATGTGATACAGTCAGTAATAAATGTGATACAGTCAGTAATAAATGTGGAGCAGTCAGTAATAAATGTGGAGCAGTCAGGAATAAATGTGATACAGTCAGTATTAAATGTGGAGCAGTCAGTAATAAATGTGGAGCAGTCAGTAATAAATGAGATGCAGTCAGTAATAAATGTGGAGCAGTCAGTAATAAATGTGATGCAGTCAGTAATAAATGTGGAGCAGTCAGTAATAAATGTAATGCAGTCAGTAATAAATGTGATGCAGTCAGTAATAAATGTGATACAGTCATTAATAAATGTGGAGCAGTCAGTAATAAATGTAATGCAGTCAGTAATAAATGTGATACAGTCATTAATAAATGTGGAGCAGTCAGTAATAAATGTAATGCAGTCAGTAATAAATGTGATACAGTCAGTAATAAATGTGATACAGTCAGTAATAAATGTGCAGCAGTCAGTAATAAATGTGATACAGTCAGTAATAAATGTGAAGCAGTCAGTAATAAATGTGGAGCAGTCAGTAATAAACGTGATGCAGTCAGTAATAAATGTGATACAGTCAGTAATAAATGTGATACAGTCAGTAATAAATGTGGAGCAGTCAGTAATAAATGTGGAGCAGTCAGTAATAAATGTGGAGCAGTCAGTAATAAATGTGGAGCAGTCAGGAATAAATGTGATACAGTCAGTATTAAATGTGGAGCAGTCAGTAATAAATGTGGAGCAGTCAGTAATAAATAAGATGCAGTCAGTAATAAATGTGGAGCAGTCAGTAATAAATGTGAGCAGTCAGTAATAAATGCGATGCAGTCAGTAATAAATATGGAGCAGTCAGTAATAAATGTGGAGCAGTCAGTAATAAATGTAATACAGTTAGTAATAAATGTGGAGCAGTCAGTAATAAATGTGGAGCAGTCAGTAGTAAATGTGGAGCAGTCAGTAATAAATGCGGAGCAGTCAGTAATAAATGTGATACAGTCAGTAATAAATGTGATTCAATCAGTAATAAATGTGGAGTAGTCAGTAATAAATGTGGAACAGTCAGTAATAAATGTAATACAGTTAGTAATAAATGTGGAGCAGTCAGTAATAAATGTGGAGCAGTCAGTAATAAATGTAATACAGTTAGTAATAAATGTGGAGCAGTCAGTAATAAATGTGGAGCAGTCAGTAGTAAATGTGGAGCAGTCAGTAATAAATGCGGAGCAGTCAGTAATAAATGTGATACAGTCAGTAATAAATGTGATTCAATCAGTAATAAATGTGGAGTAGTCAGTAATAAATGTGGAACAGTCAGTAATAAATGTGAAGCAGTCAGTAATAGATGTGGAGCAGTCAGTAATAAATGTGTAGCAGTCAGTAATAAATGTAGAGCAGTCAGTAATAAATGTTTTGCAGTCAGTAATAAATGTGATACAGTCAGTAATAAAGTTGATGCAATCAGTAATAAATGTGATACAGTCATTAATAAATATGATGTAGTCAGTAATAAATGTGGAGCAGTCAGTAATGAATGTAATACTGTCAGTAATTAATGTGGAGCAGTCAGTAATAAATGTGATACAGTCAGTAATAAATGTGATGCAGTCAGTAATAAATGTGATACAGTCAGTAATAAATGTGGAGCAGTCAGTAATAAATGTGGAGCAGTCAGTAATACATATGGAGCAGTCAGTAATAAATGTGGAGCAGTCAGTAATAAATGTCGATCAGTCAGTAATAAATGAGATGCAGTCAGTAATAAATGTGGAGCAGTCAGTAATAAATGTGATACAGTCAGTAATAAATGTGATGCAGTCAGTAATAAATGTGATGCAGTCAGTAATAAATGTGATGCAGTCAGTAATAAATGTGGAGCAGTCAGTAATAAATGAGATGCAGTCAGTAATAAATGTGGAGCAGTCAGTAATAAATGTGGAGCAGTCAGTAATAAATGTGGAGCAGTCAGTTAAAAATGTGGAGCAGTCAGAAATAACTGTGGAGCAGTCAGTAATAAATGTGATACAGACAGTAATAAATGTGATACAGTCAGTAATAAATGTGGAGCAGTCAGTAATAAATGTGAAGCAGTCAGTAATAAATGTGGAGCAGTCAGTAATAAATGTGATGTAGTCAGTAATAAATGTAATGCAGTCAGCAATAAATGTGATGTAGTCAGTAATTAACATGGAGCAGTCAGTAATAAATGTGATACAGTCAGTAATAATTGTGATGCAGTCAGTAATAAATGTGGAGCAGTCAGTAATAAATGAGATGCAGTCAGTAATAAATGTGGAGCAGTCAGTAATAAATGTGGAGCAGTCAGTAATAAATGTGAAGCAGTCAGTAATAAATGTGGAGCAGTCAGTAATAAACGTGATGCAGTCAGTAATAAATGTGATACAGTCAGTAATAAATGTGATACAGTCAGTAATAAATGTGATACAGTCAGTAATAAATGTGGAGCAGTCAGTAATAAATGTGATACAGTCAGTAATAAATGTGATACAGTCAGTAATAAATGTGGAGCAGTCAGTAATAAATGTGATGCAGTCAGTAATAAATGTGGAGCAGTCAGTAATAAATGTGAAGCAGTAAGTAATAAATGTGATGCAGTCAGTAATAAATGTAAAACAGTCAGTAATAAATGAGATGCAGTCAGTAATAAATGTGCAACAGTCAGTAATAAATGTGGAGCAGTCAGTAATAAATGTAATACTGTCAGTAATAAATGTGATGCAGTCAGTAATAAATGTGATGCAGTCAGTAATAAATGTGCTACAGTCAGTAATAAATGTGGAGCAGTCAGTAATAAATGTGATACAGTCAGTAATAAATGTGATGTAGTCAGTAATAAATGTGGAGCAGTCAGTAATAAATGTGATGCAGTCAGTAATAAATGTGGAGCAGTCAGTAATAAATGTGAAGCAGTAAGTAATAAATGTGATACAGTCAGTAATAAATGTGGAGCAGTCAGTAATAAATGTGGAGCAGTCAGTAATAAATGTGATGCAGTCCGTAATAAATGTGGAGCAGTCACTAATAAATGTGGAGCAGTCAGTAATAAATGTGAAGCAGTCAGTAATAAATGTGGAGCAGTCAGTAATAAATGTGATGCAGTCAGTAATAAATGTGATACAGTCAGTAATAAATGTGATACAGTCAGTAATAAATGTGGAGCAGTCAGTAATAAATGTGGAGCAGTCAGTAATAAATGTGATACAGTCATTAATAAATGTGGAGCAGTCAGTAATAAATGTGATGCAGTCAGTAATAAATGTAATTCAGTCAGTAATAAATGTGGAGCAGTCAGTAATAAATGTGATACAGTCAGTAATACATGTGGAGCAGTCAGTAATAAATGTGATACAGTCAGTAATAAATGTGGAGCAGTCAGTAATAAATGTGATGTAGTCAGTAATAAATGTGATGCAGTCAGCAATAAATGTGATGTAGTCAGTAATAAATGTGGAGCAGTCAGTAATAAATGTGATGTAGTCAGTAATAAATGTGATGCAGTCAGCAATAAATGTGATACAGTCAGTAATAAATGTGGAGCAGTCAGTAATAAATGTGATACAGCCAGTAATAAATGTGGAGCAGTCAGTAATAAATGTGATACAGCCAGTAATAAATGTGAAGCAGTCAGTAATAAATGTGATACAGTCAGTAATAAATGTGGAGCAGTCAGTAATAAATGTGATACAGTCAGTAATAAATGTGGAGCAGTCAGTAATAAATGTGAAACAGTCAGTAATAAATGTGGAGCAGTCAGTAATAAATGTGAAACAGTCAGTAATAAATGTGGAGCAGTCAGTAATAAATGTGGAGCAGTCAGTAATAAATGTGGAGCAGTCAGTAATAAATGTGAAGCAGTCAGTAATAAAAGTGGAGCAGTCAGTTAAAAATGTGGAGCAGTCAGTAATAAATGTGGAGCAGTCAGTAATAAATGTGATACAGTCAGTAATAAATGTGATATAGTCAGTAATAAATGTGGAGCAGTCAGTAATAAATGTGAAGCAGTCAGTAATAAATGTGGAGCAGTCAGTAATAAATGTGATGTAGTCAGTAATAAATGTGATGCAGTCAGCAATAAATGTGATGTAGTCAGTAATAAACGTGGAGCAGTCAGTAATAAATGTGATGCAGTCAGTAATAAATGTGGAGCAGTCAGGAATAAATGTGGAGCAGTCAGTAATAAATGAGATGCAGTCAGTAATAAATGTGGAGCAGTCAGTAATAAATGTAGAGCAGTCAGTAATAAATGTGATACACTCAGTAATAAATGTGGAGCAGTCAGTAATAAATGTGATGCAGTCAGTAATAAATGTGGAGCAGTCAGTAAAAAATGTGATGTAGTCAGTAATAAATGTGGAGCAGTCAGTAATAAATGTGGAGCAGTCAGTAATAAATGTGGAGCATTCAGTAATAAATGTGATGCAGTCAGTAATAAATGTGGAACAGTCAGTAATAAATGTGATGCAGTCAATAGTAAATGTAGAGCAGTCAGTAAAAAATGTGATGCAGTCAGTAATAAATATGGAGCAGTGAGTAAAAAATGTGATGTAGTCAGTAATAAATGTGGAGCAGTCAGTAATAAATGTGGAGCAGTGAGTAAAAAATGTGATGTAGTCAGTAATAAATGTGGAGCAGTCAGTAATAAATGTGGAGCAGTCAGTAAAAAATGTGATGTAGTCAGTAATAAATGTGATGCAGTCAGTAATAAATGTGGAACAGTCAGTAATAAATGAGGAGCAGTCAGTAATAAATGTGGAGCAGTCAGTAATAAATGTGGAGCAGTCAGTAATAAATGTGATACAGTCAGTAATAAATGTGATACAGTCATTAATAAATGTGATGCATGCAGTAATAAATGTGGAGCAGTCAGTAATAAATGTGATGCAGTCAGTAATAAATGTGATGTAGTCAGTAATGAATGTGCAGCAGTCAGTAATAAATGTGATGCAGTCAGTAATAAATGTGATGTAGTCAGTAATGAATGTGCAGCAGTCAGTAATAAATGTGATACAGTCAGTAATAAATGTGGAGCAGTCAGTAATTAATGTGATACAGTCAGTAATAAATGTGGAGCAGTCAGTAATAAATGTGATGCAGTCAGTAATAAATATGGAGCAGTGAGTAAAAAATGTGATGTAGTCAGTAATAAATGTGATACAGTCAGTAATAAATGTGGAGCAGTCAATAATAAATGTGATGCAGTCAGTAATAAATGTGGAGCAGTCAGTAAAAAATGTGAAGCAGTCAGTAATAAATGTGGAGCAGTCAGTAATAAATGTGGAGCATTCAGTAATAAATGTGATGCAGTCAGTAATAAATGTGATGTAGTCAGTAATTAATGTGATACAGTCAGTAATAAATGTGGAGCAGTCAGTAATAAATGTGATGCAGTCAGTAATAAATGTGATGTAGTCAGTAATAAATGTGGACCAGTCAGTAATAAATGTGATACAGTCAGTAATAAATTTGGAGCAGTCAGTAATAAATGTGGAGCAGTCAGTAATAAATGTGGAGCAGTCAGTAATAAATGTGATACAGTCAGTAATAAATGTGGAGCAGTCAGTAATTAATGTGATACAGTCAGTAATAAATGTGGAGCAGTCAGTAATAAATGTGATACAGTCAGTAATAAATGTCATGCAGTCAGTAATAAATATGGAGCAGTCAGTAATAAATGTGATACAGTCAGTAATAAATGTGATGTAGTCAGTAATAAATGTGGAGCAGTCAGTAATAAATGTGATACAGTCATTAATAAATGTGGAGCAGTCAGTAATAAATGTGATACAGTCAGTAATAAATGTGATGTAGTCAGTAATAAATGTGGAGCAGTCAGTAATAAATGTGATACAGTCATTAATAAATGTGGAGCAGTCAGTAATAAATGTGATACAGTCAGTAATAAATGTGGAGCAGTCAGTAATAAATGTGATGCAGTCAGTAATAAATGTGGAGCAGTCAGTAATAAATGTGGAGCAGTCAGTAATAAATGTGATGTAGTCAGTAATAAATGTGGAGCAGTCAGTAATAAATGTGGAGCAGTGAGTAAAAAATGTGATGTAGTCAGTAATAAATGTGGAGCAGTCAGTAATAAATGTGGAGCAGTCAGGAATAAATGTGGAGCATTCAGTAATAAATGTGATGCAGTCAGTAATAAATGTGGAACAGTCAGTAATAAATGTGGAGCAGTCAGTAATAAATGTGATGCATTCAGTAATAAATGTGATGTAGTCAGTAATGAATGTGCAGCAGTCAGTAATAAATGTGATACAGTCAGTAATAAATGTGGAGCAGTCAGTAATTAATGTGATACAGTCAGTAATAAATGTGATGCAGTCAGTAATAAATGTGATGTAGTCAGTAATAAATGTGGAACAGTCAGTAATAAATGTGGAACAGTCAGTAATAAATGTGGAACAGTCAGTAATAAATGTGGAGCAGTCAGTAATAAATGTGATACAGTCAGTAATAAATGAGGAGCAGTCAGTAATAAATGTGATACAGTCAGTAATAAATGTGGAGCAGTCAGTAATAAATGTGATACAGTCAGTAATAAATGTGGAGCAGTCAGTAATTAATGTGATACAGTCAGTAATAAATGTGGAGCAGTCAGTAATAAATGTGGAGCAGTCAGTAATAAATGTGGAGCAGTCAGAAATAAATGTGATACAGTCAGTAATAAATGTCATGCAGTCAGTAATAAATATGGAGCAGTCAGTAATAAATGTGATACAGTCAGTAATAAATGTGATGTAGTCAGTAATAAATGTGGAGCAGTCAGTAATAAATGTGATACAGTCATTAATAAATGTGGAGCAGTCAGTAATAAATGTGATACAGTCAGTAATAAATGTGGAGCAGTCAGTAATAAATGTGATACAGTCAGTAATAAATGTCATGCAGTCAGTAATAAATATGGAGCAGTCAGTAATAAATGTGATACAGTCAGTAATAAATGTGATGTAGTCAGTAATAAATGTGGAGCAGTCAGTAATAAATGTGGAGCAGTCAGTAATAAATGTGATACAGTCAGTAATAAATGTGGAGCAGTCAGTAATAAATGTGATACAGTCAGTAATAAATGTGGAGCAGTCAGTAATAAAAGTGGAGCAGTCAGTTAAAAATGTGGAGCAGTCAGTAATAAATGTGGAGCAGTCAGTAATAAATGTGATACAGTCAGTAATATATGTGGAGCAGTCAGAAAAAATTTGGAGCAGTCAGTAATAAATGTGAAGCAGTCAGTAATAAATGTGATACAGTCAGTAATAAATGTGGAGCAGTCAGTAATAAATGTGATATAGTCAGTAATAAATGTGGAGCATTCAGTAATAAATGTGGAACAGTCAGTAATAAATGTGATACAGTCAGTAATAAATGTGGAACAGTCAGTAATAAATGTGATGCAGTCAGTAATAAATTTGGAGCAGTCAGTAATAAATGTGATGCAGTCAGTAATAAATGTGATGCACTCAGTAATAAATGTGATGTAGTCAGTAATAAATGTGATGTAGTCAGTAATAAATGTGGAGCAGTCAGTAATAAATGTGATGCAGTCAGTAATAAATGTGGAGCAGTCAGTAATAAATGTGATGCAGTCAGTAATAAATGTGGAGCAGTCAGTAATAAATGTGATACAGTCAGTAATTAATATCAAGCAGTCAGTAATAAATGTGGAGCAGTCAAAAATAAATGTGATGCAGTCAGTAATAAATTTGGAGCAGTCAGTAATAAATGTGATGCAGTCAGTAATAAATGTGATGCAGTCAGTAATAAATGTGGAGCAGTCAGTAATAAATATGAAGCAGTCAGTAATAAATGTGGAGCAGTCAATAATAAATGTGATACAGTCAGTAATAAATGTGGAGCAGTCAGTAAAAAATGTGATACAGTCAGTAATAAATGTGGGGCAGTCAGTAATAAATGTGATACAGTCAGTAATAAATGTGAAGCAGTCAGTAATAAATGTGATACAGTCAGTAATAAATGTGATGCAGTCAGTAATAAATGTGGAGCAGTCATTAATAAATGTGGAGCAGTCAGTTAAAAATGTGGAGCAGTCAGTAATAAATGTAGAGCAATCAGTAATAAATGTGATACAGTCAGTAATAAATGTGGAGCAATCAGTAATAAATGTGATACAGTCAGTAATAAATGTGGATCAGTCAGTAATAAATGTGATGCAGTCAGTAATAAATGTGGAGCAGTCAGTAATAAATGTGATACAGTCAGTATTAAATGTGGAGCAGTCAGTAATAAATGTGATGCAGTTAGTAATAAATGTGATAAAGTCAGTAATAAATGTGGAGCAGTCAGTAATAAATGTGATACAGTCAGTATTAAATGTGGAGCAGTCAGTAATAAATGTGATGCAGTTAGTAATAAATGTGATGCAGTCAGTAATAAATGTGATAAAGTCAGTAATAAATGTGGAGCAGTCAGTAAAAAATGTGGAGCAGTCAGTAATAAATGTGATGTAGTCAGTAATAAATGTGATACAGTCAGTAATAAATGTGATGTAGTCAGTAATAAAAGTGGAGCAGTCAGTAATAAATGTGGAGCAATCAGTAATAAATGTGGAGCAGTCAGTAATAAATGTAATGCAGTCAGTAATAAATGTGGAGCAGTCAGTAATAAATGTGGAGCAGTCAGTAATAAATGTGATGTAATCAGTAATAAATGTGGAGCAGTCAGTAATAAATGTGGAGCAGTGAGTTATAAATGTGATACAGTCAGTAATAAATGTGGAGCAGTCAGTAATAAATGTGAAACAGTCAGTAATAAATGTGGAGCAGTCAGTTTTAAATGTGATACAGTCAGTAATAAATGTGATACAGTCAGTAATAAATGTGGAGCAGTCAGTAATAAATGTGGAGCAGTCAGTAATAAATGTGATACAGTCAGTAATAAATGTGGAGCAGTCAGTAATAAATGTGAAGCAGTCAGTAATAAATGTGATGTAGTCAGTAATAAATGTGATGCAGTCAGTAATAAATATGGAGCAGTCAGTAATAAATGTGAAGCAGTCAGTAAAAAATGTGATACAGTCAGTAATAAATGTGGAGCAGTCAGTAATAAATGTGATGCAGTCAGTAAAAAATGTGATACAGTCAGTAATAAATGTGGAGCAGTCAGTAATAAATGTGGAGCAGTCAGTAATAAATGTGATGCAGTCAGTAATAAATGTGGAGCAGTCAGTAAAAAATGTGATGTAGTCAGTAATAAATGTGGAGCAGTCAGTAATAAATGTGGAGCAGTCAGTAATAAATGTGGAGCATTCAGTAATAAATGTGATGCAGTCAGTAATAAATGTGGAACAGTCAGTAATAAATGTGATGCAGTCAATAGTAAATGTGGAGCAGTCAGTAAAAAATGTGATGCAGTCAGTAATAAATATGGAGCAGTGAGTAAAAAATGTGATGTAGTCAGTAATAAATGTGGAGCAGTCAGTAATAAATGTGGAGCAGTGAGTAAAAAATGTGATGTAGTCAGTAATAAATGTGGAGCAGTCAGTAATAAATGTGGAGCAGTCAGCAATAAATGTGGAGCATTCAGTAATAAATGTGATGCGGTCAGTAATAAATGTGGAACAGTCAGTAATAAATGAGGAGCAGTCAGTAATAAATGTGATACAGTCATTAATAAATGTGATGCATGCAGTAATAAATGTGGAGCAGTCAGTAATAAATGTGATGCAGTCAGTAATAAATGTGATGTAGTCAGTAATGAATGTGCAGCAGTCAGTAATAAATGTGATGCAGTCAGTAATAAATGTGATGTAGTCAGTAATGAATGTGCAGCAGTCAGTAATAAATGTGATACAGTCAGTAATAAATGTGGAGCAGTCAGTAATTAATGTGATACAGTCAGTAATAAATGTGGAGCAGTCAGTAATAAATGTGATGCAGTCAGTAATAAATGTGGAGCAGTCAGTAATAAATGTGGAGCAGTCAGTAATAAATGTGATACAGTCAGTAATAAATTTGGAGCAGTCAGTAATAAATGTGGAGCAGTCAGTAATAAATGTGGAGCAGTCAGTAATAAATGTGATACAGTCAGTAATAAATGTGGAGCAGTCAGTAATAAATGTGATACAGTCAGTAATAAATGTGGAGGAGTCAGTAATAAATGTGATGCAGTCAGTAATAAATATGGAGCAGTGAGTAAAAAATGTGATGTAGTCAGTAATAAATGTGGAGCAGTCAGTAATAAATGTGGAGCAGTGAGTAAAAAATGTGATGTAGTCAGTAATAAATGTGGAGCAGTCAGTAATAAATGTGGAGCAGTCAGTAATAAATGTGGAGCATTCAGTAATAAATGTGATGCAGTCAGTAATAAATGTGGAACAGTCAGTAATAAATGTGGAGCAGTCACTAATAAATGTGATGCAGTCAGTAATAAATGTGATGTAGTCAGTAATGAATGTGCAGCAGTCAGTAATAAATGTGATACAGTCAGTAATGAATGTGCAGCAGTCAGTAATAAATGTGATACAGTCAGTAATAAATGTGATGCAGTCAGTAATAAATGTGATGTAGTCAGTAATAAATGTGGAGCAGTCAGTAATAAATGTGATACAGTCATTAATAAATGTGGAGCAGTCAGTAATAAATGTGATACAGTCAGTAATAAATGTGGAGCAGTCAGTAATAAATGTGATGCAGTCAGTAATAAATATGGAGCAGTGAGTAAAAAATGTGATGTAGTCAGTAATAAATGTGGAGCAGTCAGTAATAAATGTGGAGCAGTGAGTAAAAAATGTGATGTAGTCAGTAATAAATGTGGAGCAGTCAGTAATAAATGTGGAGCAGTCAGTAATAAATGTGGAGCATTCAGTAATAAATGTGATGCAGTCAGTAATAAATGTGGAACAGTCAGTAATAAATGTGGAGCAGTCACTAATAAATGTGATGCAGTCAGTAATAAATGTGATGTAGTCAGTAATGAATGTGCAGCAGTCAGTAATAAATGTGATACAGTCAGTAATGAATGTGCAGCAGTCAGTAATAAATGTGATACAGTCAGTAATAAATGTGATGCAGTCAGTAATAAATGTGATGTAGTCAGTAATTAATGTGATACAATCAGTAATAAATGTGATGCAGTCAGTAATAAATGTGATGTAGTCAGTAATAAATGTGGAGCAGTCAGTAATAAATGTGATACAGTCAGTAATAAATTTGGAGCAGTCAGTAATAAATGTGGAGCAGTCAGTAATAAATGTGGAGCAGTCAGTAATAAATGTGATACAGTCAGTAATAAATGTGGAGCAGTCAGTAATAAATGTGATACAGTCAGTAATAAATGTGGAGCAGTCAGTAATAAATGTGATACAGTCAGTAATAAATGTGGAGCAGTCAGTAATTAATGTGATACAGTCAGTAATAAATGTGGAGCAGTCAGTAATAAATGTGATACAGTCAGTAATAAATGTCATGCAGTCAGCAATAAATATGGAGCAGTCAGTAATAAATGTGATACAGTCAGTAATAAATGTGGAGCAGTCAGTAATAAATGTGGTGCAGTCAGTAATAAATGTGATGTAGTCAGTAATAAATGTGGAGCAGTCAGTAATAAATGTGATACAGTCATTAATAAATGTGGAGCAGTCAGTAATAAATGTGATACAGTCAGTAATAAATGTGGAGCAGTCAGTAATAAATGTGATGCAGTCAGTAATAAATGTGAAGCAGTCAGTAATAAATGTGATGTAGTCAGTAATAAATGTGATGCAGTCAGTAATAAATGTGATGCAG
The DNA here is from genome assembly GCF_040894005.1 of Engystomops pustulosus. Taxonomy (NCBI): domain Eukaryota; kingdom Metazoa; phylum Chordata; class Amphibia; order Anura; family Leptodactylidae; genus Engystomops; species Engystomops pustulosus. The sequence goes on from NC_092417.1 coordinate 913,877, forward strand.
TCAGTAATAAATGTGATACAGTCAGTAATAAATGTGGAGCAGTCAGTAATAAATGTGATACAGTCAGTAATAAATGTGGAGCAGTCAGTAATAAATGTGGAGCAGTCAGTAATAAATGTGGAGCAGTCAGTAATAAATGTGATACAGTCAGTAATAAATGTGGAGCAGTCAGTAATTAATGTGATACAGTCAGTAATAAATGTGGAGCAGTCAGTAATAAATGTGATACAGTCAGTAATAAATGTGGAGCAGTCAGTAATTAATGTGATACAGTCAGTAATAAATGTGGAGCAGTCAGTAATAAATGTGATACAGTCAGTAATAAATGTCATGCAGTCAGTAATAAATATGGAGCAGTCAGTAATAAATGTGATACAGTCAGTAATAAATGTGATGTAGTCAGTAATAAATGTGGAGCAGTCAGTAATAAATGTGGAGCAGTCAGTAATAAATGTGATACAGTCAGTAATAAATGTGGAGCAGTCAGTAATAAATGTGATACAGTCAGTAATAAATGTGGAGCAGTCAGTAATAAAAGTGGAGCAGTCAGTTAAAAATGTGGAGCAGTCAGTAATAAATGTGAAGCAGTCAGTAATAAATGTGATACAGTCAGTAATAAATGTGGAGCAGTCAGTAATAAATGTGATATAGTCAGTAATAAATGTGGAGCATTCAGTAATAAATGTGGAACAGTCAGTAATAAATGTGATACAGTCAGTAATAAATGTGGAGCAGTCAGTAAAAAATGTGGAGCAGTCAGTAATAAATTTGAAGCAGTCATTAATAAATGTGGAGCAGTCAGTAATAAATGTGATACAGTCAGTAATAAATGTGGAGCAGTCAGTAATAAATGTGATACAGTCAGTAATAAATGTGGAGCAGTCAGTAATAAATGTGATGCAGTCAGTAATAAATGTGGAGCAGTCAGTAATAAATGTGATGCAGTCGGTAATAAATGTGGAGCAGTCAGTAATAAATGTGATGCAGTCAGTAATAAATTTGGAGCAGTCAGTAATAAATGTGATGCAGTCAGTAATAAATGTGATGCACTCAGTAATAAATGTGATGTAGTCAGTAATAAATGTGGAGCAGTCAGTAATAAATGTGATGCAGTCAGTAATAAATGTGGAGCAGTCAGTAATAAATGTGATGCAGTCAGTAATAAATGTGAAGCAGTCAGTAATTAATATGAAGCAGTCAGTAATAAATGTGGAGCAGTCAAAAATAAATGTGATGCAGTCAGTAATAAATTTGGAGCAGTCAGTAATAAATGTGATGCAGTCAGTAATAAATGTGATGCAGTCAGTAATAAATGTGGAGCAGTCAGTAATAAATATGAAGCAGTCAGTAATAAATGTGGAGCAGTCAATAATAAATGTGATACAGTCAGTAATAAATGTGGAGCAGTCAGTAAAAAATGTGATACAGTCAGTAATAAATGTGGGGCAGTCAGTAATAAATGTGAAGCAGTCAGTAATAAATGTGATACAGTCAGTAATAAATGTGGAGCAGTCAATAATACATGTGAAGCAGTCAGTAATAAATGTGGAGCAGTCAGTAAAAAATGTGGAGCAGTCAGTAATAAATGTGATACAGTCAGTAATAAATGTGGAGCAATCAGTAATAAATGTGATACAGTCAGTAATAAATGTGGATCAGTCAGTAATAAATGTGATGCAGTCAGTAATAAATGTGGAGCAGTCAGTAATAAATGTGATACAGTCAGTATTAAATGTGGAGCAGTCAGTAATAAATGTGATGCAGTTAGTAATAAATGTGATTCAGTCAGTAATAAATGTGGATCAGTCAGTAATAAATGTGATGCAGTCAGTAATAAATGTGGAGCAGTCAGTAATAAATGTGATACAGTCAGTATTAAATGTGGAGCAGTCAGTAATAAATGTGATGCAGTTAGTAATAAATGTGATTCAGTCAGTATTAAATGTGGAGCAGTCAGTAATAAATGTGGAGCAGTCAGTAAAAAATGTGGAGCAGTCAGTAATAAATGTGATACAGTCAGTAATAAATGTGGAGCAATCAGTAATAAATGTGATACAGTCAGTAATAAATGTGGATCAGTCAGTAATAAATGTGATGCAGTCAGTAATAAATGTGGAGCAGTCAGTAATAAATGTGATACAGTCAGTATTAAATGTGGAGCAGTCAGTAATAAATGTGATGCAGTTAGTAATAAATGTGATTCAGTCAGTATTAAATGTGGAGCAGTCAGTAATAAATGTGATGCAGTTAGTAATAAATGTGATTCAGTCAGTAATAAATGTGGAGCAGTCAGTAATAAATGTGATTCAGTCAGTATTAAATGTGGAGTAGTCAGTAATAAATGTGATGCAGTTAGTAATAAATGTGATGCAGTCAGTAATAAATGTGATAAAGTCAGTAATAAATGTGGAGCAGTCAGTAAAAAATGTGGAGCAGTCAGTAATAAATGTTATACAGTCAGTAATAAATGTTATACAGTCAGTAATAAATGTGATAAAGTCAGTAATAAATGTGGAGCAGTCAGTAAAAAATGTGGAGCAGTCAGTAATAAATGTGATGCAGTCAGTAATAAATGTGATGCAGTCAGTAATACATGTGATGCAGTCAGTAATAAATGTGATACAGTCAGTAATAAATGTGGAGCAGTCAGTAATAAATGTGGAGCAGTCAGTAATAAATGTGATGTAGTCAGTAATAAATGTGATACAGTCAGTAATAAATTTGATGTAGTCAGTAATAAAAGTGGAGCAGTCAGTAATAAATGTTATGCAGTCAGTAATAAATGTGGAGCAGCCAGTAATAAATGTAATGCAGTCAGTAATAAATGTGGAGCAGTCAGTAATAAATGTGATGTAGTCAGTAATAAATGTGGAGCAGTCAGTAATAAATGTGGAGCAGTGAGTTATAAATGTGATACAGTCAGTAATAAATGTGGAGCAGTCAGTAATAAATGTGAAACAGTCAGTAATAAATGTGGAGCAGTCAGTTTTAAATGTGATACAGTCAGTAATAAATGTGATACAGTCAGTAATAAATGTGGAGCAGTCAGTAATAAATGTGATACAGTCAGTAATAAATGTGGAGCAGTCAGTAATAAATGTGAAGCAGTCAGTAATAAATGTGATGTAGTCAGTAATAAATGTGATGCAGTCAGTAATAAATATGGAGCAGTCAGTAATAAATGTGAAGCAGTCAGTAAAAAATGTGATACAGTCAGTAATAAATGTGGAGCAGTCAGTAATAAATGTGGAGCAGTCAGTAATAAATGTGGAGCAGTCAGTAATAAATGTGATACAGTCAGTAATAAATGTGGAGCAGTCAGTAATAAATGTGATGCAGTCAGTAATACATGTGATGTAGTCAGTAATAAATGTGGAGCAGTCAGTAATAAATGTGATGCAGTCAGTAATAAATGTGATGCAGTCAGTAATAAATGTGGAGCAGTCAGTAATAAATGTGATGCAGTCAGTAATAAATGTGAAGCAGTCAGTAATAAATGTGATACAGTCAGTAATAAATGTGATACAGTCAGTAATAAATATGATGCAGTTAGTAATAAATGTGACGTATTCAGTAATAAATGTGATGCAGTCAGTAATAAATGTGATGCAGTCAGTAATAAATGTGATGCAGTCAGTAATAAATGTGATACAGTCAGTTATAAATGTGGAGCAGTTAGTAATAAATGTGGAGTAGTCAGTAATAAATGTGGAGCAGTCAGTAATAAATGTGGTGCAGTCAGTAATAAATGTGGAGCAGTCAGTAATAAATGTGGAGCAGTCAGTAATAAATGTGATATAGTCAGTAATAAATGTGGAACAGTCAGTAATAAATGTGATGCAGTCAGTAATAAATGTGGAGCAGTCAGTAATAAATAAGGAGCAGTCAGTAATAAATGTGGAGCAGTCAGTAATAAATGTGATATAGTCAGTAATAAATGTGGAACAGTCAGTAATAAATGTGATGCAGTCAGTAATAAATGTGGAGCAGTCAGTAATAAATGTGGAGCAGTCAGTAATAAATGTGATACAGTCAGTAATAAATGTGGAGCAGTCAGTAATAAATGTGATGTAGTCAGTAATAAATGTGATACAGTCAGTAATAAATGTGATACACTCAGTAATAAATGTGATACAGTCATTAATAAATGTGAAGCAGTCAGTAATAAATGTGATGCAGTCAGTAATAAATGTGGAGCAGTCAGTAATAAATGTGGAGCAGTCAGTAATAAATGTGGAGCAGTCAGTAATAAACGTGATGCAGTCAGTAATAAATGTGATACAGTCAGTAATAAATGTGATACTGTCAGTAATAAATGTGGAGCAGTCAGTAATAAATGTGAAGCAGTCAGTAATAAATGTGGAGCAGTCCGTAATAAATGTGGAGCAGTCAGGAATAAATGTGATACAGTCAGTATTAAATGTGGAGCAGTCAGTAATAAATGTGGAGCAGTCAGTAATAAATGAGATGCAGTCAGTAATAAATGTGGAGCAGTCAGTAATATATGTGAGCAGTCAGTAATAAATATGGAGCAGTCAGTAATAAATGTAATACAGTTAGTAATAAATGTGGAGCAGTCAGTAATAAATGTGGAGCAGTCAGTAGTAAATGTGGAGCAGTCATTAATAAATGTGGAGCAGTCAGTAATAAATGTGATACAGTCAGTAATAAATGTGATTCAATCAGTAATAAATGTGGAGTAGTCAGTAATAAATGTGGAACAGTCAGTAATAAATGTGAAGCAGTCAGTAATAAATGTGATACAGTCAGTAATAAAGTTGATGCAATCAGTAATAAATGTGGAGCAGTCAGTAATAAATGTGATACAGTCAGTAATAAATGTGGAGCAGTCAGTAATAAATGTGATGTAGTCAGTAATAAATGTGGAGCAGTCAGTAATAAATGTAATACTGTCAGTAATTAATGTGGAGCAGTCAGTAATAAATGTGATACAGTCAATAATAAATGTGGAGCAGTCAGTAATAAATGTGGAGCAGTCAGTAATAAATGTGGAGCAGTCAGTAATAAATGTGATGCAGTCAATAATAAATGTGTAGCAGTCGGTAATAAATGTGAAGCAGTCAGTAATAAATGTGATACAGTCAGTAATAAATGTGATACAGTCAGTAATAAATGTGATACAGTCAGTAATAAATGTGATACTGTCAGTAATAAATGTGGAGCAGTCAGTAATAAATGTGAAGCAGTCAGTAATAAATGTGGAGCAGTCAGTAATAAATGTGGAGCAGTCAGGAATAAATGTGATACAGTCAGTATTAAATGTGGAGCAGTCAGTAATAAATGTGGAGAAGTCAGTAATAAATGAGATGCAGTCAGTAATAAATGTGGAGCAGTCAGTAATATATGTGGAGCAGTCAGTAATAAATGTGATACAGTCAGTAATAAATGTGATGCAGTCAGTAATAAATGTGATACAGTCAGTAATAAATGTGATGCAGTCAGTAATAAATATGGAGCAGTCAGTAATAAATGTAATACAGTTAGTAATAAATGTGGAGCAGTCAGTAATAAATGTGGAGCAGTCAGTAGTAAATGTGGAGCAGTCATTAATAAATGTGGAGCAGTCAGTAATAAATGTGATACAGTCAGTAATAAATGTGATTCAATCAGTAATAAATGTGGAGTAGTCAGTAATAAATGTGGAACAGTCAGTAATAAATGTGAAGCAGTCAGTAATAAATGTGATACAGTCAGTAATAAAGTTGATGCAATCAGTAATAAATGTGGAGCAGTCATTAATAAATGTGATACAGTCAGTAATAAATGTGGAGCAGTCAGTAATAAATGTGATGTAGTCAGTAATAAATGTGGAGCAGTCAGTAATAAATGTAATACGGTCAGTAATTAATGTGGAGCAGTCAGTAATAAATGTGATACAGTCAATAATAAATGTGGAGCAGTCAGTAATAAATGTGGAGCAGTCAGTAATAAATGTGATGCAGTCAATAATAAATGTGTAGCAGTCGGTAATAAATGTGAAGCAGTCAGTAATAAATGTGATACAGTCAGTAATAAATGTGATACAGTCAGTAATAAATGTGGAGCAGTCAGTAATAAATGTGATACAGTCAGTAATAAATGTGATACAGTCAGTAATAAATGTGGAGCAGTCAGTAATAAATGTGATGCCGTCAGTAATAAATGTTATGCAGTCAGTAATAAATGTGATACAGTCAGTAATAAATGTGGAGCAGTCAGTAATAAATGTGTAGCAGTCAGTAATAAATGTGATGCAGTCAGTAAAAAATATGGAGCAGTCAGTAATAAATGTGATACAGTCAGTAATAAATGTGGAGCAGTCAGTAATAAATGTAGAGCAGTCAGTAATAAATGTGATACAGTCAGTAATATATGTGGAGCAGTCAGTAATAAATGTGGAGCAGTCAGTTGTAAATGCAGAGCAGTCAGTAATAAATGTAATATAGTCAGTAATAAATGTGGAGCAGTCAGTAATAAATGTGATACTGTCAGTAATAAGTGTGGAGCAGTCAGTAATAAATGTGGAGCAGTCAGTCATAAATGTGATGCAGTCAGTAATAAATGTGGAGCAGTCAGTAATAAATGTGATGCAGTCAGTAAAAAATGTGGAGCAGTCAGTAATAAATGTGGAGCAGTCAGTAATAAATGGGATGTATTCAGTAATAAATAAGGAGCAGTAAGCAATAAATGTGATGCAGTAAGTAATAAATGTAATACAGTCAGTAATAACTGTGGAGCAGTCAGTAATAAATGTGGAGCAGTCAGAAATAAATGGGATGTATTCAGTAATAAATGTGGAGCAGTCAGTAATAAATGTGATACAGTCAGTAATAAATGTGATACAGTCAGCAATAAATGTGATGCAGTAAGTAATAAATGTGATACAGTCAGTAATATATGTGGAGCAGTCAGTAATAAATGTGGAGCAGATAGTAATAAATGTAGAGCAGTCAGTAATAAATGTAATACAGTCAGTAATAAATGTGGAGCAGTCAGTAATAAATGTGGAGCAGTCAGCAATAAATGTGATGCAGTAAGTAATAAAGGTGGAGCAGTCAGTAATATATGTGAAGCAGTCATTAATAAATGTGGAGCAGTCAAAAATAAATGTGATGCAGTCAGTAATAAATGTGGAGCAGTCAGTAATAAATATGATGCAGTCAGGAATAACTGTGGAGCAGTCAGTATTAAATGTGGAGCAGTCAGGAATAAATGTGATACAGTCAGTAATAAATGTGGAGCAGTCAGTAATAAATGTGGAGCAGTCAGTAATAAATGTGATGCAGTCAGTAATAAATGTGGAGCAGTCAGTAATATATGTGGAGCAGTCCGTAATAAATGTGGAGCAGTCAGTAATAAATGTAGAGCAGTCAGTAATAAATGTAATATAGTTAGTAATAAATGTGGAGCAGTCAGTATAAAATGTGGAGCAGTCAGTAATAAATGGGATGTAGTCAGTAATAAATAAGGAGCAGTCAGTAATAAATGTGAAGCAGTCAGTAAAAAATGTGATACAGTCAGTAATAAATGTGGAGCAGTCAGTAATAAATGTGGAGCAGTCAGTAATAAATGTGATACCGTCAGTAATAAATGTGGAGCAGTCATTAATAAATGTGGAGCAGTCAGTAATAAATGTAATGTAGTCAGTAATAAATGTGGAGCAGTCAGTAAAAAAATGTGGAGCAGTCCGTAATAAATGTGATGTAGTCAGTAATAAATTAGGAGCAGTCAGTAATAAATGTAAGGCAGTCAGTAATAAATGTGATACAGTCAGTAATAAATGTGGAGCAGTCAGTAATAAATGTGATACAGTCAGTAATAAATGTGGAGCAGTCAGTAATAAATGTGATGCAGTCAGTAATAAATGTGATGCAGTCGGTAATAAATGTGGAGCAGTCAGTAATAAATGTGGAGCAGTCAGTAATAAATGTGATGCAGTCAGTAATAAATTTGGAGCAGTCAGTAATAAATGTGATGCAGTCAGTAATAAATGTGATGCACTCAGTAATAAATGTGATGTAGTCAGTAATAAATGTGATGCAGTCTGTAATAAATGTGGAGCAGTCAGTAATAAATGTGATGCAGTCAGTAATAAATGTGAAGCAGTCAGTAATTAATATGAAGCAGTCAGTAATAAATGTGGAGCAGTCAAAAATAAATGTGATGCAGTCAGTAATAAATTTGGAGCAGTCAGTAATAAATGTGATGCAGTCAGTAATAAATGTGATGCACTGAGTAATAAATGTGATACAGTCAGTAATAAATGTGATGCAGTCAGTAATAAATGTGGAGCAGTTAGTAATAAATATGAAGCAGTAAGTAATAAATGTGGAGCAGTCAGTAAAAAATGTGATACAGTCAGTAATAAATGTGGGGCAGTCAGTAATAAATGTGAAGCAGTCAGTAATAAATGTGATACAGTCAGTAATAAATGTGAAGCAGTCAGTAATAAATGTGGAGCAGTCAGTAATAAATGTGGAGCAGTCAGTAATAAATGTGGAGCAGTCAGTAATAAATGTGATACAGTCAGTAATAAATGTGGAGCAGTCATTAATAAATGTGGAGCAGTCAGTAAAAAATGTGGAGCAGTCAGTAATAAATGTGATACAGTCAGTAATAAATGTGGAGCAATCAGTAATAAATGTGATACAGTCAGTAATAAATGTGGAGCAGTCAGTAATAAATGTGATGCAGTCAGTAATAAATTTGGAGCAGTCAGTAATAAATGTGATACAGTCAGTATTAAATGTGGAGCAGTCAGTAATAAATGTGATGCAGTTAGTAATAAATGTGATGCAGTCAGTAATAAATGTGATAAAGTCAGTAATAAATGTGGAGCAGTCAGTAATAAATGTGATACAGTCAGTATTAAATGTGGAGCAGTCAGTAATAAATGTGATGCAGTTAGTAATAAATGTGATGCAGTCAGTAATAAATGTGATAAAGTCAGTAATAAATGTGATGCAGTCAGTAATAAATGTGATGCAGTCAGTATTAAATGTGGAGCAGTCAGTAATAAATGTGGAGCAGTCAGTAATAAATGTGATGCAGTCAGTAATACATGTGATGCAGTCAGTATTAAATGTGGAGCAGTCAGTAATAAATGTGATGCAGTCAGTAATAAATGTGATGCAGTCAGTAATAAATGTGATGCAGTCAGTAATAAATGTGATGCAATTAGTAATAAATGTGATGCAGTCAGTAATAAATGTGATGCAGTCAGTAATAAATGTGGAGCAGTCAGTAAAAAATGTGGAGCAGTCAGTAATAAATGTGATACAGTCAGTAATAAATGTGGAGCAGTCAGTAATAAATGTGGAGCATTCAGTAATAAATGTGATGCCCTCAGTAATAAATGTGGAACAGTCAGTAATAAATGAGGAGCAGTCAGTAATAAATGTGATACAGTCAGCAATAAATGTGATACAGTCATTAATAAATGTGATGCATTCAGTAATAAATGTGGAGCAGTCAGTAATAAATGTGATACAGTCATTAATAAATGTGATGCATTCAGTAATAAATGTGGAGCAGTCAGTAATAAATGTGGAGCAGTCAGTAATAAATGTGATGTAGTCAGTGATAAATGTGATACAGTCAGTAATAAATGTGATGTAGTCAGTAATAAAAGTGGAGCAGTCAGTAATAAATGTTATGCAGTCAGTAATAAATGTGGAGCAGTCAGTAATAAATGTTATGCAGTCAGTAATAAATGTGGAGCAGTCAGTAATAAATGTGGAGCAGTCAGTAATAAATGTGATGTAGTCAGTAATAAATGTGGAGCAGTCAGTAATAAATGTGGAGCAGTCAGTTATAAATGTGATACAGTCAGTAATAAATGTGGAGCAGTCAGTAATAAATGTGAAACAGTCAGTAATAAATGTGGAGCAGTCAGTAATAAATGTGATATAGTCAGTTTTAAATGTGATACAGTTAGTAATAAATGTGATACAGTCAGTAATAAATGTGATGTAGTCAGTAATAAATGTGATACAGTCAGTAATAAATGTGAAGCAGTCAGTAATAAATGTGATGTAGTCAGTAATAAATGTGATACAGTCAGTAATAAATGTGATGTAGTCAGTAATAAATGTGATACAGTCAGTAATAAATGTGGAGCAGTCAGTAATAAATGTGATGCAGTTAGTAATAAATGTGGTGCAGTCAGTAATAAATGTGACGTATTCAGTAATAAATGTGATGCAGTCAGTAATAAATGTGATACAGTCAGTAATAAATGTGGAGTAGTCAGTAATAAATGTGGAGCAGTCAGTAATAAATGTGGAGCAGTCAGTAATAAATGTGGAGCAGTCAGTAATAAATGTGGAGCAGTCAGTAATAAATGTGATACAGTCAGTAATAAATGTGGAGCAGTCAGTAATAAATGTGATGTAGTCAGCAATAAATGTGATACAGTCAGTAATAAATGTGGTGCAGTCAGTAATAAATGTTAAGCAGTCAGTAATAAATGTGATGTAATCAGTAATAAATGTGATGCAGTCAGTAATAAATGTGACGTAATCAGTAATAAATGTGATGTAGTCAGTAATAAATGTGATGCAGTCAGTAATAAATGTGACGTAATCAGTAATAAATGTGATTTAATCAGTAATAAATGTGATGCAGTCAGTAATAAATGTGATACAGTCAGTAATAAATGTGGAGCAGTCAGTAATAAATGTGGAGCAGTCAGTAATAAATGTGATACAGTCAGTAATAAATGTGATGCAGTCAGTAATAAATGTGATACAGTCAGTAATAAATGTGATGCAGTCAGTAATAAATGTGGTGCAGTCAGTAATAAATGTGGAGCAGTCAGTAATAAATGTGGAGCAGTCAGTAATAAATGTGGAGCAGTCAGTAATAAATGTGATACAGTCAGTAATAAATGTGGTGCAGTCAGTAATAAATGTGAAGCAGTCAGTAATAAATGTGATGTAGTCAGTAATAAATGTGATACAGTCAGTAATAAATGTGAAGCAGTCAGTAATAAATGTGATACAGTCAGTAATAAATATGATGCAGTTAGTAATAAATGTGACGTATTCAGTAATAAATGTGATGCAGTCAGTAATAAATGTGATGCAGTCAGTAATAAATGTGATGCAGTCAGTAATAAATGTGATACAGTCAGTTATAAATGTGGAGCAGTTAGTAATAAATGTGGAGTAGTCAGTAATAAATGTGGAGCAGTCAGTAATAAATGTGGTGCAGTCAGTAATAAATGTGGAGCAGTCAGTAATAAATGTGGAGCAGTCAGTAATAAATGTGATATAGTCAGTAATAAATGTGGAACAGTCAGTAATAAATGTGATGCAGTCAGTAATAAATGTGGAGCAGTCAGTAATAAATAAGGAGCAGTCAGTAATAAATGTGGAGCAGTCAGTAATAAATGTGATATAGTCAGTAATAAATGTGGAACAGTCAGTAATAAATGTGATGCAGTCAGTAATAAATGTGGAGCAGTCAGTAATAAATGTGGAGCAGTCAGTAATAAATGTGATACAGTCAGTAATAAATGTGGAGCAGTCAGTAATAAATGTGATGTAGTCAGTAATAAATGTGATACAGTCAGTAATAAATGTGATACACTCAGTAATAAATGTGATACAGTCATTAATAAATGTGAAGCAGTCAGTAATAAATGTGATGCAGTCAGTAATAAATGTGGAGCAGTCAGTAATAAATGTGGAGCAGTCAGTAATAAATGTGGAGCAGTCAGTAATAAACGTGATGCAGTCAGTAATAAATGTGATACAGTCAGTAATAAATGTGATACTGTCAGTAATAAATGTGGAGCAGTCAGTAATAAATGTGAAGCAGTCAGTAATAAATGTGGAGCAGTCCGTAATAAATGTGGAGCAGTCAGGAATAAATGTGATACAGTCAGTATTAAATGTGGAGCAGTCAGTAATAAATGTGGAGCAGTCAGTAATAAATGAGATGCAGTCAGTAATAAATGTGGAGCAGTCAGTAATATATGTGAGCAGTCAGTAATAAATATGGAGCAGTCAGTAATAAATGTAATACAGTTAGTAATAAATGTGGAGCAGTCAGTAATAAATGTGGAGCAGTCAGTAGTAAATGTGGAGCAGTCATTAATAAATGTGGAGCAGTCAGTAATAAATGTGATACAGTCAGTAATAAATGTGATTCAATCAGTAATAAATGTGGAGTAGTCAGTAATAAATGTGGAACAGTCAGTAATAAATGTGAAGCAGTCAGTAATAAATGTGATACAGTCAGTAATAAAGTTGATGCAATCAGTAATAAATGTGGAGCAGTCAGTAATAAATGTGATACAGTCAGTAATAAATGTGGAGCAGTCAGTAATAAATGTGATGTAGTCAGTAATAAATGTGGAGCAGTCAGTAATAAATGTAATACTGTCAGTAATTAATGTGGAGCAGTCAGTAATAAATGTGATACAGTCAATAATAAATGTGGAGCAGTCAGTAATAAATGTGGAGCAGTCAGTAATAAATGTGGAGCAGTCAGTAATAAATGTGATGCAGTCAATAATAAATGTGTAGCAGTCGGTAATAAATGTGAAGCAGTCAGTAATAAATGTGATACAGTCAGTAATAAATGTGATACAGTCAGTAATAAATGTGATACAGTCAGTAATAAATGTGATACTGTCAGTAATAAATGTGGAGCAGTCAGTAATAAATGTGAAGCAGTCAGTAATAAATGTGGAGCAGTCAGTAATAAATGTGGAGCAGTCAGGAATAAATGTGATACAGTCAGTATTAAATGTGGAGCAGTCAGTAATAAATGTGGAGAAGTCAGTAATAAATGAGATGCAGTCAGTAATAAATGTGGAGCAGTCAGTAATATATGTGGAGCAGTCAGTAATAAATGTGATACAGTCAGTAATAAATGTGATGCAGTCAGTAATAAATGTGATACAGTCAGTAATAAATGTGATGCAGTCAGTAATAAATATGGAGCAGTCAGTAATAAATGTAATACAGTTAGTAATAAATGTGGAGCAGTCAGTAATAAATGTGGAGCAGTCAGTAGTAAATGTGGAGCAGTCATTAATAAATGTGGAGCAGTCAGTAATAAATGTGATACAGTCAGTAATAAATGTGATTCAATCAGTAATAAATGTGGAGTAGTCAGTAATAAATGTGGAACAGTCAGTAATAAATGTGAAGCAGTCAGTAATAAATGTGATACAGTCAGTAATAAAGTTGATGCAATCAGTAATAAATGTGGAGCAGTCATTAATAAATGTGATACAGTCAGTAATAAATGTGGAGCAGTCAGTAATAAATGTGATGTAGTCAGTAATAAATGTGGAGCAGTCAGTAATAAATGTAATACGGTCAGTAATTAATGTGGAGCAGTCAGTAATAAATGTGATACAGTCAATAATAAATGTGGAGCAGTCAGTAATAAATGTGGAGCAGTCAGTAATAAATGTGATGCAGTCAATAATAAATGTGTAGCAGTCGGTAATAAATGTGAAGCAGTCAGTAATAAATGTGATACAGTCAGTAATAAATGTGATACAGTCAGTAATAAATGTGGAGCAGTCAGTAATAAATGTGATACAGTCAGTAATAAATGTGATACAGTCAGTAATAAATGTGGAGCAGTCAGTAATAAATGTGATGCCGTCAGTAATAAATGTTATGCAGTCAGTAATAAATGTGATACAGTCAGTAATAAATGTGGAGCAGTCAGTAATAAATGTGTAGCAGTCAGTAATAAATGTGATGCAGTCAGTAAAAAATATGGAGCAGTCAGTAATAAATGTGATACAGTCAGTAATAAATGTGGAGCAGTCAGTAATAAATGTAGAGCAGTCAGTAATAAATGTGATACAGTCAGTAATATATGTGGAGCAGTCAGTAATAAATGTGGAGCAGTCAGTTGTAAATGCAGAGCAGTCAGTAATAAATGTAATATAGTCAGTAATAAATGTGGAGCAGTCAGTAATAAATGTGATACTGTCAGTAATAAGTGTGGAGCAGTCAGTAATAAATGTGGAGCAGTCAGTCATAAATGTGATGCAGTCAGTAATAAATGTGGAGCAGTCAGTAATAAATGTGATGCAGTCAGTAAAAAATGTGGAGCAGTCAGTAATAAATGTGGAGCAGTCAGTAATAAATGGGATGTATTCAGTAATAAATAAGGAGCAGTAAGCAATAAATGTGATGCAGTAAGTAATAAATGTAATACAGTCAGTAATAACTGTGGAGCAGTCAGTAATAAATGTGGAGCAGTCAGAAATAAATGGGATGTATTCAGTAATAAATGTGGAGCAGTCAGTAATAAATGTGATACAGTCAGTAATAAATGTGATACAGTCAGCAATAAATGTGATGCAGTAAGTAATAAATGTGATACAGTCAGTAATATATGTGGAGCAGTCAGTAATAAATGTGGAGCAGATAGTAATAAATGTAGAGCAGTCAGTAATAAATGTAATACAGTCAGTAATAAATGTGGAGCAGTCAGTAATAAATGTGGAGCAGTCAGCAATAAATGTGATGCAGTAAGTAATAAAGGTGGAGCAGTCAGTAATATATGTGAAGCAGTCATTAATAAATGTGGAGCAGTCAAAAATAAATGTGATGCAGTCAGTAATAAATGTGGAGCAGTCAGTAATAAATATGATGCAGTCAGGAATAACTGTGGAGCAGTCAGTATTAAATGTGGAGCAGTCAGGAATAAATGTGATACAGTCAGTAATAAATGTGGAGCAGTCAGTAATAAATGTGGAGCAGTCAGTAATAAATGTGATGCAGTCAGTAATAAATGTGGAGCAGTCAGTAATATATGTGGAGCAGTCCGTAATAAATGTGGAGCAGTCAGTAATAAATGTAGAGCAGTCAGTAATAAATGTAATATAGTTAGTAATAAATGTGGAGCAGTCAGTATAAAATGTGGAGCAGTCAGTAATAAATGGGATGTAGTCAGTAATAAATAAGGAGCAGTCAGTAATAAATGTGAAGCAGTCAGTAAAAAATGTGATACAGTCAGTAATAAATGTGGAGCAGTCAGTAATAAATGTGGAGCAGTCAGTAATAAATGTGATACCGTCAGTAATAAATGTGGAGCAGTCATTAATAAATGTGGAGCAGTCAGTAATAAATGTAATGTAGTCAGTAATAAATGTGGAGCAGTCAGTAAAAAAATGTGGAGCAGTCCGTAATAAATGTGATGTAGTCAGTAATAAATTAGGAGCAGTCAGTAATAAATGTAAGGCAGTCAGTAATAAATGTGATACAGTCAGTAATAAATGTGGAGCAGTCAGTAATAAATGTGATACAGTCAGTAATAAATGTGGAGCAGTCAGTAATAAATGTGATGCAGTCAGTAATAAATGTGATGCAGTCGGTAATAAATGTGGAGCAGTCAGTAATAAATGTGGAGCAGTCAGTAATAAATGTGATGCAGTCAGTAATAAATTTGGAGCAGTCAGTAATAAATGTGATGCAGTCAGTAATAAATGTGATGCACTCAGTAATAAATGTGATGTAGTCAGTAATAAATGTGATGCAGTCTGTAATAAATGTGGAGCAGTCAGTAATAAATGTGATGCAGTCAGTAATAAATGTGAAGCAGTCAGTAATTAATATGAAGCAGTCAGTAATAAATGTGGAGCAGTCAAAAATAAATGTGATGCAGTCAGTAATAAATTTGGAGCAGTCAGTAATAAATGTGATGCAGTCAGTAATAAATGTGATGCACTGAGTAATAAATGTGATACAGTCAGTAATAAATGTGATGCAGTCAGTAATAAATGTGGAGCAGTTAGTAATAAATATGAAGCAGTAAGTAATAAATGTGGAGCAGTCAGTAAAAAATGTGATACAGTCAGTAATAAATGTGGGGCAGTCAGTAATAAATGTGAAGCAGTCAGTAATAAATGTGATACAGTCAGTAATAAATGTGGAGCAGTCAGTAATAAATGTGATACAGTCAGTAATAAATGTGGAGCAGTCATTAATAAATGTGGAGCAGTCAGTAAAAAATGTGGAGCAGTCAGTAATAAATGTGATACAGTCAGTAATAAATGTGGAGCAATCAGTAATAAATGTGATACAGTCAGTAATAAATGTGGAGCAGTCAGTAATAAATGTGATGCAGTCAGTAATAAATTTGGAGCAGTCAGTAATAAATGTGATACAGTCAGTATTAAATGTGGAGCAGTCAGTAATAAATGTGATGCAGTTAGTAATAAATGTGATGCAGTCAGTAATAAATGTGATAAAGTCAGTAATAAATGTGGAGCAGTCAGTAATAAATGTGATACAGTCAGTATTAAATGTGGAGCAGTCAGTAATAAATGTGATGCAGTTAGTAATAAATGTGATGCAGTCAGTAATAAATGTGATAAAGTCAGTAATAAATGTGATGCAGTCAGTAATAAATGTGATGCAGTCAGTATTAAATGTGGAGCAGTCAGTAATAAATGTGGAGCAGTCAGTAATAAATGTGATGCAGTCAGTAATACATGTGATGCAGTCAGTATTAAATGTGGAGCAGTCAGTAATAAATGTGATGCAGTCAGTAATAAATGTGATGCAGTCAGTAATAAATGTGATGCAATTAGTAATAAATGTGATGCAGTCAGTAATAAATGTGATGCAGTCAGTAATAAATGTGGAGCAGTCAGTAAAAAATGTGGAGCAGTCAGTAATAAATGTGATACAGTCAGTAATAAATGTGGAGCAGTCAGTAATAAATGTGGAGCATTCAGTAATAAATGTGATGCCCTCAGTAATAAATGTGGAACAGTCAGTAATAAATGAGGAGCAGTCAGTAATAAATGTGATACAGTCAGCAATAAATGTGATACAGTCATTAATAAATGTGATGCATTCAGTAATAAATGTGGAGCAGTCAGTAATAAATGTGATACAGTCATTAATAAATGTGATGCATTCAGTAATAAATGTGGAGCAGTCAGTAATAAATGTGGAGCAGTCAGTAATAAATGTGATGTAGTCAGTGATAAATGTGATACAGTCAGTAATAAATGTGATGTAGTCAGTAATAAAAGTGGAGCAGTCAGTAATAAATGTTATGCAGTCAGTAATAAATGTGGAGCAGTCAGTAATAAATGTTATGCAGTCAGTAATAAATGTGGAGCAGTCAGTAATAAATGTGGAGCAGTCAGTAATAAATGTGATGTAGTCAGTAATAAATGTGGAGCAGTCAGTAATAAATGTGGAGCAGTCAGTTATAAATGTGATACAGTCAGTAATAAATGTGGAGCAGTCAGTAATAAATGTGAAACAGTCAGTAATAAATGTGGAGCAGTCAGTAATAAATGTGATATAGTCAGTTTTAAATGTGATACAGTTAGTAATAAATGTGATACAGTCAGTAATAAATGTGATGTAGTCAGTAATAAATGTGATACAGTCAGTAATAAATGTGAAGCAGTCAGTAATAAATGTGATGTAGTCAGTAATAAATGTGATACAGTCAGTAATAAATGTGATGTAGTCAGTAATAAATGTGATACAGTCAGTAATAAATGTGGAGCAGTCAGTAATAAATGTGATGCAGTTAGTAATAAATGTGGTGCAGTCAGTAATAAATGTGACGTATTCAGTAATAAATGTGATGCAGTCAGTAATAAATGTGATACAGTCAGTAATAAATGTGGAGTAGTCAGTAATAAATGTGGAGCAGTCAGTAATAAATGTGGAGCAGTCAGTAATAAATGTGGAGCAGTCAGTAATAAATGTGGAGCAGTCAGTAATAAATGTGATACAGTCAGTAATAAATGTGGAGCAGTCAGTAATAAATGTGATGTAGTCAGCAATAAATGTGATACAGTCAGTAATAAATGTGGTGCAGTCAGTAATAAATGTTAAGCAGTCAGTAATAAATGTGATGTAATCAGTAATAAATGTGATGCAGTCAGTAATAAATGTGACGTAATCAGTAATAAATGTGATGTAGTCAGTAATAAATGTGATGCAGTCAGTAATAAATGTGACGTAATCAGTAATAAATGTGATTTAATCAGTAATAAATGTGATGCAGTCAGTAATAAATGTGATACAGTCAGTAATAAATGTGGAGCAGTCAGTAATAAATGTGGAGCAGTCAGTAATAAATGTGATACAGTCAGTAATAAATGTGATGCAGTCAGTAATAAATGTGATACAGTCAGTAATAAATGTGATGCAGTCAGTAATAAATGTGGTGCAGTCAGTAATAAATGTGGAGCAGTCAGTAATAAATGTGGAGCAGTCAGTAATAAATGTGGAGCAGTCAGTAATAAATGTGATACAGTCAGTAATAAATGTGGTGCAGTCAGTAATAAATGTGAAGCAGTCAGTAATAAATGTGATGTAGTCAGTAATAAATGTGATACAGTCAGTAATAAATGTGAAGCAGTCAGTAATAAATGTGATGTAGTCAGTAATAAATGTGATGCAGTTAGTAATAAATGTGACGTATTCAGTAATAAATGTGATGCAGTCAGTAATAAATGTGATACAGTCAGTTATAAATGTGGAGCAGTCAGTAATAAATGTGGAGTAGTCAGTAATAAATGTGGAGCAGTCAGTAATAAATGTGGTGCAGTCAGTAATAAATGTGGAGCAGTCAGTAATAAATTTGGAGCAGTCATTAATAAATGTGATACAGTCAGTAATAAATGTGGAGCAGTCAGTAATAAATGTGATACAGTCAGTAATAAATGTGAAGCAGTCAGTAATAAATGTGATGTAGTCAGCAATAAATGTGATATAGTCAGTAATAAATGTGGTGCAGTCAGTAATAAATGTTAAGCAGTCAGTAATAAATGTGATGTAATCAGTAATAAATGTGATGCAGTCAGTAATAAATGTGACGTAATCAGTAATAAATGTGATGTAGTCAGTAATAAATGTGACGTAATCAGTAATAAATGTGGAGCAGTCAGTAATAAATGTGGAGCAGTCAGTAATAAATGTGATTTAATCAGTAATAAATGTGATGCAGTCAGTAATAAATGTGATACAGTCAGTAATAAATGTGGAGCAGTCAGTAATAAATGTGGAGCAGTCAGTAATAGATGTGATACAGTCAGTAATAAATGTGGAGCAGTCAGTAATAAATGTGATGCAGTCAGTAATAAATGTGGTGCAGTCAGTAATAAATGTGGAGCAGTCAGTAATAAATGTGGAGCAGTCAGTAATAAATGTGATACAGTCAGTAATAAATGTGGAGCAGTCAGTAATAAATGTGATGTAGTCAGTAATAAATGTGATACAGTCAGTAATAAATGTGATACAGTCAGTAATAAATGTGATACAGTCATTAATAAATGTGGAGCAGTCAGTAATAAATGTGATGCAGTCAGTAATAAATGTGAAGCAGTCAGTAATAAATGTGATACAGCCAGCAATAAATGTGGAGCAGTCAGTAATAAATGTGATACAGCCAGCAATAAATGTGGAGCAGTCAGTAATAAATGTAATGCAGTCAGTAATAAATGTGATACAGTCAGTAATAAATGTGATACAGTCAGTAGTAAATGTGCAGCAGTCAGTAATAAATGTGGAGCAGTCAGTAATAAATGTGGAGCAGTCAGTAATAAACGTGATGCAGTCAGTAATAAATGTGATGCAGTCAGTAATAAATGTGATACAGTCAGTAATAAATGTGGAGCAGTCAGTAATAAATGTGAAGCAGTCAGTAATAAATGTGGAGCAGTCAGTAATAAATGTGGAGCAGTCAGGAATAAATGTGATACAGTCAGTATTAAATGTGGAGCAGTCAGTAATAAATGTGATGCAGTCAGTAATAAATGTGATACAGTCAGTAATAAATGTGCAGCAGTCAGTAATAAATGTGAAGCAGTCAGTAATAAATGTGAGACAATCAGTAATAAATGTGGAGCAGTCAGTAATAAATGTGAAGCAGTCAGTAATAAATGTGATACAGTCAGTAATAAATGTGGAGCAGTCAGTAATAAATGTGATGTAGTCAGTAATAAATGTGATGCAGTCAGCAATAAATGTGATGTAGTCAGTAATAAATGTGGAGCAGTCAGTAAAAAATGTGATACAGTCAGTAATAAATGTGGAGCAGTCAGTAATAAATGAGATGCAGTCAGTAATAAATGTGGAGCAGTCAGTAATATATGTGAGCAGTCAGTAATAAATGTGATGCAGTCAGTAATAAATATGGAGCAGTCAGTAATAAATGTAATACAGTTAGTAATAAATGTGGAGCAGTCAGTAATAAATGTGGAGCAGTCAGTAATAAATGTAATACAGTTAGTAATAAATGTGGAGCAGTCATTAATAAATGTGGAGCAGTCAGTAATAAATGTGATACAGTCAGTAATAAATGTGATTCAATCAGTAATAAATGTGGAGCAGTCAGTAATAAATGTGGAGCAGTCAGTAATAAATGTGGAGCAGTCAGTAATAAATGTGGAACAGTCAGTAATAAATGTGGAGCAGTCAGTAATAAATGTGATGCAGTCAGTAATAAATGTGGAGCAGTCAGTAATAGATGTGGAGCAGTCAGTAATAAATGTGGAGCAGTCAGTAATAAATGTGGAGCAGTCAGTAATAAATGTTTTGCAGTCAGTAATAAATGTGATACAGTCAGTAATAAAGTTGATGCAATCAGTAATAAATGTGGAGCAGTCAGTAATAAATCTGATGCAGTCAGTAATAAATGTGATACAGTCATTAATAAATGTGGAGCAGTCAGTAATAAATGTAACACTGTCAGTAATTAATGTGGAGCAGTCAGTAATAAATGTGATACAGTCAGTAATAAATGTGATGCAGTCAGTAATAAATGTGATACAGTCAGTAATAAATGTGGAGCAGTCAGTAATAAATGTGGAGCAGTCAGTAATACATATGAAGCAGTCAGTAATAAATGTGGAGCAGTCAGTAATAAATGTCGATCAGTCAGTAATAAATGAGATGCAGTCAGTAATAAATGTGATGCAGTCAGTAATAAATGTGGAGCAGTCAGTAATAAATGTGATACAGTCAGTAATAAATGTGATACAGTCAGTAATAAATGTGATGCAGTCAGTAATAAATGTGATGCAGTCAGTAATAAATGTGGAGCATTCAGTAATAAATGAGATGCAGTCAGTAATAAATGTGGAGCAGTCAGTAATAAATGTGGAGCAGTCAGTAATAAATGTGGAGCAGTCAGTTAAAAATGTGGAGCAGTCAGTAATAACTGTGGAGCAGTCAGTAATAAATGTGATACAGACAGTAATAAATGTGATACAGTCAGTAATAAATGTGGAGCAGTCAGTAATAAATGTGATACAGTCAGTAATAAATGTGATGTAGTCAGTAATAAATGTGGAGCAGTCAGTAATAAATGTGATACAGTCAGTAATAATTGTGATGCAGTCAGTAATAAATGTGGAGCAGTCAGTAATAAATGAGATGCAGTCAGTAATAAATGTGGAGCAGTCAATAATAAATGTGGAGCAGTCAGTAATAAATGTGGAGCAGTCAGTAATAAATGTGGAGCAGTCAGTAATAAATGTGGAACAGTCAGTAATAAATGTGGAGCAGTCAGTAATAAATGTGATGCAGTCAGTAATAAATGTGGAGCAGTCAGTAATAAATGTGGAGCAGTCAGTAATAGATGTGGAGCAGTCAGTAATAAATGTGGAGCAGTCAGTAATAAATGTGGAGCAGTCAGTAATAAATGTTTTGCAGTCAGTAATAAATGTGATACAGTCAGTAATAAAGTTGATGCAATCAGTAATAAATGTGGAGCAGTCAGTAATAAATCTGATGCAGTCAGTAATAAATGTGATACAGTCATTAATAAATGTGGAGCAGTCAGTAATAAATGTAACACTGTCAGTAATTAATGTGGAGCAGTCAGTAATAAATGTGATACAGTCAGTAATAAATGTGATGCAGTCAGTAATAAATGTGATACAGTCAGTAATAAATGTGGAGCAGTCAGTAATAAATGTGGAGCAGTCAGTAATACATATGAAGCAGTCAGTAATAAATGTGGAGCAGTCAGTAATAAATGTCGATCAGTCAGTAATAAATGAGATGCAGTCAGTAATAAATGTGATGCAGTCAGTAATAAATGTGTAGCAGTCAGTAATAAATGTGGAGCAGTCAGTAATAAATGTGATACAGTCAGTAATAAATGTGATACAGTCAGTAATAAATGTGATGCAGTCAGTAATAAATGTGGAGCATTCAGTAATAAATGTGATGCAGTCAGTAATAAATGTGGAGCAGTCAGTAATAAATGTGGAGCAGTCAGTAATAAATGTGGAGCAGTCAGTTAAAAATGTGGAGCAGTCAGTAATAACTATGGAGCAGTCAGTAATAAATGTGATACAGACAGTAATAAATGTGATACAGTCAGTAATAAATGTAAAGCAGTCAGTAATAAATGTGATACAGTCAGTAATAAATGTGATGTAGTCAGTAATAAATGTGGAGCAGTCAGTAATAAATGTGATACAGTCAGTAATAAATGTGGAGCAGTCAGTAATAAATGTGAAGCAGTCAGTAATAAATGTGATGCAGTCAGTAATAAATGTGGAGCAGTCAGTAATAAATGAGATGCAGTCAGTAATAAATGTGGAGCAGTCAGTAATAAATGTGGAGCAGTCAGTAATAAATGTGGAGCAGTCAGTAATAAATGTGAAGCAGTCAGTAATAAATGTGGAGCAGTCAGTAATAAACGTGATGCAGTCAGTAATAAATGTGATACAGTCAGTAATAAATGTGATACAGTCAGTAATAAATGTGGAGCAGTCAGTAATAAATGTGAAGCAGTCAGTAATAAATGTGGAGCAGTCAGTAATAAATGTGGAGCAGTCAGTAATAAATGTGATGCAGTCAGTAATAAATGTGATACAGTCAGTAATAAATGTGCAGCAGTCAGTAATAAATGTGGAGCAGTCAGTAATAAATGTGGAGCAGTCAGTAATAAATGTGAAGCAGTCAGTAATAAATGTGGAGCAGTCAGTAATAAACGTGATGCAGTCAGTAATAAATGTGATACAGTCAGTAATAAATGTGATACAGTCAGTAATAAATGTGGAGCAGTCAGTAATAAATGTGAAGCAGTCAGTAATAAATGTGGAGCAGTCAGTAATAAATGTGGAGCAGTCAGTAATAAATGTGATGCAGTCAGTAATAAATGTGATACAGTCAGTAATAAATGTGCAGCAGTCAGTAATAAATGTGAAGCAGTCAGTAATAAATGTGATACAGCCAGTAATAAATGTGAAGCAGTCAGTAATAAATGTGATACAGTCATTAATAAATGTGGAGCAGTCAGTAATAAATGTGATGCAGTCAGTAATAAATGTGGAGCAGTCAGTAATAAATGTGATGTAGTCAGTAATAAATGTGGAGCAGTCAGTAATAAATGTGATACAGTCATTAATAAATGTGGAGCAGTCAGTAATAAATGTGATGCAGTCAGTAATAAATGTGGAGCAGTCAGTAATAAATGTGATGTAGTCAGTAATAAATGTGGAGCAGTCAGTAAAAAATGTGATACAGTCAGTAATAAATGTGGAGCAGTCAGTAATATATGTGAGCAGTCAGTAATAAATGTGGAGCAGTCAGTAAAAAATGTGATACAGTCAGTAACAAATGTGGAGCAGTCAGTAATATATGTGATGCAGTCAGTAATAAATATGGAGCAGTCAGTAATAAATGTGATGCAGTCAGTAATAAATGTGGAGCAGTCAGTAATAAATGTGGAACAGTCAGTAATAAATGTGAAGCAGTCAGTAATAAATGTGGAGCAGTCAGTAATAAATGTGGAGCAGTCAGTAATAAATGTTTTGCAGTCAGTAATAAATGTGATACAGTCAGTAATAAAGTTGATGCAATCAGTAATAAATGTGGAGCAGTCAGTAATAAATCTGATGCAGTCAGTAATAAATGTGATACAGTCATTAATAAATATGATGCAGTCAGTAATAAATGTGATGTAGTCAGTAATAAATGTGGAGCAGTCAGTAATAAATGTAACACTGTCAGTAATTAATGTGGAGCAGTCAGTAATAAATGTGATACAGTCAGTAATAAATGTGATGCAGTCAGTAATAAATGTGATACAGTCAGTAATAAATGTGGAGCAGTCAGTAATAAATGTGGAGCAGTCAGTAATACATATGGAGCAGTCAGTAATAAATGTGGAGCAGTCAGTAATAAATGTCGATCAGTCAGTAATAAATGAGATGCAGTCAGTAATAGATGTGGAGCAGTCAGTAATAAATGTGATACAGTCAGTAATAAATGTGATACAGTCAGTAATAAATGTGATGCAGTCAGTAATAAATGTGATGCAGTCAGTAATAAATGTGGAGCAGTCAGTAATAAATGAGATGCAGTCAGTAATAAATGTGGAGCAGTCAGTAATAAATGTGGAGCAGTCAGTAATAAATGTGGAGCAGTCAGTTAAAAATGTGGAGCAGTCAGTAATAACTGTGGAGCAGTCAGTAATAAATGTGATACAGACAGTAATAAATGTGATACAGTCAGTAATAAATGTGGAGCAGTCAGTAATAAATGTGAAGCAGTCAGTAATAAATGTGGAGCAGTCAGTAATAAATGTGATGTAGTCAGTAATAAATGTAATGCAGTCAGCAATAAATGTGATGTAGTCAGTAATAAACATGGAGCAGTCAGTAATAAATGTGGAGCAGTCAGTAATAAATGTGATACAGTCAGTAATAAATGTGATGTAGTCAGTAATAAATGTGGAGCAGTCAGTAATAAATGTGATACAGTCAGTAATAATTGTGATGCAGTCAGTAATAAATGTGGAGCAGTCAGTAATAAATGAGATGCAGTCAGTAATAAATGTGGAGCAGTCAGTAATAATCGTGGAGCAGTCAGTAATAAATGTGAAGCAGTCAGTAATAAATGTGGAGCAGTCAGTAATAAACGTGATGCAGTCAGTAATAAATGTGATACAGTCAGTAATAAATGTGGAGCAGTCAGTAATAAATAAGAAGCAGTCAGTAATAAATGTGGAGCAGTCAGTAATAAATGTGGAGCAGTCAGTAATAAATGTGATGCAGTCAGTAATAAATGTGATACAGTCAGTAATAAATGTGCAGCAGTCAGTAATAAATGTGAAGCAGTCAGTAATAAATGTGATGCAGCCAGTAATAAATGTGAAGCAGTCAGTAATAAATGTGATACAGTCATTAATAAATGTGGAGCAGTCAGTAATAAATGTGATGCAGTCAGTAATAAATGTGGAGCAGTCAGTAATAAATGTGATGTAGTCAGTAATAAATGTGGAGCAGTCAGTAAAAAATGTGATACAGTCAGTAATAAATGTGGAGCAGTCAGTAATAAATGAGATGCAGTCAGTAATAAATGTGGAGCAGTCAGTAATATATGTGAGAAGTCAGTAATAAATGTGGAGCAGTCAGTAAAAAATGTAATACAGTCAGTAACAAATGTGGAGCAGTCAGTAATATATGTGAGCAGTCAGTAATAAATGTGATGCAGTCAGTAATAAATGTGGAGCAGTCAGTAATAAATGTGGAGCAGTCAGTAATAAATGTGATGCAGTCAGTAATAAATATGGAGCAGTCAGTAATAAATGTGATGCAGTCAGTAATAAATGTGGAGCAGTCAGTAATAAATGTGGAGCAGTCAGTAATAAATGTGGAGCAGTCAGTAATAAATGTGATGCAGTCAGTAATAAATGTGGAGCAGTCAGTAATAAATGTGGAGCAGTCAGTAATAAATGTGAAGCAGTCAGTAATAAATGTGGAGCAGTCAGTAATAAACGTGATGCAGTCAGTAATAAATGTGATACAGTCAGTAATAAATGTGATACAGTCAGTAATAAATGTGGAGCAGTCAGTAATAAATGTGAAGCAGTCAGTAATAAATGTGGAGCAGTCAGTAATAAATGTGGAGCAGTCAGGAATAAATGTGATACAGTCCGTATTAAATGTGGAGCAGTCAGTAATAAATGTGATGCAGTCAGTAATAAATGTGATACAGTCAGTAATAAATGTGCAGCAGTCAGTAATAAATGTGAAGCAGTCAGTAATAAATGTGATACAGCCAGTAATAAATGTGAAGCAGTCAGTAATAAATGTGATACAGTCATTAATAAATGTGGAGCAGTCAGTAATTAATGTGATGCAGTCAGTAATAAATGTGGAGCAGTCAGTAATAAATGTGATACAGTCAGTAATAAATGTGGAGCAGTCAGTAATAAATGTGATGTAGTCAGTAATAAATGTGATGCAGTCAGCAATAAATGTGATGTAGTCAGTAATAAATGTGGAGCAGTCAGTAAAAAATGTGATACTGTCAGTAATAAATGTGGAGCAGTCAGTAATAAATGAGATGCAGTCAGTAATAAATGTGGAGCAGTCAGTAATATATGTGAGCAGTCAGTAATAAATGTGATGCAGTCAGTAATAAATGTGGAGCAGTCAGTAATAAATGTGGAGCAGTCAGTAATAAATGTGATACAGTCAGTATTAAATGTGGAGCAGTCAGTAATAAATGTGATGCAGTTAGTAATAAATGTGATGCAGTCAGTAATAAATGTGATAAAGTCAGTAATAAATGTGGAGCAGTCAGTAATAAATGTTATACAGTCAGTAATAAATGTTATACAGTCAGTAATAAATGTGATGCAGTCAGTAATACATGTGATGCAGTCAGTAATAAATGTGATACAGTCAGTAATAAATGTGGAGCAGTCAGTAATAAATGTGATGCAGTCAGAAATACATGTGATGCAGTCAGTATTAAATGTGGAGCAGTCAGTAATAAATGTGGAGCAGTCAGTAATAAATGTGATGCAGTCAGTAATACATGTGATGCAGTCAGTATTAAATGTGGAGCAGTCAGTAATAAATGTGATGCAGTCAGTCATAAATGTGATGCAGTCAGTAATAAATGTGGAGCAGTCAGTAATAAATGTGATGCAGTCAGTAATAAATGTGAAGCAGTCAGTAAAAAATGTGGAGCAGTCAGTAATAAATGTGATGCAGTCAGTAATAAATGTGGAGCAGTCAGTAAAAAATGTGATGTAGTCAGTAATAAATGTGGAGCAGTCAGTAATAAATGTGGAGCAGTCAGTAATAAATGTGGAGCAGTCAGTAATAAATGTGATACAGTCAGCAATAAATGTGATACAGTCATTAATAAATGTGATGCAGTCAGGAATAAATGTGGAGCAGTCAGTAATAAATGTGATGCAGTCAGGAATAAATGTGGAGCAGTCAGTAATAAATGTAATACAGTCAGTAATAAATGTGGAGCAGTCAGTAATAAATGTGGAGCAGTCAGTAATAAATGTGATGTAGTCAGTAATAAATGTGATACAGTCAGTAATAAATGTGATGTAGTCAGTAATAAAAGTGGAGCAGTCAGTAATAAATGTTATGCAGTCAGTAATAAATGTGGAGCAGTCAGTAATAAATGTGGAGCAGTCAGTAATATATGTGAGAAGTCAGTAATAAATGTGGAGCAGTCAGTAAAAAATGTAATACAGTCAGTAACAAATGTGGAGCAGTCAGTAATATATGTGAGCAGTCAGTAATAAATGTGATGCAGTCAGTAATAAATGTGATACAGTCAGTAATAAATGTGCAGCAGTCAGTAATAAATGTGAAGCAGTCAGTAATAAATGTGATACAGCCAGTAATAAATGTGAAGCAGTCAGTAATAAATGTGATACAGTCATTAATAAATGTGGAGCAGTCAGTAATTAATGTGATGCAGTCAGTAATAAATGTGGAGCAGTCAGTAATAAATGTGATACAGTCAGTAATAAATGTGGAGCAGTCAGTAATAAATGTGATGTAGTCAGTAATAAATGTGATGCAGTCAGCAATAAATGTGATGTAGTCAGTAATAAATGTGGAGCAGTCAGTAAAAAATGTGATACTGTCAGTAATAAATGTGGAGCAGTCAGTAATAAATGAGATGCAGTCAGTAATAAATGTGGAGCAGTCAGTAATATATGTGAGCAGTCAGTAATAAATGTGATGCAGTCAGTAATAAATGTGGAGCAGTCAGTAATAAATGTGGAGCAGTCAGTAATAAATGTGATACAGTCAGTATTAAATGTGGAGCAGTCAGTAATAAATGTGATGCAGTTAGTAATAAATGTGATGCAGTCAGTAATAAATGTGATAAAGTCAGTAATAAATGTGGAGCAGTCAGTAATAAATGTTATACAGTCAGTAATAAATGTTATACAGTCAGTAATAAATGTGATGCAGTCAGTAATACATGTGATGCAGTCAGTAATAAATGTGATACAGTCAGTAATAAATGTGATGCAGTCAGTATTAAATGTGATGCAGTCAGAAATACATGTGATGCAGTCAGTATTAAATGTGGAGCAGTCAGTAATAAATGTGGAGCAGTCAGTAATAAATGTGATGCAGTCAGTAATACATGTGATGCAGTCAGTATTAAATGTGGAGCAGTCAGTAATAAATGTGATGCAGTCAGTCATAAATGTGATGCAGTCAGTAATAAATTCGGAGCAGTCAGTAATAAATGTGATGCAGTCAGTAATAAATGTGAAGCAGTCAGTAAAAAATGTGGAGCAGTCAGTAATAAATGTGATGCAGTCAGTAATAAATGTGGAGCAGTCAGTAAAAAATGTGATGTAGTCAGTAATAAATGTGGAGCAGTCAGTAATAAATGTGGAGCAGTCAGTAATAAATGTGGAGCAGTCAGTAATAAATGTGATACAGTCAGCAATAAATGTGATACAGTCATTAATAAATGTGATGCAGTCAGGAATAAATGTGGAGCAGTCAGTAATAAATGTGATGCAGTCAGGAATAAATGTGGAGCAGTCAGTAATAAATGTAATACAGTCAGTAATAAATGTGGAGCAGTCAGTAATAAATGTGGAGCAGTCAGTAATAAATGTGATGTAGTCAGTAATAAATGTGATACAGTCAGTAATAAATGTGATGTAGTCAGTAATAAAAGTGGAGCAGTCAGTAATAAATGTTATGCAGTCAGTAATAAATGTGGAGCAGTCAGTAATAAATGTGGAGCAGTCAGTAATATATGTGAGAAGTCAGTAATAAATGTGGAGCAGTCAGTAAAAAATGTAATACAGTCAGTAACAAATGTGGAGCAGTCAGTAATATATGTGAGCAGTCAGTAATAAATGTGATGCAGTCAGTAATAAATGTGGAGCAGTCAGTAATAAATGTGGAGCAGTCAGTAATAAATGTGATGCAGTCAGTAATAAATATGGAGCAGTCAGTAATAAATGTGATGCAGTCAGTAATAAATGTGGAGCAGTCAGTAATAAATGTGGAGCAGTCAGTAATAAATGTGGAGCAGTCAGTAATAAATGTGATGCAGTCAGTAATAAATGTGGAGCAGTCAGTAATAAATGTGGAGCAGTCAGTAATAAATGTGAAGCAGTCAGTAATAAATGTGGAGCAGTCAGTAATAAACGTGATGCAGTCAGTAATAAATGTGATACAGTCAGTAATAAATGTGATACAGTCAGTAATAAATGTGGAGCAGTCAGTAATAAATGTGAAGCAGTCAGTAATAAATGTGGAGCAGTCAGTAATAAATGTGGAGCAGTCAGGAATAAATGTGATACAGTCAGTATTAAATGTGGAGCAGTCAGTAATAAATGTGATGCAGTCAGTAATAAATGTGATACAGTCAGTAATAAATGTGGAGCAGTCAGTAATAAATGTGGAGCAGTCAGTAATAAATGTGGAGCAGTCAGTAATAAATGTGGAGCAGTCAGTAATAAATGTGATGCAGTCAGTAATAAATGTGGAGCAGTCAGTAATAAATGTGGAGCAGTCAGTAATAAATGTGAAGCAGTCAGTAATAAATGTGGAGCAGTCAGTAATAAACGTGATGCAGTCAGTAATAAATGTGATACAGTCAGTAATAAATGTGATACAGTCAGTAATAAATGTGCAGCAGTCAGTAATAAATGTGAAGCAGTCAGTAATAAATGTGATACAGCCAGTAATAAATGTGAAGCAGTCAGTAATAAATGTGATACAGTCATTAATAAATGTGGAGCAGTCAGTAATAAATGTGATGCAGTCAGTAATAAATGTGGAGCAGTCAGTAATAAATGTGATACAGTCAGTAATAAATGTGGAGCAGTCAGTAATAAATGTGATGTAGTCAGTAATAAATGTGATGCAGTCAGTAAAAAATGTGATACTGTCAGTAATAAATGTGGAGCAGTCAGTAATAAATGAGATGCAGTCAGTAATAAATGTGGAGCAGTCAGTAATATATGTGAGCAGTCAGTAATAAATGTGATGCAGTCAGTAATAAATGTGGAGCAGTCAGTAATAAATGTGGAGCAGTCAGTAATAAATGTGATACAGTCAGTATTAAATGTGGAGCAGTCAGTAATAAATGTGATGCAGTTAGTAATAAATGTGATGCAGTCAGTAATAAATGTGATAAAGTCAGTAATAAATGTGGAGCAGTCAGTAATAAATGTTATACAGTCAGTAATAAATGTTATACAGTCAGTAATAAATGTGATGCAGTCAGTAATACATGTGATGCAGTCAGTAATAAATGTGATACAGTCAGTAATAAATGTGGAGCAGTCAGTAATAAATGTGGAGCAGTCATTCATAAATGTGATGCAGTCAGTAATAAATGTGGAGCAGTCAGTAATAAATGTAATACAGTCAGTAATAAATGTGGAGCAGTCAGTAATAAATGTGATGCAGTCAGAAATACATGTGATGCAGTCAGTATTAAATGTGGAGCAGTCAGTAATAAATGTGGAGCAGTCAGTAATAAATGTGATGCAGTCAGTAATACATGTGATGCAGTCAGTATTAAATGTGGAGCAGTCAGTAATAAATGTGATACAGTCAGTATTAAATGTGGAGCAGTCAGTAATAAATGTGATGCAGTTAGTAATAAATGTGATGCAGTCAGTAATAAATGTGATAAAGTCAGTAATAAATGTGGAGCAGTCAGTAATAAATGTTATACAGTCAGTAATAAATGTTATACAGTCAGTAATACATGTGATGCAGTCAGTAATAAATGTGATACAGTCAGTAATAAATGTGGAGCAGTCAGTAATAAATGTGGAGCAATCAGTAATAAATGTGGTGCAGTCAGTAATAAATGTGGAGCAGTCAGTAATAAATGTGGAGCAGTCAGTAATAAATGTGATGCAGTCAGTAATAAATGTGATGTAGTCAGTAATAAATGTGAAGCAGTCAGTAATAAATGTGGAGCAGTCAGTAATAAATGTGGAGCAGTCAGTAATAAATGTGGAGCATTCAGTAATAAATGTGATGCAGTCAGTAATAAATGTGGAACAGTCAGTAATAAATGAGGAGCAGTCAGCAATAAATGTGGAGCAGTCAGTAATAAATGTGATGCAGTCAGTAATAAATGTGATACAGTCATTAATAAATGTGATGCATGCAGTAATAAATGTGGAGCAGTCAGTAATAAATGTGATGCAGTCAGTAATAAATGTGATGTACTCAGTAATGAATGTGCAGCAGTCAGTAATAAATGTGATACAGTCAGTAATAAATGTGATGTAGTCAGTAATGAATGTGGAGCAGTCAGTAATAAATATGGAGCAGTCAGTAATAAATCTGATACAGTCAGTAATAAATGTGATGTACTCAGTAATGAATGTGCAGCAGTCAGTAATAAATGTGATACAGTCAGTAATAAATGTGGAGCAGTCAGTAATTAATGTGATACAGTCAGTAATAAATGTGGAGCAGTCAGTAATAAATATGGAGCAGTCAGTAATAAATGTGATACAGTCAGTAATAAATGTGGAGCAGTCAGTAATAAATGTGATACAGTCATTAATAAATGTGGAGCAGTCAGTAATAAATGTGATACAGTCAGTAATAAATGTGGAGCAGTCAGTAATAAATGTGATGCAGTCAGTAATAAATATGCAGCAGTGAGTAAAAAATGTGATGTAGTCAGTAATAAATGTGGAGCAGTCAGTAATAAATGTGGAGCAGTGAGTAAAAAATGTGATGTAGTCAGTAATAAATGTGGAGCAGTCAGTAATAAATGTGGAGCATTCAGTAATAAATGTGGAACAGTCAGTAATAAATGTGGAGCAGTCAGTAATAAATGTGGAGCAGTCAGTAATAAATGTGATGCAGTCAGTAATTAATGTGATGTAGTCAGTAATAAATGTGGAGCAGTCAGTAATAAATGTGGAGCATTCAGTAATAAATGTGGAACAGTCAGTAATAAATGTGGAGCAGTCAGTAATAAATGTGCAGCAGTCAGTAATAAATGTGATACAGTCAGTAATAAATGTGGAGCAGTCAGTAATTAATGTGATACAGTCAGTAATAAATGTGATGCAGTCAGTAATAAATGTGATGTAGTCAGTAATTAATGTGATACAGTCAGTAATAAATGTGATGCAGTCAGTAATAAATGTGATGTAGTCAGTAATTAATGTGATACAGTCAGTAATAAATGTGATGCAGTCAGTAATAAATGTGATGTAGTCAGTAATAAATGTGGAGCAGTCATTAATAAATGTGATACAGTCAGTAATAAATTTGGAGCAGTCAGTAATAAATGTGTAGCAGTCAGTAATAAATGTGATACAGTCAGTAATAAATGTGGAGCAGTCAGTAATAAATGTGATACAGTCAGTAATAAATGTGATGCAGTCAGAAATACATGTGATGCAGTCAGTATTAAATGTGGAGCAGTCAGTAATAAATGTGGAGCAGTCAGTAATAAATGTGATGCAGTCAGTAATACATGTGATGCAGTCAGTATTAAATGTGGAGCAGTCAGTAATAAATGTGATACAGTCAGTATTAAATGTGGAGCAGTCAGTAATAAATGTGATGCAGTTAGTAATAAATGTGATGCAGTCAGTAATAAATGTGATAAAGTCAGTAATAAATGTGGAGCAGTCAGTAATAAATGTTATACAGTCAGTAATAAATGTTATACAGTCAGTAATACATGTGATGCAGTCAGTAATAAATGTGATACAGTCAGTAATAAATGTGGAGCAGTCAGTAATAAATGTGGAGCAATCAGTAATAAATGTGGTGCAGTCAGTAATAAATGTGGAGCAGTCAGTAATAAATGTGGAGCAGTCAGTAATAAATGTGATGCAGTCAGTAATAAATGTGATGTAGTCAGTAATAAATGTGAAGCAGTCAGTAATAAATGTGGAGCAGTCAGTAATAAATGTGGAGCAGTCAGTAATAAATGTGGAGCATTCAGTAATAAATGTGATGCAGTCAGTAATAAATGTGGAACAGTCAGTAATAAATGAGGAGCAGTCAGCAATAAATGTGGAGCAGTCAGTAATAAATGTGATGCAGTCAGTAATAAATGTGATACAGTCATTAATAAATGTGATGCATGCAGTAATAAATGTGGAGCAGTCAGTAATAAATGTGATGCAGTCAGTAATAAATGTGATGTACTCAGTAATGAATGTGCAGCAGTCAGTAATAAATGTGATACAGTCAGTAATAAATGTGATGTAGTCAGTAATGAATGTGGAGCAGTCAGTAATAAATATGGAGCAGTCAGTAATAAATGTGATACAGTCAGTAATAAATGTGATGTACTCAGTAATGAATGTGCAGCAGTCAGTAATAAATGTGATACAGTCAGTAATAAATGTGGAGCAGTCAGTAATTAATGTGATACAGTCAGTAATAAATGTGGAGCAGTCAGTAATAAATATGGAGCAGTCAGTAATAAATGTGATACAGTCAGTAATAAATGTGGAGCAGTCAGTAATAAATGTGATACAGTCATTAATAAATGTGGAGCAGTCAGTAATAAATGTGATACAGTCAGTAATAAATGTGGAGCAGTCAGTAATAAATGTGATGCAGTCAGTAATAAATATGCAGCAGTGAGTAAAAAATGTGATGTAGTCAGTAATAAATGTGGAGCAGTCAGTAATAAATGTGGAGCAGTGAGTAAAAAATGTGATGTAGTCAGTAATAAATGTGGAGCAGTCAGTAATAAATGTGGAGCATTCAGTAATAAATGTGGAACAGTCAGTAATAAATGTGGAGCAGTCAGTAATAAATGTGGAGCAGTCAGTAATAAATGTGATGCAGTCAGTAATTAATGTGATGTAGTCAGTAATAAATGTGGAGCAGTCAGTAATAAATGTGGAGCATTCAGTAATAAATGTGGAACAGTCAGTAATAAATGTGGAGCAGTCAGTAATAAATGTGCAGCAGTCAGTAATAAATGTGATACAGTCAGTAATAAATGTGGAGCAGTCAGTAATTAATGTGATACAGTCAGTAATAAATGTGATGCAGTCAGTAATAAATGTGATGTAGTCAGTAATTAATGTGATACAGTCAGTAATAAATGTGATGCAGTCAGTAATAAATGTGATGTAGTCAGTAATTAATGTGATACAGTCAGTAATAAATGTGATGCAGTCAGTAATAAATGTGATGTAGTCAGTAATAAATGTGGAGCAGTCATTAATAAATGTGATACAGTCAGTAATAAATTTGGAGCAGTCAGTAATAAATGTGTAGCAGTCAGTAATAAATGTGATACAGTCAGTAATAAATGTGGAGCAGTCAGTAATAAATGTGATACAGTCAGTAATAAATGTGGAGCAGTCAGTAATAAATGTGATACAGTCAGTAATAAATGTGGAGCAGTCAGTAATTAATGTGATACAGTCAGTAATAAATGTGGAGCAGTCAGTAATAAATGTGATACAGTCAGTAATAAATGTGATACAGTCAGTAATAAATGTGGAGCAGTCAGTAATAAATGTCATGCAGTCAGTAATAAATATGGAGCAGTCAGTAATAAATGTGATACAGTCATTAATAAATGTGGAGCAGTCAGTAATAAATGTGATACAATCAGTAATAAATGTGGAGCAGTCAGTAATAAATGTGATACAGTCAGTAATAAATGTGGAGCAGTCAGTAATAAATGTGATACAATCAGTAATAAATGTGGAGCAGTGAGTAAAAAATGTGATGTAGTCAGTAATAAATGTGGAGCAGTCAGTAATAAATGTGGAGCATTCAGTAATAAATGTGGAACAGTCAGTAATAAATGTGGAGCAGTCAGTAATAAATGTGCAGCAGTCAGTAATAAATGTGATACAGTCAGTAATAAATGTGGAGCAGTCAGTAATTAATGTGATACAGTCAGTAATAAATGTGATGCAGTCAGTAATAAATGTGATGTAGTCAGTAATAAATGTGGAGCAGTCATTAATAAATGTGATACAGTCAGTAATAAATTTGGAGCAGTCAGTAATAAATGTGGAGCAGTCAGTAATAAATGTGATACAGTCAGTAATAAATGTGGAGCAGTCAGTAATAAATGTGATACAGTCAGTAATAAATGTGGAGCAGTCAGTAATAAATGTGATACAGTCAGTAATAAATGTGGAGCAGTCAGTAATTAATGTGATACAGTCAGTAATAAATGTGGAGCAGTCAGTAATAAATGTGATACAGTCAGTAATAAATGTCATGCAGTCAGTAATAAATATGGAGCAGTCAGTAATAAATGTGATACAGTCATTAATAAATGTGGAGCAGTCAGTAATAAATGTGATACAATCAGTAATAAATGTGGAGCAGTCAGTAATAAATGTGATACAGTCAGTAATAAATGTGGAGCAGTCAGTAATAAATGTGATACAGTCAGTAATAAATGTGGAGCAGTCAGTAATAAATGTGATGCAGTCAGTAATAAATGTGAAGCAGTCAGTAATAAATGTGATGTAGTCAGTAATAAATGAGAAGCAGTCAGTAATAAATGTGATACAGTCAGTAATAAATGTGGAGCAGTCAGTAATAAATTTGATACAGTCAGTAATAAATGTCATGCAGTCAGTAATAAATATGGAGCAGTCAGTAATAAATGTGATACAGTCAGTAATAAATGTGATGTAGTCAGTAATAAATGTGGAGCAGTCAGTAATAAATGTGGAGCAGTCAGTAATAAATGTGATACAGTCAGTAATAAATGTGGAGCAGTCAGTAATAAATGTGATACAGTCAGTAATAAATGTGGAGCAGTCAGTAATAAAAGTGGAGCAGTCAGTTAAAAATGTGGAGCAGTCAGTAATAAATTTGAAGCAGTCATTAATAAATGTGGAGCAGTCAGTAATAAATGTGATACAGTCAGTAATAAATGTGGAGCAGTCAGTAATAAATGTGATGCAGTCAGTAATAAATGTGGAGCAGTCAGTAATAAATGTGATGCAGTCTGTAATAAATGTGGAGCAGTCAGTAATAAATGTGATGCAGTCAGTAATAA
This sequence comes from Engystomops pustulosus, assembly GCF_040894005.1. Lineage (NCBI taxonomy): Eukaryota > Metazoa > Chordata > Amphibia > Anura > Leptodactylidae > Engystomops > Engystomops pustulosus. The sequence goes on from NC_092417.1 coordinate 950,143, forward strand.
ATGTGAAGCAGTCAGTAATTAATATGAAGCAGTCAGTAATAAATGTGGAGCAGTCAAAAATAAATGTGATGCAGTCAGTAATAAATTTGGAGCAGTCAGTAATAAATGTGATGCAGTCAGTAATAAATGTGATACAGTCAGTAATAAATGTGATGCAGTCAGTAATAAATGTGGAGCAGTCAGTAATAAATATGAAGCAGTCAGTAATAAATGTGGAGCAGTCAATAATAAATGTGATACAGTCAGTAATAAATGTGGAGCAGTCAGTAAAAAATGTGATACAGTCAGTAATAAATGTGGGGCAGTCAGTAATAAATGTGAAGCAGTCAGTAATAAATGTGATACAGTCAGTAATAAATGTGTAGCAGTCAATAATAAATGTGAAGCAGTCAGTAATAAATGTGATGCAGTCAGTAATAAATTTGGAGCAGTCAGTTTTAAATGTGATACAGTCAGTAATAAATGTGATACAGTCAGTAATAAATGTGGAGCAGTCAGTAATAAATGTGGAGCAGTCAGTAATAAATGTGATACAGTCAGTAATAAATGTGGAGCAGTCAGTAATAAATGTGAAGCAGTCAGTAATAAATGTGATACAGTCAGTAATAAATGTGGAGCAGTCAGTAATTAATGTGATACAGTCAGTAATAAATGTGATGCAGTCAGTAATAAATGTGATGTAGTCAGTAATTAATGTGATGCAGTCAGTAATAAATGTGAAGCAGTCAGTAATTAATATGAAGCAGTCAGTAATAAATGTGGAGCAGTCAAAAATAAATGTGATGCAGTCAGTAATAAATTTGGAACAGTCAGTAATAAATGTGATGCAGTCAGTAATAAATGTGATGTAGTCAGTAATAAATGTGGAGCAGTCATTAATAAATGTGATACAGTCAGTAATAAATTTGGAGCAGTCAGTAATAAATGTGGAGCAGTCAGTAATAAATGTGATACAGTCAGTAATAAATGTGGAGCAGTCAGTAATAAATGTGATACAGTCAGTAATAAATGTGGAGCAGTCAGTAATAAATGTGATACAGTCAGTAATAAATGTGGAGCAGTCAGTAATTAATGTGATACAGTCAGTAATAAATGTGGAGCAGTCAGTAATAAATGTGATACAGTCAGTAATAAATGTCATGCAGTCAGTAATAAATATGGAGCAGTCAGTAATAAATGTGATACAGTCATTAATAAATGTGGAGCAGTCAGTAATAAATGTGATACAATCAGTAATAAATGTGGAGCAGTCAGTAATAAATGTGATACAGTCAGTAATAAATGTGGAGCAGTCAGTAATAAATGTGATACAGTCAGTAATAAATGTGGAGCAGTCAGTAATAAATGTGATGCAGTCAGTAATAAATGTGAAGCAGTCAGTAATAAATGTGATGTAGTCAGTAATAAATGTGATGCAGTCAGTAATAAATGTGGAGCAGTCAGTAATAAATGTGATACAGTCAGTAATAAATGTGGAGCAGTCAGTAATAAATTTGATACAGTCAGTAATAAATGTCATGCAGTCAGTAATAAATATGGAGCAGTCAGTAATAAATGTGATACAGTCAGTAATAAATGTGATGTAGTCAGTAATAAATGTGGAGCAGTCAGTAATAAATGTGGAGCAGTCAGTAATAAATGTGATACAGTCAGTAATAAATGTGGAGCAGTCAGTAATAAATGTGATACAGTCAGTAATAAATGTGGAGCAGTCAGTAATAAATGTGATACAGTCAGTAATAAATGTGGAGCAGTCAGTAATAAATGTGATGCAGTCAGTAATAAATGTGGAGCAGTCAGTAATAAATGTGATGCAGTCTGTAATAAATGTGGAGCAGTCAGTAATAAATGTGATGCAGTCAGTAATAAATGTGAAGCAGTCAGTAATTAATATGAAGCAGTCAGTAATAAATGTGGAGCAGTCAAAAATAAATGTGATGCAGTCAGTAATAAATTTGGAGCAGTCAGTAATAAATGTGATGCAGTCAGTAATAAATGTGATACAGTCAGTAATAAATGTGATGCAGTCAGTAATAAATGTGGAGCAGTCAGTAATAAATATGAAGCAGTCAGTAATAAATGTGGAGCAGTCAATAATAAATGTGATACAGTCAGTAATAAATGTGGAGCAGTCAGTAAAAAATGTGATACAGTCAGTAATAAATGTGGGGCAGTCAGTAATAAATGTGAAGCAGTCAGTAATAAATGTGATACAGTCAGTAATAAATGTGTAGCAGTCAATAATAAATGTGAAGCAGTCAGTAATAAATGTGATGCAGTCAGTAATAAATTTGGAGCAGTCAGTTTTAAATGTGATACAGTCAGTAATAAATGTGATACAGTCAGTAATAAATGTGGAGCAGTCAGTAATAAATGTGGAGCAGTCAGTAATAAATGTGATACAGTCAGTAATAAATGTGGAGCAGTCAGTAATAAATGTGAAGCAGTCAGTAATAAATGTGATGTAGTCAGTAATAAATGTGATGCAGTCAGTAATAAATATGGAGCAGTCAGTAATAAATGTGAAGCAGTCAGTAAAAAATGTGATACAGTCAGTAATAAATGTGGAGCAGTCAGTAATAAATGTGGAGCAGTCAGTAATAAATGTGATACAGTCAGTAATAAATGTGGTGCAGTCAGTAATAAATGTGAAGCAGTCAGTAATAAATGTGATGTAGTCAGTAATAAATGTGATACAGTCAGTAATAAATGTGATACAGTCAGTAATAAATATGATGTAGTCAGTAATAAATGTGATGCAGTTAGTAATAAATGTGATGCAGTCAGTAATAAATGTGGAGCAGTCAGTAATAAATGTGGAGCAGTCAGTAATAAATGTGATACAGTCAGTAATAAATGTGGAGCAGTCAGCAATAAATGTGATACAGTCAGTTGTAAATGTGGAGCAGTCAGTAATAAATGTGGAGTAGTCAGTAATAAATGTGGAGCAGTCAGTAATAAATGTGATACAGTCAGTAATAAATGTGGAGCAGTCAGTAATAAATGTGATGTAGTCAGCAATAAATGTGAGACAGTCAGTAATAAATGTGGTGCAGTCAGTAATAAATGTTAAGCAGTCAGTAATAAATGTGATGTAATCAGTAATAAATGTGATGCAGTCAGTAATAAATGTGATACAGTCAGTAATAAATGTGAAGCAGTAAGTAATAAATGTGATGCAGTCAGTAATAAATGTAAAACAGTCAGTAATAAATGAGATGCAGTCAGTAATAAATGTGGAGCAGTCAGTAATAAATGTGATGCAGTCAGTAATAAATGTGGAGCAGTCGGTAATAAATGTGGAGCAGTCAGTAATAAATGTGATGCAATTAGTAATAAATGTGATACAGTCATTAATAAATGTGATGCAGTCAGTAATAAATGTAATACAGTCAGTAATAAATGTGGAGCAGTCAGTAATAAATGTAATACAGTCAGTAATAAATGTGGAGCAGTCAGTAATAAATGTAATACAGTCAGTAATAAATGTGGAGCAGTCAGTAATAAATGTGGAACAGTCAGTAATAAATGTGGAGCAGTCAGTAATAAATGTGATACAGTCAGTAATAAATGTGATACAGTCAGTAATAAATGTGCTACAGTCAGTAATAAATGTGGAACAGTCAGTAATAAATGTGGAGCAGTCAGTAATAAATGTGATGCAGTCAGTAATAAATGTGATGCAGTCAGTAATAAATGTGGAACAGTCAGTAATAAATGTGGAGCAGTCAGTAATAAATGTGGAGCAGTCAGTAATAAATGTGATACAGTCAGTAATAAATGTGCTACAGTCAGTAATAAATGTGGAACAGTCAGTAATAAATGTGGAGCAGTCAGTAATAAATGTGGAGCAGTCAGTAATAAATGTGGAGCAGTCAGTAATAAATGTGATACAGTCAGTGATAAATGTGGAGCAGTCAGTAATAAATGTGAAGCAGTCAGTAATAAATGTGGAGCAGTCAGTTATAAATGTGATACAGTCAGTAATAAATGTGATGCAGTCAGTAATAAATGTGCTACAGTCAGTAATAAATGTGGAGCAGTCAGTAATAAATGTGCTACAGTCAGTAATAAATGTGGAACAGTCAGTAATAAATGTGGAGCAGTCAGTAATAAATGTAATACTGTCAGTAATAAATGTGGAGCAGTCAGTAATAAATGTGATGCAGTCAGTAATAAATGTGATGCAGTCAGTAATAAATGTGCTACAGTCAGTAATAAATGTGGAGCAGTCAGTAATAAATGTGATACAGTCAGTAATAAATGTGGAGCAGTCAGTAATAAATGTGATGCAGTCAGTAATAAATGTGGAGCAGTCAGTAATAAATGTGAAGCAGTCAGTAATAAATGTGATACAGCCAGTAATAAATGTGGAGCAGTCAGTAATAAATGTGAAGCAGTCAGTAATTAATATGAAGCAGTCAGTAATAAATGTGGAGCAGTCAAAAATAAATGTGGAGCAGTCAGTAATAAATGTGATACAGTCAGTAATAAATGTGATGTAGTCAGTAATAAATGTGGAGCAGTCAGTAATAAATGTGATGCAGTCAGTAATAAATGTGGAGCAGTCAGTAATAAATGTGGAGCAGTCAGTAATAAATGTGGAGCAGTCAGTAATAAATGTGATACAGTCAGTAATAAATGTGGAGCAGTCAGTAATAAATGTGATACAGTCAGTAATAAATGTGGAGCAGTCAGTAATAAAAGTGGAGCAGTCAGTTAAAAATGTGGAGCAGTCAGTAATAAATGTGATACAGTCAGTAATAAATGTGATGCAGTCAGTAATAAATGTGGAGCAGTCAGGAATAAATGTGGAGCAGTCAGTAATAAATGAGATGCAGTCAGTAATAAATGTGGAGCAGTCAGTAATAAATGTGGAGCAGTCAGTAATAAATGTGATGCAGTCAGTAATAAATGTGGAGCAGTCAGTAAAAAATGTGATGTAGTCAGTAATAAATGTGGAGCAGTCAGTAAAAAATGTGATGTAGTCAGTAATAAATGTGGAGCAGTCAGTAAAAAATGTGATGTAGTCAGTAATAAATGTGATGCAATTAGTAATAAATGTGGAGCAGTCAGTAATAAATGTGATGCAGTCAGTAATAAATGTGGAGCAGTCGGTAATAAATGTGGAGCAGTCGGTAATAAATGTGATGCAATTAGTAATAAATGTGATACAGTCAGTAATAAATGTGATGCAGTCAGTAATAAATGTGATACAGTCAGTAATAAATGTGATGCAGTCAGTAATAAATGTGATGCAGTCAGTAATAAATGTGCTACAGTCAGTAATAAATGTGGAAAAGTCAGTAATAAATGTGGAGCAGTCAGTAATAAATGTGATACAGTCAGTAATAAATGTGATACAGTCAGTAATAAATGTGCTACAGTCAGTAATAAATGTGGAACAGTCAGTAATAAATGTGGAGCAGTCAGTAATAAATGTGATGCAGTCAGTAATAAATGTGGAGCAGTCAGTAAAAAATGTGATGTAGTCAGTAATAAATGTGGAGCAGTCAGTAAAAAATGTGATGTAGTCAGTAATAAATGTGGAGCAGTCAGTAAAAAATGTGATGTAGTCAGTAATAAATGTGATGCAATTAGTAATAAATGTGGAGCAGTCAGTAATAAATGTGGAGCAGTCGGTAATAAATGTGGAGCAGTCGGTAATAAATGTGATACAGTCAGTAATAAATGTGATACAGTCATTAATAAATGTGATGCAGTCAGTAATAAATGTGGAACAGTCAGTAATAAATGTGGAGCAGTCAGTAATAAATGTGATACAGTCAGTAATAAATGTGATACAGTCAGTAATAAATGTGGAACAGTCAGTAATAAATGTGGAGCAGTCAGTAATAAATGTGATGCAGTCAGTAATAAATGTGATACAGTCAGTAATAAATATGATGCAGTCAGTAATAAATGTGCTACAGTCAGTAATAAATGTGGAACAGTCAGTAATAAATGTGGAGCAGTCAGTAATAAATGTAATACTGTCAGTAATAAATGTGGAGCAGTCAGTAATAAATGTGATGCAGTCAGTAATAAATGTGATGCAGTCAGTAATAAATGTGGAGCAGTCAGTAATAAATGTGATACAGTCAGTAATAAATGTGGAGCAGTCAGTAATAAATGTGATACAGTCAGTAATAAATGTGATGTAGTCAGTAATAAATGTGGAGCAGTCAGTAATAAATGTGATGCAGTCAGTAATAAATGTGGAGCAGTCAGTAATAAATGTGAAGCAGTAAGTAATAAATGTGATACAGTCAGTAATAAATGTGGAGCAGTCAGTAATAAATGTGATGCAGTCAGTAATAAATGTGATGCAGTCAGTAATAAATGTGGAGCAGTCAGTAATAAATGTGATGCAGTCAGTAATAAATGTGATACAGTCAGTAATAAATGTGATACAGTCAGTAATAAATGTGGAGCAGTCAGTAATAAATGTGAAGCAGTCAGTAATAAATGTGATACAGCCAGTAATAAATGTGGAGCAGTCAGTAATAAATGTGATACAGTCATTAATAAATGTGGAGCAGTCAGTAATAAATGTGATGCAGTCAGTAATAAATGTGATACAGTCAGTAATAAATGTGGAGCAGTCAGTAATAAATGTGATACAGTCAGTAATACATGTGGAGCAGTCAGTAATAAATGTGATACAGTCAGTAATAAATGTGGAGCAGTCAGTAATAAATGTGATGTAGTCAGTAATAAATGTGATGCAGTCAGCAATAAATGTGATGTAGTCAGTAATAAATGTGATACAGTCAGTAATAAATGTGGAGCAGTCAGTAATAAATGTGGAGCAGTCAGTAATAAATGTGATACAGTCAGTAATAAATGTGATGCAGTCAGTAATAAATGTGGAGCAGTCAGTAATAAATGTGGAGCAGTCAGTAATACATATGGAGCAGTCAGTAATAAATGTGGAGCAGTCAGTAATAAATGTGGAGCAGTCAGTAATAAATGTGCAGCAGTCAGTAATAAATGTGGAGCAGTCAGTAATAAATGTGGAGCAGTCAGTAATAAATGTGGAGCAGTCAAAAATAAATGTGATGCAGTCAGTAATAAATGTGGAGCAGTCAGTAATAAATGTGATACAGTCAGTAATAAATGTGGAGCAGTCAGTAATAAATGTGGAGCAGTCAGTAATAAATGTGGAGCAGTCAGTAATAAATGTGATACAGTCAGTAATAAATGTGGAGCAGTCAGTAATAAATGTGATGCAGTCAGTAATAAATGTGGAGCAGTCAGTAATAAATGTGGAGCAGTCAGTAATACATATGGAGCAGTCAGTAATAAATGTGGAGCAGTCAGTAATAAATGTGGAGCAGTCAGTAATAAATGTGCAGCAGTCAGTAATAAATGTGGAGCAGTCAGTAATAAATGTGGAGCAGTCAGTAATAAATGTGGAGCAGTCAAAAATAAATGTGATGCAGTCAGTAATAAATGTGGAGCAGTCAGTAATAAATGTGATACAGTCAGTAATAAATGTGGAGCAGTCAGTAATAAATGTGGAGCAGTCAGTAATAAATGTGGAGCAGTCAGTAATAAATGTGATACAGTCAGTAATAAATGTGGAGCAGTCAGTAATAAATGTGATACAGTCAGTAATAAATGTGGAGCAGTCAGTAATAAAAGTGGAGCAGTCAGTTAAAAATGTGGAGCAGTCAGTAATAAATGTGATGCAGTCAGTAATAAATGTGGAGCAGTCAGGAATAAATGTGGAGCAGTCAGTAATAAATGAGATGCAGTCAGTAATAAATGTGGAGCAGTCAGTAATAAATGTGGAGCAGTCAGTAATAAATGTGATGCAGTCAGTAATAAATGTGGAGCAGTCAGTAAAAAATGTGATGTAGTCAGTAATAAATGTGGAGCAGTCAGTAAAAAATGTGATGTAGTCAGTAATAAATGTGGAGCAGTCAGTAATAAATGTGATACAGTCAGTAATAAATGTGATGCAGTCAGTAATAAATGTGGAGCAGTCAGGAATAAATGTGGAGCAGTCAGTAATAAATGTGATACAGTCAGTAATAAATGTGGAACAGTCAGTAATAAATGAGATGCAGTCAGTAATAAATGTGGAGCAGTCAGTAATAAATGTGGAGCAGTCAGTAATAAATGTGATGCAGTCAGTAATAAATGTGGAGCATTCAGTAATAAATGTGATGCAGTCAGTAATAAATGTGGAACAGTCAGTAATAAATGTGATGCAGTCAATTGTAAATGTGGAGCAGTCAGTAAAAAATGTGATGCAGTCAGTAATAAATATGGAGCAGTGAGTAAAAAATGTGATGTAGTCAGTAATAAATGTGGAGCAGTCAGTAATAAATGTGGAGCAGTGAGTAAAAAATGTGATGTAGTCAGTAATAAATGTGGAGCAGTCAGTAATAAATGTGGAGCAGTCAGTAATAAATTTGATGCAGTCAGTAATAAATGTGGAACAGTCAGTAATAAATGAGGAGCAGTCAGTAATAAATGTGATGTAGTCAGTAATAAATGTGGAGCAGTCAGTAATAAATGTGGTGCAGTCAGTAATAAATGTGATGTAGTCAGTAATGAATGTGCAGCAGTCAGTAATAAATGTGATGCAGTCAGTAATAAATGTGATGTAGTCAGTAATGAATGTGCAGCAGTCAGTAATAAATGTGATACAGTCAGTAATAAATGTGGAGCAGTCAGTAATTAATGTGATGCAGTCAGTAATAAATGTGGAGCAGTCAGTAATAAATGTGATGCAGTCAGTAATAAATATGGAGCAGTGAGTAAAAAATGTGATGTAGTCAGTAATAAATGTGGAGCAGTCAGCAATAAATGTGGAGCAGTCAGTAATAAATGTGGAGCATTCAGTAATAAATGTGATGCAGTCAGTAATAAATGTGATGTAGTCAGTAATTAATGTGATGCAGTCAGTAATAAATGTGATGTAGTCAGTAATAAATGTGATGCAGTCAGTAATAAATGTGGAGCAGTCAGTAATAAATGTGGAGCAGTCAGTAATAAATGTGATGCAGTCAGTAATAAATGTGATGTAGTCAGTAATAAATGTGGAGCAGTCAGTAATAAATGTGATACAGTCAGTAATAAATTTGGAGCAGTCAGTAATAAATGTGGAGCAGTAAGTAATAAATGTGGAGCAGTCAGTAATAAATGTGATACAGTCAGTAATAAATGTGGAGCAGTCAGTAATAAATGTGATACAGTCAGTAATAAATGTGGAGCAGTCAGTAATAAATGTGATACAGTCAGTAATAAATGTGGAGCAGTCAGTAATAAATGTGATGTAGTCAGTAATAAATGTGGAGCAGTCAGTAATAAATGTGATACAGTCATTAATAAATGTGGAGCAGTCAGTAATAAATGTGATACAGTCAGTAATAAATGTGATGTAGTCAGTAATAAATGTGGAGCAGTCAGTAATAAATGTGATACAGTCATTAATAAATGTGGAGCAGTCAGTAATAAATGTGATACAGTCAGTAATAAATGTGGAGCAGTCAGTAATAAATGTGATGCAGTCAGTAATAAATATGGAGCAGTGAGTAAAAAATGTGATGTAGTCAGTAATAAATGTGGAGCAGTCAGTAATAAATGTGATACAGTCAGTAATAAATGTGGAGCAGTCAGTAATAAATGTGATGCAGTCAGTAATAAATGTGATGTAGTCAGTAATAAATGTGATGCAGTCAGTAATAAATGTGGAGCAGTCAGTAATTAATGTGATACAGTCAGTAATAAATGTGGAGCAGTCAGTAATAAATGTGATACAGTCAGTAATAAATGTCATGCAGTCAGTAATAAATATGGAGCAGTCAGTAATAAATGTGATACAGTCAGTAATACATGTGATACAGTCAGTAATAAATGTGGAGCAGTCAGTAATAAATGTGATACAGTCAGTAATAAATGTGGAGCAGTCAGTAATAAATGTGGAGCAGTCAGTAATAAATGTGATACAGTCAGTAATAAATGTGGAGCAGTCAGTAATTAATGTGATACAGTCAGTAATAAATGTGGAGCAGTCAGTAATAAATGTGATACAGTCAGTAATAAATGTGGAGCAGTCAGTAATTAATGTGATACAGTCAGTAATAAATGTGGAGCAGTCAGTAATAAATGTGATACAGTCAGTAATAAATGTCATGCAGTCAGTAATAAATATGGAGCAGTCAGTAATAAATGTGATACAGTCAGTAATAAATGTGATGTAGTCAGTAATAAATGTGGAGCAGTCAGTAATAAATGTGGAGCAGTCAGTAATAAATGTGATACAGTCAGTAATAAATGTGGAGCAGTCAGTAATAAATGTGATACAGTCAGTAATAAATGTGGAGCAGTCAGTAATAAAAGTGGAGCAGTCAGTTAAAAATGTGGAGCAGTCAGTAATAAATGTGGAGCAGTCAGTAATAAATGTGATACAGTCAGTAATATATGTGGAGCAGTCAGAAAAAATTTGGAGCAGTCAGTAATAAATGTGAAGCAGTCAGTAATAAATGTGATACAGTCAGTAATAAATGTGGAGCAGTCAGTAATAAATGTAAAATAGTCAGTAATAAATGTGGAGCATTCAGTAATAAATGTGGAACAGTCAGTAATAAATGTGATACAGTCAGTAATAAATGTGGAGCAGTCAGTAAAAAATGTGGAGCAGTCAGTAATAAATTTGAAGCAGTCATTAATAAATGTGGAGCAGTCAGTAATAAATGTGATACAGTCAGTAATAAATGTGGAGCAGTCAGTAATAAATGTGATGCAGTCAGTAATAAATGTGGAGCAGTCAGTAATAAATGTGATGCAGTCGGTAATAAATGTGGAGCAGTCAGTAAAAAATGTGATGCAGTCAGTAATAAATTTGGAGCAGTCAGTAATAAATGTGATGCAGTCAGTAATAAATGTGGAGCAGTCAGTAATAAATGTGATGCACTCAGTAATAAATGTGATGTAGTCAGTAATAAATGTGGAGCAGTCAGTAATAAATGTGGAGCAGTCAGTAATAAATGTGGAGCATTCAGTAATAAATGTGATGTAGTCAGTAATAAATGTGGAGCAGTCAGTAATAAATGTGGTGCAGTCAGTAATAAATGTGATGTAGTCAGTAATGAATGTGCAGCAGTCAGTAATAAATGTGATACAGTCAGTAATAAATGTGGAGCAGTCAGTAATTAATGTGATGCAGTCAGTAATAAATGTGGAGCAGTCAGTAATAAATGTGATGCAGTCAGTAATAAATGTGATGTAGTCAGTAATGAATGTGCAGCAGTCAGTAATAAATGTGATACAGTCAGTAATAAATGTGGAGCAGTCAGTAATTAATGTGATGCAGTCAGTAATAAATGTGGAGCAGTCAGTAATAAATGTGATGCAGTCAGTAATAAATATGGAGCAGTGAGTAAAAAATGTGATGTAGTCAGTAATAAATGTGGAGCAGTCAGTAATAAATGTGGAGCAGTCAGTAATAAATGTGGAGCATTCAGTAATAAATGTGATGCAGTCAGTAATAAATGTGATGTAGTCAGTAATTAATGTGATGCAGTCAGTAATAAATGTGATGTAGTCAGTAATAAATGTGATGCAGTCAGTAATAAATGTGATGTAGTCAGTAATAAATGTGATACAGTCAGTAATAAATGTGATGTAGTCAGTAATAAATGTGGAGCAGTCAGTAATAAATGTGATGTAGTCAGTAATAAATGTGATACAGTCAGTAATAAATGTGATGTAGTCAGTAATAAATGTGGAGCAGTCAGTAATAAATGTGATGCAGTCAGTAACAAATGTGATGTAGTCAGTAATAAATGTGGAGCAGTCAGTAATAAATGTGATGTAGTCAGTAATAAATGTGGAGCAGTCAGTAATAAATGTGGAGCAGTCAGTAATAAATGTGGAGCATTCAGTAATAAATGTGATGCAGTCAGTAATAAATGTGGAACAGTCAGTAATAAATGTGGAGCAGTCAGTAATAAATGTGGAGCAGTCAGTAATAAATGTGATGCAGTCAGTAATAAATGTGATGTAGTCAGTAATGAATGTGCAGCAGTCAGTAATAAATGTGATACAGTCAGTAATAAATGTGGAGCAGTCAGTAATTAATGTGATACAGTCAGTAATAAATGTGATGCAGTCAGTAATAAATGTGATGTAGTCAGTAATTAATGTGATACAGTCAGTAATAAATGTGATACAGTCAGTAATAAATGTGATGCAGTCAGTAATAAATGTGGTGCAGTCAGTAATAAATGTGATGCAGTCAGTAATAAATGTGGAGCAGTCAGTAATAAATGTGGAGCAGTCAGTAATAAATGTGATACAGTCAGTAATAAATGTGGAGCAGTCAGTAATAAATGTGATACAGTCAGTAATAAATGTGGAGCAGTCAGTAATAAATGTGATACAGTCAGTAATAAATGTGGAGCAGTCAGTAATTAATGTGATACAGTCAGTAATAAATGTGGAGCAGTCAGTAATAAATGTGATACAGTCAGTAATAAATGTCATGCAGTCAGTAATAAATATGGAGCAGTCAGTAATAAATGTGATACAGTCAGTAATAAATGTGATGTAGTCAGTAATAAATGTGGAGCAGTCAGTAATAAATGTGATACAGTCATTAATAAATGTGGAGCAGTCAGTAATAAATGTGATACAGTCAGTAATAAATGTGGAGCAGTCAGTAATAAATGTGATGCAGTCAGTAATAAATGTGATGTAGTCAGTAATAAATGTGATGCAGTCAGTAATAAATGTGGAGCAGTCAGTAAAAAATGTGGAGCAGTCAGTAATAAATGTGATACAGTCAGTAATAAATGTGGAGCAATCAGTAATAAATGTGATACAGTCAGTAATAAATGTGGATCAGTCAGTAATAAATGTGATAAAGTCAGTAATAAATGTGGAGCAGTCAGTAAAAAATGTGGAGCAGTCAGTAATAAATGTGATGTAGTCAGTAATAAATGTGATACAGTCAGTAATAAATGTGATGTAGTCAGTAATAAAAGTGGAGCAGTCAGTAATAAATGTGATACAGTCAGTAATAAATGTGATACAGTCAGTAATAAATGTGGAGCAGTCAGTAATAAATGTGGAGCAGTCAGTAATAAATGTGATGTAGTCAGTAATAAATGTGATACAGTCAGTAATAAATGTGATGTAGTCAGTAATAAAAGTGGAGCAGTCAGTAATAAATGTTATGCAGTCAGTAATAAATGTGGAGCAGTCAGTAATAAATGTAATGCAGTCAGTAATAAATGTGGAGCAGTCAGTAATAAATGTGGAGCAGTCAGTAATAAATGTAATGCAGTCAGTAATAAATGTGGAGCAGTCAGTAATAAATGTGATGTAGTCAGTAATAAATGTGATGTAGTCAGTAATAAATGTGGAGCAGTCAGTAATAAATGTGGAGCAGTGAGTTATAAATGTGATACAGTCAGTAATAAATGTGGAGCAGTCAGTAATAAATGTGGAGCAGTCAGTTTTAAATGTGATACAGTCAGTAATAAATGTGATACAGTCAGTAATAAATGTGGAGCAGTCAGTAATAAATGTGGAGCAGTCAGTAATAAATGTGATACAGTCAGTAATAAATGTGGAGCAGTCAGTAATAAATGTGAAGTAGTCAGTAATAAATGTGATGTAGTCAGTAATAAATGTGATGCAGTCAGTAATAAATATGGAGCAGTCAGTAATAAATGTGAAGCAGTCAGTAAAAAATGTGATACAGTCAGTAATAAATGTGGAGCAGTCAGTAATAAATGTGGAGCAGTCAGTAATAAATGTGATGCAGTCAGTAATAAATGTGGAGCAGTCAGTAATAAATGTGATACAGTCAGTAATAAATGTGGAGCAGTCAGTAATAAATGTGATGCAGTCAGTAATACATGTGATGCAGTCAGTATTAAATGTGGAGCAGTCAGTAATAAATGTGATGCAGTCAGTAATAAATGTGATGCAGTCAGTAATAAATGTGGAGCAGTCAGTAATAAATGTGATGCAGTCAGTAATAAATGTGAAGCAGTCAGTAAAAAATGTGATGCAGTCAGTAATAAATGTGATACAGTCAGTAATAAATGTGATACAGTCAGTAATAAATGTGATACAGTCAGTAATAAATGTGGAGCAGTCAGTAATAAATGTGGAGCAGTCAGTAATAAATGTGATACAGTCAGTAATAAATGTGGAGCAGTCAGTAATAAATGTGGAGTTGTCAGTAATAAATGTGGAGCATTCAGTAATAAATGTGATGCCGTCAGTAATAAATGTGGAACAGTCAGTAATAAATGAGGAGCAGTCAGTAATAAATGTGATACAGTCAGCAATAAATGTGATACAGTCATTAATAAATGTGATGCATTCAGTAATAAATGTGGAGCAGTCAGTAATAAATGTAATACAGTCAGTAATAAATGTTATGCAGTCAGTAATAAATGTGGAGCAGTCAGTAATAAATGTGATGTAGTCAGTAATAAATGTGATACAGCCAGTAATAAATGTGAAGCAGTCAGTAATAAATGTGATGTAGTCAGTAATAAATGTGATACAGCCAGTAATAAATGTGAAGCAGTCAGTAATAAATGTGGAGCAGTCAGTAATAAATGTTATGCAGTCAGTAATAAATGTGGAGCAGTCAGTAATAAATGTAATGCAGTCAGTAATAAATGTTATGCAGTCAGTAATAAATGTGGAGCAGTCAGTAATAAATGTGGAGCAGTCAGTAATAAATGTTATGCAGTCAGTAATAAATGTGGAGCAGTCAGTAATAAATGTAATGCAGTCAGTAATAAATGTTATGCAGTCAGTAATAAATGTGAAGCAGTCAGTAATAAATGTGGAGCAGTCAGTAATAAATGTTATGCAGTCAGTAATAAATGTGGAGCAGTCAGTAATAAATGTGATGCAGTCAGTAATAAATGTGATGCAGTCAGTAATAAATGTGGAGCAGTCAGTAATAAATGTGATGTAGTCAGTAATAAATGTGATACAGCCAGTAATAAATGTGAAGCAGTCAGTAATAAATGTGATGTAGTCAGTAATAAATGTGATACAGCCAGTAATAAATGTGGAGCAGTCAGTAATAAATGTGGAGCATTCAGTAATAAATGTGATGCAGTCAGTAATAAATGTGATGTAGTCAGTAATTAATGTGATGCAGTCAGTAATAAATGTGATGCAGTCAGTAATAAATGTGATGTAATCAGTAATAAATGTGGAGCAGTCAGTAATAAATGTGATACAGTCAGTAATAAATGTGATGCCGTCAGTAATAAATGTGATACAGTCAGTAATAAATGTGATGTAGTCAGTAATAAATGTGGAGCAGTCAGTAATAAATGTGATGTAGTCAGTAATAAATGTGATACAGTCAGTAATAAATGTGATGTAGTCAGTAATAAATGTGGAGCAGTCAGTAATAAATGTGATGCAGTCAGTAACAAATGTGATGTAGTCAGTAATAAATGTGGAGCAGTCAGTAATAAATGTGATGTAGTCAGTAATAAATGTGGAGCAGTCAGTAATAAATGTGGAGCAGTCAGTAATAAATGTGGAGCATTCAGTAATAAATGTGATGCAGTCAGTAATAAATGTGGAACAGTCAGTAATAAATGTGGAGCAGTCAGTAATAAATGTGCAGCAGTCAGTAATAAATGTGATACAGTCAGTAATAAATGTGGAGCAGTCAGTAATTAATGTGATACAGTCAGTAATAAATGTGATGCAGTCAGTAATAAATGTGATGTAGTCAGTAATTAATGTGATACAGTCAGTAATAAATGTGATACAGTCAGTAATAAATGTGATGCAGTCAGTAATAAATGTGATGTAGTCAGTAATTAATGTGATACAGTCAGTAATAAATGTGATACAGTCAGTAATAAATGTGATGCAGTCAGTAATAAATGTGGTGCAGTCAGTAATAAATGTGATGCAGTCAGTAATAAATGTGGAGCAGTCAGTAATAAATGTGGAGCAGTCAGTAATAAATGTGGAGCAGTCAGTAATAAATGTGATACAGTCAGTAATAAATGTGGAGCAGTCAGTAATAAATGTGATACAGTCAGTAATAAATGTGGAGCAGTCAGTAATAAATGTGATACAGTCAGTAATAAATGTGGAGCAGTCAGTAATTAATGTGATACAGTCAGTAATAAATGTGGAGCAGTCAGTAATAAATGTGATACAGTCAGTAATAAATGTCATGCAGTCAGTAATAAATATGGAGCAGTCAGTAATAAATGTGATACAGTCAGTAATAAATGTGATGTAGTCAGTAATAAATGTGGAGCAGTCAGTAATAAATGTGATACAGTCAGTAATAAATGTGGAGCAGTCAGTAATAAATGTGATGCAGTCAGTAATAAATGTGATGTAGTCAGTAATAAATGTGATGCAGTCAGTAATAAATGTGGAGCAGTCAGTAAAAAATGTGGAGCAGTCAGTAATAAATGTGATACAGTCAGTAATAAATGTGGAGCAATCAGTAATAAATGTGATACAGTCAGTAATAAATGTGGATCAGTCAGTAATAAATGTGATAAAGTCAGTAATAAATGTGGAGCAGTCAGTAAAAAATGTGGAGCAGTCAGTAATAAATGTGATGTAGTCAGTAATAAATGTGATACAGTCAGTAATAAATGTGATGTAGTCAGTAATAAAAGTGGAGCAGTCAGTAATAAATGTGATACAGTCAGTAATAAATGTGATACAGTCAGTAATAAATGTGGAGCAGTCAGTAATAAATGTGGAGCAGTCAGTAATAAATGTGATGTAGTCAGTAATAAATGTGATACAGTCAGTAATAAATGTGATGTAGTCAGTAATAAAAGTGGAGCAGTCAGTAATAAATGTTATGCAGTCAGTAATAAATGTGGAGCAGTCAGTAATAAATGTAATGCAGTCAGTAATAAATGTGGAGCAGTCAGTAATAAATGTGGAGCAGTCAGTAATAAATGTAATGCAGTCAGTAATAAATGTGGAGCAGTCAGTAATAAATGTGATGTAGTCAGTAATAAATGTGATGTAGTCAGTAATAAATGTGGAGCAGTCAGTAATAAATGTGGAGCAGTCAGTTTTAAATGTGATACAGTCAGTAATAAATGTGATACAGTCAGTAATAAATGTGGAGCAGTCAGTAATAAATGTGGAGCAGTCAGTAATAAATGTGATACAGTCAGTAATAAATGTGGAGCAGTCAGTAATAAATGTGAAGTAGTCAGTAATAAATGTGATGTAGTCAGTAATAAATGTGATGCAGTCAGTAATAAATATGGAGCAGTCAGTAATAAATGTGAAGCAGTCAGTAAAAAATGTGATACAGTCAGTAATAAATGTGGAGCAGTCAGTAATAAATGTGATACAGTCAGTAATAAATGTGATACAGTCAGTAATAAATGTGGAGCAGTCAGTAATAAATGTGATGCAGTCAGTAATACATGTGATGCAGTCAGTATTAAATGTGGAGCGGTCAGTAATAAATGTGATGCAGTCAGTAATAAATGTGATGCAGTCAGTAATAAATGTGGAGCAGTCAGTAATAAATGTGATGCAGTCAGTAATAAATGTGAAGCAGTCAGTAAAAAATGTGATGCAGTCAGTAATAAATGTGATACAGTCAGTAATAAATGTGATACAGTCAGTAATAAATGTGATACAGTCAGTAATAAATGTGGAGCAGTCAGTAATAAATGTGGAGCAGTCAGTAATAAATGTGATACAGTCAGTAATAAATGTGGAGCAGTCAGTAATAAATGTGGAGTTGTCAGTAATAAATGTGGAGCATTCAGTAATAAATGTGATGCCGTCAGTAATAAATGTGGAACAGTCAGTAATAAATGAGGAGCAGTCAGTAATAAATGTGATACAGTCAGCAATAAATGTGATACAGTCATTAATAAATGTGATGCATTCAGTAATAAATGTGGAGCAGTCAGTAATAAATGTAATACAGTCAGTAATAAATGTTATGCAGTCAGTAATAAATGTGGAGCAGTCAGTAATAAATGTGATGTAGTCAGTAATAAATGTGATGCAGTCAGTAATAAATGTGGAGCAGTCAGTAATAAATGTGGAGCAGTCAGTAATAAATGTGAAGCAGTCAGTAATAAATGTGATGTAGTCAGTAATAAATGTGATGCAGTCAGTAATAAATGTGGAGCAGTCAGTAATTAATGTGATACAGTCAGTAATAAATGTGGAGCAGTCAGTAATAAATGTGATACAGTCAGTAATAAATGTGAAGCAGTCAGTAATAAATGTGAAGCAGTCAGTAATAAATGTGGAGCAGTCAGTAATAAATGTTATGCAGTCAGTAATAAATGTGGAGCAGTCAGTAATAAATGTAATGCAGTCAGTAATAAATGTTATGCAGTCAGTAATAAATGTGGAGCAGACAGTAATAAAAGTGATGCAGTCAGTAATAAATGTGATACAGTCAGTAATAAATGTGGAGCAGTCAGTAATAAATGTGGAGCAGTGAGTTATAAATGTGATACAGTCAGTAATAAATGTGGAGCAGTCAGTAATAAATGTGAAACAGTCAGTAATAAATGTGGAGCAGTGAGTTATAAATGTGATACAGTCAGTAATAAATGTGGAGCAGTCAGTAATAAATGTGAAGCAGTCAGTAATAAATGTGGAGCAGTCAGTAATAAATGTGTTACAGTCAGTAATAAATGTGATACAGTCAGTAATAAATGTGATACAGTCAGTAATAAATGTGGAGCAGTCAGTAATAAATGTGGAGCAGTCAGTAATAAATGTGATACAGTCAGTAATAAATGTGGAGCAGTCAGTAATAAATGTGATGTAGTCAGTAATAAATGTGATGCAGTCAGTAATAAATATGGAGCAGTCAGTAATAAATGTGAAGCAGTCAGTAAAAAATGTGATACAGTCAGTAATAAATGTGGAGCAGTCAGTAATAAATGTGGAGCAGTCAGTAATAAATGGGATACAGTCAGTAATAATGTGGAGGAGTCAGTAATAAATGTAATGCAGTCAGTAATAAATGTTTTGCAGTCAGTAATAAATGTGAAGCAGTCAGTAATAAATGTGATGTAGTCAGTAATAAATGTGATACAGTCAGTAATAAATGTGGAGGAGTCAGTAATAAATGTAATGCAGTCAGTAATAAATGTTTTGCAGTCAGTAATAAATGTGAAGCAGTCAGTAATAAATGTGATGTAGTCAGTAATAAATGTGATGCAGTCAGTAATAAATGTGGAGCAGTCAGTAATAAATGTGGAGCAGTCAGTAATAAATGTGATGCAGTCAGTAATAAATGTGGAGCAGTCAGTAAAAAATGTGATGTAGTCAGTAATAAATGTGGAGCAGTCAGTAAAAAATGTGATGTAGTCAGTAATAAATGTGGAGCAGTCAGTAATAAATGTGATACAGTCAGTAATAAATGTGATGCAGTCAGTAATAAATGTGGAGCAGTCAGGAATAAATGTGGAGCAGTCAGTAATAAATGTGATACAGTCAGTAATAAATGTGGAACAGTCAGTAATAAATGAGATGCAGTCAGTAATAAATGTGGAGCAGTCAGTAATAAATGTGGAGCAGTCAGTAATAAATGTGATGCAGTCAGTAATAAATGTGGAGCATTCAGTAATAAATGTGATGCAGTCAGTAATAAATGTGGAACAGTCAGTAATAAATGTGATGCAGTCAATTGTAAATGTGGAGCAGTCAGTAAAAAATGTGATGCAGTCAGTAATAAATATGGAGCAGTGAGTAAAAAATGTGATGTAGTCAGTAATAAATGTGGAGCAGTCAGTAATAAATGTGGAGCAGTGAGTAAAAAATGTGATGTAGTCAGTAATAAATGTGGAGCAGTCAGTAATAAATGTGGAGCAGTCAGTAATAAATTTGATGCAGTCAGTAATAAATGTGGAACAGTCAGTAATAAATGAGGAGCAGTCAGTAATAAATGTGATGTAGTCAGTAATAAATGTGGAGCAGTCAGTAATAAATGTGGTGCAGTCAGTAATAAATGTGGAGCAGTCAGTAATAAATGTGATGCAGTCAGTAATAAATGTGATGTAGTCAGTAATGAATGTGCAGCAGTCAGTAATAAATGTGATGCAGTCAGTAATAAATGTGATGTAGTCAGTAATGAATGTGCAGCAGTCAGTAATAAATGTGATACAGTCAGTAATAAATGTGGAGCAGTCAGTAATTAATGTGATGCAGTCAGTAATAAATGTGGAGCAGTCAGTAATAAATGTGATGCAGTCAGTAATAAATATGGAGCAGTGAGTAAAAAATGTGATGTAGTCAGTAATAAATGTGGAGCAGTCAGTAATAAATGTGGAGCAGTCAGTAATAAATGTGGAGCATTCAGTAATAAATGTGATGCAGTCAGTAATAAATGTGATGTAGTCAGTAATTAATGTGATGCAGTCAGTAATAAATGTGATGTAGTCAGTAATAAATGTGATGCAGTCAGTAATAAATGTGGAGCAGTCAGTAATAAATGTGGAGCAGTCAGTAATAAATGTGATGCAGTCAGTAATAAATGTGATGTAGTCAGTAATAAATGTGGAGCAGTCAGTAATAAATGTGATACAGTCAGTAATAAATTTGGAGCAGTCAGTAATAAATGTGGAGCAGTCAGTAATAAATGTGGAGCAGTCAGTAATAAATGTGATACAGTCAGTAATAAATGTGGAGCAGTCAGTAATAAATGTGATACAGTCAGTAATAAATGTGGAGCAGTCAGTAATAAATGTGATACAGTCAGTAATAAATGTGGAGCAGTCAGTAATTAATGTGATACAGTCAGTAATAAATGTGGAGCAGTCAGTAATAAATGTGATACAGTCAGTAATAAATGTCATGCAGTCATTAATAAATATGGAGCAGTCAGTAATAAATGTGATGTAGTCAGTAATAAATGTGGAGCAGTCAGTAATAAATGTGATACAGTCAGTAATAAATGTGGAGCAGTCAGTAATAAATGTGATGTAGTCAGTAATAAATGTGGAGCAGTCAGTAATAAATGTGATACAGTCATTAATAAATGTGGAGCAGTCAGTAATAAATGTGATACAGTCAGTAATAAATGTGATGTAGTCAGTAATAAATGTGGAGCAGTCAGTAATAAATGTGATACAGTCATTAATAAATGTGGAGCAGTCAGTAATAAATGTGATACAGTCAGTAATAAATGTGGAGCAGTCAGTAATAAATGTGATGCAGTCAGTAATAAATATGGAGCAGTGAGTAAAAAATGTGATGTAGTCAGTAATAAATGTGGAGCAGTCAGTAATAAATGTGATACAGTCAGTAATAAATGTGGAGCAGTCAGTAATAAATGTGATGCAGTCAGTAATAAATGTGATGTAGTCAGTAATAAATGTGATGCAGTCAGTAATAAATGTGGAGCAGTCAGTAATTAATGTGATACAGTCAGTAATAAATGTGGAGCAGTCAGTAATAAATGTGATACAGTCAGTAATAAATGTCATGCAGTCAGTAATAAATATGGAGCAGTCAGTAATAAATGTGATACAGTCAGTAATACATGTGATACAGTCAGTAATAAATGTGGAGCAGTCAGTAATAAATGTGATACAGTCAGTAATAAATGTGGAGCAGTCAGTAATAAATGTGGAGCAGTCAGTAATAAATGTGATACAGTCAGTAATAAATGTGGAGCAGTCAGTAATTAATGTGATACAGTCAGTAATAAATGTGGAGCAGTCAGTAATAAATGTGATACAGTCAGTAATAAATGTGGAGCAGTCAGTAATTAATGTGATACAGTCAGTAATAAATGTGGAGCAGTCAGTAATAAATGTGATACAGTCAGTAATAAATGTCATGCAGTCAGTAATAAATATGGAGCAGTCAGTAATAAATGTGATACAGTCAGTAATAAATGTGATGTAGTCAGTAATAAATGTGGAGCAGTCAGTAATAAATGTGGAGCAGTCAGTAATAAATGTGATACAGTCAGTAATAAATGTGGAGCAGTCAGTAATAAATGTGATACAGTCAGTAATAAATGTGGAGCAGTCAGTAATAAAAGTGGAGCAGTCAGTTAAAAATGTGGAGCAGTCAGTAATAAATGTGGAGCAGTCAGTAATAAATGTGATACAGTCAGTAATATATGTGGAGCAGTCAGAAAAAATTTGGAGCAGTCAGTAATAAATGTGAAGCAGTCAGTAATAAATGTGATACAGTCAGTAATAAATGTGGAGCAGTCAGTAATAAATGTAAAATAGTCAGTAATAAATGTGGAGCATTCAGTAATAAATGTGGAACAGTCAGTAATAAATGTGATACAGTCAGTAATAAATGTGGAGCAGTCAGTAAAAAATGTGGAGCAGTCAGTAATAAATTTGAAGCAGTCATTAATAAATGTGGAGCAGTCAGTAATAAATGTGATACAGTCAGTAATAAATGTGGAGCAGTCAGTAATAAATGTGATGCAGTCAGTAATAAATGTGGAGCAGTCAGTAATAAATGTGATGCAGTCAGTAATAAATGTGGAGCAGTCAGTAATAAATGTGGAGCATTCAGTAATAAATGTGATGTAGTCAGTAATAAATGTGAAGCAGTCAGTAATAAATGTGATGCACTCAGTAATAAATGTGATGTAGTCAGTAATAAATGTGGAGCAGTCAGTAATAAATGTGGAGCAGTCAGTAATAAATGTGGAGCATTCAGTAATAAATGTGATGTAGTCAGTAATAAATGTGGAGCAGTCAGTAATAAATGTGGTGCAGTCAGTAATAAATGTGATGTAGTCAGTAATGAATGTGCAGCAGTCAGTAAAAAATGTGATACAGTCAGTAATAAATGTGGAGCAGTCAGTAATTAATGTGATGCAGTCAGTAATAAATGTGGAGCAGTCAGTAATAAATGTGATGCAGTCAGTAATAAATGTGATGTAGTCAGTAATGAATGTGCAGCAGTCAGTAATAAATGTGATACAGTCAGTAATAAATGTGGAGCAGTCAGTAATAAATGTGATGCAGTCAGTAATAAATATGGAGCAGTGAGTAAAAAATGTGATGTAGTCAGTAATAAATGTGGAGCAGTCAGTAATAAATGTGGAGCAGTCAGTAATAAATGTGGAGCATTCAGTAATAAATGTGATGCAGTCAGTAATAAATGTGATGTAGTCAGTAATTAATGTGATGCAGTCAGTAATAAATGTGATGTAGTCAGTAATAAATGTGATGCAGTCAGTAATAAATGTGATGTAGTCAGTAATAAATGTGATACAGTCAGTAATAAATGTGATGTAGTCAGTAATAAATGTGGAGCAGTCAGTAATAAATGTGATGTAGTCAGTAATAAATGTGATACAGTCAGTAATAAATGTGATGTAGTCAGTAATAAATGTGGAGCAGTCAGTAATAAATGTGATGCAGTCAGTAACAAATGTGATGTAGTCAGTAATAAATGTGGAGCAGTCAGTAATAAATGTGGAGCAGTCAGTAATAAATGTGGAGCATTCAGTAATAAATGTGATGCAGTCAGTAATAAATGTGGAACAGTCAGTAATAAATGTGGAGCAGTCAGTAATAAATGTGATGCAGTCAGTAATAAATGTGATGTAGTCAGTAATGAATGTGCAGCAGTCAGTAATAAATGTGATACAGTCAGTAATAAATGTGGAGCAGTCAGTAATTAATGTGATACAGTCAGTAATAAATGTGATGCAGTCAGTAATAAATGTGATGTAGTCAGTAATTAATGTGATACAGTCAGTAATAAATGTGATACAGTCAGTAATAAATGTGATGCAGTCAGTAATAAATGTGGTGCAGTCAGTAATAAATGTGATGCAGTCAGTAATAAATGTGGAGCAGTCAGTAATAAATGTGGAGCAGTCAGTAATAAATGTGATACAGTCAGTAATAAATGTGGAGCAGTCAGTAATAAATGTGATACAGTCAGTAATAAATGTGGAGCAGTCAGTAATAAATGTGATGCAGTCAGTAATAAATGTGATGTAGTCAGTAATAAATGTGATGCAGTCAGTAATAAATGTGGAGCAGTCAGTAAAAAATGTGGAGCAGTCAGTAATAAATGTGATACAGTCAGTAATAAATGTGGAGCAATCAGTAATAAATGTGATACAGTCAGTAATAAATGTGGATCAGTCAGTAATAAATGTGATAAAGTCAGTAATAAATGTGGAGCAGTCAGTAAAAAATGTGGAGCAGTCAGTAATAAATGTGATGTAGTCAGTAATAAATGTGATACAGTCAGTAATAAATGTGATGTAGTCAGTAATAAAAGTGGAGCAGTCAGTAATAAATGTGATACAGTCAGTAATAAATGTGATACAGTCAGTAATAAATGTGGAGCAGTCAGTAATAAATGTGGAGCAGTCAGTAATAAATGTGATGTAGTCAGTAATAAATGTGATACAGTCAGTAATAAATGTGATGTAGTCAGTAATAAAAGTGGAGCAGTCAGTAATAAATGTTATGCAGTCAGTAATAAATGTGGAGCAGTCAGTAATAAATGTAATGCAGTCAGTAATAAATGTGGAGCAGTCAGTAATAAATGTGGAGCAGTCAGTAATAAATGTAATGCAGTCAGTAATAAATGTGGAGCAGTCAGTAATAAATGTGATGTAGTCAGTAATAAATGTGATGTAGTCAGTAATAAATGTGGAGCAGTCAGTAATAAATGTGGAGCAGTGAGTTATAAATGTGATACAGTCAGTAATAAATGTGGAGCAGTCAGTAATAAATGTGGAGCATTCAGTAATAAATGTGATGCAGTCAGTAATAAATGTGATGTAGTCAGTAATTAATGTGATGCAGTCAGTAATAAATGTGATGTAGTCAGTAATAAATGTGATGCAGTCAGTAATAAATGTGATGTAGTCAGTAATAAATGTGATACAGTCAGTAATAAATGTGATGTAGTCAGTAATAAATGTGGAGCAGTCAGTAATAAATGTGATGTAGTCAGTAATAAATGTGATACAGTCAGTAATAAATGTGATGTAGTCAGTAATAAATGTGGAGCAGTCAGTAATAAATGTGGAGCAGTCAGTAATAAATGTGATGCAGTCAGTAATAAATGTGGAGCAGTCAGTAATAAATGTGATACAGTCAGTAATAAATGTGATGTAGTCAGTAATAAATGTGGAGCAGTCAGTAATAAATGTGATGTAGTCAGTAATAAATGTGATACAGTCAGTAATAAATGTGATGTAGTCAGTAATAAATGTGGAGCAGTCAGTAATAAATGTGGAGCAGTCAGTAATAAATGTGATGCAGTCAGTAATAAATGTGGAGCAGTCAGTTTTAAATGTGATACAGTCAGTAATAAATGTGATACAGTCAGTAATAAATGTGGAGCAGTCAGTAATAAATGTGGAGCAGTCAGTAATAAATGTGATACAGTCAGTAATAAATGTGGAGCAGTCAGTAATAAATGTGAAGTAGTCAGTAATAAATGTGATGTAGTCAGTAATAAATGTGATGCAGTCAGTAATAAATATGGAGCAGTCAGTAATAAATGTGAAGCAGTCAGTAAAAAATGTGATACAGTCAGTAATAAATGTGGAGCAGTCAGTAATAAATGTGGAGCAGTCAGTAATAAATGTGATGCAGTCAGTAATAAATGTGGAGCAGTCAGTAATAAATGTGATACAGTCAGTAATAAATGTGGAGCAGTCAGTAATAAATGTGATGCAGTCAGTAATACATGTGATGCAGTCAGTATTAAATGTGGAGCAGTCAGTAATAAATGTGATGCAGTCAGTAATAAATGTGGAGCAGTCAGTAATAAATGTGATGCAGTCAGTAATAAATGTGAAGCAGTCAGTAAAAAATGTGATGCAGTCAGTAATAAATGTGATACAGTCAGTAATAAATGTGATACAGTCAGTAATAAATGTGATACAGTCAGTAATAAATGTGGAGCAGTCAGTAATAAATGTGGAGCAGTCAGTAATAAATGTGATACAGTCAGTAATAAATGTGGAGCAGTCAGTAATAAATGTGGAGTTGTCAGTAATAAATGTGGAGCATTCAGTAATAAATGTGATGCCGTCAGTAATAAATGTGGAACAGTCAGTAATAAATGAGGAGCAGTCAGTAATAAATGTGATACAGTCAGCAATAAATGTGATACAGTCATTAATAAATGTGATGCATTCAGTAATAAATGTGGAGCAGTCAGTAATAAATGTGATACAGTCAGTAATAAATGTAATACAGTCAGTAATAAATGTTATGCAGTCAGTAATAAATGTGGAGCAGTCAGTAATAAATGTGATGTAGTCAGTAATAAATGTGATACAGTCAGTAATAAATGTTATGCAGTCAGTAATAAATGTGTAGCAGTCAGTAATAAATGTGATGCAGTTAGTAATAAATGTGATACAGTCAGTAATAAATGTGATGCAGTAAGTAATAAATGTGATACAGCCAGTAATAAATGTGAAGCAGTCAGTAATAAATGTGGAGCAGTCAGTAATAAATGTTATGCAGTCAGTAATAAATGTGGAGCAGTCAGTAATAAATGTAATGCAGTCAGTAATAAATGTTATGCAGTCAGTAATAAATGTGGAGCAGTCAGTAATAAATGTGGAGCAGTCAGTAATAAATGTTATGCAGTCAGTAATAAATGTGGAGCAGTCAGTAATAAATGTAATGCAGTCAGTAATAAATGTTATGCAGTCAGTAATAAATGTGAAGCAGTCAGTAATAAATGTGGAGCAGTCAGTAATAAATGTTATGCAGTCAGTAATAAATGTGGAGCAGTCAGTAATAAATGTGATGCAGTCAGTAATAAATGTGATGCAGTCAGTAATAAATGTGGAGCAGTCAGTAATAAATGTGATGTAGTCAGTAATAAATGTGATACAGCCAGTAATAAATGTGAAGCAGTCAGTAATAAATGTGATGTAGTCAGTAATAAATGTGGAGCATTCAGTAATAAATGTGATGCAGTCAGTAATAAATGTGGAGCAGTCAGTAATAAATGTGGAGCAGTCAGTAATAAATGTGGAGCATTCAGTAATAAATGTGATGCAGTCAGTAATAAATGTGATGTAGTCAGTAATTAATGTGATGCAGTCAGTAATAAATGTGATGCAGTCAGTAATAAATGTGATGTAATCAGTAATAAATGTGGAGCAGTCAGTAATAAATGTGATGTAGTCAGTAATAAATGTGATACAGTCAGTAATAAATGTGATGTAGTCAGTAATAAATGTGGAGCAGTCAGTAATAAATGTGATGCAGTCAGTAACAAATGTGATGTAGTCAGTAATAAATGTGGAGCAGTCAGTAATAAATGTGATGTAGTCAGTAATAAATGTGGAGCAGTCAGTAATAAATGTGGAGCAGTCAGTAATAAATGTGGAGCATTCAGTAATAAATGTGATGCAGTCAGTAATAAATGTGGAACAGTCAGTAATAAATGTGGAGCAGTCAGTAATAAATGTGCAGCAGTCAGTAATAAATGTGATACAGTCAGTAATAAATGTGGAGCAGTCAGTAATTAATGTGATACAGTCAGTAATAAATGTGATGCAGTCAGTAATAAATGTGATGTAGTCAGTAATTAATGTGATACAGTCAGTAATAAATGTGATACAGTCAGTAATAAATGTGATGCAGTCAGTAATAAATGTGATGTAGTCAGTAATTAATGTGATACAGTCAGTAATAAATGTGATACAGTCAGTAATAAATGTGATGCAGTCAGTAATAAATGTGGTGCAGTCAGTAATAAATGTGATGCAGTCAGTAATAAATGTGGAGCAGTCAGTAATAAATGTGGAGCAGTCAGTAATAAATGTGGAGCAGTCAGTAATAAATGTGATACAGTCAGTAATAAATGTGGAGCAGTCAGTAATAAATGTGATACAGTCAGTAATAAATGTGGAGCAGTCAGTAATAAATGTGATGTAGTCAGTAATAAATGTGATGCAGTCAGTAATAAATGTGAAACAGTCAGTAAAAAATGTGGAGCAGTCAGTAATAAATGTGATACAGTCAGTAATAAATGTGGAGCAATCAGTAATAAATGTGATACAGTCAGTAATAAATGTGGATCAGTCAGTAATAAATGTGATAAAGTCAGTAATAAATGTGGAGCAGTCAGTAAAAAATGTGGAGCAGTCAGTAATAAATGTGATGTAGTCAGTAATAAATGTGATACAGTCAGTAATAAATGTGATGTAGTCAGTAATAAAAGTGGAGCAGTCAGTAATAAATGTGATACAGTCAGTAATAAATGTGATACAGTCAGTAATAAATGTGGAGCAGTCAGTAATAAATGTGGAGCAGTCAGTAATAAATGTGATGTAGTCAGTAATAAATGTGATACAGTCAGTAATAAATGTGATGTAGTCAGTAATAAAAGTGGAGCAGTCAGTAATAAATGTTATGCAGTCAGTAATAAATGTGGAGCAGTCAGTAATAAATGTAATGCAGTCAGTAATAAATGTGGAGCAGTCAGTAATAAATGTGGAGCAGTCAGTAATAAATGTGGAGCAGTCAGTAATAAATGTGATGTAGTCAGTAATAAATGTGATGTAGTCAGTAATAAATGTGGAGCAGTCAGTAATAAATGTGGAGCAGTGAGTTATAAATGTGATACAGTCAGTAATAAATGTGGAGCAGTCAGTAATAAATGTGGAGCAGTCAGTTTTAAATGTGATACAGTCAGTAATAAATGTGATACAGTCAGTAATAAATGTGGAGCAGTCAGTAATAAATGTGGAGCAGTCAGTAATAAATGTGATACAGTCAGTAATAAATGTGGAGCAGTCAGTAATAAATGTGAAGTAGTCAGTAATAAATGTGATGTAGTCAGTAATAAATGTGATGCAGTCAGTAATAAATATGGAGCAGTCAGTAATAAATGTGAAGCAGTCAGTAAAAAATGTGATACAGTCAGTAATAAATGTGGAGCAGTCAGTAATAAATGTGGAGCAGTCAGTAATAAATGTGATGCAGTCAGTAATAAATGTGGAGCAGTCAGTAATAAATGTGATACAGTCAGTAATAAATGTGGAGCAGTCAGTAATAAATGTGATGCAGTCAGTAATACATGTGATGCAGTCAGTATTAAATGTGGAGCGGTCAGTAATAAATGTGATACAGTCAGTAATAAATGTGGTGCAGTCAGTAATAAATGTGGAGTTGTCAGTAATAAATGTGGAGCATTCAGTAATAAATGTGATGCCGTCAGTAATAAATGTGGAACAGTCAGTAATAAATGAGGAGCAGTCAGTAATAAATGTGATACAGTCAGCAATAAATGTGATACAGTCATTAATAAATGTGATGCATTCAGTAATAAATGTGGAGCAGTCAGTAATAAATGTAATACAGTCAGTAATAAATGTTATGCAGTCAGTAATAAATGTGGAGCAGTCAGTAATAAATGTGATGTAGTCAGTAATAAATGTGATGCAGTCAGTAATAAATGTGGAGCAGTCAGTAATAAATGTGGAGCAGTCAGTAATAAATGTGGAGCAGTCAGTAATAAATGTGAAGCAGTCAGTAATAAATGTGATGTAGTCAGTAATAAATGTGATACAGCCAGTAATAAATGTGAAGCAGTCAGTAATAAATGTTATGCAGTCAGTAATAAATGTGGAGCAGTCAGTAATAAATGTAATGCAGTCAGTAATAAATGTTATGCAGTCAGTAATAAATGTGGAGCAGACAGTAATAAAAGTGATGCAGTCAGTAATAAATGTGATACAGTCAGTAATAAATGTGGAGCAGTCAGTAATAAATGTGGAGCAGTGAGTTATAAATGTGATATAGTCAGTAATAAATGTGGAGCAGTCAGTAATAAATGTGAAACAGTCAGTAATAAATGTGGAGCAGTGAGTTATAAATGTGATACAGTCAGTAATAAATGTGGAGCAGTCAGTAATAAATGTGAAGCAGTCAGTAATAAATGTGGAGCAGTCAGTAATAAATGTGTTACAGTCAGTAATAAATGTGATACAGTCAGTAATAAATGTGATACAGTCAGTAATAAATGTGGAGCAGTCAGTAATAAATGTGGAGCAGTCAGTAATAAATGTGATACAGTCAGTAATAAATGTGGAGCAGTCAGTAATAAATGTGATGTAGTCAGTAATAAATGTGATGCAGTCAGTAATAAATATGGAGCAGTCAGTAATAAATGTGAAGCAGTCAGTAAAAAATGTGATACAGTCAGTAATAAATGTGGAGCAGTCAGTAATAAATGTGGAGCAGTCAGTAATAAATGTGATACAGTCAGTAATAAATGTGGAGGAGTCAGTAATAAATGTGAAGTAGTCAGTAATAAATGTGAAGCAGTCAGTAAAAAATGTGGAGCAGTCAGTAATAAATGTGAAGCAGTCAGTAATAAATGTGATGCACTCAGTAATAAATGTGATGTAGTCAGTAATAAATGTGGAGCAGTCAGTAATAAATGTGAAGCAGTCAGTAATAAATGTGGAGCATTCAGTAATAAATGTGATGCCGTCAGTAATAAATGTGGAACAGTCAGTAATAAATGAGGAGCAGTCAGTAATAAATGTGATACAGTCAGTAATAAATGTGGTGCAGTCAGTAATAAATGTGAAGCAGTCAGTAATAAATGTGATGTAGTCAGTAATAAATGTGATACAGTCAGTAATAAATGTGATACAGTCAGTAATAAATGTGGTGCAGTCAGTAATAAATGTAATATAGTCAGTAATAAATGTGATACAGTCAGTAATAAATGTGATACAGTCAGTAATAAATATGATGTAGTCAGTAATAAATGTGATGCAGTTAGTAATAAATGTGACGTATTCAGTAATAAATGTGATGCAGTCAGTAATAAATGTGATACAGTCAGTTATAAATGTGGAGCAGTCAGTAATAAATATGGAGCAGTCAGTAATAAATGTGAAGCAGTCAGTAAAGAATGTGATACAGTCAGTAATAAATGTGGAGCAGTCAGTAATAAATGTGGAGCAGTCAGTAATAAATGTGATGCAGTCAGTAATAAATGTGGAGCAGTCAGTAATAAATGTGATGCAGTCAGTAATACATGTGATGCAGTCAGTATTAAATGTGGAGCAGTCAGTAATAAATGTGATGCAGTCAGTAATAAATGTGGAGCAGTCAGTAATAAATGTGATGCAGTCAGTAATAAATGTGAAGCAGTCAGTAAAAAATGTGGAGCAGTCAGTAATAAATGTGATGTAGTCAGTAATAAATGTGATGCAGTCAGTAATAAATATGGAGCAGTCAGTAATAAATGTGAAGCAGTCAGTAAAAAATGTGATACAGTCAGTAATAAATGTGGAGCAGTCAGTAATAAATGTGGAGCAGTCAGTAATAAATGTGATGCAGTCAGTAATAAATGTGGAGCAGTCAGTAATAAATGTGATGCAGTCAGTAATAAATGTGATACAGTCAGTAATAAATGTGGAGCAGTCAGTTATAAATGTGGAGCAGTCAGTAATAAATGTGATGCCGTCAGTAATAAATGTGGAACAGTCAGTAATAAATGAGGAGCAGTCATTTATAAATGTGATGCATTCAGTAATAAATGTAGAGCAGTCAGTAAAAAATGTGATACAGTCAGTAATAAATGTGAAGCAGTCAGTAATAAATGTGATACAGTCAGTAATAAATGTGGAGCAGTCAGTAATAAATGTGGAGCAGTCAGTAATAAATGTGGAGCATTCAGTAATAAATGTGGAGCAGTCAGTAATAAATGTGATACAGTCAGTAATAAATGTGGAACAGTCAGTAATAAATGAGGAGCAGTCAGTAATAAATGTGATACAGTCAGCAATAAATATGATACAGTCATTAATAAATGTGATGCATTCAGTAATAAATGTGGAGCAGTCAGTAATAAATGTAATACAGTCAGTAATAAATGTGGAGCAGTCAGTAATAAATGTGGAGCAGTCAGTAATAAATGTGATGTAGTCAGTAATAAATGTGGAGCAGTCAGTAATAAATGTTATGCAGTCAGTAATAAATGTGGAGCAGTCAGTAATAAATGTAATGCAGTCAGTAATAAATGTGGAGCAGTCAGTAATAAGTGTGGAGCAGTCAGTAATAAATGTGGAGCAGTCAGTAATAAATGTGGAGCAGTGAGTTATAAATGTGATACAGTCAGTAATAAATGTGGAGCAGTCAGTAATAAATGTGGAGCAGTGAGTTATAAATGTGATACAGTCAGTAATAAATGTGGAGCAGTCAGTAATAAATGTGAAACAGTCAGTAATAAATGTGGAGCAGTCAGTTTTAAATGTGATACAGTCAGTAATAAATGTGATACAGTCAGTAATAAATGTGGAGCAGTGAGTTATAAATGTGATACAGTCAGTAATAAATGTGGAGCAGTCAGTAATAAATGTGAAACAGTCAGTAATAAATGTGGAGCAGTCAGTTTTAAATGTGATACAGTCAGTAATAAATGTGGAGCAGTCAGTAATAAATGTGATACAGTCAGTAATAAATGTGATACAGTCAGTAATAAATGTGGAGCAGTCAGTAATAAATGTGGAGCAGTCAGTAATAAATGTGATACAGTCAGTTATAAATGTGGAGCAGTCAGTAATAAATGTGATGTAGTCAGTAATAAATGTGATGCAGTCAGTAATAAATATGGAGCAGTCAGTAATAAATGTGAAGCAGTCAGTAAAAAATGTGATACAGTCAGTAATAAATGTGGAGCAGTCAGTAATAAATGTGGAGCAGTCAGTAATAAATGTGATACAGTCAGTAATAAATGTGGAGCAGTCAGTAATAAATGTGATACAGTCAGTAATAAATGTGGTGCAGTCAGTAATAAATGTGAAGCAGTCAGTAATAAATGTGATGTAGTCAGTAATAAATGTGATACAGTCAGTAATAAATGTGATACAGTCAGTAATAAATGTGATGCAGTCAGTAATAAATGTGGAGCAGTCAGTAATAAATGTGATGCAGTTAGTAATAAATGTGACGTATTCAGTAATAAATGTGATGCAGTCAGTAATAAATGTGATACAGTCAGTTATAAATGTGGAGCAGTCAGTAATAAATGTGGAGTAGTCAGTAATAAATGTGGAGCAGTCAGTAATAAATGTGGTGCAGTCAGTAATAAATGTGGAGCAGTCAGTAATAAATGTGATGCAGTCAGTAATAAATGTGATGTAGTCAGTAATAAATGTGAAGCAGTCAGTAATAAATGTGATACAGTCAGTAATAAATGTGGAGCAGTCAGTAATAAATGTGATACAGTCAGTAATAAATGTGAAGCAGTCAGTAATAAATGTGATGTAGTCAGCAATAAATGT
Organism: Engystomops pustulosus; assembly: GCF_040894005.1. Taxonomy (NCBI): domain Eukaryota; kingdom Metazoa; phylum Chordata; class Amphibia; order Anura; family Leptodactylidae; genus Engystomops; species Engystomops pustulosus. The sequence goes on from NC_092417.1 coordinate 983,408, forward strand.
GATACAGTCAGTAATAAATGTGGTGCAGTCAGTTTTAAATGTGATGCAGTCAGTAATAAATGTGATGCAGTCAGTAATAAATGTGGAGCAGTCAGTAATAAATGTGATGCAGTCAGTAATAAATGTGGAGCAGTCAGTAATAAATGTGGAGCAGTCAGTAATAAATGTGATACAGTCAGTAATAAATGTGGAACAGTCAGTAATAAATGTGATGCAGTCAGTAATAAATGTGGAGCAGTCAGTAATAAATGTGGAGCAGTCAGTAATAAATGTGATACAGTCAGTAATAAATGTTGAACAGTCAGTAATAAATGTGGAGCAGTCAGTAATAAATGTGGAACAGTCAGTAATAAATGTGGTGCAGTCAGTAATAAATGTGGAGCAGTCAGTAATAAATGTGGAGCAGTCAGTAATAAATGTGATACAGTCAGTAATAAATGTGGAGCAGTCAGTAATAAATGTGATGTAGTCAGTAATAAATGTGATACAGTCAGTAATAAATGTGGAGCAGTCAGTAATAAATGTGATACAGTCAGTAATAAATGTCATGCAGTCAGTAATAAATATGGAGCAGTCAGTAATAAATGTGATACAGTCAGTAATAAATGTGATGTAGTCAGTAATAAATGTGGAGCAGTCAGTAATAAATGTGGAGCAGTCAGTAATAAATGTGATACAGTCAGTAATAAATGTGGAGCAGTCAGTAATAAATGTGATACAGTCAGTAATAAATGTGGAGCAGTCAGTAATAAAAGTGGAGCAGTCAGTTAAAAATGTGGAGCAGTCAGTAATAAATGTGGAGCAGTCAGTAATAAATGTGATACAGTCAGTAATATATGTGGAGCAGTCAGAAAAAATTTGGAGCAGTCAGTAATAAATGTGAAGCAGTCAGTAATAAATGTGATACAGTCAGTAATAAATGTGGAGCAGTCAGTAATAAATGTAAAATAGTCAGTAATAAATGTGGAGCATTCAGTAATAAATGTGGAACAGTCAGTAATAAATGTGAAGCAGTCAGTAATAAATGTGGAGCAGTCAGTAAAAAATGTGGAGCAGTCAGTAATAAATTTGAAGCAGTCATTAATAAATGTGGAGCAGTCAGTAATAAATGTGATACAGTCAGTAATAAATGTGGAGCAGTCAGTAATAAATGTGATGCAGTCAGTAATAAATGTGGAGCAGTCAGTAATAAATGTGATGCAGTCGGTAATAAATGTGGAGCAGTCAGTAATAAATGTGATGCAGTCAGTAATAAATTTGGAGCAGTCAGTAATAAATGTGATGCAGTCAGTAATAAATGTGGAGCAGTCAGTAATAAATGTGATGCACTCAGTAATAAATGTGATGTAGTCAGTAATAAATGTGGAGCAGTCAGTAATAAATGTGGAGCAGTCAGTAATAAATGTGGAGCATTCAGTAATAAATGTGATGTAGTCAGTAATAAATGTGGAGCAGTCAGTAATAAATGTGGTGCAGTCAGTAATAAATGTGATGTAGTCAGTAATGAATGTGCAGCAGTCAGTAAAAAATGTGATACAGTCAGTAATAAATGTGGAGCAGTCAGTAATTAATGTGATGCAGTCAGTAATAAATGTGGAGCAGTCAGTAATAAATGTGATGCAGTCAGTAATAAATGTGATGTAGTCAGTAATGAATGTGCAGCAGTCAGTAATAAATGTGATACAGTCAGTAATAAATGTGGAGCAGTCAGTAATAAATGTGATGCAGTCAGTAATAAATATGGAGCAGTGAGTAAAAAATGTGATGTAGTCAGTAATAAATGTGGAGCAGTCAGTAATAAATGTGGAGCAGTCAGTAATAAATGTGGAGCATTCAGTAATAAATGTGATGCAGTCAGTAATAAATGTGATGTAGTCAGTAATTAATGTGATGCAGTCAGTAATAAATGTGATGTAGTCAGTAATAAATGTGATGCAGTCAGTAATAAATGTGATGTAGTCAGTAATAAATGTGATACAGTCAGTAATAAATGTGATGTAGTCAGTAATAAATGTGGAGCAGTCAGTAATAAATGTGATGTAGTCAGTAATAAATGTGATACAGTCAGTAATAAATGTGATGTAGTCAGTAATAAATGTGGAGCAGTCAGTAATAAATGTGATGCAGTCAGTAACAAATGTGATGTAGTCAGTAATAAATGTGGAGCAGTCAGTAATAAATGTGGAGCAGTCAGTAATAAATGTGGAGCATTCAGTAATAAATGTGATGCAGTCAGTAATAAATGTGGAACAGTCAGTAATAAATGTGGAGCAGTCAGTAATAAATGTGATGCAGTCAGTAATAAATGTGATGTAGTCAGTAATGAATGTGCAGCAGTCAGTAATAAATGTGATACAGTCAGTAATAAATGTGGAGCAGTCAGTAATTAATGTGATACAGTCAGTAATAAATGTGATGCAGTCAGTAATAAATGTGATGTAGTCAGTAATTAATGTGATACAGTCAGTAATAAATGTGATACAGTCAGTAATAAATGTGATGCAGTCAGTAATAAATGTGGTGCAGTCAGTAATAAATGTGATGCAGTCAGTAATAAATGTGGAGCAGTCAGTAATAAATGTGGAGCAGTCAGTAATAAATGTGGAGCAGTCAGTAATAAATGTGATACAGTCAGTAATAAATGTGGAGCAGTCAGTAATAAATGTGATACAGTCAGTAATAAATGTGGAGCAGTCAGTAATAAATGTGATGCAGTCAGTAATAAATGTGATGTAGTCAGTAATAAATGTGATGCAGTCAGTAATAAATGTGGAGCAGTCAGTAAAAAATGTGGAGCAGTCAGTAATAAATGTGATACAGTCAGTAATAAATGTGGAGCAATCAGTAATAAATGTGATACAGTCAGTAATAAATGTGGATCAGTCAGTAATAAATGTGATAAAGTCAGTAATAAATGTGGAGCAGTCAGTAAAAAATGTGGAGCAGTCAGTAATAAATGTGATGTAGTCAGTAATAAATGTGATACAGTCAGTAATAAATGTGATGTAGTCAGTAATAAAAGTGGAGCAGTCAGTAATAAATGTGATACAGTCAGTAATAAATGTGATACAGTCAGTAATAAATGTGGAGCAGTCAGTAATAAATGTGGAGCAGTCAGTAATAAATGTGATGTAGTCAGTAATAAATGTGATACAGTCAGTAATAAATGTGATGTAGTCAGTAATAAAAGTGGAGCAGTCAGTAATAAATGTTATGCAGTCAGTAATAAATGTGGAGCAGTCAGTAATAAATGTAATGCAGTCAGTAATAAATGTGGAGCAGTCAGTAATAAATGTGGAGCAGTCAGTAATAAATGTAATGCAGTCAGTAATAAATGTGGAGCAGTCAGTAATAAATGTGATGTAGTCAGTAATAAATGTGATGTAGTCAGTAATAAATGTGGAGCAGTCAGTAATAAATGTGGAGCAGTGAGTTATAAATGTGATACAGTCAGTAATAAATGTGGAGCAGTCAGTAATAAATGTGGAGCATTCAGTAATAAATGTGATGCAGTCAGTAATAAATGTGATGTAGTCAGTAATTAATGTGATGCAGTCAGTAATAAATGTGATGTAGTCAGTAATAAATGTGATGCAGTCAGTAATAAATGTGATGTAGTCAGTAATAAATGTGATACAGTCAGTAATAAATGTGATGTAGTCAGTAATAAATGTGGAGCAGTCAGTAATAAATGTGATGTAGTCAGTAATAAATGTGATACAGTCAGTAATAAATGTGATGTAGTCAGTAATAAATGTGGAGCAGTCAGTAATAAATGTGGAGCAGTCAGTAATAAATGTGATGCAGTCAGTAATAAATGTGGAGCAGTCAGTAATAAATGTGATACAGTCAGTAATAAATGTGATGTAGTCAGTAATAAATGTGGAGCAGTCAGTAATAAATGTGATGTAGTCAGTAATAAATGTGATACAGTCAGTAATAAATGTGATGTAGTCAGTAATAAATGTGGAGCAGTCAGTAATAAATGTGGAGCAGTCAGTAATAAATGTGATGCAGTCAGTAATAAATGTGGAGCAGTCAGTTTTAAATGTGATACAGTCAGTAATAAATGTGATACAGTCAGTAATAAATGTGGAGCAGTCAGTAATAAATGTGGAGCAGTCAGTAATAAATGTGATACAGTCAGTAATAAATGTGGAGCAGTCAGTAATAAATGTGAAGTAGTCAGTAATAAATGTGATGTAGTCAGTAATAAATGTGATGCAGTCAGTAATAAATATGGAGCAGTCAGTAATAAATGTGAAGCAGTCAGTAAAAAATGTGATACAGTCAGTAATAAATGTGGAGCAGTCAGTAATAAATGTGGAGCAGTCAGTAATAAATGTGATGCAGTCAGTAATAAATGTGGAGCAGTCAGTAATAAATGTGATACAGTCAGTAATAAATGTGGAGCAGTCAGTAATAAATGTGATGCAGTCAGTAATACATGTGATGCAGTCAGTATTAAATGTGGAGCAGTCAGTAATAAATGTGATGCAGTCAGTAATAAATGTGGAGCAGTCAGTAATAAATGTGATGCAGTCAGTAATAAATGTGAAGCAGTCAGTAAAAAATGTGATGCAGTCAGTAATAAATGTGATACAGTCAGTAATAAATGTGATACAGTCAGTAATAAATGTGATACAGTCAGTAATAAATGTGGAGCAGTCAGTAATAAATGTGGAGCAGTCAGTAATAAATGTGATACAGTCAGTAATAAATGTGGAGCAGTCAGTAATAAATGTGGAGTTGTCAGTAATAAATGTGGAGCATTCAGTAATAAATGTGATGCCGTCAGTAATAAATGTGGAACAGTCAGTAATAAATGAGGAGCAGTCAGTAATAAATGTGATACAGTCAGCAATAAATGTGATACAGTCATTAATAAATGTGATGCATTCAGTAATAAATGTGGAGCAGTCAGTAATAAATGTAATACAGTCAGTAATAAATGTTATGCAGTCAGTAATAAATGTGGAGCAGTCAGTAATAAATGTGATGTAGTCAGTAATAAATGTGATACAGTCAGTAATAAATGTTATGCAGTCAGTAATAAATGTGGAGCAGTCAGTAATAAATGTGATGTAGTCAGTAATAAATGTGATGCAGTTAGTAATAAATGTGATACAGTCAGTAATAAATGTGATGCAGTAAGTAATAAATGTGATACAGCCAGTAATAAATGTGAAGCAGTCAGTAATAAATGTGGAGCAGTCAGTAATAAATGTTATGCAGTCAGTAATAAATGTGGAGCAGTCAGTAATAAATGTAATGCAGTCAGTAATAAATGTTATGCAGTCAGTAATAAATGTGGAGCAGTCAGTAATAAATGTGGAGCAGTCAGTAATAAATGTTATGCAGTCAGTAATAAATGTGGAGCAGTCAGTAATAAATGTAATGCAGTCAGTAATAAATGTTATGCAGTCAGTAATAAATGTGAAGCAGTCAGTAATAAATGTGGAGCAGTCAGTAATAAATGTTATGCAGTCAGTAATAAATGTGGAGCAGTCAGTAATAAATGTGATGCAGTCAGTAATAAATGTGATGCAGTCAGTAATAAATGTGGAGCAGTCAGTAATAAATGTGATGTAGTCAGTAATAAATGTGATACAGCCAGTAATAAATGTGAAGCAGTCAGTAATAAATGTGATGTAGTCAGTAATAAATGTGGAGCATTCAGTAATAAATGTGATGCAGTCAGTAATAAATGTGGAGCAGTCAGTAATAAATGTGGAGCAGTCAGTAATAAATGTGGAGCATTCAGTAATAAATGTGATGCAGTCAGTAATAAATGTGATGTAGTCAGTAATTAATGTGATGCAGTCAGTAATAAATGTGATGCAGTCAGTAATAAATGTGATGTAATCAGTAATAAATGTGGAGCAGTCAGTAATAAATGTGATGTAGTCAGTAATAAATGTGATACAGTCAGTAATAAATGTGATGTAGTCAGTAATAAATGTGGAGCAGTCAGTAATAAATGTGATGCAGTCAGTAACAAATGTGATGTAGTCAGTAATAAATGTGGAGCAGTCAGTAATAAATGTGATGTAGTCAGTAATAAATGTGGAGCAGTCAGTAATAAATGTGGAGCAGTCAGTAATAAATGTGGAGCATTCAGTAATAAATGTGATGCAGTCAGTAATAAATGTGGAACAGTCAGTAATAAATGTGGAGCAGTCAGTAATAAATGTGCAGCAGTCAGTAATAAATGTGATACAGTCAGTAATAAATGTGGAGCAGTCAGTAATTAATGTGATACAGTCAGTAATAAATGTGATGCAGTCAGTAATAAATGTGATGTAGTCAGTAATTAATGTGATACAGTCAGTAATAAATGTGATACAGTCAGTAATAAATGTGATGCAGTCAGTAATAAATGTGATGTAGTCAGTAATTAATGTGATACAGTCAGTAATAAATGTGATACAGTCAGTAATAAATGTGATGCAGTCAGTAATAAATGTGGTGCAGTCAGTAATAAATGTGATGCAGTCAGTAATAAATGTGGAGCAGTCAGTAATAAATGTGGAGCAGTCAGTAATAAATGTGGAGCAGTCAGTAATAAATGTGATACAGTCAGTAATAAATGTGGAGCAGTCAGTAATAAATGTGATACAGTCAGTAATAAATGTGGAGCAGTCAGTAATAAATGTGATGTAGTCAGTAATAAATGTGATGCAGTCAGTAATAAATGTGGAGCAGTCAGTAAAAAATGTGGAGCAGTCAGTAATAAATGTGATACAGTCAGTAATAAATGTGGAGCAATCAGTAATAAATGTGATACAGTCAGTAATAAATGTGGATCAGTCAGTAATAAATGTGATAAAGTCAGTAATAAATGTGGAGCAGTCAGTAAAAAATGTGGAGCAGTCAGTAATAAATGTGATGTAGTCAGTAATAAATGTGATAAAGTCAGTAATAAATGTGATGTAGTCAGTAATAAAAGTGGAGCAGTCAGTAATAAATGTGATACAGTCAGTAATAAATGTGATACAGTCAGTAATAAATGTGGAGCAGTCAGTAATAAATGTGGAGCAGTCAGTAATAAATGTGATGTAGTCAGTAATAAATGTGATACAGTCAGTAATAAATGTGATGTAGTCAGTAATAAAAGTGGAGCAGTCAGTAATAACTGTTATGCAGTCAGTAATAAATGTGGAGCAGTCAGTAATAAATGTAATGCAGTCAGTAATAAATGTGGAGCAGTCAGTAATAAATGTGGAGCAGTCAGTAATAAATGTAATGCAGTCAGTAATAAATGTGGAGCAGTCAGTAATAAATGTGATGTAGTCAGTAATAAATGTGATGTAGTCAGTAATAAATGTGGAGCAGTCAGTAATAAATGTGGAGCAGTGAGTTATAAATGTGATACAGTCAGTAATAAATGTGGAGCAGTCAGTAATAAATGTGGAGCAGTCAGTTTTAAATGTGATACAGTCAGTAATAAATGTGATACAGTCAGTAATAAATGTGGAGCAGTCAGTAATAAATGTGGAGCAGTCAGTAATAAATGTGATACAGTCAGTAATAAATGTGGAGCAGTCAGTAATAAATGTGAAGTAGTCAGTAATAAATGTGATGTAGTCAGTAATAAATGTGATGCAGTCAGTAATAAATATGGAGCAGTCAGTAATAAATGTGAAGCAGTCAGTAAAAAATGTGATACAGTCAGTAATAAATGTGGAGCAGTCAGTAATAAATGTGGAGCAGTCAGTAATAAATGTGATGCAGTCAGTAATAAATGTGGAGCAGTCAGTAATAAATGTGATACAGTCAGTAATAAATGTGGAGCAGTCAGTAATAAATGTGATGCAGTCAGTAATACATGTGATGCAGTCAGTATTAAATGTGGAGCGGTCAGTAATAAATGTGATACAGTCAGTAATAAATGTGGTGCAGTCAGTAATAAATGTGGAGTTGTCAGTAATAAATGTGGAGCATTCAGTAATAAATGTGATGCCGTCAGTAATAAATGTGGAACAGTCAGTAATAAATGAGGAGCAGTCAGTAATAAATGTGATACAGTCAGCAATAAATGTGATACAGTCATTAATAAATGTGATGCATTCAGTAATAAATGTGGAGCAGTCAGTAATAAATGTAATACAGTCAGTAATAAATGTTATGCAGTCAGTAATAAATGTGGAGCAGTCAGTAATAAATGTGATGTAGTCAGTAATAAATGTGATGCAGTCAGTAATAAATGTGGAGCAGTCAGTAATAAATGTGGAGCAGTCAGTAATAAATGTGGAGCAGTCAGTAATAAATGTGAAGCAGTCAGTAATAAATGTGATGTAGTCAGTAATAAATGTGATACAGCCAGTAATAAATGTGAAGCAGTCAGTAATAAATGTTATGCAGTCAGTAATAAATGTGGAGCAGTCAGTAATAAATGTAATGCAGTCAGTAATAAATGTTATGCAGTCAGTAATAAATGTGGAGCAGACAGTAATAAAAGTGATGCAGTCAGTAATAAATGTGATACAGTCAGTAATAAATGTGGAGCAGTCAGTAATAAATGTGGAGCAGTGAGTTATAAATGTGATATAGTCAGTAATAAATGTGGAGCAGTCAGTAATAAATGTGAAACAGTCAGTAATAAATGTGGAGCAGTGAGTTATAAATGTGATACAGTCAGTAATAAATGTGGAGCAGTCAGTAATAAATGTGGAGCAGTCAGTAATAAATGTGTTACAGTCAGTAATAAATGTGATACAGTCAGTAATAAATGTGATACAGTCAGTAATAAATGTGGAGCAGTCAGTAATAAATGTGGAGCAGTCAGTAATAAATGTGATACAGTCAGTAATAAATGTGGAGCAGTCAGTAATAAATGTGATGTAGTCAGTAATAAATGTGATGCAGTCAGTAATAAATATGGAGCAGTCAGTAATAAATGTGAAGCAGTCAGTAAAAAATGTGATACAGTCAGTAATAAATGTGGAGCAGTCAGTAATAAATGTGGAGCAGTCAGTAATAAATGTGATACAGTCAGTAATAAATGTGGAGGAGTCAGTAATAAATGTAATGCAGTCAGTAATAAATGTTTTGCAGTCAGTAATAAATGTTTTGCAGTCAGTAATAAATGTGATGTAGTCAGTAATAAATGTGATACAGTCAGTAATAAATCTGATACAGTCAGTAATAAATGTGACGTATTCAGTAATAAATGTGATGCAGTCAGTAATAAATGTGATACAGTCAGTTATAAATGTGGAGCAGTCAGTAATAAATGTGGAGTAGTCAGTAATAAATGTGGAGCAGTCAGTAATAAATGTGGTGCAGTCAGTAATAAATGTGGAGCAGTCAGTAATAAATGTGGAGCAGTCAGTAATAAATGTGATACAGTCAGTAATAAATGTGGAGCAGTCAGTAATAAATGTGATACAGTCAGTAATAAATGTGAAGCAGTCAGTAATAAATGTGATGTAGTCAGCAATAAATGTGATACAGTCAGTAATAAATGTGGTGCAGTCAGTAATAAATGTTAAGCAGTCAGTAATAAATGTGACGTAATCAGTAATAAATGTGATGCAGTCAGTAATAAATGTGATGCAGTCAGTAATTAATGTGACGTAATCAGTAATAAATGTGATTTAATCAGTAATAAATGTTAAGCAGTCAGTAATAAATGTGGTGCAGTCAGAAAAAAATGTGGTGCAGTCAGTAATAAATGTGGTGCAGTCAGTAATAAATGTGATACAGTCAGTAATAAATGTGGTGCAGTCAGTAATAAATGTGGAGCAGTCAGTAATAAATGTGATGTAGTCAGTAATAAATGTGATGCAGTCAGTAATAAATGTGATGCAGTCAGTAATAAATGTGACGTAATCAGTAATAAATGTGATTTAATCAGTAATAAATGTGATGCAGTCAGTAATAAATGTGATGCAGTCAGTAATAAATGTGATGCAGTCAGTAATAAATGTGGAGCAGTCAGTAATAAATGTGATGCAGTCAGTAATAAAAGTGGAGCAGTCAGTAATAAATGTTATGCAGTCAGTAATAAATGTGGAGCAGTCAGTAAAAAATGTAATGCAGTCAGTAATAAATGTGGAGCAGTCAGTAATAAATGTGGAGCAGTGAGTTATAAATGTGATACAGTCAGTAATAAATGTGGAGCAGTCAGTAATAAATGTGAAACAGTCAGTAATAAATGTGGAGCAGTCAGTTTTAAATGTGATACAGTCAGTAATAAATGTGATACAGTCAGTAATAAATGTGGAGCAGTCAGTAATAAATGTGGAGCAGTCAGTAATAAATGTGATACAGTCAGTAATAAATGTGGAGCAGTCAGTAATAAATGTGAAGCAGTCAGTAATAAATGTGATGTAGTCAGTAATAAATGTGATGCAGTCAGTAATAAATATGGAGCAGTCAGTAATAAATGTGAAGCAGTCAGTAAAAAATGTGATACAGTCAGTAATAAATGTGGAGCAGTCAGTAATAAATGTGGAGCAGTCAGTAATAAATGTGATGCAGTCAGTAATAAATGTGGAGCAGTCAGTAATAAATGTGATACAGTCAGTAATAAATGTGGAGCAGTCAGTAATAAATGTGATGCAGTCAGTAATACATGTGATGCAGTCAGTATTAAATGTGGAGCAGTCAGTAATAAATGTGATGCAGTCAGTAATAAATGTGGAGCAGTCAGTAATAAATGTGATGCAGTCAGTAATAAATGTGAAGCCGTCAGTAAAAAATGTGGAGCAGTCAGTAATAAATGTGATGTAGTCAGTAATAAATGTGATGCAGTCAGTAATAAATATGGAGCAGTCAGTAATAAATGTGAAGCAGTCAGTAAAAAATGTGATACAGTCAGTAATAAATGTGGAGCAGTCAGTAATAAATGTGGAGCAGTCAGTAATAAATGTGATGCAGTCAGTAATAAATGTGGAGCAGTCAGTAATAAATGTGATACAGTCAGTAATAAATGTGGAGCAGTCAGTAATAAATGTGATGCAGTCAGTAATACATGTGATGCAGTCAGTATTAAATGTGGAGCAGTCAGTAATAAATGTGATGCAGTCAGTAATAAATGTGGAGCAGTCAGTAATAAATGTGATGCAGTCAGTAATAAATGTGAAGCAGTCAGTAAAAAATGTGGAGCAGTCAGTAATAAATGTGAAGCAGTCAGTAATAAATGTGATGCACTCAGTAATAAATGTGATGTAGTCAGTAATAAATGTGGAGCAGTCAGTAATAAATGTGAAGCAGTCAGTAATAAATGTGGAGCATTCAGTAATAAATGTGATGCCGTCAGTAATAAATGTGGAACAGTCAGTAATAAATGAGGAGCAGTCAGTAATAAATGTGATACAGTCAGTAATAAATGTGGTGCAGTCAGTAATAAATGTGAAGCAGTCAGTAATAAATGTGATGTAGTCAGTAATAAATGTGATACAGTCAGTAATAAATGTGATACAGTCAGTAATAAATGTGGTGCAGTCAGTAATAAATGTAATATAGTCAGTAATAAATGTGATACAGTCAGTAATAAATGTGATACAGTCAGTAATAAATATGATGTAGTCAGTAATAAATGTGATGCAGTTAGTAATAAATGTGACGTATTCAGTAATAAATGTGATGCAGTCAGTAATAAATGTGATACAGTCAGTTATAAATGTGGAGCAGTCAGTAATAAATATGGAGCAGTCAGTAATAAATGTGAAGCAGTCAGTAAAGAATGTGATACAGTCAGTAATAAATGTGGAGCAGTCAGTAATAAATGTGGAGCAGTCAGTAATAAATGTGATGCAGTCAGTAATAAATGTGGAGCAGTCAGTAATAAATGTGATGCAGTCAGTAATACATGTGATGCAGTCAGTATTAAATGTGGAGCAGTCAGTAATAAATGTGATGCAGTCAGTAATAAATGTGGAGCAGTCAGTAATAAATGTGATGCAGTCAGTAATAAATGTGAAGCAGTCAGTAAAAAATGTGGAGCAGTCAGTAATAAATGTGATGTAGTCAGTAATAAATGTGATGCAGTCAGTAATAAATATGGAGCAGTCAGTAATAAATGTGAAGCAGTCAGTAAAAAATGTGATACAGTCAGTAATAAATGTGGAGCAGTCAGTAATAAATGTGGAGCAGTCAGTAATAAATGTGATGCAGTCAGTAATAAATGTGGAGCAGTCAGTAATAAATGTGATGCAGTCAGTAATAAATGTGATACAGTCAGTAATAAATGTGGAGCAGTCAGTTATAAATGTGGAGCAGTCAGTAATAAATGTGGAGCATTCAGTAATAAATGTGATGCCGTCAGTAATAAATGTGGAACAGTCAGTAATAAATGAGGAGCAGTCATTAATAAATGTGATGCATTCAGTAATAAATGTAGAGCAGTCAGTAAAAAATGTGATACAGTCAGTAATAAATGTGAAGCAGTCAGTAATAAATGTGATACAGTCAGTAATAAATATGGAGCAGTCAGTAATAAATGTGAAGCAGTCAGTAAAAAATGTGATACAGTCAGTAATAAATGTGGAGCAGTCAGTAATAAATGTGGAGCAGTCAGTAATAAATGTGATACAGTCAGTAATAAATGTGGAGGAGTCAGTAATAAATGTAATGCAGTCAGTAATAAATGTTTTGCAGTCAGTAATAAATGTTTTGCAGTCAGTAATAAATGTGATGTAGTCAGTAATAAATGTGATACAGTCAGTAATAAATCTGATACAGTCAGTAATAAATGTGACGTATTCAGTAATAAATGTGATGCAGTCAGTAATAAATGTGATACAGTCAGTTATAAATGTGGAGCAGTCAGTAATAAATGTGGAGTAGTCAGTAATAAATGTGGAGCAGTCAGTAATAAATGTGGTGCAGTCAGTAATAAATGTGGAGCAGTCAGTAATAAATGTGGAGCAGTCAGTAATAAATGTGATACAGTCAGTAATAAATGTGGAGCAGTCAGTAATAAATGTGATACAGTCAGTAATAAATGTGAAGCAGTCAGTAATAAATGTGATGTAGTCAGCAATAAATGTGATACAGTCAGTAATAAATGTGGTGCAGTCAGTAATAAATGTTAAGCAGTCAGTAATAAATGTGACGTAATCAGTAATAAATGTGATGCAGTCAGTAATAAATGTGATGCAGTCAGTAATTAATGTGACGTAATCAGTAATAAATGTGATTTAATCAGTAATAAATGTTAAGCAGTCAGTAATAAATGTGGTGCAGTCAGAAAAAAATGTGGTGCAGTCAGTAATAAATGTGGTGCAGTCAGTAATAAATGTGATACAGTCAGTAATAAATGTGGTGCAGTCAGTAATAAATGTGGAGCAGTCAGTAATAAATGTGATGTAGTCAGTAATAAATGTGATGCAGTCAGTAATAAATGTGATGCAGTCAGTAATAAATGTGACGTAATCAGTAATAAATGTGATTTAATCAGTAATAAATGTGATGCAGTCAGTAATAAATGTGATGCAGTCAGTAATAAATGTGATGCAGTCAGTAATAAATGTGGAGCAGTCAGTAATAAATGTGATGCAGTCAGTAATAAAAGTGGAGCAGTCAGTAATAAATGTTATGCAGTCAGTAATAAATGTGGAGCAGTCAGTAAAAAATGTAATGCAGTCAGTAATAAATGTGGAGCAGTCAGTAATAAATGTGGAGCAGTGAGTTATAAATGTGATACAGTCAGTAATAAATGTGGAGCAGTCAGTAATAAATGTGAAACAGTCAGTAATAAATGTGGAGCAGTCAGTTTTAAATGTGATACAGTCAGTAATAAATGTGATACAGTCAGTAATAAATGTGGAGCAGTCAGTAATAAATGTGGAGCAGTCAGTAATAAATGTGATACAGTCAGTAATAAATGTGGAGCAGTCAGTAATAAATGTGAAGCAGTCAGTAATAAATGTGATGTAGTCAGTAATAAATGTGATGCAGTCAGTAATAAATATGGAGCAGTCAGTAATAAATGTGAAGCAGTCAGTAAAAAATGTGATACAGTCAGTAATAAATGTGGAGCAGTCAGTAATAAATGTGGAGCAGTCAGTAATAAATGTGATGCAGTCAGTAATAAATGTGGAGCAGTCAGTAATAAATGTGATACAGTCAGTAATAAATGTGGAGCAGTCAGTAATAAATGTGATGCAGTCAGTAATACATGTGATGCAGTCAGTATTAAATGTGGAGCAGTCAGTAATAAATGTGATGCAGTCAGTAATAAATGTGGAGCAGTCAGTAATAAATGTGATGCAGTCAGTAATAAATGTGAAGCCGTCAGTAAAAAATGTGGAGCAGTCAGTAATAAATGTGATGTAGTCAGTAATAAATGTGATGCAGTCAGTAATAAATATGGAGCAGTCAGTAATAAATGTGAAGCAGTCAGTAAAAAATGTGATACAGTCAGTAATAAATGTGGAGCAGTCAGTAATAAATGTGGAGCAGTCAGTAATAAATGTGATGCAGTCAGTAATAAATGTGGAGCAGTCAGTAATAAATGTGATACAGTCAGTAATAAATGTGGAGCAGTCAGTAATAAATGTGATGCAGTCAGTAATACATGTGATGCAGTCAGTATTAAATGTGGAGCAGTCAGTAATAAATGTGATGCAGTCAGTAATAAATGTGGAGCAGTCAGTAATAAATGTGATGCAGTCAGTAATAAATGTGAAGCAGTCAGTAAAAAATGTGGAGCAGTCAGTAATAAATGTGAAGCAGTCAGTAATAAATGTGATGCACTCAGTAATAAATGTGATGTAGTCAGTAATAAATGTGGAGCAGTCAGTAATAAATGTGAAGCAGTCAGTAATAAATGTGGAGCATTCAGTAATAAATGTGATGCCGTCAGTAATAAATGTGGAACAGTCAGTAATAAATGAGGAGCAGTCAGTAATAAATGTGATACAGTCAGTAATAAATGTGGTGCAGTCAGTAATAAATGTGAAGCAGTCAGTAATAAATGTGATGTAGTCAGTAATAAATGTGATACAGTCAGTAATAAATGTGATACAGTCAGTAATAAATGTGGTGCAGTCAGTAATAAATGTAATATAGTCAGTAATAAATGTGATACAGTCAGTAATAAATGTGATACAGTCAGTAATAAATATGATGTAGTCAGTAATAAATGTGATGCAGTTAGTAATAAATGTGACGTATTCAGTAATAAATGTGATGCAGTCAGTAATAAATGTGATACAGTCAGTTATAAATGTGGAGCAGTCAGTAATAAATATGGAGCAGTCAGTAATAAATGTGAAGCAGTCAGTAAAGAATGTGATACAGTCAGTAATAAATGTGGAGCAGTCAGTAATAAATGTGGAGCAGTCAGTAATAAATGTGATGCAGTCAGTAATAAATGTGGAGCAGTCAGTAATAAATGTGATGCAGTCAGTAATACATGTGATGCAGTCAGTATTAAATGTGGAGCAGTCAGTAATAAATGTGATGCAGTCAGTAATAAATGTGGAGCAGTCAGTAATAAATGTGATGCAGTCAGTAATAAATGTGAAGCAGTCAGTAAAAAATGTGGAGCAGTCAGTAATAAATGTGATGTAGTCAGTAATAAATGTGATGCAGTCAGTAATAAATATGGAGCAGTCAGTAATAAATGTGAAGCAGTCAGTAAAAAATGTGATACAGTCAGTAATAAATGTGGAGCAGTCAGTAATAAATGTGGAGCAGTCAGTAATAAATGTGATGCAGTCAGTAATAAATGTGGAGCAGTCAGTAATAAATGTGATGCAGTCAGTAATAAATGTGATACAGTCAGTAATAAATGTGGAGCAGTCAGTTATAAATGTGGAGCAGTCAGTAATAAATGTGGAGCATTCAGTAATAAATGTGATGCCGTCAGTAATAAATGTGGAACAGTCAGTAATAAATGAGGAGCAGTCATTAATAAATGTGATGCATTCAGTAATAAATGTAGAGCAGTCAGTAAAAAATGTGATACAGTCAGTAATAAATGTGAAGCAGTCAGTAATAAATGTGATACAGTCAGTAATAAATGTGGAGCAGTCAGTAATAAATGTGGAGCATTCAGTAATAAATGTGGAGCAGTCAGTAATAAATGTGATACAGTCAGTAATAAATGTGGAACAGTCAGTAATAAATGAGGAGCAGTCAGTAATAAATGTGATACAGTCAGCAATAAATATGATACAGTCATTAATAAATGTGATGCATTCAGTAATAAATGTGGAGCAGTCAGTAATAAATGTAATACAGTCAGTAATAAATGTGGAGCAGTCAGTAATAAATGTGGAGCAGTCAGTAATAAATGTGATGTAGTCAGTAATAAATGTGGAGCAGTCAGTAATAAATGTTATGCAGTCAGTAATAAATGTGGAGCAGTCAGTAATAAATGTAATGCAGTCAGTAATAAATGTGGAGCAGTCAGTAATAAGTGTGGAGCAGTCAGTAATAAATGTGGAGCAGTCAGTAATAAATGTGGAGCAGTGAGTTATAAATGTGATACAGTCAGTAATAAATGTGGAGCAGTCAGTAATAAATGTGGAGCAGTGAGTTATAAATGTGATACAGTCAGTAATAAATGTGGAGCAGTCAGTAATAAATGTGAAACAGTCAGTAATAAAT
Source organism: Engystomops pustulosus (assembly GCF_040894005.1). Taxonomy (NCBI): domain Eukaryota; kingdom Metazoa; phylum Chordata; class Amphibia; order Anura; family Leptodactylidae; genus Engystomops; species Engystomops pustulosus. Next base: position 999,974 of record NC_092417.1, read on the forward strand.
GTGGAGCAGTCAGTTTTAAATGTGATACAGTCAGTAATAAATGTGATACAGTCAGTAATAAATGTGGAGCAGTGAGTTATAAATGTGATACAGTCAGTAATAAATGTGGAGCAGTCAGTAATAAATGTGAAACAGTCAGTAATAAATGTGGAGCAGTCAGTTTTAAATGTGATACAGTCAGTAATAAATGTGGAGCAGTCAGTAATAAATGTGATACAGTCAGTAATAAATGTGATACAGTCAGTAATAAATGTGGAGCAGTCAGTAATAAATGTGGAGCAGTCAGTAATAAATGTGATACAGTCAGTTATAAATGTGGAGCAGTCAGTAATAAATGTGATGTAGTCAGTAATAAATGTGATGCAGTCAGTAATAAATATGGAGCAGTCAGTAATAAATGTGAAGCAGTCAGTAAAAAATGTGATACAGTCAGTAATAAATGTGGAGCAGTCAGTAATAAATGTGGAGCAGTCAGTAATAAATGTGATACAGTCAGTAATAAATGTGGAGCAGTCAGTAATAAATGTGATACAGTCAGTAATAAATGTGGTGCAGTCAGTAATAAATGTGAAGCAGTCAGTAATAAATGTGATGTAGTCAGTAATAAATGTGATACAGTCAGTAATAAATGTGATACAGTCAGTAATAAATGTGATGCAGTCAGTAATAAATGTGGAGCAGTCAGTAATAAATGTGATGCAGTTAGTAATAAATGTGACGTATTCAGTAATAAATGTGATGCAGTCAGTAATAAATGTGATACAGTCAGTTATAAATGTGGAGCAGTCAGTAATAAATGTGGAGTAGTCAGTAATAAATGTGGAGCAGTCAGTAATAAATGTGGTGCAGTCAGTAATAAATGTGGAGCAGTCAGTAATAAATGTGATGCAGTCAGTAATAAATGTGATGTAGTCAGTAATAAATGTGAAGCAGTCAGTAATAAATGTGATACAGTCAGTAATAAATGTGGAGCAGTCAGTAATAAATGTGATACAGTCAGTAATAAATGTGAAGCAGTCAGTAATAAATGTGATGTAGTCAGCAATAAATGTGATACAGTCAGTAATAAATGTGGTGCAGTCAGTTTTAAATGTGATGCAGTCAGTAATAAATGTGATGCAGTCAGTAATAAATGTGGAGCAGTCAGTAATAAATGTGATGCAGTCAGTAATAAATGTGGAGCAGTCAGTAATAAATGTGGAGCAGTCAGTAATAAATGTGATACAGTCAGTAATAAATGTGGAACAGTCAGTAATAAATGTGATGCAGTCAGTAATAAATGTGGAGCAGTCAGTAATAAATGTGGAGCAGTCAGTAATAAATGTGATACAGTCAGTAATAAATGTTGAACAGTCAGTAATAAATGTGGAGCAGTCAGTAATAAATGTGGAACAGTCAGTAATAAATGTGGTGCAGTCAGTAATAAATGTGGAGCAGTCAGTAATAAATGTGGAGCAGTCAGTAATAAATGTGATACAGTCAGTAATAAATGTGGAGCAGTCAGTAATAAATGTGATGTAGTCAGTAATAAATGTGATACAGTCAGTAATAAATGTGATACAGTCAGTAATAAATGTGATACAGTCATTAATAAATGTGGAGCAGTCAGTAATAAATGTGATGCAGTCAGTAATAAATGTGAAGCAGTCAGTAATAAATGTGATACAGCCAGTAATAAATGTGGAGCAGTCAGTAATAAATGTGATACAGTCATTAATAAATGTGGAGCAGTCAGTAATAAATGTGATACAGCCAGTAATAAATGTGGAGCAGTCAGTAATAAATGTGATACAGTCAGTAATAAATGTAATGCAGTCAGTAATAAATGTGGTGCAGTCAGTAATAAATGTGATACAGTCAGTAATAAATGTGCAGCAGTCAGTAATAAATGTGATACAGTCAGTAATAAATGTGGAGCAGTCAGTAATAAATGTGGAGCAGTCAGTAATAAATGTGAAGCAGTCAGTAATAAATGTGGAGCAGTCAGTAATAAACGTGATGCAGTCAGTAATAAATGTGATGCAGTCAGTAATAAATGTGGAGCAGTCAGTAATAAATGTGATACAGTCAGTAATAAATGTGGAGGAGTCAGTAATAAATGTGATACAGTCAGTAATAAATGTGATACAGTCAGTAATAAATGTGGAGCAGTCAGTAATAAATGTGATGCAGTCAGTAATAAATGTGGAGCAGTCAGTAATAAATGTGGAGCAGTCAGTAATAAATGTGATACAGTCAGTAATAAATGTGGAGCAGTCAGTAATAAATGTGATGCAGTCAGTAATAAATGTGGAGTAGTCAGTAATAAATGTGATGCAGTCAGTAATAAATGTGATGTAGTCAGTAATAAATGTGATACAGTCAGTAATAAACGTGGAGTAGTCAGTAATAAATGTGGAGCAGTCAGTAATAAATGTGGAGCAGTCAGTAATAAATGTGGAGCAGTCAGTAATAAATGTGATACAGTCAGTAATATATGTGGAGCAGTCAGTAATAAATGTGGAGCAGTCAGTAATAAATGTGATACCGTCAGTAATAAATGTGGAGCAGTCAGTAATAAATGTGGAGCAGTCAGTAATAAATGTGATATAGTCAGTAATAAATGTGGAACAGTCAGCAATAAATGTGATACAGTCAGTAATTAATGTGGAGCAGTCAGTAATAAATGTGGAGCAGTCAGTTATAAATGTGATGCAGTCAGTAAAAAATGTGGAGCAGTCAGTAATACATGTGGAGCAGTCAGTAATAAATGTGATGCAGTCAGTAAAAAAATGTGGAGCAGTCCGTAATAAATGTGATGTAGTCAGTAATAAATTAGGAGCAGTCAGTAATAAATGTGATACAGTCAGTAATAAATGTGGAGCAGTCAGTAATAAATGTGATACAGTCAGTAATAAATGTGAAGCAGTCAGTAATAAATGTGATACAGTAAGTAGTAAATGTGGAGCAGTCAGTAAAAAATGTGGAGCAGTCAGTAATAAATGTGGAGCAGTCAGAAAAAATTTGGAGCAGTCATTAATAAATGTGATACAGTCAGTAATAAATAAAGAGCAGTCAGTAATAAATGTGATACAGTCAGTAATAAATGTGGAGCAGACAGTAATAAATGTGATGCAGTCAGTAATAAATGTGAAGCAGTCATTAATAAATGTGATGCAGTCAGTAATAAATAAAGAGCAGTCTGTAATAAATGTGATACAGTCAGTAATAAATGTGGAGCAGTCAGTAATAAATGTAGAGCAGTCAGTAATAAATGTGATACAGTCAGTAATATATGTGAAGCAGTCAGAAATAAATGTGGAGCAGTCAGTAATAAATGTGGAGCAGTCAGTAATAAATGTAATATAGACAGTAATAAATGTGGAGCAGTCAGTAATAAATGTGGAGCAGTCAGTAATAAATGTGATGCAGTCAGTAAAAACTGTGATACAGTCAGTAATAAATGTGGAGCAGTCAGTAATAAATGTGGAGCAGTCAGTAATAAATGTGATGCAGTCAGTAAAAACTGTGATACAGTCAGTAATAAATGTAGAGCAGTCAGTAATAAATGTGATACAGTCAGTAATAAATGTGGAGCAGTCAGTAATATATGTGGAGCAGTCAGTAATAAATGTGGAGCAGTCAGTAACAAATGTAGAGCAGTCAGTAATAAATGTGATGTAGTCAGTAATAAATGTGAGGCAGTCAGTAATAAATGTGGAGCAGTCAGTAATAAATGTGGAGCAGTCAGTAATAAATGTAGAGCAGTCAGTAATAAATGTGATGTACTCAGTAATAAATGTGATACAGTCAGTAATATATGTGAAGCAGTCAGTAATAAATGTGGAGCAGTCAGTAATAAATGTGGAGCAGTCAGTAATAAATGTGGAGCAGTCAGTAATAAATGTGATGCAGTAAGTAATAAATGTGGAGCAGTCCGTAATAAATGTGAAGCAGTCAGTAATAAATGTGGAGCAGTCAGTAATAAATGTGGAGCAGTCAGTAATAAATGTGATGCAGTCAGTAATAAATGTGGAGCAGTCAGTAATAAATGTGTAGCAGTCAGTAATAAATGTGATACAGTCAGAAATAAATGTGGAGCAGTCAGTAATAAATGTGATGCAGTCAGTAATAAATGTGATGTAGTCAGTAATAAATGTGGAGCAGTCAGTAATGAATGTGGAGCAGTCAGTAATAAATGAAAAGCAGTCAGTAATAAATGTGATGCAGTCAGTAAAAAATGTGGAGCAGTCAGTATTAAATGTGGAGCAGTCAGGAATAAATGTGATACAGTCAGTAATAAATGTGGAGCAGTCAGTAATAAATGTAGAGCAGTCAGTAATAAATGTGATACAGACAGTAATAAATGTGGAGCAGTCAGTAATAAATGTGGAGCAGTCAGTAATAAATGTGATGCAGTCAGTAAAAAATGTGAAGCAGTCATTAATAAATGTGGAGCAGTCAGTAATAAATGTGGAGCAGTCAGTAATAAATGTGATGCAGTAAGTAATAAAGGTGGAGCAGTCAGTAATATATGTGAAGCAGTCAAAAATAAATGTGATGCAGTCAGTAATAAATGTAAAGCAATCAGTAATAAATATGATGCAGTCAGGAATAACTGTGGAGCAGTCAGTAATAAATGTGATACAGTCAGTAATAAATGTGGAGCAGTCAGTAATAAATGTGGAGCAGTCAGTAATAAATGTGATACAGTCAGTAATATATGTGGAGCAGTCAGTAATAAATGTGGAGCAGTCAGTAATAAATGTGATGCAGTCAGTAATAAATGTGAAGCAGTCAGTAAAAAATGTGATACAGTCAGTAATAAATGTGGAGCAGTCAGTAATAAATGTGATGCAGTAAGTAATAAATGTGGAGCAGTCAGTAATAAACGTGAAGCAGTCATTAATAAATGTGGAGCAGTCAGTAATAAATGTGATGCAGTCAGTAATAAACGTGGAGCAGTCAGTAATAAATGTGGAGCAGTCAGTAATAAATGTGATGCAGTCAGTAAAAAATGTGGAACAGTCAGTATTAAATGTGGAGCAGTCAGGAATAAATGTGATACAGTCAGTAATATATGTGGAGCAGTCAGTAATAAATGTGGAGCAGATAGTAATAAATGTAGAGCAGTCAGTAATAAATGTAATACAGTCAGGAATAAATGTGATACAGTCAGTAATATATGTGGAGCAGTCAGTAATAAATGTGGAGCAGATAGTAATAAATGTAGAGCAGTCAGTAATAAATGTAATACAGTCAGTAATAAATGTGGAGCAGTCAGTAATAAATGAGGAGCAGTCAGTAATAAATGTGATGCAGTAAGTAATAAAGGTGGAGCAGTCAGTAATATATGTGAAGCAGTCATTAATAAATGTGGAGCAGTCAAAAATAAATGTGATGCCGTCAGTAATAAATGTGGAGCAGTCAGTAATAAATATGATGCAGTCAGGAATAACTGTGGAGCAGTCAGTATTAAATGTGGAGCAGTCAGGAATAAATGTGATACAGTCAGTAAAAAATGTGGAGCAGTCAGTAATAAATGTGAAGCAGTCAGTAATAAATGTGATGCAGTCAGTAATAAATGTGATACAGTCAGTAATAAATGTGATACAGTCAGTAATAAATGTGATACAGTCAGTAATAAATGTGATGTAGTCAGTAATAAATGTGGAGCAGCCAGTAATAAATGTGGAGCAGCCAGTAATAAATGTGGAGCAGTCAGTAATAAATGTGGAGCAGTCAGTAATAAATGTGGAGCAGTTAGTAATAAATGTGGAGCAGTCAGTAATAAATGTGATACAGTCAGTAATAAATGTGATACAGTCAGTAATAAATGTGATGCAGTCAGTAATAAATGTGGAGCAGTCAGTAATAAATGTGATGCAGTCAGTAATAAATGTAGAGCAGTCAGTAATAAATGTGAAGCAGTCAGTAATAAATGTGATGCAGTCAGTAATAAATGTGATACAGTCAGTAATATATGTGGAGCAGTCAGTAATAAATGTGGAGAAGTCAGTAATAAATGTAGAGCAGTCAGTAATAAATGTAATATAGTTAGTAATAAATGTGGAGCAGTCAGTAATAAATGTGATACAGTCAGTAATAAATGTGGAGCAGTCAGTAATAAATGTGGAGCAGTTAGTAATAAATGTGATGCAGTCAGTAATAAATGTGGAGCAGTCAGTAATAAATGTGGAGCAGTCAGTAATAAATGTGATGCAGTCAGTAAAAAATGTGGAGCAGTCAGTAATAAATGTGGAGCAGTCAGTAATAAATGTGATACAGTCAGTAATATATGTGGAGCAGTCAGTAATAAATGTGGAGCAGTCAGTAATAAATGTAATACAGTCTGTAATAAATGTGGAGCAGTCAGTAATAAATGTGATACAGTCAGTAATAAATGTGGAGCAGTCAGTAATAAATGTAATGTAGTCAGTAATAAAAGTGGAGCAGTCAGTAATAAATGTGGAGCAGTCAGTAATAAATGTGGAGCAGTCAGTAATAAATGTGATGCAGTCATTAAAAAAATGTGGAGCAGTCCGTAATAAATGTGATGTAGTCAGTAATAAATTAGGAGCAGTCAGTAATAAATGTGATACAGTCAGTATTAAATGTGAAGCAGTCAGTAATAAATGTGATAAAGTAAGTAATAAATGTGGAGCAGTCAGTAATAAATGTGGAGCAGTCAGTAATAAATGTGGAGCAGTCAGAAAAAATTTGGAGCAGTCAGTAATAAATGTGGAGCAGTCAGTAATAAATGTGGAGCAGTCAGTAATAAATTAGGAGCAGTCAGTAATAAATGTGGAGCAGTCAGTAATAAATGTGGAGCAGTCAGTAATAAATGTGATACAGTCAGTAATAAATGTGGAGCAGTCAGTAATAAATATGATGCAGTCAGTAAAAAATGTGGAGCAGTCAGTATTAATTGTGGAGCAGTCAGGAATAAATGTGATACAGTCCGTAATTAATGTGGAGCAATCAGTAATAAATGTGGAGCAGTCGGTAATAAATGGGATGTAGTCAGTAATAAATAAGGAGCAGTCAGTAATAAATGTGATGCAGTAAGTAATAAATGTGATGCAGTAAGTAATAAATGTGATACAGTCAGTAATAAATGTGGAGCAGTCAGTAATAAATGTAGAGCAGTCAGTAATAAATGTAATATAGTCAGTAATAAATGTGGAGCAGTCAGTAATAAATGTGGAGCAGTCAGTAATAAATGTGAAGCAGTCAGTAATAAATGTGATACAGTCAGTAATAAATGTGGAGCAGTCAGTAATAAATGTGATGCAGTCAGTAAAAAATGTGTAGCAGTCAGTAAAAAATGTGTAGCAGTCAGTAATAAATGTGTAGCAGTCAGTAATAAATGTGATACAGTCAGTAATAAATGTGAAGCAGTCAGTAATAAATGTGTAGCAGTCAGTAATAAATGTGATGCAGTAAGTAATAAATGTGGAGCAGTCAGTAATAAATGTGAAGCAGTCAGTAATAAATGTGATACAGTCAGTAATAAATGTGGAGCAGTCAGTAATAAATGTGATGCAGTCAGTAAAAAATGTGTAGCAGTCAGTAAAAAATGTGTAGCAGTCAGTAATAAATGTGTAGCAGTCAGTAATAAATGTGATACAGTCAGTAATAAATGTGAAGCAGTCAGTAATAAATGTGATACAGTCAGTAATAAATTCGGAGCAGTCAGTAATAAATGTGGAGCAGTCAGTAATAAATGTGATACAGTCAGTAAAAAATGTGGAGCAGTCAGTAATAAATGTGATACAGTCAGTAATAAATGTGGAACAGTCAGTAATAAATGTGATACAGTCAGTAATAAATGTGGAGCAATCAGTAATAAATGTGATGCAGTCAGTAATAAATGTGATACAGTCAGTAATAAATGTGGAGCAGTCAGTAATAAATGTGTAGCAGTCAGTAATTAATGTGAAGCAGTCAGTAATAAATTTGATACAGTCAGTAATAAATTCGGAGCAGTCAGTAATAAATGTGGAGCAGTCAGTAATAAATGTGATACAGTCAGTAATAAATGTGGAGCAGTCAGTAATAAATGTGATGCAGTCAGTAATAAATGTGATACAGTCAGTAATAAATGTGGAGCAGTCAGTAATAAATGTGTTACAGTCAGTAATAAATGTGGAGCAGTCAGTAATAAATGTGTTACATTCAGTAATAAATGTGGAGCAGTCAGTAATAAATGTGATGCAGTCAGTAATAAATGTGGAGCAGTCAGTAAAAAATGTGGAGCAGTCAGTAAAAAATGTGGAGCAGTCAGTAATAAAAGTGATACAGTCATTAATAGATGTGATGTAGTCAGTAATAAATGTGAAGCAGTCAGTAATAAATGTGTTACAGTCAGTAATAAATGTGTTGCAGTCAGTAATAAATGTGGAGCAGTCAGTAATAAATGTGATGCAGTCAGTAATAAATGTGGAGCAGTCAGTAAAAAATGTGGAGCAGTCAGTAATAAATGTGGAGCAGTCAGTAATAAATGTGAAGCAGTCAGTAATAAATGTGTTACAGTCAGTAATAAATGTGGAGCAGTCAGTAATAAATGTGTTACAGTCAGTAATAAATGTGGAGCAGTCAGTAATAAATGTGATACAGTCAGTAATAAATGTGGAGCAGTCAGTAATAAATGTGATGCAGTCAGTAATAAATGTGGAGCAGTCAGTAATAAATGTGGAGCAGTCAGTAATAAATGTGATACAGTCAATAATAAATGTGGAGCAGTCAGTAATAAATGTGATGCAGTCAGTAATAAATGTGGAGCAGTCAGTAATAAATGTGGAGCAGTCAGTAATAAATGTGATGCAGTCAATAATAAATGTGTAGCAGCCAGTAATAAATGTGAAGCAGTCAGTAATAAATGTGATACAGTCAGTAATAAATGTGATACAGCCAGTAATAAATGTGGAGCAGTCAGTAATAAATGTGATACAGTCAGTAATATATGTGGAGCAGTCAGTAATAAATGTGGAGCAGTCAGTAATAAATGTAATACAGTCTGTAATAAATGTGGAGCAGTCAGTAATAAATGTGATACAGTCAGTAATAAATGTGGAGCAGTCAGTAATAAATGTAATGTAGTCAGTAATAAAAGTGGAGCAGTCAGTAATAAATGTGGAGCAGTCAGTAATAAATGTGGAGCAGTCAGTAATAAATGTGATGCAGTCATTAAAAAAATGTGGAGCAGTCCGTAATAAATGTGATGTAGTCAGTAATAAATTAGGAGCAGTCAGTAATAAATGTGATACAGTCAGTATTAAATGTGAAGCAGTCAGTAATAAATGTGATAAAGTAAGTAATAAATGTGGAGCAGTCAGTAATAAATGTGGAGCAGTCAGTAATAAATGTGGAGCAGTCAGAAAAAATTTGGAGCAGTCAGTAATAAATGTGGAGCAGTCAGTAATAAATGTGGAGCAGTCAGTAATAAATTAGGAGCAGTCAGTAATAAATGTGGAGCAGTCAGTAATAAATGTGGAGCAGTCAGTAATAAATATGATGCAGTCAGTAAAAAATGTGGAGCAGTCAGTATTAATTGTGGAGCAGTCAGGAATAAATGTGATACAGTCCGTAATTAATGTGGAGCAATCAGTAATAAATGTGGAGCAGTCGGTAATAAATGGGATGTAGTCAGTAATAAATAAGGAGCAGTCAGTAATAAATGGGATGCAGTAAGTAATAAATGTGATGCAGTAAGTAATAAATGTGATACAGTCAGTAATAAATGTGGAGCAGTCAGTAATAAATGTAGAGCAGTCAGTAATAAATGTAATATAGTCAGTAATAAATGTGGAGCAGTCAGTAATAAATGTGAAGCAGTCAGTAATAAATGTGATACAGTCAGTAATAAATGTGGAGCAGTCAGTAATAAATGTGATGCAGTCAGTAAAAAATGTGTAGCAGTCAGTAAAAAATGTGTAGCAGTCAGTAATAAATGTGTAGCAGTCAGTAATAAATGTGATACAGTCAGTAATAAATGTGAAGCAGTCAGTAATAAATGTGTAGCAGTCAGTAATAAATGTGATGCAGTAAGTAATAAATGTGGAGCAGTCAGTAATAAATGTGAAGCAGTCAGTAATAAATGTGATACAGTCAGTAATAAATGTGGAGCAGTCAGTAATAAATGTGATGCAGTCAGTAAAAAATGTGTAGCAGTCAGTAAAAAATGTGTAGCAGTCAGTAATAAATGTGTAGCAGTCAGTAATAAATGTGATACAGTCAGTAATAAATGTGAAGCAGTCAGTAATAAATGTGATACAGTCAGTAATAAATTCGGAGCAGTCAGTAATAAATGTGGAGCAGTCAGTAATAAATGTGATACAGTCAGTAAAAAATGTGGAGCAGTCAGTAATAAATGTGATACAGTCAGTAATAAATGTGGAACAGTCAGTAATAAATGTGATACAGTCAGTAATAAATGTGGAGCAATCAGTAATAAATGTGATGCAGTCAGTAATAAATGTGATACAGTCAGTAATAAATGTGGAGCAGTCAGTAATAAATGTGGAGCAGATAGTAATAAATGTAGAGCAGTCAGTAATAAATGTAATACAGTCAGTAATAAATGTGGAGCAGTCAGTAATAAATGAGGAGCAGTCAGTAATAAATGTGATGCAGTAAGTAATAAAGGTGGAGCAGTCAGTAATATATGTGAAGCAGTCATTAATAAATGTGGAGCAGTCAAAAATAAATGTGATGCCGTCAGTAATAAATGTGGAGCAGTCAGTAATAAATATGATGCAGTCAGGAATAACTGTGGAGCAGTCAGTATTAAATGTGGAGCAGTCAGGAATAAATGTGATACAGTCAGTAAAAAATGTGGAGCAGTCAGTAATAAATGTGGAGCAGTCAGTAATAAATGTGATGCAGTCAGTAATAAATGTGATACAGTCAGTAATAAATGTGATACAGTCAGTAATAAATGTGATACAGTCAGTAATAAATGTGATGTAGTCAGTAATAAATGTGGAGCAGCCAGTAATAAATGTGGAGCAGTCAGTAATAAATGTGGAGCAGTCAGTAATAAATGTGGAGCAGTTAGTAATAAATGTGGAGCAGTCAGTAATAAATGTGATACAGTCAGTAATAAATGTGATACAGTCAGTAATAAATGTGATGCAGTCAGTAATAAATGTGGAGCAGTCAGTAATAAATGTGATGCAGTCAGTAATAAATGTAGAGCAGTCAGTAATAAATGTGAAGCAGTCAGTAATAAATGTGATGCAGTCAGTAATAAATGTGATACAGTCAGTAATATATGTGGAGCAGTCAGTAATAAATGTGGAGAAGTCAGTAATAAATGTAGAGCAGTCAGTAATAAATGTAATATAGTTAGTAATAAATGTGGAGCAGTCAGTAATAAATGTGATACAGTCAGTAATAAATGTGGAGCAGTCAGTAATAAATGTGGAGCAGTTAGTAATAAATGTGATGCAGTCAGTAATAAATGTGGAGCAGTCAGTAATAAATGTGGAGCAGTCAGTAATAAATGTGATGCAGTCAGTAAAAAATGTGGAGCAGTCAGTAATAAATGTGGAGCAGTCAGTAATAAATATGATACAGTCAGTAATATATGTGGAGCAGTCAGTAATAAATGTGGAGCAGTCAGTAATAAATGTAATACAGTCTGTAATAAATGTGGAGCAGTCAGTAATAAATGTGATACAGTCAGTAATAAATGTGGAGCAGTCAGTAATAAATGTAATGTAGTCAGTAATAAAAGTGGAGCAGTCAGTAATAAATGTGGAGCAGTCAGTAATAAATGTGGAGCAGTCAGTAATAAATGTGATGCAGTCATTAAAAAAATGTGGAGCAGTCCGTAATAAATGTGATGTAGTCAGTAATAAATTAGGAGCAGTCAGTAATAAATGTGATACAGTCAGTATTAAATGTGAAGCAGTCAGTAATAAATGTGATAAAGTAAGTAATAAATGTGGAGCAGTCAGTAATAAATGTGGAGCAGTCAGTAATAAATGTGGAGCAGTCAGAAAAAATTTGGAGCAGTCAGTAATAAATGTGGAGCAGTCAGTAATAAATGTGGAGCAGTCAGTAATAAATTAGGAGCAGTCAGTAATAAATGTGGAGCAGTCAGTAATAAATGTGGAGCAGTCAGTAATAAATGTGATACAGTCAGTAATAAATGTGGAGCAGTCAGTAATAAATATGATGCAGTCAGTAAAAAATGTGGAGCAGTCAGTATTAATTGTGGAGCAGTCAGGAATAAATGTGATACAGTCCGTAATTAATGTGGAGCAATCAGTAATAAATGTGGAGCAGTCGGTAATAAATGGGATGTAGTCAGTAATAAATAAGGAGCAGTCAGTAATAAATGTGATGCAGTAAGTAATAAATGTGATGCAGTAAGTAATAAATGTGATACAGTCAGTAATAAATGTGGAGCAGTCAGTAATAAATGTAGAGCAGTCAGTAATAAATGTAATATAGTCAGTAATAAATGTGGAGCAGTCAGTAATAAATGTGGAGCAGTCAGTAATAAATGTGAAGCAGTCAGTAATAAATGTGATACAGTCAGTAATAAATGTGGAGCAGTCAGTAATAAATGTGATGCAGTCAGTAAAAAATGTGTAGCAGTCAGTAAAAAATGTGTAGCAGTCAGTAATAAATGTGTAGCAGTCAGTAATAAATGTGATACAGTCAGTAATAAATGTGAAGCAGTCAGTAATAAATGTGTAGCAGTCAGTAATAAATGTGATGCAGTAAGTAATAAATGTGGAGCAGTCAGTAATAAATGTGAAGCAGTCAGTAATAAATGTGATACAGTCAGTAATAAATGTGGAGCAGTCAGTAATAAATGTGATGCAGTCAGTAAAAAATGTGTAGCAGTCAGTAAAAAATGTGTAGCAGTCAGTAATAAATGTGTAGCAGTCAGTAATAAATGTGATACAGTCAGTAATAAATGTGAAGCAGTCAGTAATAAATGTGATACAGTCAGTAATAAATTCGGAGCAGTCAGTAATAAATGTGGAGCAGTCAGTAATAAATGTGATACAGTCAGTAAAAAATGTGGAGCAGTCAGTAATAAATGTGATACAGTCAGTAATAAATGTGGAACAGTCAGTAATAAATGTGATACAGTCAGTAATAAATGTGGAGCAATCAGTAATAAATGTGATGCAGTCAGTAATAAATGTGATACAGTCAGTAATAAATGTGGAGCAGTCAGTAATAAATGTGTAGCAGTCAGTAATTAATGTGAAGCAGTCAGTAATAAATTTGATACAGTCAGTAATAAATTCGGAGCAGTCAGTAATAAATGTGGAGCAGTCAGTAATAAATGTGATACAGTCAGTAATAAATGTGGAGCAGTCAGTAATAAATGTGATGCAGTCAGTAATAAATGTGATACAGTCAGTAATAAATGTGGAGCAGTCAGTAATAAATGTGTTACAGTCAGTAATAAATGTGGAGCAGTCAGTAATAAATGTGTTACATTCAGTAATAAATGTGGAGCAGTCAGTAATAAATGTGATGCAGTCAGTAATAAATGTGGAGCAGTCAGTAAAAAATGTGGAGCAGTCAGTAAAAAATGTGGAGCAGTCAGTAATAAAAGTGATACAGTCATTAATAGATGTGATGTAGTCAGTAATAAATGTGAAGCAGTCAGTAATAAATGTGTTACAGTCAGTAATAAATGTGGAGCAGTCAGTAATAAATGTGGAGCAGTCAGTAATAAATGTGATGCAGTCAGTAATAAATGTGGAGCAGTCAGTAAAAAATGTGGAGCAGTCAGTAATAAATGTGGAGCAGTCAGTAATAAATGTGAAGCAGTCAGTAATAAATGTGTTACAGTCAGTAATAAATGTGGAGCAGTCAGTAATAAATGTGTTACAGTCAGTAATAAATGTGGAGCAGTCAGTAATAAATGTGTTACAGTCAGTAATAAATGTGGAGCAGTCAGTAATAAATGTGATGCAGTCAGTAATAAATGTGGAGCAGTCAGTAATAAATGTGGAGCAGTCAGTAATAAATGTGATACAGTCAATAATAAATGTGGAGCAGTCAGTAATAAATGTGATGCAGTCAGTAATAAATGTGGAGCAGTCAGTAATAAATGTGGAGCAGTCAGTAATAAATGTGATGCAGTCAATAATAAATGTGTAGCAGCCAGTAATAAATGTGAAGCAGTCAGTAATAAATGTGATACAGTCAGTAATAAATGTGATACAGCCAGTAATAAATGTGGAGCAGTCAGTAATAAATGTGATACAGTCAGTAATATATGTGGAGCAGTCAGTAATAAATGTGGAGCAGTCAGTAATAAATGTAATACAGTCTGTAATAAATGTGGAGCAGTCAGTAATAAATGTGATACAGTCAGTAATAAATGTGGAGCAGTCAGTAATAAATGTAATGTAGTCAGTAATAAAAGTGGAGCAGTCAGTAATAAATGTGGAGCAGTCAGTAATAAATGTGGAGCAGTCAGTAATAAATGTGATGCAGTCATTAAAAAAATGTGGAGCAGTCCGTAATAAATGTGATGTAGTCAGTAATAAATTAGGAGCAGTCAGTAATAAATGTGATACAGTCAGTATTAAATGTGAAGCAGTCAGTAATAAATGTGATAAAGTAAGTAATAAATGTGGAGCAGTCAGTAATAAATGTGGAGCAGTCAGTAATAAATGTGGAGCAGTCAGAAAAAATTTGGAGCAGTCAGTAATAAATGTGGAGCAGTCAGTAATAAATGTGGAGCAGTCAGTAATAAATTAGGAGCAGTCAGTAATAAATGTGGAGCAGTCAGTAATAAATGTGGAGCAGTCAGTAATAAATGTGATACAGTCAGTAATAAATGTGGAGCAGTCAGTAATAAATATGATGCAGTCAGTAAAAAATGTGGAGCAGTCAGTATTAATTGTGGAGCAGTCAGGAATAAATGTGATACAGTCCGTAATTAATGTGGAGCAATCAGTAATAAATGTGGAGCAGTCGGTAATAAATGGGATGTAGTCAGTAATAAATAAGGAGCAGTCAGTAATAAATGGGATGCAGTAAGTAATAAATGTGATGCAGTAAGTAATAAATGTGATACAGTCAGTAATAAATGTGGAGCAGTCAGTAATAAATGTAGAGCAGTCAGTAATAAATGTAATATAGTCAGTAATAAATGTGGAGCAGTCAGTAATAAATGTGGAGCAGTCAGTAATAAATGTGAAGCAGTCAGTAATAAATGTGATACAGTCAGTAATAAATGTGGAGCAGTCAGTAATAAATGTGATGCAGTCAGTAAAAAATGTGTAGCAGTCAGTAAAAAATGTGTAGCAGTCAGTAATAAATGTGTAGCAGTCAGTAATAAATGTGATACAGTCAGTAATAAATGTGAAGCAGTCAGTAATAAATGTGTAGCAGTCAGTAATAAATGTGATGCAGTAAGTAATAAATGTGGAGCAGTCAGTAATAAATGTGAAGCAGTCAGTAATAAATGTGATACAGTCAGTAATAAATGTGGAGCAGTCAGTAATAAATGTGATGCAGTCAGTAAAAAATGTGTAGCAGTCAGTAAAAAATGTGTAGCAGTCAGTAATAAATGTGTAGCAGTCAGTAATAAATGTGATACAGTCAGTAATAAATGTGAAGCAGTCAGTAATAAATGTGATACAGTCAATAATAAATTCGGAGCAGTCAGTAATAAATGTGGAGCAGTCAGTAATAAATGTGATACAGTCAGTAAAAAATGTGGAGCAGTCAGTAATAAATGTGATACAGTCAGTAATAAATGTGGAACAGTCAGTAATAAATGTGATACAGTCAGTAATAAATGTGGAGCAATCAGTAATAAATGTGATGCAGTCAGTAATAAATGTGATACAGTCAGTAATAAATGTGGAGCAGTCAGTAATAAATGTGTAGCAGTCAGTAATTAATGTGAAGCAGTCAGTAATAAATTTGATACAGTCAGTAATAAATTCGGAGCAGTCAGTAATAAATGTGGAGCAGTCAGTAATAAATGTGATACAGTCAGTAATAAATGTGGAGCAGTCAGTAATAAATGTGATGCAGTCAGTAATAAATGTGATACAGTCAGTAATAAATGTGGAGCAGTCAGTAATAAATGTGTTACAGTCAGTAATAAATGTGGAGCAGTCAGTAATAAATGTGTTACATTCAGTAATAAATGTGGAGCAGTCAGTAATAAATGTGATGCAGTCAGTAATAAATGTGGAGCAGTCAGTAAAAAATGTGGAGCAGTCAGTAAAAAATGTGGAGCAGTCAGTAATAAAAGTGATACAGTCATTAATAGATGTGATGTAGTCAGTAATAAATGTGAAGCAGTCAGTAATAAATGTGTTACAGTCAGTAATAAATGTGGAGCAGTCAGTAATAAATGTGGAGCAGTCAGTAATAAATGTGATGCAGTCAGTAATAAATGTGGAGCAGTCAGTAAAAAATGTGGAGCAGTCAGTAATAAATGTGGAGCAGTCAGTAATAAATGTGAAGCAGTCAGTAATAAATGTGTTACAGTCAGTAATAAATGTGGAGCAGTCAGTAATAAATGTGTTACAGTCAGTAATAAATGTGGAGCAGTCAGTAAAAAATGTGGAGCAGTCAGTAAAAAATGTGGAGCAGTCAGTAATAAAAGTGATACAGTCATTAATAGATGTGATGTAGTCAGTAATAAATGTGAAGCAGTCAGTAATAAATGTGTTACAGTCAGTAATAAATGTGGAGCAGTCAGTAATAAATGTGGAGCAGTCAGTAATAAATGTGATGCAGTCAGTAATAAATGTGGAGCAGTCAGTAAAAAATGTGGAGCAGTCAGTAATAAATGTGGAGCAGTCAGTAATAAATGTGTTACAGTCAGTAATAAATGTGGAGCAGTCAGTAATAAATGTGTTACAGTCAGTAATAAATGTGGAGCAGTCAGTAATAAATGTGATGCAGTCAGTAATAAATGTGGAGCAGTCAGTAATAAATGTGGAGCAGTCAGTAATAAATGTGTAGCAGCCAGTAATAAATGTGAAGCAGTCAGTAATAAATGTGATACAGTCAGTAATAAATGTGATACAGCCAGTAATAAATGTGGAGCAGTCAGTAATAAATGTGATACAGTCAGTAATAAATGTGGAGCAGTCAGTAAAAAATTTGGAGCAGTCAGTAAAAAATGTGGAGCAGTCAGTAATAAATTTGGAGCAGTCAGTAATAAATGTGAAGCAGTCAGTAATAAATGTGGAGCAGTCATTAATAAATGTGATGCAGTCAGTAATAAATGTTTAGCAGTCAGTAATAATTGTGATACAGTCAGTAATAAATGTGGAGCAGTCAGTAATAAATGTGATGCAGTCAGTAATAAATGTGATACAGTCAGTAATAAATGTGAGGCAGTCAGTAATAAATGTGGAGCAGTCAGTGATAAATGTGAAGTAGTCAATTATAAATGTGATGCAGTCAATAATAAATGTGTAGCAGTCAGTAATAAATGTGATGCAGTCAGTAGTAAATGTGATACAGTCAGTAATAAATGTGATACAGTCAGTAATTAATTTGGAGCCATCAGGAATAAATGTGGAGCAGTCTGTAATAAATGTGATACAGTCAGTAATTAATGTGGAGCAGTCAGTAATAAATGTGATACAGGCAGTAATATTTGTGGAGCAGTCAGTACTAAATGTGGAGCAGTCAGTAATAAATGTGATACAGTCAGTAATAAATGTGAAGCAGTCAGTAATAAATGTGGAGCAGTCAGTAATAAATGTGAAGCAGTCAGTAATAAATGTGATACAGCCAGTAATAAATGTGGAGCATTCAGTAATAAATATGAAGCAGTCATTAATAAATGTGATGCTGTCAGTAATAAATGTAGAGCAGTCAGTAATAAATGTGATACAGTCAGTAATAAATGTGGAGCAGTCAGTATTAAATGTGGAGCAGTCAGGAATAAATGTTATACAGTCAGTAATAAATGTGGAGCGGTCAGTAATAAATGTGAAGCAGTCAGTAATAAATGTGGAGCAGTCAGTAATTAATGTGGAACAGTCAGTAATAAATGTGATGTAGTTAGTAATTAATAAGGAGCAGTCAGTAATAAATGTGGAACAGTCAGTAATAAATGTGATACAGTCAGTAATATATGTGGAGCAGTCAGTAATAAATGTGGAGCGGTCAGTAATAAATGTGAAGCAGTCAGTAATAAATGTGGAACAGTCAGTAATAAATGTGGAGCAGTCAGTAATAAATGTGGAGCAGTCAGTAATTAATGTGGAGCAGTCAGTAATAAATGTGATGTAGTTAGTAATTAATAAGGAGCAGTCAGTAATAAATGTGGAACAGTCAGTAATAAATGTGATACAGTCAGTAATATATGTGGAGCAGTCAGTAATAAATGTGGAGCGGTCAGTAATAAATGTGAAGCAGTCAGTAATAAATGTGGAGCAGTCAGTAATTAATGTGGAGCAGTCTATAATAAATAAGGAGCAGTCAGTAATAAATGTGGAACAGTCAGTAATAAATGTGGAGCAGTCAGTAATATCTGTGGAGCAGTCAGTAATAAATGTAAAGCAGTCAGTAATTAATGTGAAGCAGTCAGTAATAAATGTGGAGCGGTCAGTAAGAAATGTGATATAGTCAGTAATAAATGTGATACAGTCAGTAAAAATGTGGAGCAGTCAGTAATAAAAGTGATGCAGTCATTAATAAATGTGATGCAGTCAGTAATAAATGTGATACAGTCAGTAATACATGTGGAGCAGTCAGTAATAAATGTGAAGCAGTCAGTAATAAATGTGGAGCAGTCAGTAATAAATGTGATACAGTCAGTAATAAATGTGGAGCAGTCAGTAATAAATGTGGAGCAGTCAGTAATAAATGTGATACAGTCAGTAATAAATGTGATACAGTCAGTAATAAATGTGGAGCAGTCAGTAATAAATGTGGAGCAGTCAGTAATAAATGTGAAGCAGTCAGTAATAAATGTGATACAGCCAGTAATAAATGTGGAGCAGTCAGTAATAAATGTCGAGCAGTCAGTAATAAATGTGATACAGTCAGTAATAAATGTGATACAGTCAGTAATAAATGTGGAGCAGTCAGTAATAAATGTAATACAGTCAGTAAAAAATGTGGAGCAGTCAGTAAAAATGTGGAGCAGTCAGTAATAAATGTGATACAGTCAGTAATAAATTTGGAGCAGTCAGTAATAAATGTGAAGCAGTCATTAATAAATGTGATACAGTCAGTAATAAATGTGGAGCAGTCAGTATTAAATGTGGAGCAGTCAGTAATAAATGTGGAGCATTCAGTATTAAATGTGGAGCAGTCAGTAATAAATGTGAAGCAGTCAGTAATAAATGTGATACAGCCAGTAATAAATGTGGAGCAGTCAGTAATAAATGTGGAGCAGTCAGTAATAAATGTGATACAGTCAGTAATAAATGTGATACAGTCAGTAATAAATGTGGAGCAGTCAGTATTAAATGTAATACAGTCAGTAAAAAATGTGGAGCAGTCAGTAAAAAATGTGGAGCAGTCAGTAATAAATGTGATACAGTCAGTAATAAATGTGAAGCAATCAGTAATAAATGTGATACAGCCAGTAAAAAATGTGAAGCAGTCAGTAATAAATGTGATACAGCCAGTAATAAATGTGGAGCAGTCAGTAAAAAATGTGGAGCAGTCAGTAATAAATGTGATGCAGTCAGTAATAAATTTGGAGCAGTCAGTAATAAATGTGATACAGTCAGTAATAAATGTGATGCAGTCAGTAATAAATGTGATGCAGTCAGTAATAAATGTGGAGCAGTCAGTAATAAATGTGGAGCAGTCAGTAATAAATGTGATACAGTCAGTAATAAATGTGGAGCAGTCAGTAATAAATGTGGAGCAGTCAGTAATAAATGTGAAGCAGTCAGTAATAAATGTGATGCAGTCAGTAATAAATGTTTTTCAGTCAGTAATAAATGTGGAGCAGTCTGTAATAAATGTGGAGCAGTCAGTAATAAATGTGATACAGTCAGTAATTCATGTGGAGCAGTCAGAAAAAAATTGGAGCAGTCATTAAAAAATGTGATACAGTCAGTAATAGATGTGGTGCAGTCTGTAATTAATGTGATATAGTCAGTAATAAATGTAGAGCAGTCAGTAATGAATGTTTTTCAGTCAGTAATAAATGTGGAGCAGTCTGTAATAAATGTGGAGCAGTCAGTAATAAATGTGATACAGTCAGTAATAAATGTGGAGCAGTCAGTAATAAATGTGATGCCGTCAGTAATAAATGTGGAGCAGTCAGTAATAAATGTGTTTCAGTCAGTAATAAATGTGTTTCAGTCAGTAATAAATGTGGAGCAGTCAGTAATAAATGTGGAGCAGTCAGTAATAAATGTGATGCAGTCAGTAATAAATGTGAAGCAGTCAATAATAAATGTGATACAGTCAGTAATAAATGTGAAGCAGTCAGTAATAAATGTGGAGCAGTCAGTAATAAATGTGATACAGTCAGTAATAAATGTGATACAGTCAGTAATAAATGTGGAGCAGTCAGTAATAAATGTGAAGCAGTCAGTAATGAATGTGGAGCAGTCAGTAATAAATGTGGAGCAGTCAGTAAAAAATGTGGAGCAGTCAGTAATAAATGTGATCCAGTCAGTAATAAATTTGGAGCAGTCAGTAATAAATGTGAAGCAGTCATTAATAAATGTGATGCAGTCAGTAATAAATGTGATACAGTCAGTAATAAATGTGGAGCAGTCAGTAATAAATGTGGAGCAGTCAGTAATAAATGTAGTACAGTCAGTAATAAATGTGGAGCATTCAGTATTAAATGTGGAGCAGTCAGGAATAAATGTGATACAGTCAGTAATAAATTTGGAGCAGTCAGTAATAAATGTGATGCAGTCAGTAATAAATGTGATACAGTCAGTAATAAATGTGGAGCAGTCAGTAATAAATGTGGAGCAGTCAGTAATAAATGTAATACAGTCAGTAATAAATGTGGAGCATTCAGTATTAAATGTGGAGCAGTCAGGAATAAATGTGATACAGTCAGTAATAAATATGGAGCAGTCAGTAATAAATGTGGAGCAGTCAGTAATAAATGTGATACAGCCAGTAAAAAATGCGAAGCATTCAGTAATAAATGTTATACAGCCAGTAATAAATGTGGAGCAGTCAGTAATAAATGTGGAGCAGTCAGTAAAAAATGTGATACAGTCAGTAATAAATGTGGAGCAGTCAGTAAAAAATGTGGAGCAGTCAGTAATAAATGTGAAGCAGTCATTAATAAATGTGATGCAGTCAGTAATAAATGTGGAGCAGTCAGTATTAAATGTAGAGCAGTCAGGAATAAATGTGATACAGTCAGTAATAAATGTGTAGCAGTCAGTAATAAATGTGGAGCAGTCAGTAATAAATGTGGTGCAGTCAGTAATAAATGTGATGCAGTCAGTAATAAATGTGGAGCAGTCAGTAATAAATGTGATACAGTCAGTAATAAATGTGGAGTAGTCAGTAATAAATGTTGAGCAGTCAGTAATAAATGTGAAGTAGTCAATAATAAATGTGATGCAGTCAGTAATAAATGTGGAGCAGTCAGTAATAAAGTAGAAGCAGTCAGTAATAAATGTGATACCGTCAGTAATAGATGTGGAGCAGTCTGTAATAAATGTGGAGCAGTCAGTAATAAATGTGATAAAGTCAGTAATAAATGTGGAGCAGTCAGTAATAAATGTGATACAGTCAGTAATAAATGTGGAGCAGTCAGTAATAAATGTGATGCAGTCAGTAATAAATGTGGAGCAGTCAGTAATAAATGTGATACAGTCAGTAATAAATGTGATACAGTCAGTAATAAATGTGGAGCAGTCAAAAATAAATGTAGAGCAGTCAGAAATAAATGTGTTTCAGTCAGTAATAAATGTGGAGCAGCCAGTAATAAATGTGATGCAGTCAGTAATAAATGTGAAGCAGTCAGTAATAAATGTGCTTCAGTCAGTAATAAATGTGATACAGTCAGTAATAAATGTGGAGCAGTCAGTAAAAAATGTGGAGAAGTCAGTAATAAATGTGGAGCAGTCAGTAATAAATGTGATACAGTCAGTAATAAATGTGATACAGTCAGTAATAAATGTGGAGCAGTCAGTATTAAATGTGATGCAGTCAGTAATAAATGTGGAGCAGTCAGTATTAAATGTGGAGCAGTCAGGAATAAATGTGATACAGTCAGTAATAAATGTGGAGCAGTCAGTAATAAATGTGATACAGTCAGTAATAAATTTGGAGCAGTTAGTAATAAATGTGAAGCAGTCATTAATAAATGTGATGCAGTCAGTAATAAATGTGGAGCAGTCAGTAATAAATGTGGAGCAGTCAGTAATAAATGTGATGCAGTCAGTAATAAATGTGGAGCAGTCAGTAATAAATGTGGAGCAGTCAGTAATAAATGTGATACAGTCAGTAATAAATGTGGAGCAGTCAGTAATAAATGTGGAGCAGTCAGTAATAAATGTGGAGCAGTCATTAATAATTGTATTACAGTCAGTAATAAATGTGGAGCAGTCAGTAATAAATGTGATACAGTCAGTAATAAATGTGGAGCAGTCAGTAATAAATGTGATACAGTCAGTAATAAATGTGGAGCAGTCAGTAATAAATGTGAAGCAGTCAGTAATAAATGTGATACAGCCAGTAAAAAATGCGAAGCAGTCAGTAATAAATGTGATACAGCCAGTAATAAATGTGGAGCAGTCAGTAATAAATGTGATACAGTCAGTAAAAAATGTGGAGCAGTCAGTAATAAATGTGATACAGTCAGTAATAAATTTGGAGCAGTCAGTAATAAATTTGAAGCAGTCATTAATAAATGTGATGCAGTCAGTAATAAATGTGGAGCAGTCAGTATTAAATGTAGAGCAGCCAGGAATAAATGTGATACAGTCAGTAATAAATGTGGAGCAGTCAGTAATAAATGTGATGCAGTCAGTAATAAATGTGATGCAGTCAGTAATAAATGTGGAGCAGTCAGTAATAAATGTAGAGCAGTCAGTAATAAATGTAATATAGTCAGTAATAAATGTGGAGCAGTCAGTAATAAATGTAGAGCAGTCAGTAATAAATGTGGAGCAGTCAGTAATAAATGTAGAGCAGTCAGTAATAAATGTAATATAGTCAGTAATAAATGTGGAGCAGTCAGTAATAAATGTGATGCAGTAAGGAATAAATGTGGAGCAGTCAGTAATAAATGTTAAGCAGTCAGTAATAAATGTGGAGCAGTCAGTAATAAATGTGGAGCAGTCAGTAATAAATGTGATGCAGTAAGTAATAAATGTGGAGCAGTCAGTAATAAATGTGATGCAATCAGTATAAAATGTGGAGCAGTCAGTATTAAATGTGGAGCAGTCAGGAATAAATGTGGAGCAGTCAGTAATAAATGTAATACAGTCTGTAATATATGTGGAGCAGTCAGTAATAAATGTGATACAGTCAGTAATAAATGTGGAGCAGTCAGTAATCAATGTGGAGCAGTCAGTAATAAATGTGATGCAGTAAGTAATAAATGTGGAGCAGTCAGTAATAAATGTGGAGCAGTCAGGAATAAATGTGATACAGTCCGTAATTAATGTGGAGCAGTCAGTAATAAATGTGGAGCAATCAGTAATAAATGTGGAGCAGTCAGTAATAAATGGGATGTAGTCAGAAATAAATGTGGAGCAGTCAGGAATAAATGTGATACAGTCCGTAATTAATGTGGAGCAGTCAGTAATAAATAAGGAGCAGTCAGTAATAAATGTGATGCAGTAAGTAATAAATGTGATGCAGTAAGTAATAAATGTGATACAGTCAGTAATAAATGTGGAGCAGTCAGTAATAAATGTAGAGCAGTCAGTAATAAATGTAATACAGTCAGTAATAAATGTGGAGCAGTCAGTAATAAATGTGGAGCAGTCAGTAATAAATGTGGAGCAGTAAGTAATAAATGTGGAGCAGTCAGCAATAAATGTGGAGCAGTCAGCAATAAATGTGGAGCAGTCAGTAATAAATGTGATGCAGTCAGAAATAAATGTGGAGCAGTCAGTAATAAATGTGATGCAGTAAGTAATAAATGTGGAGCAGTCAGTAATAAATGTGGAGCAGTCAGTAATAAATGTGAAGCAGTCATTAATAAATGTGGAGCAGTCAGTAATAAATGTGATACAGTCAGTAATAAATGTAGAGCAGTCAGTAATAAATGTAATATAGTCAGTAATAAATGTGATACAGTCAGTAATAAATGTGATGCAGTCAGTAATAAATGTAGAGCAGTCAGTAATAAATGTGGAGCAGTCAGTAATAAATGTGATGCAGTCAGTAAAAAATGTGTAGCAGTCAGTAAAAAATGTGTAGCAGTCAGTAATAAATGTGTAGCAGTCAGTAATAAATGTGATACAGTCAGTAATAAATTCGGAGCAGTCAGTAATAAATGTGGAGCAGTCAGTAATAAATGTGATACAGTCAGTAATAAATGTGATACAGTCAGTAAAAAATGTGGAGCAGTCAGTAATAAATGTGATACAGTCAGTAATAAATGTGGAACAGTCAGTAATAAATGTGATACAGTCAGTAATAAATGTGGAACAGTCAGTAATAAATGTGGAGCAGTCAGTAATAAATGTGATGCAGTTAGTAATAAATGTGATACAGTCAGTAATAAATGTGGAGCAGTCAGTAATAAATGTGTAGCAGTCAGTAATTAATGTGAAGCAGTCAGTAATAAATGTGATATAGTCAGTAATAAATTCAGAGCAGTCAGTAATAAATGTGGAGCAGTCAGTAATAAATGTGATACAGTCAGTAATAAATGTGGAGCAGTCAGTAATAAATGTGATGCAGTCAGTAATAAATGTGATACAGTCAGTAATAAATGTGATGCAGTCAGTAATAAATGTGGAGCAGTCAGTAATAAATGTGTAGCAGTCAGTAATTAATGTGAAGCAGTCAGTAATAAATGTGATACAGTCAGTAATAAATTCGGAGCAGTCAGTAATAAATGTGGAGCAGTCAGTAATAAATTTGGAGCAGTCAGTAATAAATGCGGAGCAGTCAGTAATAAATGTGTAGCAGTCAGTAATAAATTCCGAGCAGTCAGTAATAAATGCGGAGCAGTCAGTAATAAATGTGAAGCAGTCAGTAAAAAATGTGATACAGTCAGTAATAAATGTAGAGCAGTTAGTAATAAATGTGATACAGTCAGTAATATATGTGGAGCAGTCAGTAATAAATGTGGAGCAGTCAGTAATAAATGTAGAGCAGTCAGTAATAAATGTGGAGCAGTCAGTAATAAATGTAGAGCAGTCAGTAATAAATGTGGAGCAGTCAGTAATAAATGTAGAGCAGTCAGTAATAAATGTAGAGCAGTCAGTAATAAATGTGGAGCAGTCAGTAATAAATGTAGAGCAGTCAGTAATAAATGTAATATAGTCAGTAATAAATGTGGAGCAGTCAATAATAAATGTGATGCAGTAAGGAATAAATGTGGAGCAGTCAGTAATAAATGTGATACAGTCAGTAATAAATGTGGAGCAGTCAGTAATAAATGTGGAGCAGTCAGTAATAAATGTAATATAGTCAGTAATAAATGTGGAGCAGTCAATAATAAATGTGATACAGTCAGTAATAAATGTGGAGCAGTCAGTAATAAATGTGGAGCAGTCAATAATAAATGTGATACAGTCAGTAATAAATGTGGAGCAGTCAGTAATAAATGTGGAGCAGTCAGTAATAAATGTGATGCAATCAGTAAAAAATGTGGAGCAGTTAGTATTAAATGTGGAGCAGTCAGGAATAAATGTGATATAGTCAGTAATAAATGTGGAGCAGTCAGGAATAAATGGGATGTATTCAGTAATAAATAAGGAGCAGTCAGCAATAAATGTGATACAGTCAGTAATATATGTGGAGCAGTCAGTAATAAATGTGGAGCAGTCAGTAATAAATGTAATACAGTCTGTAATAAATGTGGAGCAGTCAGTAATAAATGTGATACAGTCAGTAATAAATGTGGAGCAGTCAGTAATAAATGTGGAGCAGTCAGTAATAAATGTGATACAGTCAGTAATAAATGTGGAGCAGTCAGTAATAAATGTGGAGCAGTCAGTAATAAATGTGGAGCAGTCATTAATAATTGTATTACAGTCAGTAATAAATGTGGAGCAGTCAGTAATAAATGTGATACAGTCAGTAATAAATGTGGAGCAGTCAGTAATAAATGTGATACAGTCAGTAATAAATGTGGAGCAGTCAGTAATAAATGTGAAGCAGTCAGTAATAAATGTGATACAGCCAGTAATAAATGTGGAGCAGTCAGTAATAAATGTGGTGCAGTCAGTAATAAATGTGGAGCAGTCAGTAATAAATGTGATACAGTCAGTAATAAATGTGGAGCAGCCAGTAAAAAATGCGAAGCAGTCAGTAATAAATGTGATACAGCCAGTAATAAATGTGGAGCAGTCAGTAATAAATGTGGAGCAGTCAGTAATAAATGTGATACAGTCAGTAATAAATTTGGAGCAGTCAGTAATAAATTTGAAGCAGTCATTAATAAATGTGATGCAGTCAGTAATAAATGTGGAGCAGTCAGTATTAAATGTAGAGCAGTCAGGAATAAATGTGATACAGTCAGTAATAAATGTGGAGCAGTCAGTAATAAATGTGATGCAGTCAGTAATAAATGTGATGCAGTCAGTAATAAATGTGGAGCAGTCAGTAATAAATGTGATACAGTCAGTAATACATGTGGAGCAGTCAGTAATAAATGTGGAGCAGTCAGTAATAAAGTAGAAGCAGTCAGTAATAAATGTGATGCAGTCAGTAATAAATGTGATACAGTCAGTAATAAATGTGATGCAGTCAGTAATAAATGTGGAGCAGTCAGTAATAAATGTGATACAGTCAGTAATAAATGTGGAGCAGTCAGTAATAAATGTGATACAGTCAGTAATAAATGTGGAGCAGTCAGTAATAAATGTGATACAGTCAGTAATAAATGTGGAGCAGTCAGTAATAAATGTGATACAGTCAGTAATAAATGTGATACAGTCAGTAATAAATGTGGAGCAGTCAGTAATAAATGTGATACAGTCAGTAATAAATGTGGAGCAGTCAGTAATAAATGTGGAGCAGTCAGTAATAAATGTGATACAGTCAGTAATAAATGTGGAGCAGTCAAAAATAAATGTAGAGCAGTCAGTAATAAACGTGTTTCAGTCAGTAAGCAATGTGGAGCAGTCAGTAATAAATGTGATGCAGTCAGTAATAAATGTGAAGCAGTCAGTAATAAATGTGAAGCAGTCAGTAATAAATGTGATACAGTCAGTAATAAATGTGGAGCAGTCAGTAAAAAAATGTGGAGAAGTCAGTAATAAAAGTGATACAGTCATTAATAGATGTGATGTATTCAGTAATAAATGTGAAGCAGTCAGTAATAAATGTGATGCAGTCAGTAATAAATGTGGAGCAGTCAGTATTAAATGTGGAGCAGTCAGGAATAAATGTGATGCAGTCAGTAATAAATGTGGAGCAGTCAGTATTAAATGTGGAGCAGTCAGGAATAAATGTGATACAGTCAGTAATAAATGTGGAGCAGTCAGTAAAAAATGTGGAGCAGTCAGTAATAAATTTGGAGCAGTCAGTAATAAATGTGGAACAGTCAGTAATAAATTAGAAGCAGTCAGTAATAAATGTGATGCAGTCAGTAATAAATGTGATACAGTCAGTAATAAATGTGATGCAGTCAGTAATAAATGTGGAGCAGTCAGTAATAAATGTGATACAGTCAGTAATAAATGTGGAGCAGTCAGTAATAAATGTGGAGCAGTCAGTAATAAATGTGGAGCAGTCAGTAATAAATGTGGAGCAGTCAGTAAAAAATGTGGAGCAGTCAGTAAAAAATGTGGAGCAGTCAGTAATAAATGTGATCCAGTCAGTAATAAATTTGGAGCAGTCAGTAATAAATGTGAAGCAGTCATTAATAAATGTGATGCAGTCAGTAATAAATGTGATACAGTCAGTAATAAATGTGGAGCAGTCAGTAATAAATGTGATGCAGTCAGTAATAAATGTGGAGCAGTAAGTAATAAATGTGATACAGTCAGTAATAAATGTGGAGCAGTCAGTAATAAATGTGGAGCAGTCAGTAATAAATGTAATACAGTCAGTAATAAATGTGGAGCAGTCAGTAAAAAATGTGGAGCAGTCAGTAAAAAATGTGGAGCAGTCAGTAATAAATGTGATACAGTCAGTAATATGTGATACAGTCAGTAATAAATGTGGAGCATTCAGTATTAATTGTGGAGCAGTCAGTAATAAATGTGATACAGTCAGTAATAAATGTGGAGCAGTCAGTAATAAATGTGAAACAGTCAGTAATAAATGTGGAGCAGTCAGTAATAAATGTGAAGCAGTCAGTAATAAATGTGATACAGCCAGTAAAAAATGCGAAGCAGTCAGTAATAAATGTGATACAGCCAGTAATAAATGTGGAGCAGTCAGTAATAAATGTGGAGCAGTCAGTAATAAATGTGATACAGTCAGTAAAAAATTTGGAGCAGTCAGTAATAAATGTGATACAGTCAGTAATAAATTTGGAGCAGTCAGTAATAAATTTGAAGCAGTCATTAATAAATGTGATGCAGTCAGTAATAAATGTGGAGCAGTCAGTATTAAATGTAGAGCAGTCAGGAATAAATGTGATACATTCAGTAATAAATGTGGAGCAGTCAGTAATAAATGTGATGCAGTCAGTAATAAATGTGATGCAGTCAGTAATAAATGTGATGCAGTCAGTAATAAATGTGGAGCAGTCAGTAATAAATGTGATACAGTCAGTAATAAATGTGGAGCAGTCAGTAATAAATGTGGAGCAGTCAGTAATAAATGTGGAGCAGTGAGTAAAAAATGTGATGCAGTCAGTAATAAATGTGGAGCAGTCAGTAATAAATGTGGAGCAGTCAGTAATAAAGTAGAAGCAGTCAGTAATAAATGTGATGCAGTCAGTAATAAATGTGATACAGTCAGTAATAAATGTGGAGCAGTCAGTAATAAATGTGGAGCAGTCAGTAATAAATGTGATACAGTCAGTAATAAATGTGGAGCAGTCAGTAATAAATGTGATACAGTCAGTAATAAATGTGGAGCAGTCAGTAATAAATGTGATACAGTCAGTAATAAATGTGGAGCAGTCAGTAATAAATGTGATACAGTCAGTAATAAATGTGGAGCAGTCAGTAATAAATGTGATACAGTCAGTAATAAATGTGGAGCAGTCAGTAATAAATGTGATACAGCCAGTAATAAATGTGATACAGTCAGTAATAAATGTGATACAGTCAGTAATAAATGTGGAGCAGTCAGTAATAAATGTGGAGCAGTCAAAAATAAATGTAGAGCAGTCAGTAATAAATGTGATGCAGTCAGTAATAAATGTGGAGCAGTCAGTAAAAAAATGTGGAGAAGTCAGTAATAAAAGTGATACAGTCAGTAATAAATGTGAAGCAGTCAGTAATAAATGTGATGCAGTCAGTAATAAATGTGGAGCAGTCAGTATTAAATGTGGAGCAGTCAGGAATAAATGTGATGCAGTCAGTAATAAATGTGGAGCAGTCAGTATTAAATGTGGAGCAGTCAGGAATAAATGTGATACAGTCAGTAATAAATGTGGAGCAGTCAGTAAAAAATGTGGAGCAGTCAGTAATAAATTTGGAGCAGTCAGTAATAAATGTGGAACAGTCAGTAATAAATTAGAAGCAGTCAGTAATAAATGTGATGCAGTCAGTAATAAATGTGGAGCAGTCAGTAATAAATGTGGTGCAGTCAGATAAAAATTGGAGCTGTCAGTAATAAATGTGATACAGTCAGTAATAAATGTGGAGCAGTCAGTAATAAATGTGATACAGTCAGTAATAAATGTGGAGCAGTCAGTAATAAATGTGGTGCAGTCAGATAAAAATTGGAGCTGTCAGTAATAAATGTGATACAGTCAGTAATAAATGTGGAGCAGTCAGTAATAAATGTGATACAGTCAGTAATAAATGTGGAGCAGTCAGTAATAAATGTGATGCAGTCAGTAATAAATGTGGAGCAGTCAGTATTAAATGTGGAGCAGTCAGTAATAAGTGTGATGCAGTCAGAAATAAATGTGATACAGTCAGTAATAAATGTGAAGCAGTCAGTAATAAATGTGGAGCAGTCAGAAATAAATGTGATTCAGCCAGTAATAAATGTGAAGCAGTCAGTAATAAATGTGATTCAGCCAGTAATAAATGTGGAGCAGTCAGTAATAAATGTGATACAGTCAGTAATAAATGTGGAGCCATCAGTAATAAATGTGGAGCAGTCAGTAATAAATGTGATAAAGTCAGTAATAAATGTGGAGCAGTCAGTAATAAATGTGAAACAGTCAGTAATAAATGTGGAGCAGTCAGTAATAAATGTGATGCAGTCAGTAATAAATGTGATACAGTCAGTAATAAATGTGGAGCAGTCAGTAATAAATGTGATACAGTCAGTAATAAATGTGGAGCAGTCAGTAATAAATGTGATGCAGTCAGTAATAAATGTGGAGCAGTCAGTATTAAATGTGGAGCAGTCAGTAATAAATGTGATGCAGTCAGAAATAAATGTGATGCAGTCAGTAATAAATGTGGAGCAGTCAGTAATAAATGTGATTCAGCCAGTAATAAATGTGAAGCAGTCAGTAATAAATGTGATACAGTCAGTAATAAATATGAAGCAGTCAGTAATAAATGTGGAGCAGTCAGTAATAAATGTGATGTAGTCAGTAATAAATGTGGAGCAGTCAGTAATAAATGTGATGCAGTCAGTAATAAATGTGGAGCAGTCAGTAATAAATTAGAAGCAGTCAGTAATAAATGTGATGCAGTCAGTAATAAATGTGATACAGTCAGTAATAAATGTAGAGCAGTCAGTAATAAATGTGGAGCAGTCAGTAATAAATGTGATACAGTCAGTAATAAATGTAGAGCAGTCAGTAATAAATGTGGAGCAGTCAGTAATAAATGTGATACAGTCAGTAATAAATGTGGAGCAGTCAGTAATAAATGTGATGCAGTCAGTAATAAATGTGGAGCAGTCAGTAATAAATGTGAAACAGTCAGTAATAAATTAGAAGCAGTCAGTAATAAATGTGATGCAGTCAGTAATAAATGTGATACAGTCAGTAATAAATGTGGAGCAGTCAGTAATAAATGTGATACAGTCAGTAATAAATGTGGAGCAGTCAGTAATAAATGTGATGCAGTCAGTAATAAATGTGGAGCAGTCAGTATTAAATGTGGAGCAGTCAGTAATAAATGTGATTCAGCCAGTAATAAATGTGAAGCAGTCAGTAATAAATGTGGAGCAGTCAGTAATAAATGTAATACAGTCAGTAATAAATGTGGAGCAGTCAGTAATAAATGTAAAACAGTCAGCAATAAATGTGGAGCAGTCCGTAATAAATGTGGAGCAGTCAGTAATAAATGTGATACAGTCAGTAATAAATATAGAGCAGTCAGTAATAAATGTGATGTAGTCAGTAATAAATGTGGAGCAGTCAGTAAAAAATGTGGAGCAGTCAGTAATAAATGTGATACAGTCAGTAATAAATGTGATGCAGTCAGTAATAAATGTGGTGCAGTCAGTAATAAATGTGATGCAGTCAGTAATAAATGTGATATAGTCAGTAATAAATGTGGAGCAGTCAGTAATTTATTTGGAGCAGTCAGTAATAAATGTGGAGCAGTCAGTAATAAATGTTATACAGCCAGTAATAAATGTGGAGCAGTCAGTAATAAATGTGATGCAGTTAGTAATAAATGTAGAGCAGTCAGTAATAAATGTGGAGCAGTCAGTAATAAATGTGGAGCAGTCAGTAATACATGTAATACAGTCAGTAATAAATGTGGAGCTGTCAGTAATAAATGTGAAGCAGTCATTAATAAATGTGATACAATCAGTAATAAATGTGATACAGTCAGTAATAAATGTGGAGCAGTCAGTAATAAATGTGGAGCAGTCAGTAATAAATGTGATACAGTCAGTAATAAATGTGATACAGTCAGTAATAAATGTGGAGCAGTCAGTAATAAATGTGGTGCAGTCATTAATAAATGTGGTGCAGTCAGTAATAAATGTGATGCAGTCAGTAATAAATGTGATACAGTCAGTAATAAATGTGGAGCAGTCAGTAATAAATGTGATGCAGTCAGTAATAAATGTGGAGCAGTCAGTAATAAATGTGAAACAGTCAGTAATAAATGTGGAGCAGTCAGTAATAAATGTGATACAGTCAGTAATAAATGTGGAGCAGTCAGTAATAAATGTGATGCAGTCAGTAATAAATGTGATACAGTCAGTAATAAATGTGGAGCAGTCAGTAATAAATGTGGAGCAGTCAGTAATAAATGTGATTCAGCCAGTAATAAATGTGAAGCAGTCAGTAATAAATGTGGAGCAGTCAGTAATAAATGTGATGTAGTCAGTAATAAATGTGATACAGTCAGTAATAAATGTGGAGCAGTATGTAATAAATGTGATGCAGTCAGTAATAAATGTGATACAGTCAGTAATAAATGTGGAGCAGTCAGTAATAAATGTGGAGCAGTCAGTAATAAATGTGATTCAGCCAGTAATAAATGTGAAGCAGTCAGTAATAAATGTGGAGCAGTCAGTAATAAATGTGATGTAGTCAGTAATAAATGTGATACAGTCAGTAATAAATGTGGAGCAGTATGTAATAAATGTGATGCAGTCAGTAATAAATGTGGAGCAGTCAGAAATAAATGTGGAGCAGTCAGTAATAAATGTGGAGCAGTCAGTAATAAATGTGAAGCAGTCAGTAATAAATGTGGAGCAGTCAGTAATAAATGTGATACAGCCAGTAATAAATGTGGAGCAGTCAGTAATAAATGTGGAGTAGTCAGTAATAAATGTGATACAGTCAGTAATAAATGTGATGCAGTCAGTAATAAATGTGAAGCAGTCAGTAATAAATGTGGAGCCGTCAGTAATAAATGTGGAGCAGTCAGTAATAAATGTGATACAGTCAGTAATAAATGTGGAGCAGTCAGTAATAAATGTGAAACAGTCAGTAATAAATTAGAAGCAGTCAGTAATAAATGTGATGCAGTCAGTAATAAATGTGATACAGTCAGTAATAAATGTGGAGCAGTCAGTAATAAATGTGATACAGTCAGTAATAAATGTGGAGCAGTCAGTAATAAATTAGAAGCAGTCAGTAATAAATGTGATGCAGTCAGTAATAAATGTGATACAGTCAGTAATAAATGTGGAGCAGTCAGTAATAAATGTGATACAATCAGTAATAAATGTGATACAGTCAGTAATAAATGTGGAGCAGTCAGTAATAAATGTGATACAGTCAGTAATAAATGTGATACAGTCAGTAATAAATGTGGAGCAGTCAGTAATAAATGTGATACAGTCAGTAATAAATGTGGTGCAGTCATTAATAAATGTGGTGCAGTCAGTAATAAATGTGATGCAGTCAGTAATAAATGTGATACAGTCAGTAATAAATGTGGAGCAGTCAGTAATAAATGTGATGCAGTCAGTAATAAATGTGGAGCAGTCAGTAATAAATGTGATACAGTCAGTAATAAATGTGGAGCAGTCAGTAATAAATGTGATACAGTCAGTAATAAATGTGGAGCAGTCAGTAATAAATGTGATACAGTCAGTAATAAATGTGGAGCAGTCAGTAATAAATGTGATGCAGTCAGTAATAAATGTGAAGCAGTCAGTAATAAATGTGATGCAGTCAGTAATAAATGTGGAGCAGTCAGTAATAAATGTGATGCAGTCAGTAATAAATGTGATACAGTCAGTAATAAATGTGGAGCAGTCAGTAATAAATGTGATACAGTCAGTAATAAATGTGGAGCAGTCAGTAATAAATGTGATGCAGTCAGTAATAAATGTGAAGCAGTCAGTAATAAATGTGATACAGTCAGTAATAAATGTGGAGCAGTCAGTAATAAATGTGATGCAGTCAGTAATAAATGTGTTACAGTCAGTAATAAATGTGATACAGTCAGTAATAAATGTGGAGCAGTCAGTAATAAATGTGGAGCAGTCAGTAATAAATGTGATACAGTCAGTAATAAATGTGGAGCAGTCAGTAATAAATGTGATACAGTCAGTAATAAATGTGGTGCAGTCATTAATAAATGTGGAGCAGTCAGTAATAAATGTGATGCAGTCATAAATAAATGTGATACAGTCAGTAATAAATGTGGAGCAGTCAGTAATAAATGTGATGCAGTCAGTAATAAATGTGGAGCAGTCAGTAATAAATGTGATACAGTCAGTAATAAATGTGGAGCAGTCAGTAATAAATGTGATACAGTCAGTAATAAATGTGGAGCAGTCAGTAATAAATGTGATTCAGCCAGTAATAAATGTGAAGCAGTCAGTAATAAATGTGGAGCAGTCAGTAATAAATGTGAAGCAGTCAGTAATAAATGTGGAGCCGTCAGTAATAAATGTGGAGCAGTGAGTAATAAATGTGATACAGTCAGTAATAAATGTGGAGCAGTCAGTAATAAATGTGAAACAGTCAGTAATAAATTAGAAGCAGTCAGTAATAAATGTGATGCAGTCAGTAATAAATGTGATACAGTCAGTAATAAATGTGGAGCAGTCAGTAATAAATGTGATACAGTCAGTAATAAATGTGGAGCAGTCAGTAATAAATGTGATGCAGTCAGTAATAAATGTGGAGCAGTCAGTATTAAATGTGGAGCAGTCAGTAATAAATGTGGAGCAGTCAGTAATAAATTAGAAGCAGTCAGTAATAAATGTGATGCAGTCAGTAATAAATGTGATACAGTCAGTAATAAATGTGGAGCAGTCAGTAATAAATGTGGAGCAGTCAGTAATAAATGTGATACAATCAGTAATAAATGTGATACAGTCAGTAATAAATGTGGAGCAGTCAGTAATAAATGTGATACAGTCAGTAATAAATGTGATACAGTCAGTAATAAATGTGGAGCAGTCAGTAATAAATGTGATACAGTCAGTAATAAATGTGGTGCAGTCATTAATAAATGTGGTGCAGTCAGTAATAAATGTGATGCAGTCAGTAATAAATGTGATACAGTCAGTAATAAATGTGGAGCAGTCAGTAATAAATGTGATACAGTCAGTAATAAATGTGGTGCAGTCATTAATAAATGTGATGCAGTCAGTAATAAATGTGGAGCAGTCAGTAATAAATGTGATGCAGTCAGTAATAAATGTGTAGCAGTCAGTAATAAATGTGATACAGTCAGTAATAAATGTGATGCAGTCAGTAATAAATGTGGAGCAGTCAGTAATAAATGTGATACAGTCAGTAATAAATGTGATACAGTCAGTAATAAATGTGGAGCAGTCAGTAATAAATGTGATACAGTCAGTAATAAATGTGGAACAGTCAGTAATAAATGTGATACAGTCAGTAATAAATGTGGTGCAGTCAGTAATAAATGTGGAGCAGTCAGTAATAAATGTGTTACAGTCAGTAATAAATGTGGTGCAGTCAGTAATAAATGTGGAGCAGTCAGTAATAAATGTGGTGCAGTCAGTAATAAATGTGGAGCAGTCAGTAATAAATGTGGTGCAGTCAGTAATAAATGTGGAGCAGTCAGTAATAAATGTGGTGCAGTCAGTAATAAATGTGGAGCAGTCAGTAATAAATGTGGAGCAGTAAGTAATAAATGTGATACAGTCAGTAATAAATGTGATGCAGTCAGTAATAAATGTGATACAGTCAGTAATAAATGTGATGCAGTCAGTAATAAATGTGATGTAGTCAGTAATAAATGTGGAGCAGTCAGTAATAAATGTGGAGCAGTCAGTAATAAATGTGATGCAGTCAGTAATAAATGTGATGCAGTCAGTAATAAATGTGATACAGTCAGTAATAAATGTGGAGCAGTCATTAATAAATGTGGAGCAGTCAGTAATAAATGTGATGCAGTCAGTAATAAATGTGGAGCAGTCAGTAATAAATGTGATACAGTCAGTAATAAATGTGAAGCAGTCAGTAATAAATGTGATACAGTCAGTAATAAATGTGGAGCAGTCAGTAATAAATGTGGAGCAGTCAGTAATAAATGTGATGCAGTCAGTAATAAATGTGATGCAGTCAGTAATAAATGTGATGCAGTCAGTAATAAATATGGAGCAGTCAGTAATAAATGTGATGCAGTCAGTAATAAATGTGAAGCAGTCAGTAAGAAATGTGGAGCAGTCAGTAATAAATGTGGAGCAGTCAGTAATAAATGTGAAGCAGTCAGTAATAAATGTGATGCAGTTAGTAATAAATGTGGAGCAGTCAGTAATAAATGTGATGTAGTCAGTAATAAATGTGATACAGTCAGTAATAAATGTGGAGCAGTCAGTAATAAATGTGATACAGTCAGTAATAAATGTGGAGCAGTCAGTAATAAATGTGATACAGTCAGTAATAAATGTGCTGCAGTCAGTAATAAATGTGAAACAGTCAGTAATAAATGTGATGCAGTCAGTAATAAATGTGGAGCAGTCAGTAATAAATGTGATGCAGTCAGTAATAAATGTGCTGCAGTCAGTAATAAATGTGATGCAGTCAGTAATAAATGTGGAGCAGTCAGTAATAAATGTGGAGCAGTCAGTAATAAATGTGATGCAGTCAGTAATAAATGTGGAGCAGTCAGTAATAAATGTGGAGCAGTCAGTAATAAATGTGAAACAGTCAGTAATACATATGGAGCAGTCAGTAATAAATGTGGAGCAGTCAGTAATAAATGTGGAGCAGTCAGTAATACATATGGAGCAGTCAGTAATAAATGTGATGCAGTCAGTAATAAATGTGGAGCAGTCAGTAATAAATGTGGAGCAGTCAGTAATAAATGTGAAGCAGTCAGTAATAAATGTGAAGCAGTCAGTAATAAATGTGATGCAGTTAGTAATAAATGTGATGCAGTCAGTAATAAATGTGATGCAGTCAGTAATAAATGTGAAGCAGTCAGTAATAAATGTGATGCAGTTAGTAATAAATGTGGAGCAGTCAGTAATAAATGTGATACAGTCAGTAATAAATGTGATGCCGTCAGTAATAAATGTGATGTAGTCAGTAATAAATGTGATGTAGTCAGTAATAAATGTGGAGCAGTCAGTAATAAATGTGGAGCAATCAGTAATAAATGTGATACAGTCAGTAATAAATGTGATACAGTCAGTAATAAATGTGCTGCAGTCAGTAATAAATGTGCTGCAGTCAGTAATAAATGTGAAACAGTCAGTAATAAATGTGATGCAGTCAGTAATAGATGTGAGCAGTCTGTAATAAATGTGGAGCAGTCAGTAATAAATGTGGAGCAGTCAGTAATAAATGTGATGCAGTCAGTAATAGATGTGGAGCAGTCTGTAATAAATGTCGAGCAGTCAGTAATAAATGTGATACAGTCAGTAATAAATGTGGAGCAGTCAGTAATAAATGTGATGCCGTCAGTAATAAATGTCGAGCAGTCAGTAATAAATGTCGAGCAGTCAGTAATAAATGTGGAGCAGTCAGTAATAAATGTGAAGCAGTCAGTAATAAATGTGGAGCAGTCAGTAATAAATGTGGAGCAGTCAGTAATAAATGTGATGCAGTCAGTAATAAATGTGGAGCAGTCAGTAATAAATGTGATGCAGTCAGTAATAAATGTGATGTAGTCAGTAATAAATGTGATACAGTCAGTAATAAATGTGGAGCAGTCAGTAATAAATGTGATACAGTCAGTAATAAATGTGGAGCAGTCAGTAATAAATGTGGAGCAGTCAGTAATAAATGTGGAGCAGTCAGTAATAAATGTGATACAGTCAGTAATAAATGTGGAGCAGTCAGTAATAAATGTGATGCAGTCAGTAATAAATGTGGAGCAGTCAGTAATAAATGTGATGCAGTCAGTAATAAATGTGATGTAGTCAGTAATAAATGTGATACAGTCAGTAATAAATGTGGAGCAGTCAGTAATAAATGTGATACAGTCAGTAATAAATGTGGAGCAGTCAGTAATAAATGTGATGCAGTCAGTAATAAATGTGATGTAGTCAGTAATAAATGTGATACAGTCAGTAATAAATGTGATGCAGTCGGTAATAAATGTGGAGCAGTCAGTAATAAATGTGGAGCAGTCAGTAATAAATGTGGAGCAGTCAGTAATAAATGTGATGCAGTCAGTAATAAATGTGGTGCAGTCGGTAATAAATGTGATGCAGTCGGTAATAAATGTGATGCAGTCGGTAATAAATGTGGAGCAGTCAGTAATAAATGTGGAGCAGTCAGTAATAAATGTGGAGCAGTCAGTAATAAATGTGATACAGTCAGTAATAAATGTGATGCAGTCGGTAATAAATGTGGAGCAGTCAGTAATAAATGTGGAGCAGTCAGTAATAAATGTGGAGCAGTCAGTAATAAATGTGATACAGTCAGTAATAAATGTGGAGCAGTCAGTAATAAATGTGATACAGTCAGTAATAAATGTGGAGCAGTCAGTAATAAATGTGGAGCAGTCAGTAATAAATGTGGAGCAGTCAGTAATAAATGTGATGCAGTCAGTAATAAATGTGGAGCAGTCAGTAATAAATGTGATGCAGTCAGTAATAAATGTGGAGCAGTCAGTAATAAATGTGGAGCAGTCAGTAATAAATGTGATACAGTCAGTAATAAATGTGATGCAGTCGGTAATAAATGTGGAGCAGTCAGTAATAAATGTGGAGCAGTCAGTAATAAATGTGGAGCAGTCAGTAATAAATGTGATACAGTCAGTAATAAATGTGGAGCAGTCAGTAATAAATGTGATACAGTCAGTAATAAATGTGGAGCAGTAAGTAATAAATGTGATACAGTCAGTAATAAATGTGGAGCAGTCAGTAATAAATGTGATGCAGTCAGTAATAAATGTGGAGCAGTCAGTAATAAATGTGATGTAGTCAGTAATAAATGTGATGCAGTCAGTAATAAATGTGATGTAGTCAGTAATAAATGTGATACAGTCAGTAATAAATGTGATACAGTCAGTAATACATATGGAGCAGTCAGTAATAAATGTGCAGCAGTCAGTAATAAATGTGATGCAGTCAGTAATAAATGTGAAACAGTCAGTAATAAATGTGATGCAGTCAGTAATAAATGTGGAGCAGTCAGTAATAAATGTGGAGCAGTCAGTAATAAATGTGGAGCAGTCAGTAATAAATGTGGAGCAGTCAGTAATAAATGTGATACAGTCAGTAATAAATGTGGAGCAGTCAGTAATAAATGTGATGCAGTCAGTAATAAATGTGGAGCAGTCAGTAATAAATGTGATACAGCCAGTAATAAATGTGGAGCAGTCAGTAATAAATGTGGAGCAGTCAGTAATAAATGTGGAGCAGTCAGTATAAATGTGACTGTCAGGTCCGCTGGAAGGGAATCCTCATCTGCTGGCCCTTCTACCCTCCATGCTGACAGTGCTAGCGGCCCGCCCCGATTTCCTTCGCATCTCCGCGCCCGGGGCGGGGCAGCCGGCATCCAGGACGTGTGTGCTTTAAGGAAATCTTGGCTGTCTGTCTACTGAATCAGCCTGGGTTCCTGCTCCTATGGGGTTTTGGGGGCGGTGCTGCATAAATTGGATCTGGACCTCCCACCTGGACCAGTGTTTGTCCTTCTGGATCTCACAGCCGCTGGATTCCTGGTCTCCCTTAGCATTGTTTGCTTCACCCTGGTAGTGTATTCACCAGTTAGGTTACGCTCGCTTGTCTAGTGGTTTGACCTTGACGTACCCTCTGGTCTGACCCGGGCGGTTCTGGTGTGACCAGGGCGGTTCTGCTTTCCTTTCTATGTTCAGTGTCTGTACTTCTTTAGTTCTCTTTCCTCGTGTCTGCTTTGGTTTCTTATGCTGTCTTGAATCCTGCTTGCTTCATCCTTGTTCGTCCTATTTTTTTCCCCCTGTCTCAATACTGTCCTAACTCCCACATTGCAGTTTTCTGTCTGTACCACCACACTGCAGCTGACAGACCTATTTGGGTTCCTCTCACCTCCCGGAGCCTTGTAGGGTAGATAAGAGGTTCCTGCAGCAGAGGCTCCCGACCTCCAGGGGGTTTCTGCCTTGGTAGGGTCTAGTTGGTAGAACAGCGCAGGGTTAGTTCGCCCTCTTGCTCCGCTCTGTCAGCCGGCACTCAGACTGTGTGGTAGTTTGGTTTTCAGTATTCCAGACGTAAGTTTTCCTAACAGTGGTGCAGTCAGTAATAAATGTGATACAGTCAGTAATAAATGTGATGTAGTCAATAATAAATGTGGAGCAGTCAGTAATAAATGTGATGTAGTCAGTAATAAATGTGATGCAGTCAGTAATAAATGTGGAGCAGTCAGTAATAAATGTGATACAGTCAGTAATAAATGTGAAGCAGTCAGTAATAAATGTGAAGCAGTCAGTAATAAATGTGATACAGTCAGTAATAAATGTGGAGCAGTCAGTAATAAATGTGGAGCAGTCAGTAATAAATGTGATACAGTCAGTAATAAATGTGATGCAGTCAGTAATAAATGTGATACAGTCAGTAATAAATGTGATACAGTCAGTAATAAATGTGATACAGTCAGTAATAAATGTGGAGCAGTCAGTAATAAATGTGATACAGTCAGTAATAAATGTGATGTAGTCAATAATAAATGTGGAGCAGTCAGTAATAAATGTGATACAGTCAGTAATAAATGTGATACAGTCAGTAATAAATGTGATACAGTCAGTAATAAATGTGGAGCAGTCAGTAATAAATGTGGAGCAGTCAGTAATAAATGTGATACAGTCAGTAATAAATGTGATGCAGTCAGTAATAAATGTGATACAGTCAGTAATAAATGTGATACAGTCAGTAATAAATGTGGAGCAGTCAGTATAAATGTGATACAGTCAGTAATAAATGTGATGCAGTCAGTAATAAATGTAATACAGTCAGTAATAAATGTGAAGCAGTCAGTAATAAATGTGGTGCAGTCAGTAATAAATGTGAAGCAGTCAGTAATAAATGTGGAGCAGTCAGTAATAAATGTGATGCAGTCAGTAATAAATGTGGAGCAGTCAGTAATAAATGTGATGCAGTCAGTAATAAATGTGGAGCAGTCAGTAATAAATGTGGAGCAGTCAGTAATAAATGTGGAGCAGTCAGTAATAAATGTGATGCAGTCAGTAATAAATGTCGAGCAGTCAGTAATAAATGTGATGCAGTCAGTAATAAATGTGGAGCAGTCAGTAATAAATGTGATGCAGTCAGTAATAAATGTGATGCAGTCAGTAATAAATGTGGTGCAGTCAGTAATAAATGTGATACAGTCAGTAATAAATGTGATGTAGTCAGTAATAAATGTGATACAGTCAGTAATAAATGTGGTGCAGTCAGTAATAAATGTGATGCAGTCAGTAATAAATGTGATGCAGTCAGTAATAAATGTGAAGCAGTCAGTAATAAATGTGATGCAGTCAGTAATAAATGTGATGTAGTCAGTAATAAATGTGATACAGTCAGTAATAAATGTGGTGCAGTCAGTAATAAATGTGATGCAGTCAGTAATAAATGTGATGCAGTCAGTAATAAATGTGAAGCAGTCAGTAATAAATGTGGTGCAGTCAGTAATAAATGTGGTGCAGTCAGTAATAAATGTGGTGCAGTCAGTAATAAATGTGGTGCAGTCAGTAATAAATGTGATGCAGTCAGTAATAAATGTGATACAGTCAGTAATAAATGTGGAGCAGTCAGTAATAAATGTGATACAGTCAGTAATAAATGTGGTGCAGTCAGTAATAAATGTGATGCAGTCAGTAATAAATGTGATGCAGTCAGTAATAAATGTGGTGCAGTCAGTAATAAATGTGATGCAGTCAGTAATAAATGTGATGCAGTCAGTAATAAATGTGATGCAGTCAGTAATAAATGTGGTGCAGTCAGTAATAAATGTGATGCAGTCAGTAATAAATGTGGTGCAGTCAGTAATAAATGTGATACAGTCAGTAATAAATGTGATGTAGTCAGTAATAAATGTGGAGCAGTCAGTAATAAATGTGGAGCAGTCAGTAATAAATGTGATACAGTCAGTAATAAATGTGATGCCGTCAGTAATAAATGTGATACAGTCAGTTATAAATGTGTAGCAGTCAGTAATAAATGTGATACAGTCAGTAATAAATGTGGAGCAGTCAGTAATAAATGTGATACAGTCAGTAATAAATGTGATGCAGTCAGTAATAAATGTGATACAGTCAGTAATAAATGTGATACAGTCAGTAATAAATGTGATGCAGTCAGTAATAAATGTGATACAGTCAGTAATAAATGTGATACAGTCAGTAATAAATGTGATACAGTCAGTAATAAATGTGGAGCAGTCAGTAATAAATGTGGAGCAGTCAGTAATAAATGTGATGCAGTCAGTAATAAATGTGGTGCAGTCAGTAATAAATGTGGAGCAGTCAGTAATAAATGTGGAGCAGTCAGTATAAATGTGACTGTCAGGTCCGCTGGAAGGGAATCCTCATCTGCTGGCCCTTCTACCCTCCATGCTGACAGTGCTAGCGGCCCGCCCCGATTTCCTTCGCATCTCCGCGCCCGGGGCGGGGCAGCTGGGCTTCCAGGACGTGTGTGCTTTAAGGAAATCTTGGCTGTCTGTCTTCTGAATCAGCCTGGGTTCCTGCTCCTATGGGGTTCTGGGGGCGGTGCTGCATAAATTGGATCTGGACTTTCCACCTGGACCAGTGTTTGTCCTTCTGGATCTCACAGCCGCTGGATTCCTGGTCTCCTGTAGAATTGTTTGCTTCACCCTGGTAGTGTATTCGCCAGTTAGGTTACGCTCGCTTGTCTAGTGGTTTGACCTTGACGTCCCCTCTGGTGTGACCCGGGCGGTTCTGGTGTGACCCGGGCGGTTCTGGTGTGACCCGGGCGGTTCTGGTGTGA
The DNA here is from genome assembly GCF_040894005.1 of Engystomops pustulosus. Classification (NCBI taxonomy): domain Eukaryota; kingdom Metazoa; phylum Chordata; class Amphibia; order Anura; family Leptodactylidae; genus Engystomops; species Engystomops pustulosus. The sequence goes on from NC_092417.1 coordinate 1,042,904, forward strand.
CCCGGGCGGTTCTGCTTACCCTTCTATGTTCAGTGTCTGTACTTCTTTAGTTCTTTCCTCGTGTCTGCTTTGGTTTCTTATGCTGTCTTGCAGGGTCTTTGCTAGGGTGGTAAAAGATCCGGGGCACGGGCCCCAATGCATGTGTGTTGCACTTTCAGTAATGCCCCCTCCTGTACATAACCCCAATAACAAGGTTACTTCTGGTGTATACAGCTCCAGAGAACAAAGGAGAAATCCCCATCACCACATCTTATGTTCCTCATTGTCCCTACATCTTTGTTCCCTGGCAGTGTTATCCTGCTGCCGCCCCTAACAATCCCCCCAAATACTGTAAGGCTGCGCTCACACGTTTGTCTTGCATTTAAACAAAACCAGGTGCGCGTTACCCATCACGCCCCAACAGTAAGTAATGTGCCCACACAGTCCCCCCACTAAGTAATGTGCCCAGACAGTCCCCCCACTAAGTAATGTGCCCAGACAGTCGCCCCAGTAAGTAATGTGCCCAGACAGTCCCCCCGAGTAAGTAATGTGCCCACACAGTCCCCCCAGTAAGTAATGTGCCCAGACAGTCCCCCCGAGTAAGTAATGTGCCCACACAGTCCCCCCAGTAAGTAATGTGCCTCACACACAGTCCCCCCAGTAAGTAATGTGCCTCACACACAGTCCCCCCAGTAAGTAATGTGCCTCACACACAGTCCCCCCACTAAGTAATGTGCCTCACACACAGTCCCCCCCACTAAGTAATGTGCCTCACACACAGTCCCCCCACTAAGTAATGTGCCTCACACACAGTCCCCCCACTAAGTAATGTGCCTCACACACAGTCCCCCCACTAAGTAATGTGCCTCACACACAGTCCCCCCACTAAGTAATGTGCCTCACACACAGTCCCCCCACTAAGTAATGTGCCTCACACACAGTCCCCCCACTAAGTAATGTGCCTCACACACAGTCCCCCCACTAAGTAATGTGCCTCACACACAGTCCCCCCACTAAGTAATGTGCCTCACACACAGTCCCCCCACTAAGTAATGTGCCTCACACACAGTCCCCCCACTAAGTAATGTGCCTCACACACAGTCCCCCCACTAAGTAATGTGCCTCACACACAGTCCCCCCACTAAGTAATGTGCCTCACACACAGTCCCCCCACTAAGTAATGTGCCTCACACACAGTCCCCCCACTAAGTAATGTGCCTCACACACAGTCCCCCCACTAAGTAATGTGCCTCACACACAGTCCCCCCACTAAGTAATGTGCCTCACACACAGTCCCCCCACTAAGTAATGTGCCTCACACACAGTCCCCCCACTAAGTAATGTGCCTCACACACAGTCCCCCCACTAAGTAATGTGCCTCACACACAGTCCCCCCACTAAGTAATGTGCCTCACACACAGTCCCCCCACTAAGTAATGTGCCTCACACACAGTCCCCCCACTAAGTAATGTGCCTCACACACAGTCCCCCCACTAAGTAATGTGCCTCACACACAGTCCCCCCACTAAGTAATGTGCCTCACACACAGTCCCCCCACTAAGTAATGTGCCTCACACACAGTCCCCCCACTAAGTAATGTGCCTCACACACAGTCCCCCCACTAAGTAATGTGCCTCACACACAGTCCCCCCACTAAGTAATGTGCCTCACACACAGTCCCCCCACTAAGTAATGTGCCTCACACACAGTCCCCCCACTAAGTAATGTGCCTCACACACAGTCCCCCCACTAAGTAATGTGCCTCACACACAGTCCCCCCACTAGGTAATGTGCCTCACACACAGTCCCCCCACTAGGTAATGTGCCTCACACACAGTCCCCCCACTAGGTAATGTGCCTCACACACAGTCCCCCCACTAGGTAATGTGCCTCACACACAGTCCCCCCACTAGGTAATGTGCCTCACACACAGTCCCCCCACTAGGTAATGTGCCTCACACACAGTCCCCCCACTAGGTAATGTGCCTCACACACAGTCCCCCCACTAGGTAATGTGCCTCACACACAGTCCCCCCACTAGGTAATGTGCCTCACACACAGTCCCCCCACTAAGTAATGTGCCTCACACACAGTCCCCCCACTAAGTAATGTGCCTCACACACAGTCCCCCCACTAAGTAATGTGCCTCACACACAGTCCCCCCACTAAGTAATGTGCCTCACACACAGTCCCCCCACTAAGTAATGTGCCTCACACACAGTCCCCCCACTAAGTAATGTGCCTCACACACAGTCCCCCCACTAAGTAATGTGCCTCACACACAGTCCCCCCACTAAGTAATGTGCCTCACACACAGTCCCCCCACTAAGTAATGTGCCTCACACACAGTCCCCCACTAAGTAATGTGCCTCACACACAGTCCCCCCACTAAGTAATGTGCCTCACACAGTCCCCCCACTAAGTAATGTGCCTCACACACAGTCCCCCCACTAAGTAATGTGCCTCACACACAGTCCCCCCACTAAGTAATGTGCCTCACACACAGTCCCCCCACTAAGTAATGTGCCTCACACACAGTCCCCCACTAAGTAATGTGCCTCACACACAGTCCCCCCACTAAGTAATGTGCCTCACACACAGTCCCCCCACTAAGTATGTGCCTCACACACAGTCCCCCACTAAGTAATGTGCCTCACACACAGTCCCCCCACTAAGTAATGTGCCTCACACACAGTCCCCCCACTAAGTAATGTGCCTCACACACAGTCCCCCAACTAAGTAATGTGCCTCACACACAGTCCCCCACTAAGTAATGTGCCTCACACACAGTCCCCCCACTAAGTAATGTGCCTCACACACAGTCCCCCCACTAAGTAATGTGCCTCACACACAGTCCCCCCACTAAGTAATGTGCCTCACACACAGTCCCCCCACTAAGTAATGTGCCTCACACACAGTCCCCCCACTAAGTAATGTGCCTCACACACAGTCCCCCCACTAAGTAATGTGCCTCACACACAGTCCCCCACTAAGTAATGTGCCTCACACACAGTCCCCCACTAAGTAATGTGCCTCACACACAGTCCCCACTAAGTAATGTGCCTCACACACAGTCCCCCCACTAAGTAATGTTGCCTCACACACAGTCCCCCCACTAAGTAATGTGCCTCACACACAGTCCCCCACTAAGTAATGTGCCTCACACACAGTCCCCCCACTAAGTATGTGCCCACACACAGTCCCCCCACTAAGTAATGTGCCCCACACACAGTCCCCCCACTAAGTAATGTGCCCCACACACAGTCCCCCCCACTAAGTAATGTGCCCCACACACAGTCCCCCCACTAAGTAATGTGCCCCACACACAGTCCCCCCCACTAAGTAATGTGCCCCAAACACAGTCCCCCCCACTAAGTAATGTGCCCCACACACAGTCCCCCCCACTAAGTAATGTGCCCCACACACAGTCCCCCCACTAAGTAATGTGCCCCACACACAGTCCCCCCCACTAAGTAATGTGCCCCACACCAGTCCCCCCCACTAAGTAATGTGCCCTCACACACAGTCCCCCCCACTAAGTAATGTGCCTCACACACAGTCCCCCCCACTAAGTAATGTGCCTCACACACAGTCCCCCCCACTAAGTAATGTGCCTCACACACAGTCCCCCCCACTAAGTAATGTGCCTCACACACAGTCCCCCCACTAAGTAATGTGCCTCACACACAGTCCCCCCACTAAGTAATGTGCCTCACACACAGTCCCCCCCACTAAGTATGTGCCTCACACACAGTCCCCCCACTAAGTAATGTGCCTCACACACAGTCCCCCCACTAAGTAATGTGCCTCACACACAGTCCCCCCCACTAAGTAATGTGCCTCACACACAGTCCCCCCACTAAGTAATGTGCCTCACACACAGTCCCCCCCACTAAGTAATGTGCCTCACCACAGTCCCCCCCACTAAGTAATGTGCCCTCACACACAGTCCCCCCACTAAGTAATGTGCCTCACACACAGTCCCCCACTAAGTATGTGCCTCACACACAGTCCCCCCACTAAGTAATGTGCCCACACACTGTCCCCCCACTAAGTAATGTGCCTCACACACAGTCCCCCCACTAAGTAATGTGCCTCACACACAGTCCCCCCCACTAAGTAATGTGCCTCACACACAGTCCCCCCCACTAGTAATGTGCCTCACACACAGTCCCCCCCACTAAGTAATGTGCCCTATCATGTTTCTCACCCTGCTTGTTTCATCCTTGTTCGTCCTATTTTTTCCCCCTGTCTGAATACTGTCCTAACTCCCACATTGCAGTTTTCTGTCTGTACCACCACACTGCGGCTGATAGACCTATTTGGGTTCCTCTCACCTCCCCGGGCTTGTAGGGTAAGTTAAGAGGTTCCTGCAGCAGAGTGCAACATCCCCCTCTGGGGCCTAGCCTTTTCTTGGGGCCTGGGAGACAGCCGGGGCCCGCAGTACCTGAGTGGCTGGCGGTTGCGGGCCTAGGCACGCTAGTGTCACGGTGCTTGGTATGGGGAACCGGAGGGCTGTCCTACAGCCTGGCAGCTCTCCAGCAGGGTGGTGTTGGCAAGAAATGATGGGGGGAGAGCTGCTATAGCGGTTCTCCTGGGGCAACCCTTTGGGGTCTGGAGTATGAGTCTCTGTGTAGTGGACAGAGTGCCCGTGATGATGACAGCCGAAGTAGCAGGGACCAGACGGAGGCAGACGTTGAACAAAAATAACTTGCTTGCAACTGGCAGGAACAGTAGCAACGTGCCTTGACAAATGGTAGGATGCTGGAGATGCAGTTGGAGGGAGCCATAGGAGTAAATCACCAGCCTGGATGCAAAGGGTAGGCTGGGAGGTAGCTTTGTCCTAGTAGGATGCTTCAGCTTGTCCTGGTTGCTTCAGATATCACCCTTGAAGGTAGGATGATATCCCTTTCCCTCACTAACTAACTCACTCCACTCAGGCAGGGAGCTGAACTCTCCTGCTCTCTAACTAACTGGTCAGATCTGGTGTGCTGGCTGCACGGAGTCCAGCCTAAGACTGACTCAATTGCTCTGTTCAGACTCCTTGGTCTGACTGAGCTACCACTCTCTAGAACTATCCTGACCAGGGGTTTTATTACTCCCACTGGTCAGGTGGTGGTTCCTCCTCCAATCCCATCCCAGTTCACAGATACAAGGTATAACACATGTGATTGGTTGACACTGATTACATCACATTTAACTCTTAACTCCTGCCTTCCCAGGCAGACTCCACCTATGTTATGTTCCCCTATGTTATGTAGTGACCTGCTGTGGGGTTGATCAGACCCTACACAGGCTGCAAGCTACATGGTGGGACGTATTCGCAACAACCCCTCTGCCTTGCATCGGCAGGGGTGTTGCAAGAGGCTCCCTATCTCCAGGGGGTTTCTGCCTTGGTAGGGTCTAGTTGGTAGAACAGCGCAGGGTTAGTTCGCCCTCTTGCTCCGTTCCGTCAGCCAGCACTCAGACTGTGTGGTAGTTTGGTGTTCAGTTATAAAAGACGTAAGTTTTCCTAACAGTGACGCGGTCAGTAATAAATGTGGAGCAGTCAGTAATAAATGTGGAGCAGGGTCTGGCTAAGCAGTAACAGCCCCTTTTTGTGATAATTTTTTTTCCGTCCTGTCGGACACAGAGTATCCACAAAGCAAAACTGGTACACTTGTCCTCCCCTCCTGTGCAGTGTGTACTGTGTGCAGTCTCCTCCCCTCCTGTGCAGTGTGTACTCTGTGCAGTCTCCTCCCCTCCTGTGCAGTGTGTACTCTGTGCAGTCTCCTCCCCTCCTGTGCAGTGTGTATGTGTGCAGTCTCCTCCCCTCCTGTGCAGTGTGTACTGTGTGCAGTCTCCTCCCCTCCTGTGCAGTGTGTACTGTGTGCAGTCTCCTCCCCTCCTGTGCAGTGTGTACTGTGTGCAGTCTCCTCCCCTCCTGTGCAGTGTGTACTGTGTGCAGTCTCCTCCCCTCCTGTGCAGTGTGTACTGTGTGGCAGTCTCCTCCCCTCCTGTGCAGTGTGTACTGTGTGCAGTCTCCTCCCCTCCTGTGCAGTGTGTACTGTGTGCAGTCTCCTCCCCTCCTGTGCAGTGTGTACTCTGTGCAGTCTCCTCCCCTCCTGTGCAGTGTGTACTCTGTGCAGTCTCCTCCCCTCCTGTGCAGTGTGTAACTCTGTGCAGTCTCCCTCCCTCCCTGTGCAGTGTGTCTCTGTGCAGTCTCCTCCCCTCCTGTGCAGTGTGTACTCTGTGCAGTCTCCTCCCCTCTGTGCAGTGTGTACTCTGTGCAGTCTCCTCATGCACACAGAACTGGAGCATACACTTTGAGGCAGATTTACTTCCCGGGTCCTGCCGCGATCTGGCGGCGCGTTCTGTGTGGAGGATTTGGGTCTTCCGGTGATTCATTAAGGTAGTTACCCCGATGTCCACTAGGTGTTGGTGCTGGGCTGAAGTCCGTCGGAGTTCACTGGAGTTCCCCATCTGTTGCCGGGTGCTGGTAAGTGCGTGTCAATTGACCCTTTTTTTAAAAAAAATATGGCGGTTTTTCCGAATCCGTCAGGTTTTTTTACGGCCACGTCCCTGATTTCCGTTGCATGCTTGCCTGCGCCGATGTGCCACAATCTGATCGTGTGCGCCAAAAACCCGGGGCAATTCAGGGAAAATCGGCGAAATCGGGCCCTTAGTAAATCTCCATGTAGAAGCAGTTTCTAAGTTCTTTTCACTGCAAAGTCAGAAGCCCGTGCCGCCCAGTTGTCATCCCCTTCTTGGGTAGGATTGGCAGGTAGGTAGGGATAGCTGGGAGACATTAGTGTTAGGGCTCACATCTCTCATTCAGCAATGAAACCACACCAATCGCTTCCTGATCCCCTCGTTTATTATTATAATTTATTATGTCAAAATAAGGAACATTAATGACGTCGGTAAATCAGTTGAATATTTTTGTGAATCTGGAATGTAACGTGGTGTATTCTGTGTCATGGCTGGACCAAGGCCCCCTGTAGTAGAGTGTGAACTCCTGTGGTTGTGTACAATCGGAGCTCCGCCTCCTATTAGCACAGATATTGCTACAGTCCATAAATATAAATACAGTAATAGACCATCCCTTGAAGGTCCATCGTTCCGGACAGTCACCAGGGGGGCCCTCGATGGGGCGGCTGCGGGTGGAGGACACGACTGACACATCGAGGATGCTCCATCTCCATCCGCTGGAGCCGGTGGCCACATCTTGGAATTGTTCCTGGCGTAGGCACAAATGTGGAAAATTCCTGCAAACGTGAAACAGTCACATGACAGACAACTGCAAAAAGACCTGAGAGACAGCTTCAAGAGACAGCTCTGAGAGACGGCGCCAGCCCAGAGAGACAGCTCTGAGAGACGGCGCCAGCCCAGAGAGATAGCTCTGAGAGACAGTCCTCCTGTCATCTCTTACCCCAGGAGCTCACAATCTGATTTCATAAGGTCCCTCTCACCCAATGAGCTGACACTCGGCGAGTCAGATACCAGATACTATCCTTGTGTATTGGCTCGTTACTGCAGATACAGTGAGGATGATCCCGATCCACCCCAGGATGTACGACCATGAGAACCTCCAGGTCTGCGTAACGCTTCCCGAAAAAGTTCACAGTCACCCCGGTGTATACAGAGAGGGCCAGGAGCGCAAAGAAACCTAAGGAAGAACATAAATCTATAGGAGAGAATCCATCCAGTACATATACATCTATAGGACGGTAGACCCATCACTCACTCCCATACATCCCGGTACATATACATCTATAGGACGGGAGACCCATCACTCCCATACATCCCGGTACATATACATCTATAGGACGGGAGACCCATCACTCCCATACATCCCGGTACATATACATCTATAGGACGGGAGACCCATCACTCCCATACATCCCGGTACATATACATCTATAGGACGGGAGACCAGTCACTCTCTTACATCCCGGTACATATACATCTATAGGACGGGAGACCAGTCACTCCCATACATCCCGGTACATATACATCTATAGGACGGGAGACCAGTCACTCCCATACATCCCGGTACGTATACATCTATAGGACGGGAGACCCGTCACTCCCATACATCCCGGTACGTATACATCTATAGGACGGGAGACCCATCACTCCCATACATCCCGGTACATATACATCTATAGGACGGGAGACCAGTCACTCTCTTACATCCCGGTACATATACATCTATAGGACGGGAGACCAGTCACTCTCTTACATCCCGGTACATATACATCTATAGGACGGGAGACCAGTCACTCCCATACATCCCGGTACATATACATCTATAGGACGGGAGACCAGTCACTCCCATACATCCCGGTACGTATACATCTATAGGACGGGAGACCCGTCACTCCCATACATCCCGGTACGTATACATCTATAGGACGGGAGACCCATCACTCCCATACATCCCGGTACGTATACATCTATAGGACGGGAGACCAGTCACTCTCTTACATCCCGGTACATATACATCTATAGGACGGGAGACCAGTCACTCCCATACATCCCGGTACGTATACATCTATAGGACGGGAGACCCGTCACTCCCATACATCCCGGTACGTATACATCTATAGGACGGGAGACCCGTCACTCCCATACATCCCGGTACATATACATCTATAGGACGGGAGACCCGTCACTCCCATACATCCCGGTACATATACATCTATAGGACGGGAGACCCGTCACTCTCACACATCCCGGTACGTATACATCTATAGGACGGGAGACCCATCACTCCCATACATCCCGGTACATATACATCTATAGGACGGGAGACCCATCACTCCCATACATCCCGGTACATATACATCTATAGGACGGGAGACCAGTCACTCTCACACATCCCGGTACATATACATCTATAGGACGGGAGACCCGTCACTCTCACACATCCCGGTACGTATACATCTATAGGACGGGAGACCCATCACTCCCATACATCCCGGTACATATACATCTATAGGACGGGAGACCAGTCACTCTCTTACATCCCGGTACATGTACATCTATAGGACGGGAGATCCGTCACTCTCTTACATCCCGGTACATATACATCTATAGGACGGGAGACCCGTCACTCCCATACATCCCGGTACGTATACATCTATAGGACGGGAGACCCATCACTCCCATACATCCCGGTACATGTACATCTATAGGACGGGAGACCCGTCACTCTCTTACATCCTGGTACATGTACATCTATAGGACGGGAGACCCGTCACTCCCATACATCCCGGTACATATACATCTATAGGGCGGGAGACCCGTCACTCTCTTACATCCCGGTACATATACATCTATAGGACGGGAGACCCGTCACTCCCATACATCCCGGTACGTATACATCTATAGGACAGGAGACCGGGGCAATAGATTGCTAGCAAGCTGGAATACAGTCAATTGACCTCCTGGCCATCAATGAAACATGGATCCAGCAGGATGACACTGCATCCCCTGCTGCTCTGTGCTTTGGTGGCTTGCAATCCTATCACTCATCAAAACCTGACAATAGGCAGGGAGGAGGGGAAGGATTACTGCTCTCCCCACAGTGCACCATCTAGGTCAGTGATGGCTAACCTATGGCACTGGTGCCAGATGTGGCACTCAGAGCCCTTTCTGTGGGCACTCAGGCCATCACCAGAGATGACTCCAGGTATCTTCCTGCAGTCCCAGACAGCCCAGGACTTGCTGTGCTCAGTGCTATTTTAAAGTGACCGCGCTACCTGGGACTACTGGAGGAGTGGGAAGGTGTGGACAGATCTGGATTATCATTGTAGCTCCTGCTCCGGCCCTGACAATTCTTCCTGTGAATATAAATCACAAATTACATTTCTGCGTTGGCACTTTGTGATAAATAAGTGGGTCTTGGTTGAAGTTTGGGCACTCGGTCTCTAAAAGGTTCGCCATCACTGATCTAGGTCATTCCTTCTGTCCCCTCTCTTACCTTCCCATCTTTTGAGATCCACACTATCAGGTCCTTTCACCCATTCTCCCTTTGTGTGGCTGTAATACATTGTCCTCCTGGACTAAAGGTTCAGCCTCGCGTTACAAACCTTAGGGCTAAAGTTTTGGCACCAACTTTAACTCCTTAATGACGCAGCCGGTTTTTAAGTTAATGCTCAGACCTTTTTCTTAAAATTTGACCAGTTTCTCTTCCTGTGGTAATAACTTTTCAACACTTTAAGATATCCTTGTGATTTTGAGATTGTTTTCTCGTGAGATATTGTAGTTTATGTTAGTATTATCATTTCGGTGATCCGTTTCTTTTTTGGGGGGTAAAAATTCAATAATTTAGGAAAAATTTGAAAAAAAAGACAATTTTCAAATTTCAAATGTTATACTTTTTATGACTTTTTGTCTTTGTAGAAACCTTTTGCCATTGGTCTTATTTTTATTTCCATAATTTGTTTTACATTTCCATTTTTTTTTTACGGATCTGAGAAGGTTTCAAGTTTTAGTAGCAACTTCTCAGATTTTCAAGAAATTTGAAAAATGATAAATTTTTAGTGACCAATTCAGTTTGGAAGTGCTCTATAAAGGCTTATGTACTATATACCCCCACAAGTAACACCATTTTATGGACCTAACATCTCAAACTATTCAAATCAGCATTTGAGAAGTCTATTAACCCTTTAAATCTTTCTCTGGAAGCAAACAAAAATGGATTGAAAATTTTGATATTTCAATTTTTGAATAAGATTATTTTCATTTAGCCCTAAAATGGACAAATTCAGAAGGAATTTGAGGTAAATATACATCCCAAAATTGTTGCCCTGCTTCTTCCGAGTACGGTAATACCAGACATGTGGATGTCAGCTGCTGTTTCACTGCACAGTGATGTCCAGAACAGAGTTTGTACCATTGGGCTTTTGGAAGGCCAATTTGACTGCAAATGATTTGTGGTGCCACAGTGAACTTGAAGAGCCCCTGAAGTAACAGTATAATATAAAACTCCTAAAGATGTCCCATTTAGGAAACTAGACCCCTCAAAGAATTTATCTGGGGTTGGGGGTGAGCATTTTAACCCCCAACATGCTGGCCAAAATCTAATGCAAAGTAAATGGTGCAGAGTAAAAAATGCATTTTTATCTCAAAAATGTAATTTTACTGCCTTATATATTGTATCCCACCCATGCCACTTTAGACAAACTCCCCAAAAATCATTCTTTGGGTTGTCCCGAGTACGGCAATACCACACATGTGCCAAAAATTGACAGGCTGAGAAGGGAAGGAGCAAAATTTTGCTTTTGCAGCTCCGCTTTCACACGTTTGGATTTAGAGGGTCATGTCATGTTGGCAGGGCCCATGAGGTACCAGTGCAATAGAAACCCCCAAGAAAGTATACCATTTTAGAAACTACACCCCTCAAAGAATTTATCTTGGGGTGCGGTGAGCATTTTAACCCCCAAAATGATGGTTAAAATTTAATGCAAAGTAAATGGTGCATATTAAAAATTGCGTTTTTATCTCAAAAATGTCATTTTAGCACCTAATATACTGTGTCCAACTCATGTCACTTCAGACAAACACCACAAAAATAATTCTTTGGGTTGTTCCGAGTACAGCAATACCACACATGTGCCAAAAATTGACAGGCTGGACACACGGCAGGGCTGAGAAGGGAAGGAGCGAAATTTTGCTTTTGGAGCACCCTTGTCACTAGACTGGTGTTGGGGTGTACCAGTACAATAGAAACCCCCAAGTAGTGACCCTATTTTAGGAAGGGGCACCCTTAAAAGAATTTATCTAGGGTTGTATGAACATTTCAACCCCTGAGATGCTGGGTCAAATGTAATACAAAATGATGGGGGCAGAGTAAAAATTGCATTGTTTTCTCAAATGTGCAAAAGTATGAAGAAATGTATTCAGCCCAACTCATCCCACTGTGGATAAACACCCCAAAAATCATTCAGTGGGTTACTTCGGGTATGGAAATGCCCCATGTGTAGCAATAGTCTACAGGCTGGGGACGCGGCAGGCCGGAGAAGGGACAAGCAAAATCTAGCTTTTGGAGCACCCGTTTCACTAGACTGGTGTTGGGGTGCCCCTGAGGTAGCAGTACAATAGAAACCCCAGTGTAGTGACCCCATTTTAGGAAAGAGCAACCCTCAAATAATTTATTTAGGGTTGTATGAGCATTTTAACCCATAAGATCCTGGCTCAAATGTAACACAGATTGAACGGTGTGGGGTAAAATTTGCTTTGCAATTTCTCTAAATTTGTAATTGTAGTGTCAAAAGTATTTTACCCAATTCATGCAACTGGAGGCAAACACCCCAAAAATCATCATGCAAGTTCTCCCGGGTACATGCCAATAATCTACAAAGATGGAGACAGGGCAGGGCTCGGAAGACAATGGCATTTGGAGTACAATTAAATTTTTTTTGGCCCCTCCACGCAACGCCTGCCCCTCCACGCAATGCCTGCCCCTCCACGCAACGCCTGCCCCTCCACGCAACGCCTGCCCCTCCACGCAACGCCTGCCCCTCCACGCAACGCCTGCCCCTCCACGCAACGCCTGCCCCTCCACGCTACACCTGCTCAGCCACAGAATGCCTAATCCTCCATGCAACGCCTACTCCACCACAGAACACCTACTCCTCCACGCAACGCCTGCCCCTCCACGCTACACCTGCTCAGCCACAGAATGCCTAATCCTCCATGCAACGCCTACTCCACCACAGAACACCTACTCCTCCACACAACGCCTGCCCCTCCACACAACGCCTGCCCCTCCACACAACGCCTGCCCCTCCACACAACACCTGCCCCTCCACACAACACCTGCCCCTCCACACAACGCCTGCCCCTCCACACAACGTCTACTCCCCCACGCCATTACTACTCCTCCACAGAACGCCTACTCCTCCACGCTACGCCTGCTCCTCCACACAATGCCTGCTCCCCCACGCTACGCCTGCTCCACCACAGAACGCTTACTCCACCACGCTACTCCTGCTCCTCCACGCTACTATTACTTCCTCCACGCAACGCCTGCCCCTACATGCAACGCCTGCCCCTCCACGCTACACCTGCTCCACCACAGAATGCCTAATCCTCCATGCAACGCCTACTCCACCACAGAACACCTACTCCTCCACACAACGCCTGCCCCTCCACACAACACCTGCCCCTCCACACAACACCTGCCCCTCCACACAACGTCTACTCCCCCACGCCATTACTACTCCTCCACAGAACGCCTACTCCTCCACGCTACGCCTGCTCCTCCACAGAACGCCTACTTCTCCACGCTACGCCTGCTCCACCACAGAACGCCTGCTCCACCACGCTACTATTACTCCTCCACAGAACGCCTGCTCCCCCACGCAACGCCTGCCCCTCCACGCTACACCTGCTCAGCCACAGAATGCCTAATCCTCCATGCAACGCCTACTCCACCACAGAACACCTACTCCTCCACACAACGCCTGCCCCTCCACACAACGCCTGCCCCTCCACACAACGCCTGCCCCTCCACACAACGTCTACTCCCCCACGCCATTACTACTCCTCCACAGAACGCCTACTCCTCCACGCTACGCCTGCTCCTCCACAGAACGCCTGCTCCACCACGCTACTATTACTCCTCCACAGAACACCTACTCCTCCACGCTACGCCTGCTCCTCCACGCTACACCTGCTCAGCCACAGAATGCCTAATCCTCCATGCAACGCCTACTCCACCACAGAACGCCTGCTCCACCACGCTACTATTACTCCTCCACAGAACGCCTGCTCCCCCACACAATGCCTGCTCCCCCACGCTACGCCTGCTCCACCACAGAACGCTTACTCCACCACGCTACTCCTGCTCCTCCACGCTACTGTTACTTCCTCCACGCTACGCCTGCTCCTCCACAGAACACCTACTCCTCCACGCTACGGGAAATAAATTTGATGGTCCAGCCAACATCGGTGATCTTTCAGACTTTTATTTCGTCAAATTGTAATAATCCACAGTGTTAATCCATTTTTCCTACGCGATTCGAGCGAACAAGTCGCTCTTAGTCATGTGTCTAAGAGCGAGTTGTTCGCTCGAAACGCGTAGGAAAAATGGATTAACACTGTGGATTATTACAATTTGACGAAATAAAAGTCTGAAAGATCACCGATGTTGGCTGGACCATCAAATTTATTTCTCTCTGCATTTTGCCTGTGCAAACAAGGGGGTTCCGTGCCGACTTCAACGTGACCTCGGAGGTGAGCTGGGATATCTTTTTTCTTTCCTGATCCTCCACGCTACGCCTGCTCCACCACAGAACGCCTGCTCCTCCACGCTACTATTACTCCTCCACAGAACACCTACTCCTCCACGCTGCGCCTGCTCCTCCACGCTACGCCTGCTCCTCCACGCTGCGCCTGCTCCTCCACGCTACTATTACTCCTCCACAGAACACCTACTCCTCCACGCTGCGCCTGCTCCTCCACGCTACGCCTGCTCCTCCACGCTGCGCCTGCTCCTCCACGCCATACAAGTAGCGCTCCCATCCGATATATCGGACGCTGAGCGTTATGTCACTGCGCTCAGCGTCCGATATATCGGATGCAGAGCGTGAAGGGGTTAATTTTTTGTGTTTGAGTGGTGTTTTTACTTTATGTCCCCCATGAGGTCATAAAAGACCCCTGGGGGACATTTTCACTTTTTTTTTTTTTTTTACATTTTACTTTTTTTTTTTTTTCTATTACAAGTTTTCCCCTGTAACTGAGGCAACTATAAGAGCCTCAGTTACAGGGGAAACGATTACCTGTCACTGGGGACAGGTGATCAGAGCTGTACTGGGTCTTATTAGACCCAGCAGCTCTGATTAACCCCTTTAGACCCGGCGGTCACGTGACCGCCGAGTCTATGGAGCCGGCAGCAGCGCCGCTCAGATCCTCTATGCATCGCGCTCATTCAGCGCGATACAGGGAGGATCGGAGAAGGGAGAAGCGGTAACGAACCGCATCTCCCTTCTCCCTAGGGTCTCCAGGTGCCTCTGACATCCGGAGACCGGGTCCTGCTCCCGCGATTAGCGCAGTCTAAAGACGTCGCTGCAGACTCCGGACGTTTAAAGTCAGCGGGCGGTCGGAGAGGAGTTAAAGATTTGACTTCATTCGCCAGAAAATAATTTCCCAATCCACTAACTCCATTCATCTGACAGAGGAAGAAGTGTCCAGGTATCACCCCGGCCTTACTGCGGAACACCAGTAACTGTCTCTCTGCTGTCTCTAACATCACCCCGGCCTTACCCCAGAACACTAGTGACTGTCTCTCTGCTGATGTCCCCAGCTATATACTTCTGTATGTAACATCCTCATAGACTGTAAGCTCTTGTGTCACCCCCTCATCCTCATAGACTGTAAGCTCTTGTGTCACCCCCTCATCCTCATAGACTGTAAGCTCTTGTGTCACCCCCTCATCCTCATAGACTGTAAGCTCTTGTGTCACCCCCTCATCCTCATAGACTGTAAGCTCTTGTGTCCTCCCCTCATCCTCATAGACTGTAAGCTCTTGTGTCCCCCCTCATCCTCATAGACTGTAAGCTCTTGTGTCCCCCCCTCATCCTCATAGATTGTAAGCTCTTGTTTCCCCCCCTTATCCTCATAGACTGTAAGCTCTTGTGTCACCCCCTCATCCTCATAGACTGTAAGCTCTTGTGTCACCCCCTCATCCTCATAGACTGTAAGCTCTTGTGTCACCCCCTCATCCTCATAGACTGTAAGCTCTTGTGTCACCCCCTCATCCTCATAGACTGTAAGCTCTTGTGTCCTCCCCTCATCCTCATAGACTGTAAGCTCTTGTGTCACCCCCTCATCCTCATAGACTGTAAGCTCTTGTGTCCCCCCTCATCCTTATAGACTGTAAGCTCTTGTGTCCCCCCTCATCCTCATAGACTGTAAGCTCTTGTGTCACCACCTCATCCTCATAGACTGTAAGCTCTTGTGTCACCACCTCATCCTCATAGACTGTAAGCTCTTGTGTCACCCCCTCATCCTCATAGACTGTAAGCTCTTGTGTCACCACCTCATCCTCATAGACTGTAAGCTCTTGTGTCACCTCCTCATCCTCATAGACTGTAAGCTCTTGTGTCACCCCCTCATCCTCATAGACTGTAAGCTCTTGTGTCACCCCCTCATCCTCATAGACTGTAAGCTATTGTGTCCTCCCCTCATCCTCATAGACTGTAAGCTCTTGTGTCCTCCCTCATCCTCATAGACTGTAAGCTCTTGTGTCCTCCCTTATCCTCATAGACTGTAAGTTCTTGTGTCACCCCCTCATCCTCATAGACTGTAAGCTCTTGTGTCACCCCCTCATCCTCATAGACTGTAAGCTCTTGTGCCCCCCCCTCATCCTCATAGACTGTAAGCTCTTGTGTCACCCCCTCATCCTCATAGACTGTAAGCTCTTGTGTCCTCCCTCATCCTCATAGACATTAAGATCGATGGAAGAGGACAATGAGAAGTCCTCTGCTGCCAGACAGCCTGATCTAGGACTGTACATACATATATACCGTATATTCGCCGTATTCCCCCCCCCAGTAGCTATAATTACTGTCCTGCCCCCCCAGTAGCTATAATTACTGTCCTGCCCCCCCCCAGTAGCTATAATTACTGTCCTGCCCCCCCCCCAGTAGCTATAATTACTGTCCTGCCCCCCCCAGTAGCTATAATTACTGTCCTGCCCCCCCCCAGCAGCTATAATTACTGTCCTGCCCCCCCCCAGTAGCTATAATTACTGTCCTGCCCCCCCCAGTAGCTATAATTACTGTCCTGCCCCCCCCAGTAGCTATAATTACTGTCCTGCCCCCCCCAGTAGCTATAATTACTGTCCTGCCCCCCCCCAGTAGCTATAATTACTGTCCTGCCCCCCCCAGTAGCTATAATTACTGTCCTGCCCCCCCCCAGTAGCTATAATTACTGTCCTGCCCCCCCAGTAGCTATAATTACTGTCCTGCCCTCCCAGTAGCTATAATTACTGTCCTGCCCCCCCAGTAGCTATAATTACTGTCCTGCCCCCCCCCCCCAGTAGCTATAATTACTGTCCTGCCCCCCCCCAGTAGCTATAATTACTGTCCTGCCCCCCCCCAGTAGCTATAATTACTGTCCTGCCCCCCCCAGTAGCTATAATTACTGTCCTGCCCCCCCAGTAGCTATAATTACTGTCCTGCCCCCCCCCCAGTAGCTATAATTACTGTCTTGCCCCCCCCAGTAGCTATAATTACTGTCCTGCCCCCCCCAGTAGCTATAATTACTGTCCTGCCCCCCCCCCAGTAGCTATAATTACTGTCCTGCCCCCCCCCCAGTAGCTATAATTACTGTCCTGCCCCCCCCCAGTAGCTATAATTACTGTCCTGCCCCCCCCAGTAGCTATAATTACTGTCCTGCCCCCCCCAGTAGCTATAATTACTGTCCTGCCCCCCCCAGTAGCTATAATTACTGTCCTGCCCCCCCCCCCAGTAGCTATAATTACTGTCCTGCCCCCCCCCCAGTAGCTATAATTACTGTCCTGCCCCCCCCCCCCCAGTAGCTATAATTACTGTCCTGCCCCCCCCCAGTAGCTATAATTAATGTCCTGCCCCCCCCAGTAGCTATAATTACTGTCCTGCCCCCCCCCCAGTAGCTATAATTACTGTCCTGCCCCCCCCAGTAGCTATAATTACTGTCCTGCCCCCCCCAGTAGCTATAATTAATGTCCTGCCCCCCCCAGTAGCTATAATTAATGTCCTGCCCCCCCCAGTAGCTATAATTAATGTCCTGCCCCCCCCAGTAGCTATAATTACTGTCCTGCCCCCCCCAGTAGCTATAATTACTGTCCTGCCCCCCCCAGTAGCTATAATTACTGTCCTGCCCCCCCCCAGTAGCTATAATTACTGTCCTGCCCCCCCCAGTAGCTATAATTACTGTCCTGCCCCCCCCCAGTAGCTATAATTACTGTCCTGCCCCCCCCCCAGTAGCTATAATTACTGTCCTGCCCCCCCCCAGTAGCTATAATTACTGTCTTGCCCCCCCCCAGTAGCTATAATTACTGTCCTGCCCCCCCCCCCAGTAGCTATAATTACTGTCCTGCCCCCCCCAGTAGCTATAATTACTGTCCTGCCCCCCCCAGTAGCTATAATTACTGTCCTGCCCCCCCCCAGTAGCTATAATTACTGTCCTGCCCCCCCCAGTAGCTATAATTACTGTCCTGCCCCCCCCCAGTAGCTATAATTACTGTCCTGCCCCCCCCCAGTAGCTATAATTACTGTCCTGCCCCCCCCCAGTAGCTATAATTACTGTCCTGCCCCCCCCAGTAGCTATAATTACTGTCCTGCCCCCCCCCCAGTAGCTATAATTACTGTCCTGCCCCCCCCAGTAGCTATAATTACTGTCCTGCCCCCCCCAGTAGCTATAATTACTGTCCTGCCCCCCCCCAGTAGCTATAATTACTGTCCTGCCCCCCCCCCCCAGTAGCTATAATTAATGTCCTGCCCCCCCCCCAGTAGCTATAATTACTGTCCTGCCCCCCCCCCAGTAGCTATAATTACTGTCCTGCCCCCCCCCAGTAGCTATAATTACTGTCCTGCCCCCCCAGTAGCTATAATTAATGTCCTGCCCCCCCCAGTAGCTATAATTAATGTCCTGCCCCCCCCAGTAGCTATAATTACTGTCCTGCCCCCCCCCCCAGTAGCTATAATTACTGTCCTGCCCCCCCCAGTAGCTATAATTACTGTCCTGCCCCCCCCCCAGTAGCTATAATTACTGTCCTGCCCCCCCCAGTAGCTATAATTACTGTCCTGCCCCCCCAGTAGCTATAATTACTGTCCTGCCCCCCCCAGTAGCTATAATTACTGTCCTGCCCCCCCCAGTAGCTATAATTACTGTCCTGCCCCCCCCCAGTAGCTATAATTACTGTCCTGCCCCCCCCCAGTAGCTATAATTACTGTCCTGCCCCCCCCAGTAGCTATAATTACTGTCCTGCCCCCCCCCCCCCAGTAGCTATAATTACTGTCCTGCCCCCCCAGTAGCTATAATTACTGTCCTGCCCCCCCCCCCAGTAGCTATAATTACTGTCCTGCCCCCCCCAGTAGCTATAATTACTGTCCTGCCCCCCCCAGTAGCTATAATTACTGTCCTGCCCCCCCCCCCAGTAGCTATAATTACTGTCCTGCCCCCCCCCAGTAGCTATAATTACTGTCCTGCCCCCCCCCCAGTAGCTATAATTACTGTCCTGCCCCCCCCCCCAGTAGCTATAATTACTGTCCTGCCCCCCCAGTAGCTATAATTACTGTCCTGCCCCCCCCAGTAGCTATAATTACTGTCCTGCCCCCCCAGTAGCTATAATTACTGTCCTGCCCCCCCCCAGTAGCTATAATTACTGTCCTGCCCCCCCAGTAGCTATAATTACTGTCCTGCCCCCCCCCCAGTAGCTATAATTACTGTCCTGCCCCCCCCCCCCAGTAGCTATAATTACTGTCCTGCCCCCCCCAGTAGCTATAATTACTGTCCTGCCCCCCCAGTAGCTATAATTACTGTCCTGCCCCCCCAGTAGCTATAATTACTGTCCTGCCCCCCCCAGTAGCTATAATTACTGTCCTGCCCCCCCCAGTAGCTATAATTACTGTCCTGCCCCCCCCCCAGTAGCTATAATTACTGTCCTGCCCCCCCCAGTAGCTATAATTACTGTCCTGCCCCCCCCCAGTAGCTATAATTACTGTCCTGCCCCCCCCAGTAGCTATAATTACTGTCCTGCCCCCCCCCCCAGTAGCTATAATTACTGTCCTGCCCCCCCCCAGTAGCTATAATTACTGTCCTGCCCCCCCAGTAGCTATAATTACTGTCCTGCCCCCCCCCCAGTAGCTATAAATAATGTCTCCCCCCCAGTAGCTATAAATAATGTGCCCCCCCCCAGTAGCTATAAATAATGTGCCCCCCCCCAGTAGCTTTAATTACTGTCCTCTTCCCCCCCCCCAGTAGCTATAAATAATGTGCCCCCCCCAGTAGCTATAATTACTGTCCTGCCCCCCCCCAGTAGCTATAAATAATGTGCCCCCCCCCCAGTAGCTATAAATAATGTGCCCCCCCCCAGTAGCTTTAATTACTGTCCTCTTCCCCCCCCCCAGTAGCTATAAATAATGTGCCCCCCCCAGTAGCTATAAATAATGTGCCCCCCCCCAGTAGCTATAAATAATGTGCCCCCCCCAGTAGCTATAAATAATGTGCCCCCCCCAGTAGCTATAAATAATGTGCCCCCCCCCAGTAGCTATAAATAATGTGCCCCCCCCAGTAGCTATAAATAATGTGCCCCCCCC
The DNA here is from genome assembly GCF_040894005.1 of Engystomops pustulosus. Classification (NCBI taxonomy): domain Eukaryota; kingdom Metazoa; phylum Chordata; class Amphibia; order Anura; family Leptodactylidae; genus Engystomops; species Engystomops pustulosus. The sequence continues at coordinate 1,063,177 of NC_092417.1, forward strand.
CAGTAGCTTTAATTACTGTCCTCTTCCCCCCCCCCCCAGTAGCTATAAATAATGTGCCCCCCCCCAGTAGCTATAAATAATGTGCCCCCCCCAGTAGCTATAAATAATGTGCCCCCCCCCCAGTAGCTATAAATAATGTGCCCCCCCCAGTAGCTATAAATAATGTGCCCCCCCCCCAGTAGCTATAAATAATGTGCCCCCCCCCCAGTAGCTTTAATTACTGTCCTCTTCCCCCCCCCAGTAGCTATAAATAATGTGCCCCCCCCCCCCCAGTAGCTATAAATAATGTGCCCCCCCCCCAGTAGCTATAATTACTGTCCTGCCCCCCAGCAGGGCCCTATATATTTAAGCTAAATAAACCCCTAATTCTTCCCTTCTCCCGCTCCTCTTGGTGACGGCTGATGACGCGTCTGCAGGTCAGGTGCCGGGTCATAGACCTCACATAGCCTGCGTCAACGATGGGGTCGATGGCGGGTAAGTAGTGTGAGGTGGGTGGGACGGGGGCGGATCGGGGGCCCGTTCTAATTTTGTATTATGACAGCTCCGGGCCCTCCCTGATCCAGTGCAGGGACCAGATGCAGTCGGTGCGCTGTGACAGGCAGGCCGCGGCTCTCACAATTCATAACATCTGCCCGCTGTGCTGCGCCGAGTTATCAGCGCCGGGGTCAGGTGCGGCCTCTGACTGACCGGCCGCGGGAAAGGTGCGAAACATTACCGGCGTATAAGACCACCCCAGGCCACACAGAAGATTTTACAGTCTTCAAAAGTCGTCGTATACGCCGGAATATACGGTATGTAGAAGACTGTGTGTATGTATATAATATGCGGAGGACTATATATATGTGTGTGTGTGTGATATGGGAGGAGGACTATATATATATGTGTGTGTGATATGGGAGGAGGACTATATATATATATATGTGTGTGATATAGAAGGACTGTACATACATATCTATATAGAAGACTGTGTGTATGTATATAATATGCAGAGGACTATATATATATGTGTGTGTGTGTGATATGGGAGGAGGACTATATATATATGTGTGTGTGTGTGATATGGGAGGAGGACTATATATATATATATATGTGTGTGTGTGTGTGATATGGGAGGAGGACTATATATATATATGTGTGTGTGATATGGGAGGAGGACTGTACATACATATATATATAGAAGACTGTGTGTATGTATATAATATGCAGAGGACTATATATATATATGTGTGTGTGATATAGGAGGAGGACTATATATATATGTGTGTGTGTGATATAGGAGGACTATATATATATATGTGTGTGTGTGATATAGGAGGAGGACTGTACATACATATATATGTAGAAGACTGTGTGTATGTATATAATATGCGGAGGACTATATATATATGTGTGTGTGTGATATGGGAGGAGGACTATATATATATATATGTGTGTGTGTGATATGGGAGGAGGACTATATATATATGTGTGTGTGTGTGATATGGGAGGAGGACTATATATATATATATGTGTGTGTGTGATATGGGAGGAGGACTATATATATATGTGTGTGTGTGATATGGGAGGAGGACTGTACATACATATATATATAGAAGACTGTGTGTATGTATATAATATGCGGAGGACTATATATATATATGTGTGTGTGTGATATGGGAGGAGGACTATATATATATGTGTGTGTGTGATATAGGAGGACTGTACATACATATATATATGTAGAAGACTGTGCGCATATATATAATATGCGGAGGACTATATATATATATGTGTGTGTGTGATATGGGAGGAGGACTATATATATATATATATATATATATATGTGTGTGATATGGGAGGATGACTATATATATATGTGTGTGTGTGTGATATGGGAGGAGGACTATATATATGTGTGTGTGTGTGATATAGGAGGACTGTACATACATATATATATATGTAGAAGACTGTGTGTATGTATGTAATATGCGGAGGACTATATATATATGTGTGTGTGTGTGATATAGGAGGAGGACTATATATATATATATGTGTGTGTGATATGGGAGGAGGACTATATATATATATATGTGTGTGTGTGTGATATGGGAGGAGGACTATATATATATATGTGTGTGTGTGATATGGGAGGAGGACTATATATATATATGTGTGTGTGTGATATGGGAGGGGGACTATATATATATATATGTGTGTGTGTGTGATATGGGAGGAGGACTATATATATATGTGTGTGTGTGATATGGGAGGAGGACTATATATATGTGTGTGTGTGTGTGATATAGGAGGAGGACTATATATATATATATGTGTGTGTGTGTGATATGGGAGGAGGACTATATATATATGTGTGTGTGTGATATGGGAGGAGGACTATATATATATATGTGTGTGTGTGATATGGGAGGGGGACTATATATATATATATGTGTGTGTGTGTGATATAGGAGGAGGACTATATATATATGTGTGTGTGTGATATGGGAGGAGGACTATATATATATATGTGTGTGTGTGATATGGGAGGAGGACTGTACATACATATATATATAGAAGACTGTGTGTATGTATATAATATGCGGAGGACTATATATATATATATGTGTGTGTGATATAGGAGGAGGACTATATATATATGTGTGTGTGATATGGGAGGAGGACTATATATATATGTGTGTGTGTGATATGGGAGGAGGACTGTACATACATATATATATATAGAAGACTGTGTGTATGTATATAATATGCGGAGGACTATATATATATATGTGTGTGTGATATAGGAGGAGGACTATATATATATGTGTGTGTGTGATATAGGAGGACTATATATATATGTGTGTGTGATATAGGAGGACTATATATATATGTGTGTGTGTGATATGGGAGGAGGACTATATATATGTGTGTGTGTGTGATATAGGAGGAGGACTATATATATGTGTGTGTGTGATATGGGAGGAGGACTATATATATGTGTGTGTGTGATATGGGAGGAGGACTATATATATATGTGTGTGTGTGTGTGATATGGGAGGAGGACTATATATATATGTGTGTGTGTGTGATATAGGAGGAGGACTATATATATATGTGTGTGTGATATAGGAGGAGGACTATATATATATATGTGTGTGTGTGTGATATAGGAGGAGGACTATATATATATGTGTGTGTGATATGGGAGGAGGACTATATATATGTGTGTGTGTGTGATATAGGAGGAGGACTGATGTATATCTCTAGTGAGACACTGACACTGTGGGTGGGCTTCCCCTGGGTTTTCCTGTTATGTGAGGCCTTAATGCGGAGGTCGTGTTTGTCCAGCTGTAACCACTGTAAATCCGGGACGTGCGGCTCGTTGTGTAAATCTCTCCTGGGCCGGGTTTCTATGGAATGGATTTGCAGGCTGGTAGTGGGGGGTCCATTCCACCTCCCTGTTAGGCTAGGACAGGTTTTGTTGTTCAGCACCATGGTGGTGGTAGCAGCCTAATCAGGCGGGATAGAGCTGCTGACTGAGCGGTCTCTGTGAGGAGGCTGGAGAGCTCACTACAACCCCGACCTCCACACCTGGAGCAGCAACCTCCTTACAGGTGACTTTATGTCTTAGTGGGGAGTTAGGGGAACTCTACGAATAGCCAGCACCAAGACAGGTAGGATGCTATGTCATAGTGGTGAGTGAGGGGAACCCTATGTATAGCCAGCACCCAGACGGGAAGGACTTTGTCTTAGTGGGGAGTTAGGGGAACTCTATGTATAGCCAGCACCCAGACGGGAAGGACTTTGTCTTAGTGGGGAGTTAGGGGAACTCTATGTATAGCCAGCACCAAGACAGGTAGGATGCTATGTCATAGTGGTGAGTGAGGGGAACCCTATGTATAGCCAGCACCCAGACGGGAAGGACTTTGTCTTAGTGGGGAGTTAGTGGAACCCTATGTATAACCAGCACCCAGACAGGTAGGACTCTGTCTTAGTGGGGAGTTAGGGGAACCCTATGTATAACCAGCACTCAGATGGGTAGGACTTTGTCTTAGTGGGGAGTTAGTGGAACCCTATGTATAGCCAGAACTCAGATGGGTAGGACGAGCCGAGGTTTTCATTGTTACCATTCTGAGGACTGTGCGTCATTTTAATCACTTTTTATTATATTTTTTTATGTGATGAAAATGGTGTAAAGGTTTTATATTTTGATAGATTGGGCATTTTGAGACACGGCGATACCTAACGTGTTTGATTTTTACTGTTTATAACGTTTTTTATATCAGTTTTAGGGAAAAGGTGGCGCTTTGAATTTATAGGTTCCTTTTATTTTTTATTAACCTTTTTTCCTATTTTTTTTTTAAGAGTTAGGGTAAGATGGTCTGATCCCACCACACACTGCGATCCTCCTGCGATCCTCCTGCGATCCTCCTGCGATCCTCCTGCGATCCTCCTGCGTTCCTCCTGCGATCCTCCTGCGATCTTCCTGCGATCCTCCTGCGATCCTCCTGCGTTCCTCCCGCGATCCTCCTGCCATCCTCCTGCCATCCTCCTGCCATCCTCCTGCGATCCTCCTGCGATCCTCCTGCGATCCTCCTGCGTTCCTCCTGCGTTCCTCCTGCGTTCCTCCTGCGATCCTCCTGCGATCCTCCTGCGTTCCTCCTGCGTTCCTCCTGCGATCCTCCTGCCATCCTCCTGCCATCCTCCTGCCATCCTCCTGCCATCCTCCTGCCATCCTCCTGCGTTCCTCCTGCGTTCCTCCTGCGATCCTCCTGCGATCCTCCTGCGTTCCTCCTGCGTTCCTCCTGCCATCCTCCTGCCATCCTCCTGCCATCCTCCTGCCATCCTCCTGCCATCCTCCTGCCATCCTCCTGCCATCCTCCTGCGATCCTCCTGCGTTCCTCCTGCGTTCCTCCTGCGTTCCTCCTGCGTTCCTCCTGCGTTCCTCCTGCGATACTCTTGCGATACTCCTGCGTTCCTCCTGCGATACTCCTGCGTTCCTCCTGCGATACTCCTGCGTTCAACCTGCGATACTCTTGCGATACTCCTGCGTTCCTCCTGCGTTCCTCCTGCGATACTCCTGCGATACTCCTGCGATACTCTTGCGATACTCCTATATTGCAGTATGTGGCATTCTCACACAGTATTCATTACAGTTAGCCACTGGCTCATTGTAATGAATCTGCAGAAAGCAGACAGCCCCGTGTCTGGCGAAGACCTGAGGCTGTCATGGCAATCAATAGTAGCTCCCCATCGCGTGATTGGAACAAAGATGGCGGTGCCTCATGGCTTTGGGGCTGGCATCAGAAGGGTTAATACCTGCAATTGGTGCTAGTACTGAAAGCAAGATGTATGATGGGGGCTCACCCCATACATGTACGGCACAGAGCGTGAATGGACCGGCTCCATGTTATCTAGACAAATCAGACTACAGGGGAGGAGTGTGAGCAAAGAAGACATCTGTCCATCACAGGTAGCTTAACTGTGTGCAACCCAGAACAAAGTCAGCAGGAGACAGACAGATGTGCATGGAAAATAATCAAGACAGAGTGGAGTAAGGCAGTGTTCAGACTAGTGCAGAACAGAAGGCAAACCAAGAACAAAACCACAGAGCACCTTGTGCCGTACTTTATAGCAGGATAGACACAGTTCATTCATTTACTATTATTATTATTATTATTATTATTATTATTATTATTTTTTAAAAAGAAGTTTTAACCCCTTAAGGTTGCAGGGTTTTCGCTCATTTCTCGTTCTCCACCTTCAAAAATCCATAAATTCCAAATGTGGAAAAATTGAAAAAAACAAAAAAAAGCATGTGCGTCACGTTGTTGTGGCTCAGTTTTTACGCCTCTCACTCTGCGCTCCACATAACACGTCCGCTTTATTCTGTGGTTCGGTGCGATCGCAGTGACACTGCAGTGACCCATCGGTTTTATTGTGTTTCAATAAATTTTCAAAAATTAAACCAATGTGTACGAAAAAGCAAAAAAAAATGTTTGGTGCACGGAGCGGGGGGAGGGGTCATTTTTTTGAGAAATGAGCCAACGTTTTCATTGCTACCATTTTGAGGTTGGTGCGACATTTTGATCAATTTTTATTAAATTTCTTATGTCATGTAAAATTCACGTTTCGGACGTTTGGGCGCCATTTCCCGTGTAGGAGGTCACCGCCGGTTATAACCGTTTTTATAGTTTGATAGATCGGGCATTTGGGCACCATTTCCCATCTCGGAGGTCACCGCCGGCCGTAACCATTGTTATGTTACGATAGGGCATTGTGGGACGCGGCGACACCTGATGTGTCTGTGATTTTTTGCTGTTTATTATATTTTATATCAGTTCTAGGGAAAGGGGGGGATTTGAACTTTTAATATTTTTATAAATTTTTTACATTTTTTTTTCTTTTTTTCTTTCACTATTTCTTAGACCCTCGGTACATTAACCCTAGATGGTCAGATCCTTCCTACCATATACAAGGCAACTGTATCGCAGTATACGGCGTTTCTGCCACTGGCTCATTGTAATGAATCTGCATAAACCATTCAGCCTCGGGTCAGACAAAGACCCGAGGCTGTCATGTCAACTGATCGCCGCCCCAGTTGACGTTCGGGGGAACAACTATCGGAGAAAACATGACGGTGCCGGCGGCATAGAAGCGGTTAACAGCCGCGGTCGGTGCTTGCAATGGCAGCCCGTGAGCCCTCTTCATACACCCTTCATAGCTCTGTGGCCGATATATCCCTTGCGCAGCGTGAAGGGGTTAATTGTATTCAAATTTTATGAGATAGAGGCAACAAACTTGGTATTTGCCCCAGGTAAAGGAAAGCCGAGGGTTACGGGGGTCATTTTGAAGTCTGTTATTGATCCTAGACACGGCCTAGAATGTGTCGTCTAGAGCTTGGGTTTTGGTTCCAGATTTGCCGTCCTGGTGTGTAGTCTACATCTTGGGGTCACTTGATATCTGCAGAGTATTTATCAGGGTACAAAGGGACCAGAGGAGCTGCGGACTCCCCCCCCCCCCCTTCCTGTATTGTCATGTAGTCGTCATTCGCACCGGTCGCGTTGAAGCGTTAGTGAATGTGCAGCCGCCTATCACCAGGCAGAATGCAATGTCACAAGTCATGAACACCCTTCATCATCCTCCTTACCTGCGACTAGAAGTGTGGCCCCTGCAGAGCGCGTCCTCGCAGACTTGGCGCCACTAGAAAACGCTGTCAAGCCTAGAATAATTCCGGCAAAGCAGGAGAGGATGGAGAGCAGCATGAAGGCCCGGGTGGCATCCCAGAACGCTGAAAGAAGAGCAGAAGGTGAGTCCATTCATGAGGCCTTAGAGACAAAGACCCCTCGGGGGGCACCACCATGGAGTGTCCTCAGGGTTACAATTTTTTGATGAAGGTTGGTTCCTCTGAGGAGGTCACCACCAAAGAGTGTCCTTAGAGGAACCGACCTTCATCAAAAAATTGTAACCCTGAGGGGGCCACCACCATGGAGTGTCCCCTGATTGATTAAATCCCTGGAGTGTCCTCAATTGTCAATGGACCCATAGGGGGCACCACCACAGAGCATCCACTAATAATAATAATTCCCTTATTTATACAGATTACGCAGCTGCACAGAGCTCGATGGTTACTACTATGGAGAACAGTCATAGACATGGACCCGCAAGAAGCACCCCACAATGGAATGTCCTCAAAGACCTCAACCCCTGAAGGGTCATCACAATGCAGGACCACCACCATGAAACATTGTTACAGATATTTGGCCTCCTTTGGTTTTAAACTGTTTACAAAACAAGATAAAAAAATATCTGATTCAAAAAAGACATGGACCCCTGGGTTATCGCTACCATTTAGTGTAGTTGGAGACACGTCCCCCAGGGGGCCACCACCATGGTGAGTCATCAAAGACGTATACTCCTGTGTGATCACCACCATGGAATACCTTCAGAGATATGGACAGCCAGGAGGCCACCAACATGGAGCATCAACAGCCACTTGTACCCCTGGGGAGGTCACCACTATGAATTGTTCTCAGAGCCACCACCATGGATTTTCCTAAAAGACATGGACTCCTCGGGTGTCACTATCATGGAGTGTCCTATGAGACATGGACTCCTGGGGGTGCCACCACAAGGTAGCATCATCAGAGTCATGGATCACCTAGGGTTCCACCACCATTTAGCATCTCTGGAGACATGGACTGCTGGGGGATCACCACCATGGAGCATAGTCAGAGACATGTAACCCCAGGAGGCAACCACCATGGAGTGTCTTTGGAGGCATAGACTGCTGGGGGATCACCACCATGGAGCATAGTCAGAGACATGTAACCCCAGGAGGCAACCACCATGGAGTGTCTTTGGAGGCATAGACTGCCGGGGGATCACCACCATGGAGCATAGTCAGAGACATGTAACCCCAGGAGGCAACGACCATGGAGTGTCCTGTGAGACATGGCCTGCTGGGGGATCACCACCATGGAGCATAGTCAGAGACCTGTAACCCCAGGAGGCCACCACCATGGAGTGTCCTGTGAGACATGGCTTGCTGGGGGATCACCACCATGGAGTGTCTTTGGAGGCATGGACTGCTGGGGGATCACCACCATGGAGCATAGTCAGAGACATGTAACCCCAGGAGGCAACCACCATGGAGTGTCTTTGGAGGCATGGACTGCTGGGGGATCACCACCATGGAGCATAGTCAGAGACATGTAACCCCAGGAGGCAACCACCATGGAGTGTCCTGTGAGACATGGCCTGCTGGGGGATCACCACCATGGAGCATAGTCAGACATGTAACCCCAGGAGGCAACCACCATGGAGGGTCCTTGGAGGCATGGACCCCTGAGGAGCCCCACCACAGAGTATCCGTAGAGATGGGGACCCCTGGGGAATCACCACCATCAGAGACTGAAGCTCTGGGAACTTTTACATGGGTTCTGAGCAGTAGTAACACATCTCACCACTACACTGAGGAGGGCAATGTCAGCTTCCTGCTGCGGCAACTGATATCAGATCATTTTGGGGGTACTAAGGGCGGACCCTCATCAGTCTGATATTGATTACTTATTCTGATATTGATATACTTATGGAATCTTATTCTAAGGCTTCTGGACGACCTCTTCACGAGACAAATTCATGATTTTGGGGCAAGGGATGGGTACAGGGGTGAGCAGGATCAGATGGGCCCCTGAACAACTGTGGAGACCCCAGGATAAAAAGATATAAAATTCCCTCAAAAACAAACAAATCACCAAATTATTCTCAAAGAGAAAGAGGAGGGGTATAGCCGATATGGTGTAACCCTATGACCCTTAACCACTTACATCCCCTAACCCTTATACCCCTGCCTATATGAATGTAACAACTTCCGCTGCTCCTCATACTCACCAACTGTGATGGTGTGGGCGTGGCATTTCCCAGCCACGCAGAAGCGCCACAGCCCCTGGTTACTCAGGTTCCCGGAGTAGCGATATTGCATCCAGAAGTCGGTGGCTGTGGCCACAATGAGGAGAACCAGACCCGAGACTGCACATAGCAGACCACCGCCCATCAGCGTGTACATGTCTGCAAGAAGGGGTGCTAGGGTTCCCTCCTATTCTAGACAAGAAGAGGGGTGCTGGGGGTCCCACCTAGACCAGAGAAGAGGGAGTGACAATATTACAGATGGAAACAAAACACCTAGGCCACAGGATAAAATACAAGCGACACAGCATATCCTACACGACTGTACACACAGAGCGTATCCTACACGACTGTACACATGCAGAGCATATCCTACAGGACTGTACACACGCAGAGCGTATCCTACACGACTGTACACACGTAGAGCGTATCCTACACGACTGTACACACAGAGCATATCCTACACAATTGTACACGCAGAGCGTATCCTACAGGACTGTACACACGCAGAGCGTATCCTACACGACTGTACACACGCAGAGCGTATCCTACACGACTGTACACACGCAGAGCATATCCTACAGGACTGTACACACGCAGAGCATATCCTACAGGACTGTACACACGCAGAGCGTATCCTACAGGACTGTACACACGCAGAGCGTATCCTACACGACTGTACACACAGAGCGTATCCTACACGACTGTACACACGTAGAGCTTATCCTACACGACTGTACACACGTAGAGCGTATCCTACACGACTGTACACACAGAGCATATCCTACACAATTGTACACGCAGAGCGTATCCTACAGGACTGTACACACAGAGCATATCCCAGAAGAAAGAAGAGTGATGTCCGCGCTTCAGGGATGTTCAGGTAAAAATCAATGCTTTATTTTAGAATCTTGATAAAATCCATAGGCAAACTTACATTCGTGTGATGACCCAGGTGAGGTGACCAACGCGTTTCGCCCTCTCTCAGGGCTTAGTCATGGTCTCTAACCAGAGCATATCCTACACAATTGTACACGCAGAGCGTATGCTACAGGACTGTACACACGCAGAGCGTATGCTACAGGACTGTACACACGCAGAGCGTATCCTACAGGACTGTACACACGCAGAGCGCATTCTTAAGGGCTGTACACACGCAGAGCGTATCCTACACGACTGTACACACGCAGAGCGTATCCTACACGACTGTACACACACACACACAGAGCGTATCCTACACGACTGTACACACAAACACACAGAGCGTGTCCTACACGACTGTACACACACACACAGAGCGTATCCTACACGACTGTACACACGTAGAGCGTATCCTACACGACTGTACACACGTAGAGCGTATCCTACACGACTGTACACACGTAGAGCGTATCCTACACGACTCTACACACGTAGAGCGTATCCTACACGACTCTACACACGTAGAGCGTATCCTACACGACTGTACACACACACACAGCATATCCTCCCTCCTGTGCAGTCTGTGATACACACAGCGTATCCTACATGACTGTATACACACACAGCGTATCCTACACGACTGTATACACACACACACACAGCGTATAATACATGACTGTACACACACACACACAGCGTATCCTCCCTCCTGTGCAGTGTGTACTATGTGTAGTATCCTCTCTCCTGTGCAGTCTGTACTATGTGCAGTATCCCCCCTCCTGTGCAGTCTGTACTATGTGCAGTGTCCTCCCTCCTCCTGTGCAGTCTGTACTATGTGCAGTGTCCTCCTCCTGTGCAGTCTGTACTATGTGCAGTGTCCTCCCTCCTGTGCAGTCTGTACTATGTGCAGCGTCCTCCCTCCTGTGCAGTCTGTACTGTGTGCAGTGTCGTCCCCTCCTGTGCAGTCTGTACTGTGTGCAGTGTCCTCCCCTCCTGTGCAGTCTGTACTGTGTGCAGTGTCCTCCCTTCTGTGCAGTCTGTACTATGTGCAGTGTCCTCTCTCCTGTGCAGTCTGTACTATGTGCAGTGTCCTCCCTCCTGTGCAGTCTGTGCTATGTGTAGTATCCTCTCTCCTGTGCAGTCTGTACTATGTGCAGTTTTCTCCCCTCCTGTGCAGTCTGTACTATGTGCAGTGTCCTCCCTCCTCCTGTGCAGTCTGTACTATGTGCAGTGTCCCTCCTCCTGTGCAGTCTGTACTATGTGCAGTGTCCTCCCTCCTGTGCAGTCTGTACTATGTGCAGTCTCCTCTCTCCTGTGCAGTCTGTACTATGTGCAGTGTCCTCCCTCCTGTGCAGTCTGTACTATGTGCAGTGTCCTCCCTCCTGTGCAGTCTGTACTATGTGCAGTATCCTCTCTCCTGTGCAGTCTGTACTATGTGCAGTGTGCTCCCTCCTGTGCAGTCTGTACTATGTGCAGTGTCCTCCCTCCTGTGCAGTCTGTACTATGTGTAGTATCCTCTCTCCTGTGCAGTCTGTACTATGTGCAGTTTCCTCCCCTCCTGTGCAGTCTGTACTATGTGCAGTGTCCTCCCTCCTGCTGTGCAGTCTGTACTATGTGCAGTGTCCTCCCTCCTGCTGTGCAGTCTGTACTATGTGCAGTGTCCTCCCTCCTGCTGTGCAGTCTGTACTATGTGCAGTGTCCTCCTCCTGTGCAGTCTGTACTATGTGCAGTGTCCTCCTCCTGTGCAGTCTGTACTATGTGCAGTGTCCTCCCTCCTGTGCAGTCTGTACTATGTGCAGTGTCCTCCCTCCTGTGCAGTCTGTACTATGTGCAGTGTCCTCCCTCCTGTGCAGTCTGTACTATGTGCAGTGTCCTCCCTCCTGTGCAGTCTGTACTATGTGCAGTCTCCTCCGTCCTGTGCAGTCTGTACTATGTGTAGTGTCCTCCCTCCTGTGCAGTCTGTACTTTGTGCAGTGTCCTCCCTCCTGTTCAGTCTTTACTATGTGCAGTGTCCTCTCTCCTTTGCAGTCTGTACTATGTGCAGTGTCCTCCCTCCTGTGCAGTCTGTACTATGTACAGTGTCCTCCCTCCTGTGCAGTCTGTACTATGTGCAGTGTCCTCTCTCCTGTGCAGTCTGTACTATGTGCAGTGTCCTCCCTCCTGTGCAGTCTGTACTATGTGCAGTGTCCTCCTCCTGTGCAGTCTGTACTATGTGCAGTGTCCTCCCTCTTGTGCAGTCTGTACTATGTGCAGTGTCCTCCCTCCTGTGCAGTCTGTACTATGTGCAGTGTCCTCCCTCCTGTGCAGTCTGTACTATGTGCATTGTCCTTCCTCCAGTGCAGTCTGTACTATGTGCAGTGTCCTCCCTCCTGTGCAGTCTGTAGTATGTGCAGTGTCCTCCCTCCTGTGCAGTCTGTACTATGTGCAGTGTCCTCTCTCCTGTGCAGTCTGTACTATGTGCAGTGTCCTCCCTCCTGTGCAGTCTGTACTATGTGCAGTGTCCTCTCTCCTGTGCAGTCTGTACTATGTGCAGTGTCCTCTCTCCTGTGCAGTCTGTACTATGTGCAGTGTCCTCCCTCCTGTGCAGTCTGCACTATGTGCAGTGTCCTCACTCCTGTGCAGTCTGTACTATGTGCAGTGTCCTCACTCCTGTGCAGTCTGTACTATGTGCAGTGTCCTCCCTTCTGTGCAGTCTGTACTATGTGCAGTGTCCTCCATCCTGTGCAGTCTGTACTATGTGCAGTGTCCTCCCTCCTGTGCAGTCTGTACTATGTGTAGTGTCCTCCCTCCTGTGCAGTCTGTACTGTGTGCAGTGTCCTCCTCCTGTGCAGTCTGTACTATGTGCAGTGTCCTCCCTCCTGTGCAGTCTGTACTGTGTGCAGTGTCCTCCTCCTGTGCAGTCTGTACTATGTGCAGTGTCCTCCCTCCTGTGCAGTCTGTACTATGTGCAGTGTCCTCCCTCCTGTGCAGTCTGTACTATGTGCAGTGTCCTCCCTCCTGTGCAGTCTGTACTATGTGCAGTGTCCTTCCTCCTGTGCAGTCTGTACTATGTGCAGTGTCCTCCCTCCTCCTGTGCAGTCTGTACTATGTGCAGTGTCCTCCCTCCTCCTGTGCAGTCTGTACTATGTGCAGTGTCCTCCTCCTGTGCAGTCTGTACTATGTGCAGTGTCCTCCCTCCTGTGCAGTCTGTACTATGTGCAGTGTCCTCCCTCCTCCTGTGCAGTCTGTACTATGTGCAGTCTCCTCCCTCCTGTGCAGTCTGTACTATGTGCAGTCTCCTCCCTCCTGTGCAGTCTGTACTATGTGCAGTCTCCTCCCTCCTGTGCAGTCTGTACTATGTGCAGTCTCCTCCCCCCTGTGCAGTCTGTACTATGGACACGAATCAGCTGCGACACTTTATAACATGTACAAGACCAAAAGACGTTCAATGAGCAGCAATAGTAATATGTCTGGGACATTTATACCCTACAGGACTGTATACTGAGTGTATTATATATACCACCCCCTCTATATACTGTATTATATATACTGTCTCCTCTATATACTGTATTATATATACTGTCTCCTCTATATACTGTATTATATATACTGTATTATATATACCGTCCCCTCTATATACTGTATTATATATACTGTCTCCTCTATATACTGTATTATATATACCGTCCCCTCTATATACTGTATTATATATACCGTCTCCTCTATACACTGTATTATATATACCGTCCCCTCTATATACTGTATTATATATACCGTCTCCTCTATACACTGTATTATATATACTGTCCCCTCTATATACTGTATTATATATACTGTCCCCTCTATATACTGTATTATATATACCCTCTCCTCTATATACTGTATTATATATACTGTCCCCTCTATATACTGTATTATATATACTGTCCCCTCTATATACTGTATTATATATACTGTCCCCTCTATATACTGTATTATATATACCCTCTCCTCTATATACTGTATTATATATACCGTCCCCTCTATATACTGTATTATATATACCGTCCCCTCTATATACTGTATTATATATACCGTCTCCTCTATACACTGTATTATATATACTGTCCCCTCTATATACTGTATTATATATACTGTCCCCTCTATATACTGTATTATATATACTGTCCCCTCTATATACTGTATTATATATACCGTCCCCTCTATATACTGTATTATATATACTGTCTCCTCTATATACTGTATTATATATACCCTCTCCTCTATATACTGTATTATATATACTGTCCCCTCTATATACTGTATTATATATACCGTCCCCTCTATATACTGTATTATATATACTGCCCCCTCTATATACTGTATTATATATACTGTCTCCTCTATATACTGTATTATATATACCGTCCCCTCTATATACTGTATTATATATACCGCCCCCTCTATATACTGTATTATATATACCGTCACCTCTACAGACTGTATTATATATACCGCCCCCTCTATATACTGTATTATATATACCGTCCCCTCTATATACTGTATTATATATACTGCCCCCTCTATATACTGTATTATATATACCGTCACCTCTACAGACTGTATTATATATACCGCCCCCTCTATATACTGTATTATATATACCGTCCCCTCTACAGACTGTATTATATATACTGTCCCCTCTATATACTGTATTATATATACCGTCCCCTCTATATACTGTATTATATATACCGTCCCCTCTATATACTGTATTATATATACCGTCTCCTCTATATACTGTATTATATATACCGTCCCCTCTATATACTGTATTATATATACTGCCCCCTCTATATACTGTATTATATATACTGTCTCCTCTATATACTGTATTATATATACCGTCACCTCTACAGACTGTATTATATATACCGCCCCCTCTATATACTGTATTATATATACCGTCCCCTCTACAGACTGTATTATATATACTGTCCCCTCTATATACTGTATTATATATACCGTCCCCTCTATATACTGTATTATATATACTGTCCCCTCTATATACTGTATTATATATACCGTCCCTCTATATACTGTATTATATATACCCTCTCCTCTATATACTGTATTATATATACTGTCTCCTCTATATACTGTATTATATATACCGTCCCCTCTATATACTGTATTATATATACCGTCCCCTCTATATACTGTATTATATATACTGTCCCCTCTATATACTGTATTATATATACCGTCCCCTCTATATACTGTATTATATATACCGTCCCCTCTATATACTGTATTATATATACCGTCTCCTCTATATACTGTATTATATATACCGTCCCCTCTATATACTGTATTATATATACCGTCCCCTCTATATACTGTATTATATATACCGTCCCCTCTATATACTGTATTATATATACCGTCCCCTCTATATACTGTATTATATATACCGTCCCCTCTATATACTGTATTATATATACCCTCTCCTCTATATACTGTATTATATATACCGTCCCCTCAATATACTGTATTATATATACTGTCTCCTCTATATACTGTATTATATATACCGTCTCCTCTATATACTGTATTATATATACCGTCTCCACTATATACTGTATTATATATACCGTCTCCTCTATATACTGTATTATATATACCGTCCCCTCTATATACTGTATTATATATACCGTCCCCTCTATATACTGTATTATATATACCGTCCCCTCTATATACTGTATTATATATACCGTCCCCTCTATATACTGTATTATATATACCGTCCCCTCTATATACTGTATTATATATACTGTCCCCTCTATATACTGTATTATATATACTGTCCCCTCTATATACTGTATTATATATATACCGTCCTCTCTATATACTGTATTATATATACCGTCCCCTCTATATACTGTATTATATATACTGTCCCCTCTAAATACTGTATTATATATACCCTCTCCTCTATATACTGTATTATATATACTGTCCCCTCTATATACTGTATTATATATACTGCCCCCTCTATATACTGTATTATATATACTGTCCCCTCTATATACTGTATTATATATACCGTCCCCTCTATATACTGTATTATATATACTGTCCCCTCTATATACTGTATTATATATACTGTCCCCTCTATATACTGTATTATATATACCGTCTCCTCTATATACTGTATTATATATACTGTCCCCTCTATATACTGTATTATATATACTGTCCCCTCTATATACTGTATTATATATACCCTCCCCTCTATATACTGTATTATATATACTGTCCCCTCTATATACTGTATTATATATACTGTCCCCTCTATATACTGTATTATATATACCCTCCCCTCTATATACTGTATTATATATACCCTCTCCTCTATATACTGTATTATATATACTGTCCCCTCTATATACTGTATTATATATACTGTCCCCTCTATATACTGTATTATATATACCCTCCCCTCTATATACTGTATTATATATACTGTCCTCTCTATATACTGTATTATATATACTGTCCCCTCTATATACTGTATTATATATACCGTTCCCTCTATATACTGTATATATATATACCGTCCCCTCTATATACTGTATTATATATACCGCCCCCTCTATATACTGTATTATATATAACGTCCCCTCTATATACTGTATTATATATAACGTCCCCTCTATATACTGTATTATATATACTGTCTCCTCTATATACTGTATTATATATACCGCCCCCTCTATACACTGTATTATATATACTGTCCCCTCTATATACTGTATTATATATACCCTCTCCTCTATATACTGTATTATATATACCGTCCCCTCTATATACTGTATTATATATACCGCCCCCTCTATACACTGTATTATATATACTGTCCCCTCTATATACTGTATTATATATACCCTCTCCTCTATATACTGTATTATATATACCGCCCCCTCTATATACTGTATTATATATACCGTCCCCTCTATATACTGTATTATATATACCGTCTCCTCTATATACTGTATTATATATACTGTCCCTCTATATACTGTATTATATATACCGTCCCCTCTATATACTGTATTATATATACCGTCCCCTCTATATACTGTATTATATATACTGTCTCCTCTATATATTGTATTATATATACTGTCCCCTCTATATACTGTATTATATATACCGCCCCCTCTATATACTGTATTATATATACCGTCCCCTCTATATACTGTATTATATATACCCTCTCCTCTATATACTGTATTATATATACCCTCTCCTCTATATACTGTATTATATATACCGCCCCCTCTATATACTGTATTATATATACCGTCCCCTCTATATACTGTATTATATATACCGTCTCCTCTATATACTGTATTATATATACTGTCCCTCTATATACTGTATTATATATACCGTCCCCTCTATATACTGTATTATATATACCGTCCCCTCTATATACTGTATTATATATACTGTCTCCTCTATATATTGTATTATATATACTGTCCCCTCTATATACTGTATTATATATACCGCCCCCTCTATATACTGTATTATATATACCGTCCCCTCTATATACTGTATTATATATACCGTCCCCTCTATATACTGTATTATATATACTGTCCCCTCTATATACTGTATTATATATACCGTCTCCTCTATATACTGTATTATATATACTGTCCCCTCTATATACTGTATTATATATACCGTCTCCTCTATATACTGTATTATATATACCGTCTCCTCTATATACTGTATTATATATACTGTCCTCTCTATATACTGTATTATATATACCGTCTCCTCTATATACTGTATTATATATACCGTCTCCTCTATATACTGTATTATATATACTGTCCCCTCTATATACTGTATTATATATACTGTCTCCTCTATATACTGTATTATATATACTGTCCCCTCTATATACTGTATTATATATACTGTCCCCTCTATATACTGTATTATATATACCGTCTCCTCTATATACTGTATTATATATACCGTCTCCTCTATATACTGTATTATATATACCGTCTCCTCTATATACTGTATTATATATACTGTCCTCTCTATATACTGTATTATATATACCGTCCCCTCTATATACTGTATTATATATACCCTCTCCTCTATATACTGTATTATATATACCGTCCCCTCTATATACTGTATTATATATACCGTCCCCTCTATATACTGTATTATATATACTGCCCCCTCTATATACTGTATTATATATACCCTCTCCTCTATATACTGTATTATATATACCGTCCCCTCTATATACTGTATTATATATACTGCCCCCTCTATATACTGTATTATATATACCGTCTCCTCTATATACTGTATTATATATACCGTCCCCTCTATATACTGTATTATATATACCGTCTCCTCTATATACTGTATTATATATACCGTCCCCTCTATATACTGTATTATATATACCGTCCCCTCTATATACTGTATTATATATACCGTCTCCTCTATATACTGTATTATATATACCGTCTCCTCTATATACTGTATTATATATACCGTCTCCTCTATATACTGTATTATATATATATACTGTCCCCTCTATATACTGTATTATATATACTGTCCCCTCTATATACTGTATTATATATACCGTCCCCTCTATATACTGTATTATATATACCTTCCATTCTATATACTGTATTATATATACTGTCCTCTCTATATACTGTATTATATATACCGTCCCCTCTATATACTGTATTATATATACCGTCTCCTCTATATACTGTATTATATATACCGTCCCCTCTATATACTGTATTATATATACCGTCCCCTCTATATACTGTATTATATATACCGTCCCCTCTATATACTGTATTATATATACTGTCCCCTCTATATACTGTATTATATATACCGTCTCCTCTATATACTGTATTATATATACCGTCTCCTCTATATACTGTATTATATATACTGTCCCCTCTATATACTGTATTATATATACCGTCCCCTCTATATACTGTATTATATATACCGTCTCCTCTATATACTGTATTATATATACCGTCCCCTCTATATACTGTATTATATATACCGTCCCCTCTATATACTGTATTATATATACCGTCCCCTCTATATACTGTATTATATATACCGTCTCCTCTATATACTGTATTATATATACCGTCCCTCTATATACTGTATTATATATACCCTCTCCTCTATATACTGTATTATATATACCGTCCCCTCTATATACTGTATTATATATACCGTCTCCTCTATATACTGTATTATATATACCGTCCCCTCTATATACTGTATTATATATACCGTCTCCTCTATATACTGTATTATATATACCGTCCCCTCTATATACTGTATTATATATACCGTCCCCTCTATATACTGTATTATATATACCGTCCCCTCTATATACTGTATTATATATACCGTCCTCTCTATATACTGTATTATATATACCGTCCCCTCAATATACTGTATTATATATACCGTCTCCTCTATATACTGTATTATATATACCGTCCCCTCTATATACTGTATTATATATACCGTCTCCTCTATATACTGTATTATATATACCGTCCCCTCTATATACTGTATTATATATACCGTCCTCTCTATATACTGTATTATATATACCGTCCCCTCTATATACTGTATTATATATACTGTCTCTATATACTGTATTATATATACTTTCCCCTCTATATACTGTATTATATATACTGTCCCCTCTATATACTGTATTATATATTATGTCTCCTCTATATACTGTATTATATATACTGTCTCCTCTATATACTGTATTATATATACCGTCCCCTCTATATACTGTATTATATATACCCTCTCCTCTATATACTGTATTATATATACCGCCCCCTCTATATACTGTATTATATATACCGTCCCCTCTATATACTGTATTATATATACTGTCCCTCTCTATATACTGTATTATATATACCGTCTCCTCTATATACTGTATTATATATACTGTCTCCTCTATATACTGTATTATATATACCGTCCCCTCTATATACTGTATTATATATACCGTCCCCTCTATATACTGTATTATATATACCGCCCCCTCTATATACTGTATTATATATACCGTCCCCTCTATATACTGTATTATATATACCGTCCCCTCTATATACTGTATTATATATACCGTCTCCTCTATATACTGCATTATATATACCGTCCCCTCTATATACTGTATTATATATACCACCCCCTCTATATACTGTATTATATATACCGTCTCCTCTATATACTGTATTATATATACCGTCCCCTCTATATACTGTATTATATATACCGTCCCCTCTATATACTGTATTATATATACCGCCCCCTCTATATACTGTATTATATATACCGTCCCCTCTATATACTGTATTATATATACCGTCCCCTCTATATACTGTATTATATATACCGTCTCCTCTATATACTGCATTATATATACCGTCCCCTCTATATACTGTATTATATATACCACCCCCTCTATATACTGTATTATATATACTGTCCCCTCTATATACTGTATTATATATACCCTCTCCTCTATATACTGTATTATATATACCGTCTCCTCTATATACTGTATTATATATACCCTCTCCTCTATATACTGTATTATATATACCGTCTCCTCTATATACTGTATTATATATACCGCCCCCTCTATATACTGTATTATATATACCGTCCCCTCTATATACTGTATTATATATAATGTCCCCTCTATATACTGTATTATATATACCGTCCCCTCTATATACTGTATTATATATACCGTCCCCTCTATATACTGTATTATATATACCGTCCCCTCTATATACTGTATTATATATACCCTCTCCTCTATATACTGTATTATATATATACCGTCCTCTCTATATACTGTATTATATATACTGTCCCCTCTATATACTGTATTATATATACCGTCCCCTCTATATACTGTATTATATTTACTGTCCCCTCTATATACTGTATTATATATACCGTCTCCTCTATATACTGTATTATATATACCGTCCCCTCTATATACTGTATTATATATACCGTCCCCTCTATATACTGTATTATATATACCGTCCCCTCTATATACTGTATTATATATATACCGTCCTCTCTATATACTGTATTATATATACTGTCCCCTCTATATACTGTATTATATATACCGTCCCCTCTATATACTGTATTATATTTACTGTCCCCTCTATATACTGTATTATATATACCGTCTCCTCTATATACTGTATTATATATACCGTCCCCTCTATATACTGTATTATATATACCGTCCCCTCTATATACTGTATTATATATACCCTCTCCTCTATATACTGTATTATATATACTGTCCCCTCTATATACTGTATTATATATACTGTCCCCTCTATATACTGTATTATATATACCCTCTCCTCTATATACTGTATTATATATACCGTCCCCTCTATATACTGTATTATATATACCCTCCCCTCTATATACTGTATTATATATACCGCCCCCTCTATATACTGTATTATATATACTGCCCCCTCTATATACTGTATTATATATACCCTCCCCTCTATATACTGTATTATATATACCGTCCCCTCTATATACTGTATTATATATACCGTCCCCTCTATATACTGTATTATATATACCGTCCCCTCTATATACTGTATTATATATACCGTCCCCTCTATATACTGTATTATATATACCGTCCCCTCTATATACTGTATTATATATACTGTCCCCTCTATATACTGTATTATATATACTGCCCCCTCTATATACTGTATTATATATACCCTCCCCTCTATATACTGTATTATATATACCGTCCCCTCTATATACTGTATTATATATACCGTCCCCTCTATATACTGTATTATATATACCGTCCCCTCTATATACTGTATTATATATACTGTCCCCTCTATATACTGTATTATATATACCGTCCCCTCTATATACTGTATTATATATAATGTCTTCTCTATATACTGTATTATATATACCCTCTCCTCTATATACTGTATTATATATACCGTCCCCTCAATATACTGTATTATATATACCGTCTCCTCTATATACTGTATTATATATACCGTCCTCTCTATATACTGTATTATATATACCGTCCCCTCTATATACTGTATTATATATACCCTCTCCTCTATATACTGTATTATATATACCCTCTCCTCTATATACTGTATTATATATACCGTCCCCTCTATATACTGTATTATATATAACGCCCCCTCTATATACTGTATTATATATACCGTCCCCTCTATATACTGTATTATATATACCGCCCCCTCTATATACTGTATTATATATACCGTCCCCTCTATATACTGTATTATATATACCGTCCCCTCTATATACTGTATTATATATACCGCCCCCTCTATATACTGTATTATATATACTGCCCCCTCTATATACTGTATTATATATACCCTCCCCTCTATATACTGTATTATATATACTGTCCCCTCTATATACTGTATTATATATACCGTCCCCTCTATATACTGTATTATATATACCGTCCCCTCTATATACTGTATTATATATACCGTCCCCTCTATATACTGTATTATATATACCGTCCCCTCTATATACTGTATTATATATACTGTCCCCTCTATATACTGTATTATATATACTGTCCCCTCTATATACTGTATTATATATACTGCCCCCTCTATATACTGTATTATATATACCGTCCCCTCTATATACTGTATTATATATACTGTCCCCTCTATATACTGTATTATATATACCGTCCCCTCTATATACTGTATTATATATACCGCCCCCTCTATATACTGTATTATATATACCGCCCCCTCTATATACTGTATTATATATACCGTCCCCTCTATATACTGTATTATATATACCATCTCCTCTATATACTGTATTATATATACTGTCTCCTCTATATACTGTATTATATATACTGTCCCCTCTATATACTGTATTATATATACCGTCCCCTCTATATACTGTATTATATATACCGCCCCCTCTATATACTGTATTATATATACTGTCCCCTCTATATACTGTATTATATATACTGTCCCCTCTATATACTGTATTATATATACCGTCTCCTCTATATACTGTATTATATATACTGTCTCCTCTATATACTGTATTATATATACCGTCCCCTCTATATACTGTATTATATATACTGTCCCCTCTATATACTGTATTATATATACCCTCCCCTCTATATACTGTATTATATATACCGTCCTCTCTATATACTGTATTATATATACCGTCCCCTCTATATACTGTATTATATATACTGTCCCCTCTATATACTGTATTATATATACCCTCTCCTCTATATACTGTATTATATATACTGTCCCCTCTATATACTGTATTATATATACTGTCCCCTCTATATACTGTATTATATATACCCTCTCCTCTATATACTGTATTATATATACCGTCCCCTCTATATACTGTATTATATATACCCTCCCCTCTATATACTGTATTATATATACCGTCCTCTCTATATACTGTATTATATATACTGTCTCCTCTATATACTGTATTATATATACCGTCCCCTCTATATACTGTATTATATATACCCTCCCCTCTATATACTGTATTATATATACCGTCTCCTCTATATACTGTATTATATATACCGCCCCCTCTATATACTGTATTATATATACTGTCTCCTCTATATACTGTATTATATATACCGTCTCCTCTATATACTGTATTATATATACTGTCCTCTCTATATACTGTATTATATATACCCTCTCCTCTATATACTGTATTATATATACCGCCCCCTCTATATACTGTATTATATATACCGTCTCCTCTATATACTGTATTATATATACCGTCCCCTCTATATACTGTATTATATATACCGTCTCCTCTATATACTGTATTATATATACCGTCCCCTCTATATACTGTATTATATATACCGTCCCCTCTATATACTGTATTATATATACCGTCCCCTCTATATACTGTATTATATATACCGTCCCCTCTATATACTGTATTATATATACCGTCCCCTCTATATACTGTATTATATATACTGTCCCCTCTATATACTGTATTATATATACCCTCTCCTCTATATACTGTATTATATATACCGTCCCCTCTATATACTGTATTATATATACTGTCCCCTCTATATACTGTATTATATATACCGTCCCCTCTATATACTGTATTATATATACCGTCCCCTCTATATACTGTATTATATATACTGTCCTCTCTATATACTGTATTATATATACCGTCCCCTCTATATACTGTATTATATATACCGTCTCCTCTATATACTGTATTATATATACCGTCCCCTCTATATACTGTATTATATATACCGTCCCCTCTATATACTGTATTATATATACTGTCCTCTCTATATACTGTATTATATATACCGTCCCCTCTATATACTGTATTATATATACCGTCCCCTCTATATACTGTATTATATATACCGTCTCCTCTATATACTGTATTATATATACCGTCCCCTCTATATACTGTATTATATATACCCTCTCCTCTATATACTGTATTATATATAACGTCTCCTCTATATACTGTATTATATATACCCTCCCCTCTATATACTGTATTATATATACTGTCTCCTCTATATACTGTATTATATATACTGTCTCCTCTATATACTGTATTATATATACCCTCTCCTCTATATACTGTATTATATATAACGTCTCCTCTATATACTGTATTATATATACCCTCCCCTCTATATACTGTATTATATATACTGTCTCCTCTATATACTGTATTATATATACTGTCTCCTCTATATACTGTATTATATATACCCTCTCCTCTATATACTGTATTATATATAACGTCTCCTCTATATACTGTATTATATATACCCTCCCCTCTATATACTGTATTATATATACTGTCTCCTCTATATACTGTATTATATATACTGTCTCCTCTATATACTGTATTATATATACTGTCCCCTCTATATACTGTATTATATATACCGTCCCCTCTATATACTGTATTATATATACTGTCCCCTCTATATACTGTATTATATATACCCTCTCCTCTATATACTGTATTATATATACTGTCCCCTCTATATACTGTATTATATATACTGTCCCCTCTATATACTGTATTATATATACCCTCTCCTCTATATACTGTATTATATATACCGTCCCCTCTATATACTGTATTATATATACCCTCCCCTCTATATACTGTATTATATATACTGTCTCCTCTATATACTGTATTATATATACCGTCCCCTCTATATACTGTATTATATATACCCTCCCCTCTATATACTGTATTATATATACCGTCTCCTCTATATACTGTATTATATATACCGTCCCCTCTATATACTGTATTATATATACTGTCCCCTCTATATACTGTATTATATATACCGTCTCCTCTATATACTGTATTATATATACCGTCCCCTCTATATACTGTATTATATATACTGTCCCCTCTATATACTGTATTATATATACCGTCTCCTCTATATACTGTATTATATATACTGTCTCCTCTATATACTGTATTATATATACTGTCCCCTCTATATACTGTATTATATATACTGTCCCCTCTATATACTGTATTATATATACCGTCCCCTCTATATACTGTATTATATATACCGTCCCCTCTATATACTGTATTATATATACCGCCCCCTCTATATACTGTATTATATATACCGTCCCCTCTATATACTGTATTATATATACTGTCCCCTCTATATACTGTATTATATATACCGTCCCCTCTATATACTGTATTATGTATACCGTCCCCTCTATATACTGTATTATATATACCGTCCCCTCTATATACTGTATTATATATACCGTCCCCTCTATATACTGTATTATATATACTGTCCCCTCTATATACTGTATTATATATACCCTCCCCTCTATATACTGTATTATATATACCGTCCCCTCTATATACTGTATTATATATACCGTCCCCTCTATATACTGTATTATATATACCGTCCCCTCTATATACTGTATTATATATACTGTCCCCTCTATATACTGTATTATATATACCCTCCCCTCTATATACTGTATTATATATACCGTCCCCTCTATATACTGTATTATATATACCGCCCCCTCTATATACTGTATTATATATACTGTCCCCTCTATATACTGTATTATATATACCGTCTCCTCTATATACTGTATTATATATACCGTCCCCTCTATATACTGTATTATATATACCGTCCCCTCTATATACTGTATTATATATAATGTCCCCTCTATATACTGTATTATATATACTGTCCCCTCTATATACTGTATTATATATACTGTCCCCTCTATATACTGTATTATATATACCATCCCCTCTATATACTGTATTATATATACCGTCCCCTCTATATACTGTATTATATATACTGTCCCCTCTATATACTGTATTATATATACTGTCCCCTCTATATACTGTATTATATATACCGTCCCCTCTATATACTGTATTATATATACCGTCCCCTCTATATACTGTATTATATATACCGTCCCCTCTATATACTGTATTATATATACCGTCCCCTCTATATACTGTATTATATATACCGTCCCCTCTATATACTGTATTATATATACCCTCTCCTCTATATACTGTATTATATATACTGTCCCCTCTATATACTGTATTATATATACTGCCCCCTCTATATACTGTATTATATATACCCTCCCCTCTATATACTGTATTATATATACCGTCCCCTCTATATACTGTATTATATATACCGTCCCCTCTATATACTGTATTATATATACCACCCCCTCTATATACTGTATTATATATACCGTCCCCTCTATATACTGTATTATATATACCGTCCCCTCTATATACTGTATTATATATACCGTCCCCTCTATATACTGTATTATATATACCGTCCCCTCTATATACTGTATTATATATACCGTCCCCTCTATATACTGTATTATATATACCGTCCCCTCTATATACTGTATTATATATACCGTCCCCTCTATATACTGTATTATATATACCGTCCCCTCTATATACTGTATTATATATATACCGTCCCCTCTATATACTGTATTATATATACCGCCCCCTCTATACACTGTATTATATATACTGCCCCCTCTATATACTGTATTATATATACCGTCCCCTCTATATACTGTATTATATATACCGCCCCCTCTATATACTGTATTATATATACCGTCCCCTCTATATACTGTATTATATATACCGTCCCCTCTATATACTGTATTATATATACCCTCTCCTCTATATACTGTATTATATATACCGTCCCCTCTATATACTGTATTATATATACCGTCCCCTCTATATACTGTATTATATATACTGCCCCCTCTATATACTGTATTATATATACCGCCCCCTCTATATACTGTATTATATATACCGTCCCCTCTATATACTGTATTATATATACCGTCCCCTCTATATACTGTATTATATATACTGTCTCCTCTATATACTGTATTATATATACTGCCCCCTCTATATACTGTATTATATATACCGTCCCCTCTATATACTGTATTATATATACCCTCTCCTCTATATACTGTATTATATATACCGTCTCCTCTATATACTGTATTATATATACTGTCCCCTCTATATACTGTATTATATATACTGTCTCCTCTATATACTGTATTATATATACTGTCCCCTCTATATACTGTATTATATATACCGTCTCCTCTATATACTGTATTATATATACCGTCCCCTCTATATACTGTATTATATATACCGTCCCCTCTATATACTGTATTATATATACCGTCCCCTCTATATACTGTATTATATATACCGTCCCCTCTATATACTGTATTATATATACCGTCCCCTCTATATACTGTATTATATATACCGTCCCCTCTATATACTGTATTATATATACCGTCCCCTCTATATACTGTATTATATATACCGTCCCCTCTATATACTGTATTATATATACTGTCCCCTCTATATACTGTATTATATATACCGTCCCCTCTATATACTGTATTATATATACTGTCTCCTCTATATACTGTATTATATATACCCTCTCCTCTATATACTGTATTATATATACCGTCCCCTCTATATACTGTATTATATATACTGTCTCCTCTATATACTGTATTATATATACCGTCCCCTCTATATACTGTATTATATATACTGTCTCTATATACTGTATTATATATACTGTCTCCTCTATATACTGTATTATATATACTGTCTCCTCTATATACTGTATTATATATACCGTCTCCTCTATATACTGTATTATATATACTGCCCCCTCTATATACTGTATTATATATACTGTCTCCTCTATATACTGTATTATATATACCCTCTCCTCTATATACTGTATTATATATACCGCCCCCTCTATATACTGTATTATATATACCGTCCCCTCTATATACTGTATTATATATACTGTCCCCTCTATATACTGTATTATATATACTGTCCCCTCTATATACTGTATTATGTATACTGTCTCCTCTATATACTGTATTATATATACCCTCTCCTCTATATACTGTATTATATATACCGTCCCCTCTATATACTGTATTATGTATACTGTCTCCTCTATATACTGTATTATATATACCGTCCCCTCTATATACTGTATTATATATACCGTCCCCTCTATATACTGTATTATATATACCCTCTCCTCTATATACTGTATTATATATACCGTCCCCTCTATATACTGTATTATATATACTGTCCCCTCTATATACTGTATTATATATACCGTCTCCTCTATATACTGTATTATATATACTGTCCCCTCTATATACTGTATTATATATACCGTCCCCTCTATATACTGTATTATATATACTGTCCCCTCTATATACTGTATTATATATACCCTCCCCTCTATATACTGTATTATATATACCGTCCCCTCTATATACTGTATTATATATACCGCCCCCTCTATATACTGTATTATATATACTGTCTCCTCTATATACTGTATTATATATACCGCCCCCTCTATATACTGTATTATATATACCGTCCCCTCTATATACTGTATTATATATACCGTCCCCTCTATATACTGTATTATATATACTGTCTCCTCTATATACTGTATTATATATACCGTCCCCTCTATATACTGTATTATATATACTGTCCCCTCTATATACTGTATTATATATACCGTCTCCTCTATATACTGTATTATATATACTGTCCCCTCTATATACTGTATTATATATACCGTCCCCTCTATATACTGTATTATATATACCGTCCCCTCTATATACTGTATTATATATACCGTCTCCTCTATATACTGTATTATATATAATGTCCCCTCTATATACTGTATTATATATACCGTCTCCTCTATATACTGTATTATATATACCGTCCCCTCTATATACTGTATTATATATACCCTCTCCTCTATATACTGTATTATATATACCGTCCCCTCTATATACTGTATTATATATACTGTCTCCTCTATATACTGTATTATATATACTGTCCCCTCTATATACTGTATTATATATACCCTCCCCTCTATATACTGTATTATATATACCGTCTCCTCTATATACTGTATTATATATACCCTCTCCTCTATATACTGTATTATATATACTGTCCTCTCTATATACTGTATTATATATACCGTCTCCTCTATATACTGTATTATATATACCCTCTCCTCTATATACTGTATTATATATACCCTCCCCTCTATATACTGTATTATATATACCCTCCCCTCTATATACTGTATTATATATACCGTCTCCTCTATATACTGTATTATATATACCCTCTCCTCTATATACTGTATTATATATACTGTCCTCTCTATATACTGTATTATACATACCGTCCCCTCTATATACTGTATTATATATACCGTCCCCTCTATATACTGTATTATATATAATGTCTCCTCTATATACTGTATTATATATACTGCCCCCTCTATATACTGTATTATATATACCGCCCCCTCTATATACTGTATTATATATACCGCCCCCTCTATATACTGTATTATATATACCGTCCCCTCTATATACTGTATTATATATACCGTCCCCTCTATATACTGTATTATATATACCCTCTCCTCTATATACTGTATTATATATATACCGTCCCCTCTATATACTGTATTATATATACTGTCCCCTCTATATACTGTATTATATATACCCTCTCCTCTATATACTGTATTATATATACTGCCCCCTCTATATACTGTATTATATATACCGTCCCTCTATATACTGTATTATATATACTGCCCCCTCTATATACTGTATTATATATACCGCCCCCTCTATATACTGTATTATATATACCGTCCCCTCTATATACTGTATTATATATACCGTCCCCTCTATATACTGTATTATATATACTGTCTCCTCTATATACTGTATTATATATACCCTCTCCTCTATATACTGTATTATATATACCGCCCCCTCTATATACTGTATTATATATACTGTCTCCTCTATATACTGTATTATATATACTGTCTCCTCTATATACTGTATTATATATACCCTCTCCTCTATATACTGTATTATATATACCGTCCCCTCTATATACTGTATTATATATACCGTCCCCTCTATATACTGTATTATATATACCGTCCACTCTATATACTGTATTATATATACCGTCCCCTCTATATACTGTATTATATATACCCTCTCCTCTATATACTGTATTATATATACTGCCCCCTCTATATACTGTATTATATATACCGTCCCTCTATATACTGTATTATATATACTGCCCCCTCTATATACTGTATTATATATACCGCCCCCTCTATATACTGTATTATATATACCGTCCCCTCTATATACTGTATTATATATACCGTCCCCTCTATATACTGTATTATATATACCGTCCCCTCTATATACTGTATTATATATACCCTCTCCTCTATATACTGTATTATATATACTGCCCCCTCTATATACTGTATTATATATACCGTCCCTCTATATACTGTATTATATATACCGTCCCCTCTATATACTGTATTATATATACCCTCTCCTCTATATACTGTATTATATATACCGCCCCCTCTATATACTGTATTATATATACTGTCTCCTCTATATACTGTATTATATATACCGTCCCCTCTATATACTGTATTATATATACTGTCCCCTCTATATACTGTATTATATATACTGTCCCCTCTATATACTGTATTATATATACCGTCCCCTCTATATACTGTATTATATATACCGCCCCCTCTATATACTGTATTATATATACTGCCCCCTCTATATACTGTATTATATATACCGCCCCCTCTATATACTGTATTATATATACCGTCCCCTCTATATACTGTATTATATATACCGCCCCCTCTATATACAGTATTATATATACCCTCTCCTCTATATACTGTATTATATATACCGTCCCCTCTATATACTGTATTATATATACTGTCTCCTCTATATACTGTATTATATATACCGCCCCCTCTATATACTGTATTATATATACTGTCTCCTCTATATACTGTATTATATATACCCTCTCCTCTATATACTGTATTATATATACCGTCCCCTCTATATACTGTATTATATATACTGTCTCCTCTATATACTGTATTATATATACCCTCTCCTCTATATACTGTATTATATATACCGCCCCCTCTATATACTGTATTATATATACCGTCCCCTCTATATACTGTATTATATATACCGTCTCCTCTATATACTGTATTATATATACCGCCCCCTCTATATACTGTATTATATATACCGCCCCCTCTATATACTGTATTATATATACCGTCCCCTCTATATACTGTATTATATATACCGCCCCCTCTATATACTGTATTATATATACTGTCCCCTCTATATACTGTATTATATATACCCTCTCCTCTATATACTGTATTATATATACCGTCCCCTCTATATACTGTATTATATATACCGTCCCCTCTATATACTGTATTATATATACCCTCTCCTCTATATACTGTATTATATATACCGTCCCCTCTATATACTGTATTATATATACCGTCTCCTCTATATACTGTATTATATATACCGTCTCCTCTATATACTGTATTATATATACCGTCCCCTCTATATACTGTATTATATATACCCTCTCCTCTATATACTGTATTATATATACCGTCCCCTCTATATACTGTATTATATATACCGTCCCCTCTATATACTGTATTATATATACTGTCCCCTCTATATACTGTATTATATATACTGTCCCCTCTATATACTGTATTATATATACCCTCTCCTCTATATACTGTATTATATATACCGTCCCCTCTATATACTGTATTATATATACCGTCCCCTCTATATACTGTATTATATATACCGTCCCCTCTATATACTGTATTATATATACCGTCCCCTCTATATACTGTATTATATATACCGTCCCCTCTATATACTGTATTATATATACCGTCCCCTCTATATACTGTATTATATATACCGTCCCCTCTATATACTGTATTATATATACTGTCTCCTCTATATACTGTATTATATATACCGTCTCCTCTATATACTGTATTATATATACCGTCCCCTCTATATACTGTATTATATATACCCTCTCCTCTATATACTGTATTATATATACCCTCTCCTCTATATACTGTATTATATATACTGTCTCCTCTATATACTGTATTATATATACCGTCCCCTCTATATACTGTATTATATATACCGTCCCCTCTATATACTGTATTATATATACTGTGTGTGATCCTGTTGCACTCACCTCGGTGTCCTCCTGTCATCCCTGCTCTCGGCTGTGTTACCCCGGGGGGCGGTGGGGTGTTATATAGGGTCGGTGACAATGCTGACAGTAGGTGGAAGCCTCTGGATGCTGCGGGGCCCCGGTGTCCCGGATTCTGCTGATCCCAGTTGTCGGATCCATTGTCCGGGGATCAGAGATGTCGCTGCTCATTGTTCTGTTCTCTGCTGAGTCTATGGGTGACACGAGGGCGTCGTATGTTATTAGCACCCCGGTATAATACATCTACACCCACCCCAAGGGGGACAGGAGATAATACTGCCCTCTGATCCCGGTACTGCCCCCTGTGCCATCACTAGTGACTGTGACCCCGGTACTGCCCCCTGTGCCATCACTAGTGACTGTGACCCCGGTACTGCCCCCTGTGCCATCACTAGTGACTGTGACCCCGGTACTGCCCCCTGTGCCATCACTAGTGACTGTGACCCCGGTACTGCCCCCTGTGCCATCACTAGTGACTGTGACCCCGGTGCTGCCCCCTGTGCCATCACTAGTGACTGTGACCCCGGTGCTGCCCCCTGTGCCATCACTAGTGACTGTGACCCCGGTACTGCCCCCTGTGCCATCACTAGTGACTGTGACCCCGGTACTGCCCCCTGTGCCATCACTAGTGACTGTGACCCCGGTACTGCCCCCTGTGCCATCACTAGTGACTGTGACCCCGGTACTGCCCCCTGTGCCATCACTAGTGACTGTGACCCCGGTACTGCCCCCTGTGCCATCACTAGTGACTGTGACCCTGGTACTGCCCCCTGTGCCATCACTAGTGACTGTGACCCCGGTACTGCCCCCTGTGCCATCACTAGTGACTGTGACCCCGGTACTGCCCCCTGTGCCATCACTAGTGACTGTGACCCCGGTACTGCCCCCTGTGCCATCACTAGTGACTGTGACCCCGGTACTGCCCCCTGTGCCATCACTAGTGACTGTGACCCCGGTACTGCCCCCTGTGCCATCACTAGTGACTGTGACCCCGGTACTGCCCCCTGTGCCATCACTAGTGACTGTGACCCCGGTACTGCCCCCTGTGCCATCACTAGTGACTGTGACCCCGGTGCTGCCCCCTGTGCCATCACTAGTGACTGTGACCCCGGTGCTGCCCCCTGTGCCATCACTAGTGACTGTGACCCCGGTACTGCCCCCTGTGCCATCACTAGTGACTGTGACCCCGGTACTGCCCCCTGTGCCATCACTAGTGACTGTGACCCCGGTGCTGCCCCCTGTGCCATCACTAGTGACTGTGACCCCGGTACTGCCCCCTGTGCCATCACTAGTGACTGTGACCCCGGTACTGCCCCCTGTGCCATCACTAGTGACTGTGACCCCGGTACTGCCCCCTGTGCCATCACTAGTGACTGTGACCCTGGTACTGCCCCCTGTGCCATCACTAGTGACTGTGACCCCGGTACTGCCCCCTGTGCCATCACTAGTGACTGTGACCCCGGTACTGCCCCCTGTGCCATCACTAGTGACTGTGACCCCGGTACTGCCCCCTGTGCCATCACTAGTGACTGTGACCCCGGTACTGCCCCCTGTGCCATCACTAGTGACTGTGACCCCGGTACTGCCCCCTGTGCCATCACTAGTGACTGTGACCCCGGTACTGCCCCCTGTGCCATCACTAGTGACTGTGACCCCGGTACTGCCCCCTGTGCCATCACTAGTGACTGTGACCCCGGTACTGCCCCCTGTGCCATCACTAGTGACTGTGACCCCGGTACTGCCCCCTGTGCCATCACTAGTGACTGTGACCCCCGTACTGCCCCCTGTGCCATCACTAGTGACTGTGACCCCGGTACTGCCCCCTGTGCCATCACTAGTGACTGTGACCCCGGTACTGCCCCCTGTGCCATCACTAGTGACTGTGACCCCGGTACTGACCCCTGTGCCATCACTAGTGACTGTGACCCCGGTACTGCCCGCTGTCTTTTTATCTTGTGCCCCCATGTGATGTGTGGACGTGCGGTGCAGTTCTCTTTCTCTCTCTTCGTGTTGGTCTCTTTATCTTGTGCCCCCATGTGATGTGTGGACGTGCGGTGCAGTTCTTTCTCTCCTCGTGTTGGTCTTTTTATCTTGTGCCCCCATGTGATGTGTGGACGTGCGGTGCAGTTCTCTTTCTCTCCTCGTGTTGGTCTTTTTATCTTGTGCCCCCATGTGATGTGTGGACGTGCGGTGCAGTTCTCTTTCTCTCCTCGTGTTGGTCTTTTTATCTTGTGCCACCATGTGATGTGTGGACGTGCGGTGCAGTTCTCTTTCTCTCCCCGTGTTGGTCTCTTTATCTTGTGCCCCCATGTGATGTGTGGACGTGCGGTGCAGTTCTCTTTCTCTCCCCGTGTTGGTCTTTTTATCTTGTGCCCCCATGTGATGTGTGGACGTGCGGTGCAGTTCTCTTTCTCTCCTCGTGTTGGTCTTTTTATCTTGTGCCCCCATGTGATGTGTGGACGTGCGGTGCAGTTCTCTTTCTCTCCCCGTGTTGGTCTTTTTATCTTGTGCCACCATGTGATGTGTGGACGTGCGGTGCAGTTCTCTTTCTCTCCTTGTGTTGGTCTCTTTATCTTGTGCCACCATGTGATGTGTGGACGTGCGGTGCAGTTCTCTTTCTCTCCCCGTGTTGGTCTTTTTATCTTGTGCCACCATGTGATGTGTGGACGTGCGGTGCAGTTCTCTTTCTCTCCCCGTGTTGGTCTTTTTATCTTGTGCCACCATGTGATGTGTGGACGTGCGGTGCAGTTCTCTTTCTCTCCCCGTGTCGGTCTTTTTATCTTGTGCCACCATGTGATGTGTGGACGTGCGGTGCAGTTCTCTTTCTCTCCTCGTGTTGGTCTTTTTATCTTGTGCCCCCATGTGATGTGTGGACGTGCGGTGCAGTTCTCTTTCTCTCCTCGTGTTGGTCTTTTTATCTTGTGCCACCATGTGATGTGTGGACGTGCGGTGCAGTTCTCTTTCTCTCCCCGTGTTGGTCTTTTTATCTTGTGCCCCCATGTGATGTGTGGACGTGCGGTGCAGTTCTTTCTCTCCCCGTGTTGGTCTTTTTATCTTGTGCCCCCATGTGATGTGTGGACGTGCTGTGCAGTTCTCTTTCTCTCCTCGTGTTGGTCTTTTTATCTTGTGCCCCCATGTGATGTGTGGACGTGCGGTGCAGTTCTCTTTCTCTCCTCGTGTTGGTCTTTTTATCTTGTGCCCCCATGTGATGTGTGGACGTGCGGTGCAGTTCTCTTTCTCTCCCCGTGTTGGTCTCTTTATCTTGTGCCCCCATGTGATGTGTGGACGTGCGGTGCAGTTCTCTTTCTCTCCCCGTGTTGGTCTCTTTATCTTGTGCCACCATGTGATGTGTGGACGTGCGGTGCAGTTCTCTTTCTCTCCCCGTGTTGGTCTTTTTATCTTGTGCCACCATGTGATGTGTGGACGTGCGGTGCAGTTCTCTTTCTCTCCCCGTGTTGGTCTCTTTATCTTGTGCCACCATGTGATGTGTGGACGTGCGGTGCAGTTCTCTTTCTCTCCTCGTGTTGGTCTCTTTATCTTGTGCCACCATGTGATGTGTGGACGTGCGGTGCAGTTCTCTTTCTCTCCTCGTGTTGGTCTCTTTATCTTGTGCCACCATGTGATGTGTGGACGTGCGGTGCAGTTCTCTTTCTCTCCTCGTGTTGGTCTCTTTATCTTGTGCCACCATGTGATGTGTGGACGTGCGGTGCAGTTCTCTTTCTCTCCTCGTGTCGGTCTCTTTATCTTGTGCCACCATGTGATGTGTGGACGTGCGGTGCAGTTCTCTTTCTCTCCTCGTGTCGGTCTTTTTATCTTGTGCCACCATGTGATGTGTGGACGTGCGGTGCAGTTCTCTTTCTCTCCTCGTGTTGGTCTCTTTATCTTGTGCCCCCATGTGATGTGTGGACGTGCGGTGCAGTTCTTTCTCTCCCCGTGTTGGTCTCTTTATCTTGTGCCCCCATGTGATGTGTGGACGTGCGGTGCAGTTCTCTTTCTCTCCTCGTGTTGGTCTTTTTATCTTGTGCCACCATGTGATGTGTGGACGTGCGGTGCAGTTCTCTTTCTCTCCTCGTGTTGGTCTCTTTATCTTGTGCCACCATGTGATGTGTGGACGTGCGGTGCAGTTCTCTTTCTCTCCTCGTGTTGGTCTCTTTATCTTGTGCCCACCATGTGATGTGTGGACGTGCGGTGCAGTTCTCTTTCTCTCCTCGTGTTGGTCTTTTTATCTTGTGCCACCATGTGATGTGTGGACGTGCGGTGCAGTTCTCTTTCTCTCCTCGTGTTGGTCTTTTTATCTTGTGCCACCATGTGATGTGTGGACGTGCGGTGCAGTTCTCTTTCTCTCCTCGTGTTGGTCTCTTTATCTTGTGCCCCCATGTGATGTGTGGACGTGCGGTGCAGTTCTCTTTCTCTCCCCGTGTTGGTCTCTTTATCTTGTGCCCCCATGTGATGTGTGGACGTGCGGTGCAGTTCTCTTTCTCTCCCCGTGTTGGTCTCTTTATCTTGTGCCACCATGTGATGTGTGGACGTGCGGTGCAGTTCTTTCTCTCCCCGTGTTGGTCTCTTTATCTTGTGCCACCATGTGATGTGTGGACGTGCGGTGCAGTTCTCTTTCTCTCCTCGTGTTGGTCTCTTTATCTTGTGCCCCCATGTGATGTGTGGACGTGCGGTGCAGTTCTCTTTCTCTCCCCGTGTTGGTCTTTTTATCTTGTGCCCCCATGTGATGTGTGGACGTGCGGTGCAGTTCTCTTTCTCTCCCCGTGTTGGTCTTTTTATCTTGTGCCACCATGTGATGTGTGGACGTGCGGTGCAGTTCTCTTTCTCTCCCCGTGTTGGTCTTTTTATCTTGTGCCACCATGTGATGTGTGGACGTGCGGTGCAGTTCTCTTTCTCTCCCCGTGTTGGTCTTTTTATCTTGTGCCCCCATGTGATGTGTGGACGTGCGGTGCAGTTCTCTTTCTCTCCTCGTGTTGGTCTCTTTATCTTGTGCCACCATGTGATGTGTGGACGTGCGGTGCAGTTCTCTTTCTCTCCTCGTGTTGGTCTTTTTATCTTGTGCCACCATGTGATGTGTGGACGTGCAGTGCAGTTCTTTCTCTCCTCGTGTTGGTCTCTTTATCTTGTGCCCCCATGTGATGTGTGGACGTGCGGTGCAGTTCTCTTTCTCTCCTCGTGTTGGTCTCTTTATCTTGTGCCACCGTGTGATGTGTGGACGTGCGGTGCAGTTCTCTTTCTCTCCTCGTGTTGGTCTTTTTATCTTGTGCCACCATGTGATGTGTGGACGTACGGTGCAGTTCTCTTTCTCTCCCCGTGTTGGTCTTTTTATCTTGTGCCACCATGTGATGTGTGGACGTGCGGTGCAGTTCTCTTTCTCTCCCCGTGTTGGTCTTTTTATCTTGTGCCCCCATGTGATGTGTGGACGTGCGGTGCAGTTCTTTTTCTCTCCTCGTGTTGGTCTTTTTATCTTGTGCCACCATGTGATGTGTGGACGTGCGGTGCAGTTCTCTTTCTCTCCTCGTGTTGGTCTCTTTATCTTGTGCCCCCATGTGATGTGTGGACGTGCGGTGCAGTTCTCTTTCTCTCCCCGTGTTGGTCTTTTTATCTTGTGCCCCCATGTGATGTGTGGACGTGCGGTGCAGTTCTCTTTCTCTCCTCGTGTTGGTCTTCTTATCTTGTGCCACCATGTGATGTGTGGACGTGCGGTGCAGTTCTCTTTCTCTCCCCGTGTTGGTCTCTTTATCTTGTGCCCCCATGTGATGTGTGGACGTGCGGTGCAGTTCTTTTTCTCTCCTCGTGTTGGTCTTTTTATCTTGTGCCACCATGTGATGTGTGGACGTGCGGTGCAGTTCTCTTTCTCTCCCCGTGTTGGTCTTTTTATCTTGTGCCCCCATGTGATGTGTGGACGTGCGGTGCAGTTCTCTTTCTCTCCTCGTGTTGGTCTCTTTATCTTGTGCCACCATGTGATGTGTGGACGTGCGGTGCAGTTCTCTTTCTCTCCTCGTGTTGGTCTCTTTATCTTGTGCCCCCATGTGATGTGTGGACGTGCGGTGCAGTTCTCTTTCTCTCTCCCCGTGTTGGTCTTTTTATCTTGTGCCACCATGTGATGTGTGGATGTGCGGTGCAGTTCTTTCTCTCCCCGTGTTGGTCTCTTTATCTTGTGCCCCCATGTGATGTGTGGACGTGCGGTGCAGTTCTCTTTCTCTCCCCGTGTTGGTCTCTTTATCTTGTGCCCCCATGTGATGTGTGGACGTGCGGTGCAGTTCTCTTTCTCTCCCCGTGTTGGTCTTTTTATCTTGTGCCACCATGTGATGTGTGGACGTGCGGTGCAGTTCTCTTTCTCTCCCCGTGTTGGTCTTTTTATCTCGTGCCCCCATGTGATGTGTGGATGTGCGGTGCAGTTCTCTTTCTCTCCCCGTGTTGGTCTTTTCATCTTGTGCCCCCATGTGATGTGTGGACGTGCGGTGCAGTTCTCTTTCTCTCCTCGTGTTGGTCTCTTTATCTTGTGCCCCCATGTGATGTGTGGACGTGCGGTGCAGTTCTCTTTCTCTCCCCGTGTTGGTCTTTTTATCTTGTGCCCCCATGTGATGTGTGGACGTGCGGTGCAGTTCTCTTTCTCTCCCCGTGTTGGTCTTTTTATCTCGTGCCACCATGTGATGTGTGGACGTGCGGTGCAGTTCTCTTTCTCTCCCCGTGTTGGTCTTTTTATCTCGTGCCCCCATGTGATGTGTGGATGTGCGGTGCAGTTCTCTTTCTCTCCCCGTGTTGGTCTTTTTATCTTGTGCCACCATGTGATGTGTGGACGTGCGGTGCAGTTCTTTCTCTCCTCGTGTTGGTCTCTTTATCTTGTGCCCCCATGTGATGTGTGGACGTGCGGTGCAGTTCTCTTTCTCTCCCCGTGTTGGTCTTTTTATCTTGTGCCCCCATGTGATGTGTGGACGTGCGGTGCAGTTCTCTTTCTCTCCCCGTGTTGGTCTCTTTATCTTGTGCCACCATGTGATGTGTGGACGTGCGGTGCAGTTCTCTTTCTCTCCCCGTGTTGGTGTCTTTATCTTGTGCCCCCATGTGATGTGTGGACGTGCGGTGCAGTTCTCTTTCTCTCCCCGTGTTGGTCTCTTTATCTTGTGCCCCCATGTGATGTGTGGACGTGCGGTGCAGTTCTCTTTCTCTCCCCGTGTTGGTCTCTTTATCTTGTGCCCCCATGTGATGTGTGGACGTGCGGTGCAGTTCTCTTTCTCTCCTCGTGTTGGTCTTTTTATCTTGTGCCCCCATGTGATGTGTGGACGTGCGGTGCAGTTCTCTTTCTCTCCTCGTGTTGGTCTTTTTATCTTGTGCCACCATGTGATGTGTGGACGTGCGGTGCAGTTCTCTTTCTCTCCCCGTGTTGGTCTTTTTATCTTGTGCCACCATGTGATGTGTGGACGTGCGGTGCAGTTCTCTTTCTCTCCTCGTGTTGGTCTTTTTATCTTGTGCCACCATGTGATGTGTGGACGTGCGGTGCAGTTCTCTTTCTCTCCCCGTGTTGGTCTTTTTATCTTGTGCCCCCATGTGATGTGTGGACGTGCGGTGCAGTTCTCTTTCTCCTCCTCGTGTTGGTCTTCTTATCTTGTGCCCCCATGTGATGTGTGGACGTGCGGTGCAGTTCTCTTTCTCTCCCCGTGTTGGTCTTTTTATCTTGTGCCACCATGTGATGTGTGGACGTGCGGTGCAGTTCTCTTTCTCTCCTCGTGTTGGTCTCTTTATCTTGTGCCACCATGTGATGTGTGGACGTGCGGTGCAGTTCTCTCTCTCTCCCCGTGTTGGTCTCTTTATCTTGTGCCCCCATGTGATGTGTGGACGTGCGGTGCAGTTCTCTTTCTCTCCCCGTGTTGGTCTTTTTATCTTGTGCCACCATGTGATGTGTGGACGTGCGGTGCAGTTCTCTTTCTCTCCCCGTGTTGGTCTTTTTATCTTGTGCCCCCATGTGATGTGTGGACGTGCGGTGCAGTTCTCTTTCTCTCCCCGTGTTGGTCTCTTTATCTTGTGCCCCCATGTGATGTGTGGACGTGCGGTGCAGTTCTCTTTCTCTCCTCGTGTTGGTCTTTTTATCTTGTGCCCCCATGTGATGTGTGGACGTGCGGTGCAGTTCTCTTTCTCTCTCCTCGTGTTGGTCTCTTTATCTTGTGCCACCATGTGATGTGTGGACGTGCGGTGCAGTTCTCTTTCTCTCCTCGTGTTGGTCTCTTTTATCTTGTGCCCCCATGTGATGTGTGGACGTGCGGTGCAGTTCTCTTTCTCTCCTCGTGTTGGTCTTTTTATCTTGTGCCACCATGTGATGTGTGGACGTGCGGTGCAGTTCTCTTTCTCTCCTCGTGTTGGTCTCTTTATCTTGTGCCACCATGTGATGTGTGGACGTGCGGTGCAGTTCTCTTTCTCTCCTCGTGTTGGTCTTTTTATCTTGTGCCCCCATGTGATGTGTGGACGTGCGGTGCAGTTCTCTTTCTCTCCTCGTGTTGGTCTTTTTATCTTGTGCCCCCATGTGATGTGTGGATGTGCGGTGCAGTTCTCTTTCTCTCCTCGTGTTGGTCTCTTTATCTTGTGCCCCCATGTGATGTGTGGACGTGCGGTGCAGTTCTTTCTCTCCTCGTGTTGGTCTTTTTATCTTGTGCCCCCATGTGATGTGTGGATGTGCGGTGCAGTTCTCTTTCTCTCCTCGTGTTGGTCTTTTTATCTTGTGCCACCATGTGATGTGTGGACGTGCGGTGCAGTTCTCTTTCTCTCCTCGTGTTGGTCTCTTTATCTTGTGCCCCCATGTGATGTGTGGACGTGCGGTGCAGTTCTCTTTCTCTCCTCGTGTTGGTCTTTTTATCTTGTGCCCCCATGTGATGTGTGGACGTGCGGTGCAGTTCTCTTTCTCTCCCCGTGTTGGTCTCTTTATCTTGTGCCCCCATGTGATGTGTGGACGTGCGGTGCAGTTCTCTTTCTCTCCCCGTGTTGGTCTCTTTATCTTGTGCCACCATGTGATGTGTGGACGTGCGGTGCAGTTCTTTCTCTCCCCGTGTTGGTCTCTTTATCTTGTGCCACCATGTGATGTGTGGACGTGCGGTGCAGTTCTCTTTCTCTCCTCGTGTTGGTCTCTTTATCTTGTGCCCCCATGTGATGTGTGGACGTGCGGTGCAGTTCTCTTTCTCTCCTCGTGTTGGTCTTTTTATCTTGTGCCACCATGTGATGTGTGGACGTGCGGTGCAGTTCTCTTTCTCTCCCCGTGTTGGTCTTTTTATCTTGTGCCCCCATGTGATGTGTGGACGTGCGGTGCAGTTCTCTTTCTCTCCCCGTGTTGGTCTTTTTATCTTGTGCCCCCATGTGATGTGTGGACGTGCGGTGCAGTTCTTTCTCTCCCCGTGTTGGTCTCTTTATCTTGTGCCACCATGTGATGTGTGGACGTGCGGTGCAGTTCTCTTTCTCTCCTCGTGTTGGTCTCTTTATCTTGTGCCACCATGTGATGTGTGGACGTGCGGTGCAGTTCTCTTTCTCTCCCCGTGTTGGTCTTTTTATCTTGTGCCACCATGTGATGTGTGGACGTGCGGTGCAGTTCTCTTTCTCTCCCCGTGTTGGTCTTTTTATCTTGTGCCCCCATGTGATGTGTGGACGTGCGGTGCAGTTCTCTTTCTCTCCTCGTGTTGGTCTTTTTATCTTGTGCCACCATGTGATGTGTGGACGTGCGGTGCAGTTCTCTTTCTCTCCCCGTGTTGGTCTCTTTATCTTGTGCCACCATGTGATGTGTGGACGTGCGGTGCAGTTCTCTTTCTCTCCTCGTGTTGGTCTCTTTATCTTGTGCCCCCATGTGATGTGTGGACGTGCGGTGCAGTTCTCTTTCTCTCCCCGTGTTGGTCTTTTTATCTTGTGCCACCATGTGATGTGTGGACGTGCGGTGCAGTTCTCTTTCTCTCCCCGTGTTGGTCTCTTTATCTTGTGCCCACCATGTGATGTGTGGACGTGCGGTGCAGTTCTCTTTCTCTCCCCGTGTTGGTCTCTTTATCTTGTGCCCCCATGTGATGTGTGGACGTGCGGTGCAGTTCTCTTTCTCTCCCCGTGTTGGTCTCTTTATCTTGTGCCCCCATGTGATGTGTGGACGTGCGGTGCAGTTCTCTTTCTCTCCCCGTGTTGGTCTTTTTATCTCGTGCCCCCATGTGATGTGTGGATGTGCGGTGCAGTTCTCTTTCTCTCCTCGTGTTGGTCTTTTTATCTTGTGCCCCCATGTGATGTGTGGACGTGCGGTGCAGTTCTCTTTCTCTCCTCGTGTTGGTCTCTTTATCTTGTGCCCCCATGTGATGTGTGGATGTGCGGTGCAGTTCTCTTTCTCTCCCCGTGTTGGTCTTTTTATCTTGTGCCCCCATGTGATGTGTGGACGTGCGGTGCAGTTCTCTTTCTCTCCCGTGTTGGTCTTTTTATCTTGTGCCACCATGTGATGTGTGGACGTGCGGTGCAGTTCTCTTTCTCTCCCCGTGTTGGTCTTTTTATCTTGTGCCACCATGTGATGTGT
Organism: Engystomops pustulosus; assembly: GCF_040894005.1. NCBI lineage: Eukaryota > Metazoa > Chordata > Amphibia > Anura > Leptodactylidae > Engystomops > Engystomops pustulosus. The sequence continues at coordinate 1,107,062 of NC_092417.1, forward strand.
GGACGTGCGGTGCAGTTCTCTTTCTCTCCCCGTGTTGGTCTTTTTATCTTGTGCCACCATGTGATGTGTGGACGTGCGGTGCAGTTCTCTTTCTCTCCCCGTGTTGGTCTCTTTATCTTGTGCCCCCATGTGATGTGTGGACGTGCGGTGCAGTTCTCTTTCTCTCCCCGTGTTGGTCTTTTTATCTTGTGCCCCCATGTGATGTGTGGACGTGCGGTGCAGTTCTTTCTCTCCCCGTGTTGGTCTTTTTATCTTGTGCCCCCATGTGATGTGTGGACGTGCGGTGCAGTTCTCTTTCTCTCCTCGTGTTGGTCTCTTTATCTTGTGCCACCATGTGATGTGTGGACGTGCGGTGCAGTTCTCTTTCTCTCCTCGTGTTGGTCTTTTTATCTTGTGCCACCATGTGATGTGTGGACGTGCAGTGCAGTTCTTTCTCTCCTCGTGTTGGTCTCTTTATCTTGTGCCCCCATGTGATGTGTGGACGTGCGGTGCAGTTCTCTTTCTCTCCTCGTGTTGGTCTCTTTATCTTGTGCCACCGTGTGATGTGTGGACGTGCGGTGCAGTTCTCTTTCTCTCCTCGTGTTGGTCTTTTTATCTTGTGCCACCATGTGATGTGTGGACGTGCGGTGCAGTTCTCTTTCTCTCCCCGTGTTGGTCTTTTTATCTTGTGCCACCATGTGATGTGTGGACGTACGGTGCAGTTCTCTTTCTCTCCCCGTGTTGGTCTTTTTATCTTGTGCCACCATGTGATGTGTGGACGTGCGGTGCAGTTCTCTTTCTCTCCCCGTGTTGGTCTTTTTATCTTGTGCCCCCATGTGATGTGTGGACGTGCGGTGCAGTTCTTTTTCTCTCCTCGTGTTGGTCTTTTTATCTTGTGCCCCCATGTGATGTGTGGACGTGCGGTGCAGTTCTCTTTCTCTCCTCGTGTTGGTCTCTTTATCTTGTGCCCCCATGTGATGTGTGGACGTGCGGTGCAGTTCTCTTTCTCTCCCCGTGTTGGTCTTTTTATCTTGTGCCCCCATGTGATGTGTGGACGTGCGGTGCAGTTCTCTTTCTCTCCCCGTGTTGGTCTTTTTATCTTGTGCCACCATGTGATGTGTGGACGTGCGGTGCAGTTCTCTTTCTCTCCCCGTGTTGGTCTTTTTATCTCGTGCCCCCATGTGATGTGTGGATGTGCGGTGCAGTTCTCTTTCTCTCCCCGTGTTGGTCTTTTTATCTTGTGCCCCCATGTGATGTGTGGACGTGCGGTGCAGTTCTCTTTCTCTCCTCGTGTTGGTCTCTTTATCTTGTGCCCCCATGTGATGTGTGGACGTGCGGTGCAGTTCTCTTTCTCTCCCCGTGTTGGTCTTTTTATCTTGTGCCCCCATGTGATGTGTGGACGTGCGGTGCAGTTCTCTTTCTCTCCCCGTGTTGGTCTTTTTATCTTGTGCCACCATGTGATGTGTGGACGTGCGGTGCAGTTCTCTTTCTCTCCCCGTGTTGGTCTTTTTATCTCGTGCCCCCATGTGATGTGTGGATGTGCGGTGCAGTTCTTTCTCTCCCCGTGTTGGTCTTTTTATCTTGTGCCACCATGTGATGTGTGGACGTGCGGTGCAGTTCTCTTTCTCTCCTCGTGTTGGTCTCTTTATCTTGTGCCCACCATGTGATGTGTGGACGTGCGGTGCAGTTCTCTTTCTCTCCTCGTGTTGGTCTCTTTATCTTGTGCCCCCATGTGATGTGTGGACGTGCGGTGCAGTTCTCTTTCTCTCCCCGTGTTGGTCTTTTTATCTTGTGCCACCATGTGATGTGTGGACGTGCGGTGCAGTTCTCTTTCTCTCCCCGTGTTGGTCTTTTTATCTTGTGCCCCCATGTGATGTGTGGACGTGCGGTGCAGTTCTCTTTCTCTCCTCGTGTTGGTCTTTTTATCTTGTGCCACCATGTGATGTGTGGACGTGCGGTGCAGTTCTCTTTCTCTCCCCGTGTTGGTCTCTTTATCTTGTGCCACCATGTGATGTGTGGACGTGCGGTGCAGTTCTCTTTCTCTCCCCGTGTTGGTCTTTTTATCTTGTGCCACCATGTGATGTGTGGACGTGCGGTGCAGTTCTCTTTCTCTCCTCGTGTTGGTCTCTTTATCTTGTGCCCACCATGTGATGTGTGGACGTGCGGTGCAGTTCTCTTTCTCTCCTCGTGTTGGTCTCTTTATCTTGTGCCCCCATGTGATGTGTGGACGTGCGGTGCAGTTCTCTTTCTCTCCCCGTGTTGGTCTTTTTATCTTGTGCCACCATGTGATGTGTGGACGTGCGGTGCAGTTCTCTTTCTCTCCCCGTGTTGGTCTTTTTATCTTGTGCCCCCATGTGATGTGTGGACGTGCGGTGCAGTTCTCTTTCTCTCCTCGTGTTGGTCTCTTTATCTTGTGCCCCCATGTGATGTGTGGACGTGCGGTGCAGTTCTCTTTCTCTCCCCGTGTTGGTCTTTTTATCTTGTGCCACCATGTGATGTGTGGACGTGCGGTGCAGTTCTCTTTCTCTCCTCGTGTTGGTCTCTTTATCTTGTGCCACCATGTGATGTGTGGACGTGCGGTGCAGTTCTTTCTCTCCCCGTGTTGGTCTCTTTATCTTGTGCCACCATGTGATGTGTGGACGTGCGGTGCAGTTCTCTTTCTCTCCCCGTGTTGGTCTTTTTATCTCGTGCCCCCATGTGATGTGTGCATGTGCGGTGCAGTTCTCTTTCTCTCCCCGTGTTGGTCTCTTTATCTTGTGCCACCATGTGATGTGTGGACGTGCGGTGCAGTTCTCTTTCTCTCCTCGTGTTGGTCTTTTTATCTTGTGCCACCATGTGATGTGTGGACGTGCGGTGCAGTTCTTTCTCTCTCCCCGTGTTGGTCTTCTTATCTTGTGCCACCATGTGATGTGTGGACGTGCGATGCAGTTCTCTTTCTCTCCTCGTGTTGGTCTTTTTATCTTGTGCCCCCATGTGATGTGTGGACGTGCGGTGCAGTTCTCTTTCTCTCCCCGTGTTGGTCTTTTTATCTTGTGCCACCATGTGATGTGTGGACGTGCGGTGCAGTTCTCTTTCTCTCCCCGTGTTGGTCTTTTTATCTTGTGCCCCCATGTGATGTGTGGACGTGCGGTGCAGTTCTCTTTCTCTCTCCTCGTGTTGGTCTTTTTATCTTGTGCCCCATGTGATGTGTGGACGTGCGGTGCAGTTCTCTTTCTCTCCCCGTGTTGGTCTTTTTATCTTGTGCCACCATGTGATGTGTGGACGTGCGGTGCAGTTCTCTTTCTCTCCCCGTGTTGGTCTCTTTATCTTGTGCCCCCATGTGATGTGTGGACGTGCGGTGCAGTTCTCTTTCTCTCCCCGTGTTGGTCTTTTTATCTTGTGCCCCCATGTGATGTGTGGACGTGCGGTGCAGTTCTCTTTCTCTCCTCGTGTTGGTCTTTTTATCTTGTGCCACCATGTGATGTGTGGACATGCGGTGCAGTTCTCTTTCTCTCCTCGTGTTGGTCTTTTTATCTTGTGCCACCATGTGATGTGTGGACGTGCGGTGCAGTTCTCTTTCTCTCCTCGTGTTGGTCTCTTTATCTTGTGCCACCATGTGATGTGTGGACGTGCGGTGCAGTTCTCTTTCTCTCCTCGTGTTGGTCTCTTTATCTTGTGCCACCATGTGATGTGTGGACGTGCGGTGCAGTTCTCTTTCTCTCCCCGTGTTGGTCTCTTTATCTTGTGCCCCCATGTGATGTGTGGACGTGCGGTGCAGTTCTCTTTCTCTCCCCGTGTTGGTCTTTTTATCTTGTGCCCCCATGTGATGTGTGGACGTGCGGTGCAGTTCTCTTTCTCTCCTCGTGTTGGTCTTTTTATCTTGTGCCACCATGTGATGTGTGGACATGCGGTGCAGTTCTCTTTCTCTCCTCGTGTTGGTCTTTTTATCTTGTGCCACCATGTGATGTGTGGACGTGCGGTGCAGTTCTCTTTCTCTCCTCGTGTTGGTCTCTTTATCTTGTGCCACCATGTGATGTGTGGACGTGCGGTGCAGTTCTTTTTCTCTCCTCGTGTTGGTCTTTTTATCTTGTGCCCCCATGTGATGTGTGGACGTGCGGTGCAGTTCTCTTTCTCTCCTCGTGTTGGTCTTTTTATCTTGTGCCACCATGTGATGTGTGGACGTGCGGTGCAGTTCTCTTTCTCTCTCCCCGTGTTGGTCTTTTTATCTTGTGCCACCATGTGATGTGTGGACGTGCGGTGCAGTTCTCTTTCTCTCCTCGTGTTGGTCTCTTTATCTTGTGCCACCATGTGATGTGTGGACGTGCGGTGCAGTTCTCTTTCTCTCCTCGTGTTGGTCATTCTCCTTATCTTGTGCCCCCATGTGATGTGTGGACGTGCGGTGCAGTTCTCTTTCTCTCCCCGTGTTGGTCTTTTTATCTTGTGCCACCATGTGATGTGTGGACGTGCGGTGCAGTTCTCTTTCTCTCCCCGTGTTGGTCTTTTTATCTTGTGCCACCATGTGATGTGTGGACGTGCGGTGCAGTTCTCTTTCTCTCCCCGTGTTGGTCTCTTTATCTTGTGCCACCATGTGATGTGTGGACGTGCGGTGCAGTTCTCTTTCTCTCCTCGTGTTGGTCTCTTTTATCTTGTGCCCCCATGTGATGTGTGGACGTGCGGTGCAGTTCTCTTTCTCTCCCCGTGTTGGTCTTTTTATCTTGTGCCACCATGTGATGTGTGGACGTGCGGTGCAGTTCTCTTTCTCTCCTCGTGTTGGTCTCTTTATCTTGTGCCACCATGTGATGTGTGGACGTGCGGTGCAGTTCTCTTTCTCTCCTCGTGTTGGTCTCTTTATCTTGTGCCCCCATGTGATGTGTGGACGTGCGGTGCAGTTCTCTTTCTCTCCCCGTGTTGGTCTTTTTATCTTGTGCCACCATGTGATGTGTGGACGTGCGGTGCAGTTCTCTTTCTCTCCCCGTGTTGGTCTCTTTATCTTGTGCCACCATGTGATGTGTGGACGTGCGGTGCAGTTCTCTTTCTCTCCCGTGTTGGTCTTTTTATCTTGTGCCACCATGTGATGTGTGGACGTGCGGTGCAGTTCTCTTTCTCTCCCCGTGTTGGTCTCTTTATCTTGTGCCCACCATGTGATGTGTGACGTGCGGTGCAGTTCTCTTTCTCTCCTCGTGTTGGTCTTATCTTGTGCCACCATGTGATGTGTGGACGTGCGGTGCAGTTCTCTTTCTCTCCTCGTGTTGGTCTCTTTATCTTGTGCCCCCATGTGATGTGTGGACGTGCGGTGCAGTTCTCTTTCTCTCCCCGTGCTGGTCTCTTTATCTTGTGCCCCCATGTGATGTGTGGACGTGCGGTGCAGTTCTCTTTCTCTCCCCGTGTTGGTCTTTTTATCTTGTGCCACCATGTGATGTGTGGATGTGCGGTGCAGTTCTCTTTCTCTCCCCGTGTTGGTCTTTTTATCTTGTGCCACCATGTGATGTGTGGATGTGCGGTGCAGTTCTCTTTCTCTCCCCGTGTTGGTCTTTTTATCTTGTGCCACCATGTGATGTGTGGACGTGCGGTGCAGTTCTCTTTCTCTCCTCGTGTTGGTCTTTTTATCTTGTGCCCCCATGTGATGTGTGGACGTGCGGTGCAGTTCTCTTTCTCTCCCCGTGTTGGTCTTTTTATCTTGTGCCACCATGTGATGTGTGGACGTGCGGTGCAGTTCTCTTTCTCTCCCCGTGTTGGTCTCTTTATCTTGTGCCCCCATGTGATGTGTGGACGTGCGGTGCAGTTCTCTTTCTCTCCTCGTGTTGGTCTCTTTATCTTGTGCCACCATGTGATGTGTGGACGTGCGGTGCAGTTCTCTTTCTCTCCTCGTGTTGGTCTCTTTATCTTGTGCCCCCATGTGATGTGTGGACGTGCGGTGCAGTTCTCTTTCTCTCCCCGTGTTGGTCTTTTTATCTTGTGCCACCATGTGATGTGTGGACGTGCGGTGCAGTTCTCTTTCTCTCCTCGTGTTGGTCTTTTTATCTTGTGCCACCATGTGATGTGTGGACGTGCGGTGCAGTTCTCTTTCTCTCCTCGTGTTGGTCTCTTTATCTTGTGCCACCATGTGATGTGTGGACGTGCGGTGCAGTTCTCTTTCTCTCCTCGTGTTGGTCTCTTTATCTTGTGCCCCCATGTGATGTGTGGACGTGCGGTGCAGGTCTCTTTCTCTCCTCGTGTCGGTCTTTTTATCTTGTGCCACCATGTGATGTGTGGACGTGCGGTGCAGTTCTCTTTCTCTCCCCGTGTTGGTCTTTTTATCTTGTGCCACCATGTGATGTGTGGACGTGCGGTGCAGTTCTCTTTCTCTCCTCGTGTTGGTCTCTTTATCTTGTGCCCCCATGTGATGTGTGGACGTGCGGTGCAGTTCTCTTTCTCTCCTCGTGTTGGTCTCTTTATCTTGTGCCCCCATGTGATGTGTGGACGTGCGGTGCAGTTTCTTTCTCTCCCCGTGTTGGTCTCTTTATCTTGTGCCCCCATGTGATGTGTGGACGTGCGGTGCAGTTCTCTTTCTCTCCTCGTGTTGGTCTTTTTATCTTGTGCCACCATGTGATGTGTGGACGTGCGGTGCAGTTCTCTTTCTCTCCCCGTGTTGGTCTTTTTATCTTGTGCCCCCATGTGATGTGTGGACGTGCGGTGCAGTTCTCTTTCTCTCCTCGTGTTGGTCTTTTTATCTTGTGCCCCCATGTGATGTGTGGACGTGCGGTGCAGTTCTCTTTCTCTCCTCGTGTTGGTCTTTTTATCTTGTGCCACCATGTGATGTGTGGACGTGCGGTGCAGTTCTCTTTCTCTCCTCGTGTTGGTCTTTTTATCTTGTGCCACCATGTGATGTGTGGACGTGCGGTGCAGTTCTCTTTCTCTCCTCGTGTTGGTCTTTTTATCTTGTGCCCCCATGTGATGTGTGGACGTGCGGTGCAGTTCTCTTTCTCTCCCCGTGTTGGTCTTTTTATCTTGTGCCCCCATGTGATGTGTGGACGTGCGGTGCAGTTCTCTTTCTCTCCTCGTGTTGGTCTCTTTATCTTGTGCCACCATGTGATGTGTGGACGTGCGGTGCAGTTCTCTTTCTCTCCCCGTGTTGGTCTCTTTATCTTGTGCCACCATGTGATGTGTGGACGTGCGGTGCAGTTCTCTTTCTCTCCCCGTGTTGGTCTTTTTATCTTGTGCCCCCATGTGATGTGTGGACGTGCGGTGCAGTTCTCTTTCTCTCCTCGTGTTGGTCTTTTTATCTTGTGCCCCCATGTGATGTGTGGACGTGCGGTGCAGTTCTCTTTCTCTCCTCGTGTTGGTCTTTTATCTTGTGCCACCATGTGATGTGTGGACGTGCGGTGCAGTTCTCTTTCTCTCCCCGTGTTGGTCTCTTTATCTTGTGCCACCATGTGATGTGTGGACGTGCGGTGCAGTTCTCTTTCTCTCCCCGTGTTGGTCTCTTTATCTTGTGCCCCCATGTGATGTGTGGACGTGCGGTGCAGTTCTCTTTCTCTCCCCGTGTTGGTCTCTTTATCTTGTGCCACCATGTGATGTGTGGACGTGCGGTGCAGTTCTCTTTCTCTCCTCGTGTTGGTCTCTTTATCTTGTGCCACCATGTGATGTGTGGACGTGCGGTGCAGTTCTCTTTCTCTCCTCGTGTTGGTCTTTTTATCTTGTGCCCCCATGTGATGTGAGGACGTGCGGTGCAGTTCTCTTTCTCTCCTCGTGTTGGTCTCTTTATCTTGTGCCCCCCATGTGATGTGTGGACGTGCGGTGCAGTTCTCTTTCTCTCCCCGTGTTGGTCTCTTTATCTTGTGCCCCCATGTGATGTGTGGACGTGCGGTGCAGTTCTCTTTCTCTCCTCGTGTTGGTCTCTTTATCTTGTGCCACCATGTGATGTGTGGACGTGCGGTGCAGTTCTCTTTCTCTCCTCGTGTTGGTCTTTTTATCTTGTGCCCCCATGTGATGTGAGGACGTGCGGTGCAGTTCTCTTTCTCTCCTCGTGTTGGTCTCTTTATCTTGTGCCCCCCATGTGATGTGTGGACGTGCGGTGCAGTTCTCTTTCTCTCCTCGTGTTGGTCTCTTTATCTTGTGCCCCCATGTGATGTGTGGACGTGCGGTGCAGTTCTCTTTCTCTCCCCGTGTTGGTCTCTTTATCTTGTGCCACCATGTGATGTGTGGACGTGCGGTGCAGTTCTCTTTCTCTCCCCGTGTTGGTCTCTTTATCTTGTGCCACCATGTGATGTGTGGACGTGCGGTGCAGTTCTCTTTCTCTCCCCGTGTTGGTCTTTTTATCTTGTGCCCCCATGTGATGTGTGGACGTGCGGTGCAGTTCTCTTTCTCTCCTCGTGTTGGTCTTTTTATCTTGTGCCACCATGTGATGTGTGGACGTGCGGTGCAGTTCTCTTTCTCTCCTCGTGTTGGTCTCTTTATCTTGTGCCCCCATGTGATGTGTGGACGTGCGGTGCAGTTCTCTTTCTCTCCTCGTGTTGGTCTCTTTATCTTGTGCCCCCATGTGATGTGTGGACGTGCGGTGCAGTTCTCTTTCTCTCCTCGTGTTGGTCTCTTTATCTTGTGCCCCCATGTGATGTGTGGACGTGCGGTGCAGTTCTTTCTCTCCCCGTGTTGGTCTCTTTATCTTGTGCCACCATGTGATGTGTGGACGTGCGGTGCAGTTCTCTTTCTCTCCCTGTGTTGGTCTTTTTATCTTGTGCCCCCATGTGATGTGTGGACGTGCGGTGCAGTTCTCTTTCTCTCCCCGTGTTGGTCTTTTTATCTTGTGCCACCATGTGATGTGTGGACGTGCGGTGCAGTTCTCTTTCTCTCCCCGTGTTGGTCTCTTTATCTTGTGCCCCCATGTGATGTGTGGACGTGCGGTGCAGTTCTCTTTCTCTCCCCGTGTTGGTCTCTTTATCTTGTGCCCCCATGTGATGTGTGGACGTGCGGTGCAGTTCTCTTTCTCTCCTCGTGTTGGTCTCTTTATCTTGTGCCCCCATGTGATGTGTGGACGTGCGGTGCAGTTCTCTTTCTCTCCCCGTGTTGGTCTTTTTATCTTGTGCCCCCATGTGATGTGTGGACGTGCGGTGCAGTTCTCTTTCTCTCCCCGTGTTGGTCTTTTTATCTTGTGCCCCCATGTGATGTGTGGACGTGCGGTGCAGTTCTCTTTCTCTCCTCGTGTTGGTCTTTTTATCTTGTGCCACCATGTGATGTGTGGACGTGCGGTGCAGTTCTCTTTCTCTCCCCGTGTTGGTCTTTTTATCTTGTGCCACCATGTGATGTGTGGACGTGCGGTGCAGTTCTCTTTCTCTCCTCGTGTTGGTCTTTTTATCTTGTGCCCCCATGTGATGTGTGGACGTGCGGTGCAGTTCTCTTTCTCTCCTCGTGTTGGTCTCTTTATCTTGTGCCACCATGTGATGTGTGGACGTGCGGTGCAGTTCTCTTTATCTCCTCGTGTTGGTCTTTTTATCTTGTGCCCCCATGTGATGTGTGGACGTGCGGTGCAGTTCTTTCTCTCCTCGTGTTGGTCTTTTTATCTTGTGCCCCCATGTGATGTGTGGACGTGCGGTGCAGTTCTTTCTCTCCTCGTGTTGGTCTCTTTATCTTGTGCCCACCATGTGATGTGTGGACGTGCGGTGCAGTTCTCTTTCTCTCCCCGTGTTGGTCTTTTTATCTTGTGCCCCCATGTGATGTGTGGACGTGCGGTGCAGTTCTCTTTCTCTCCTCGTGTTGGTGTTTTTATCTTGTGCCACCATGTGATGTGTGGACGTGCGGTGCAGTTCTCTTTCTCTCCCCGTGTTGGTCTTTTTATCTTGTGCCACCATGTGATGTGTGGACGTGCGGTGCAGTTCTCTTTCTCTCCCCGTGTTGGTCTTTTTATCTTGTGCCACCATGTGATGTGTGGATGTGCGGTGCAGTTCTCTTTCTCTCCTCGTGTTGGTCTTTTTATCTTGTGCCCCCATGTGATGTGTGGACGTGCGGTGCAGTTCTTTCTCTCCTCGTGTTGGTCTTTTTATCTTGTGCCACCATGTGATGTGTGGACGTGCGGTGCAGTTCTCTTTCTCTCCCCGTGTTGGTCTCTTTATCTTGTGCCACCATGTGATGTGTGGACGTGCGGTGCAGTTCTCTTTCTCTCCCCGTGTTGGTCTCTTTATCTTGTGCCACCATGTGATGTGTGGACGTGCGGTGCAGTTCTCTTTCTCTCCCCGTGTTGGTCTCTTTATCTTGTGCCACCATGTGATGTGTGGACGTGCGGTGCAGTTCTCTTTCTCTCCCCGTGTTGGTCTCTTTATCTTGTGCCCCCATGTGATGTGTGGACGTGCGGTGCAGTTCTCTTTCTCTCCTCGTGTTGGTCTTTTTATCTTGTGCCACCATGTGATGTGTGGACGTGCGGTGCAGTTCTCTTTCTCTCCCCGTGTTGGTCTCTTTATCTTGTGCCACCATGTGATGTGTGGACGTGCGGTGCAGTTCTCTTTCTCTCCCCGTGTTGGTCTCTTTATCTTGTGCCACCATGTGATGTGTGGACGTGCGGTGCAGTTCTCTTTCTCTCCTCGTGTTGGTCTTTTTATCTTGTGCCCCCATGTGATGTGTGGACGTGCGGTGCAGTTCTTTCTCTCTCCCCGTGTTGGTCTCTTTATCTTGTGCCCCCATGTGATGTGTGGACGTGCGGTGCAGTTCTTTCTCTCCTCGTGTTGGTCTCTTTATCTTGTGCCCCCATGTGATGTGTGGACGTGCGGTGCAGTTCTCTTTCTCTCCTCGTGTTGGTCTTTTTATCTTGTGCCCCCATGTGATGTGTGGACGTGCGGTGCAGTTCTTTCTCTCCTCGTGTTGGTCTTTTTATCTTCTGCCCCCATGTGATGTGTGGACGTGCGGTGCAGTTCTCTTTCTCTCCTCGTGTTGGTCTTTTTATCTTGTGCCCCCATGTGATGTGTGGACGTGCGGTGCAGTTCTCTTTCTCTCCTCGTGTTGGTCTCTTTATCTTGTGCCCCCATGTGATGTGTGGACGTGCGGTGCAGTTCTTTTTCTCTCCTCGTGTTGGTCTTTTTATCTTGTGCCACCATGTGATGTGTGGACGTGCGGTGCAGTTCTCTTTCTCTCCTCGTGTTGGTCTCTTTATCTTGTGCCCCCATGTGATGTGTGGACGTGCGGTGCAGTTCTCTTTCTCTCCTCGTGTTGGTCTTTTTATCTTGTGCCCCCATGTGATGTGTGGATGTGCGGTGCAGTTCTCTTTCTCTCCCCGTGTTGGTCTTTTTATCTTGTGCCCCCATGTGATGTGTGGACGTGCGGTGCAGTTCTCTTTCTCTCCCCGTGTTGGTCTTTTTATCTTGTGCCCCCATGTGATGTGTGGACGTGCGGTGCAGTTCTCTTTCTCTCCTCGTGTTGGTCTTTTTATCTTGTGCCCCCATGTGATGTGTGGACGTGCGGTGCAGTTCTCTTTCTCTCCTCGTGTTGGTCTTTTTATCTTGTGCCACCATGTGATGTGTGGACGTGCGGTGCAGTTCTCTTTCTCTCCTCGTGTTGGTCTCTTTATCTTGTGCCCCCATGTGATGTGTGGACGTGCGGTGCAGTTCTCTTTCTCTCCCCGTGTTGGTCTCTTTATCTTGTGCCACCATGTGATGTGTGGACGTGCGGTGCAGTTCTTTCTCTCCCCGTGTTGGTCTCTTTATCTTGTGCCACCATGTGATGTGTGGACGTGCGGTGCAGTTCTCTTTCTCTCCTCGTGTTGGTCTCTTTATCTTGTGCCCCCATGTGATGTGTGGACGTGCGGTGCAGTTCTCTTTCTCTCCCCGTGTTGGTCTCTTTATCTTGTGCCACCATGTGATGTGTGGACGTGCGGTGCAGTTCTCTTTCTCTCCCCGTGTTGGTCTCTTTATCTTGTGCCACCATGTGATGTGTGGACGTGCGGTGCAGTTCTTTCTCTCCCCGTGTTGGTCTCTTTATCTTGTGCCACCATGTGATGTGTGGACGTGCGGTGCAGTTCTCTTTCTCTCCTCGTGTTGGTCTCTTTATCTTGTGCCCCCATGTGATGTGTGGACGTGCGGTGCAGTTCTCTTTCTCTCCCCGTGTTGGTCTCTTTATCTTGTGCCACCATGTGATGTGTGGACGTGCGGTGCAGTTCTCTTTCTCTCCCCGTGTTGGTCTCTTTATCTTGTGCCACCATGTGATGTGTGGACGTGCGGTGCAGTTCTTTCTCTCCCCGTGTTGGTCTTTTTATCTTGTGCCCCCATGTGATGTGTGGACGTGCGGTGCAGTTCTTTCTCTCCCCGTGTTGGTCTCTTTATCTTGTGCCACCATGTGATGTGTGGACGTGCGGTGCAGTTCTCTTTCTCTCCCCGTGTTGGTCTTTTTATCTTGTGCCACCATGTGATGTGTGGACGTGCGGTGCAGTTCTTTCTCTCCTCGTGTTGGTCTCTTTATCTTGTGCCACCATGTGATGTGTGGACGTGCGGTGCAGTTCTTTCTCTCCCCGTGTTGGTCTTTTTATCTTGTGCCCCCATGTGATGTGTGGACGTGCGGTGCAGTTCTCTTTCTCTCCCCGTGTTGGTCTTTTTATCTTGTGCCCCCATGTGATGTGTGGACGTGCGGTGCAGTTCTCTTTCTCTCCCCGTGTTGGTCTTTTTATCTTGTGCCACCATGTGATGTGTGGACGTGCGGTGCAGTTCTCTTTCTCTCCCCGTGTTGGTCTTTTTATCTTGTGCCACCATGTGATGTGTGGACGTGCGGTGCAGTTCTCTTTCTCTCCCCGTGTTGGTCTCTTTATCTTGTGCCCCCATGTGATGTGTGGACGTGCGGTGCAGTTCTCTTTCTCTCCTCGTGTTGGTCTCTTTATCTTGTGCCACCATGTGATGTGTGGACGTGCGGTGCAGTTCTCTTTCTCTCCTCGTGTTGGTCTCTTTATCTTGTGCCACCATGTGATGTGTGGACGTGCAGTGCAGTTCTTTCTCTCCTCGTGTTGGTCTCTTTATCTTGTGCCCCCATGTGATGTGTGGACGTGCGGTGCAGTTCTCTTTCTCTCCTCGTGTTGGTCTCTTTATCTTGTGCCCCCATGTGATGTGTGGACGTGCGGTGCAGTTCTCTTTCTCTCCCCGTGTTGGTCTTTTTATCTTGTGCCCCCATGTGATGTGTGGACGTGCGGTGCAGTTCTCTTTCTCTCCTCGTGTTGGTCTTTTTATCTTGTGCCCCCATGTGATGTGTGGACGTGCGGTGCAGTTCTCTTTCTCTCCTCGTGTTGGTCTCTTTATCTTGTGCCCCCATGTGATGTGTGGATGTGCGGTGCAGTTCTCTTTCTCTCTCCTCGTGTTGGTCTCTTTATCTTGTGCCCCCATGTGATGTGTGGACGTGCGGTGCAGTTCTCTTTCTCTCCTCGTGTTGGTCTTTTTATCTTGTGCCACCATGTGATGTGTGGACGTGCGGTGCAGTTCTCTTTCTCTCCTCGTGTTGGTCTCTTTATCTTGTGCCACCATGTGATGTGTGGACGTGCGGTGCAGTTCTCTTTCTCTCCTCGTGTTGGTCTTTTTATCTTGTGCCCCCATGTGATGTGTGGACGTGCGGTGCAGTTCTCTTTCTCTCCTCGTGTTGGTCTCTTTATCTTGTGCCCCCATGTGATGTGTGGACGTGCGGTGCAGTTCTCTTTCTCTCCTCGTGTTGGTCTTTTTATCTTGTGCCCCCATGTGATGTGTGGACGTGCGGTGCAGTTCTCTTTCTCTCCTCGTGTTGGTCTCTTTATCTTGTGCCCCCATGTGATGTGTGGACGTGCGGTGCAGTTCTTTCTCTCCCCGTGTTGGTCTCTTTATCTTGTGCCCCCATGTGATGTGTGGACGTGCGGTGCAGTTCTCTTTCTCTCCCCGTGTTGGTCTCTTTATCTTGTGCCACCATGTGATGTGTGGACATGCGGTGCAGTTCTCTTTCTCTCCTCGTGTTGGTCTTTTTATCTTGTGCCACCATGTGATGTGTGGACGTGCGGTGCAGTTCTCTTTCTCTCCTCGTGTTGGTCTCTTTATCTTGTGCCCCCATGTGATGTGTGGACGTGCGGTGCAGTTCTTTCTCTCCCCGTGTTGGTCTCTTTATCTTGTGCCCCCATGTGATGTGTGGACGTGCGGTGCAGTTCTCTTTCTCTCCCCGTGTTGGTCTCTTTATCTTGTGCCACCATGTGATGTGTGGACATGCGGTGCAGTTCTCTTTCTCTCCTCGTGTTGGTCTTTTTATCTTGTGCCACCATGTGATGTGTGGACGTGCGGTGCAGTTCTCTTTCTCTCCTCGTGTTGGTCTCTTTATCTTGTGCCACCATGTGATGTGTGGACGTGCGGTGCAGTTCTCTTTCTCTCCTCGTGTTGGTCTCTTTATCTTGTGCCCCCATGTGATGTGTGGACGTGCGGTGCAGTTCTCTTTCTCTCCTCGTGTTGGTCTTTTTATCTTGTGCCCACCATGTGATGTGTGGACGTGCGGTGCAGTTCTCTTTCTCTCCTCGTGTTGGTCTTTTTATCTTGTGCCACCATGTGATGTGTGGACGTGCGGTGCAGTTCTCTTTCTCTCCTCGTGTTGGTCTTTTTATCTTGTGCCCCCATGTGATGTGTGGACGTGCGGTGCAGTTCTCTTTCTCTCCCCGTGTTGGTCTCTTTATCTTGTGCCACCATGTGATGTGTGGACGTGCGGTGCAGTTCTCTTTCTCTCCCCGTGTTGGTCTCTTTATCTTGTGCCCCCATGTGATGTGTGGATGTGCGGTGCAGTTCTCTTTCTCTCCCCGTGTTGGTCTTTTTATCTTGTGCCCCCATGTGATGTGTGGACGTGCGGTGCAGTTCTCTTTCTCTCCCCGTGTTGGTCTCTTTATCTTGTGCCCCCATGTGATGTGTGGATGTGCGGTGCAGTTCTCTTTCTCTCCCCGTGTTGGTCTTTTTATCTTGTGCCCCCATGTGATGTGTGGATGTGCGGTGCAGTTCTCTTTCTCTCCTCGTGTTGGTCTTTTTATCTTGTGCCCCCATGTGATGTGTGGACGTGCGGTGCAGTTCTCTTTCTCTCCTCGTGTTGGTCTCTTTATCTTGTGCCCCCATGTGATGTGTGGACGTGCGGTGCAGTTCTTTTTCTCTCCTCGTGTTGGTCTTTTTATCTTGTGCCACCATGTGATGTGTGGACGTGCGGTGCAGTTCTCTTTCTCTCCTCGTGTTGGTCTCTTTATCTTGTGCCCCCATGTGATGTGTGGACGTGCGGTGCAGTTCTCTTTCTCTCCCCGTGTTGGTCTTTTTATCTTGTGCCACCATGTGATGTGTGGACGTGCGGTGCAGTTCTCTTTCTCTCCCCGTGTTGGTCTTTTTATCTTGTGCCCCCATGTGATGTGTGGACGTGCGGTGCAGTTCTCTTTCTCTCCTCGTGTTGGTCTTTTTATCTTGTGCCACCATGTGATGTGTGGACGTGCGGTGCAGTTCTCTTTCTCTCCCCGTGTTGGTCTCTTTATCTTGTGCCCACCATGTGATGTGTGGACGTGCGGTGCAGTTCTCTTTCTCTCCCCGTGTTGGTCTTTTTATCTTGTGCCACCATGTGATGTGTGGACGTGCGGTGCAGTTCTCTTTCTCTCCCCGTGTTGGTCTCTTTATCTTGTGCCCACCATGTGATGTGTGGACGTGCGGTGCAGTTCTCTTTCTCTCCCCGTGTTGGTCTTTTTATCTTGTGCCACCATGTGATGTGTGGATGTGCGGTGCAGTTCTTTCTCTCCCCGTGTTGGTCTCTTTATCTTGTGCCCCCATGTGATGTGTGGACGTGCGGTGCAGTTCTCTTTCTCTCCCCGTGTTGGTCTTTTTATCTTGTGCCCCCATGTGATGTGTGGACGTGCGGTGCAGTTCTCTTTCTCTCCCCGTGTTGGTCTTTTTATCTTGTGCCACCATGTGATGTGTGGACGTGCGGTGCAGTTCTCTTTCTCTCCCCGTGTTGGTCTTTTTATCTCGTGCCCCCATGTGATGTGTGGATGTGCGGTGCAGTTCTCTTTCTCTCCTCGTGTTGGTCTTTTTATCTTGTGCCACCATGTGATGTGTGGACGTGCGGTGCAGTTCTCTTTCTCTCCCCGTGTTGGTCTTTTTATCTCGTGCCCCCATGTGATGTGTGGATGTGCGGTGCAGTTCTCTTTCTCTCCCCGTGTTGGTCTCTTTATCTTGTGCCACCATGTGATGTGTGGACGTGCGGTGCAGTTCTCTTTCTCTCCTCGTGTTGGTCTTTTTATCTTGTGCCACCATGTGATGTGTGGACGTGCGGTGCAGTTCTCTTTCTCTCCTCGTGTTGGTCTTTTTATCTTGTGCCACCATGTGATGTGTGGACGTGCGGTGCAGTTTTCTTTCTCTCCCCGTGTTGGTCTTTTTATCTTGTGCCACCATGTGATGTGTGGACGTGCGGTGCAGTTCTCTTTCTCTCCTCGTGTTGGTCTCTTTATCTTGTGCCCCCATGTGATGTGTGGACGTGCGGTGCAGTTCTCTTTCTCTCCTCGTGTTGGTCTTTTTATCTTGTGCCACCATGTGATGTGTGGACGTGCGGTGCAGTTCTCTTTCTCTCCCCGTGTTGGTCTCTTTATCTTGTACCACCATGTGATGTGTGGACGTGCGGTGCAGTTCTCTTTCTCTCCCCGTGTTGGTCTTTTTATCTTGTGCCACCATGTGATGTGTGGACGTGCGGTGCAGTTCTCTTTCTCTCCCCGTGTTGGTCTCTTTATCTTGTGCCCCCATGTGATGTGTGGACGTGCGGTGCAGTTCTCTTTCTCTCCCCGTGTTGGTCTCTTTATCTTGTGCCCCCATGTGATGTGTGGACGTGCGGTGCAGTTCTCTGTCTCTCCTCGTGTTGGTCTTTTTATCTTGTGCCCCCATGTGATGTGTGGACGTGCGGTGCAGTTCTCTTTCTCTCCTCGTGTTGGTCTCTTTATCTTGTGCCACCATGTGATGTGTGGACGTGCGGTGCAGTTCTTTCTCTCCTCGTGTTGGTCTCTTTATCTTGTGCCCCCATGTGATGTGTGGACGTGCGGTGCAGTTCTCTTTCTCTCCCCGTGTTGGTCTTTTTATCTTGTGCCCCCATGTGATGTGTGGACGTGCGGTGCAGTTCTCTTTCTCTCCCCGTGTTGGTCTCTTTATCTTGTGCCACCATGTGATGTGTGGACGTGCGGTGCAGTTCTCTTTCTCTCCTCGTGTTGGTCTCTTTATCTTGTGCCCCCATGTGATGTGTGGACGTGCGGTGCAGTTCTCTTTCTCTCCTCGTGTTGGTCTTTTTATCTTGTGCCCCCATGTGATGTGTGGACGTGCGGTGCAGTTCTTTCTCTCCCCGTGTTGGTCTCTTTATCTTGTGCCCCCATGTGATGTGTGGACGTGCGGTGCAGTTCTCTTTCTCTCCTCGTGTTGGTCTCTTTATCTTGTGCCCCCATGTGATGTGTGGATGTGCGGTGCAGTTCTCTTTCTCTCCTCGTGTTGGTCTCTTTATCTTGTGCCCCCATGTGATGTGTGGACGTGCGATGCAGTTCTTTTTCTCTCCTCGTGTTGGTCTCTTTATCTTGTGCCACCATGTGATGTGTGGACGTGCGGTGCAGTTCTCTTTCTCTCCCCGTGTTGGTCTTTTTATCTTGTGCCCCCATGTGATGTGTGGACGTGCGGTGCAGTTCTTTCTCTCCTCGTGTTGGTCTCTTTATCTTGTGCCCCCATGTGATGTGTGGACGTGCGGTGCAGTTCTCTTTCTCTCCCCGTGTTGGTCTCTTTATCTTGTGCCACCATGTGATGTGTGGACGTGCGGTGCAGTTCTCTTTCTCTCCCCGTGTTGGTCTTTTTATCTTGTGCCACCATGTGATGTGTGGACGTGCGGTGCAGTTCTTTCTCTCCCCGTGTTGGTCTCTTTATCTTGTGCCACCATGTGATGTGTGGACGTGCGGTGCAGTTCTCTTTCTCTCCCCGTGTTGGTCTTTTTATCTCGTGCCCCCATGTGATGTGTGGACGTGCGGTGCAGTTCTCTTTCTCTCCCCGTGTTGGTCTCTTTATCTTGTGCCCCCATGTGATGTGTGGACGTGCGGTGCAGTTCTCTTTCTCTCCTCGTGTTGGTCTTTTTATCTTGTGCCACCATGTGATGTGTGGACGTGCGGTGCAGTTCTCTTTCTCTCCCCGTGTTGGTCTTTTTATCTTGTGCCACCATGTGATGTGTGGACGTGCGGTGCAGTTCTCTTTCTCTCCCCGTGTTGGTCTTTTTATCTTGTGCCACCATGTGATGTGTGGACGTGCGGTGCAGTTCTCTTTCTCTCCCCGTGTTGGTCTTTTTATCTTGTGCCCCCATGTGATGTGTGGACGTGCGGTGCAGTTCTCTTTCTCTCCCCGTGTTGGTCTCTTTATCTTGTGCCCCCATGTGATGTGTGGACGTGCGGTGCAGTTCTCTTTCTCTCCCCGTGTTGGTCTTTTTATCTTGTGCCACCATGTGATGTGTGGACGTGCGGTGCAGTTCTCTTTCTCTCCCCGTGTTGGTCTCTTTATCTTGTGCCCCCATGTGATGTGTGGACGTGCGGTGCAGTTCTCTTTCTCTCCCCGTGTTGGTCTCTTTATCTTGTGCCCCCATGTGATGTGTGGACGTGCGGTGCAGTTCTCTTTCTCTCCTCGTGTTGGTCTCTTTATCTTGTGCCCCCATGTGATGTGTGGATGTGCGGTGCAGTTCTTTCTCTCCCCGTGTTGGTCTTTTTATCTTGTGCCACCATGTGATGTGTGGACGTGCGGTGCAGTTCTCTTTCTCTCCCCGTGTTGGTCTTTTTATCTTGTGCCCCCATGTGATGTGTGGACGTGCGGTGCAGTTCTCTTTCTCTCCTCGTGTTGGTCTTTTTATCTTGTGCCACCATGTGATGTGTGGACATGCGGTGCAGTTCTCTTTCTCTCCTCGTGTTGGTCTTTTTATCTTGTGCCACCATGTGATGTGTGGACGTGCGGTGCAGTTCTCTTTCTCTCCTCGTGTTGGTCTCTTTATCTTGTGCCCCCATGTGATGTGTGGACGTGCGGTGCAGTTCTCTTTCTCTCCCCGTGTTGGTCTTTTTATCTTGTGCCACCATGTGATGTGTGGACGTGCGGTGCAGTTCTCTTTCTCTCCCCGTGTTGGTCTCTTTATCTTGTGCCACCATGTGATGTGTGGACGTGCGGTGCAGTTCTCTTTCTCTCCCCGTGTTGGTCTCTTTATCTTGTGCCACCATGTGATGTGTGGACGTGCGGTGCAGTTCTCTTTCTCTCCCCGTGTTGGTCTTTTTATCTTGTGCCACCATGTGATGTGTGGACGTGCGGTGCAGTTCTCTTTCTCTCCCCGTGTTGGTCTCTTTATCTTGTGCCACCATGTGATGTGTGGACGTGCGGTGCAGTTCTCTTTCTCTCCTCGTGTTGGTCTTTTTATCTTGTGCCACCATGTGATGTGTGGACGTGCGGTGCAGTTCTCTTTCTCTCCTCGTGTTGGTCTCTTTATCTTGTGCCCCCATGTGATGTGTGGACGTGCGGTGCAGTTCTCTTTCTCTCCCCGTGCTGGTCTCTTTATCTTGTGCCCCCATGTGATGTGTGGACGTGCGGTGCAGTTCTCTTTCTCTCCTCGTGTTGGTCTTTTTATCTTGTGCCCCCATGTGATGTGTGGACGTGCGGTGCAGTTCTCTTTCTCTCCCCGTGTTGGTCTCTTTATCTTGTGCCCCCATGTGATGTGTGGACGTGCGGTGCAGTTCTCTTTCTCTCCTCGTGTTGGTCTCTTTATCTTGTGCCACCATGTGATGTGTGGACGTGCGGTGCAGTTCTCTTTCTCTCCTCGTGTTGGTCTCTTTATCTTGTGCCCCCATGTGATGTGTGGACGTGCGGTGCAGTTCTCTTTCTCTCCCCGTGTTGGTCTTTTTATCTTGTGCCATCATGTGATGTGTGGACGTGCGGTGCAGTTCTCTTTCTCTCCTCGTGTTGGTCTTTTTATCTTGTGCCCCCATGTGATGTGTGGACGTGCGGTGCAGTTCTCTTTCTCTCCCCGTGTTGGTCTCTTTATCTTGTGCCACCATGTGATGTGTGGACGTGCGGTGCAGTTCTCTTTCTCTCCTCGTGTTGGTCTCTTTATCTTGTGCCACCATGTGATGTGTGGACGTGCGGTGCAGTTCTCTTTCTCTCCCCGTGTTGGTCTCTTTATCTTGTGCCACCATGTGATGTGTGGATGTGCGGTGCAGTTCTCTTTCTCTCCTCGTGTCGGTCTTTTTATCTTGTGCCACCATGTGATGTGTGGACGTGCGGTGCAGTTCTCTTTCTCTCCCCGTGTTGGTCTTTTTATCTTGTGCCCCCATGTGATGTGTGGACGTGCGGTGCAGTTCTCTTTCTCTCCTCGTGTTGGTCTCTTTATCTTGTGCCACCATGTGATGTGTGGACGTGCGGTGCAGTTCTCTTTCTCTCCTCGTGTTGGTCTCTTTATCTTGTGCCCCCATGTGATGTGTGGACGTGCGGTGCAGTTCTTTCTCTCCCCGTGTTGGTCTCTTTATCTTGTGCCCCCATGTGATGTGTGGACGTGCGGTGCAGTTCTCTTTCTCTCCCCGTGTTGGTCTTTTTATCTTGTGCCCCCATGTGATGTGTGGACGTGCGGTGCAGTTCTCTTTCTCTCCCCGTGTTGGTCTCTTTATCTTGTGCCACCATGTGATGTGTGGACGTGCGGTGCAGTTCTCTTTCTCTCCCCGTGTTGGTCTTTTTATCTTGTGCCACCATGTGATGTGTGGACGTGCGGTGCAGTTCTCTTTCTCTCCCCGTGTTGGTCTTTTTATCTTGTGCCACCATGTGATGTGTGGACGTGCGGTGCAGTTCTCTTTCTCTCCCCGTGTTGGTCTCTTTATCTTGTGCCCCCATGTGATGTGTGGACGTGCGGTGCAGTTCTCTTTCTCTCCCCGTGTTGGTCTCTTTATCTTGTGCCCCCATGTGATGTGTGGACGTGCGGTGCATTTCTCTTTCTCTCCTCGTGTTGGTCTTCTTATCTTGTGCCCCCATGTGATGTGTGGACGTGCGGTGCAGTTCTCTTTCTCTCCTCGTGTTGGTCTTCTTATCTTGTGCCCCCATGTGATGTGTGGACGTGCGGTGCATTTCTCTTTCTCTCCCCGTGTTGGTCTCTTTATCTTGTGCCCCCATGTGATGTGTGGACGTGCGGTGCAGTTCTCTTTCTCTCCTCGTGTTGGTCTTTTTATCTTGTGCCACCATGTGATGTGTGGACGTGCGGTGCAGTTCTCTTTCTCTCCTCGTGTTGGTCTTTTTATCTTGTGCCCCCATGTGATGTGTGGACGTGCGGTGCAGTTCTCTTTCTCTCCCCGTGTTGGTCTTTTTATCTTGTGCCCCCATGTGATGTGTGGACGTGCGGTGCAGTTCTCTTTCTCTCCTCGTGTTGGTCTCTTTATCTTGTGCCCCCATGTGATGTGTGGATGTGCGGTGCAGTTCTTTCTCTCCTCGTGTTGGTCTCTTTATCTTGTGCCCCCATGTGATGTGTGGACGTGCGGTGCAGTTCTCTTTCTCTCCCCGTGTTGGTCTCTTTATCTTGTGCCACCATGTGATGTGTGGACGTGCGGTGCAGTTCTCTTTCTCTCCCCGTGTTGGTCTTTTTATCTTCTGCCACCATGTGATGTGTGGACGTGCGGTGCAGTTCTTTCTCTCCCCGTGTTGGTCTTTTTATCTTGTGCCACCATGTGATGTGTGGACGTGCGGTGCAGTTCTTTCTCTCCCCGTGTTGGTCTCTTTATCTTGTGCGACCATGTGATGTGTGGACGTGCGGTGCAGTTCTCTTTCTCTCCTCGTGTTGGTCGTTTTATCATGTGCCCCCATGTGATGTGTGGACGTGCGGTGCAGTTCTCTTTCTCTCCTCGTGTTGGTCTCTTTATCTTGTGCCACCATGTGATGTGTGGACGTGCGGTGCAGTTCTCTTTCTCTCCTCGTGTTGGTCTCTTTATCTTGTGCCCCCATGTGATGTGTGGACGTGCGGTGCAGTTCTCTTTCTCTCCTCGTGTTGGTCTTTTTATCTTGTGCCACCATGTGATGTGTGGACGTGCGGTGCAGTTCTCTTTCTCTCCCCGTGTTGGTCTTTTTATCTTGTGCCACCATGTGATGTGTGGACGTGCGGTGCAGTTCTCTTTCTCTCCCCGTGTTGGTCTCTTTATCTTGTGCCACCATGTGATGTGTGGACGTGCGGTGCAGTTCTCTTTCTCTCCTCGTGTTGGTCTCTTTATCTTGTGCCCCCATGTGATGTGTGGACGTGCGGTGCAGTTCTCTTTCTCTCCTCGTGTTGGTCTTTTTATCTTGTGCCACCATGTGATGTGTGGACGTGCGGTGCAGTTCTCTTTCTCTCCTCGTGTTGGTCTTCTTATCTTGTGCCCCCATGTGATGTGTGGACGTGCGGTGCAGTTCTCTTTCTCTCCTCGTGTTGGTCTCTTTATCTTGTGCCACCATGTGATGTGTGGACGTGCGGTGCAGTTCTCTTTCTCTCCTCGTGTTGGTCTCTTTATCTTGTGCCACCATGTGATGTGTGGACGTGCGGTGCAGTTCTCTTTCTCTCCCCGTGTTGGTCTCTTTATCTTGTGCCCCCATGTGATGTGTGGACGTGCGGTGCAGTTCTCTTTCTCTCCCCGTGTTGGTCTTTTTATCTTGTGCCCCCATGTGATGTGTGGACGTGCGGTGCAGTTCTCTTTCTCTCCTCGTGTTGGTCTCTTTATCTTGTGCCCCCATGTGATGTGTGGACGTGCGGTGCAGTTCTCTTTCTCTCCCCGTGTTGGTCTCTTTATCTTGTGCCACCATGTGATGTGTGGACGTGCGGTGCAGTTCTCTTTCTCTCCCCGTGTTGGTCTCTTTATCTTGTGCCACCATGTGATGTGTGGACGTGCGGTGCAGTTCTCTTTCTCTCCCCGTGTTGGTCTTTTTATCTTGTGCCCCCATGTGATGTGTGGACGTGCGGTGCAGTTCTCTTTCTCTCCTCGTGTTGGTCTCTTTATCTTGTGCCACCATGTGATGTGTGGACGTGCGGTGCAGTTCTCTTTCTCTCCCCGTGTTGGTCTTTTTATCTTGTGCCCCCATGTGATGTGTGGACGTGCGGTGCAGTTCTCTTTCTCTCCTCGTGTTGGTCTTTTTATCTTGTGCCACCATGTGATGTGTGGACGTGCGGTGCAGTTCTTTCTCTCCTCGTGTTGGTCTTTTTATCTCGTGCCCCCATGTGATGTGTGGATGTGCGGTGCAGTTCTCTTTCTCTCCTCGTGTTGGTCTTTTTATCTTGTGCCACCATGTGATGTGTGGACGTGCGGTGCAGTTCTCTTTCTCTCCTCGTGTTGGTCTCTTTATCTTGTGCCCCCATGTGATGTGTGGACGTGCGGTGCAGTTCTCTTTCTCTCCCCGTGTTGGTCTTTTTATCTTGTGCCCCCATGTGATGTGTGGACGTGCGGTGCAGTTCTTTCTCTCCCCGTGTTGGTCTTTTTATCTTGTGCCACCATGTGATGTGTGGACGTGCGGTGCAGTTCTTTCTCTCCTCGTGTTGGTCTTTTTATCTTCTGCCTTGTCATTATTTGTGTCTTTAATATTACGTTGATTATACATCATATTATGGGGCAGATTTATCAAGCTGTCTGAAAGTCAGAATATTTCTAGTTGCCAATGGCAACCAATCACAGCTCAGCTTTCATTTTACCAGTGCTCATGAATATTTTAAAGGGAAGCTGTGATTGGTTGCCATGGGCAACTGGAAATATTCTGACTTTCAGACTGCTTGATAAATCTGCCCCATTATGTGTCATGGGAGTGGCTTGTTACAGTACCTACGTACCAGAGGTGTCTTACTCATAATCCCGGATGGACCAACTGTTGGCCGCAGGGATACAAAGGTTAATTGTTTAATTCTTTCCTCGCCGTTTCTCTAGAGCACCGCACTGGCTACGAGCATTCAGCCTCCGCTGTGCAATTCATCGCCTTACACGTGGTTTTTATTTCCTTCTTAAATAATATTTTCTCCTTGGCGCTATAGACAGATGGTTTGTGTCGGGTCCGGAGCGCTCATCGCGTCTGTGTTGGTTTCCGTAAAATATGCAGAGTTTTCCAGGATTGGATAAGGAAAACCGCGCCTCTTTTAGCTCCTTGTAAGGCAGCTCCCTATGCATCAAGCATGACCTTGAAGAGGCCTCATGACATGATGCAGGATTAAAACCAAACCAGAAGGAACAGACTCCCGGCTGTAGACGGCGCTGTATGATGTTTCCACCTGGTTGGGTCTCATCAGTATCATAGTATCATAGTATATAAGGCTGGAAGGAGACGCAAGTCCATCAAGTCCAACCTTCAAGAATTAAATAAATGTTTTATCCCCATAACCTGTGATATTTTTTCTCTCCAGAAAGTCATCCAGGCCTCTCTTGAACATGTACATAGAGTCGGCCATAACAACCTCCTGCGGCAGAGAGTTCCACAGTCTCACTGCTCTTACAGTAAAGAACCTTTGTCTATGGTGATGGTAGAACCTCCTCTCCTCTAGGTGTAGAGGATGTCCCCTGTCTATGGTGATGGTAGAACCTCCTCTCCTCTAGGTGTAGAGGAAGCCCCCTGTCTATGGTGATGGTAGAACCTCCTCTCCTCTAGGTGTAGAGGATGTCCCCTGTCTATGGTGATGGTAGAACCTCCTCTCCTCTAGGTGTAGAGGATGCCCCCTGTCTATGGTGATGGTAGACCCTCCTCTCCTCTAGGTGTAGAGGATGCCCCCTGTCTATGGTGATGGTAGAACCCCCTCTCCTCTAGGTGTAGAGGATGTCCCCTGTCTATGGTGATGGTAGAATCGCCTCTCCTCTAGGTGTAGAGGATGTCCCCTGTCTATGGTGATGGTAGAACCTCCTCTCCTCTAGGTGTAGAGGATGCCCCCTGTCTATGGTGATGGTAGAACCTCCTCTCCTCTAGGTGTAGAGGATGCCCCCTGTCTATGGTGATGGTAGAATCTCCTCTCCTCTAGATGTAGAGGATGCCCCCTGTCTATAGTGATGGTAGAACCTCCTCTCCTATAGGTGTAGAGGATGCCCCCTGTCTATGGTGATGGTAGAACCTCCTCTCCTCTAGGTGTAGAGGATGCCCCTGTCTATGTTGATGGTAGCACCTCCTCTCCTCTAGGTGTAGAGGATGCCCCCTGTCTATAGTGATGGTAGAACCTCCTCTCCTCTAGGTGTAGAGGATGCCCCCTGTCTATGGTGATGGTAGAATCGCCTCTCCTCTAGGTGTAGAGGATGCCCCCTGTCTATGGTGATGTTAGAACCTCCTCTCCTCTAGGTGTAGAGGATGTCCCCTGTCTATGGTGATGGTAGAACCTCCTCTCCTCTAGGTGTAGAGGATCCCCCTGTCTATGGTGATGGTAGAATCGCCTCTCCTCTAGGCGTAGAGGATGCCCCCTTGTCCTGGTCACAGGCCTAGGTATAAAAAGATCTTTGGAGAGATCCTTGTACTGTCCGTTCAGGTATTTGTACATTGTAATGAGGTCTCCCCTCAGTCGTCTTTTTCTAAACTGAATAATCCCAAATTTTGTAATCTGTCATTGTATTCTAGTCCCCCCATTCCCCTAATAATCCTGGTTGCTCTCCTCTGCACCCGTTCCAGCTCTACTATATCCTTTTTATACACTGGTGCCCAAAACTGTACACAATATTCCATGTGTGGTCTGACCAGGGATTTGTATAAGGGCAGAACTATGTCTTTATCATGAGAATCTATTCCTCTCTTGATACATCCCATTATTTTATTTGCTTTAGCAGCAGCCGCCTGGCTCTGGTCACTAAAATTAAGCTTACCATCCACCAATACCCCAAGTCCTTTTCAGCTTCAGTTTTACTAAGTAATTGACCGTTTAGAACATAATTATACTTTTTGTTTCCATGGCCCAAGTGCATAACTTTACATTTATCTACATTAAACCTCATCAACCATTTCTCTGCCCATCCCTCAAGCTTCCACAAATCCCTCTGTAATGCTAAACTATCGACCTCAGTATTTATTACTTTACACAGCTTAGTATCATCTGCAAATATTGAAACTTGACTGTGTAAACCCACTACAAGGTCATTAATAAAAATATTAAAAAGAAGTGGCCCCAATACTGACCCCTGTGGCACTCCACTGGTAACATCAACCCAATCTGAGAATGTGCCATTAATGACCACCCTCTGTTTTCTATCACTAAGCCAATTACTTACCCAGATACACAGATTTTCTCCTATTCCCAGCAGTCTCATTTTATATACCAACCTTTTATGTGGCACGGTGTCAAATGCCTTTGAAAAGTCCAGATATACAACATCCACAGCGTCCCCCAGATCCAGTCTTGAACTTACCTCCTCGTAGAAACCAATCAGATTAGTCTGACAGGACCGATCTCTCATAAACCCATGCTGACGCTGGGTTATAAGGTTGTGCACAGTGAGATACTCCAGGATAGCATCTCTAATAAACCCCTCAAATATTTTCCCCACCACAGCAGTTAGACTTACGGGTCTGTAGTTTCCAGGATCGCTATTTGATCCTTTTTTGTATATTGATACCACATTTGCTATGCGCCAGTCCTGTGGAACATAACCAGTCCTCAGTGAATCTTCAAATATTAAAAATAACGGTTTGTCTATCACCGTACATAATTCATGCAGAACCCGGGGGTGTATGCCATCTGGCCCAGGTGATTTATCTATCTTAGTGGTTGAGAGGCGGCGCCGTACCTCTTCCTGGGTTAAACTGTTGACATTATAAAAAGAATTTACATTATTCCTCATTGTGTCTCCACCAGGGGATTTTCCTGGGTAAAGACAGTTGAGGGAACTGGTTTGGCTGTGTGAGAGGCTTGTGACTAGGGTCAGAAAGGAAGAGTGCTCCTTATGGAGACTGCCAATTAGGCCACCGTGTAGGCGTGTGGAGTCTTATAGCCATGGATGCTCCACTAGGGGATTCTGGGAAAATATGCAAAGTTTCCAGGATGGGATAAGGAAAACTGCGCCTCTTTTAGCTCCTTGTAAGGCAGCTCCCTATGCATCAAGCATGACCTTCAAGAGGCCTCATGACATGATGCAGGATTAAAACCAAACCAGAAGGAACAGACTCCCGGCTGTAGACGGCGCTGTATGATGTTTCCACCTGGTTGGGTCTCATCAGTACAGTGTAGGGATCTGGTTTGGCTGTGTGAGAGGCTTGTGACTAGGGTCAGAAAGGAAGAGTGCTCCTCTTCCTTTCTGACCCTAGTGTAGGCGTGTGGAGTCTTATAGCCATGGATGCTCCACTAGGGGATTCTGGGAAAATATGCAAAGTTTTCCAGGATGGGATAAGGAAAACCGCGCCTCTTTTAGCTCCTTGTAAGGCAGCTCCCTTGACATCAAGGTTTCCGTAAGGAGTTCCCTTGGTAACGCGGCCGGACGCCTGTCATGGGCCGTACACTAGTACTTGGCTTGCGTTCTGCTCATGCGGGTCCGGCTCGCACAATGTTGGCTCGCGCTTGGATTATTACTTCTGCGCATTGTTGCTGACTCGGGGGATGAAGATGAGAAGCCCGGGATATATATTTTAAACCTTTTTCATGTATTTTTGTTCACTCTGCACTGGTCACGTCCTGGATGTGTATATGATAATTAGAAACTATAGGGCAGATTTACTTACCAGGTCCATTCGCGATCCAGCAGCGCGTTCTCTGCGGTGGATTCGGGTCTTCCGGCGATTCACTAAGGCAGTTCCTCCGACGTCCACCAGATGTCGCTGCTGCGCTGAACTCCATCAGAATGCACTGAAGTTCACCGTCCTACGCTGGGTGCAGGTAAGCGCGTGTAGTAGTACCCCCCTATGTGTCTATGTACTAGTATTTCGATATTTCATATGTATTGCATCATCTTGCACCAATTGATGCATTTAGATTCTTAAAACCCCTGTATAATGATATTATGACATAATATGTTAATTAGGGGGTGGGAATTACATGACCATGTGATCACTTACTTTTGAGATATATATGCTGTTCACCCACATCACTTGGCTTGAAAAAGGCTCCTTGGAGCCGAAACGTCGCTGTTGTACCTTATTGTACCTCTGAACATGGAATAAAGAACCTCACTTATTTACCACTTACATCGGATGTCTCGGAATACTGCTTACCTTATATATATTTATAGTTATGTGTGTAGATGGATAGTGATGTGTGTGTAGATGGATAGTGATGTGTGTGTAGATGGATAGTGATGTGTGTGTAGATGGATAGTGATGGGTGTGTAGATGGATAGTGATGGGTGTGTAGATGGATAGTGATGGGTGTGTAGATGGATAGTGATGTGTGTGTAGATGGATAGTGATGTGTGTGTAAATGGATAGTGATGGGTGTGTAGATGGATAGTGATGTGTGTGTAGATGGATAGTGATGTGTGTGTAGATGGATAGTGATGTGTGTGTGTGTGCAGATGGATAGTGATGTGTGTGTGTGTGTGTGTGTGTGTGTGTGTGTGTAGATGGATAGTGATGTGTGTGTGTAGATGGATAGTGGTGTGTGTAGATGGATAGTGATGTGTGTGTGTAGATGGATAGTGGTGTGTGTAGATGGATAGTGATGTGTGTGTGTAGATGGATAGTGATGTGTGTGTGTAGATGGATAGTGATGTGTGTGTAGATGGATAGTGGTGTGTGTGTAGATGGATAGTGGTGTGTGTGTAGATGGATAGTGATGTGTGTGTGTAGATGGATAGTGATGTGTGTGTGTAGATGGATAGTGATGTGTGTGTGTGTAGATGGATAGTGATGTGTGTGTAGATGGATAGTGATGTGTGTGTGTGTAGATGGATAGTGATGTGTGTGTGTAGATGGATAGTGATGTGTGTGTGTAGATGGATAGTGATGTGTGTGTGTAGATGGATAGTGATGTGTGTGTGTGTAGATGGATAGTGATGTGTGTGTGTAGATGGATAGTGATGTGTGTGTATAGATGGATAGTGATGTGTGTGTATAGATGGATAGTGGTGTGTGTGTAGATGGATAGTGGTGTGTGTGTAGATGGATAGTGGTGTGTGTGTAGATGGATAGTGGTGTGTGTGTAGATGGATAGTGGTGTGTGTGTAGATGGATAGTGGTGTGTGTGTGTGTGTAGATGGATAGTGGTGTGTGTGTGTGTAGATGGATAGTGGTGTGTGTGTGTGTAGATGGATAGTGGTGTGTGTGTGTGTAGATGGATAGTGGTGTGTGTGTAGATGGATAGTGGTGTGTGTGTAGATGGATAGTGGTGTGTGTGTAGATGGATAGTGGTGTGTGTGTGTGTAGATGGATAGTGATGTGTGTGTGTGTAGATGGATAGTGGTGTGTGTGTGTGTGTGTGTGTAGATGGATAGTGATGTGTGTGTGTGTAGATGGATAGTGATGTGTGTGTGTAGATGGATAGTGATGTGTGTGTGTAGATGGATAGTGATGTGTGTGTGTAGATGGATAGTGATGTGTGTGTGTGTAGATGGATAGTGATGTGTGTGTGTGTAGATGGATAGTGATGTGTGTGTGTGTAGATGGATAGTGATGTGTGTGTGTGTAGATGGATAGTGATGTGTGTGTGTGTAGATGGATAGTGGTGTGTGTGTAGATGGATAGTGGTGTGTGTGTGTGTAGATGGATAGTGGTGTGTGTGTGTGTAGATGGATAGTGGTGTGTGTGTGTGTAGATGGATAGTGGTGTGTGTGTGTGTAGATGGATAGTGGTGTGTGTGTGTGTGTAGATGGATAGTGGTGTGTGTGTGTGTGTAGATGGATAGTGATGTGTGTGTGTGTGTGTGTGTGTGTGTGTGTGTGTGTGTGTGTGTGTGTGTGTGTGTGTAGATGGATAGTTGTGCTAGAGTAAAAACATCCAGTCTGGTGGTACACATAAAACAAACAGCGGAGGACCATGAAGTTTTGGTAGAAATGTTTGTTCTTCATAGTAGTAACCACATATATATATATTCATCATTCTGCTGAAGGTTTTGGGTTCCTTTTCCCTTCTGTCCTTACCAGAGACATTCTCTCTTGTCTCAAATATCCATCTCATTAATGGGGGTCTCCTCTAGTGGAGACCCTGGAAGAGATCTCTGATGGGGTCTTCTACAGTGAAACCATAAATGATTGTTAGGTTGGGGTCTTAAATGAGGTCTTCTACAGTGGTACCATATATGAGAGTGGGGGTGGAGGTCTCATTTGTTGACTTCTACAGTGGTACCATATATGAGGGTGAAGGTCTCAGTTGGGGACTTCTACAGTAGAACAATACATGAGAGTGGGGGTGAAGGTCTCAGATGGGGTCTTCTAGAATGGTACCATATATAAGAGTGGGGGTGGAGGTCTCAGTTGGGGACTTCTAGAGTGGTAGCATATATGAGGGTGGAGGTCTCAGACTGGGTCTTCCAATGTGGTACCATATATGAAAGTGAGGATGAAGGTCTCAGATAAGATCCCCTCAGCTTTTCAGCCTTTAGAGTCCAGGGCAGATACAGGGCTGTCCACCGCCGGCCTGCCTCCTATAACCCCAGTGTATGAAGAGTCCTCTGCGGAGAGCCCGTCACAGTCTATACTTCAGGGAAATGTTGCATTAAATAATCTGTACATAGAGGGTCCCAGCAGCCTCTTCTTAGTCCTCCAGGCTGCGGAAAGCCGTCTGCATCTCCTCGTACAGCTGGGCATAATCGGCCTTGATCTTGGCTTCTCCATCCTTCACGGGGTCCTAAGTGGATGTGAATATAGAAACTTGGTCATGACTGGAATCAACCAACCAGGGTACAGGATCATAGTGATGCCACCTGTGGTCCCTACTGGATCCATCATGTTTCTGTGGTGCTCTGTGTATAGCGCCCAACACGGCGCTGCCCTCTATAATATTCTCAGTTCCCACATTGACCTCTTACTGCAATGCCTTCCACCTACTACCCACGACCTCCTCCATGATACCCAACATGTTGCCAACATTACCTCCTATTTCATAGTCCTCAATTTAGTACCCACCACATTTCCACATTAGCCTCCTGCTGCAGTACTTTCCAAATACAACCCACCATCAATGTTCCTTCTATGACCTCCTGCTGCA
This sequence comes from Engystomops pustulosus, assembly GCF_040894005.1. NCBI lineage: Eukaryota > Metazoa > Chordata > Amphibia > Anura > Leptodactylidae > Engystomops > Engystomops pustulosus. The sequence goes on from NC_092417.1 coordinate 1,138,051, forward strand.
GTGCCCTCCTTATGGTGCCTCCATGTCCCCTCTATGACCTCCTGCTCCAGTGCCCTCCTTATAGTGCCCCCATGTTCCTCTATGACCTCCTGCTCCAGTGCCCTCCTTATGGTGCCCCCATGTTTCCTCTATGACCTCCTGCTGCAGTGCCCTCCTTATAGTGCCCCCATGTTCCTCTATGACCTCCTGCTGTAGTGCCCTCTTTATGGTGCCTCCATGTTCCCTCTATGACCTCCTGCTCCAGTGCCCTCCTTATGGTGCCCCCATGTTCCCTCTATGACCTCCTGCTCCAGTGCCCTCCTTATGGTGCCTCCATGTTCCCTCTATGACCTCCTGCTGTAGTGCCCTCCTTATGGTGCCCCCATGTTCCCTCTATGACCTCCTGCTGCGGTGACCTCCTTATGGTGCCCCCATGTTCCTCTATGACCTCATGCTGCAGTGCCCTCTTTATGGTGCCCCCTTATTTCCTCTATGACCTCCTGCTATGGTGCCCCCATGTTCCCTCTATGACCTCCTGCTGCAGTGCCCTCCTTATGGTGCCCCCATGTTCCTTCTATGACCTCCTGCTGTAGTGCCCTCCTTATGGTGCCCCCATGTTCCCTCTATGACCTCCTGCTGTAGTGCCCTCCTTATGGTGCCTCCATGTTCCTTCTATGACCTCCTGCTGCAGTGCCCTCCTTATGTTGCCCCCATGTTTCCTCTATGACCTCCTGCTGCAGTGCCCTCCTTATGGTGCCCCCATGTTTCCTCTATGACCTCCTGCTGCAGTGCCCTCCTTATGGTGCCCCCATGTTTCCTCTATGACCTCCTCCTGCTGTAGTGCCCTACTTATGGTGCCCCCATGTTCCCTCTATGACCTGCTGCGGTGGTGCCCTCCTTAAGGTGCCCCCATGTTCCTTCTATGACCTCCTGCTGTGGTACCCTCCTTATGGTGCCCCCATGTTTCCTCTATGACCTCCTGCTGCAATGCCCTCCTTATGGTGCCCCCATGTTTCCTCTATGACCTCCTGCTGCAGTGCCCACCTTATGGTGCCCCCATGTTCCCTCTATGACCTCCTGCTGCAGTGCCCTCCTTATGGAGCCCCCATGTTTCCTCTATGACCTCCTCCTGCTGCAGTGCCCTCCTTATGGTGCCCCCATGTTTCCTCTATGACCTCCTGCTCCAGTGCCCTCCTTATGGTGCCTCCATGTTCCTTCTATGACCTCCTGCTGTAGTGCCCTCCTTATGGTGCCCCCATGTGCCCTCTATGACCTCCTGCTGCAGTGCCCTCCTTATGGTGCCCCCATGTTCCCTCTATGACCTCCTGCTGCAGTGCCCTCCTTATGGTGCCCCCATGTTCCCTCTATGACCTCCTGCTGTAGTGCCCTCCTTATGGTGCCCCCATGTTCCCTCTATGACCTCCTGCTGTAGTGCCCTCCTTATGGTGCCCCCATGTTTCCTCTATGACCTCCTGCTGCAATGCCCTCCTTATGGTGCCCCCATGTTTCCTCTATGACCTCCTGCCGCAGTGCCCTCCTTATGGTGCCTCCATGTTCCTTCTATGACCTCCTGCTGTAGTGCCCTCCTTATGGTGCCCCCATGTTCCCTCTATGACCTCCTGCTGCAGTGCCCTCCTTATGGTGCCCCCATGTTCCCTCTATGACCTCCTGCTGCAGTGCCCTCCTTATGGTGCCCCCATGTTTCCTCTATGACCTCCTGCTGTAGTGCCCTCCTTATGGTGCCCCCATGTTCCCTCTATGACCTCCTGCTGCAGTGCCCTCCTTATGGTGCCCCCATGTTTCCTCTATGACCTCCTGCTGTAGTTCCCTCCTTATGGTGCCCCCATGTTTCCTCTATGACCTCCTGCTGCAGTGCCCTCCTTATGGTGCCCCCATGTTCCCTCTATGACCTCCTGCTGCAGTGCCCTCCTTATGGTGCCCCCATGTTTCCTCTATGACCTCCTGCTGCAGTGCCTTCCTTATGGTGCCCCCATGTTCCCTCTATGACCTCCTGCTGTAGTGCCCTCCTTATGGTGCCCCCATGTTCCCTCTATGATCTCCTGCTGTAGTGCCCTCCTTATGGTGCCCACATGTTTCCTCTTTGACCTCCTGCTGCAGTGCCCTCCTTATGGTGCCCCCATGTTTCCTCTATGACCTCCTCCTGCTGTAGTGCCCTCCTTATGGTGCCCCCATGTTTCCTCTATGACCTCCTGCGGTGGTGCCCTCCTTAAGGTGCCCCCATGTTCCTTCTTCGACCTCCTGCTGTGGTGCCCTCCTTATGGTGCCCCCATGTTTCCTCTATGACCTCCTGCTGCAATGCCCTCTTTATGGTGCCCCCATGTTTCCTCTATGACCTCCTGCTGTAGTTCCCTCCTTATGGTGCCCCCATGTTTCCTCTATGACTTCCTGCTGCAATGCATTCCTTATGGTGCCCCCATGTTTCCTCTATGACCTCCTGCTGTAGTGCCCTCCTTATGGTGCCCACATGTTCCTCTATGACCTCCTGCTGCAATGACCTCCTTATAATGCCCCCATGTTCCCTCTATGACCTCCTGCGGTGTAGCCCTCCTTATGGTGCCCCCATGTTTCCTCTATGACCTCCTGCGGTGGTGCCCTCCTTATGGTGCCCCCATGTTTCCTCTATGACCTCCTGCTGTTGTGCCCTCCTTATGGTGCCCCCATTTTCCCTCTATGACCTCCTGCTGTAGTGCCCTCCTTATGGTGCCCCCATGTTCCCTCTATGATCTCCTGCTGTAGTGCCCTCCGTATGGTGCCCCCATGTTCCCTCTATGATCTCCTGCTGTGGTTCCCTCCTTATGGTGCCCCCATGTTCCCTCTATGACCTCCTGCTGCAGTGCCCTCATTGTGGTGCCCCCATGTTCCCTCTATGACCTCCTGCTGCAGTGCCCTCCTTATGGTGCCCCCATGTTTCCTCTATGACCTCCTGCTGCAGTGCCCTCCTTATGGTGCTCCCATGTTCCCTCTATGATCTCCTGCTGTAGTGCCCTCCTTATGGTGCCCCCATGTTCCCTCTATGATCTCCTGCTGTGGTTCCCTCCTTATGGTGCCCCCATGTTCCCTCTATGATCTCCTGCTGCAGTGCCCTCCTTATGGTGCCCCCATGTTCCCTCTATGACCTCCTGCTGTAGTGCCCTCCTTATGGTGCCCCCATGTTTCCTCTATGACAGCCTGCTGCAGTGCCCTCCTTATGGTGCCCCCATGTTTCCTCTATGATCTCCTGCTGTAGTGCCCTCCTTATGGTGCCCCCATGTTCCTCTATGACCTCCTGCTGTAGTGCCCTCCTTATGGTGCCCCCATGTTTCCTCTATGACCTCCTGCTGCAGTGCCCTCCTTTTGGTGCCCCCATGTTTCCTCTATGATCTCCTGCTGTAGTGCCCTCCTTATGGTGCCCCCATGTTCCCTCTATGACCTCCTGCTGTAGTGCCCTCCTTATGGTGCCCCCATGTTTCCTCTATGACCTCCTGCTGCAGTGCCCTCCTTTTGGTGCCCCCATGTTCCCTCTATGATCTCCTGCTGTAGTGCCCTCCTTATGGTGCCCCTATGTTCCCTCTATGATCTCCTGCTGTGGTTCCCTCCTTATGGTGCCCCCATGTTCCCTCTATGACCTCCTGCTGCAGTGCCCTCCTTATGGTGCCCCCATGTTTCCTCTATGACCTCCTGCTGCAGTGCCCTCCTTATGGTGCCCCCATGTTCCCCCTATGACCTCCTGCTGTAGTGCCCTCCTTATGGTGCCCCCATGTTTCCTCTATGACCTCCTGCTGTAGTGCCCTCCTTATGGTGCCCCCATGTTCCTCTATGACCTCCTGCTGTAGTGCCCTCCTTATGGTGCCCCCATGTTTCCTCTATGATCTCCTGCTGTAGTGCCTTCCTTATAGTGCCCCCATGTTCCCTCTATGACTTCCTGCTGCAGTGCCCTCCTGCTATGGTGCCCCCATGTTCCTCTATGACCTCCTGCTGCAGTGCCCTCCTTATGGTGCCCCCATGTTTCCTCTATGACCTCCTGCTGCAGTGCCCTCCTTTTGGTGCCCCCATGTTTCCTCTATGACCTCCTGCTGTAGTGCCCTCCTTATGGTGCCCCCATGTTCCCTCTAGGACCTCCTGCTGTAGTGCCCTCCTTATGGTGCCCCCATGTTTCCTCTATGACCTCCTGCTGTAGTGCCCTCCTTACGGTGCCCCCTTATTTCTTCTATGACCTCCTGCTGCAGTGCCCTCCTTATGGTGCCCCCATGTTTCCTCTATGACCTCCTGCTGTAGTGCCCTCCTTACGGTGCCCCCTTATTTCTTCTATGACCTCCTGCTGTAGTGCCCTCCTTATGGTGCCCCCATGTTCCCTCTAGGACCTCCTGCTGTAGTGCCCTCCTTATGGTGCCCCCATGTTTCCTCTATGACTTCCTGCTGCAGTGCCCTCCTTATGGTGCCCCCATGTTTCCTCTATGACCTCCTGCTGCAGTGCCCTCCTTATGGTGCCCCCATGTTTCCTCTATGACCTCCTGCTGCAGTGCCCTCCTTATGGTGCCCCCATGTTCCCTCTATGATCTCCTGCTGCAGTGCCCTCCTTATGGTGCCCCCATGTTCCCTCTAGGACCTCCTGCTGTAGTGCCTTCCTTATAGTGACCTCATGTTCCTCTATGACCTTCTGCTGTATTGCCCTCCTTATGGTGCCCCCATGTTTCCTCTATGACCACCTGCGGTGGTGCCCTCCTTATGGTGCCCCTATGTTCCCTCTATGACCTCCTGCTGCAGTGCCCTCCTTATGGTGCCCCCATGTTTCCTCTATGACCTCCTGCTGCAGTGCCCTCCTTATGGTGCCCCCATGTTTCCTCTATGACCTCCTGCTGTAGTGCCCTCCTTACGGTGCCCCCTTATTTCTTCTATGACCTCCTGCTGTAGTGCCCTCCTTATGGTGCCCCATGTTCCTTCTATGACCTCCTGCTGTAGTGCCCTCCTTATGGTGCCCCATGTTCCTTCTATGACCTCCTGCTGCAGTGCCCTCCTTATGGTGCCCCATGTTCCTTCTATGACCTCCTGCTGCAGTGCCCTCCTTATGGTGCCCCATGTTCCTTCTATGACCTCCTGCTGCAGTGCCCTCCTTATGGTGCCCCCATGTTCCTTCTATGACCTCCTGCTGCAGTGCCCTCCTTATGGTGCCCCATGTTCCTCTTTGACCTCCTGCTGTAGTGCCCTCCTTACGGTGCCCCCTTATTTCTTCTATGACCTCCTGCTGTGGTGCCCTCCTCATAGTGCAGTGATGGGCAACCTTTTGAGCTTGGTGTGCCAAAATTCGCCAAAAAACCTAGCATAACTCGGGTGGTGTGTAACCATGACAAAAAAAGCATGATTTTGTTATATTTATAGTTTAAATAACTATATGTATGTAATATGTATAATTATTTAACTTCTAGGGTACTTTAACCCTAGGTTGTCTGCAATCTCTCAGCCTCCCGGCTACTGCACCGCTACTCAGCTGTGTAGGAGCTCCCGGGCGGCTGTGTGTCAGTGAAAATGGCTACGCGTGTCATAGGTTCGCCATCACTGTTATAGTGCCTCCTAGGTAACTCCTATGTGAGCAGGGTCAGGGCCTCTTCTCGCTACTTTCTTCTTCGATTTCTCTCATTTTGGGAGTCGCAGCTTATTTACACTGTTGAGTATTGACTTAGACATCTCACCCCCTACTCATCTGTGTTCTGCAGCAGCTGAGGCCTATGTAGCATCTTTCCTGGCACTCACCTTGAACTTCATGGAGCTGAGTTTGTAAAGGATGTCTCCAAGGTTCTCCCGGATGATGGACCATGTGATCTTATTCTCCGCCTGTGCGGTTGCCTCTACCGCGTGTCGGGCCATGTCGTAGAAGGCGATCATGTTCTGTAGCATCCCCACCGTCTTATAGAAGGGACAGTACCTGCCGAGGAGGAACATCATCCTAGGTACATCATACGGATACAGCGACACTCCACCGCAGACCTAGCACCCTCCAGGAATCCACCTGATACAGGGTCAATACTGTTCTACTTCCCATCATGTGCCTCCCTTGGTGCTCAGCTCCTCCAGATATGGAAGCTTTGGTATAACAGAGGGTCTCCACCACAAAATCCCCAATAATCAATCTCTCTTCTAGGACTCTTTGCTAGACATTTATGGTGGCACAATCCAGAGATTAGACCTTCCCAGAGTCTGGAGGATGATCCCAATCTAGGGGGACTAGGAGTCTTTACATATGAGAAGTCTTAGTACTATGACCCCTAGGACTGATGTATATACAGATCTGGGACTACTTACAGCACACATTACAATATGACTGCTCTTCGAGGGTCGGATTCATATATTACAGTAAAACCCCGGGACAAGGGTGGAAACGTGGTGGTCCTTCATACAGATCCCACTTTCCGGTATAATGGTGGCCTTGGAGAATGATCTCATCTTGGACCTCCCTCACTACGATAGTGACATTCTATACTACCCTGGGCCCATTGTATCGGGGGTTAACTCATTGTGTCATATGACTTTATTATCAGTGCTAAGACCTTTTGTTTTTGCTTTCCATCCTATATTAAAGACTCAATGAATTGAAGGTATCTAAGGGGATGATGAGGTAACAAGGACATAGAGGCGGGGGAACACGAGAGGGAGGCGGTGTGATTTGCATAACCCTTGTTGCAGATTTGCTGTATTTCTATAACCTTGATACTACCACCAGCTCAGGGGCACCGCAATGGGTGGTCCTTCAGCTCCCACCTGGACTGATGGGGGTGATAATCCACCTGAAGGACCGGATGGGGGGCTTATTCCGAGGTGTATTTATGACATATTCGTCTTGTGGATGCAGAGTCTTTCTGTTCCTTGGAGCGGATTGGGTTCCGTTTTACGTGTGAGGCTCATCATGACCAACTACTAATGATTAAAAGGGCCCCACACGTTCTGGTCCAAACATCGGTCTATAGAGAACCCTCCAATCCAAAGGGGCAACTTCTAAGACTGACAACAACAAAGACTTTAAGAGATTTCTAATGATCTTCCATTTAGGTTTAAGGAAAGAGGTCACAGGGTACGGGAAGTGTTTCCGCAGGAATCCCTGAGATCCAGCATAAAACAATGACTACAAGACTTGATAATGGTGCGGAGGTGGCCAGAGGCTTCCACGGGCCGGTGTGGACCCAGACCAACATATCTGTGATGTTCAGACGAGGGAGATCTATACATGACAGGGTGGTTCATATCACCTCCCCAAATCCCCCAGGGACGTTGCTGGACCCAATGGCTGCTTTGAGTGCATTGCCTGCCCCTGGGAGTGATTATTAAGGCAATGTGCATCTGTGGGGCTAAAACCATACAAGAATTGGGGATGAATTGGTGATCATCTAGGGTGACGGTCTCCCACCACCAGGCGGTGCCCCAAGACTGGACCATGGAACGCCTCTCCAGTGCTCCTCTTCATCCCACAGCTCCTCATGTTCTCCCCTCAGGTCCTGGGTAGAGGCGCGTCTCTGCCGTCTGATTACATCATAGAGGGTGCTCGCCAGCGGACGGGTGAAACGCACCTCTACCCAGAACCTGAGGGGAGAATAAGAGGAGCTCCAGAGGTAAGTGTTGTCTTTATTATTTTTATTGGGCCAGTGCTGTGGACATTTAATTGGGGGGGAACATTACTGGGGGCATTATATTGGGCCACTGCAGTGGACATTTTGTTGGGGAGGTGGAAGCACTGCTGGGCGCATTTTATGTGGGAAGAGCACTGCTAGGGGCACTATATGGGGGTAGGGGCACTGTTTGGTGCACTATACGGGGGTTAGAGCACTGCCAGGGACATATTATGTGGCCATAGCTGTGGACATAATATTGGGGAGAAGGAAGCACTGCTGGGGGCATTTTGTTAGGGGGGAGCACTGCTAGGGGCACTATATGGGGGTAGGGGCACTGTTGGGTGCACTATACGGGGGTGGGAGCACTCCAGGGACTTTATATGGGGGGGCACTGCTTGGAGCATTATATGGGGGGCATTATATGGGGGACATTGCTGGGACCATTATATGGGGGGGTTGCTGCTTGGGGCGTTATATGGGGCCACTGCTGAGGGCTATTCATTTGGACGTAGCACTGCTGGGGACATTGGGGCTCATTTACTAAGGTTCCGAACGCCGCACTTTTGTCGGGTTTCCCGAATATTTCTCTTTTGCCCTGAATTGCCACGGGCCACGACAGAAATGGGGCACGTGGCCGTCGGACAATCCGACGGATTCAGACAAACCTCGGAAATTAAAAAAGGATCAGCACTCACATGCACCAGGAAGAAGAAGGTGACGGGGCAGAAGCGACACAAGCAGGAACTCCGACGCATGATCTTAGTGAATCGCGCCGGACCCAAATCCTCGTCGCACTGGTGGGGGCATTGCATTAGGGGTGGGAAGCACTGGTGGGGGGCATTGCATTAGGGGTGGGAAGCACTGGTGGGGGGCATTGCATTAGGGGTGGGAAGCACTGGTGGGGGGCATTGCATTAGGGGTGGAAAGCACTGGTGGGGGCATTTGACACTGTTGGGGAACTTATAATTTATAAATGCAGCTGGTCCTCAGATACAAAAAGGTTGGGGAACACTGATCTAGGGGACATTGAAAATGTTCAGGATACCCCCATATCCCGACATATGCCAATATATATTCATGGACAAGCACAATTCTGAAATTTACTGGGATTGAACTGGTGGCTTTCCCACCTAGCGGAGTGGACAAGGATTGGGGGAGGGGTTCTTTACTTATTGAACACAAAGACCCAATGGGCCTGCACTTTGCTTATTTTGCATAATTTCTCTTGTTCTTCCCCTCTTTTGTGTTATGTAAGTGACGTTGTTCTGGTTCAAAATGTAAATATCTACTAGTCCATGTCACACTGTGGACCTTAATGTTAATGTCATGTTACGTACATCCTGCACCCCCTTTGGTTTGACTCTTTTGGGTCTTAACTGTGTATGTGGCATATTTCTATATGACCCAATTCCTAGATGCCGTATGGTTCCTGAAATCACACTTATGGGGAGTCTGGCACGCTTGCCCAGGGTTAAGTAATAACAGCGTTTATGCTCCACCTCGCTAGGCTCTAATACCTATGCTGGGGCTATGCCCCCTACTTTAGATGCTGTGAGCGTCTGCAGAACATACAACACACACCCATAGGTCGTCCATATGGTAACTTGTGGTGACTGATAACTTCCAGGTCACATGTGAACGCCTTTACACACCAAATCATGAGCATCCTGCAGCCTAGTGGACCGGACGTCTTTCATACATCACCGGCTTGGAAGGACTCATGAGTATTTATTCATAGCTCAAGCCAAAGCATGGCGGCACACGCCGGGAAACAACTTGTGTGGGGTAGGGGGCATGGAGCCTAGACCTAGATGCTGAAGAGGGGGAGGACATGGGGTAGGGGGCATGGAGGATCCCATCCCGGTTGTGTGCTAGGCCTAGATGCTAAAGAGGGGGAGGACATGGGGTAGGGGACATGGAGGATCCCATCCCCGGTGTATACTGGACCTAGATGCTGAATAGGGGGAGGACATGGGTAGGGGACATGGAGGATCCCATCCCGGTTGTGTGCTAGGCCTAGATGCTAAAGAGGGGGAGGACATGGGGTAGGGGACATGGAGGATCCCATCCCCGGTGTATACTGGACCTAGATGCTGAATAGGGGGAGGACATGGGGTAGGTGACATGGATGATCCCATCCCGGGTGTACACTGGACCTAGATGCTAAAGAGGGGGAGGACATGGGGTAGGGGACATGGAGGATCCCCATCCCGGGTGTATACTGGACCTAGATGCTGAAGAGGGGGAGGACATGGGGTAGGGGACATGGAGGATCCCCATCCCGGGTGTATACTGGACCTAGATGCTAAAGAGGGGGAGGACATGGGGTAGGGGACATGGAGGATCCCATCCCGGGTGTATACTGGACCTAGATGCTAAAGAGGGGGAGGACATGGGGTAGGGGACATGGAGGATCCCATCCCGGGTGTATACTGGACCTACATGCTAAAGAGGGGGAGGACATGGGGTAGAAGACATGGAGGATCCCATCCAGGGTGTATACTGGACCTAGATGCTGAAGAGGGGGAGCACATAGGGTAGGGGACATGGAGGATCTCATCCCGGGTGTATACTGGACCTAGATGCTGAAGAGGGGGAGGACATGGGGTAGAAGACATGGAGGATCCCATCCCAGGTGTGTGCTATGCCTAGATGCTGAAGAGGGGGAGGACATGGGGTAGGGGACATGGAGGATCCCATCTCGGGTATATACTGGACCTAGATGCTGAAGAGGGGGAACACATGGGGTAGGAGACATGGAGGATCCAATCCCAGGTGTATACTGGACCTTGATGCTGAAGAGGCAGAGGACATGGGGTAGGGGACATGGAGGATACCATCCCAGGTGTATACTGGACCTAGATGCTGAATAGGGGGAGGACAAGTGGTAGGGTACATGGAAGAACCCATCCCAGGTGTGTGCTGGACCTAGATGCTGAAAAGGGGGAGGACATGGGGTAGGGGACATGGAGAATCCGATCCCAGGTGTATACTGGACCTAGATGCTGAATAGGGGGAGGACAAGGGGTAGGGTACATGGAGGAACCCATCCCGGGTGTGTGCTGGGCCTAGATGCTGAAGATGGGGAGGACATGGGGTAGGGGACATGGAGGATTCCCATCCCGGATGTGTGCTGGGCCTAGATGCTGAAGAGGGGGAGGAAATGGGGTAGGGGACATGGAGGCCCCCATCCCAGGTGTGTGCTGGACCTAGATGCTAAAGAGGCGGAGGACACGGGGTATGGGACATGGAGGATCCCATCCTGCTTGTATAATGGACCTAGATGCTGAAGAGGGGGAGGACATGGGGTAGGTGACATGGAGGATCCAATCCTGGGTGTGTGCTGGAACTAGATGCTGAAGAGGGGGAGGACATGGGGTAGGGGACATGGAGGATCCAATCCCGGGTGTGTGCTGGAACTAGATGCTGAAGAGGGGGAGGACATGGGGTAGGGGACATGGAGGATCACATCCAGGGTGTATACTGGACCTAGATGCTGAAGAGAGGGAGGACATGGGGTAGGGGACATGGAGGATCCCTATCACATGTGTGTGCTGGACCTAGATGCTGAAAAGGGGGAGGACATGGGATAGGGGACATGGAGGATCCCATCCCAGGTGTATACTGGACCTAGATGCTGAATAGGGGGAGGACATGGGGTAGGGACATGGGGGATTCCATCCTGGGTGTATACTGGACCTAGATGCTGAAGAGGGGGAGGACATGGGGTAGGGGCATGGAGGATCCCATCCCGGTTGTGTGCTGGACCTAGATGCTAAAGAGGCGGAGGACACGGGGTATGGGACATGGAGGATCCCATCCTGCTTGTATAATGGACCTAGATGCTGAACAGGGGGAGGACATGGGGTAGGTGACATGGAGGATCCCATCCTGGGTGTTTGCTGGACCTAGATGCTGAAGAGGGGGAGGACATGGGGTAGGGGACATGGAGGATCCCATCCCGGGTGTGTGCTGAAACTAGATGCTGAAGAGGGGGAGGACATGGGGTAGGGGACATGGAAGATCCCATCCAGGGTGTATACTGGACCTAGATGCTGAAGAGAGGAAGGACATGGGGTAGGGGACATGGAGGATCCCATCCTGGGTGTATACTGGACCTAGATGCTGAAGAGGGGGAGGACATGGGGTAGGGGCATGGAGGATCCCATCCCGGTTGTGTGCTGGGCCTGGATGCTGAAGAGGGGGAGGACATGGCGTAGGGGACAGGGAGGATCCCATCCCTGGTGCATACTGGACCTAGATGCTGAATAGGGGGAGGACATGGGGTAGGGGCATGGAGGATCCCATCCCGGTTGTGTGCTGGACCTAGATGCTGAAGAGTGGGAGGACATGGAGGATCATGGAGGATCCCATCCCAAGTGTGTGCTAGGCCTAGATGCTGAAGAGGGGGAGGACATGGGGTAGGGGCATGGAGGATCCCCATCCCGGGTGTACACTGGACCTAGATGCTGAATAGGGGGAGGACATGGGGTACGGGACATGGAGGATCCCCATCCCAGGTGTATACTGGACCTAGATGCTGAAGAGAGGGAGGACATGGGGTAGGGGACACGGAGGATCCCATCCCGAGTGTGTGCTGGGCCTAGATGCTGAAGAGGGGGAGGACATGGGGTAGGGGACATGGAAGCTCCCCATCCCAGGTGTATACTGGACCTAGATGCTGAAGAGGGGGAGGACATGGGGTAGGGGACATGGAAGCTCCCCATCCCAGGTGTATACTGGACCTAGATGCTGAAGAGGGGGAGGACATGGGGTAGGGGACATGGTGGATCCCTTCCCGGGTGTATACTGGACCTAGATGCTAAAGAGGGGGAGGACATGGGGTAGGGGACATGGAGGATCCAATCCCGGCTGTATACTGGACCTAGATGCTGAAGAGGGGGAGGACATGGGGTAGGGGACATGGAGGATCCCCATCCCGGGTGTATACTGGACCTAGATGCTGAATAGGGGGAGTACACGGGGTAGGGGACATGGAGGATTTCATCTCAGGTGTATACTGGACCTAGATGCTGAAGAGGTGGAGCACATGGGGTAGGGGACATGGAGGATCCCTTCCCGGGTGTATACTGGACCTAGATGCTGAAGAGGGGGAGGACATGGGGCAGGGGACATGGAGGATCCCATCTCGGGTGTGTGCTGGACCTAGATGCTGAAGAGGGGGAGGACATGGGGTAGGGGACATGGAGGATCCCATCCCGGGTGTATACTGGACCTAGATGCTGAATAGGGGGAGGACACTGGGTAGGGGACATGGAGGATCCCATCCCGGGTGTACACTGGACCTAGATGCTGAAGAGTGTGAGCACATTGGGTAGAAGACATGGAGGATCCCATCCTGGGTGTATACTGGACCTAGATGCTGAAGAGGGGGAGGACATGGGGCAGGGGACATGGAGGATCCAATCCCAGGTGTGTGGTTGGCCTAGATGCTGAAGAGGGGGAGGACATGGAGTAGGGGACATGGAGGATCCCATCTCGGGTGTATACTGGACCTAGATGCTGAAGAGAGGAAGGACATGGTAGGGGACATGGAGAATCCCCATCCCGGGTGTATACTGGACCTAGATGCTGAATAGGGGGAGGACAAGGGGTAGGGGCATGGAGGATCCCATCCCGGTTGTGTGCTGGACCTAGATGCTGAAGAGGGGGAGAAAAGGGGTACGGTACATGGAGGATCCCCATCCCAGGTGTATACTGGACCTAGATGCTGAAGAGGGGGAGGACATGGGGTAGGGGACATGGAGGATCCAATCCCGGGTGTGTGCTGGGCCTAGATGCTGAAGAGGGGGAGGACATGGGGTAGGGGACATGGAGAATCCCCATCCCAGGTGTATACTGGACCTAGATGCTAAAGAGGGGGAGGACATGGTGTAGGGGCATGGAGCATCCCCATCCCAGGTGTATACTGGACCTAGATGCCGAATAGCGGGAGGACAAGGGGTAGGGTACATGGAGGATCCTCATCCCGGGTGTATACTGGACCTAGATGCTGAAGAGGGGGAGGACATGGGGTAGGGACATGGAGGATCCTGTCCCGCGTGTGTGCTGGGCCTAGATGCTGAAGAGGGGGAGGACACGGGGTAGGGGAAATGAAGGATCCCATCCCAGGTGTATACTGGGCCTAGATGCTGAAGAGGGGGAGGACATGGGTAGGGGACATGGAGGATCCCATCCCGGTTGTGTCCTAGGTCTAGATGCTAAAGAGGGGGAGGATATGTGGTAGGGGCATGGAGGATCCCATCCCAGGTGTATACTGGACCTAGATGCTGAAGAGGGGGATGACATGGGGTAGGGGACATGGAGGATCCCATCCCGGTTGTGTGCTGTGCCTAGATGCTGAAGAGGGGGAGGAAATGGAGTAGTGGACATGGATGATCCCATCCCGGGTGTATACTGGACCTAGATGCTGAATAGGGGAAGGACATGGGGTAGGGGACATGGAGGATCCCATCTCAGGTGTGTGCTGGGCCTAGATGCTGAAGAGGGGGAGGACATAGGGTAGGGTACATGGAGGATCCCATCCCGGGTGTATACTGGACCTAGATGCTGAAGAGGGGGAGGACATGGGGTAGAAGACATGGAGGATCCCATCCTGGGTGTATACTGGACCTAGATGCTGAAGAGGGGGAGGACATGGGGTAGGGGACATGGAGGATCCTATCCCAGGTGTGTGCTAGGCCTAGATGCTGAAGAGGGGGAGGACATGGGGTAGGGGACATGAAGGATCCCATCCCGGGTGTGTGCTGGGCCTAGATGCTGAATAGAGAGCGGACATTGGGCAAGAGACATGGAGGAACCTCTTATTTTCCTTTATTACAGAAGCCTTTGTCACATCATCTACTGTAACTGTGTTGTAAGGTCCATTGGATTGTGTCATAGAGAAACCTCAGAGGCCTCCACGAGTCGCTTTGCCTGGGCTGGATTTCGCCATGACACATGTTACACAACACAATAGTGAGATGGGTTCAGCCTGACTGGTTGATAACATAACATCTGATTCAGGGAAGAGCTGAAGAGCTTGGTGATGGCCTCATCCTCGTGTGGTATCAGCCCTCTACAATGAGTTCTCGTTACTGCTCCTGGTCGCATAATGCTTATACACAAGGGGTGCCAAAGAGCAACAAGACCCCACCCAGGTGACACAGGGCTGACCTCCAGCTACTTCACAAGCTACAAGCACTTACCTGTCATAGGGAGAGTAACCGTTCTGCTGCAGAAAGTCATCCTTTATCAATTTGGCCACTTCCAATGTGATCTTATCTGCTTCTGCCAGGGAACCCTGTGATGGGGTGAGAGAGGACAATGGATGTCAAGGATTTCTCACATAGTACTATCTGGACTGACACTTGGTTATAGATGGTGGGGGTAACAGGGGTTTATGTGTGAGAGGATATAAGTGTATGAGAAATGTGCCACCACAAAGGACTAACCTAATGCCAGAGAACCAAGAGCAGGACCAGCCTTACCCAGGCTTTGTACATCACCCCTCCAACCCCACCATTACCCCATAGGATTATATGTGTTCCTATGGATTCAGGGTAGAGCCAATGAGCACGGCACTATGGGTGGCCTCACAAACCATCACCAACCCAACACAAACCAGAAGTCTGCTCACCTTGCCGACCAGTTGGACAATCTCAGCCAAGTCCTCTTCTTCTTGCAGGATTTCCTTGGCCTTGGTCCTGAGAGGCACAAGTTCCTGGAAGTTCCTCTCATAGTACTCATCCAGGGCCCGCATGTACTTGCTGTAGCTGATGAGCCAGTTCACAGAGGGGAAATGTTTTCTCTGTGCCAACTTCTTATCTAATCCCCAGAAGACCTGTGACAAGATAACAATGATGAGCTCCTCAGTTGTTCTTCCACCACTCTAGCACTGAGACCACAACCATATTCGGTGCCTCCTGGCAGCCATGACAGCACTGACGCATCAAAGTGTGCCTCAATATCCTCTGCATGATGCCACAGCAAGGACTGGTGCTCATCGCCTCACCTGTACGATTCCCAGAGTGGCCGATGTAACTGGGTCAGAAAAGTCGCCTCCTGGTGGTGATACTCTGTGAATGTAGAGAAGAGCCAGTCGTTACAGAGAACATTCATGGATCATTGTCTCCAGCTTTCCTTTTCTATGATCCTCAGTCGGAGGGTTTAGCCATTTTCTGGGTGTACTAGTTCCTTAAATCATGGTCTTCCTTCATGTACAAACCCAGTGACTACTGAGCCATGTCTGTCTAAGTGTTGGGCATCTATGGGCCAAGGTGAGGGGTGTGTGACCCATGACAGGACGATGCGTGATGTGACACACTCTGGAGGACAACGCTATGCAATACTAATAACTATCACTTGTCTCCATCATTCCCTGGCTACAGCATCTTCCACAATCCAGTAATATGAGATACGCATTGGCCAAAAAGCAGAACTCACGCTCCAACAATGCTGACACTTCCTTCTCTGTCTGGGCTTCCGAGACACCGGACTCTTCCTGCCCGCTCGTAGAAGGAAGCCAACCGGGCACCAAGGTAGGCAGGATAGCCACTGTCTGTGAAATATCAGCCATGGTTAGGAGTCTGAACATTACCTGATTGTGATCAAGGACACAGGGATTCAAAAGGGAATAGCCAGCAATTCAAAGCCACAATAAAAATGATTCAAAATGGTGCCAAAGCTCCAGAACAGACAGAAGAGGCTGCACCCATCTACACACAATCATCTATGTGTCTGTCCTGTGGTGGACTCCATTGAGATGTCTCATGAATCTTACCAGCAGGCATTTCCGCCAGACGACCAGAGATTTCTCTCAAGGCTTCCGCCCATCGAGATGTAGAGTCAGCCATCATACTGACGTTGTAGCCCATGTCTCGGAAGTACTCTGAAAGGGTGATGCCTAGACACGGGGAAACAACCCATGCAGTTATTAGAGGGTTAGCGGTCATGTGTTATAACACAGTGGACATAGGACAATATAGTCCTAATGGACATACAGGACTGGACTTATGTCAGCTCACCTGTATAGATGGATGCCTCACGGGCAGCCACTGGCATGTTTGATGTGTTGGCCACCAAGGTTGTCCTCTTCATGATAGTCTCTGTTTTGCCATCCACCTCCATAGTAAGCTTGAAAAAATAATCACACAATCAGATCTTAGAATCAACAGTATGAAAGGCCAAAGTAACCGAGCCATCCGTATACAGCATGGGTGCAGATATACCAGCAGATGCCACCACCACATGGGCTTCTGGTGCAGCAGAGGACCTTGTACGGCCTTACCTCAGGGAAGTCTCTCAACACCTCAGACATTTCATTGCCTCGTTCTCCACATCCCACATACACTATGACATCACTGTTGGAGTATTTGGAAAGAGCCTGGGAGATTACAGTTTTCCCACAACCGAAGGCTCCTGGTATGGCGGTGGTCCCACCTTGAACACATCTATAACATAGAGATATAATACACCCTACATGAATATCAAAGAACTATCAACATCCTCATTATGTCCATGACAACTCATGGATGACATATGGACGGCTTGAGTTCTGATGGATCACTAGTGACGGTTTACATTCTCATTCACAGTTACTGATTGTCACCATGTGGGGGAGGGTGAGTAAGGAAACTCCTCACCAGCCAACACATTTTTCTGTGATTGCTATGGCCCATTAATGGCTTTATTTTATTTATCAGAATCCCCAGAACTGCACAAAGATGATGACTACTGCTGCCAGTACAAGCCATGGATAAGAACGCCAAGAAGCGGCCCCAGGTAAACATGTATGTGAGATACAGGTACTACATGATATCATTATGGAGACTAATAGGACATCTTGCAGGGAACGGCTTCTAGTAAATGGTAGATCGGGTATGTGATCAGCTTCACTAGTGCTACCCATAGTCAATCTGAAGCTATTAAAGGGCCATCTACTCAAGTGTGCACTGCTTAGTGCTGAGGAATATAATGCCCCTAGACTTTATCCCTCATTGGAATTATACCCCTAGACTTTATCCCTCGTTGGGATGACACTCCTAGACTTTATCCCTCGTTTGGGTGACACCCCTAGTCTTTATCCCTCGTTGGGGTGACACCCCTAGTCTTTATCCCTTGTTGGGATGACACCCCTAGTCTTTATCCCTCGTTGGGATGACACTCCTGGTCTTTATCCCTTGTTGGGGTGATACCCATGTTCTTTATCCCTCATTGGGATTACACCCCTAGTCTTTATCCCTCGTTGGGGTGACACCCCTAGTCTTTATCCCTCGTTGGGATTACACCCCTAGTCTTTATCCCTCGTTGGGGTGATACCTCTAGTCTTTATCCCTCGTTGGGGTGACACCCCTAGTCTTTATCCCTTGTTGGGATGACACCCCTGGTCTTTATCCCTCTTTGGGATGACACCCCTGGTCTTTATCCCTCGTTGGGATGACACCCCTGGTCTTTATCCCTCATTGGGGTGACACCCCTAGTCTTTATCCCTCGTTGGGGTGATACCTCTAGTCTTTATCCCTCGTTGGGGTGACACCCCTAGTCTTTATCCCTTGTTGGGATGACACCCCTGGTCTTTATCCCTCGTTGGGATGACACCCCTGGTCTTTATCCCTCGTTGGGATGACACCCCTGGTCTTTATCCCTCATTGGGGTGACACTCCTAGTCTTTATCCCTCGTTGGGGTGATATCCCTAGTCTTTATCCTTTGTTGGTATAATGCTGCTAGTCTTTATCCCTCGTTGGGGTGATACCTCTAGTCTTTATCCCTCGTTGGGGTGACACCCCTAGTCTTTATCCCTCGTTGGGGTGATGTCCCTAGTCTTTATCCCTCATTGGGATGATCCTGCTAGTGTTTATTCCTTGCTGGGATTATGCCGCTAGTCTACATGTTTTGAATGGGTTGGATCAAGACTTCCAAAATTGTAAGGGTGAAGAACATACGGAAAGAGCGCATCCAAGACTCTCTGTCCAGTCAGCAGGGGGTGATTTGCTGGAAGCTTCTCTGCTGTTGGGCGAATCTGTCGGACAGGCCACACTTGTACCATGGTCAACTTCTCTTTGACGCCTTCAAAGTCTAACTCCATAACCACATCCTGACAAGAAAGATAAATCAAGAGATTGTCCATATATTGTCCACATGTCTGGTCTCCACTTTACTGATGGCTATGTTATCTCTATATACCACTACGTACCGACACATCATAGTTCCCAGGTGGTGCAATGTATGTGACTGTCCCACAGCTTCGGGGAGGGACCATGATCTTGTGTTTGATGAGGGAGTTCTCCTGAACAAGTCCATAGATATCTCCTCCAGTAACATGACTCCCAGCCTGGAAGAAGCAGAAGGCCACTAAGTATCGCCAATATTTATGACCCATAAACCTGAGGTCAAGAGGGCTAATAGTAAGACCTTCCATCTTTGACACAAAGTATTGAGATGAAGATAGTGGAAGATTCTTCTCATACAATGTGGCTAACTCACCCGGATGTTTTTGTCAGGAATAAACTCCCACTTGATATCACGAGACAAAGCGTTCACATTAACTCCTCGGGGGATGTAGATGCTTTTAGTCAGGTCAGCGATGTCTTTCAATGGACGTTGAATCCCATCGAAGATGTTCCCCATAATTCCTGGACCCAGCTCTACTGAAAGAGGTTTTCCAGTCCTCAGGACCGGGTCGCCCACAGACACTCCAGCTAAAGGCCTCAAATTAAGGAAGATTCCGGTCATTACCATCCGGTCAGGACTGATCATGGGCCATGTAATAAGAGGAGGTGGCTGAGTCATTACCCACGTTTTGACCAGAAGCTCCATGGAATTGTATGTGGTTGGCTATGAAGCTATATATAGAAACAATCATGGAATATCACAAAGTGCCTTTCAGGTCACTGTAGTCTATGAAAAGGATACAGGTCTCCTCATACACCTGAATAGTGGCCAGGTCTCCCTCCAGGCGGATAATTTCCCCAACAAGCTCTGAGTGACCCACACGCACCAGCTCATACATGGCCGCCCCTGCCATCTGCGCTGCAGTGACCACTGAAAGACACAAGTGGTGGATGGAGATAGGACAAAGAATGCAACTAAAAGGAGACACTACATCCCATATTCCAGTCTGAAAGAGGAGGGCAGATGGGTCTGGAGAAGGAGGACAGAGGAGTATGGAGGAGGAGGACAGAGGAGTCTGGAATAGGAAGAGGAGGAGAACAGAGGAGTCTGTAAGAGGAGGACAGAGGGGTCTGGAGAAGCAGGCCAAAGAAGTATGGAGGAGGAGGACAGATGGGTTTGGAGGAGGAGGACAGATGGGTTTGGAGGAGGAGGACAGAGGGGTCTGGAGAAGGAGGACAGAAGAGTCTGGAGGAGGAGGAGGACAGAGGGGTCTGGAGGAGGAGGAGGACAGAGGGGTCTGGAGGAGGAGGAGGACAGAGGGGTCTGGAGGAGGAGGAGGACAGAAGAGTCTGGAGGAAGAGGAGGACAGACGAGTCTGGAGGAAGAGGAGGACAGACGAGTCTGGAGGAAGAGGAGGACAGACGAGTCTGGAGGAGGAGGAGGACAGACGAGTCTGGAGGAGGAGGAGGACAGACGAGTCTGGAGGAGGAGGAGGACAGACGAGTCTGGAGGAGGAGGGAAAGAGAAGTATAGAGGAGGAGGGGGCAGAGAGATCTGAAGAAGGGGAACAGGGGTCATGATTTGTAGGACACAGGGCTCTAGAGGAGGACAGGGGGTCAGAAGGGAGGACAGAAGAGTCTAGAGGAGGAGGATGACAGAGGAGTCTGGAGAAGGACTGAGAAGTCTGGAGGATATAGACAGAAGGTTTTGGAGGAGAAGCCTGAGTATCATAGTATCATAGTATATAAGGCTGGAAGGAGAGGCAAGTCCATCAAGTCCAACCTTTAAGAATTAAATAAATGTTTTATCCCCATAACCCGTGATATTTTTTCTCTCCAGAAAGGTATCCAGGCCTCTCTTGAACATGTACATAGAGTCCGCCATAACAACCTCCTGCGGCAGAGAGTTCCACAGTCTCACTGCTCTTACAGTAAAGAACCTTTGTCTATGTTGATGGTAAAATCGCCTCTCCTCTAAGCGTAGAGGATGCCCCCTGTCTATGGTGATGGTAGAATCGCCTCTCCTCTAAGCGTAGAGGATGCCCCCTTGTCCTGGTCACAGGCCGAGGTATAAAAAGATCTTTGGAGAGATCCTTGTACTGTCCGTTCAGGTATTTGTACATTGTAATGAGGTCTCCCCTCAGTCGTCTTTTTTCTAAACTGAATAATCCCAAATTTTGTAATCTGTCAGTGTATTCTAGTTCCCCCATTCCCCTAATAATCCTGGTTGCTCTCCTCTGCACCCGTTCCAGCTCTACTATATCCTTTTTATATACTGGTGCCCAAAACTGTACACAATATTCCATGTGTGGTCTGACCAGGGATTTGTATAAGGGCAAAACTATGTCTTTATCATGAGAATCTATTCCTCTCTTGATACATCCCATTATTTTATTTGCTTTAGCAGCAGCCGCCTGGCTCTGGTCACTAAAATTAAGTTTACCATCCACCAATACGCGCAAGTCCTTTTCAGCTTCAGTTTTACTAAGTAATTGACCGTTTAGAACATAATTATACTTTTTGTTTCCATGGCCCAAGTGCATAACTTTACATTTATCTACATTAAACCTCATCAACCATTTATCTGCCCATCCCTCAAGCTTCCACAAATCCCTCTGTAATGCTAAACTATCGACCTCAGTATTTATTACTTTACACAGCTTAGTATCATCTGCAAATATTGAAACTTGACTGTGTAAACCCACTACAAGGTCATTAATAAAAATATTAAAAAGAAGTGGCCCCAATACTGACCCCTGTGGCACTCCACTGGTAACATCAACCCAATCTGAGAATGTGCCATTAATGACCACCCTCTGTTTTCTATCACTAAGCCAATTACTTACCCAAATACACAGATTTTCTCCTATTCCCAGCAGTCTCATTTTATATACCAACCTTTTATGTGGCACGGTGTCAAATGCCTTTGAAAAGTCCAGATATACAACATCCACAGCGTCCCCCAGATCCAGTCTTGAACTTACCTCCTCGTAGAAACCAATCAGATTAGTCTGACAGGAGCGATCTCTCATAAACCCATGCTGACGCTGCTTTATAAGGTTGTGCACAGTGAGATACTCCAGGATAGCATCTCTAATAAACCCCTCAAATATTTTCCCCACCACAGCAGTTAGACTCACGGGTCTGTAGTTTCCAGGATCGCTATTTGATCCTTTTTTGTATATTGGTACCACATTTGCTATGCGCCAGGCCTGTGGAACATAACCAGTCCTCAGTGAATCTTCAAATATTAAAAATAACGGTCTGTCTATCACCGTACATAATTCATGCAGAACCCGGGGGTGTATGCCATCTGGCCCAGGTGATTTATCTATCTTAGTGGTTGAGAGGCGGCGCCGTACCTCTTCCTGGGTTAAACTGTTGACATTATAAAAAGAATTTTCATTATTCCTCATTGTGTCTTCCACCAGGGGATTTTCCTGGGTAAAGACAGTTGAGAAGGCGACATTCAGTAGATTGGCCCTTTCCTCATCTCCTTCCACCATGACCCCCATGTTATTTCTAAGGGGACCCACGCTCTCTGTTTTTAGTTTCTTATCATTTATATACTTGAAAAATAATTTGGGATTATTTTTGCTCTCCCTGGCAATATTTCTCTCAGTCTCTATTTTTGCGGCCTTTATCTGCTTTTTACAGGATTTATTTTTCTCTCTATAATCCTGTAATGCTTCATCGCTACCTTCACATTTTAGCACCTTAAACGCTTTATCTTTCTCGCTTATTGCTTTCCTTACAAGACTAGTTAGCCACATAGGGTTTTTCTTGTTCCTTTTATGCTTTTTCCCATAAGGTATGTGTTTCTCACAGGACTTTTTCAGAATATATAAGAAAAAGTCCCATTTTTGGGGTGTACTTTTGTCTTTGAGAACATTATCCCAGTCTATGCCTTTAAGGTCTTCCCTTAGTTGATGAAAATTTGCCCTCCTGAAGTTTAGAGTGTTGGTTGCCCCTTCACTAACGCTCTTAGTAAAGCATAATACAAAATCAATGATATTATGATCACTATTCCCCAGGTTCCCCCCAACCTGTAGTTTTGATATCCTATCAGGTCTGTTGGTAAGGATAAGGTCCAGCAGTGCCCTCCCTCTTGTTGGCTCCAGGACTAGTTGCGACAGGTAATTGTCTTTTGTTGTTGACAAGAACCTGCTGCCTTTGAAGGACCTGCATGTTTCTGCCCCCCAGTCAATATCTGGGTAATTGAAGTCCCCCATGATAAGTACTTCACCTTGCTTTGAAGCCGCATCCATTTCACTTATCAGCGTTTCCTCTGCTGCCTCCATTATATTTGGAACCTTATAACAAACCCCTAGTAATATTTTATTATTCTTTTTCCCTCCCCTTATCTCCACCCATAGGGACTCCACATTTGCGTTACTGATGTCATCTCGCAGGACGGGCTTGAGGCAAGAATTCACATATAAACAAACCCCCAGATAGAGGAGTCTGCAGAAAAGGGAAAGAGGAGCCTCGAGGAGGAGGACAGAGGAGTCTGGGGGAGGACAGAGGAGTCTAGTGGAGAACAGAGGGATCTGGGGGAGGACAGAGGAGTCTGGAGGAGGAGGACAGAGGAGTCTGGGGGAGGAGGATAGAGGAGTCTGTAGCATGAGAACATTGGAGTCCAGAGAGAGGACATAGGAGTCTAGAGGGAGGACAGAGGGGTCTGGAGGAGGAGGACAGAGGGGTCTGGAGGAGGAGGACAGAGGAGTCTGGAGGGAGGAGGAGGACAGAGGAGTCTGGAGGGAGGAGGAGGACAGAGGAGTCTGGAGGGAGGAGGAGGACAGAGGAGTCTGGAGGGAGGAGGAGGACAGAGGAGTCTGGAGGGAGGAGGAGGACAGAGGAGTCTGGAGGGAGGAGGAGGACAGAGGAGTCTGGAGGAGGAGGAGGACAGAGGAGTCTGGAGGGAGGAGGAGGACAGAGGAGTCTGGAGGAGGAGGAGGACAGAGGAGTCTGGAGGAGGAGGAGGACAGAGGAGTCTGGAGGGAGGAGGAGGACAGAGGAGTCTGGAGGAGGAGGAGGACAGCGGAGTCTGGAGGGAGGAGGAGGACAGAGGAGTCTGGAGGAGGAGGAGGACAGAGGAGTCTGGAGGAGGAGGAGGACAGAGGAGACTGGAGGGAGGAGGAGGACAGAGGAGACTGGAGGGAGGAGGAGGACAGAGGAGTCTGGAGGGAGGAGGAGGATAGAGGAGTCTGTAGCATGAGAACATTGGAGTCCAGAGAGAGGACATAGGAGTCTAGAGGGAGGACAGAGGGGTCTGGAGGAGGAGGACAGAGGGGTCTGGAGGAGGAGGACAGAGGAGTCTGGAGGGAGGAGGAGGACAGAGGAGTCTGGAGGGAGGAGGAGGACAGAGGAGTCTGGAGGGAGGAGGAGGACAGAGGAGTCTGGAGGAGGAGGAGGACAGCGGAGTCTGGAGGGAGGAGGAGGACAGAGGAGTCTGGAGGAGGAGGAGGACAGAGGAGTCTGGAGGAGGAGGGATAGTGGGGTCTGGAGGAGGACAGAGGAGTCTGGAGGGAGGAGGAGGACAGAGGAGTCTGGAGGGAGGAGGAGGACAGAGGAGTCTGGAGGGAGGAGGAGGACAGAGGAGTCTGGAGGAGGAGGAGGACAGAGGAGTCTGGAGGAGGAGGAGGACAGAGGAGTCTGGAGGAGGAGGACAGAGGAGTCTGGAGGAGGAGGAGGACAGAGGAGTCTGGAGGAGGAGGAGGACAGAGGAGTCTGGAGGAGGAGGAGGACAGAGGAGTCTGGAGGAGGAGGACAGAGGAGTCTGGAGGAGGAGGGATAGTGGGGTCTGGAGGAGGACAGAGGAGTCTGGAGGAGGAGGAGGACAGAGGAGTCTGGAGGAGGAGGAGGACAGAGGAGTCTGGAGGGAGGAGGAGGACAGAGGAGTCTGGAGGAGGAGGAGGACAGCGGAGTCTGGAGGGAGGAGGAGGACAGAGGAGTCTGGAGGAGGAGGAGGACAGAGGAGTCTGGAGGAGGAGGAGGACAGAGGAGTCTGGAGGGAGGAGGAGGACAGAGGAGACTGGAGGGAGGAGGAGGACAGAGGAGTCTGGAGGGAGGAGGAGGACAGAGGAGTCTGGAGGGAGGAGGAGGATAGAGGAGTCTGTAGCATGAGAACATTGGAGTCCAGAGAGAGGACATAGGAGTCTAGAGGGAGGACAGAGGGGTCTGGAGGAGGAGGACAGAGGGGTCTGGAGGAGGAGGACAGAGGAGTCTGGAGGGAGGAGGAGGACAGAGGAGTCTGGAGGGAGGAGGAGGACAGAGGAGTCTGGAGGGAGGAGGAGGACAGAGGAGTCTGGAGGAGGAGGAGGACAGAGGAGTCTGGAGGAGGAGGGATAGTGGGGTCTGGAGGAGGACAGAGGAGTCTGGAGGGAGGAGGAGGACAGAGGAGTCTGGAGGAGGAGGAGGACAGAGGAGTCTGGAGGAGGAGGACAGAGGAGTCTGGAAAGAGGAGGAGGACAGAGGAGTCTGGAGGGAGGAGGAGGACAGAGGAGTCTGGAGGGAGGAGGAGGACAGAGGAGTCTGGAGGGAGGAGGAGGACAGAGGAGTCTGGAGGAGGAGGAGGACAGAGGAGTCTGGAGGAGGAGGGATAGTGGGGTCTGGAGGAGGACAGAGGAGTCTGGAGGGAGGAGGAGGACAGAGGAGTCTGGAGGGAGGAGGAGGACAGAGGAGTCTGGAGGAGGAGGAGGACAGAGGAGTCTGGAGGAGGAGGACAGAGGAGTCTGGAGGGAGGAGGAGGACAGAGGAGTCTGGAGGAGGAGGAGGACAGAGGAGTCTGGAGGAGGAGGAGGACAGAGGAGTCTGGAGGAGGAGGACAGAGGAGTCTGGAGGAGGAGGGATAGTGGGGTCTGGAGGAGGACAGAGGAGTCTGGAGGGAGGAGGAGGACAGAGGAGTCTGGATGGAGGAGGAGGACAGAGGAGTCTGGAGGAGGAGGAGGACAGAGGAGTCTGGAGGAGGAGGAGGGCAGCGGAGTCTGGAGGGAGGACAGAGGGTTGAGAGACGTCACAATCTTCATCTTGTACCTGGTCCAGAGACCCCATGGACAAATCCCAGCATGCTCTCCTGCTCCATATCACTGAGCCGCGGAAGCTTGGAGAAGTCCATCCTGCTGGAGGTGGAAGGGGAGATGATGAGTGAGAACATCTAATATCCTGGACATATGTTACACAGAGCTGTGCATACTGATATGTGTAGTGTTATATGAGGTTAAATATATTTCTATAAGGAACATACTAAAATGTGTAGTAATGTATGTAGAG
The DNA here is from genome assembly GCF_040894005.1 of Engystomops pustulosus. Lineage (NCBI taxonomy): Eukaryota > Metazoa > Chordata > Amphibia > Anura > Leptodactylidae > Engystomops > Engystomops pustulosus. Next base: position 1,164,012 of record NC_092417.1, read on the forward strand.
ATGTATAGGAGTGGTAATGTATATAGAGATGTATATGTGTGGTAATGTATATAGAGATGTATAGGTGTGGTAATGTATATAGAGATGTATAGGTGTGGTAATGTATATCGAGATGTATAGGTGTGGTAATGTATATAGTAATGTATATAGAGATGTATATAGTGATGTATAGGTGTGGTAATGTATATAGAGATGTATATAGAGATGTATAGGTGTGGTAATGTATATAGAGATGTATAGGTGTGGTAATGTATATAGAGATGTATAGGTGTGGTAATGTATATCGAGATGTATAGGTGTGGTAATGTATATAGTAATGTATATAGAGATGTATATAGTGATGTATAGGTGTGGTAATGTATATAGAGATGTATATAGAGATGTATAGGTGTGGTAATGTATATAGAGATGTATAGGTGTGGTAATGTATATCGAGATGTATAGGTGTGGTAATGTATATAGTAATGTATATAGAGATGTATATAGTGATGTATAGGTGTGGTAATGTATATAGAGATGTATATAGAGATGTATAGGTGTGGTAATGTATATAGAGATGTATAGTTGAGGTGATGTACATAGAGCTGTAAATGTGAAGTGATGTATATAGTGATGTATAGGTGTGGTAATGTATATAGAGATGTATAGGTGTGGTAATGTATATAGAGATGTATAGGTGTGGTAATGTATATCGAGATGTATAGGTGTGGTAATGTATATAGTAATGTATATAGAGATGTATATAGTGATGTATAGGTGTGGTAATGTATATAGAGATGTATATAGAGATGTATAGGTGTGGTAATGTATATAGTGATGTATAGGTGTGGTAATGTATATAGAGATGTATAGGAGTGGTAATGTATATAGAGATGTATAGGTGTGGTAATGTATATAGTAATGTATATAGAGATGTATATAGTGATGTATAGGTGTGGTAATGTATATAGAGATGTATATAGAGATGTATAGGTGTGGTAATGTATATCGAGATGTATAGGTGTGGTAATGTATATCGAGATGTATAGGTGTGGTAATGTATATAGTAATGTATATAGAGATGTATATAGTGATGTATAGGTGTGGTAATGTATATAGAGATGTATATAGAGATGTATAGGTGTGGTAATGTATATAGAGATGTATAGTTGAGGTGATGTACATAGAGCTGTAAATGTGAAGTGATGTATATAGTGATGTATATAGTGATGTATATAGAGATATATAGGTGCAGTGATGACTTGATGCCGGTGTGTGGTGTCAGTCCTTCGCATGACCTTATGGTGACACACTGTGACGGATCTGCAGTGCTGACTGTAAATACTGTAGAACCGGCCCAGCAGGTGATTGTTTTGTGTGAGGTCAGACAGCCCTTCCCCCTCTACTACTGGAGACAATCCACAAGAGCTAGCACTCACCCAGGGGTGAACCTGAGCTCTCTGCGGCCTGAGGCCCCTCCACCACCCACCAGCTATCTAATGTTACCTTTAGTTCATCTCTCCCATCAGTGTCCTCCATCCACATCTGTTCTTCCATCCTTCCTCCACCACTGTCCTCCTCTCACGTTCTCCATACTTTATCTAGCCCCCATCCTCCATCCACATCTGTTCTTCCATCCTTCCTCCACCACTGTCCTCCTCTCACGTTCTCCATACTTTATCTAGCCCCCATCCTCCATCCACATCTGTTCTTCCATCCTTCCTCCACCACTGTCCTCCTCTCACGTTCTCCATACTTTATCTAGCCCCCATCCTCCATCCACATCTGTTCTTCCATCCTTCCTCCACCACTGTCCTCCTCTCACGTTCTCCATACTTTATCTAGCCCCATCCTCCATCCACATCTGTTCTTCCATCCTTCCTCCACCACTGTCCTCCTCTCACGCTCTGTATACTTTATCTAGCCTCATCCTCCATCCACATCTGTTCTTCCATCCTTCCCCCACCACTGTCCTCCTCTCACGTTCTCCATACTTTATCTAGCCCCCATCCTCCATCCACATCTGTTCTTCCATCCTTCCTCCACCACTGTCCTCCTCTCACATTCTCCATACTTTATCTAGCCTCATCCTCCATCCACATCTGTTCTTCCATCCTTCCCCCACCACTGTCCTCCTCTCACGTTCTCCATACTTTATCTAGCCTCATCCTCCATCCACATCTGTTCTTCCATCCTTCCTCCACCACTGTCCTCCTCTCACGTTCTCCATACTTTATCTAGCCCCCATCCTCCATCCACATCTGTTCTTCCATCCTTCCTCCACCACTGTCCTCCTCTCACGTTCTCCATACTTTATCTAGCCCCCATCCTCCATCCACATCTGTTCTTCCATCGTTCCTCCACCACTGTCCTCCTCTCACGTTCTCCATACTTTATCTAGCCCCCATCCTCCATCCACATCTGTTCTTCCATCCTTCCTCCACCACTGTCCTCCTCTCACGTTCTGTATACTTTATCTAGCCCCCATCCTCCTCCACATCTGTTCTTCCATCCTTCCTTCAGCACTGTCCTCCTCTCACGTTCTGTATACTTTATCTAGCCCCCATCCTCCATCCACATCTGATCTTCCATCCTTCCTCCACCACTGTCCTCCTCTCACGTTCTCTATACTTTATCTAGCCCCCATCCTCCATCCACATCTGTTCTTCCATCCTTCCTCCACCACTGTCCTCCTCTCACGTTCTCCATACTTTATCTAGCCCCCATCCTCCATCCACATCTGTTCTTCCATCCTTCCTCCACCACTGTCCTCCTCTCACGTTCTCCATACCTTATCTAGCCCCCATCCTCCATCCACATCTGTTCTGCCATCCTTCCTCCACCACTGTCCTCCTCTCACGTTCTCCATACTTTATCTAGCCCCCATCCTCCATCCACATCTGTTCTTCCATCCTTCCTCCACCACTGTCCTCCTCTCACATTCTCCATACTTTATCTAGCCTCCATCCTCCATCCACATCTGTTCTTCCATCCTTCCTTCAGCACTGTCCTCCTCTCACGTTCTCCATACTTTATCTAGCCCCCATCCTCCATCCACATCTGTTCTTCCATCCTTCCTCCACCACTGTCCTCCTCTCACGTTCTCCATACTTTATCTAGCCCCCATCCTCCATCCACATCTGTTCTTCCATCCTTCCTCCACCACTGTCCTCCTCTCACGTTCTCCATACTTTATCTAGCCTCCATACTCCATCCACATCTGTTCTTCCATCCTTCCTCCACCACTGTCCTCCTCTCACGTTCTCCATACTTTATCTAGCCCCCATCCTCCATCCACATCTGTTCTTCCATCCTTCCTCCACCACTGTCCTCCTCTCACGTTCTCCATACTTTATCTAGCCCCCATCCTCCATCCACATCTGTTCTTCCATCCTTCCTCCACCACTGTCCTCCTCTCACGTTCTCTATACTTTATCTAGCCCCCATCCTCCATCCACATCTGTTCTGCCATCCTTCCTCCACCACTGTCCTCCTCTCACGTTCTCCATACTTTATCTAGCCCCCATCCTCCATCCACATCTGTTCTTCCATCCTTCCTTCACCACTGTCCTCCTCTCACGTTCTCCATACTTTATCTAGCCTCCATCCTCCTCCACATCTGTTCTTCCATCCTTCCTCCACCACTGTCCTCCTCTCACATTCTCCATACTGTATATAGCCTCATCCTCCATCCACATCTGTTCTTCCATCCTTCCTCCACCACTGTCCTCCTCTCACATTCTCCATACTTTATCTAGCCTCCATCCTCCATCCACATCTGTTCTTCCATCCTTCCTTCAGCACTGTCCTCCTCTCACGTTCTCCATACTTTATCTAGCCCCCATCCTCCATCCACATCTGTTCTTCCATTCTTCCTCCACCACTGTCCTCCTCTCACGTTCTCCATACTTTATCTAGCCCCCATCCTCCATCCACATCTGTTCTTCCATCCTTCCTCCACCACTGTCCTCCTCTCACGTTCTCCATACTTTATCTAGCCTCCATCCTCCATCCACATCTGTTCTTCCATCGTTCCTCCACCACTGTTCTCCTCTCACATTCTCCATACTTTATCTAGCCCCCATCCTCCATCCACATCTGTTCTTCCATCCTTCCTCCACCACTGTCCTCCTCTCACATTCTCCATACTTTATCTAGCCCCCATCCTCCATCCACATCTGTTCTTCCATCCTTCCTCCACCACTGTCCTCCTCTCACGTTCTCTATACTTTATCTAGCCCCCATCCTCCATCCACATCTGTTCTTCCATCCTTCCTCCACCACTGTCCTCCTCTCACGTTCTCTATACTTTATCTAGCCTCCATCCTCCATCCACATCTGTTCTTGCATCCTTCCTCCACCACTGTCCTCCTCTCACATTCTCCATACTGTATATAGCCTCATCCTCCATCCACATCTGTTCTTCCATCCTTCCTTCACCACTGTCCTCCTCTCACGTTCTCCATACTTTATCTAGCCTCCATCCTCCATCCACATCTGTTCTTCCATCCTTCCTTCACCACTGTCCTCCTCTCACGTTCTCCATACTTTATCTAGCCCCCATCCTCCATCCACATCTGTTCTTCCATCCTTCCTTCACCACTGTCCTCCTCTCACGTTCTCCATACTTTATCTAGCCCCATCCTCCATCCACATCTGTTCTTCCATCCTTCCTCCACCACTGTCCTCCTCTCACGTTCTCCATACTTTATCTAGCCCCCATCCTCCATCCACATCTGTTCTTCCATCCTTCCTTCACCACTGTCCTCCTCTCACGTTCTCCATACTTTATCTAGCCCCCATCCTCCATCCACATCTGTTCTTCCATCCTTCCTCCACCACTGTCCTCCTCTCACGTTCTCCATACTTTATCTAGCCCCCATCCTCCATCCACATCTGTTCTTCCATCCTTCCTCCACCACTGTCCTCCTCTCACGTTCTCCATACTTTATCTAGCCCCCATCCTCCATCCACATCTGTTCTTCCATCCTTCCTTCAACACTGTCCTCCTCTCACGTTCTCCATACTTTATCTAGCCCCCATCCTCCATCCACATCTGTTCTTCCATCCTTCCTCCACCACTGTCCTCCTCTCACGTTCTCCATACTTTATCTAGCCTCCATCCACATCTGTTCTTCCATCCTTCCTCCACCACTGTCCTCCTCTCACATTCTCCATACTTTATCTAGCCTCCATCCTCCATCCACATCTGTTCTTCCATCCTTCCTTCAGCTCTGTCCTCCTCTCATGTTCTCTATACTTTATCTAGCCCCCATCCTCCATCCACATCTGTTCTTCCATCGTTCCTCCACCACTGTCCTCCTCTCACATTCTCCATACTTTATCTAGCCCCCATCCTCCATCCACATCTGTTCTTCCATCCTTCCTCCACCACTGTCCTCCTCTCACGTTCTCCATACTTTATCTAGCCCCCATCCTCCATCCACATCTGTTCTTCCATCCTTCCTCCACCACTGTCCTCCTCTCACATTCTCCATACTTTATCTAGCCCCCATCCTCCATCCACATCTGTTCTTCCATCCTTCCTCCACCACTGTCCTCCTCTCACGTTCTCTATACTTTATCTAGCTTCCATCCTCCATCCACATCTGTTCTTCCATCACCACTGTCCTCCTCTCACGTTCTCCATACTTTATCTAGCTCCCATCCTCCATCCACATCTGTTCTTCCATCCTTCCTCCACCACTGTCCTCCTTTAACGTTCTCTATACTTTATCTAGCTTCCATCCTCCATCCACATCTGTTCTTCCATCACCACTGTCCTCCTCTCACGTTCTCCATACTTTATCTAGCCCCCATCCTCCATCCACATCTGTTCTTCCATCCTTCCTCCACCACTGTCCTCCTCTCACGTTCTCCATACTTTATCTAGCCTCCATCCTCCATCCACATCTGTTCTTCCATCCTTCCTCCACCACTGTCCTCCTCTCACGTTCTCTATACTTTATCTAGCCCCCATCCTCCATCCACATCTGTTCTTCCATCCTTCCTCCACCACTGTCCTCCTCTCACGTTCTCCATACTTTATCTAGCCCCCATCCTCCATCCACATCTGTTCTTCCATCCTTCCTCCACCACTGTCCTCCTCTCACGTTCTCCATACTTTATCTAGCCCCCATCATCCATCCACATCTGTTCTTCCATCCTTCCTCCACCACTGTCCTCCTTTCACGTTCTCTATACTTTATCTAGCCCCCATCCTCCATCCACATCTGTTCTTCCATCCTTCCTCCACCACTGTCCTCCTCTTACGTTCTCTATACTTTATCTAGCCCCCATCCTCCATCCACATCTGTTCTTCCATCCTTCCTCCACCACTGTCCTCCTCTCACGTTCTCCATACTTTATCTAGCCCCCATCCTCCATCCACATCTGTTCTTCCATCCTTCCTCCACCACTGTCCTCCTCTCACGTTCTCCATACTTTATCTAGCCCCCATCCTCCATCCACATCTGTTCTTCCATCCTTCCTCCACCACTGTCCTCCTCTCACGTTCTCCATTCTTTATCTAGCCCCCATCCTCCATCCACATCTGTTCTTCCATCCTTCCTCCACCACTGTCCTCCTCTCACATTCTCCATACTTTATCTAGCCCCCATCCTCCATCCACATCTGTTCTTCCATCCTTCCTCCACCACTGTCCTCCTCTCACGTTCTCTATACTTTATCTAGCTTCCATCCTCCATCCACATCTGTTCTTCCATCCTTCCGTCACCACTGTCCTCCTCTCACGTTCTCCATACTTTATCTAGCCCCATCCTCCATCCACATCTGTTCTTCCATCCTTCCTCCACCACTGTCCTCCTCTCACGTTCTCCATACTTTATCTAGCCCCATCCTCCATCCACATCTGTTCTTCCATCCTTCCTCCAGCACTGTCCTCCTCTCACGTTCTCCATACTTTATCTAGCCCCCATCCTCCATCCACATCTGTTCTTCCATCCTTCCTCCACCACTGTCCTCCTCTCACGTTCTCCATACTTTATCTAGCCCCCATCCTCCATCCACATCTGTTCTTCCATCCTTCCTCCACCACTGTCCTCCTCTCACGTTCTCCATACTTTATCTAGCCTCATCCTCCATCCACATCTGTTCTTCCATCCTTCCGTCACCACTGTCTTCCTCTCACGTTCTCTATACTTTATCTAGCCTCATCCTCCATCCACATCTGTTCTTCCACCCTTCCGTCACCACTGTCCTCCTCTCACGTTCTCCATACTTTATCTAGCCTCCATCCTCCATCCACATCTGTTCTTCCATCCTTCCTCCACCACTGTCCTCCTCTCACGTTCTCTATACTTTATCTAGCCCCCATCCTCCATCCACATCTGTTTTTCCATCCTTCCTCCACCACTGTCCTCCTCTCATGTTCTCCATACTTTATCTAGCCCCATCCTCCATCCACATCTGTTCTTCCATTCTTCCTTCACCACTGTCCTCCTCTCATGATCTCTATACTTTATCTAGCCCCCATCCTCCATCCACATCTGTTCTTCCATCCTTCCTCCACCACTGTCCTCCTCTCACGTTCTCTATACTTTATCTAGCCCCCATCCTTCAACCACATCTGTTCTTCCATCCTTCCTCCACCACTGTCCTCCTCTCACGTTCTCCATACTTTATCTAGCCCCCATCCTCCATCCACATCTGTTCTTCCATCCTTCCTCCACCCACGTTCTCCATACTTTATCTAGCCCCCATCCTCCATCCACATCTGTTTTTCCATCCTTCCTCCACCACTGTCCTCCTCTCATGTTCTCCATACTTTATCTAGCCCCATCCTCCATCCACATCTGTTCTTCCATTCTTCCTTCACCACTGTCCTCCTCTCATGATCTCTATAATTTATCTAGCCCCCATCCTCCATCCACATCTGTTCTTCCATCCTTCCTCCACCACTGTCCTCCTCTCACGTTCTATATACTTTATCTAGCCCCCATCCTTCAACCACATCTGTTCTTCCATCCTTCCTCCACCACTGTCCTCCTCTCACGTTCTCCATACTTTATCTAGCCCCCATCCTCCATCCACATCTGTTCTTCCATCCTTCCTCCACCCACGTTCTCCATACTTTATCTAGCCCCCATCCTCCATCCACATCTGTTCTTCCATCCAATCTCCACCACTGTCCTCCTCTCACGTTCTCCATACTTTATCTAGCCCCATCCTCCATCCACATCTGTTCTTCCATCCTTCCTCCACCACTGTCCTCCTCTCACGTTCTCTATACTTTATCTAGCCCCCATCCTTCAACCACATCTGTTCTTCCATCCAATCTCCACCACTGTCCTCCTCTCACGTTCTCCATACTTTATCTAGCCCCATCCTCCATCCACATCTGTTCTTGCATCCTTCCTCCACCACTGTCCTCCTCTCACGTTCTCCATACTTTATCTAGCCTCATCCTCCATCCACATCTGTTCTTCCATCCTTCCCCCACCACTGTCTTCCTCTCACGTTCTCTATACTTTATCTAGCCTCCATCCTCCATCAACATCTGTTCTTCCATCCTTCCCCCACAACTGTTCTCCTCTCACGTTCTCCATACTTTATCTAGCCCCATCCTCCTCCACATCTGTTCTTCCATCCTTCCTTCAGCACTGTCCTCCTCTCACATTCTGTATACTTTATCTAGCCTCCATCCTCCATCCACATCTGTTCTTCCATCCTTCTTCCACCACTGTCCTCCTCTCACATTCTGTATACTTTATCTAGCCTCCATCCTCCATCCACATCTGTTCTTCCATCCTTCCTCCACCACTGTCCTCCTCTCACGTTCTCCATACTTTATCTAGCCTCATCCTCCATCCACATCTGTTCTTCCATCCTTCCTTCACCACTGTCCTCCTCTCACGTTCTCCATACTTTATCTAGCCTCATCCTCCATCCACATCTGTTCTTCCATCCTTCCTTCACCACTGTCTTCCTCTCACGTTCTCTATACTTTATCTAGCCTCATCCTCCATCCACATCTGTTCTTCCATCCTTCCGTCACCACTGTCCTCCTCTCACATTCTCCATACTTTATCTAGCCTCATCCTCCATCCACATCTGTTCTTCCATCCTTCCTTCACCACTGTCTTCCTCTCACGTTCTCCATACTTTATCTAGCGCCCATCCTCCTCCACATCTGTTCTTCCATCCTTCCGTCACCATTGTCTTCCTCTCACATTCTGTATACTTTATCTATCCCCCATCCTCCATCCACATCTGTTCTTCCATCCTTCCTCCACCACTGTCCTCCTCTCACGTTCTCTATACTTTATCTAGCCCCCATCCTCCATCCACATCTGTTCTTCCATCCTTCCGTCACCACTGTCTTCCTCTCACGTTCTCCATACTTTATCTAGCCTCCATCCTCCATCAACATCTGTTCTTCCATCCTTCCCCCACCACTGTCCTCCTCTCACGTTCTCCATACTTTATCTAGCCCCATCCTCCATCCACATCTGTTCTTCCATCCTTCCTCCACCACTGTCCTCCTCTCACGTTCTCCATACTTTATCTAGCCCCCATCCTCCATCCACATCTGTTCTTCCATCCTTCCTCCACCACTGTCCTCCTCTCACGTTCTCCATACTTTATCTAGCCCCCATCCTCCATCCACATCTGTTCTTCCATCCTTCCTTCAACACTGTCCTCCTCTCACGTTCTCCATACTTTATCTAGCCCCCATCCTCCATCCACATCTGTTCTTCCATCCTTCCTCCACCACTGTCCTCCTCTCACGTTCTCTATACTTTATCTAGCCTCCATCCTCCATCCACATCTGTTCTTCCATCCTTCCTCCACCACTGCCCTCCTCTCACGTTCTCCATACTTTATCTAGCCCCCATCCTCCATCCACATCTGTTCTTCCATCCTTCCTCCACCACTGTCCTCCTCTCACGTTCTCTATACTTTATCTAGCCTCCATCCTCCATCAACATCTGTTCTTCCATCCTTCCTCCACCACTGTCCTCCTCTCACGTTCTGTATACTTTATCTAGCCCCCATCCTCCATCCACATCTGTTCTTCCATCCTTCCTCTACCACTGTCCTCCTCTCATGTTCTGTATACTTTATCTAGCCTCCAGCCTCCATCCACATCTGTTCTTCCATCCTTCCTCCACCACTGTCCTCCTCTCACGTTCTCCATACTTTATCTAGCCCCCATCCTCCATCCACATCTGTTCTTCCATCCTTCCTCCACCACTGTCCTCCTCTCACATTCTCCATACTTTATCTAGCCCCCATCCTCCATACACATCTGTTCTTCCATCCTTCCTTCACCACTGTCCTCCTCTCACGTTCTCCATACTTTATCTAGCCCCCATCCTCCATCCACATCTGTTCTTCCATCCTTCCTTCACCACTGTCCTCCTCTCACGTTCTCCATACTTTATCTAGCCTCCATCCTCCTCCACATCTGTTCTTCCATCCTTCCTCCACCACTGTACTCCTCTCACGTTCTCTATACTTTATCTAGCCCCCATCCTCCATCCACATCTGTTCTTCCATCCTTCCTTCAGCACTGTCCTCCTCTCACGTTCTGTATACTTTATCTAGCCTCCATCCTCCATCCACATCTGTTCTTCCATCCTTCCTCCACCACTGTCCTCCTCTCACGTTCTCCATACTTTATCTAGCCCCATCTTCCATCCACATCTGTTCTTCCATCCTTCCTCCACCACTGTCCTCCTCTCACGTTCTCCATACTTTATCTAGCCCCATCCTCCATCCACATCTGTTCTTCCATTTTTCCTCCACCACTGTCCTCCTCTCACGTTCTCCATACTTTATCTAGCCCCATCCTCCATCCACATCTGTTCTTCCATCCTTCCTCCACCACTGTCCTCCTCTCACGTTCTCCATACTTTATCTAGCCTCCATCCTCCATCCACATCTGTTCTTCCATCCTTCCTTCACCACTGTCCTCCTCTCACGTTCTCCATACTTTATCTAGCCCCCATCCTCCATCCACATCTATTCTTCCATCCTTCCTTCACCACTGTCCTCCTCTCACGTTCTCCATACTTTATCTAGCCTCCATCCTCCTCCACATCTGTTCTTCCATCCTTCCTCCACCACTGTCCTCCTCTCACGTTCTCTATACTTTATCTAGCCCCCATCCTCCATCCACATCTGTTCTTCCATCCTTCCTCCACCACTGTCCTCCTCTCACGTTCTCCATACTTTATCTAGCCCCCATCCTCCATCCACATCTGTTCTTCCATCCTTCCTTCAGCACTGTCCTCCTCTCACGTTCTGTATACTTTATCTAGCCTCCATCCTCCATCCACATCTGTTCTTCCATCCTTCCTCCACCACTGTCCTCCTCTCACGTTCTCCATACTTTATCTAGCCCCATCCTCCATCCACATCTGTTCTTCCATCCTTCCTCCACCACTGTCCTCCTCTCACGTTCTCCATACTTTATCTAGCCTCCATCCTCCATCCACATCTGTTCTTCCATCCTTCCGTCACCACTGTCCTCCTCTTACGTTCTGTATACTTTATCTAGCCCCCATCCTCCATCCACATCTGTTCTTCCATCCTTCCTCCACCACTGTCCTCCTCTCACGTTCTCCATACTTTATCTAGCCCCCATCCTCCATCCACATCTGTTCTTCCATCCTTCCTCCACCACTGTCCTCCTCTCACGTTCTCCATACCTTATCTAGCCCCCATCCTCCATCCACATCTGTTCTTCCATCCTTCCTCCACCACTGTCCTCCTCTCACGTTCTCCATACTTTATCTAGCCCCCATCCTCCATCCACATCTGTTCTTCCATCCTTCCTCCACCACTGTCCTCCTCTCACGTTCTCCATACCTTATCTAGCCCCCATCCTCCATCCACATCTGTTCTTCCATCCTTCCTCCACCACTGTCCTCCTCTCACGTTCTCCATACTTTATCTAGCCCCCATCCTCCATCCACATCTGTTCTTCCATCGTTCCTCCACCACTGTCCTCCTCTCACGTTCTCCATACTTTATCTAGCCTCCATCCTCCTCCACATCTGTTCTTCCATCCTTCCGTCACCACTGTCCTCCTCTCACATTCTCCATACTTTATCTAGCTCCCATCCTCCATCCACATCTGTTCTTCCATCCTTCCTCCACCACTGTCCTCCTCTCACGTTCTCCATACTTTATCTAGCCCCCATCCTCCATCCACATCTGTTCTTCCATCGTTCCTCCACCACTGTCCTCCTCTCACGTTCTCCATACTTTATCTAGCCTCCATCCTCCTCCACATCTGTTCTTCCATCCTTCCGTCACCACTGTCCTCCTCTCACATTCTCCTTACTTTATCTAGCTCCCATCCTCCATCCACATCTGTTCTTCCATCCTTCCTCCACCACTGTCCTCCTCTCACGTTCTCCATACTTTATCTAGCCCCCATCCTCCATCCACATCTGTTCTTCCATCCTTCCTCCACCACTGTCCTCCTCTCACATTCTCCATACTTTATCTAGCTCCCATCCTCCATCCACATCTGTTCTTCCATCCTTCCTCCACCACTGTCCTCCTCTCACGTTCTCCATACTTTATCTAGCCCCCATCCTCCATCCACATCTGTTCTTCCATCGTTCCTCCACCACTGTCCTCCTCTCACGTTCTCCATACTTTATCTAGCCTCCATCCTCCTCCACATCTGTTCTTCCATCCTTCCGTCACCACTGTCCTCCTCTCACATTCTCCTTACTTTATCTAGCTCCCATCCTCCATCCACATCTGTTCTTCCATCCTTCCTCCACCACTGTCCTCCTCTCACGTTCTCCATACTTTATCTAGCCCCCATCCTCCATCTGGTTCTACTTTCTCATAAATCACTTACTCATCTTCTCCTGCTCCTAGCAGCAGGTGATATCTCTCCAAACCTTGGCCCTCCTTCTTTCAATTCCAAACTTTCTACCCCTCATAGGAACCCTGCTAACCTCCTCAGTATCCAGTGCATCCCCTGACTATCTCCCCTTCCCGTCCTACAACTCCTTTCATATGTGACCTCTGGAACGCCGGCTGAGGATGAGGGGGTGACACAAGAGCTTACAGTCTATGAGGATGAGGGGTGAAAAAATAGCTTACAGTCTATGAGGATGAGGGGTGAAACAAGAGCTTACAGTCTATGAGGATGAGGGGAGGACACAAGAGCTTACAGTCTATGAGGATGAGGGGGTGACACAAGAGCTTACAGTCTATGAGGATGAGGGGAGGACACAAGAGCTTACAGTCTATGAGGATGAGGGGCTGACACCAGAGCTTACAGTCTATGAGGATGAGGGGCTGACAGCAGAGCTTACAGTCTATGAGGATGAGGGGCTGACACAAGAGCTTACAGTCTATGAGGATGAGGGGCTGACACAAGAACTTACAGTCTATGAGGATGAGGGGGGAAACAAGAGCTTACAGTCTATGAGGATGAGGGGTTGACACCAGAGCTTACAGTCTATGAGGATGAGGGGCTGACACAAGAGCTTACAGTCTATGAGGATGAGGGGGTGACACAAAAGCTTACAGTCTATGAGGATGAGGAGGTGACACAAGAGCTTACAGTCTATGAGGATGAGGGGGGGACACAAGAGCTTACAGTCTATGAGGATGAGGAGGTGACAGAAGAGCTTACAGTCTGAGGATAAGGGGAGGACACAAGAGCTTACAGTCTATGAGGATGAGGGGAGGACACAAGAGCTTACAGTCTATGAGGATGAGGGGGGCACAAGAGCTTACAGTCTATGAGGATGAGGGGTGACACAAGAGCTTACAGTCTATGAGGATGAGGGGAGGAGTAGTAGTACTGTGCTGTGCCCATATATACAGGATAGGAGTAGTAGTACTGTGCTGTGCCCATATATACAGGATAGGAGTAGTAGTACTGTGTTTTGCCCATATATACAGGATAGGAGTTGAAGTACTGCGCTCTGCCCATATATACAGGATAGGAGTAGTAGTACTGTGCTGTGTCCATATATACAGGATAGGAGTAGCAGTACTGTGCTGTGCCCATATATACAGGATAGGAGTAGCAGTACTGTGCTGTGCCCAAATATACAGGATAGGAGTAGTAGTACTGTGCTTTGTACATATATACAGGATAGGAGTAGTAGTACTGTGCTGTGCCCATATATACAGGATAGGAGTAGTAGTACTGTGCTGTGTCCATATATACAGGATAGGAGTAGTAGTACTGTGCTGTGCCCATATATACAGGATAGGAGTAGTAGTACTGTGCTGTTCCCATATATACAGGATAGGAGTAGTAGTACTGTGCTGTGTCCATATATACAGTATAGGAGTAGTAGTACTGTGCTTTGTACATACATACAGGATAGGAGTAGTAGTACTGTGCTGTGCTCATATATACAGGATAGGAGTAGTAGTACTGTGCTGTGCCCATATATACAGGATAGGAGTAGTGGTACTGTGCTGTGCACATATATACAGGATAGGAGTAGTAGTACTGTGCTGTGCTCATATATACAGGATAGGAGTAGTAGTACTGTACTGTGTCCATATATACAGGAGAGGAGTAGTAGTACTGTGCTGTGTACATATATACAGGATAGGAGTAGTAGTACTGTGCTGTGTCCATATATACAGGATAGGAGTAGAAGTGCTGTGCTGTGCCCATATATACAGTATAAGAGTAGTAGTACTGTGCTGTGTCCATATATACAGGATAGGAGTAGTAGTACTGTGCTGTGCCCATATATACAGGATAGGAGTAGTAGTACTGTGCTGTGCCCATATATACAGGATAGGAGTAGTAGTACTGTGCTGTGCTCATATATACAGGATAGGACTAGTAGTACTGTGCTGTGCCCATATATACAGGATAGGAGTAGTAGTACTGTGCTGTGCCCATATATACAGGATAGGAGTAGTAGTACTGTGCTGTGCCCATATATACAGGATAGGAGTAGTAGTACTGTGCTGTGTCCATATATACAGGATAGGAGTAGTAGTACTGTGCTGTGCCCATATATACAGGATAGGAGTAGTAGTACTGTGCTGTGCCCATATATACAGGATAGGAGTAGTAGTACTGTGCTGTGCTCATATATACAGCATAGGAGTAGTAGTACTGTGCTGTGCTCATATATACAGCATAGGAGTAGTAGTATTGTGCTGTGTACATATATACAGGATAGGAGTAGTAGTACTGTGCTGTGCCCATATATACAGGATAGGAGTAGTAGTACTGTGCTTTGTACATATATACAGGATAGGAGTAGTAGTACTGTGCTGTGTCCATATATACAGGATAGGAGTAGTAGTACTGTGCTGTGCCCATATATACAGGATAGGAGTAGTAGTACTGTGCCCATGTATACAGGATAGGAGTAGTAGTACTGTGCCCATATACACAGGATAGGAGTAATAGTACTGTGAACATATATACAGGATAGGAGTAGTAGTACTGTGCTGTGCCCATATATACAGGATAGGAGTAGTAGTACTGTGCTGTGCCCATATATACAGGATAGGAGTAGTAGTACTGTGCTTTGTACATATATACAGGATAGGAGTAGTAGTACTGTGCTGTGTCCATATATACAGGATAGGAGTAGTAGTACTGTGCTGTGCCCATATATACAGGATAGGAGTAGTAGTACTGTGCCCATGTATACAGGATAGGAGTAGTAGTACTGTGCCCATATATACAGGATAGGAGTAGTAGTACTGTGCTGTGCCCAAATATACAGGATAGGAGTAGTAGTACTGTGCTTTGTACATATATACAGGATAGGAGTAGTAGTACTGTGCTGTGCCCATATATACAGGATAGGAGTAGTAGTACTGTGCTTTGTACATATATACAGGATAGGAGTAGTAGTACTGTGCTGTGCTCATATATACAGGATAGGAGTAGTAGTACTGTGCTGTGTCCATATATACAGGATAGGAGTAGTAGTACTGTGCTGTGCTTATATATACAGGATAGGAGTAGTAGTACTGTGCTGTGCCCATATATACAGGATAGGAGTAGTAGTACTGTGCTGTGCCCATATATACAGAATAGGAGTAGTAGTACTGTGCTGTGCTTATATATACAGGATAGGAGTAGTAGTACTGTGCTGTGCTCATATATACAGGATAGGAGTAGTAGTACTGTGCTGTGCCCATATATACAGGATAGGAGTAGTAGTACTGTGCTGTGCCCATATATACAGGATAGGAGTAGTAGTACTGTGCTTTGTACATATATACAGGATAGGAGTAGTAGTCCTGTGCTGTGTACATATATACAGGATAGGAGTAGTAGTACTGTGCTGTGTCCATATATACAGGATAGGAGTAGTAGTCCTGTGCTGTGTACATATATACAGAATAGGAGTAGTAGTCCTGTGCTGCGTACATATATATAACAATGGTAGTTGTTCTCACCTGTGTGTTCCTCTTGTGTCGGTGTGTCAGGCTGTGACGCATGTGGACCCATCTTTATATGGTGGGTGTAGGGTGGGTTGGTGGGGTGAGTGTAGGGCAGGTTTGGGGGTGGGTATGTGGTGGGGTAGTTGTAGACTGTGATGGCACAGACCAGTCTTGTCCGCCTCACCCTGTAACCCGTGAAGGTGAAGACAAAGCTGGAGCGTTGACAGTAAACAGTAGTGTTTGTGTACATCACGTACCTGGTGCCCGACCCCTCCCGACATATGTACAGTGATGACACAAAGTAAGTGACCCCCCCAAGGTATATCACACAAACAAATACTGCCATTATCTGGGGCAGCACAATCTCCTGAGGTAATAATTCCTCTATATATGATATATCAGCCATGTCTGCAGTGTATGAGGTGACTGGGGCAGATACATGAGGAGACATGGTGACTACATGATCTCCTGTGGTAATAATTCCTCTATATATGATATATCGGCCATGTCTGCAGTGTATGAGGTGATGGAGCAGATACATGAGGAGACATGGTGACTACATGATCTCCTGTGGTAATAATTCCTCTATATATGATATATCAGCCATGTCTGCAGTGTATGAGGTGACTGGGGCAGATACATGAGGAGACATGGTGACTACATGATCTCCTGTGGTAATAATTCCTCTATATATGATATATCAGCCATGTCTGCAGTGTATGAGGTGACTGGAGCAGATACATGAGGAGACGTGGTGACTACATGACCTCCTGTGGTAATAATTCCTCTATATATGATATATCAGCCATGTCTGCAGTGTATGAGGTGACTGGAGCAGATACATGAGGAGACATGGTGACTACATGATCTCCTGTGGTAATAATTCTCCTATATATGATATATCAGCCATGTCTGCAGTGTATGAGGTGACTGGGAGCAGATACATGAGGAGACATGGTGAGTACATGATCTCCTGTGGTAATAATTCTCCTATATATGATATATCAGCCATGTCTGCAGTGTATGAGGTGACTGGGGGCAGATACATGAGGAGACATGGTGACTACATGATCTCCTGTGGTAATAATTCCTCTATATATGATATATCAGCCATGTCTGCAGTGTATGAGGTGACTGGGGCAGATACATGAGGAGACATGGTGACTACATGATCTCCTGTGGTAATAATTCCTCTATATATGATATATCAGCCATGTCTGCAGTGTATGAGGTGACTGGGAGCAGATACATGAGGAGACATGGTGACTACATGATCTCCTGTGGTAATAATTCCTCTATATATGATATATCAGCCATGTCTGCAGTGTATGAGGTGACTGGGAGCAGATACATGAGGAGACATGGTGACTACATGATCTCCTGTGGTAATAATTACTCTATATATGATATATCAGCCATGTCTGCAGTGTATGAGGTGACTGGAGCAGATACATGAGGAGACATGGTGACTACATGATCTCCTGTGGTAATAATTCCCCTATATATGATATATCAGCCATGTCTGCAGTGTATGAGGTGACTGGGGCAGATACACGAGGAGACATGGTGACTACATGACCTCCTGTGGTAATAATTCCTCTATATATGATATATCAGCCATGTCTGCAGTGTATGAGGTGACTGGGAGCAGATACATGAGGAGACATGGTGACTACATGATCTCCTGTGGTAATAATTCCTCTATATATGATATATCAGCCATGTCTGCAGTGTATGAGGTGACTGGGGCAGATACATGAGGAGACATGGTGACTACATGATCTCCTGTGGTAATAATTCCTCTATATATGATATATCAGCCATGTCTGCAGTGTATGAGGTGACTGGGAGCAGATACATGAGGAGACATGGTGACTACATGATCTCCTGTGGTAATAATTCCTCTATATATGATATATCAGCCATGTCTGCAGTGTATGAGGTGACTGGGAGCAGATACATGAGGAGACATGGTGACTACATGATCTCCTGTGGTAATAATTACTCTATATATGATATATCAGCCATGTCTGCAGTGTATGAGGTGACTGGAGCAGATACATGAGGAGACATGGTGACTACATGATCTCCTGTGGTAATAATTCTCCTATATATGATATATCAGCCATGTCTGCAGTGTATGAGATGACTGGGGCAGATACATGAGGAGACATGGTGACTACATGATCTCCTGTGGTAATAATTCTCCTATATATGATATATCAGCCATGTCTGCAGTGTATGAGGTGACTGGGGCAGATACATGAGGAGACATGGTGACTACATGATCTCCTGTGGTAATAATTCTCCTATATATGATATATCAGCCATGTCTGCAGTGTATGAGGTGACTGGGAGCAGATACATGAGGAGACATGGTGACTACATGATCTCCTGTGGTAATAATTCCTCTATATATGATATATCAGCCATGTCTGCAGTGTATGAGGTGACTGGGAGCAGATACATGAGGAGACATGGTGACTACATGATCTCCTGTGGTAATAATTATCCTATATATGATATATCAGCCATGTCTGCAGTGTATGAGATGACTGGGGCAGATACATGAGGAGACATGGTGACTACATGACCTCCTGTGGTAATAATTCCTCTATATATGATATATCAGCCATGTCTGCAGTGTATGAGGTGACTGGGAGCAGATACATGAGGAGACATGGTGACTACATGATCTCCTGTGGTAATAATTCCTCTATATATGATATATCAGACATGTCTGCAGGGTATGAGGTGACTGGAGCAGATACATGAGGAGACATGGTGACTACATGATCTCCTGTGGTAATAATTCTCCTATATATGATATATCAGCCATGTCTGCAGTGTATGAGGTGACTGGAGCAGATACATGAGGAGACATGGTGACTATATGATCTCCTGTGGTAATAATTCCCCTATATATGATATATCAGCCATGTCTGCAGTGTATGAGGTGACTGGGAGCAGATACATGAGGAGACATGGTGACTACATGATCTCCTGTGGTAATAATTCCTCTATATATGATATATCAGCCATGTCTGCAGTGTATGAGGTGACTGGAGCAGATACATGAGGAGACATGATGACTACATGATCTCCTGTGGTAATAATTCCTCTATATATGATATATCAGCCATGTCTGCAGTGTATGAGGTGACTGGGAGCAGATACATGAGGAGACATGGTGACTACATGATCTCCTGTGGTAATAATTCCCCTATATATGATATATCAGCCATGTCTGCAGTGTATGAGGTGACTGGGGCAGATACATGAGGAGACATGGTGACTACATGATCTCCTGTGGTAATAATTCTCCTATATATGATATATCAGCCATGTCTGCAGTGTATGAGGTGACTGGAGCAGATACATGAGGAGACATGGTGACTACATGATCTCCTGTGGTAATAATTCCTCTATATATGATATATCAGCCATGTCTGCAGTGTATGAGGTGATGGAGCAGATACATGAGGAGACATGGTGACTACATGACCTCCTGTGGTAATAATTCCTCTATATATGATATATCAGCCATGTCTGCAGTGTATGAGGTGACTGGGGCAGATACATGAGGAGACATGGTGACTACATGATCTCCTGTGGTAATAATTCCCCTATATATGATATATCAGCCATGTCTGCAGTGTATGAGGTGACTGGGAGCAGATACATGAGGAGACATGATGACTACATGATCTCCTGTGGTAATAATTCCTCTATATATGATATATCAGCCATGTCTGCAGTGTATGAGGTGATGGAGCAGATACATGAGGAGACATGGTGACTACATGATCTCCTGTGGTAATAATTCCTCTATATATGATATATCAGCCATGTCTGCAGTGTATGAGGTGACTGGGGCAGATACATGAGGAGACATGGTGACTACATGATCTCCTGTGGTAATAATTCCTCTATATATGATATATCAGCCATGTCTGCAGTGTATGAGGTGACTGGAGCAGATACATGAGGAGACATGGTGACTACATGATCTCCTGTGGTAATAATTCCTCTATATATGATATATCAGCCATGTCTGCAGTGTGTGAGGTGACTGGAGCAGATACATGAGGAGACATGGTGACTACATGACCTCCTGTGGTAATAATTCCTCTATATATGATATATCAGCCATGTCTGCGGTGTATGAGGTGACTGGAGCAGATACATGAGGAGACATGGTGACTACATGATCTCCTGTGGTAATAATTCCCCTATATATGATATATCAGCCATGTCTGCAGTGTATGAGGTGACTGGAGCAGATACATGAGGAGACATGGTGACTACATGATCTCCTGTGGTAATAATTCCTCTATATATGATATATCAGCCATGTCTGCAGGGTATGAGGTGACTGGGGCAGATACATGAGACATGGTGACTACATGATCTCCTGTGGTAATAATTCTCCTATATATGATATATCGGCCATGTCTGCAGTGTATGAGGTGATGGAGCAGATACATGAGGAGACATGGTGACTACATGATGTCCTGTGGTAATAATTCTCCTATATATGATATATCAGCCATGTCTGCAGTGTATGAGGTGACTGGAGCAGATACATGAGGAGACATGGTGACTACATGATCTCCTGTGGTAATAATTCCCCTATATATGATATATCAGCCATGTCTGCAGTGTATGAGGTGACTGGGGGCAGATACATGAGGAGACATGGTGACTACATGATCTCCTGTGGTAATAATTCCTCTATATATGATATATCAGCCATGTCTGCAGTGTATGAGGTGACTGGAGCAGATACATGAGGAGACATGGTGACTACATGATGTCCTGTGGTAATAATTCTCCTATATATGATATATCAGCCATGTCTGCAGTGTATGAGGTGACTCGGGCAGGTACATGAGGAGACATGGTGACTACATGATCTCCTGTGGTAATAATTCCTCTATATGTGATATATCAGCCATGTCTGCAGTGTATGAGGTGACTGGGAGCAGATACATGAGGAGACATGGTGACTACATGATCTCCTGTGGTAATAATTCTCCTATATATGATATATCAGCCATGTCTGCAGTGTATGAGGTGACTGGGAGCAGATACATGAGGAGACATGGTGACTACATGATCTCCTGTGGTAATAATTCCTCTATATATGATATATCAGCCATGTCTGCAGTGTATGAGGTGATGGAGCAGATACATGAGGAGACATGGTGACTACATGACCTCCTGTGGTAATAATTCCTCTATATATGATATATCAGCCATGTCTGCAGTGTATGAGGTGACTGGGAGCAGATACATGAGGAGACATGGTGACTACATGATCTCCTGTGGTAATAATTCCTCTATATGTGATATATCAGCCATGTCTGCAGTGTATGAGGTGACTGGGAGCAGATACATGAGGAGACATGGTGACTACATGATCTCCTGTGGTAATAATTCCCCTATATATGATATATCAGCCATGTCTGCAGTGTATGAGGTGACTGGGAGCAGATACATGAGGAGACATGATGACTACATGATCTCCTGTGGTAATAATTCCTCTATATATGATATATCAGCCATGTCTGCAGTGTATGAGGTGATGGAGCAGATACATGAGGAGACATGGTGACTACATGATCTCCTGTGGTAATAATTCCTCTATATATGATATATCAGCCATGTCTGCAGTGTATGAGGTGACTGGGGCAGATACATGAGGAGACATGGTGACTACATGATCTCCTGTGGTAATAATTCCTCTATATATGATATATCAGCCATGTCTGCAGTGTATGAGGTGACTGGAGCAGATACATGAGGAGACATGGTGACTACATGATCTCCTGTGGTAATAATTCCTCTATATATGATATATCAGCCATGTCTGCAGTGTGTGAGGTGACTGGAGCAGATACATGAGGAGACATGGTGACTACATGACCTCCTGTGGTAATAATTCCTCTATATATGATATATCAGCCATGTCTGCGGTGTATGAGGTGACTGGAGCAGATACATGAGGAGACATGGTGACTACATGATCTCCTGTGGTAATAATTCCCCTATATATGATATATCAGCCATGTCTGCAGTGTATGAGGTGACTGGAGCAGATACATGAGGAGACATGGTGACTACATGATCTCCTGTGGTAATAATTCCTCTATATATGATATATCAGCCATGTCTGCAGGGTATGAGGTGACTGGGGCAGATACATGAGACATGGTGACTACATGATCTCCTGTGGTAATAATTCTCCTATATATGATATATCGGCCATGTCTGCAGTGTATGAGGTGATGGAGCAGATACATGAGGAGACATGGTGACTACATGATGTCCTGTGGTAATAATTCTCCTATATATGATATATCAGCCATGTCTGCAGTGTATGAGGTGACTGGAGCAGATACATGAGGAGACATGGTGACTACATGATCTCCTGTGGTAATAATTCCCCTATATATGATATATCAGCCATGTCTGCAGTGTATGAGGTGACTGGGGGCAGATACATGAGGAGACATGGTGACTACATGATCTCCTGTGGTAATAATTCCTCTATATATGATATATCAGCCATGTCTGCAGTGTATGAGGTGACTGGAGCAGATACATGAGGAGACATGGTGACTACATGATGTCCTGTGGTAATAATTCTCCTATATATGATATATCAGCCATGTCTGCAGTGTATGAGGTGACTCGGGCAGGTACATGAGGAGACATGGTGACTACATGATCTCCTGTGGTAATAATTCCTCTATATGTGATATATCAGCCATGTCTGCAGTGTATGAGGTGACTGGGGCAGATACATGAGGAGACATGGTGACTACATGATCTCCTGTGGTAATAATTCTCCTATATATGATATATCAGCCATGTCTGCAGTGTATGAGGTGACTGGAGCAGATACATGAGGAGACATGGTGACTACATGATCTCCTGTGGTAATAATTCTCCTATATATGATATATCAGCCATGTCTGCAGTGTATGAGGTGACTGGGAGCAGATACATGAGGAGACATGGTGACTACATGATCTCCTGTGGTAATAATTACTCTATATATGATATATCAGCCATGTCTGCAGTGTATGAGGTGACTGGAGCAGATACATGAGGAGACATGGTGACTACATGATCTCCTGTGGTAATAATTCTCCTATATATGATATATCAGCCATGTCTGCAGTGTATGAGGTGACTGGAGCAGATACATGAGGAGACATGGTGACTACATGATCTCCTGTGGTAATAATTCCTCTATATATGATATATCAGCCATGTCTGCAGTGTATGAGGTGACTGGAGCAGATACATGAGGAGACATGGTGACTACATGATCTCCTGTGGTAATAATTCTCCTATATATGATATATCAGCCATGTCTGCAGTGTATGAGGTGACTGGGAGCAGATACATGAGGAGACATGGTGACTACATGATCTCCTGTGGTAATAATTCCTCTATATATGATATATCAGCCATGTCTGCAGTGTATGAGGTGACTGGGGGCAGATACATGAGGAGACATGGTGACTACATGACCTCCTGTGGTAATAATTCCTCTATATATGATATATCAGCCATGTCTGCAGTGTATGAGGTGACTGGAGCAGATACATGAGGAGACATGGTGACTACATGACCTCCTGTGGTAATAATTCCTCTATATATGATATATCAGCCATGTCTGCAGTGTATGAGGTGACTGGGAGCAGATACATGAGGAGACATGGTGACTACATGATCTCCTGTGGTAATAATTCCTCTATATATGATATATCAGCCATGTCTGCAGTGTATGAGGTGACTGGGGCAGATACATGAGGAGACATGGTGACTACATGACCTCCTGTGGTAATAATTCCTCTATATATGATATATCAGCCATGTCTGCAGTGTATGAGGTGACTGGAGCAGATACATGAGGAGACATGGTGACTACATGATCTCCTGTGGTAATAATTCTCCTATATATGATATATCAGCCATGTCTGCAGTGTATGAGGTGACTGGGAGCAGATACATGAGGAGACATGGTGACTACATGATCTCCTGTGGTAATAATTCTCCTATATATGATATATCAGCCATGTCTGCGGTGTATGAGGTGACTGGGGCAGATACATGAGGAGACATGGTGACTACATGATCTCCTGTGGTAATAATTCTCCTATATATGATATATCAGCCATGTCTGCAGTGTATGAGGTGATGGAGCAGATACATGAGGAGACATGATGACTACATGATGTCCTGTGGTAATAATTCCTCTATATATGATATATCAGCCATGTCTGCAGTGTATGAGGTGACTGGGGCAGATACATGAGGAGACATGGTGACTACATGATGTCCTGTGGTAATAATTCCTCTATATATGATATATCAGCCATGTCTGCAGTGTATGAGGTGATGGAGCAGATACATGAGGAGACATGGTGACTACATGATCTCCTGTGGTAATAATTCCTCTATATATGATATATCAGACATGTCTGCAGGGTATGAGGTGACTGGAGCAGATACATGAGGAGACATGGTGACTACATGATCTCCTGTGGTAATAATTCCTCTATATATGATATATCAGCCATGTCTGCAGTGTATGAGGTGACTGGGAGCAGATACATGAGGAGACATGGTGACTACATGACGTCCTGTGGTAATAATTCTCCTATATATGATATATCAGCCATGTCTGCAGTGTATGAGGTGACTGGAGCAGATACATGAGGAGACATGGTGACTACATGATCTCCTGTGGTAATAATTCCTCTATATATGATATATCAGCCATGTCTGCAGTGTATGAGGTGACTGGGAGCAGATACATGAGGAGACATGGTGACTACATGATCTCCTGTGGTAATAATTCTCCTATATATGATATATCAGCCATGTCTGCAGTGTATGAGGTGACTGGGGCAGATACATGAGGAGACGTGGTGACTACATGATCTCCTGTGGTAATAATTCTCCTATATAAGATATATCAGCCATGTCTGCAGTGTATGAGGTGACTGGGAGCAGATACATGAGGAGACATGGTGACTACATGATCTCCTGTGGTAATAATTCTCCTATATATGATATATCAGCCATGTCTGCAGTGTATGAGGTGACTGGGAGCAGATACATGAGGAGACATGGTGACTACATGATCTCCTGTGGTAATAATTCTCCTATATATGATATATCAGCCATGTCTGCAGTGTATGAGGTGACTGGAGCAGATACATGAGGAGACATGGTGACTACATGATCTCCTGTGGTAATAATTCTCCTATATATGATATATCAGCCATGTCTGCAGTGTATGAGGTGACTGGGGCAGATACATGAGGAGACATGGTGAGTACATGACCTCCTGTGGTAATAATTCTCCTATATATGATATATCAGCCATGTCTGCAGTGTATGAGGTGACTGGAGCAGATACATGAGGAGACATGGTGACTACATGATCTCCTGTGGTAATAATTCTCCTATATATGATATATCAGCCATGTCTGCAGTGTATGAGGTGACTGGAGCAGATACATGAGGAGACATGGTGACTACATGATCTCCTGTGGTAATAATTCCTCTATATATGATATATCAGCCATGTCTGCAGTGTATGAGGTGACTGGGGCAGATACATGAGGAGACGTGGTGACTACATGACCTCCTGTGGTAATAATTCCTCTATATATGATATATCAGCCATGTCTGCAGTGTATGAGGTGACTGGAGCAGATACATGAGGAGACATGGTGACTACATGATCTCCTGTGGTAATAATTCCTCTATATATGATATATCAGCCATGTCTGCAGTGTATGAGGTGACTGGAGCAGATACATGAGGAGACATGGTGACTACATGATCTCCTGTGGTAATAATTCTCCTATATATGATATATCAGCCATGTCTGCAGTGTATGAGGTGACTGGGGCAGATACATGAGGAGACATGGTGACTACATGACCTCCTGTGGTAATAATTCCTCTATATATGATATATCAGCCATGTCTGCAGTGTATGAGGTGACTGGGAGCAGATACATGAGGAGACATGGTGACTACATGATCTCCTGTGGTAATAATTCCCCTATATATGATATATCAGCCATGTCTGCAGTGTATGAGGTGACTGGAGCAGATACATGAGGAGACATGGTGACTACATGATCTCCTGTGGTAATAATTCCTCTATATATGATATATCAGCCATGTCTGCAGTGTATGAGGTGACTGGGGCAGATACATGAGGAGACATGGTGACTACATGATCTCCTGTGGTAATAATTCCTCTATATATGATATATCAGCCATGTCTGCAGTGTATGAGGTGACTGGGGCAGATACATGAGGAGACATGGTGACTACATGATCTCCTGTGGTAATAATTCCCCTATATATGATATATCAGCCATGTCTGCAGTGTATGAGGTGACTGGGGGCAGATACATGAGGAGACATGGGGGGACATTTACTTAAAGTGTCGGTGTCTGCATTGGCTTTGTTACCGACCTGCTCTCGGAAAGAAGATACACATTTAATATTGTAGAGCTGTGCAGAGACATTTCTGTCCCCGAGCCCATTTTCTGTCCCTGGGACCAAAATCTGTCCCAAGCACCAGAAATGTGTCCAACAGTCCCTGCTAGACCAGTTTTCTTTTGGTCTACTTTCCGCCAGTTTACAGCGCCCAAAAATTGCTGTGACACATATTAATTCTGTCTGAGTTTCCACTCCGCCAAAGCCACGCCCCTTTTCGGAGAAGAGTCGGAGCAGACGGAAAAAGTCATTTTTTCTGTCCCCGACAGCTAATAAATAGGTAGGAGAGCAGAACATGTGGTGAGAGCGCCACAAAACTGGCGGAAACGCCATAGTAAATGTCCCCCATGGTGACTATATGATCTCCTGTGGTAATAATTCCCCTATATATGATATATCAGCCATGTCTGCAGTGTATGAGGTGACTGGAGCAGATACATGAGGAGACATGGTGACTACATGATCTCCTGTGGTAATAATTCCTCTATATATGATATATCAGCCATGTCTGCAGTGTATGAGGTGACTGGGGGCAGATACATGAGGAGACATGGTGACTACATGATCTCCTGTGGTAATAATTCCTCTATATATGATATATCAGCCATGTCTGCAGTGTATGAGGTGACTGGAGCAGATACATGAGGAGACATGGTGACTACATGACCTCCTGTGGTAATAATTCCTCTATATATGATATATCAGCCATGTCTGCAGTGTATGAGGTGACTGGGGCAGATACATGAGGAGACATGGTGACTACATGATCTCCTGTGGTAATAATTCTCCTATATATGATATATCAGCCATGTCTGCAGTGTATGAGGTGACTGGGGCAGATACATGAGGAGACGTGGTGACTACATGACGTCCTGTGGTAATAATTCCTCTATATATGATATATCAGCCATGTCTGCAGTGTATGAGGTGACTCGGGCAGGTACATGAGGAGACATGGTGACTACATGACCTCCTGTGGTAATAATTCCTCTATATATGATATATCAGACATGTCTGCAGTGTATGAGGTGACTGGGAGCAGACACATGAGGAGACATGGTGACTACATGATCTCCTGTGGTAATAATTCTCCTATATATGATATATCAGCCATGTCTGCAGTGTATGAGGTGACTGGGAGCAGATACATGAGGAGACATGGTGACTACATGACCTCCTGTGGTAATAATTCTCCTATATATGATATATCAGCCATGTCTGCAGTGTATGAGGTGACTGGGAGCAGATACATGAGGAGACATGGTGACTACATGATCTCCTGTGGTAATAATTCTCCTATATATGATATATCAGCCATGTCTGCAGTGTATGAGGTGACTGGAGCAGATACATGAGGAGACATGGTGACTACATGATCTCCTGTGGTAATAATTCTCCTATATATGATATATCAGCCATGTCTGCAGTGTATGAGGTGACTGGAGCAGATACATGAGGAGACATGGTGACTACATGATCTTCTGAGGTAATAATTCTCCTATATATGATATATCAGCCGTGTCTGCAGTGTATGAGGTGACTGGGGGCAGATACATGAGGAGACATGGTGACTACATGATCTCCTGTGGTAATAATTCTCCTATATATGATATATCAGCCATGTCTGCAGTGTATGAGGTGACTGGGAGCAGATACATGAGGAGACATGGTGACTACATGATCTCCTGTGGTAATAATTCTCCTATATATGATATATCAGCCATGTCTGCAGTGTATGAGGTGACTGGAGCAGATACATGAGGAGACATGGTGACTACATGATCTCCTGTGGTAATAATTCCTCTATATATGATATATCGGCCATGTCTGCAGTGTATGAGGTGACTGGGGCAGATACATGAGGAGACATGGTGACTACATGATCTCCTGTGGTAATAATTCTCCTATATATGATATATCAGCCATGTCTGCAGTGTATGAGGTGACTGGGGCAGATACATGAGGAGACGTGGTGACTACATGACCTCCTGTGGTAATAATTCCTCTATATATGATATATCAGCCATGTCTGCAGTGTATGAGGTGACTGGGAGCAGATACATGAGGAGACATGGTGACTACATGATCTCCTGTGGTAATAATTCCTCTATATATGATATATCAGCCATGTCTGCAGTGTATGAGGTGACTGGGAGCAGATACATGAGGAGACATGGTGACTACATGATCTCCTGTGGTAATAATTCCTCTATATATGATATATCATCCATGTCTGCAGTGTATGAGGTGACTGGAGCAGATACATGAGGAGACATGGTGACTACATGATGTCCTGTGGTAATAATTCTCCTATATATGATATATCAGCCATGTCTGCAGTGTATGAGGTGACTGGGAGCAGATACATGAGGAGACATGGTGACTACATGATCTCCTGAGGTAATAATTCCTCTATATATGATATATCAGCCATGTCTGCAGTGTATGAGGTGACTGGGGCAGATACATGAGGAGACATGGTGACTACATGACCTCCTGTGGTAATAATTCCTCTATATATGATATATCAGCCATGTCTGCAGTGTATGAGGTGACTGGAGCAGATACATGAGGAGACATGGTGACTACATGATGTCCTGTGGTAATAATTCTCCTATATATGATATATCAGCCATGTCTGCAGTGTATGAGGTGACTGGGAGCAGATACATGAGGAGACATGGTGACTACATGATGTCCTGTGGTAATAATTCTCCTATATATGATATATCAGCCATGTCTGCAGTGTATGAGGTGACTGGGGAAGATACATGAGGAGACATGGTGACTACATGATCTCCTGTGGTAATAATTCCTCTATATATGATATATCAGCCATGTCTGCAGTGTATGAGGTGACTGGGGCAGATACATGAGGAGACATGGTGACTACATGATCTCCTGTGGTAATAATTCCTCTATATATGATATAACAGCCATGTCTGCAGTGTATGAGGTGACTGGGGCAGATACATGAGGAGACATGGTGACTACATGATCTCCTGAGGTAATAATTCCTCTATATATGATATATCAGCCATGTCTGCAGTGTATGAGGTGACTGGGGCAGATACATGAGGAGACATGGTGACTACATGACCTCCTGTGGTAATAATTCCTCTATATATGATATATCAGCCATGTCTGCAGTGTATGAGGTGACTGGGGCAGATACATGAGGAGACATGGTGACTACATGATCTCCTGTGGTAATAATTCCTCTATATATGATATATCAGCCATGTCTGCAGTGTATGAGGTGACTGGGAGCAGATACATGAGGAGACATGGTGACTACATGACCTCCTGTGGTAATAATTCTCCTATATATGATATATCAGCCATGTCTGCAGTGTATGAGGTGACTGGAGCAGATACATGAGGAGACATGGTGACTACATGATCTCCTGTGGTAATAATTCCTCTATATGTGATATATCAGCCATGTCTGCAGTGTATGAGGTGACTGGGGCAGATACATGAGGAGACATGGTGACTACATGATCTCCTGTGGTAATAATTCCTCTATATATGATATATCAGACATGTCTGCAGTGTATGAGGTGACTGGGAGCAGATACATGAGGAGACATGGTGACTACATGATCTCCTGTGGTAATAATTATCCTATATATGATATATCAGCCATGTCTGCAGTGTATGAGGTGACTGGGAGCAGATACATGAGGAGACATGGTGACTACATGATCTCCTGTGGTAATAATTCCTCTATATATGATATATCAGCCATGTCTGCAGTGTATGAGGTGACTGGAGCAGATACATGAGGAGACATGGTGACTACATGATCTCCTGTGGTAATAATTCCTCTATATATGATATATCAGCCATGTCTGCAGTGTATGAGGTGACTGGAGCAGATACATGAGGAGACATGGTGACTACATGATCTCCTGTGGTAATAATTCTCCTATATATGATATATCAGCCATGTCTGCAGTGTATGAGGTGACTGGGAGCAGATACATGAGGAGACATGGTGACTACATGATCTCCTGTGGTAATAATTCTCCTATATATGATATATCAGCCATGTCTGCAGTGTATGAGGTGACTGGGGCAGATACATGAGGAGACATGGTGACTACATGACCTCCTGTGGTAATAATTCTCCTATATATGATATATCAGCCATGTCTGCAGTGTATGAGGTGACTGGGAGCAGATACATGAGGAGACATGGTGACTACATGATCTCCTGTGGTAATAATTCCTCTATATATGATATATCAGCCATGTCTGCGGTGTATGAGGTGACTGGGAGCAGATACATGAGGAGACATGGTGACTACATGATCTCCTGTGGTAATAATTCCTCTATATATGATATATCAGCCATGTCTGCAGTGTATGAGGTGACTGGGGCAGATACATGAGGAGACGTGGTGACTACATGATCTCCTGTGGTAATAATTCTCCTATATATGATATATCAGCCATGTCTGCAGTGTATGAGGTGACTGGAGCAGATACATGAGGAGACATGGTGACTACATGATCTCCTGTGGTAATAATTCCTCTATATATGATATATCAGCCATGTCTGCAGTGTATGAGGTGACTGGGGCAGATACATGAGGAGACGTGGTGACTACATGATCTCCTGTGGTAATAATTCTCCTATATATGATATATCAGCCATGTCTGCAGTGTATGAGGTGACTGGGGCAGATACATGAGGAGACATGGTGACTACATGACCTCCTGTGGTAATAATTCCTCTATATATGATATATCAGCCATGTCTGCAGTGTATGAGGTGACTGGGAGCAGATACATGAGGAGACATGGTGACTACATGATCTCCTGTGGTAATAATTCCTCTATATATGATATATCAGCCATGTCTGCAGTGTATGAGGTGACTGGGGCAGATACATGAGGAGACATGGTGACTACATGATCTCCTGTGGTAATAATCCCTCTATATATGATATATCAGCCATGTCTGCAGTGTATGAGGTGACTGGGGCAGATACATGAGGAGACATGGTGACTACATGATCTCCTGTGGTAATAATTCCTCTATATATGATATATCAGCCATGTCTGCAGTGTATGAGGTGACTGGGAGCAGATACATGAGGAGACATGGTGACTACATGATCTCCTGTGGTAATAATTCCTCTATATATGATATATCAGCCATGTCTGCAGTGTATGAGGTGACTGGAGCAGATACATGAGGAGACATGGTGACTACATGACCTCCTGTGGTAATAATTCTCCTATATATGATATATCAGCCATGTCTGCTGTGTATGAGGTGACTGGGGCAGATACATGAGGAGACATGGTGACTACATGATGTCCTGTGGTAATAATTCTCCTATATATGATATATCAGCCATGTCTGCAGTGTATGAGGTGATGGAGCAGATACATGAGGAGACATGGTGACTACATGACCTCCTGTGGTAATAATTCCTCTATATATGATATATCAGCCATGTCTGCAGTGTATGAGGTGACTGGAGCAGATACATGAGGAGACATGGTGACTACATGATCTCCTGTGGTAATAATTCCTCTATATATGATATATCAGCCATGTCTGCAGTGTATGAGGTGACTGGGGCAGATACATGAGGAGACATGGTGACTACATGATCTCCTGTGGTAATAATTCCTCTATATATGATATATCAGCCATGTCTGCAGTGTATGAGGTGACTGGGGCAGATACATGAGGAGACATGGTGACTACATGATGTCCTGTGGTAATAATTCCTCTATATATGATATATCAGCCATGTCTGCAGTGTATGAGGTGACTGGAGCAGATACATGAGGAGACATGGTGACTACATGATCTCCTGTGGTAATAATTCCTCTATATATGATATATCAGCCATGTCTGCAGTGTATGAGATGACTGGGGCAGATACATGAGGAGACATGGTGACTACATGACCTCCTGTGGTAATAATTCTCCTATATATGATATATCAGCCATGTCTGCAGTGTATGAGGTGACTGGGAGCAGATACATGAGGAGACATGGTGACTACATGATCTCCTGTGGTAATAATTACTCTATATATGATATATCAGCCATGTCTGCAGTGTATGAGGTGACTGGAGCAGATACATGAGGAGACATGGTGACTACATGATCTCCTGTGGTAATAATTCTCCTATATATGATATATCAGCCATGTCTGCAGTGTATGAGGTGACTGGAGCAGATACATGAGGAGACATGGTGACTACATGATCTCCTGTGGTAATAATTCCCCTATATATGATATATCAGCCATGTCTGCAGTGTATGAGGTGACTGGAGCAGATACATGAGGAGACATGGTGACTACATGATCTCCTGTGGTAATAATTCTCCTATATATGATATATCAGCCATGTCTGCAGTGTATGAGGTGACTGGGAGCAGATACACGAGGAGACATGGTGACTACATGATCTCCTGTGGTAATAATTCTCCTATATATGATATATCAGCCATGTCTGCAGTGTATGAGGTGACTGGAGCAGATACATGAGGAGACATGGTGACTACATGATCTCCTGTGGTAATAATTCCTCTATATATGATATATCAGCCATGTATGCAGTGTATGAGGTGACTGGAGCAGATACATGAGGAGACATGGTGACTACATGATGTCCTGTGGTAATAATTCTCCTATATATGATATATCAGCCATGTCTGCAGTGTATGAGGTGACTGGGGCAGATACATGAGGAGACATGGTGACTACATGATCTCCTGTGGTAATAATTCCCCTATATATGATATATCAGCCATGTCTGCAGTGTATGAGGTGACTGGGGCAGATACATGAGGAGACATGGTGACTACATGATCTCCTGTGGTAATAATTCCTCTATATATGATATATCAGCCATGTCTGCAGTGTATGAGGTGACTGGGAGCAGATACATGAGGAGACATGGTGACTACATGATCTCCTGTGGTAATAATTCTCCTATATATGATATATCAGCCATGTCTGCAGTGTATGAGGTGACTGGGAGCAGATACATGAGGAGACATGGTGACTACATGATCTCCTGTGGTAATAATTCCTCTATATATGATATATCAGCCATGTCTGCAGTGTATGAGGTGACTGGGGCAGATACATGAGGAGACATGGTGACTACATGATCTCCTGTGGTAATAATTCTCCTATATATGATATATCAGCCATGTCTGCAGTGTATGAGGTGACTGGGGCAGATACATGAGGAGACATGGTGACTACATGACCTCCTGTGGTAATAATTCTCCTATATATGATATATCAGCCATGTCTGCAGTGTATGAGGTGACTGGGGCAGATACATGAGGAGACATGGTGACTACATGATCTCCTGTGGTAATAATTCCCCTATATATGATATATCAGCCATGTCTGCAGTGTATGAGGTGACTGGAGCAGATACATGAGGAGACATGGTGACTACATGATCTCCTGTGGTAATAATTCCTCTATATATGATATATCAGCCATGTCTGCAGTGTATGAGGTGACTGGGGCAGATACATGAGGAGACATGGTGACTACATGATCTCCTGTGGTAATAATTCCTCTATATATGATATATCAGCCATGTCTGCAGTGTATGAGGTGACTGGGGCAGATACATGAGGAGACATGGTGACTACATGATCTCCTGTGGTAATAATTCTCCTATATATGATATATCGGCCATGTCTGCAGTGTATGAGGTGACTGGAGCAGATACATGAGGAGACATGGTGACTACATGACCTCCTGTGGTAATAATTCTCCTATATATGATATATCAGCCATGTCTGCAGTGTATGAGGTGACTGGAGCAGATACATGAGGAGACATGGTGACTACATGATCTCCTGTGGTAATAATTCTCCTATATATGATATATCAGCCATGTCTGCAGTGTATGAGGTGATGGAGCAGATACATGAGGAGACATGGTGACTACATGATCTCCTGTGGTAATAATTCCTCTATATATGATATATCAGCCATGTCTGCAGTGTATGAGGTGACTGGGGCAGATACATGAGGAGACATGGTGACTACATGATCTCCTGTGGTAATAATTCTCCTATATATGATATATCAGCCATGTCTGCAGTGTATGAGGTGACTGGGGCAGATACATGAGGAGACATGGTGACTACATGATGTCCTGTGGTAATAATTCCTCTATATATGATATATCAGCCATGTCTGCAGTGTATGAGGTGACTGGAGCAGATACATGAGGAGACATGGTGACTACATGATCTCCTGTGGTAATAATTCCTCTTTATATGATATATCAGCAATGTCTGGAGTGTATGAGGTGACTGGAGTAGATACATAAGGAGACATGGTGACTACATGATCTCCT
Source organism: Engystomops pustulosus (assembly GCF_040894005.1). Lineage (NCBI taxonomy): Eukaryota > Metazoa > Chordata > Amphibia > Anura > Leptodactylidae > Engystomops > Engystomops pustulosus. Next base: position 1,199,276 of record NC_092417.1, read on the forward strand.
GTGGTAATAATTCCTCTATATATGATATATCAGCCATGTCTGCAGTGTATGAGGTGACTGGGGCAGATACATGAGGAGACATGGTGACTACATGATCTCCTGTGGTAATAATTCCTCTATATATGATATATCAGCCATGTCTGCAGTGTATGAGGTGACTGGGGGCAGATACATGAGGAGACATGGTGACTACATGATCTCCTGTGGTAATAATTCTCCTATATATGATATATCAGCCATGTCTGCAGTGTATGAGGTGACTGGAGCAGATACATGAGGAGACATGGTGACTACATGATCTCCTGTGGTAATAATTCCTCTATATATGATATATCAGCCATGTCTGCAGTATATGAGGTGACTGGAGCAGATACATGAGGAGACATGGTGACTACATGATCTCCTGTGGTAATAATTCTCCTATATATGATATATCAGCCATGTCTGCAGTGTATGAGGTGACTGGGGCAGATACATGAGGAGACATGGTGACTACATGATCTCCTGTGGTAATAATTCCTCTATATATGATATATCAGCCATGTCTGCAGTGTATGAGGTGACTGGGAGCAGATACATGAGGAGACATGGTGACTACATGATCTCCTGTGGTAATAATTCCTCTATATATGATATATCAGCCATGTCTGCAGTGTATGAGGTGACTGGAGCAGATACATGAGGAGACATGGTGACTACATGATCTCCTGTGGTAATAATTCCTCTATATATGATATATCAGCCATGTCTGCAGTGTATGAGGTGACTGGGAGCAGATACATGAGGAGACATGGTGACTACATGATCTCCTGTGGTAATAATTCCTCTATATATGATATATCAGCCATGTCTGCAGTGTATGAGGTGACTGGAGCAGATACATGAGGAGACATGGTGACTACATGATCTCCTGTGGTAATAATTCTCCTATATATGATATATCAGCCATGTCTGCAGTGTATGAGGTGACTGGGGCAGATACATGAGGAGACATGGTGACTACATGACCTCCTGTGGTAATAATTCCTCTATATATGATATATCAGCCATGTCTGCAGTGTATGAGGTGACTGGGGCAGATACATGAGGAGACATGGTGACTACATGATCTCCTGTGGTAATAATTCCTCTATATATGATATATCAGCCATGTCTGCAGTGTATGAGGTGACTGGGGCAGATACATGAGGAGACGTGGTGACTACATGACCTCCTGTGGTAATAATTCCTCTATACAGGCGGTCCCCTACTTAAGGACACCCGACTTACAGACAACCCATAGTTACAGACAGACCCCTCTGCCCACTGTGACCTCTGGTGAAGCTCTCTGGATGCTTTAAAATAGTCCCAGATTGCAATAATCAGCTTAAAATTGTCTGCAATGAAGCTTTATTGATAATTCTTGGTCCTATTACAGCAAAAAAATTTGAAACTCCAATTGTCACTGGGGCAAAAAAAAAGAATTGTCGGCAACTACAATGATAAAATATACAGTTTCGACTTACATACAAATTCAACTTAAGAACAAACCTACAGTCCCTATCTTGTATGTAACCCGGGGACTGCCTGTATATGATATATCAGCCATGTCTGCAGTGTATGAGGTGACTGGGAGCAGATACATGAGGAGACATGGTGACTACATGATGTCCTGTGGTAATAATTCTCCTATATATGATATATCAGCCATGTCTGCAGTGTATGAGGTGACTGGGAGCAGATACATGAGGAGACATGGTGACTACATGATCTCCTGTGGTAATAATTCTCCTATATATGATATATCAGCCATGTCTGCAGTGTATGAGGTGACTGGAGCAGATACATGAGGAGACATGGTGACTACATGATCTCCTGTGGTAATAATTCCTCTATATATGATATATCAGCCATGTCTGCAGTATATGAGGTGACTGGGGCAGATACATGAGGAGACATGGTGACTACATGATCTCCTGTGGTAATAATTCTCCTATATATGATATATCAGCCATGTCTGCAGTGTATGAGGTGACTGGGAGCAGATACATGAGGAGACATGGTGACTACATGACCTCCTGTGGTAATAATTCTCCTATATATGATATATCAGCCATGTCTGCAGTGTATGAGGTGACTGGGAGCAGATACATGAGGAGACATGGTGACTACATGACCTCCTGTGGTAATAATTCCTCTATATATGATATATCAGCCATGTCTGCAGTGTATGAGGTGACTGGGGCAGATACATGAGGAGACATGGTGACTACATGATCTCCTGTGGTAATAATTCCTCTATATATGATATATCAGCCATGTCTGCAGTGTATGAGGTGACTGGGGCAGATACATGAGGAGACATGGTGACTACATGATCTCCTGTGGTAATAATTCCTCTATATATGATATATCAGCCATGTCTGCAGTGTATGAGGTGACTGGGGCAGATACATGAGGAGACGTGGTGACTACATGACCTCCTGTGGTAATAATTCCTCTATTTATGATATATCAGCCATGTCTGCAGTGTATGAGGTGACTGGAGCAGATACATGAGGAGACATGGTGACTACATGATCTCCTGTGGTAATAATTCTCCTATATATGATATATCAGCCATGTCTGCAGTGTATGAGGTGACTGGGAGCAGATACATGAGGAGACATGGTGACTACATGATCTCCTGTGGTAATAATTCTCCTATATATGATATATCAGCCATGTCTGCAGTGTATGAGGTGACTGGGGCAGATACATGAGGAGACATGGTGACTACATGATCTCCTGTGGTAATAATTCTCCTATATATGATATATCAGCCATGTCTGCAGTGTATGAGGTGACTGGAGCAGATACATGAGGAGACATGGTGACTACATGATCTCCTGTGGTAATAATTCCTCTATTTATGATATATCAGCCATGTCTGCAGTGTATGAGGTGACTGGAGCAGATACATGAGGAGACATGGTGACTACATGATCTCCTGTGGTAATAATTCCTCTATATATGATATATCAGCCATGTCTGCAGTGTATGAGGTGACTGGGAGCAGATACATGAGGAGACATGGTGACTACATGATCTCCTGTGGTAATAATTCTCCTATATATGATATATCAGCCATGTCTGCAGTGTATGAGGTGACTGGGAGCAGATACATGAGGAGACATGGTGACTACATGATCTCCTGTGGTAATAATTCTCCTATATATGATATATCAGCCATGTCTGCAGTGTATGAGGTGACTGGGGCAGATACATGAGGAGACGTGGTGACTACATGACCTCCTGTGGTAATAATTCCTCTATATATGATATATCAGCCATGTCTGCAGTGTATGAGGTGACTGGGGAAGATACATGAGGAGACATGGTGACTACATGACCTCCTGTAGTAATAATTCTCCTATATATGATATATCAGCCATGTCTGCAGTGTATGAGGTGACTGGAGCAGATACATGAGGAGACATGGTGACTACATGATCTCCTGTGGTAATAATTCTCCTATATATGATATATCAGCCATGTCTGCAGTGTATGAGGTGACTGGGGCAGATACATGAGGAGACGTGGTGACTACATGATCTCCTGTGGTAATAATTCCTCTATATATGATATATCAGCCATGTCTGCAGTGTATGAGGTGACTGGAGCAGATACATGAGGAGACATGGTGACTACATGACCTCCTGTGGTAATAATTCTCCTATATATGATATATCGGCCATGTCTGCAGTGTATGAGGTGACTGGGGCAGATACATGAGGAGACATGGTGACTACATGATCTCCTGTGGTAATAATTCCTCTATATATGATATATCAGCCATGTCTGCAGTGTATGAGGTGACTGGGGCAGATACATGAGGAGACGCGGTGACTACATGACCTCCTGTGGTAATAATTCCTCTATATATGATATATCAGCCATGTCTGCAGTGTATGAGGTGACTGGAGCAGATACATGAGGAGACATGATGACTACATGACCTCCTGTGGTAATAATTCCTCTATATATGATATATCAGCCATGTCTGCAGTGTATGAGGTGATGGAGCAGATACATGAGGAGACATGGTGACTACATGATCTCCTGTGGTAATAATTCCTCTATATATGATATATCAGCCATGTCTGCAGTGTATGAGGTGACTGGGAGCAGATACATGAGGAGACATGGTGACTACATGATCTCCTGTGGTAATAATTCCTCTATATATGATATATCAGCCATGTCTGCAGTGTATGAGGTGACTGGGAGCAGATACATGAGGAGACATGGTGACTACATGATCTCCTGTGGTAATAATTATCCTATATATGATATATCAGCCATGTTTGCAGTGTATGAGGTGACTGGGAGCAGATACATGAGGAGACATGATGACTACATGATCTCCTGTGGTAATAATTCCTCTATATATGATATATCAGCCATGTCTGCAGTGTATGAGGTGACTGGGGGCAGATACATGAGGAGACATGGTGACTACATGATCTCCTGTGGTAATAATTCCTCTATATATGATATATCAGCCATGTCTGCAGTGTATGAGGTGATGGAGCAGATACATGAGGAGACATGGTGACTACATGATCTCCTGTGGTAATAATTCCCCTATATATGATATATCAGCCATGTCTGCAGTGTATGAGGTGACTGGGGCAGATACATGAGGAGACATGGTGACTACATGACCTCCTGTGGTAATAATTCCTCTATATATGATATATCAGCCATGTCTGCAGTGTATGAGGTGACTGGAGCAGATACATGAGGAGACATGGTGACTACATGATCTCCTGTGGTAATAATTCCTCTATATATGATATATTAGCCATGTCTGCAGTGTATGAGGTGACTGGGAGCAGATGCATGAGGAGACATGGTGACTACATGATCTCCTGTGGTAATAATTCCTCTATATATGATATATCAGCCATGTCTGCAGTGTATGAGGTGACTGGGGCAGATACATGAGGAGACATGGTGACTACATGATCTCCTGTGGTAATAATTCTCCTATATATGATATATCGGCCATGTCTGCAGTGTATGAGGTGACTGGAGCAGATACATGAGGAGACATGGTGACTACATGACGTCCTGTGGTAATAATTCCCCTATATATGATATATCAGCCATGTCTGCAGTGTATGAGGTGACTGGGGCAGATACATGAGGAGACATGGTGACTACATGACCTCCTGTGGTAATAATTCCTCTATATATGATATATCAGCCATGTCTGCAGTGTATGAGGTGACTGGGAGCAGATACATGAGGAGACATGGTGACTACATGATCTCCTGTGGTAATAATTCCTCTATATATGATATATCAGCCATGTCTGCAGTGTATGAGGTGACTGGGAGCAGATACATGAGGAGACATGGTGACTACATGACCTCCTGTGGTAATAATTCTCCTATATATGATATATCAGCCATGTCTGCAGTGTATGAGGTGACTGGAGCAGATACATGAGGAGACATGGTGACTACATGATCTCCTGTGGTAATAATTCCTCTATATATGATATATCAGCCATGTCTGCAGTGTATGAGGTGACTGGGGGCAGATACATGAGGAGACATGGTGACTACATGATGTCCTGTGGTAATAATTCTCCTATATATGATATATCAGCCATGTCTGCAGTGTATGAGGTGACTGGAGCAGATACATGGGGAGACATGGTGACTACATGATCTCCTGTGGTAATAATTCCTCTATATATGATATATCAGCCATGTCTGCAGTGTATGAGGTGACTGGAGCAGATACATGAGGAGACATGGTGACTACATGATCTCCTGTGGTAATAATTCTCCTATATATGATATATCAGCCATGTCTGCAGTGTATGAGGTGACTGGGGCAGATACATGAGGAGACATGGTGACTTTATGATCTCCTGTGTTAATAATTCCCCTCTATATATATCTCCATGTCTGCAGTGTATGAGGTGACTGAAGCAGATATGCAACATCCCTGCCAATGCAAGGCAGAGGAGTTGTTGCGAATAAGCCCCTTATATATATGTCCCCCTGGTAGTGAGTCTGATCAGCTCCTCTACAGGACACTACGCATACACTTAGGTAATTGTGCAGTGGTAGATTCTGCCGGGATAGTCAAGGGTTAAATGTTATTTATTGTTATCGTCCAATGATATGCCTCAATGCACTTAATTGTGAACTGGAGTGTGATTGGAGGAGGAGACCACCTGACTAGGGATTAATTAACCCTTAGTCAGGGGAGGAGTTAGTGAAGTTCAGGCCCAGCTTCTGACTGAGAAGCACCACCTAAGGGCAAATGCTCTGCACACAGGCCTCAGCAACTACACACAGAGTGACACAGGACAGACAGGACCAAGCTGCAGCTTCCAGCATTGGACCAGCTACATCCCAGCCTGCCCCTGCATCCAGGCTGGTGACACAACTCCTGAGGTTCATTCTCCAAGATCACTCTAGTACTGTCTTTGTACAGAATCGTTTAGCTTGTTGTTGCAGTTGGTTCGAATAAAGAACTGTAAGTTACTTTTATGCACAACATTGCTTCTGTCTGGTCCCTTCTACGGCTGTATCACCACCAAGGGCGCCCCATCTATCTACCAGGGACACATACTACAGACTTTAAGGGCTACTACAGGGAGAACCAGTACCACAGCCTCTCCCTCATCTAATTTCTTGCACACACCACCCGCTGGAGACCTGCCAGGCTGTAGGACAGCCCTCCGATCCCCATACCAAGCACCGTGACACTAGCGTTCCGAGGCCGCAACTGCCAGCCACTCCGGTATTCTGGGCCCACGGCTGCCTGCAGGTTCTTAGAATGGGATGTTGCAAGTAGCGTCACGAACAGGATTTCTACTTCTGTGCCTTATACTGGCACTATAGACTGTCCTTTATTTAAAAAAAATCTACTGTGCTGCCTATCCCTGCTGCTATCCTGGTTTAGGCCCAAGTGATTGTGTGCATTTCAACATTGACTGTGTTATACTGCTGCCACATGCTGTCGAGCTCCGCTCCAGCACTCAGGAGGTTATTCCCTGCAACAAAACTTTACCAGCTCTGCTACATCCGGCCCTGCAGTGCCTGAAGTGTTTACCTCAGGAGATTGTGGCGCAGCAAGTAATTCCAGCCCGCCAAAACCTACACTGGCGGGAAACCCAGAGGTATCGCCAAGCTACACCCCCTGCGCATGTGGCAGGATGAGCCGGAGCATGAGCAGCCAACAATGAAGAGGGTTAATTGGCCATCTTGGATTTCGCTGCAGGCCGCGCCTGAACCTGTCAGCAGCATGCGCCTCATCTGGAGTTCTGGCCCACGTGTCCTGTGACTGGAGGAGAGCACCGCTGAGCATCACCGAGCCCCTGCTGTCTGCCGGACATCGGGAACAGAGTTCTTCGCACACCGAAGCTGTCCTGTCATCACAGCTAACCCTGAGTGAGTACCGCTGGGGAAGTTAAAGGGGGGTAGAGATTGTTTCCGATGCTAGGTTAATTGGCTCACCTCCCAGGGAATAGTGACTGTGTTTTAAAGTGCCCACATCCCCATTACTGGCCAGCGCCCATAGCAACAGACATTGTGTAACCCCTCAGACTTCACTAGGCTAGCCCAATCATGTCAGTCCAAGACAAAGACACAGAAACGGGGCCATTCCCGTCCCCCTGCTCCTCCTCAGGGTATCGGAGCATGTTAAACCCACCATAGAGCCCCTTCAGCCCTGCTGCAGCCAGTGTCACAGGGGCTCCCACCATTATGCCTCTGACTATGCCCTACTATCTGGGGGCCCCCTGGTTACCCCACCATGAAGGAACCAGCCCGGGCGTCTTCTGTTGAGACTGTCATTCTGAACTTATGCCAAGGGGACTCCTCTGTGGGTGACTATGCAGTGCAATTTCGTACTCGGCTTCTTAACTTTCCTGGAATGATGCATCCTTGGACACCACCTTTAAAAAGGGACTGTCTAGTCAGATCAAAGACCGAGACCGCTTCTCTGAAACCAAGGAAGATCAGAGGGTTGAACTAGCACAACCCAGAGTCCAACATTTTTCCCGTCTGGCTCCAGTTTGCCAAAGATGTCCTATGCCGTCTCCTACATCTGCTACCGAAAAGCCCATGCAGGTGGGTAAAACCTGGTTAACACCCCAAGTAGACAGGGAAATCTCTGCCTCTACTGTGCCAGCTCGGAACATTTGATCCAATCATGTCCTGTGCATCCTCAGCGTCTAGGAAGTAATTCACACTTAGGGTTCCTAGCAGGAGTGTCCCTCAGCGTCCCTCAGCTTTGCAACCAGTGATCATGTTCCAGTCTTGGCCTTCCTGGACTCTGCAGGGAATTTCGTGGATGCTGCTCTGGTCTCCTGGTATAATTTCCCTATGGTTCGTTTGGAGAAGCCACTGGTCATCTCGTCCGTCACTGGGCAGATCCTCTGATCCAGTCCAGTATCGCACTGAACCAACCGCTGGGATACTTAGTGCCTGTCTCGCTGCCTCTTGGCTCTCCCACCAGTGCCTGCCAGGTCTTCTTCTGAGTCTTCCAAGCCATTGAAGGGTCTTCCTGCTGTTTATATGGACCTTGCTGACGTCTTTTCAGAGAAACATGCCGAGACTCTGCCTCTGCACTGTCCCTACGACTGTGCTATAGAGCTGCTACCGGGCACATCTCCTCCAAGAGGTCTGGTACACCCAACCTCTGTGCCCGAGCCTGCGGCTATGTTGACCTATATCAAAGAAGATCTGCAGAAGGGGTTCTTCGTGGCCAAGAAGGATGGCTCCCTCCATCCGTGTATCGACTACCGTACCTAAATAAAATCACGGTGAAAAACAGCTACCCGCTACCCCTGATCAGAGAACTTTTTGACCGTTAAAGTGGTGCCAAGGTTTTCACCAAGCTAGATCTCCTTTGGGGGAAGTTCTTTGGACTGCAATGTGCCTGCAGTGTTTCAGGAATTTGTCAATGACATTTTCAATAACTTGCTCTACACCTGTGTCGTAGTCTACCTAGACAATATTGTGGTGTTTTCTTTTGACCTGGAGTCTCATCAAGTCCACATACGACAAGTTCTTAGGCGCCTAAGGGCCAATCGTCTCTATGCCAAACTGGAGAAGTGCCAGTTTCAGCAGAAGAGTCTTCCGTTTCTCGGACACATCATCTCCGGTGAGGGCCTGCAGATGGATCCAACCAAGTTGTCTGTGGTACTTCAGTGGCCTCGCCCAGTAGGACTTCATGCCATACAGAGATTCCTGGGTTTCGCAAATAACTACCGGCTGTATATACCGCATTTTTCCTTTCTTGTGTCTCGTGTCAGAACGCTGATCCTTGGAAGCATTTTCCAAGCTTAAATCTGCCTTTACTTCTGCCCCTGTCCTTACACGGCCTGACACTGAGAAACCATTCCAACTTGAAGTGGATGCTTTCTCTGTAGGTGCTGGAGCTGTTCTCTCCCAGAAAAGGCCCAAAGGTGAAACACTCATTTGTTGGTTTCTCTCTAAAACCTTCTTCACTGCCGAGAGGAATTACTCCATTGGAGATCATAAACTTCTGGCTATTAAACTTGCCGTGGAAGAATGGCGCTATCTTTTGGAGGGAGCTTGTTATCTGGTCTGCTTATATACAGACCACAACAATCTCCTGTACCTCCAAACTGCGCAGCGCCTCAACCCACGACAATCTAGCTGGTCCCTTTTTCTTTTCACCCTTCAATTTCCTGATCCACTTCCGCCCTGCTGAGAAGAATGTCAAGGCCGATGCTCTCTCTCGTGTCTCCGATGTTGTCGGGGAAGAACCAGCTCTGTGGCATGTTATCCCTACTGGAAGACTGATTCTTGCTGCTCTAGTGGATCTGCGGCAGCTCCCTCCTGGCAAGACATATGCCCGACATGCTTTACGGATATTGTTCTCGAGTGGCTGGACATCCTGGGGTGCAGCGCTCAGTTACCCTTATTTCTTGTTACTATTGGTGGCCAGACCTGGTAAAAGATGTGCGGTAGTTTGTGGGTTCCTGCACCTCCTGTGCTCGTAACAAGCCATCTCGCCTAAAATCTGCTAGTCTCCTGTTGCCGTTACCCAGTTGCCTGTGGACTCACGTGGCCATGGACTTTATTATGGATCTACCATCTTCCTCTGGGAATTCCGTCATCTGGGTGGTAACTGACCGGTTCTCTAAGATGTCTCATTTTGTTCCGCTGCCAGGTCTGCCGTCAGTTTCTTGTCTGGCCAGTCTGTTCTTCCTCCATATCTTCTGGCTACATGGACTTCCTCTGCACATTTTCAAGATTCTGGCATTCCCTCTGCAATCAACTGCAGGTCAAGCTGTACTGCCCCTCTGCATACCATCCTCAGACTAATGGGCAAGTAGAGAGAGTCAACCAAACTCTGGGTTGTTATCTTCATCATTTTGTCTCTACTTGTAAGGACGACTAGTTCACTCAGTTACCGTGGACAGGGATAAAGGAGGAGGACAGAGAAGAGTGGGAAAAGGAGAAAAAAGAAAGAAAGGAGAGAAAAAAATAAAATAAAAGGGGGGGGGGAGCCGGGCCACAGACAGGGACCGGTAGGGTGGGGTTGGGGGGTTATGGGATTTCCAGGCAGCCAGGGCAGCCACTGGGTGGGCGTCCATGTAGGTGGGCTCACTATTCGCCAGTGGCCAGGACGGACCTGTACGCGGTTGATTGCCTGAACTGAGTCCAGGGAAGTCAGGTCTTGTGGAATTTCTCAAATGTGTCATGAATTGAGGCAGTAAGTTCTTCCATGAGCATTATTTCATTAACCTTCGAAAGCCAGAGGGACACAGACGGGGCAACCGTTTGTCGCCACAAAAGGGGAATGCATGATCTTGCCGCCATAACGAGGAAGCGGAGAAGCGAGCGCTTGTACACCTGGAGTGAGATCTCGCTATGTTGAAGAAGGAATAAAGCCGCATCAAGGGGCAGAGTGTAGTCATCAATCTGCCTAATCGTAGATTGGACTGCGTCCCAAAAGGGAGTCAAAGTGGGACATGACCAGAAAGTGTGAAGGAACGTGCCCTCTGCCGCCCCACACCTCCAGCATGTTGGGTCCGCAACCGGAAACAGGCTATGGAGTCTGGACGGGACCCGATACCATCTGGATAGCAATTTGTAGTTACCTTCTTGGAAGCGTGAACTGATAGATGACTCGTGAGATAGAGAGAAAATTCCCTCCCTTTGCTCTTGTGTAAACGTCACTTGGAGATCTTGTTCCCACTGGGAGATGAAGCGAGGAGGGGGTTGGTTTTCTGGACATTATAAGATGTTATAAGTAATGGAGAGGCCATGTCTCAACTGTCCGGTGCCCGAGCATATAGTTTCAAAGGGAGTAAGAGTATCGTCGTAAGAGTCTGGGGGGGGTAAGGTGTGCAGGAAGGACTGTAGTGTGAAGGTGCGCCAAGGACTCAGAACCGAAACCCCTGAGGACTCTGCTATGTTTAGAGGGGATCGCCAAGAGTTGTTTGCTCGGAAATGTGAAACATTACATATGCCAGCTGTCCTCCAATTGCGGAAGACCGGGTCTTCCAACCCCGGAGTGAATTTGGGGTGCCCCAAAATAGGGGACATGGACGAGTGAGCGGAGATGAGAGGGCCTCTAACAACATCTGAATGGCATGCTTTTAGAGTAGGCTATATAGTCGGGTGGTTGCGCAGTCCGAGTGTCAAGGATTTGTCGAGCCACGGGGTGGCAGATAATGGTACCGTTGAGGAGTACTGTTCAAGGGGTACCCAGGATTTACTTTTAGCGTGGCGACACCAGTCAATCACTCTCACTAAATGTGCCGCCCGATGGTAGGATCTGATGTCCGGAAGAGCAAGACCCCCCCGGTCTTTGGGTCTACATAAGACCTCCCTTTTCAGTCTCGCCGGTTTTCCGGCCCGTATGAATGAATGCTGGATGGCTTGGATTGTGCGAAAAAAGACCGACGGAAGGCAAATGGGAAACGCTTGAAAGAGGAAGAGAATGCGGGGGAGAACGTTCATTTTGAAAATTGCGCAGCGTCCTAGCCATGTAAAGGTGTTTTTACCCCAGGAATCGCAATCTGCTTTTATCGCCTTTAAGAGTGGAGGGAAGTTTAATCGATATAAGTCTTTGGGGTCCAGGGGGATCTGAGTCCCCAGGAAGGATAGTGCCTCTGAAGACCACTTGAAGGAAAATGCCCCTGCTAGATGGTCCCTCTCAACGGAGGACAAGGTCACAGCTAAGGCTTCTGACTTCGAGAAGTTTATTTTAAAATTCGACCATCGAGAGTATTCATGGAGGCATTTCATCAAGTTGGGGAAGGATACTCTGGGATTGGTCACAAAGAATAAGAGATCATCCGCGTATGCAGCAATCTTCGATTCCTGACCGCCAATTGTTAGGCCGGAGATGTCTGGGTTAGCTCTGATGTGGCGTAGGAGTGGCTCGAGGGTCAGGACGAAGATGAGTGGTGATAAGGGGCAACCTTGTCGGGTACCGTTGTGTACTGGAAAACTGTTAGAGAGAATACCGTTGACCCGGACCATGGCCGTAGGGATTGAATAGAGGGACAGAATCCAATGCATCATATTGGACTTTAACCCAATGCTGCGCAGTGTCTCAGCCATAAAGATCCAATTAACCCTATCAAACGCCTTTTCGGCATCTGTGGATAGCAGCGCTAAGGCTTTAGAGTGCGTGCAAGCGTGGTGTATTATATTAATGGTTCTCGTGGTGTTGTCCCTGGCCTCGCGACCAAGGAGGAATCCTGCTTGGTCAGGATCTACAATTTTGACTATTAGAGGCATGAGACGAGTGGCAAGTATCTTGGAAAATAGCTTAGTATCCACATTAAGAAGTGAAATGGGCCTATAGCTGGCACACTGCGCGGGATCCTTCCCAGGTTTTGGTAGGACCGTGATGTTGGCTCGCAATGAGTCCGTGGGTGGGGGCCGACCGGAGGTGAGTGAGTTGAAGGCGGCTAGCATGTGGGAGGATAGTTCTACCATAAGGCGTTTGAAATAGATGAGTGAGAACCTGTCGGGTCCGGGGGCCTTCCCGTTTGGGGAGTTCTTGATGGCATCCGTTAGTTCTTCCGATGTTATTGGGCCCTCTAAGGAAGTGAGATCGTCTTCTGATAAGGAGGGGAGCCCTGAGCTTGCAATGTAGGCTTGTACCTGGTTTCGGAAGCCTGCCCGCGAGGTATCTGGATTTGTGCCATCTACCGAGTATTGAGCTGCATAATAGTCGCGGAACTCAGCGGCGATTTCTTTGGGCAGGGAGACGCGTCGAGATTGAGGGGACATAAGTTACCGCTCTTTGCGCCCGTAAGGCTCTCGCTAATCCCCTGCTACTTTTATTCTCAAATTCGTAGAAGAATCTGCGACATTTTGAAAGGGTACTTTTCGCTTTATCAAGGAGGACGTTTTTAAGTTCGTCGCGAGTTTGTGTTAGTTGGGCACGCAGTTCCGGATCTAGCGAACGTTTGTGACGCGTTTCCAGGTCCCTGAGTTGCCCCAGTAGAGATGAAATTTTTGCTGCCTTCTCTTTTTTGAGCCTAGCCCCTAGCCCCATGACTCATAAGGGTCCCTCTGGACATTATCTTGTGTGCTTCCCATGCCAAATAGGGGTCTGAAATTTCTCCCTCACATTTGTGGGCTGCTAGGTCTCGTTTGACATCCGCCAATGCGAGAGCATCATCTAGGAGGTGTGGATTGAGTCTCCATTGCCACTGGCGGGGAAGGTGGGAGTGCAAGGAAAGTGGGACCGTTGTGAGGGCATGATCCGAAAATGAGATTGTGTCTATTTGGGAGTCCCTAAGATCCGGTAAGTGCAGGTGTTTAATGAAAAACATGTCGAGTCGCGAGTATACATCATGAGGGGGTGAGTAAAATGAAAAATCCCGGTCCGTCGGGTGTAGCAGTCGCCATGCATCTACAAGTCTATGATCGTGAAATGTGCGTCTGATGTAACGTAGGGCAGGGCCTGACAGTTGAGACACTCCCGAGGATATATCCAGAGTGGGATCAAGGGCCACGTTAAAGTCCCCCCCAAGGATTACCACCCCCTCCTCGAATTCACCCAAGCGGTCCAGAAAAATAGAAAGAGCTCTACCTTGTCCGGAGTTGGGGAGGTAAAAAGATGCGAAGGTGTAGACCTGGGATGAGACACGTCCCTTCACAAGTAGCATGCGTCCCTCATCATCAGAACGAGAGTCCAGAAATTCCCAGGGCAGCGTTCTAGAGATCAAGATGCTTGTCCCCCTGGCTTTCGGGTCTGTGGTATGACTGTGATAGGCATGTGGAAAGTGTGAATCCGTCAGGCGGAATGGCTTACGGAGGCATAGGTGGGTTTCCTGTAAGAAAGCAACCTGTAATTTTTTGCTACGCAGCAAGTTAAAAAGGATTGAGCGCTTACCCGGGCTGTGAAGTCCTTTAACGTTCAAGGAGCCCACCGTCAGGGCTGATTGGGCTGCAGTGGCCATGGTCAGTGGCTGACCAGAGCTGCCGGAGGAAGAGAAAGGGAAAGGGCAGGAAAAGAGGGAGAAACAGAAAGGAAAGAGAAAAAGGTGGATGCAGAGGAGGGGGGGGGGGATACGGGAAAGAAAGAAGGGCACAAAAAGAAAAAAAAAAAAAAGAAAGGAGGGGAAAAACCCAAAACACTAGGAAGTAGAAGTTAGGTTGTGCGCCCTACCACAGAGATTAAGGGCGAAAGGCGGGAGACCACCGGGTTAGTTAATGGGGAACGTGAGAGACTACAGGGTCGCTACCGCGAACCAACAGGGCCCAAAAGGAAAGGGCAACCACGTCCCTCAGCCTGTGTGGGAGATCCCTTCCAGGCTGCGGGAGGCACATAACTTGAGGGGGCCCACCGGTCAACCCCCCCCCCCCCCCGCGCGCCAACATTAAACAAAGGTTAAATGTAAGGCAGTTACAATTTGCATAACTAGAAAACAGTTACTGTATGAAGGCAGCTACATGTGGAGTCAGTACTTAAGCTTCAAACGGCAGAGGTGCTCATAAGTCCGGGAAGTCCCCAGGCAGATTCGGAGAGTCCGTGGCCGAAGTTCTGCAGCAGGCGGCTCAGAGCGTCTAATTGGAGTGGGTGAGCGGTCCCTTCTGCGATGCCTTTGTCGACCAGGTCCAGACGATTCCGCTGGAACTTGTAGCCAATCTGGTAGCGAGATCGGGGAGATGTTGAGGAAGGAGAAGAGTGCAGGCAGGTCCGCAGGCCGTCTCAGTGTGAAGACCTCGGTGTCTCTTCTGACGATGAGATGAAAAGGGTGGCCCCAACGGTAGGACCCTCCACTATCTTTGATCTTGGCTAGAAGGGGTTGGAGGGTGCGTCGCATGTATAGAGTGCGGGCGGATATGTCAGGTAGCAGTTTGACTAGTAGTGGTCCGTAGGACCATGCAGCTTGGATAATGCGTTCTTTATCTGTGAAATAATGCAATCTGCACAGGACGTCCCGGGGAGTCTCCGAATCAGGGCGGCCCAGTCGTTGAACTCTATGCACCCGATCTATTGCAAACGGAGAGTCGGAGGAGTTGTTAGTTACCAGATTGAAAATGTCTGTCACTCTCGTCTGCAGGTTATCTGATGGGTGGCGTTCAGGCAAGCCTTTAATCCTTACATTATTACGGCGCCCCCTGTTCTCCTGATCGTCTAGTTGCAGATAGAGGGTTTGGAAGTGCATTTGGGCTGTAGTAGAGGCACGTTCAAGTGTTTCCACTCTGTCAGACAATGAAGTAAGGGCAAGTTCAGTGGCCGCTGTGCGCTCAGCTATCTCATCCACTTTCTGCCTCACAGCTTCTAAAGCCTGTTGTTGTGAATGCTCCAGGCGCGCTACTACAGAGTCCAAGTCCCCTTTAGTAGGAAGAGCCATTATGAGTTCTTTTAGAACCTGCATGTCTGAAAGGGAAGTTGCAGGTGATGGGGGCTGAGCTGCTCCTAACTGGATAGGGGGGTCATATGGTGTCTCCCTGCTCCTTTCACTGGCCATTATGGAGCCGTTAGGGGGGGGACTCCTGCACTTGGCACTGACCTGATGTGCTGCCTCCAGCACTGCTGGACCGTGGGGATGGAGCTGTGGCCGTGCTGGGCTTCCCCCTTACTCCAGCGCTGGTATTCCCCTGAAGAGGAGCTGCTGCGGCATTGCCGGGTGATCCCCTCACTCCGGCGCTAGTGGCCGAGCCGGAGTCGGCATGTGCAGGCTGTTGCCGCATGGAGGGGCGCTGCGGTGCCATATTGGATGGTCCCGTTGCGGGAGTTAAGAACCTCCCGATGCCCGCCGTGCGAGCAGGAGCCGCGTTTTGGGGACCGGAGGGGTTGTTGGCACGGCTGCCTCTTTTTGCCGGCATACAGGCGCGGGTGTTCCGGACCGGAGGCCCAAGATAAAGCCCTGTCGGCGCGGAGCTCAAGCGCTGAGCGTCTTCACGGCAGAGTTCTCCTAAAACTCCTTGGATTCCGAGTGTTGGCGCTGCCCCTTTCATTATTGTCTTTTGACGAATTCCACGTCCACCTTTGCTCTGTCCATGCCCTCAGATGTCCCTGTGGTGGAAGATTTGGTGCAGGACCTCAAATCAATCTGGGAACAGACACATCAGTCTCTGCTTCAGTCGTCGGTCCGCACCATGACCCAAGCTGATAAAATGCGCAGGTCTGCTCCAGTTTTCTCTCCGGGTGACAAGGTATGATTATCAAACGTCCGGCTGAAGATTCCTAGGTACAAGCTTGGTCCACGTTTTCTGGGGCCATTCCAGGTGATAAAGCACATAAATCGTGTGGCTTATAAACTCCGCCTTCCTCCCACTATGCGCATCCTGAACTCCTTCCACATCTCTCTCCTGAAGCCTGTCATCTTGAACCGCTTCTCTCAGCAATCTCCTCCTCCTTCTCCTGAAGCTGACTCCACTGATGTCTTTGTGTTAAAGGAGGTTCTGGAAACGAAGACAGAGAGGTAAGCGGTTCTTCCTTCTTGACTGGAAGGGGTTTGAGTCTGAAGAGAGATCTTGGGAGCCCGAGGACAATATCTTGGACCATGGCGGTATTTCCTAACAAAGAAGAGGGGGAGGCCAAAGGGGGGGGGACTGTCACAGGTGTCTCCCGTACTTCCTTACCTCCCCATGCTCCTGCAGCCCAACGCGTGAATCCCCGCCTCCTAGGTCGAAGATTTAAAGGGCCAGTGCACCGCTAATTGGTGCTGGCCATTTCCAGGAATTCTATAAAAGCCGGCCACTTCCTGCATCCCCCACCGGATGTTTGGGCTACATGCCTCAGAGAAAGCTTGTTTCGTTGCCTAGTCCCTGTTTGATGATTTCCCGTTGTGACCCCGATTCCGTTCACGACTTTGACTCCGTGCTACCCATCCTGATCTCTTGCTTTGTTCCTAACTTTGATCTGGTGCTGCCTGTTCCTGACCACGATTCTGCCTCACGACTTTGTACCACGCCTTGGCCACCACCACGGGCAAAGTTTCACCTGTGGAGCGACCTGGTGGTACCACACCGCAGCAAGTCCATCCCGCTTTGCGGTGGGCTTAATGTGAAGACCAAGTGCCACTTAAACTCCACTCCCAGGTGTCGGCTTACAACATCACTCACGGTGGTACAGAGGATCCACTACCTCAGATCCTGACAGGAACACACATGTTTTGGGCTACTGAAGCATCAATTTCTTACCAGCGGTAACAGGTGTCTGTATTACAGCAGCAAAAGGTGTCAACAGCAAATGTCATCTACAATATCATCAATCATCAACAATCTGAGAGCAAGCACAATACAGTATCAGTGACTACAGCTGTATCTGAGGTAAATAAACCAGGTCTTATCTCCTGCATCTGAGCTCTGGTCCTGTCTGCTCCAAAGTTTCCCAGTTACTATCTACCAGCCAGTTACACCTTCAATTGCCTTGTGTGGGAACAGAACGGTCAGAAATTGCCTTACAGCCCAAAGCTGCAACAATCACATGTGCGGTGACTCTGTCCGGCTATATGACATGTGCGGTGACTCTGTCCGGCTATATGACATGTGCGGTGACTCTGTCCGGCTATATGACATGTGCGGTGACTCTGTCCGGCTATATGACATGTGCGGTGACTCTGTCCGGCTATATGACATGTCTGGACAAGACTCAGGGGAAGTTCCGTGTATCTGTAATATCCTATACATGCAGCAAGGTCTTCCTCCTGCTTAGAGACTTCCTGTAAATACCTCACGGATTAAGTGAATCCCGCAATTCACTTCAATTACCCTGGGAATATTATTGGGGTGTCCCACAGAAGCCGTGCTGCGATTTTTAGCCCCAAATCAAAAAGTGTGTTTTCTTAAAGAGACAGCGCACATTAAAACAAAATGGATTAAAAAGATGTGGGACAATTTCCCAGTGATAAAACACAGCAAAGATAAGAGCAGGAAAAGGAAGTCCCACTTCCTGCAGATGAGATTGCACGACCAAGACGCGCTCAAACCGACACTAAAGGTCATTGAAAACGATTACACTACAAAAGATGAGATCTGTGATAACCTGGAAGATCTATGGGAACGAGTTACCTCCCTCATTATTATATAAGCGACTTCTGGCAAAGTACATCACCTTCTTAAAAGAATCTAATATTGATGAAGCCTAAACAGAGCTGAACAAAGCAGAATCAGCAGACAGAGAAAGAGACGCCATGGTGCAGAATGCTAAAGCGGAACTCCATATCTCTCATTTACAGGAAACTAGATTGCACGCATCAAATTCATCCAAACATTCGTCATGTACATACTGATCATCATGCTTGAGAAGCTCAGTCCTGAGTGACAAATTACTAGGAGATGCAAAGGAATCCAAAATAAGATGTGCCTTCAGAGAAAAGGAATTATTGGCAGACGCTCAGGCTGAAAAAGAGAGAGCAGAAGCCGAGGCCAAGAGAGCAGAAACCGAGGCCACAAGAGCAGAGGCCGAAGCCAAGAGAGCAGAGGCCGAAGCCAAGAGAGCAGAGGCCGAGGCCAAGAGAGCAGGGGCCGAGGCCAAGAGAGCAGGGGCCGAGGCCAAGAGAGCAGAGGCCGAGGCCAAGAGAGCAGAGGCCGAGGCCAAGAGAGCAGAGGCCGAGGCCAAGAGAGCAGAGGCCGAGGCCAAGAGAGCAGAGGCCGAGGCCAAGAGAGCAGAGGCCGAGGCCACGAGAGCAGAGGCCGAGGCCACGAGAGCAGAAGCCGAGGCCAAGAGAGCAGAAGTTGAGGCCACGAGAGCAGAAACCAAGAGCAGAAGCCAAGGCCAAGAGAGCAGAAGCCGAGGCCAAGAGAGCAGAAGCCGAGGCCACGAGAGCAGAAGCAGAGGCCACGAGAGCAGAAGCCGAGGCCACGAGAGCAGAGGCCGAGGCCACGAGAGCAGAGGCCGAGGCCAAGAGAGCAGAGGCCGAGGCCAAGAGAGCAGAAGCCGAGGCCAAGAGAGCAGAAGCCGAGGCCAAGAGAGCAGAAGCCGAGGCCAAGAGAGCAGAAGCCGAGGCCAAGAGAGCAGAAGCCGAGGCCAATAGAGCAGAAGCCGGGGCCAAGAGAGCAGAAGCCGGGGCCACGAGAGCAGAAGCCGGGGCCAAGAGAGCAGAAGCCGGGGCCACGAGAGCAGAAACCAAGAGCAGAAGCCAAGGCCAAGAGAGCAGAAGCCGAGGCCACGAGAGCAGAAGCCGAGGCCACGAGAGCAGAAGCCGAGGCCACGAGAGCAGAAGCCGAGGCCAAGAGAGCAGAAGCCGAGGCCAAGAGAGCAGAAGCCGAGGCCACGAGAGCAGAAACCAAGAGCAGAAGCCAAGGCCAAGAGAGCAGAAGCCGAGGCCAAGAGAGCAGAAGCCGAGGCCACGAGAGCAGAAGCCGAGGCCACGAGAGCAGAAGCCGAGGCCACGAGAGCAGAGGCCGAGGCCAAGAGAGCAGAGGCCGAGGCCAAGAGAGCAGAGGCCGAGGCCAAGAGAGCAGAAGCCGAGGCCAAGAGAGCAGAAGCCGAGGCCAATAGAGCAGAAGCCGGGGCCAATAGAGCAGAAGCCGAGGCCAAGAGAGCAGAAGCCGAGGCCAAGAGAGCAGAAGCCGAGGCCAAGAGAGCAGAAGCCGAGGCCAAGAGAGCAGAAGCCGAGGCCACGAGAGCAGAAGCCGAGGCCACGAGAGCAGAAGCCGAGGCCACGAGAGCAGAGGCCGAGGCCACGAGAGCAGAGGCCGAGGCCACGAGAGCAGAGGCCGAGGCCACGAGAGCAGAGGCCGAGGCCAAGAGAGCAGAAGCCGAGGCCAAGAGAGCAGAAGCCGGGGCCACGAGAGCAGAAGCCGAGGCCACGAGAGCAGAAGCCGAGGCCACGAGAGCAGAAGCCGAGGCCACGAGAGCAGAAGCCGAGGCCACGAGAGCAGAAGCCGAGGCCACGAGAGCAGAAGCCGAGGCCACGAGAGCAGAAACCAAGAGCAGAAGCCAAGGCCAAGAGAGCAGAAGCCGAGGCCACGAGAGCAGAAACCAAGAGCAGAAGCCAAGGCCAAGAGAGCAGAAGCCGAGGCCACGAGAGCAGAAGCCGAGGCCACGAGAGCAGAAGCCGAGGCCAAGAGAGCAGAAGCCGAGGCCACGAGAGCAGAAGCCGAGGCCACGAGAGCAGAAGCCGAGGCCACGAGAGCAGAAGCCGAGGCCAAGAGAGCAGAAGCCGAGGCCACGAGAGCAGAGGCCGGGGCCACGAGAGCAGAGGCCGGGGCCACGAGAGCAGAAGCCGGGGCCAAGAGAGCAGAAGCCGAGGCCACAAGAGCAGAAGCCGAGGCCACGAGAGCAGAGCAGAGAAAAGGAGAAGCCGAGGCCAAGAGAGCAGAATCAGAGGCCACGAGAGCAGAAGCCGAGGCCACGAGAGCAGAAGCCGAGGCCACGAGAGCAGAGGCCGAGGCCACGAGAGCAGAGGCCGAGGCCACGAGAGCAGAGGCCGAGGCCACGAGAGCAGAGGCCGAGGCCACGAGAGCAGAGGCCGAGGCCACGAGAGCAGAGGCCGAGGCCACGAGAGCAGAGGCCGAGACCAGAAGCCGAGGCCACGAGAGCAGAAGCCGAGGCCACGATAGCAGAGGCCGAGGCCACGAGAGCAGAGGCCACGAGAGCAGAGGCAGAGGCCAAGAGAACAGAAGCAGAGGCTTGGATAAAGACTCTTCAAATAGAGATGGAAGAGGGAGTTGCATTAGCCAAAGTAAAGGTACTTGATCCATTTTGCTGTAGTAACAAAGGAGATCCCGGCACTCGCAGAATAATGCAAATCGTGTTTAATAGTAAGATCAACTTACAGCATGATGTGCAGGGACACAAAAACGGGAACGCGTTTTCGGCGCGATGTACAAGCCTTTATCAACCATACTACATAGCTAAACATCACACACATAAATACAAAGTTGCGATCTAAGCCCGCCCACTGACGTCACATCCTACCAGAAAGGGGATCTCCGTGGTGTGACGTAGTGGCTTCAGGTATTTTCCTCGTTTTCATTGCGTTTCTAGAAAGAGAGATTAGGACAAAATCAAAGCGTTAATACATCGATATTTGGTCAGAACTTGAAAGTAACTAAAACAGAGATAAAACTTACATTTATGCAAACATAAACATGTCTCTAAATGAACTATCACAATATTATGAAAGATCTTTTAAATCGTAATCACGATTTAACCCTTGTGGTTCCAAGGTCCCCAAGGTATGTATCCAATAAGCCTGGCGGCGACGAAGAAGAATTTTGATATTACCACCTCTGCGGGGAATTTGGATTTGTTCGATCACTTGGAACCTGAGCTGGGATATGGAATGTTTCCTTTCGTGAAAATGGTAAGGAAACGCAATAACCTGTTGTTACACCTAATGGTCGACTTATGCTTATTGATGCGGGATTTCACGGGTTGCATCGTTTCCCCTATGTATAGGTATCCACAAGGACACTTTATGGAATAAATTACATTTCGAGAGTTACATGTAAAATAACCCTGTATCCTAAAGGGTTGGCCAGTGTGGGGATGATGTAATGTATCGCCACGAAGAAAATTAGAGCATTCAGAACAGCTTAAACATGGGAATGTGCCTCTCTTCTGTGTCGCCAAAAAAAATTGTTTTGGTAATTTTTGTGTGCCCCCCATGTCAGCCCGTAAAAGTTTGTTCTGTAAATTTGGAGCCCTCTTGTTACAAATTAAGGGTGGATTCTGACTTCAGGGAACGATGTTTGAAGTATGCGCCAGTGTTTCCTGACTATTGTGTCAATCCTGCTATTAAAGGGATGATGTTGGTGGCTAAAGATTATCCTTTTTTTCCGCTCGTACCTTAGGTCTAGTTGTGCCCATGGATGCAGAACTTCTGGCCCCTTTCAGAAGATGTTCGGGATAACCTCTATCTCGGAATCTGGATTCCATCTAATCCAGCCTATTCTCCCTGGTACTCTCGTCTGACACTATTCTATGGACTCTTTGAAACTGGGAATTAGGGGCAGATTTTTTTGTGGCTTAGGGATGATTGCTGCGGTAGTGTAAAACACTTTTTCCTATCTGTATCCTTCCTATACAGGTCCGTACCCAAAGTCCCATCGGTCCTTTTGTATACTACTGTGTCCAAGAAACTGATGTTCACTTCGTTATGGGTCATAGTGAACTGGAGTTCACCATGTATCAAATGAAGGTGTTGTAGAAAAATCTCCAGGGTCCCCTGTGGCCCCGCCCACACGCAAAACACATAGTCGATAAAGCGACGCCATATTTTAACATGTCTTGAAAAGAGAGGTTGCGTATACACGTGTTCCTCTTCAAATGTTGCCATATAACAGTTTGCGTAGGGCGGGGCCACATTGGACCCCATTGCTGTCCCTCTCTTCTGCAGATAGTAGTTATCCTCTACGAGGAAATAGTTCTCAGAGAGGACAATTTCCAGCAGTTCCAACAAAAAGGACCTCACTTCTACAGAGATAGATGCATCACGACTCAGCATTTTTCCGACTGCTTCGATTCCCAGCTTATGTTCAATTGATGTATACAAGCTGACTACATCAATTGTAACCAATAGGTCAGTAGGTGTGATGTCGTCCAGGTGTTTGATCACATCAAGAAAAGATGTTGTGTCTAAAAGAAAAGAGGTAGTCTCCTTTACATAAGATGTCAGAATTTTTTTCCAGCACTTTAGCAGGAGGCGTCAGTACAGAGTTAGTGGAGGCCACAATCGGTCTTCCCGGTGGGTTGACCAAGGTCTTATGGACCTTCGTCAAGATGTATAAAACCGGTATTACCGGATCATGACTAATTAAGAATCTGGCCATATTGTTATCAATCAAAACCTTCTGTTCAGCCGTATTGACCAATGTCAGGAGTCTGGTTTTAATCCGTGCTGTTGGATAAGACGATAATTTCTCATAGGTCGCCTGGTCGGACAGTTGGTGATATATTTCTTTACTGTAAGCTGTCTTGTCCATAATGACAATGGCACCACCCTTTGTAGTAGACTCAATTGGGCTGGATCCAAGTTCTTAGAAGAGATGTTGATAACTAAGCTGGGTACAGTACCTGAGACCGGGTAAGAGGTGGTTGAGGAGGAGGTGCGTTCACCGCTGGGAACCGAGGCGGTGGATTGGTAGTTTCTGCGATGGTATCTGCCCCCGCGCCGGGTTTTCCTGGGGGTTCTCTGTTCCCACCTTTGCGAATAGGGCGACGTCTCCCTTGGTTGGTACTGCGGTCGCTGTTGGAGCTTGAGGAACGTGGATCGCGCCGTCTTCCAGATCTCGGTGCGCCATATTGCCAGACGGAGAAATCGCGCCATTTGTAGACCCTGTTGAGTCTGTAATCCTCCAGGTCTCGCAGATATTTGTTTCTTTTGGTGTCTTCCGTATCTTTGCGGTACTTATTTATTAAAGTCTCCACTGAAGATTTTAATGCAGAGAACTCTTCTGGTTTCATGCAATCTTGTAGTTGTTGTTCAGTTGCTTCCGTTTTGGAACGTAATTCCTCAATCCCCTTTTGTAAACGAGATATCGTGAGTACGATCAAGTCTAGAGAACATGTATTTAATATCTTCTCAAAGCTATTGCGGAAGTCTTCCTCCTCAGCGAAGAGGGTTGGTCGCAAATTAACCCTTAATCCATGGGGTATACGACCGGTTTTGTAGTATTCCACTAATGTCACGGAATGGAGTTCAAATGAGGTTAACTTCTTAAGATCCCTCTCCCAATCTTTCCTTTTGAAGACGTCCTGTGGGATATTGAGGACATCTGTGGAATTGGTCACCTGCGATAAGATATTGGCAGCTTCATCCTCGCTAAAAGTAAGCGTTGTTGCTGACATTGTTATAGAGGTGCTCGATCCGTAAACAGGTAGAACACGGCAATGGATGGACGGCACTCTGTAGGTATGCGGTGCTCCGGGTACGGCCTGGGCCTCAGTGTAGTAACAAAGGAGATCCCGGCACTCGCAGAATAATGCAAATCGTGTTTAATAGTAAGATCAACTTACAGCATGATGTGCAGGGACACAAAAAAGGGAACGCGTTTTCGGCTCGATGTACGAGCCTTTATCAACCATACTACATAGCTAAAAATCACACACATAAAGTTGTGATCTAAGCCCCGCCCACTGACGTCACATCCTACCGGAATGATCCATTTTGCTCACCACCACAGGAAACAGACAATCCAGTTGATCACACCAGTGATTATGTGCTGAAACAGTCGCCTGCAGCATTCCCTATTCTCAGTACTGTCAGCTCTACCTGGGGTTCCAGTGCCGTCCATAGCACCTCCACAAACTAATAATCTTCACCCTCATGGACAGTTATCTCACAAGATGGCTATCAGTTATTTTCTGGCTTACAGCATAATCATCAGTCATCAGAACTTCCAGAGGCTAAATGACAGCCCAACCCTGCAGCGACCTCATTCTACCCAGGAACATCTCACCCATACTCGCAACAAGCAGTGAGAAAGCAGATATGTCTGAGTTTGCTGGGTATATGGTTAGCAGGTAGCTGATGAACACCAGTCTCTCAAAATTTTACGACCGTGCAGAAAACTACAGAGCCTGGAAAACTTTCTTAGCTGCCATCGCCAATCTTAACCTAACCGCAGAGCAGGAGCTTGATCTCCCGGTTAAGTGGTTGGGACTAGGCTCTATAAATCGCAACAATAGCCTCTGGGCTTTCTATGCCTTCTCTCTCCTCCCTGCACCACACACTGCAGCTTCTCCTCTCCTCCCTGCACCGCACGCTGCAGATTCTCCTCTCCTCCCTGCATTGCACACTTCAGCTTCTTCTCTCCCCCCTGCCCCGCACACTGCAGGTTCTCCTCTCCTCCCTGCACCACACACTGCAGCGTCTCCTCTCCTCCCTTCACCACACACTGCAGCTTCTCCTCTCCTCCCTGCACCACACACTGCAGCTTCTCCTCTCCCCCCTGCCCCGCACACTGCAGGTTCTCCTCTCCTCCCTGCGCCGCACACTGCTGCTTCTCCTCTCCTCCCTGCACTGCACACTGCAGCTTCTCTCCTCCCTGCACCACACACTGCAGCTTCTCCTCTCCTCCCTGCACCACACACTGCAGCTTCTCCTCTCCTCCCTGCACCGCACACTGCAGCTTCTTCTCTCCTCCCTGCACTGCACACTGCAGCTTCTTCTCTCCTCCCTGCACCGCACACTGCAGCTTCTTCACTCCTCCCTGCACCGCACACTGCAGCTTCTCCTCTCCTCCCTGCACCACACACTGCAGCGTCTCCACTCCTCCCTGCACCACACACTGCAGCTTCTCCTCTCCTCCCTGCACCACACACTGCAGCTTCTCCTCTCCCCCCTGCCCCGCACACTGCATGTTCTCCTCTCCTCCCTGCGCCGCACACTGCTGCTTCTCCTCTACTCCCTGCACTGCACACTGCAGCTTCTCTCCTCCCTGCACCACACACTGCAGCTTCTCCTCTCCTCCCTGCACCACACACTGCAGCTTCTCCTCTCCTCCCTGCACCGCACACTGCAGCTTCTTCTCTCCTCCCTGCACTGCACACTGCAGCTTCTCCTCCCTGCACTGCACTCTGCAGCTTCTTCTCTCCTCCCTGCACTGCACACTGCAGCTTCTTCACTCCTCCCTGCACCGCACACTGCAGCTTCTCCTCTCCTCCAAGCAGAATACACTGCAGCTTCTCCTCACCCCATGCCCCGCACACTGCAGCTTCTTCTCTCCTCCCTGCACTGCACACTGCAGCTTCTCCTCTCCTCCCTGCACCGCACACTGCAGCTTCTCCTCTCCTCCCTGCACCGCACACTGCAGCTTCTTCTCTCCTTCCTGCACTGCACACTGCAGTTTCTCCTCTCCTCCCTGCACCGCAAGCTCCAACTCCTCCTCTCCTCCCCCCAGCACCACACACTGCAGCTTCTCCTGTCCTCCCTGCACTGCACACTGCGGCTTCTTATCTCCTCCCTGCACCACACACTGCAGCTTCTCCTCTCCTCCCTGCACCACACACTGCAGCTTCTTCACTCCTCCCTGCACCGCACACTGCAGCTTCTCCTCTCCTCCCTGCAGAATACACTGCAGCTTCTCCTCTCCCCATGCCCCGCACACTGCAGCTTCTTCTCTCCTCCCTGCACCGCACACTGCAGCTTCTCCTCTCCTCCCTGCACCGCACACTGCAGCTTCTCCTCTCCTCCCTGCACCGCACACTGCAGCTTCTTCTCTCCTTCCTGCACTGCACACTGCAGTTTCTCCTCTCCTCCCTGCACCGCACGCTGCAGCTTCTCCTCTCCTCCCTGCACCGCACACTGCAGCTTCTCCGCTCCTCCCTGCACCGCTCCTTCTACTCTCCTCCCTGCACCGCACATTGCAGCTTCTCTCCTCCCTGCACTGCACACTGCAGCTTCTCCTCTCCTCCCTGCACCGCACACTGCAACTTCTCCTCTCCTCCCTGCGCCACACACTGCAGCTTCTCCTCTCCTCCCTTCCCCACACTCTGCAGCTTCTCTCCTCCCTGCACCGCACACTGCAGCTTCCCCT
Organism: Engystomops pustulosus; assembly: GCF_040894005.1. Taxonomy (NCBI): domain Eukaryota; kingdom Metazoa; phylum Chordata; class Amphibia; order Anura; family Leptodactylidae; genus Engystomops; species Engystomops pustulosus. Next base: position 1,226,209 of record NC_092417.1, read on the forward strand.
CTCCTCTCCTCCCTGCACTGCACACTGCAGCTTCTCTCTTCCCTGCACACTGCAGCTTCCCCTCTCCTCCCTGCACTGCACACAGCAGCTTCTCCTCACCTCCCTGCACCGCACACTGCAGCTTCCCCTCTCCTCCCGGCACTGCACACTGCAGCTTATCCTCTCCTCCCTGCCCCGCACACTGCAGGTTCTCCTCTCCTCCCTGCACCACACACTGCAGCTTCTCCTCTTCTCCCTGCACCGCACACTGCAGCTTCTTCTCTCTTCCTCCCTGCACCACACACTGCAGCTTCTCCTCTCCTCTCTGCACCACACACTGCAGCTTCTCCTCTCCTCTCTGCACCGCACGCTGCAGCTTCTCCTCTCCTCCCTGCACCGCACGCTGCAGATTCTCCTCTCCTCCCTGCATTGCACACTTCAGCTTCTTCTCTCCAACCTGCACACTGCAGCTTCTCCTCTCCTCCTCCCTGCACCACACACTGCAGCTTCCCCTCTCCTCCCTGCACCACACACTGCAGCTTCTCCTCTCCTCTCTGCACCACACACTGCAGCTTTTCCTCTCCTCCCTGCACCGCACACTGCAGCTTCCTCTCTCCTCCCTGCACACTGCAGCTTCTCCTCTCCTCCCTGCACCACACACTGCAGCTTCCCTTCTCCTCCCTGCACCACACACTGCAGCTTCTCCTCCCCTCCCTGTACCACACACTGCAGCTTCTCCTCCCCTCCCTGCACCATACACTGCAGCTTCTCCTCCCTGCACCGCACACTGCAGCTTCTTCTCTCCTTCCTGCACTGCACACTGCAGCTTCTCCTCTCCTCCCTGCACCGCACGCTGCAACTCCTCCTCTCCTCCCCCCAGCACCACACACTGCAGCTTCTCCTCTCCTCCCTGTACCGCACACTGCAGCTTCTTCTCTCCTTCCTGCACTGCACACTGCAGCTTCTCCTCTCCTCCCTGCACCGCACGCTGCAACTCCTCCTCTCCTCCCCCCAGCACCACACACTGCAGCTTCTCCTCTCCTCCCTGCACCGCACACTGCAGCTTCCCCTCTCCTCTCCTCTCCTCCCTGTACCGCACACTGCAGCTTCTCCTCTCCTCCCTGCACCGCACACTGTAGCTTCTTATCTCCTCCCTGCAACACACACTGCAGCTTCTCCTCTCCTCCCTGCACCACACACTGCAGCTTCTCCTCTCCTCCCTGCACCGCACGCTGTAGCTTCTCCTCTCCTCCCTGCATCGCACGCTGCAGCTTCTCCTCTCCTCCCTTCACCGCTCCTTCTCCTCTCCTCCCTGCACCTTACATTGCAGCTTCTCCTCTCCTCCCTTCCCCACACTCTGCAGCTTCTCTCCTCCCTGCACCGCACACTGCAGCTTCCCCTCTCCTCTCCTCCCTGCACTGCACACTGCAGCTTCTCTCTTCCCTGCACACTGCAGCTTCCCCTCTCCTCCCTGCACTGCACACAGCAGCTTCTCCTCACCTCCCTGCACCGCACACTGCAGCTTCCCCTCTCCTCCCGGCACTGCACACTGCAGCTTATCCTCTCCTCCCTGCCCCGCACACTGCAGGTTCTCCTCTCCTCCCTGCACCACACACTGCAGCTTCTCCTCTTCTCCCTGCACCGCACACTGCAGCTTCTTCTCTCTTCCTCCCTGCACCACACACTGCAGCTTCTCCTCTCCTCTCTGCACCACACACTGCAGCTTCTCCTCTCCTCTCTGCACCGCACGCTGCAGCTTCTCCTCTCCTCCCTGCACCGCACGCTGCAGATTCTCCTCTCCTCCCTGCATTGCACACTTCAGCTTCTTCTCTCCAACCTGCACACTGCAGCTTCTCCTCTCCTCCTCCCTGCACCACACACTGCAGCTTCCCCTCTCCTCCCTGCACCACACACTGCAGCTTCTCCTCTCCTCTCTGCACCACACACTGCAGCTTTTCCTCTCCTCCCTGCACCGCACACTGCAGCTTCCTCTCTCCTCCCTGCACACTGCAGCTTCTCCTCTCCTCCCTGCACCACACACTGCAGCTTCCCTTCTCCTCCCTGCACCACACACTGCAGCTTCTCCTCCCCTCCCTGTACCACACACTGCAGCTTCTCCTCCCCTCCCTGCACCATACACTGCAGCTTCTCCTCCCTGCACCGCACACTGCAGCTTCTTCTCTCCTTCCTGCACTGCACACTGCAGCTTCTCCTCTCCTCCCTGCACCGCACGCTGCAACTCCTCCTCTCCTCCCCCCAGCACCACACACTGCAGCTTCTCCTCTCCTCCCTGTACCGCACACTGCAGCTTCTTCTCTCCTTCCTGCACTGCACACTGCAGCTTCTCCTCTCCTCCCTGCACCGCACGCTGCAACTCCTCCTCTCCTCCCCCCAGCACCACACACTGCAGCTTCTCCTCTCCTCCCTGCACCGCACACTGCAGCTTCCCCTCTCCTCTCCTCTCCTCCCTGTACCGCACACTGCAGCTTCTCCTCTCCTCCCTGCACCGCACACTGTAGCTTCTTATCTCCTCCCTGCAACACACACTGCAGCTTCTCCTCTCCTCCCTGCACTGCACTCTGCAGCTTCTTCTCTCCTCCCTGCACCGCACACTGCAGCTTCTTCACTCCTCCCTGCACCGCACACTGCAGCTTCTCCTCTCCTCCCTGCAGAATACACTGCAGCTTCTCCTCTCCCCATGCCCCGCACACTGCAGCTTCTTCTCTCCTCCCTGCACCGCACACTGCAGATTCTCCTCTCCTCCCTGCACTGCACATTGCAGCTTCTCCTCTCCTCCCTGCACTGCACTCTGCAGCTTCTTCTCTCCTCCCTGCACCGCACACTGCAGCTTCTTCACTCCTCCCTGCACCGCACACTGCAGCTTCTCCTCTCCTCCCTGCAGAATACACTGCAGCTTCTCCTCTCCCCATGCCCTGCACGCTGCAGCTTCTCCTTTCCTCCCTGCACCGCTCCTTCTCCTCACCTCCCTGCACCGCACATTGCAGCTTCTCCTCTCCTCCCTGCACCGCACACTGCAACTTCTCCTCTCCTCCCTGCACCGCACACTGTAGCTTCTTATCTCCTCCCTGCAACACACACTGCAGCTTCTCCTCTCCTCCCTGCACCACACACTGCAGCTTCTCCTCTCCTCCCTGCACCGCACGCTGTAGCTTCTCCTCTCCTCCCTGCATCGCACGCTGCAGCTTCTCCTCTCCTCCCTTCACCGCTCCTTCTCCTCTCCTCCCTGCACCTTACATTGCAGCTTCTCCTCTCCTCCCTGCACCGCACACTGCAGCATCTCCTCTCCTCCCTGCACCGCACACTGCAGATTCTCCTCTCCTCCCTGCACTGCACACTGCAGCTTCTCCTCTCCTCCCTGCACTGCACTCTGCAGCTTCTTCTCTCCTCCCTGCACCGCACACTGCAGCTTCTTCACTCCTCCCTGCACCGCACACTGCAGCTTCTCCTCTCCTCCCTGCAGAATACACTGCAGCTTCTCCTCTCCCCATGCCCCGCACACTGCAGCTTCTTCTCTCCTCCCTGCACCGCACACTGCAGATTCTCCTCTCCTCCCTGCACTGCACATTGCAGCTTCTCCTCTCCTCCCTGCACTGCACTCTGCAGCTTCTTCTCTCCTCCCTGCACCGCACACTGCAGCTTCTTCACTCCTCCCTGCACCGCACACTGCAGCTTCTCCTCTCCTCCCTGCAGAATACACTGCAGCTTCTCCTCTCCCCATGCCCTGCACGCTGCAGCTTCTCCTTTCCTCCCTGCACCGCTCCTTCTCCTCACCTCCCTGCACCGCACATTGCAGCTTCTCCTCTCCTCCCTGCACCGCACACTGCAACTTCTCCTCTCCTCCCTTCCCCACACTCTGCAGCTTCTCTCCTCCCTGCACCGTACACTGCAGCTTCCCCTCTCCTCTCCTCCCTGCACTGCACACTGCAGTTTCTCCTCTCTTCCCTGCACTCTGCAGCTTCCCCTCTCCTCCCTGCACTGCACACAGCAGCTTCTCCTCACCTCCCTGCACCGCACATTGCAGCTTCCCCTCTCCTCCCTGCACTGCACACTGCAGCTTCTCCTCTCCTCCCTGCATCGCATGCTGCAGCTTCTCCTCTCCTCCCTGCACCACACACTGCAGCTTCTCCTCTCCTCCCTGCACCGCACACTGCAGATTCTCCTCTCCTCCCTGCACCTTACATTGCAGCTTCTCCTCTCCTCCCTGCACCGCACACTGCAGCTTCTCCTCTCCTCCCTGCACTGCACTCTGCAGCTTCTTCTCTCCTCCCTGCACCGCACACTGCAGCTTCTTCACTCCTCCCTGCACCGCACACTGCAGCTTCTCCTCTCCTCCCTGCAGAATACACTGCAGCTTCTCCTCTCCCCATGCCCCGCACACTGCAGCTTCTTCTCTCCTCCCTGCACCGCACACTGCAGATTCTCCTCTCCTCCCTGCACTGCACATTGCAGCTTCTCCTCTCCTCCCTGCACTGCACTCTGCAGCTTCTTCTCTCCTCCCTGCACCGCACACTGCAGCTTCTTCACTCCTCCCTGCACCGCACACTGCAGCTTCTCCTCTCCTCCCTGCAGAATACACTGCAGCTTCTCCTCTCCCCATGCCCTGCACGCTGCAGCTTCTCCTTTCCTCCCTGCACCGCTCCTTCTCCTCACCTCCCTGCACCGCACATTGCAGCTTCTCCTCTCCTCCCTGCACCGCACACTGCAACTTCTCCTCTCCTCCCTTCCCCACACTCTGCAGCTTCTCTCCTCCCTGCACCGTACACTGCAGCTTCCCCTCTCCTCTCCTCCATGCACTGCACACTGCAGTTTCTCCTCTCTTCCCTGCACTCTGCAGCTTCCCCTCTCCTCCCTGCACTGCACACAGCAGCTTCTCCTCACCTCCCTGCACCGCACATTGCAGCTTCCCCTCTCCTCCCTGCACTGCACACTGCAGCTTCTCCTCTCCTCCCTGCATCGCATGCTGCAGCTTCTCCTCTCCTCCCTGCACCACACACTGCAGCTTCTCCTCTCCTCCCTGCACCGCACACTGCAGATTCTCCTCTCCTCCCTGCACCTTACATTGCAGCTTCTCCTCTCCTCCCTGCACCGCACACTGCAGCATCTCCTCTCCTCCCTGCACCGCACACTGCAGATTCTCCTCTCCTCCCTGCACCGCACACTGCAGATTCTCCTCTCCTCCCTGCACTGCACACTGCAGCTTCTCCTCTCCTCCCTGCACTGCACTCTGCAGCTTCTTCTCTCCTCCCTGTACTGCACACTGCAGCTTCTTCACTCCTCCCTGCACCGCACACTGCAGCTTCTCCTCTCCTCCCTGCAGAATACACTGCAGCTTCTCCTCTCCCCATGCCCTGCACGCTGCAGCTTCTCCTTTCCTCCCTACACCGCTCCTTCTCCTCACCTCCCTGCACCGCAAATTGCAGCTTCTCCTCTCCTCCCTGCACCGCACACTGCAACTTCTCCTTTCCTCCCTTCCCCACACTCTGCAGCTTCTCTCCTCCCTGCACCGTACACTGCAGCATCCCCTCTCCTCTCCTCCCTGCACTGCACACTGCAGCTTCTCCTCTCCTCCCTGCACTGCACTCTGCAGCTTCTTCTCTCCTCCCTGTACTGCACACTGCAGCTTCTTCACTCCTTCCTGCACCGCACACTGCAGCTTCTCCTCTCCTCCCTGCAGAATACACTGCAGCTTCTCCTCTCCCCATGCCCCGCACACTGCAGCTTCTCCTCTCCTCTCCTCCCTGCACTGCACTCTGCAGCTTCTTCTCTCCTCCCTGTACTGCACACTGCAGCTTCTTCAATCCTCCCTGCACCGCACACTGCAGCTTCTCCTCTCCTTCCTGCAGAATACACTGCAGCTTCTCCTCTCCCCATGCCCCGCACACTGCAGCTTCTTCTCTCCTCCCTGCACCGCACACTGCAGATTCTCCTCCCTGCACTGCACACTGCCGCTTCTCCTCTCCTCCCGTCACTGCACTCTGCAGCTTCTTCTCTCCTCCCTGCACCGCACACTGCAGCTTCTTCACTCCTCCCTGCATCGCACACTGCAGCTTCTCCTCTCCTCCCTGCATTGCACACTGCAACTTCTCCTTTCCTCCCTTCCCCACACTCTGCAGCTTCTCTCCTCCCTGCACCGTACACTGCAGCTTCCCCTCTCCTCTCCTCCCTGCACTGCACACTGCAGTTTCTCCTCTCTTCCCTGCACTCTGCAGCTTCCCCTCTCCTCCCTGCACTGCACACAGCAGCTTCTCCTCACCTCCCTGCACCACACACTGTAGCTTCCCCTCTCCTCCCTGCACTGCACACTGCAGCTTCTCCTCTCCTCCCTGCACCGCATGCTGCAGCTTCTCCTCTCCTCCCTGCACCACACACTGCAGCTTCTCCTCTCCTCCCTGCACCGCACACTGCAGCTTCTCCTCTCCTCCTCCCTGCACCGCACACTGCAGCTTTCCCTCTCCTCTCCTCCCTGAACTGCACACTGCAGCTTCTCCTCTCTTCCCTGCACACTGCAGCTTCCCCTCTCCTCCCTGCACTGCACACAGCAGCTTCTCCTCACCTCCCTGCACCGCACACTGCAGCTTCCCCTCTCCTCCCTGCACTGCACACTGCAGCTTATCCTCTCCTCCCTGCACCGCATGCTGCAGCTTCTCCTCTCCTCCCTGCACCACACACTGCAGCTTCTCCTCTCCTCCCTGCACTGCACACTGCAGCTTCTCCTCTCCTCCTCCCTGCACCGCACACTGCAGCTTCTCCTCTCCTCTCTGCACCACACACTGCAGCGTTTCCTCTCCTCCCTGCACCGCACACTGCAGCTTCTCCTCTTCTCTCTGCACCACACACTGCAGCTTCTCCTCTCCTCCCTGCAGAATACACTGCAGCTTCTCCTCCCCCATGCCCCGCACACTGCAGCTTCTTCTCTCCTCCCTGCACCGCACACTGCAGATTCTCCTCTCCTCCCTGCACCGCACACTGCAGCTTCTCCTCTCCTCCCTGCACTGCACACTGCAGCTTCTCCTCCCTGCACTGCACTCTGCAGCTTCTTCTCTCCTCCCTGCACTGCACACTGCAGCTTCTTCACTCCTCCCTGCACCGCACACTGCAGCTTCTCCTCTCCTCCAAGCAGAATACACTGCAGCTTCTCCTCACCCCATGCCCCGCACACTGCAGCTTCTTCTCTCCTCCCTGCACTGCACACTGCAGCTTCTCCTCTCCTCCCTGCACCGCACACTGCAGCTTCTCCTCTCCTCCCTGCACCGCACACTGCAGCTTCTTCTCTCCTTCCTGCACTGCACACTGCAGTTTCTCCTCTCCTCCCTGCACCGCAAGCTCCAACTCCTCCTCTCCTCCCCCCAGCACCACACACTGCAGCTTCTCCTGTCCTCCCTGCACTGCACACTGCGGCTTCTTATCTCCTCCCTGCACCACACACTGCAGCTTCTCCTCTCCTCCCTGCACCACACACTGCAGCTTCTTCACTCCTCCCTGCACCGCACACTGCAGCTTCTCCTCTCCTCCCTGCAGAATACACTGCAGCTTCTCCTCTCCCCATGCCCCGCACACTGCAGCTTCTTCTCTCCTCCCTGCACCGCACACTGCAGCTTCTCCTCTCCTCCCTGCACCGCACACTGCAGCTTCTCCTCTCCTCCCTGCACCGCACACTGCAGCTTCTTCTCTCCTTCCTGCACTGCACACTGCAGTTTCTCCTCTCCTCCCTGCACCGCACGCTGCAGCTTCTCCTCTCCTCCCTGCACCGCACACTGCAGCTTCTCCGCTCCTCCCTGCACCGCTCCTTCTCTCCTCCCTGCACCGCACATTGCAGCTTCTCTCCTCCCTGCACTGCACACTGCAGCTTCTCCTCTCCTCCCTGCACCGCACACTGCAACTTCTCCTCTCCTCCCTGCGCCACACACTGCAGCTTCTCCTCTCCTCCCTTCCCCACACACTGCAGCTTCTCCTCTTCTCCCTGCACCGCACACTGCAGCTTCTTCTCTCTTCCTCCCTGCACCACACACTGCAGCTTCTCCTCTCCTCTCTGCACCACACACTGCAGCTTCTCCTCTCCTCTCTGCACCGCACGCTGCAGCTTCTCCTCTCCTCCCTGCACCGCACACTGCAGCTTTTCCTCTCCTCCCTGCACCGCACACTGCAGCTTCCTCTCTCCTCCCTGCACACTGCAGCTTCTCCTCTCCTCCCTGCACCACACACTGCAGCTTCCCTTCTCCTCCCTGCACCACACACTGCAGCTTCTCCTCCCCTCCCTGTACCACACACTGCAGCTTCTCCTCCCCTCCCTGCACCATACACTGCAGCTTCTCCTCCCTGCACCGCACACTGCAGCTTCTTCTCTCCTTCCTGCACTGCACACTGCAGCTTCTCCTCTCCTCCCTGCACCGCACGCTGCAACTCCTCCTCTCCTCCCCCCAGCACCACACACTGCAGCTTCTCCTCTCCTCCCTGTACCGCACACTGCAGCTTCTTCTCTCCTTCCTGCACTGCACACTGCAGCTTCTCCTCTCCTCCCTGCACCGCACGCTGCAACTCCTCCTCTCCTCCCCCCAGCACCACACACTGCAGCTTCTCCTCTCCTCCCTGCACCGCACACTGCAGCTTCCCCTCTCCTCTCCTCTCCTCCCTGTACCGCACACTGCAGCTTCTCCTCTCCTCCCTGCACCGCACACTGTAGCTTCTTATCTCCTCCCTGCAACACACACTGCAGCTTCTCCTCTCCTCCCTGCACCACACACTGCAGCTTCTCCTCTCCTCCCTGCACCGCACGCTGTAGCTTCTCCTCTCCTCCCTGCATCGCACGCTGCAGCTTCTCCTCTCCTCCCTTCACCGCTCCTTCTCCTCTCCTCCCTGCACCTTACATTGCAGCTTCTCCTCTCCTCCCTGCACCGCACACTGCAGCATCTCCTCTCCTCCCTGCACCGCACACTGCAGATTCTCCTCTCCTCCCTGCACTGCACACTGCAGCTTCTCCTCTCCTCCCTGCACTGCACTCTGCAGCTTCTTCTCTCCTCCCTGCACCGCACACTGCAGCTTCTTCACTCCTCCCTGCACCGCACACTGCAGCTTCTCCTCTCCTCCCTGCAGAATACACTGCAGCTTCTCCTCTCCCCATGCCCCGCACACTGCAGCTTCTTCTCTCCTCCCTGCACCGCACACTGCAGATTCTCCTCTCCTCCCTGCACCGCACATTGCAGCTTCTCCTCTCCTCCCTGCACTGCACTCTGCAGCTTCTTCTCTCCTCCCTGCACCGCACACTGCAGCTTCTTCACTCCTCCCTGCACCGCACACTGCAGCTTCTCCTCTCCTCCCTGCAGAATACACTGCAGCTTCTCCTCTCCCCATGCCCTGCACGCTGCAGCTTCTCCTTTCCTCCCTGCACCGCTCCTTCTCCTCACCTCCCTGCACCGCACATTGCAGCTTCTCCTCTCCTCCCTGCACCGCACACTGCAACTTCTCCTCTCCTCCCTTCCCCACACTCTGCAGCTTCTCTCCTCCCTGCACCGTACACTGCAGCTTCCCCTCTCCTCTCCTCCCTGCACTGCACACTGCAGTTTCTCCTCTCTTCCCTGCACTCTGCAGCTTCCCCTCTCCTCCCTGCACTGCACACAGCAGCTTCTCCTCACCTCCCTGCACCGCACATTGCAGCTTCCCCTCTCCTCCCTGCACTGCACACTGCAGCTTCTCCTCTCCTCCCTGCACCGCATGCTGCAGCTTCTCCTCTCCTCCCTGCACCACACACTGCAGCTTCTCCTCTCCTCCCTGCACCGCACACTGCAGATTCTCCTCTCCTCCCTGCACCTTACATTGCAGCTTCTCCTCTCCTCCCTTCCCCACACTCTGCAGCTTCTCTCCTCCCTGCACCGTACACTGCAGCATCCCCTCTCCTCTCCTCCCTGCACTGCACACTGCAGCTTCTCCTCTCCTCCCTGCACTGCACTCTGCAGCTTCTTCTCTCCTCCCTGTACTGCACACTGCAGCTTCTTCACTCCTTCCTGCACCGCACACTGCAGCTTCTCCTCTCCTCCCTGCAGAATACACTGCAGCTTCTCCTCTCCCCATGCCCCGCACACTGCAGCTTCTCCTCTCCTCTCCTCCCTGCACTGCACTCTGCAGCTTCTTCTCTCCTCCCTGTACTGCACACTGCAGCTTCTTCACTCCTACCTGCACCGCACACTGCAGCTTCTCCTCTCCTTCCTGCAGAATACACTGCAGCTTCTCCTCTCCCCATGCCCCGCACACTGCAGCTTCTTCTCTCCTCCCTGCACCGCACACTGCAGATTCTCCTCCCTGCACTGCACACTGCCGCTTCTCCTCTCCTCCCATCACTGCACTCTGCAGCTTCTTCTCTCCTCCCTGCACCGCACACTGCAGCTTCTTCACTCCTCCCTGCATCGCACACTGCAGCTTCTCCTCTCCTCCCTGCATTGCACACTGCAACTTCTCCTTTCCTCCCTTCCCCACACTCTGCAGCTTCTCTCCTCCCTGCACCGTACACTGCAGCTTCCCCTCTCCTCTCCTCCCTGCACTGCACACTGCAGTTTCTCCTCTCTTCCCTGCACTCTGCAGCTTCCCCTCTCCTCCCTGCACTGCACACAGCAGCTTCTCCTCACCTCCCTGCACCACACACTGTAGCTTCCCCTCTCCTCCCTGCACTGCACACTGCAGCTTCTCCTCTCCTCCCTGCACCGCATGCTGCAGCTTCTCCTCTCCTCCCTGCACCACACACTGCAGCTTCTCCTCTCCTCCCTGCACCGCACACTGCAGCTTCTCCTCTCCTCCTCCCTGCACCGCACACTGCAGCTTTCCCTCTCCTCTCCTCCCTGAACTGCACACTGCAGCTTCTCCTCTCTTCCCTGCACACTGCAGCTTCCCCTCTCCTCCCTGCACTGCACACAGCAGCTTCTCCTCACCTCCCTGCACCGCACACTGCAGCTTCCCCTCTCCTCCCTGCACTGCACACTGCAGCTTATCCTCTCCTCCCTGCACCGCATGCTGCAGCTTCTCCTCTCCTCCCTGCACCACACACTGCAGCTTCTCCTCTCCTCCCTGCACTGCACACTGCAGCTTCTCCTCTCCTCCCTGCAGAATACACTGCAGCTTCTCCTCCCCCATGCCCCGCACACTGCAGCTTCTTCTCTCCTCCCTGCACCGCACACTGCAGATTCTCCTCTCCTCCCTGCACCGCACACTGCAGCTTCTCCTCTCCTCCCTGCACTGCACTCTGCAGCTTCTTCTCTCCTCCCTGCACCGCACACTGCAGCTTCTTCACTCCTCCCTGCATCGCACACTGCAGCTTCTCCTCTACTCCCTGCAGAATACACTGCAGCTTCTCCTCTCCCCATGCCCTGCACGCTGCAGCTTCTCCTTTCCTCCCTGCACCGCTCCTTCTCCTCACCTCCCTGCACCGCACATTGCAGCTTCTCCTCTCCTCCCTGCACCGCACACTGCAACTTCTCCTTTCCTCCCTTCCCCACACTCTGCAGCTTCTCTCCTCCCTGCACCGTACACTGCAGCTTCCCCTCTCCTCTCCTCCCTGCACTGCACACTGCAGTTTCTCCTCTCTTCCCTGCACTCTGCAGCTTCCCCTCTCCTCCCTGCACTGCACACAGCAGCTTCTCCTCACCTCCCTGCACCGCACACTGCAGCTTCCCCTCTCCTACCTGCACTGCACACTGCAGCTTCTCCTCTCCTCCCTGCACCACACACTGCAGCTTCCCTTCTCCTCCCTGCACCACACACTGCAGCTTCTCCTCCCCTCCCTGTACCACACACTGCAGCTTCTCCTCCCCTCCCTGCACCATACACTGCAGCTTCTCCTCCCTGCACCGCACACTGCAGCTTCTTCTCTCCTTCCTGCACTGCACACTGCAGCTTCTCCTCTCCTCCCTGCACCGCACGCTGCAACTCCTCCTCTCCTCCCCCCAGCACCACACACTGCAGCTTCTCCTCTCCTCCCTGTACCGCACACTGCAGCTTCTTCTCTCCTTCCTGCACTGCACACTGCAGCTTCTCCTCTCCTCCCTGCACCGCACGCTGCAACTCCTCCTCTCCTCCCCCCAGCACCACACACTGCAGCTTCTCCTCTCCTCCCTGCACCGCACACTGCAGCTTCCCCTCTCCTCTCCTCTCCTCCCTGTACCGCACACTGCAGCTTCTCCTCTCCTCCCTGCACCGCACACTGTAGCTTCTTATCTCCTCCCTGCAACACACACTGCAGCTTCTCCTCTCCTCCCTGCACCACACACTGCAGCTTCTCCTCTCCTCCCTGCACCGCACGCTGTAGCTTCTCCTCTCCTCCCTGCATCGCACGCTGCAGCTTCTCCTCTCCTCCCTTCACCGCTCCTTCTCCTCTCCTCCCTGCACCTTACATTGCAGCTTCTCCTCTCCTCCCTGCACCGCACACTGCAGCATCTCCTCTCCTCCCTGCACCGCACACTGCAGATTCTCCTCTCCTCCCTGCACTGCACACTGCAGCTTCTCCTCTCCTCCCTGCACTGCACTCTGCAGCTTCTTCTCTCCTCCCTGCACCGCACACTGCAGCTTCTTCACTCCTCCCTGCACCGCACACTGCAGCTTCTCCTCTCCTCCCTGCAGAATACACTGCAGCTTCTCCTCTCCCCATGCCCCGCACACTGCAGCTTCTTCTCTCCTCCCTGCACCGCACACTGCAGATTCTCCTCTCCTCCCTGCACCGCACATTGCAGCTTCTCCTCTCCTCCCTGCACTGCACTCTGCAGCTTCTTCTCTCCTACCTGCACCGCACACTGCAGCTTCTTCACTCCTCCCTGCACCGCACACTGCAGCTTCTCCTCTCCTCCCTGCAGAATACACTGCAGCTTCTCCTCTCCCCATGCCCTGCACGCTGCAGCTTCTCCTTTCCTCCCTGCACCGCTCCTTCTCCTCACCTCCCTGCACCGCACATTGCAGCTTCTCCTCTCCTCCCTGCACCGCACACTGCAACTTCTCCTCTCCTCCCTTCCCCACACTCTGCAGCTTCTCTCCTCCCTGCACCGTACACTGCAGCTTCCCCTCTCCTCTCCTCCCTGCACTGCACACTGCAGTTTCTCCTCTCTTCCCTGCACTCTGCAGCTTCCCCTCTCCTCCCTGCACTGCACACAGCAGCTTCTCCTCACCTCCCTGCACCGCACATTGCAGCTTCCCCTCTCCTCCCTGCACTGCACACTGCAGCTTCTCCTCTCCTCCCTGCACCGCATGCTGCAGCTTCTCCTCTCCTCCCTGCACCACACACTGCAGCTTCTCCTCTCCTCCCTGCACCGCACACTGCAGATTCTCCTCTCCTCCCTGCACCTTACATTGCAGCTTCTCCTCTCCTCCCTTCCCCACACTCTGCAGCTTCTCTCCTCCCTGCACCGTACACTGCAGCATCCCCTCTCCTCTCCTCCCTGCACTGCACACTGCAGCTTCTCCTCTCCTCCCTGCACTGCACTCTGCAGCTTCTTCTCTCCTCCCTGTACTGCACACTGCAGCTTCTTCACTCCTTCCTGCACCGCACACTGCAGCTTCTCCTCTCCTCCCTGCAGAATACACTGCAGCTTCTCCTCTCCCCATGCCCCGCACACTGCAGCTTCTCCTCTCCTCTCCTCCCTGCACTGCACTCTGCAGCTTCTTCTCTCCTCCCTGTACTGCACACTGCAGCTTCTTCACTCCTACCTGCACCGCACACTGCAGCTTCTCCTCTCCTTCCTGCAGAATACACTGCAGCTTCTCCTCTCCCCATGCCCCGCACACTGCAGCTTCTTCTCTCCTCCCTGCACCGCACACTGCAGATTCTCCTCCCTGCACTGCACACTGCCGCTTCTCCTCTCCTCCCATCACTGCACTCTGCAGCTTCTTCTCTCCTCCCTGCACCGCACACTGCAGCTTCTTCACTCCTCCCTGCATCGCACACTGCAGCTTCTCCTCTCCTCCCTGCATTGCACACTGCAACTTCTCCTTTCCTCCCTTCCCCACACTCTGCAGCTTCTCTCCTCCCTGCACCGTACACTGCAGCTTCCCCTCTCCTCTCCTCCCTGCACTGCACACTGCAGTTTCTCCTCTCTTCCCTGCACTCTGCAGCTTCCCCTCTCCTCCCTGCACTGCACACAGCAGCTTCTCCTCACCTCCCTGCACCACACACTGTAGCTTCCCCTCTCCTCCCTGCACTGCACACTGCAGCTTCTCCTCTCCTCCCTGCACCGCATGCTGCAGCTTCTCCTCTCCTCCCTGCACCACACACTGCAGCTTCTCCTCTCCTCCCTGCACCGCACACTGCAGCTTCTCCTCTCCTCCTCCCTGCACCGCACACTGCAGCTTTCCCTCTCCTCTCCTCCCTGAACTGCACACTGCAGCTTCTCCTCTCTTCCCTGCACACTGCAGCTTCCCCTCTCCTCCCTGCACTGCACACAGCAGCTTCTCCTCACCTCCCTGCACCGCACACTGCAGCTTCCCCTCTCCTCCCTGCACTGCACACTGCAGCTTATCCTCTCCTCCCTGCACCGCATGCTGCAGCTTCTCCTCTCCTCCCTGCACCACACACTGCAGCTTCTCCTCTCCTCCCTGCACTGCACACTGCAGCTTCTCCTCTCCTCCTCCCTGCACCGCACACTGCAGCTTCTCCTCTCCTCTCTGCACCACACACTGCAGCTTTTCCTCTCCTCCCTGCACCGCACACTGCAGCTTCTCCTCTTCTCTCTGCACCACACACTGCAGCTTCTCCTCTCCTCCCTGCAGAATACACTGCAGCTTCTCCTCCCCCATGCCCCGCACACTGCAGCTTCTTCTCTCCTCCCTGCACCGCACACTGCAGATTCTCCTCTCCTCCCTGCACCGCACACTGCAGCTTCTCCTCTCCTCCCTGCACTGCACTCTGCAGCTTCTTCTCTCCTCCCTGCACCGCACACTGCAGCTTCTTCACTCCTCCCTGCATCGCACACTGCAGCTTCTCCTCTACTCCCTGCAGAATACACTGCAGCTTCTCCTCTCCCCATGCCCTGCACGCTGCAGCTTCTCCTTTCCTCCCTGCACCGCTCCTTCTCCTCACCTCCCTGCACCGCACATTGCAGCTTCTCCTCTCCTCCCTGCACCGCACACTGCAACTTCTCCTTTCCTCCCTTCCCCACACTCTGCAGCTTCTCTCCTCCCTGCACCGTACACTGCAGCTTCCCCTCTCCTCTCCTCCCTGCACTGCACACTGCAGTTTCTCCTCTCTTCCCTGCACTCTGCAGCTTCCCCTCTCCTCCCTGCACTGCACACAGCAGCTTCTCCTCACCTCCCTGCACCGCACACTGCAGCTTCCCCTCTCCTACCTGCACTGCACACTGCAGCTTCTCCTCTCCTCCCTGCACCGCATGCTGCAGCTTCTCCTCTCCTCCCTGCACCACACACTGCAGATTATCCTCTCCTCCCTGCACCGCACACTGCAGCTTCTCCTCTCCTCCATGCACTGCACACTGCAGCTTCTCCTCTCCTCCCTGCACCGCACACTGCAGCATATCCTCTCCTCCCTGCACCGCACACTGCAGATTCTCCTCTCCTCCCTGCACCGCACACTGCAGATTCTCCTCTCCTCCCTCCACTGCACACTGCAGCTTCTCCCCTCCTCCCTGCACTGCACTCTGCAGCTTCTTCTCTCCTCCCTGTGCTGCACTTTGCAGCTTCTTCACTCCTCCCTGCACCGCACACTGCAGCTTCTCCTCTCCTCCCTGCAGAATACACTGCAGCTTCTCCTCTCCCCATGCCCCGCACACTGCAGCTTCTTCTCTCCTCCCTGCACCGCACACTGCAGATTCTCCTCTCCTCCCTGCACTGCACACTGCAGCTTCTCCTCTCCTCTCTGCACTGCACTCTGCAGCTTCTTCTCTCCTCCCTGCACCGCACACTGCAGCTTCTTCTCTCCTCCCTGCACCGCACACTGCAGCTTCTCCTCTACTCCCTTCAGAATACACTGCAGCTTCTCCTCTCCCCATGCCCTGCACGCTGCAGCTTCTCCTTTCCTCCCTGCACCGCTCCTTCTCCTCACCTCCCTGCACCGCACATTGCAGCTTCTCCTCTCCTCCCTGCACCGCACACTGCAACTTCTCTTTTCCTCCCTTCCCCACACTATGCAGCTTCTCTCCTCCCTGCACCGTACACTGCAGCTTCCCCTCTCCTCTCCTCCCTGCACTGCACACTGCAGTTTCTCCTCTCTTCCCTGCACTCTGCAGCTTCCCCTCTCCTCCCTGCACTGCACACAGCAGCTTCTCCTCACCTCCCTGCACCGCACACTGCAGCTTCCCCTCTCCTCCCTGCACTGCACACTGCAGCTTCTCCTCTCCTCCCTGCACCGCATGCTGCAGCTTCTCCTCTCCTCCCTGCACCACACACTGCAGCTTCTCCTCTCCTCCCTGCACCGCACACTGCAGCTTCTCCTCTCCTCCTCCCTGCACCGCACACTGCAGCTTCCCCTCTCCTCTCCTCCCTGAACTGCACAGTGAAGCTTCTCCTCTCTTCCCTGCACACTGCAGCTTCCCCTCTCCTCCCTGCACTGCACACAGCAGCTTCTCCTCACCTCCCTGCACCGCACACTGCAGCTTCCCCTCTCCTCCCTGCACTGCACACTGCAGCTTATCCTCTCCTCCCTGCACCGCATGCTGCAGCTTCTCCTCTCCTCCCTGCACCACACACTGCAGCTTCTCCTCTCCTCCCTGCACTGCACACTGCAGCTTCTCCTCTCCTCTCCTCCTCCCTGCACCGCACACTGCAGCTTCTACTCTCCTCCCTGCACCACACACTGCAGCTTCTCCTCTCCTCTCTGCACCACACACTGCAGCTTCTCCTCTCCTCTCTGCACCGCACGCTGCAGCTTCTCCTCTCCTCCCTGCACCGCACGCTGCAGATTCTCCTCTCCTCCCTGCATTGCACACTTCAGCTTCTTCTCTCCCCCCTGCACACTGCAGCTTCTCCTCTCCTCTCTGCACCACACACTGCAGCTTTTCCTCTCCTCCCTGCACCGCACACTGCAGCTTCTCCTCTCCTCTCTGCACCACACACTGCAGCTTTTCCTCTCCTCCCTGCACCGCACACTGCAGCTTCTCCTCTCCTCTCTGCACCACACACTGCAGCTTCTCCTCTCCTCCCTGCAGAATACACTGCAGCTTCTCCTCTCCCCATGCCCCGCACACTGCAGCTTCTTCTCTCCTCCCTGCACCGCACACTGCAGATTCTCCTCTCCTCCCTGCACTGCACTCTGCAGCTTCTTCTCTCCTCCCTGCACCGCACACTGAAGCTTCTTCACTCCTCCCTGCATCGCACACTGCAGCTTCTCCTCTACTCCCTGCAGAATACACTGCAGCTTCTCCTCTCCCCATGCCCTGCACGCTGCAGCTTCTCCTTTCCTCCCTGCACCGCTCCTTCTCCTCACCTCCCTGCACCGCACATTGCAGCTTCTCCTCTCCTCCCTGCACCGCACACTGCAACTTCTACTTTCCTCCCTTTCCCCACACTCTGCAGCTTCTCTCCTCCCTGCACTGTACACTGCAGCTTCCCCTCTCCTCTCCTCCCTGCACTGCACACTGCAGTTTCTCCTCTCTTCCCTGCACTCTGCAGCTTCCCCTCTCCTCCCTGCACTGCACACAGCAGCTTCTCCTCACCTCCCTGCACCACACTGCAGCTTCTCCTCTCCTCTCTGCACCACACACTGCAGCTTTTCCTCTCCTCCCTACACCGCACACTGCAGCTTCTCCTCTCCTCCCTGCACACTGCAGCTTCTCCTCTCCTCCCTGCACCACACACTGCGGCTTCTTTTCTCCTCCCTGCACCACACACTGCAGCTTCTCCTCTCCTCCCTGCACCTTACATTGCAGCTTCTCCTCTCCTCCCTGCACCGCACACTGCAGCATCTCCTCTCCTCCCTGCACCGCACACTGCAGCTTCTCTTCTCCTCCCTGCACCAAACACTGCAGCTTCTCCTCTCCTCCCTTCCCCACACGCTGCAGCTTCTCTCCTCCCTGCACCGCACACTGCAGCTTCCCCTCTCCTCTCCTCCCTGCACTGCACACTGCAGCTTCTCCTCTCCTCCCTGCACTGCACACAGCAGCTTCTCCTCACCTCCCTGCACTGCACACTGCAGGTTCCCCTCTCCTCCCTGCCCCGCACACTGCAGCTTCTCCTCTCCTCTCTGCATCACACACTGCAGCTTCTCCTCTCTTCCCTGCACCGCACGCTGCAGCTTCTCCTCTCCTCCCTGCACCGCACGCTGCAGATACTCCTCTCCTCCCTGCATTGCACACTTCAGCTTCTTCTCTCCCCCCTGCACACTGCAGCTTCTCCTCTCCTCCCTGCACCACACACTGCAGCTTTCCCTCTCCTCCCTGCACCACACACTGCAGCTTCTCCTCTCCTCCCTGCACACTGCAGCTTCTCCTCTCCTCCCTGCACCACACACTGCAGCTTCCCCTCTCCTCCCTGCACCACACACTGCAGCTTCTCCTTTCCTCCCTGCGCCACACACTGCAGCTTCTCCTCTCCTCCCTGCACCGCACACTGCAGCTTCTCCTCTCCTCCCTGCACCGCACACTGCAGCTTCTCCTCTCCTCCCTGCACCGCACACTGCAGCTTCTCCTCTCCTCCCTGCATTGCACACTGCAGCTTCTCCTCTCCTCCCTGCACCGCACACTGCAGCTTCTCCTCTCCTCCCTGCACCGCACACTGCAGCTTCTCCTCTCCTCCCTGCTCCGCACACTGCAGCTTCTCCTCTCCTCCCTGCATTGCACACTGCAGCTTCTCCTCTCCTCCCTGCACCGCACAATGCAGCTTCTCCTCTCCTCCCTGCACCGCACACTGCAGCTTCTCCTCTCCTCCCTGCTCCGCACACTGCAGCTTCTCCTCTCCTCCCTGCACCGCACACTGCAGCTTCTCCTCTCCTCCACCTTACATTGCAGCTTCTCCTCTCCTCCCTGCACCGCACACTGCAGCATCTCCTCTCCTCCCTGCACCGCACACTGCAGCTTCTCCTCTCCTCCCTGCACTGCACTCTGCAGCTTCTTCTCTCCTCCCTGCACCGCACACTGCAGCTTCTTCACTCCTCCCTGCACCGCACACTGCAGCTTCTCCTCTCCTCCCTGCAGAATACACTGCAGCTTCTCCTCTCCCCATGCCCTGCACGCTGCAGCTTCTCCTTTCCTCCCTGCACCGCTCCTTCTCCTCACCTCCCTGCACCGCACATTGCAGCTTCTCCTCTCCTCCCTGCACCGCACACTGCAACTTCTCCTCTCCTCCCTTCCCCACACTCTGCAGCTTCTCTCCTCCCTGCACCGTACACTGCAGCTTCCCCTCTCCTCCCTGCACTGCACACTGCAGTTTCTCCTCTCTTCCCTGCACTCTGCAGCTTCCCCTCTCCTCCCTGCACTGCACACAGCAGCTTCTCCTCACCTCCCTGCACTGCACACTGCAGGTTCCCCTCTCCTCCCTGCCCCGCACACTGCAGCTTCTCCTCTCCTCTCTGCACCACACACTGCAGCTTCGCCTCTCTTCCCTGCACCGCACGCTGCAGCTTCTCCTCTCCTCCCTGCACCGCATGCTGCAGATTCTCCTCTCCTCCCTGCATTGCACACTTCAGCTTCTTCTCTCCCCCCTGCACACTGCAGCTTCTCCTCTCCTCCCTGCACCACACACTGCAGCTTTCCCTCTCCTCCCTGCACCGCACACTGCAGCTTCTCCTCTCCTCCCTGCAGAATACACTGCAGCTTCTCCTCTCCCCATGCCCTGCACGCTGCAGCTTCTCCTTTCCTCCCTGCACCGCTCCTTCTCCTCACCTCCCTGCACCGCACATTGCAGCTTCTCCTCTCCTCCCTGCACCGCACACTGCAACTTCTCCTCTCCTCCCTTCCCCACACTCTGCAGCTTCTCTCCTCCCTGCACCGTACACTGCAGCTTCCCCTCTCCTCTCCTCCCTGCACTGCACACTGCAGTTTCTCCTCTCTTCCCTGCACTCTGCAGCTTCCCCTCTCCTCCCTGCACTGCACACAGCAGCTTCTCCTCACCTCCCTGCACCGCACATTGCAGCTTCCCCTCTCCTCCCTGCACTGCACACTGCAGCTTCTCCTCTCCTCCCTGCACCGCATGCTGCAGCTTCTCCTCTCCTCCCTGCACCACACACTGCAGCTTCTCCTCTCCTCCCTGCACCGCACACTGCAGATTCTCCTCTCCTCCCTGCACCTTACATTGCAGCTTCTCCTCTCCTCCCTTCCCCACACTCTGCAGCTTCTCTCCTCCCTGCACCGTACACTGCAGCATCCCCTCTCCTCTCCTCCCTGCACTGCACACTGCAGCTTCTCCTCTCCTCCCTGCACTGCACTCTGCAGCTTCTTCTCTCCTCCCTGTACTGCACACTGCAGCTTCTTCACTCCTTCCTGCACCGCACACTGCAGCTTCTCCTCTCCTCCCTGCAGAATACACTGCAGCTTCTCCTCTCCCCATGCCCCGCACACTGCAGCTTCTCCTCTCCTCTCCTCCCTGCACTGCACTCTGCAGCTTCTTCTCTCCTCCCTGTACTGCACACTGCAGCTTCTTCACTCCTACCTGCACCGCACACTGCAGCTTCTCCTCTCCTTCCTGCAGAATACACTGCAGCTTCTCCTCTCCCCATGCCCCGCACACTGCAGCTTCTTCTCTCCTCCCTGCACCGCACACTGCAGATTCTCCTCCCTGCACTGCACACTGCCGCTTCTCCTCTCCTCCCATCACTGCACTCTGCAGCTTCTTCTCTCCTCCCTGCACCGCACACTGCAGCTTCTTCACTCCTCCCTGCATCGCACACTGCAGCTTCTCCTCTCCTCCCTGCATTGCACACTGCAACTTCTCCTTTCCTCCCTTCCCCACACTCTGCAGCTTCTCTCCTCCCTGCACCGTACACTGCAGCTTCCCCTCTCCTCTCCTCCCTGCACTGCACACTGCAGTTTCTCCTCTCTTCCCTGCACTCTGCAGCTTCCCCTCTCCTCCCTGCACTGCACACAGCAGCTTCTCCTCACCTCCCTGCACCACACACTGTAGCTTCCCCTCTCCTCCCTGCACTGCACACTGCAGCTTCTCCTCTCCTCCCTGCACCGCATGCTGCAGCTTCTCCTCTCCTCCCTGCACCACACACTGCAGCTTCTCCTCTCCTCCCTGCACCGCACACTGCAGCTTCTCCTCTCCTCCTCCCTGCACCGCACACTGCAGCTTTCCCTCTCCTCTCCTCCCTGAACTGCACACTGCAGCTTCTCCTCTCTTCCCTGCACACTGCAGCTTCCCCTCTCCTCCCTGCACTGCACACAGCAGCTTCTCCTCACCTCCCTGCACCGCACACTGCAGCTTCCCCTCTCCTCCCTGCACTGCACACTGCAGCTTATCCTCTCCTCCCTGCACCGCATGCTGCAGCTTCTCCTCTCCTCCCTGCACCACACACTGCAGCTTCTCCTCTCCTCCCTGCACTGCACACTGCAGCTTCTCCTCTCCTCCTCCCTGCACCGCACACTGCAGCTTCTCCTCTCCTCTCTGCACCACACACTGCAGCTTTTCCTCTCCTCCCTGCACCGCACACTGCAGCTTCTCCTCTTCTCTCTGCACCACACACTGCAGCTTCTCCTCTCCTCCCTGCAGAATACACTGCAGCTTCTCCTCCCCCATGCCCCGCACACTGCAGCTTCTTCTCTCCTCCCTGCACCGCACACTGCAGATTCTCCTCTCCTCCCTGCACCGCACACTGCAGCTTCTCCTCTCCTCCCTGCACTGCACTCTGCAGCTTCTTCTCTCCTCCCTGCACCGCACACTGCAGCTTCTTCACTCCTCCCTGCATCGCACACTGCAGCTTCTCCTCTACTCCCTGCAGAATACACTGCAGCTTCTCCTCTCCCCATGCCCTGCACGCTGCAGCTTCTCCTTTCCTCCCTGCACCGCTCCTTCTCCTCACCTCCCTGCACCGCACATTGCAGCTTCTCCTCTCCTCCCTGCACCGCACACTGCAACTTCTCCTTTCCTCCCTTCCCCACACTCTGCAGCTTCTCTCCTCCCTGCACCGTACACTGCAGCTTCCCCTCTCCTCTCCTCCCTGCACTGCACACTGCAGTTTCTCCTCTCTTCCCTGCACTCTGCAGCTTCCCCTCTCCTCCCTGCACTGCACACAGCAGCTTCTCCTCACCTCCCTGCACCGCACACTGCAGCTTCCCCTCTCCTACCTGCACTGCACACTGCAGCTTCTCCTCTCCTCCCTGCACCGCATGCTGCAGCTTCTCCTCTCCTCCCTGCACCACACACTGCAGATTATCCTCTCCTCCCTGCACCGCACACTGCAGCTTCTCCTCTCCTCCATGCACTGCACACTGCAGCTTCTCCTCTCCTCCCTGCACCGCACACTGCAGCATATCCTCTCCTCCCTGCACCGCACACTGCAGATTCTCCTCTCCTCCCTGCACCGCACACTGCAGATTCTCCTCTCCTCCCTCCACTGCACACTGCAGCTTCTCCCCTCCTCCCTGCACTGCACTCTGCAGCTTCTTCTCTCCTCCCTGTGCTGCACTTTGCAGCTTCTTCACTCCTCCCTGCACCGCACACTGCAGCTTCTCCTCTCCTCCCTGCAGAATACACTGCAGCTTCTCCTCTCCCCATGCCCCGCACACTGCAGCTTCTTCTCTCCTCCCTGCACCGCACACTGCAGATTCTCCTCTCCTCCCTGCACTGCACACTGCAGCTTCTCCTCTCCTCTCTGCACTGCACTCTGCAGCTTCTTCTCTCCTCCCTGCACCGCACACTGCAGCTTCTTCTCTCCTCCCTGCACCGCACACTGCAGCTTCTCCTCTACTCCCTTCAGAATACACTGCAGCTTCTCCTCTCCCCATGCCCTGCACGCTGCAGCTTCTCCTTTCCTCCCTGCACCGCTCCTTCTCCTCACCTCCCTGCACCGCACATTGCAGCTTCTCCTCTCCTCCCTGCACCGCACACTGCAACTTCTCTTTTCCTCCCTTCCCCACACTATGCAGCTTCTCTCCTCCCTGCACCGTACACTGCAGCTTCCCCTCTCCTCTCCTCCCTGCACTGCACACTGCAGTTTCTCCTCTCTTCCCTGCACTCTGCAGCTTCCCCTCTCCTCCCTGCACTGCACACAGCAGCTTCTCCTCACCTCCCTGCACCGCACACTGCAGCTTCCCCTCTCCTCCCTGCACTGCACACTGCAGCTTCTCCTCTCCTCCCTGCACCGCATGCTGCAGCTTCTCCTCTCCTCCCTGCACCACACACTGCAGCTTCTCCTCTCCTCCCTGCACCGCACACTGCAGCTTCTCCTCTCCTCCTCCCTGCACCGCACACTGCAGCTTCCCCTCTCCTCTCCTCCCTGAACTGCACAGTGAAGCTTCTCCTCTCTTCCCTGCACACTGCAGCTTCCCCTCTCCTCCCTGCACTGCACACAGCAGCTTCTCCTCACCTCCCTGCACCGCACACTGCAGCTTCCCCTCTCCTCCCTGCACTGCACACTGCAGCTTATCCTCTCCTCCCTGCACCGCATGCTGCAGCTTCTCCTCTCCTCCCTGCACCACACACTGCAGCTTCTCCTCTCCTCCCTGCACTGCACACTGCAGCTTCTCCTCTCCTCTCCTCCTCCCTGCACCGCACACTGCAGCTTCTACTCTCCTCCCTGCACCACACACTGCAGCTTCTCCTCTCCTCTCTGCACCACACACTGCAGCTTCTCCTCTCCTCTCTGCACCGCACGCTGCAGCTTCTCCTCTCCTCCCTGCACCGCACGCTGCAGATTCTCCTCTCCTCCCTGCATTGCACACTTCAGCTTCTTCTCTCCCCCCTGCACACTGCAGCTTCTCCTCTCCTCTCTGCACCACACACTGCAGCTTTTCCTCTCCTCCCTGCACCGCACACTGCAGCTTCTCCTCTCCTCTCTGCACCACACACTGCAGCTTTTCCTCTCCTCCCTGCACCGCACACTGCAGCTTCTCCTCTCCTCTCTGCACCACACACTGCAGCTTCTCCTCTCCTCCCTGCAGAATACACTGCAGCTTCTCCTCTCCCCATGCCCCGCACACTGCAGCTTCTTCTCTCCTCCCTGCACCGCACACTGCAGATTCTCCTCTCCTCCCTGCACTGCACTCTGCAGCTTCTTCTCTCCTCCCTGCACCGCACACTGAAGCTTCTTCACTCCTCCCTGCATCGCACACTGCAGCTTCTCCTCTACTCCCTGCAGAATACACTGCAGCTTCTCCTCTCCCCATGCCCTGCACGCTGCAGCTTCTCCTTTCCTCCCTGCACCGCTCCTTCTCCTCACCTCCCTGCACCGCACATTGCAGCTTCTCCTCTCCTCCCTGCACCGCACACTGCAACTTCTACTTTCCTCCCTTTCCCCACACTCTGCAGCTTCTCTCCTCCCTGCACTGTACACTGCAGCTTCCCCTCTCCTCTCCTCCCTGCACTGCACACTGCAGTTTCTCCTCTCTTCCCTGCACTCTGCAGCTTCCCCTCTCCTCCCTGCACTGCACACAGCAGCTTCTCCTCACCTCCCTGCACCACACTGCAGCTTCTCCTCTCCTCTCTGCACCACACACTGCAGCTTTTCCTCTCCTCCCTACACCGCACACTGCAGCTTCTCCTCTCCTCCCTGCACACTGCAGCTTCTCCTCTCCTCCCTGCACCACACACTGCGGCTTCTTTTCTCCTCCCTGCACCACACACTGCAGCTTCTCCTCTCCTCCCTGCACCTTACATTGCAGCTTCTCCTCTCCTCCCTGCACCGCACACTGCAGCATCTCCTCTCCTCCCTGCACCGCACACTGCAGCTTCTCTTCTCCTCCCTGCACCAAACACTGCAGCTTCTCCTCTCCTCCCTTCCCCACACGCTGCAGCTTCTCTCCTCCCTGCACCGCACACTGCAGCTTCCCCTCTCCTCTCCTCCCTGCACTGCACACTGCAGCTTCTCCTCTCCTCCCTGCACTGCACACAGCAGCTTCTCCTCACCTCCCTGCACTGCACACTGCAGGTTCCCCTCTCCTCCCTGCCCCGCACACTGCAGCTTCTCCTCTCCTCTCTGCATCACACACTGCAGCTTCTCCTCTCTTCCCTGCACCGCACGCTGCAGCTTCTCCTCTCCTCCCTGCACCGCACGCTGCAGATACTCCTCTCCTCCCTGCATTGCACACTTCAGCTTCTTCTCTCCCCCCTGCACACTGCAGCTTCTCCTCTCCTCCCTGCACCACACACTGCAGCTTTCCCTCTCCTCCCTGCACCACACACTGCAGCTTCTCCTCTCCTCCCTGCACACTGCAGCTTCTCCTCTCCTCCCTGCACCACACACTGCAGCTTCCCCTCTCCTCCCTGCACCACACACTGCAGCTTCTCCTTTCCTCCCTGCGCCACACACTGCAGCTTCTCCTCTCCTCCCTGCACCGCACACTGCAGCTTCTCCTCTCCTCCCTGCACCGCACACTGCAGCTTCTCCTCTCCTCCCTGCACCGCACACTGCAGCTTCTCCTCTCCTCCCTGCATTGCACACTGCAGCTTCTCCTCTCCTCCCTGCACCGCACACTGCAGCTTCTCCTCTCCTCCCTGCACCGCACACTGCAGCTTCTCCTCTCCTCCCTGCTCCGCACACTGCAGCTTCTCCTCTCCTCCCTGCATTGCACACTGCAGCTTCTCCTCTCCTCCCTGCACCGCACAATGCAGCTTCTCCTCTCCTCCCTGCACCGCACACTGCAGCTTCTCCTCTCCTCCCTGCTCCGCACACTGCAGCTTCTCCTCTCCTCCCTGCACCGCACACTGCAGCTTCTCCTCTCCTCCACCTTACATTGCAGCTTCTCCTCTCCTCCCTGCACCGCACACTGCAGCATCTCCTCTCCTCCCTGCACCGCACACTGCAGCTTCTCCTCTCCTCCCTGCACTGCACTCTGCAGCTTCTTCTCTCCTCCCTGCACCGCACACTGCAGCTTCTTCACTCCTCCCTGCACCGCACACTGCAGCTTCTCCTCTCCTCCCTGCAGAATACACTGCAGCTTCTCCTCTCCCCATGCCCTGCACGCTGCAGCTTCTCCTTTCCTCCCTGCACCGCTCCTTCTCCTCACCTCCCTGCACCGCACATTGCAGCTTCTCCTCTCCTCCCTGCACCGCACACTGCAACTTCTCCTCTCCTCCCTTCCCCACACTCTGCAGCTTCTCTCCTCCCTGCACCGTACACTGCAGCTTCCCCTCTCCTCCCTGCACTGCACACTGCAGTTTCTCCTCTCTTCCCTGCACTCTGCAGCTTCCCCTCTCCTCCCTGCACTGCACACAGCAGCTTCTCCTCACCTCCCTGCACTGCACACTGCAGGTTCCCCTCTCCTCCCTGCCCCGCACACTGCAGCTTCTCCTCTCCTCTCTGCACCACACACTGCAGCTTCGCCTCTCTTCCCTGCACCGCACGCTGCAGCTTCTCCTCTCCTCCCTGCACCGCATGCTGCAGATTCTCCTCTCCTCCCTGCATTGCACACTTCAGCTTCTTCTCTCCCCCCTGCACACTGCAGCTTCTCCTCTCCTCCCTGCACCACACACTGCAGCTTTCCCTCTCCTCCCTGCACCGCACACTGCAGCTTCTCCTCTCCTCCCTGCACACTGCAGCTTTTCCTCTCCTCCCTGCACCACACACTGCAGCTTCCCCTCTCCTCCCTGCACCACACACTGCAGCTTCTCCTCTCCTCCCTGCACCATACACTGCAGCTTCTCCTCTCCTCCCTGCGCCGCACACTGCAGCTTCTCCTCTCCTCCCTTCACCGCACACTGCAGCTTCTCCTCTCCTCCCTGCACCTCACACTGCAGCTTCTCCTTTCCTCCCTGCACCGCACGCTGCAGCTTCTCCTCCCTGCACTGCACGCGGCAGCTTCTCCTCTCCTCCCTGCACCGCACGCTGCAGCTTCTACTCTCCTCCCTGCACCGCACACTGCAGCTTCTCTCCTCCTCTCTGCTCCGCACACTGCAGCTTCTCCTCTCCTCCCTGCTCCGCACACTGCAGCTTCTCCTCTCCTCCCTGCACCGCACACTGCAGCTTCTCCTCTCCTCCCTGCTCTGCACACTGCAGCTTCTCCTCTCCTCCCTGCATTGCACACTGCAGCTTCTCCTCTCCTCCCTGCTCCGCACACTGCAGCTTCTCCTCTCCTCCCTGCTCCGCACACTGCAGCTTCTCCTCTCCTCCCTGCACCGCACACTGCAGCTTTTCCTCTCCTCCCTGCACTGCACACTGCAGCTTCTCCTCTCCTCCCTGCACCGCACACTGCAGCTTCTCCTCTCCTCCCTGCACCGCACACTGCAGCTTCTCCTCACCTCCCTGCACTGCACACTGCAGGTTCCCCTCTCCTCCCTGCCCCGCACACTGCAGCTTCTCCTCTCCTCTCTGCACCACACACTGCAGCTTCGCCTCTCTTCCCTGCACCGCACGCTGCAGCTTCTCCTCTCCTCCCTGCACCGCACGCTGCAGATTCTCCTCTCCTCCCTGCATTGCACACTTCAGCTTCTTCTCTCCCCCCTGCACACTGCAGCTTCTCCTCTCCTCCCTGCACACTGCAGCTTCTCCTCTCCTCCCTGCACTGCACTCTGCAGCTTCTTCTCTCCTCCCTGCACCGCACACTGCAGCTTCTTCACTCCTCCCTGCACCGCACACTGCAGCTTCTCCTCTCCTCCCTGCAGAATACACTGCAGCTTCTCCTCTCCCCATGCCCTGCACGCTGCAGCTTCTCCTTTCCTCCCTGCACCGCTCCTTCTCCTCACCTCCCTGCACCGCACATTGCAGCTTCTCCTCTCCTCCCTGCACCGCACACTGCAACTTCTCCTCTCCTCCCTTCCCCACACTCTGCAGCTTCTCTCCTCCCTGCACCGTACACTGCAGCTTCCCCTCTCCTCCCTGCACTGCACACAGCAGCTTCTCCTCACCTCCCTGCACTGCACACTGCAGGTTCCCCTCTCCTCCCTTCCCCGCACACTGCAGCTTCTCCTCTCCTCTCTGCACCACACACTGCAGCTTCGCCTCTCTTCCCTGCACCGCACGCTGCAGCTTCTCCTCTCCTCCCTGCACCGCACGCTGCAGATTCTCCTCTCCTCCCTGCATTGCACACTTCAGCTTCTTCTCTCCCCCCTGCACACTGCAGCTTCTCCTCTCCTCCCTGCACCACACACTGCAGCTTTCCCTCTCCTCCCTGCACCGCACACTGCAGCTTCTCCTCTCCTCCCTGCACACTGCAGCTTTTCCTCTCCTCCCTGCACCACACACTGCAGCTTCCCCTCTCCTCCCTGCACCACACACTGCAGCTTCTCCTCTCCTCCCTGCACCATACACTGCAGCTTCTCCTCTCCTCCCTGCGCCGCACACTGCAGCTTCTCCTCTCCTCCCTGCTCTGCACACTGCAGCTTCTCCTCTCCTCCCTGCATTGCACACTGCAGCTTCTCCTCTCCTCCCTGCACCGCACACTGCAGCTTCTCCTCTCCTCCCTGCACCGCACACTGCAGCTTCTCCTCTCCTCCGCACACTGCAGCTTCTCCTCTCCTCCCTGCTCCGCACACTGCAGCTTCTCCTCTCCTCCCTGCACCGCACAATGCAGCTTCTCCTCTCCTCCCTGCACCGCACACTGCAGCTTCTCCTCTCCTCCCTGCACCGCACACTGCAGCTTCTCCTCTCCTCCGCACACTGCAGCTTCTCCTCTCCTCCCTGCATTGCACACTGCAGCTTCTCCTCTCCTCCCTGCACCGCACAATGCAGCTTCTCCTCTCCTCCCTGCACCGCACACTGCAGCTTCTCCTCTCCTCCCTGCTCCGCACACTGCAGCTTCTCCTCTCCTCCCTGCACCGCACAATGCAGCTTCTCCTCTCCTCCCTGCACCGCACACTGCAGCTTCTCCTCTCCTCCCTGCTCCGCACACTGCAGCTTCTCCTCTCCTCCCTGCACCGCACACTGCAGCTTTTCCTCTCCTCCCTGCACTGCACACTGCAGCTTCTCCTCTCCTCCCTGCACCGCACACTGCAGCTTCTCCTCTCCTCCCTGCACCGCACACTGCAGCTTCTCCTCACCTCCCTGCACTGCACACTGCAGGTTCCCCTCTCCTCCCTGCCCCGCACACTGCAGCTTCTCCTCTCCTCTCTGCACCACACACTGCAGCTTCGCCTCTCTTCCCTGCACTGCACGCTGCAGCTTCTCCTCTCCTCCCTGCACCGCACGCTGCAGATTCTCCTCTCCTCCCTGCATTGCACACTTCAGCTTCTTCTCTCCCCCCTGCACACTGCAGCTTCTCCTCTCCTCCCTGCACACTGCAGCTTCTCCTCTCCTCCCTGCATTGCACACTGCAGCTTCTCCTCTCCTCCCTGCACCGCACGCTGCAGCTTCTCCTCTCCTCCTCCCTGCACCACACACTGCAGCTTCTTCTCTCCTCCCTGCACCGCACACTGCAGCTTCTCCTCTCCTCCCTGCACACTGCAGCTTCTCCTCTCCTCCCTGCACCGCACACTGCAGCTTCTCCTCTCCTCCCTGCACCGCACACTGCAGCTTCTCCTCTCCTCCCTGCACCACACACTGCAGCTTCTCCCCTCCTCCCTGCACCACACACTGCAGCTTCCCCTCTCCTCCCTGCACCGCACACTGCAGCTTCTCCTCTCCTCCTCCCTGCACCACACACTGCAGCTTCTCCTCTCCTCCCTGCACCGCACACTGCAGCTTCTCCTCTCCTCCCTGCACACTGCAGCTTCTCCTCTCCTCCTTGTAAGTCTTTACTATGTCTTTTCTGTATGACGTAGAAAACTCATCTCTACATGTGACTAATCGTCTATTTGTGCCTCCACTTCTATGTCTCCCCTGAGTCTGGGATCAGACTGACCTTATTTGTGATCTTTGAGTTCCTGTTGTTGCAGATGACATGTAGATAATTGTTTTATTTAGACATTGGTCAATATTTCTTATCTGGATAAGGAAAAGTTGAGCTTTATTTTCTTTTTCTCATTTCACAGTTTTGCTTCTTTTGCTGTTTACATATTTTTGCACAGATTAGTTTTTATATACAGGTTTTCTATCTTGTTTTAGAATGTGTTTAATATTTTCGCTGTTAATAAAGTTTGGTAAATCCCCCCCCTTAGCCGTTCCGGGGCCGTCCATATGTTTCCCCATAGGTTTCTTGGGTTCAGCTTGTGCCATGGTCATCAGTGAATCAGTTCTAGGAAAATCTGGATCTTCTTCTTCTGAGTTTGAAAGCTGCAAATCACATGGAGAATTTCACTAGCAGAAAAACACTCGTCCTCCATGACCTCGGCAAACTGCAAGATGAACAAGAGCAAATAACTTACACCATCCCCATCATGAATGGAGGTCGTATCCTCATCACTAAGTGACATGGGAAAGGCGGTGCTCAGCCAGGACAGGTCAGTGTTCAGACTAAGAGCAGTTCTCAATGCTTCAAATCTTCATTTTATATCTATATAAATGACATGGAAGCAGCCAACACCACCCGCGCCCCCTGCACACCTGCAAACCTGCTCCCTCTGTGCCCCCTGCACTCCTGCGCACATGCTCCCCCTGCAGACCTGTGCCGCATGCGCACCTGCGCACCTGCTCCCCTTGCGCCTCCATCGTACCTGCTCCCACTTGCCCCTGCTCTCACCGTGCTCCTGCTCCCCCTGCACCTCTGCACCCCCACTCCCCTTGTGCCCCTGCGCCTTTGCGCCACTGCTCCC
Source organism: Engystomops pustulosus (assembly GCF_040894005.1). Classification (NCBI taxonomy): domain Eukaryota; kingdom Metazoa; phylum Chordata; class Amphibia; order Anura; family Leptodactylidae; genus Engystomops; species Engystomops pustulosus. The sequence goes on from NC_092417.1 coordinate 1,256,902, forward strand.
CTTGTGCCCCTGCTCTTCCTGTTCCTCTGCACTCCCGCTCTCCTTGTGCCCCTGCTCCCCCTGTGCCTCTGCACCCCTGCTCTCCTTGTGCCCCTGATCCCCCTTCACCTTTGCGCCCCTGCTCCCCCTGTGCCCCTATCTGCTTCCTTGTCTTTTAAGTAGATATAAAATAAAGCTTTGAAGATTTTAACCATAAGTGCCGTTTTTTCCCATCAGTGATAAGTGGAGAGAAATGTAGATTCTGACAGCGCCGGATCAATGGGAAGAAAGTGAAGTGTGAAAAAGCCCATAGAAAAGAAAATCAGTGAAGCGGGGAAGAGAAACCAGTCTGTGGGGCACATTTACTAAGCGTCCAACAGATGCATTTTCATTATGCACTGAATTGTCTCCAGTTTTTGGCGCACGTGAACGAATTGTGGCACATCGGCGCCGGCTTGCATGCGACACATACCGGGGGCATGGACGCCGGACAATCCGACTGAATTCTCGGATAAACCGCAGAATTTTAAAATCAAATTGTGTCGCAAGATTAGCACTCACATGCATCAGGAAGAAGAAGGTGAACTCCGGCGGACCTGAGCGGGGAAGCGACACATGCAGGAAATTGGACGCACGATCTTAGTGAATCGCGGCAGCTCCGAATCCTCGGACATTCCAGAACGGCGTCGTCAACGGGACGGGTAAGTAGTTGTGCCTCTGTGTGTCCATAAACCAGAAATTTCTTCAGAGCCGGTGGCTGCTCATACTCGGCTCCGGAGGTACTGCGCATGCACAGTAGCTCCGACTACAGAACCCAACATGCGCAGCCGCCAGCTCAAGCGAGGAAAAGTGCGTGCAGCTGCCAGGAGCTCTGCGCAGGAGATATAGTATCAGGATTTGCATATTAGGGCAATTAAACATTTACAAATTTATCGGCCAGTGAAAGATTGGGGCTGCGATAGCATTTATTAGAGGAACCTGCCACCGGATCTACCTTACTAGGTAGGTTTCCTTTCAAGGGGTCGCCCACTCTTTTACATAAATTTCCTGTGAGCTTTTACTTAATAATAATCCCTGAATGTTCCTCAATTGATTGATCATCCCTGATGCTTCCTTTAGTGCTGTGTGCAGACTCTCTGAGGATCTTTGTTACATGTCTGTGCACTGATAAATAGGAGGGACCCCCAGCAGGAGATAACGACTCATCCTGCTCTCTCCCCCTCCCTGTGTCTGTCAGGGACACAGTGGGTGATGCAATAAGGACGGACTGAAGGTGAGAGAAACAGGAAGTTGTGCGTGTGCAGGGGCAGCGGGGGGAGAGCAGGGAACGGCCCGGGCTCTCACAGCTACATGCAGAGACCTGTCTAATGGAAGTGGCCAACCCCTTTAAGTGTTAACACTCACCTATCCCAGCTTAGCAGCACCTGTTTGTTAGGCCTTCTTCTCTTCCTCACTGATGTCCACCACTGCTGGAAGCCCAACCCTAATGTAGACATTAATGTGATGGTGATTTGTCCCCTGGCAGGTGGTAACCTCTCTTAAAATCTATTCACACGCTGTTTTTCCGAAACCATCGGGTTGTCTGACAGCCACACCCCCGATTTCTGTTGTGTGAAAGCTGAAAATCGGAAATATTTGGGAAATCCAACGAAAGTGCGGGTTTCGGACCCTAAGTAAATGAGCCCCATTATGACCACTTACCTCCCAAGACACTGGATCTGCAAGTATCTACATCTCTATCACTTATCATCATGTATTCAGTTCATGAAACAGACCTGAGACAAAAGGAGAACAATGTATAACCCACAAGCTCTTACCCAGGATACTGCTCCAGAATGACCCGAAGGTGGCGGCTCCGGTCACCGCTCCTGGGGCTGCTGGGTTACTGCGTCTTGTTCTCACACTGAAGACTTGAGCAGTTTTCTCATGTGCTGATCCAGTCACCTCAATGTCCACCAGATGCCAGTCAGGGAGGCTACAGAGAAGAGAGAGGTCCTGCGTTATGGTGTCGTCCACAATGATCAGCCGGGTCTATGGATTGTCAGTTATCATCCAGTATGTGTATAACTGTATTCTATATCATATAGTGGTCACCACCTCCTTCTATCATTGCGGATGTGTGATGTCCTGCTACACTCTGGAGCACTGCAGATATTTTTCAGGATCAGTAGTAGTGGATTCTCTGGACCACGGTGGATGATGACGTAAGCCGACACCTGGGACAGGAGTCTAAGTGCCACCTGGTTTTCATCAGAGCCGCTGCAAAGCAGGTTGGACTCTGTGACAGACAGAAACATGGTTGGGGACAGACAGGAGGTCGAAACAGGCAGCACAGGATCAGAGTCGGGGATGTAGCGGAAGGTCAGGACGGGCAGCACAGGATCAGAGTCGGGGATGTACCAGAAGGTCAGGACAGGCAGCACAGGATCAGAGTCGGGGGTGTAGAGGAAGGTCAGGACGGGCAGAACAGGATCAGAGTCAGGGATGTAGCAGAAGGTCAGGGCTGGCAGCACAGGATCAGAGTCAGGGATGTAGAGGAAGGTCCGGAAGGGCAGCACAGGATCAGAGTTGGGGATGTAGAGGATAGACAGGGCAGGCAGCACAGGATCAGAGTCTGGGGTGTAGAGGAAGGTCAGGACGGGCAGCACAGGATCAGAGTCGGGGGTTTAGAGGAAGGTCAGGACGGGCAGCACAGGATCAGAGTCCGGGGTGTAGCGGAGGGTCAGGACAGGCAGCACAGGATCAGAGTCGGGGTGTAGAGGAAGATCAGGACGGGCCGCATAGGATCAGAGTCTGGGGTGTAGAGGAAGGTCAGGACGGGCAGCACAGGATCATAGTCGGGGATATAGAGGAAGGTCAGGACGGGCAGTACAGGATCAGAGTCGGGGTGTAGTGGAAGGTCAGGGCAGGCAGCACAAGATCAGAGTCGGGGATGTAGCATAAGGTCAGGGCAGGCAGCACAGGATCAGAGTCAGGGATGTAGAGGAAGGTCAGGACAGGCAGCACAGGATCAGAGTCGGGGGTGTAGAGGAAGGTCAGGGCAGGCAGCACAAGATCAGAGTCGGGGATGTAGCATAAGGTCAGGGCAAGCAGCACAGGATCAGAGTCAGGGATGTAGAGGAAGGTCAGGACAGGCAGCACAGGATCAGAGTCGGGGGTGTAGAGGAAGGTCAGGACGGGCAGCACAGGATAAGAATCGGGGGTATAACGGAAGTTCACGACGGGCAGCACAGGATCAGAGTCGGCGATGTAGAGGATGGACAGGACAGGCAGCACAGGATCAGAGTTGGGGTGTAGTGCAAGGTCAGAGCAGGCAGCACAGGATCAGAGTTGGGGTGTAGTGGAAGGTCAGAGCAGGCAGCACAGGATCAGAGTCGGGGGTTTAGCTGAGGTCAGGTCGGGCAGCACAGGATCAGAGTCAAGGGATGTAGCAGAAGTTCAGGGAAGGCAGCACAGGATCAGGGCCGGGGGTGTAGAGGAAGGTCAGGGCAGGCAGCACAAGATCAGAGTCAGGGATGTAGCATAATGTCAGGGCAGGCAGCACAGGATCAGAGTCGGGGATGTAGAGGAAGGTCAGGACGGGCAGAACAGGATCAGAGTCAGGGATGTAGCAGAAGGTCAGGGCAGGCAGCACAGGATCAGAGTCAGGGATGTAGAGGAAGGTCCGGACGGGCAGCACAGGATCAGAGTTGGGGGTGTAGCAGGTCAAGAAAGGCAGCACAGGATCAGTTTCGGGGTATAGCGGAAGGTCAGGACGGGCAGCACAGGATCAGAGTCGGGGATGTAGAGGATAGACAGGGCAGGCAGCACAGGATCAGAGTCTGGGGTGTATCGGAAGGTCAGGACGGGCAGCACAGGATCAGAGTCTGGGGTGTAGAGGAAGGTCAGGACGGGCAGCACAGGATCAGAGTCGGGGGTTTAGAGCAAGGTCAGGACGGGCAGCACAGGATCAGAGTCCGGGGTGTAGCGGAGGGTCAGGACAGGCAGCACAGGATCAGAGTCGGGGTGTAGAGGAAGATCAGGACGGGCCGCATAGGATCAGAGTCTGGGGTGTAGAGGAAGGTCAGGACGTGCAGCACAGGATCAGAATCGGGGATGTAGCAGAAGGTCAGGACGGGCCGCATAGGATCAGAGTCTGGGGTGTAGAGGAAGGTCAGGGCAGGCAGCACAAGATCAGAGTCGGGGATGTAGCATAAGGTCAGGGCAAGCAGCACAGGATCAGAGTCAGGGATGTAGAGGAAGGTCAGGACAGGCAGCACAGGATCAGAGTCGGGGGTGTAGAGGAAGGTCAGGACGGGCAGCACAGGATAAGAATCAGGGGTGTAACGGAAGTTCACACCGGGGAGCACAGGATCAGAGTCAGCGATGTAGAGGATGGACAGGACAGGCAGCACAGGATCAGAGTTGGGGTGTAGTGCAAGGTCAGAGCAGGCAGCACAGGATCAGAGTCGGGGTGTAGTGGAAGGTCAGAGCAGGCAGCACAGGATCAGAGTCGGGGGTGTAGCTGAGGTCAGGTCGGGCAGCACAGGATCAGAGTCAGGGGATGTAGCAGAAGTTCAGGGAAGGCAGCACAGGATCAGGGCCGGGGATGTAGAGGAAGATCAGAGCAGGCAGCACAGGATCAGAGTCGGGGGTGTAGCAGAAGGTCACGACGGGCAGCACAGGATCAGAGTCGGGGGATATAGCGGAAAGTCAGGACGGGCAGCACAGGATCAGAGTTGGGGGTGTAGCTGAGGTCAGGTCGGGCAGCACAGGATCAGAGTCAGGGGATGTAGCGGAAGTTCAGGGAAGGCAGCACAGGGCCGGGGGTGTAGAGGAAGGTCAGGGCAGGTAGCACAGGATCAGAGTCAGGGATGTAGAGGATGGACAGGGCAGGCAGCACAGGATCAGAGTCGGAGTTTAGTGGAAGGTCAGAGCAGGCAGCACAGGATCAGAGTCGGGGGGTAGTGGAAGGTCAGAGCAGGCAGCACAGGATCAGAGTCGGGGGTGTAGCAGAAGGTCAGGGCAGGCAGCACAGGATCAGAGTCGGGGGTGTAGAGGAAGGTCACGACGGGCAGCACAGGATCAGAGTCGGGGGATATAGCGGAAGGTCAGGACGGGCAGCACAGGATCAGAGTCGGGGGTGTAGCAGAAGGTCAGGGCAGGCAGCACAGGATCAGAGTCGGGGGATATAGCGGAAGGTCAGGACGGGCAGCACAGGATCAGAGTCGGGGGTGTAGCTGAGGTCGGGCAGCACGGGATCAGAGTCAGGGGATGTAGCAGAAGTTCAGGGAAGGCAGCACAGGATCAGAGTCAGGGATGTAGAGGAAGGTCAGGACAGGCAGCACAGGATCAGAGTCGGGGGTGTAGAGGAAGGTCAGGACAGGCAGCACAGGATAAGAATCGGGGGTGTAACAGAAGGTCACGACGGGCAGCACAGGATCAGAGTCAGCGATGTAGAGGATGGACAGGACAGGCAGCACAGGATCAGAGTCGGGGTGTAGTGCAAGGTCAGAGCAGGCAGCACAGGATCAGAGTCAGGGTGTAGTGGAAGGTCAGAGCAGGCAGCACAGGATCAGAGTCGGGGGTGTAGCAGAAGGTCAGGTCGGAAACCACAGGATCAGAGTTGGGGGATGTAGCGGAAGGTCAGGGCAGGCGGCACAGGATCAGAGTCGGGGATGTAGCAGAAGGTCAGAGCAGGCAGCACAGGATCAGAATCGGGGGTGTAGCATAAGGTCACGACGGGCAGCACAGGATCAGAGTCAGGGATGTAGACGAAGGTCAGGACGGGCAACACAGGATCAGAGTCGGGGCTGTAGCGGAAGGTCAGGACGGGCAGCACAGGATCAGAGTCAGGGGTGTAGCATAAGGTCAGGGCAGGCAGCACAGGATCAGAGTCAGGGATGTAGACGAAGGTCAGGACGGGCAACACAGGATCAGAGTCGGGGCTGTAGCGGAAGGTCAGGTCGGGCAGCACAGGATCAGAGTCGGGGCTGTAGCGGAAGGTCAGGTCGGGCAGCACAGGATCAGAATTGGGGTGTAGCGAAAGGTCACCAGGATCAGAGTGTAGAGGAAGGTCAGGACGGGCAGCACAGGATCAGAGTCGGGGGTGTAGTAGCGCTGGTGCTGGGTGCTTCAGCGTACAATGAGCCCCTAGCACCTCCTTGGGCAGTTCTTTTGCAGCTGAATTACTCCAGGACTTGCATCGGGACTTGTACTGTGTAACATGCTAACGCGGTAACATGTTATAGAGGCGGAGCCTGAGGGCACTTACCTGGGGTCAGCTACGAGGACACCTATGACCTTGTCAAACCCCAGGGTGTGGGCAGCCATGGCGGCAGCTGCCATGGTGTTGACATTATTGGGGGCCATAGGGCACAGCTGCCGTACAGGACCCTCATACAGGACTGTGCGCCCCCTGATGACGGAGAGGTCTCTTTTGGACAGGTCTCCCTCCAGTTTAAAGCTCTCGGGGTGTTTGGTCATTGTGACTTTCAGGCCCTGAAAAAAAAGAATGAGATATAATTGTTCAAGACATCAGATTCATACAAGTGGGTGTGGCCTCAGGGACCCCCAAACCCAACTACAATCGGCCAACCAAAATATATCTCATAACGAGTCACACTACCCCAAACATGCCCAAAACCATACACCGTACAATCACCCCCTACACACATAACACCGTACAATCACCCAAACACACACATATAACACCGTACAATCACCCAAACACACACATATAACACCGTACAATCACCCAAACACACACATATAACACCGTACAATCACCCAAACACACATACCACCGTACAATCACCCAAACACACACACATAACACCATACAATCACCCAAACACGCACACATAACACCGTACAATCACCCAAACACGCACACATAACACCGTACAATCACCCAAACAAACACACATTACACCGTACAATCACCCAAACACACACACACATAACACCATACAATCACCCAAACACACACACATAACACCGTACAATCACCCAAACACACACATATAACACCGTACAATCACCCAAACACACACACATAACACCGTACAATCATCCCCTACACACATATAACACCGTACAATCACCCAAACACATACATATAACACCGTACAATCACCCCCTACACATATAACACCGTACAATCACCCAAACACACACATATAACACTGTACAATCATCCAAACACACACACATAACACCGTACAATCACCCAAACACACACATATAACACCGTACAATCACCCAAACACATACATATAACACCGTACAATCATCCAAACACACACACATAACACTGTACAATCACCCAAACACACACACATAACACCGTACAATCATCCCCTACACACATATAACACCGTACAATCACCCAAACACATACATATAACACCGTACAATCATCCAAACACACACACATAACACTGTACAATCACCCAAACACACACACATAACACCGTACAATCATCCCCTACACACATATAACACCGTACAATCACCCAAACACATACATATAACACCGTACAATCATCCAAACACACACATATAACACTGTACAATCATCCAAACACACACACATAACACCGTACAATCATCCCCTACACACATATAACACCGTACAATCACCCAAACACATACATATAACACCGTACAATCATCCAAACACACACACATAACACTGTACAATCACCCAAACACACACACATAACACCGTACAATCATCCCCTACACACATATAACACCGTACAATCACCCAAACACATACATATAACACCGTACAATCATCCAAACACACACAAATAACACCGTACAATCACCCAAACACACACACATAACACCGTACAATCATCCCCTACACACATATAACACCGTACAATCACCCAAACACATACATATAACACCGTACAATCATCCAAACACACACAAATAACACCGTACAATCACCCAAACACACACATATAACACCGTACAATCACCCAAACACACATACCACCGTACAATCACCCAAACACACACATATAACACCGTACAATCACCCAAACACATACATATAACACCGTACAATCATCCAAACACACACACATAACACTGTACAATCACCCAAACACACACATATAACACCGTACAATCACCCAAACACATACATATAACACCGTACAATCATCCAAACACACACACATAACACCGTACAATCACCCAAACACACACATATAACACCGTACAATCACCCAAACACATACATATAACACCGTACAATCATCCAAACACACACACATAACACCGTACAATCATCCCCTACACACATATAACACCGTACAATCACCCAAACACATACATATAACACCGTACAATCATCCAAACACACACACATAACACTGTACAATCACCCAAACACACACACATAACACCGTACAATCATCCCCTACACACATATAACACCGTACAATCACCCAAACACATACATATAACACCGTACAATCATCCAAACACACACATATAACACCGTACAATCACCCCCTACACACATATAACACCGTACAATCACCCAAACACATACATATAACACCGTACAATCATCCAAACACACACATATAACACAGTACAATCACCCCCTACACACATAACACCGTACAATCACCCCTACACATATAACACCGTACAATCATCCAAACACACACATATAACACCGTACAATCACCCAAACACACACACATAACACTGTACAATCATCCCCTACACACATAACACCGTACAATCATCCAAACACACACATATAACACCGTACAATCACCCAAACACACACACATAACACTGTACAATCATCCCCTACACACATAACACCGTACAATCATCCAAACACACACATATAACACCGTACAATCACCCAAACACACACACATAACACTGTACAATCATCCCCTACACACATATAACACCGTACAATCACCCCCTACACATATAACACCGTACAATCATCCAAACACATACATATAACACCGTACAATCACCCAAACACACACACATAACACTGTACAATCATCCCCTACACACATAACACCGTACAATCATCCAAACACACACATATAACACCGTACAATCACCCAAACACACACACATAACACTGTACAATCATCCCCTACACACATATAACACCGTACAATCACCCCCTACACATATAACACCGTACAATCATCCAAACACACACATATAACACCGTACAATCACCCAAACACACACACATAACACTGTACAATCATCCCCTACACACATAACACCGTACAATCACCCAAACACACACATATAACACTGTACAATCACCCCCTACACACATAACACCGTACAATCACCCAAACACACACATATAACACCGCACAATCACCCAAACACACACACATAACACCGTACAATCACCCAAACACACACATATAACACCGTACAACCACCCCCTACACACATATAACACCATACAATCACCCCCTACACACATATAACACCATACAATCACCCCCTACACATATAACACCGTACAATCACCCAAACACACACATATAACACTGTACAATCACCCAAACACACACACATAACACTGTACAATCATCCAAACACACACATATAACACTGTACAATCACCCCCTACACACATATAACACTGTACAATCACCCCCTACACATATAACACCGTACAATCACCCAAACACACACATATAACACCGTACAATCACCCAAACACACACATATAACACCATACAATCACCCCCTACACATATAACACCGTACAATCACCCAAACACACACATATAACACCGTACAACCACCCCCTACACACATATAACACCATACAATCACCCCCTACACACATATAACACCATACAATCACCCCCTACACATATAACACCGTACAATCACCCAAACACACACATATAACACCGTACAATCACCCAAACACACACACATAACACTGTACAATCATCCCCTACACACATAACACCGTACAATCACCCAAACACACACACATAACACCGTACAATCACCCAAACACACACATATAACACTGTACAATCACCCCCTACACACATAACACCGTACAATCACCCAAACACACACATATAACACCGCACAATCACCCAAACACACACACATAACACCGTACAATCACCCAAACACACACATATAACACCGTACAACCACCCCCTACACACATATAACACCATACAATCACCCCCTACACACATATAACACCATACAATCACCCCCTACACATATAACACCGTACAATCACCCAAACACACACATATAACACTGTACAATCACCCAAACACACACACATAACACTGTACAATCATCCAAACACACACATATAACACTGTACAATCACCCCCTACACACATATAACACTGTACAATCACCCCCTACACATATAACACCGTACAATCACCCAAACACACACATATAACACCGTACAATCACCCAAACACACACATATAACACCATACAATCACCCCCTACACATATAACACCGTACAATCACCCAAACACACACATATAACACCGTACAACCACCCCCTACACACATATAACACCATACAATCACCCCCTACACACATATAACACCATACAATCACCCCCTACACATATAACACCGTACAATCACCCAAACACACACATATAACACTGTACAATCACCCAAACACACACACATAACACTGTACAATCATCCAAACACACACATATAACACTGTACAATCACCCCCTACACACATATAACACTGTACAATCACCCCCTACACATATAACACCGTACAATCACCCCCTACACATATAACACCGTACAATCACCCAAACACACACATATAACACCATACAATCACCCCCTACACATATAACACCGTACAATCACCCAAACACACACACATAACACCGTACAATCATCCAAACACACACATATAACACTGTACAATCACCCCCTACACACATATAACACTGTACAATCACCCCCTACACATATAACACCGTACAATCACCCAAACACACACATATAACACCGTACAATCACCCAAACACACACATATAACACCATACAATCATCCCCTACACATATAACACCGTACAATCACCCAAACACACACATATAACACCGTACAATCACCCAAACACACACATATAACACCATACAATCACCCAAACACACACACATAACACCGTACAATCATCCAAACACACACATATAACACTGTGCAATCCCCCCCACACATGCACCAGGCCCTGGTACAATATGGGGGTAGAGTGCTGTGTACTGTGCATGCGCCGGCTCGCACTATGAGGACACATTGCACACGATGGTGATCACCTGGTAATCGCTTCCTCAAATTGACTGAATGAAGGACATTGATGGAGACGTTTCTCTTGTGACTTACGCTGAGCGTTTCCCTATCTGCCATCCGCATGATGTCTTCTCCGCCCCACAGAGCTCCACTAGGGATGTAGAGCGTGTGGCCACACATCTTGGCTCTTCCTCTAAGTCTCCTTTCTGTGTCTTCATCGGCTAATGCTGTGGGAGATCCCACCTGGAAAAAGAGAGGGAAGAGATCACCTGCTTCCCCCAACCCAACCGCCCCATCCACCAGAAGACCGAAGCCACCTACCAGTAAATGGGCTGCAGACAGGAAGTGTTCCCCGTGAGTCCTGACTATAGAGGGATGGGCCACCTCAACAATCAGGTCCGCTCTTCTGAAAGACAAGAGGTCTCCACGTCATGAAGAACCAGCTCCCCCATTGTACATCCAGGAGGTATAGTATGGGCTATGTAGTCATTGGGGGGGGGGGGGGGGCTCTTTGTGTTGTGATTGGGGAAGGGGAGGCTTTTGTGTTGTCAGTGGGGGATGGGAGTATGTGAATTGGCAGTGAGGGAGGTTACTGGGTGCTGGTTACCGATGCGGCCACTTAAAGATTTCTTACATTTCCAGTCCTTTCTAAGGATGTCAGGGAGGAGATAACGGACCTGCACAAGGCTGGAATGGGCTACAGAACCAGAAGGAAAAAGCTGGGAGATAAGAGAATGGAAGAAATACAATCCAAATCCATCTGGGGCACCATGTAAAATCTGACTTTGTGGGGTCTCACTGATCATGAGGAAGGGGAGAGCCTAAAGCTACACAGGGGAACTTGTTACTGATCTCAGAGCAGCTTGGACCACAGGAAATCCCCTGGTGGAAGACACAATGAGGAATAATGTAAATTCTCTTTGGAATGTCAGCAGTTTAACCCAGGAAGAGGTACGGCGCCGCCTCGCAACCACTAAGATAGATAAATCACCGGGGCCAGATGGCATACACCCCCGGGTTCTGCATGAATTATGTACCGTGATAGACAGACTGGTATTATTAATATTTGAAGATTCACTGAGGACTGGTTATGTTCCACAGGACTGGCGCATAGCAAATGTGGTACCAATATACAAAAAAGGATCAAATAGCGATCCTGGAAACTACAGACCCGTGAGTCTAACTGCTGTGGTGGGGAAAATATTTGAGGGGTTTGTTAGAGATGCTATCCTGGAGTGTCTCACTGTGCACAACCTTATAACCCAGCGTCAGCATGGGTTTATGAGAGATCGGTCCTGTCAGACTAATCTGATTGGTTTCTACGAGGAGGTAAGTTCAAGACTGGATCTGGGGGACGCTGTGGATGTTGTATATCTGGACTTTTCAAAGGCATTTGACACCGTGCCACATAAAAGGTTGGTATATAAAATGAGACTGCTGGGAGTAGGAGAAAATCTGTGTATTTGGGTAAGTAATTGGCTTAGTGATAGAAAACAGAGGGTGGTCATTAATGGCACATTCTCAGATTGGGTTGATGTTACCAGTGGAGTGCCACAGGGGTCAGTATTGGGGCCACTTCTTTTTAATATTTTTATTAATGACCTTGTAGTGGGTTTACACAGTCAAGTTTCAATATTTGCAGATGATACTAAGCTGTGTAAAGTAATAAATACTGAGGTCGATAGTTTAGCATTACAGAGGGATTTGTGGAAGCTTGAGGAGTGGGCAGAGAAATGATTGATGAGGTTTGATGTAGATAAATGTAAAGTTATGCACTTGAGCCATGGAAACAAAAAGTGTAATTATGTTCTAAACAGTCAATTACTTGGTAAAACTGAAGCTGAAAAGGACTTGGGGGTATTGGTGGATGGTAAACTTAATTTTAGTGACCAGAGCCAGGCGGCTGCTGCTAAAGCAAATAAAATTATGGGATGTATCAAGAGAGGAATAGATTCTCATGATAAACACATAGGGTTAGGGTCATTAGGGTCCGAATCACGTTTTTACGGCGGGTTACCCGAATATTTCCAATTTGCGCCGATTTTCCCTGAATTGCCCCGGGTTTTTGGTGCAAGCGATCGGATTGACGCACATCGTCGCCAGCGTGCACGTGACAGAAATCGGGGCGTGTGGGCGAACGAAAACCCGACGGATTCGACGAAACCACTGCATTTTTAAAAAAAAAGTGTCGCTTACCTTCATCCAGGATGGCTCGGTGAACTCAGTGCATTCCGATGCTCTTCAGCTCAACAGCGACACCTGGTGGACGTCGGCAGAACTGCCTTAGTGAATCGCCAGAAGACCCAAATCCACCGCAGAGAACACGCCGCTGGATCGCGAATGGACCGGGTAAGTGAATCTGCCCCATAGTTTTGCCCTTACACAAATCCCTGGTCAGACCTCACATGGAATATTGGGGACAGTTTTGTATAAAAACGATATAGCAGAACTGGAACGGGTGCAGAGGAGAGCAACCAGGATTATTAGGGGAATGGGGGGACCAGAATACAAGGACAGATTAGAGGCGACCTCATTACAATGTATAAATACCTGAATGGACAGTACAAGGATCTCTCCAAAGATCTTTTTATACCTAGGACTGTGACCAGGACAAGGGGGCATCCTCTACGCCTAGAGGAGAGGAGGTTCTACCATCACCATAGACAGGGGGCATCCTCTACACCTAGGGGAGAGGAGGTTCTACCATCACCATAGACAGGGGGCATCCTCTACACCTAGAGGAGAGGAAGTTCTACCATCACCATAGACAGGGGGCATCCTCTACACCTAGAGGAGAGGAGGTTCTAGCATCACCATAGACAGGGGACATCCTCTACGCCTAGAGGAGAGGCGATTCTACCATCACCATAGACAGGGGGCATCCTCTACACCTAGAGGAGAGGAGGTTCTACCATCACCATAGACAGGGGGCATCCTCTACACCTAGTAGAGAAGAGAAAGTTCTACCATCACCATAGACAGGGGGCATCCTGTACACCTAGAGGAGAGTGGTTCTACCATCACCATAGACAGGGGGCATCCTGTACACCTAGAGGAGAGGAGGTTCTACCATCACCATAGACAGGGGACATCCTCTACACCTAGAGGAGAGGAGGTTCTACCATCACCATAGACAGAGGGTATCCTCTACACCTAGAGGAGAGAAGGTTCTACCATCACCATAGACAGGAGGCATCCTCTACACCTAGAGGAGAGGAGGTTCTACCATCACCATAGACAGGGGGCATCCTCTACACCTAGAGGAGAGGAGGTTCTACCATCACCATAGACAAGGGGCATCCTCTACACCTAGAGGAGAGGAGGTTCTACCATCACCATAGACAGGGGACATCCTCTACACCTAGAGGAGAGGAGGTTCTACCATCACCATAGACAGGGAGCATCCTCTACACCTAGAGGAGAGGAGGTTCTACCATCACCATAGACAGGGGGCATCCTCTACACCTAGAGGAGAAGAGGATCTACCATCACCATAGACAGGGGGCATCCTCTACACCTAGAGGAGAGGAGGTTCTACCATCACCATAGACAGGGGACATCCTCTACACCTAGAGGAGAGGAGGATCTACCATCACCATAGACAGGGGCATCCTCTACACCTAGAGGAGAGGAGGTTCTACCATCACCATAGACAGGGGGCATCCTCTACACCTGGAGGAGAGGAGGTTCTACCATCACCATAGACAGGGGGCATCCTCTACACCTAGAGGAGAGGAGGTTCTACCATCACCATAGACAGGGGGCATCCTCTATACCTAGAGGAGAGGAGGTTCTACCATCACCATAGACAGGGGGCATCCTCTACACCTAGAGGAGAGGAGGTTCTACCATCACCATAGACAGAGGGTATCCTCTACACCTAGAGGAGAGAAGGTTCTACCATCACCATAGACAGAGGGTATCCTCTACACCTAGAGGAGAGGAGGTTCTACCATCACCATAGACAGGAGGCATCCTCTACACCTAGAGAAGAGGCGATTCTACCATCACCATAGACAGGGGGCATCCTCTACACCTAGAGGAGAGGAGGTTCTACCATCACCATAGACAGGGGGCATCCTCTACACCTAGTAGAGAAGAGAAGGTTCTACCATCACCATAGACAGGGGGCATCCTGTACACCTAGAGGAGAGTGGTTCTACCATCACCATAGACAGGGGGCATCCTGTACACCTAGAGGAGAGGAGGTTCTACCATCACCATAGACAGGGGACATCCTCTACACCTAGAGGAGAGGAGGTTCTACCATCACCATAGACAGAGGGTATCCTCTACACCTAGAGGAGAGAAGGTTCTACCATCACCATAGACAGGAGGCATCCTCTACACCTAGAGGAGAGGAGGTTCTACCATCACCATAGACAGGGGGCATCCTCTACACCTAGAGGAGAGGAGGTTCTACCATCACCATAGACAAGGGGCATCCTCTACACCTAGAGGAGAGGAGGTTCTACCATCACCATAGACAGGGGACATCCTCTACACCTAGAGGAGAGGAGGTTCTACCATCACCATAGACAGGGAGCATCCTCTACACCTAGAGGAGAGGAGGTTCTACCATCACCATAGACAGGGGGCATCCTCTACACCTGGAGGAGAGGAGGTTCTACCATCACCATAGACAGGGGGCATCCTCTACACCTAGAGGAGAGGAGGTTCTACCATCACCATAGACAGGGGGCATCCTCTATACCTAGAGGAGAGGAGGTTCTACCATCACCATAGACAGGGGGAGGTTCTACCATCACCATAGACAGGGGGCATCCTCTACACCTAGAGGAGAGGAGGTTCTACCATCACCATAGACAGAGGGTATCCTCTACACCTAGAGGAGAGAAGGTTCTACCATCACCATAGACAGGAGGCATCCTCTACACCTAGAGAAGAGGAGGTTCTACCATCACCATAGACAGGGGGCATCCTCTACACCTAGAGGAGAGGAGGTTCTACCATCACCATAGACAGGGGACATCCTCTACACCTAGAGGAGAGAAGGTTCTACCATCACCATAGACAGGAGGCATCCTCTACACCTAGAGGAGAGGAGGTTCTACCATCACCATAGACAGGGAGCATCCTCTACACCTAGAGGAGAGGAGGTTCTATCATCACCATAGACAGGGGACATCCTCTGCACCTAGAGGAGAGGAGGTTCTACCATCACCATAGACAGGAGGCATCCTCTACACCTAGAGAAGAGGAGGTTCTACCATCACCATAGACAGGGGGCATCCTCTACACCTAGAGGAGAGGAGGTTCTACCATCACCATAGACAGGGGGAGGTTCTACCATCACCATAGACAGGGGGCATCCTCTACACCTAGAGGAGAGGAGGTTCTACCATCACCATAGACAGGGGGCATCCTCTACACCTAGAGGAGAGGAGGTTCTACCATCACCATAGACAGGGGGCATCCTCTACACCTAGAGGAGAGGAGGTTCTACCATCACCATAGACAGGGGGCATCCTCTACACCTAGGGGAGAGGAGGTTCTACCATCACCATAGACAGGGGGCATCCTCTACACCTAGAGGTGAGGAGGTTCTACCATCACCATAGACAGGGGGCATCCTCTACACCTAGAGGAGAGGAGGTTCTACCATCACCATAGACAGGGGGACATCCTCTACACCTAGAGAAGAGGAGGTTCTATCATCACCATAGACAGGGGGTATCCTCTACACCTAGAGGAGAGGAGGTTCTACAATCACCATAGACAGTGGACATCCTCTACACCTAGAGGAGAGGAGGTTCCATCATCACCATAGACAGGGGCATCCTCTACACCTAGAGGAGATTCTACCATCACCATAGACAGGGGGCATCCTCTACACCTAGAGGAGAGGAGATTCTATCATCACCATAGACAGGGGACATCCTCTACACCTAGAGGAGAGGGGGTTCTACCATCACCATAGACAGGGGACATCCTCTACACCTAGAGGAGAGGAGGTTCTACCATCACCATAGACAGGGGGTATCCTCTACACCTAGGGGAGAGGAGGTTCTACCATCACCATAGACAGGGGGACATCCTCTACACCTAGAGAAGAGGAGGTTCTATCATCACCATAGACAGGGGGTATCCTCTACACCTAGAGGAGAGGAGGTTCTACAATCACCATAGACAGTGGACATCCTCTACACCTAGAGGAGAGGAGGTTCCATCATCACCATAGACAGGGGCATCCTCTACACCTAGAGGAGATTCTACCATCACCATAGACAGGGGGCATCCTCTACACCTAGAGGAGAGGAGGTTCTACCATCACCATAGACAGGGGGTATCCTCTACACCTAGAGGAGAGGGGGTTCTACCATCACCATAGACAGGGGACATCCTCTACACCTAGAGGAGAGGAGGTTCTACCATCACCATAGACAGGGGGCATCCTCTACACCTAGAGGAGAGGAGGTTCTACCATCACCATACACAGGGGACATCCTCTACACCTAGAGGAGAGGAGGTTCTACCATCACCATAGACAGGGGACATCCTCTACACCTAGAGGAGAGGAGGTTCTACCATCACCATAGACAGGGGGCATCCTCTACACCTAGAGGAGAGGAGGTTCTACCATCACCATACACAGGGGACATCCTCTACACCTAGAGGAGAGGAGGTTCTACCATCACCATAGACAGGGGACATCCTCTACACCTAGAGGAGAAGAGGTTTTATCATCGCCATAGACAGGGGACATCCTCTACACCTAGAGGAGAGGAGGTTCTACCATCACCATAGACAGGGGGCATCCTCTACACCTAGAGGAGAGGAGGTTCTACCATCACCATAGACAGGGGGCATCCTCTACACCTAGAGGAGAGGAGGTTCTACCATCACCATAGACAGGGGGCATCCTCTACACCTAGAGGAGAGGAGGATCTACCATCACCATAGACAGGGGGCATCCTCTACACCTAGAGGAGAGGAGGTTCTACCATCACCATAGACAGGGGACATCCTCTACACCTAGAGGAGAGGAGGTTCTACCATCACCATAGACAGGGGACATCCTCTACACCTAATTCTTAAAGGTTGGACTTAATGGACTTGTGTCCTTTTCTGGCATTATGTGCCATAATACTATGATCAATCACTAAGAAAACCATTAACAACACATTATAATCCTGCAAGGTCCACCTGCTACACAAGGCACATGAGCTGCCCGTCCTAAGGTCCCACTACTCAAGGAGGCATATGTGCTGCCTGTCTGAAGGTTTATTCTTTTTATATACTTGGGCATGGGCTGATGGGCTATATACTAGAGGAAATGGGCTGGCTTGCTATATATAGGGAGGTATGGGCTGGATGACTATATACTGGGGGCAGAGGGGTTGACTGGCTATATACTGAGGGAGGAGACTGGCAATATACTGGTAAAAGACTGGCTACATACTGGGAGCAGGGGCTACCTATATAATGGGGGCAGAGGGCTGGATATATACTGGGGGCGGGGGACTGGCTGTCTATATACTGGGGGCAAGGGGCTGGCTGGCTATATACCTGGGGCATGGGGCTAGCTGGCTATATGCTGGGTACAGGGGGCTGGCTATATATTGGAGGCAGGGTGCTGGCTGGCTATATACTGGGAACAGGGGGCTGGCTATATACTAGGAGCAGAGGACTGGATATAAACTGGGGACAGGGGGCTGACTATTTAATTGGGCAGGGGGCTTCCTGGTGATGTACTGGGGCAGGCTGGCTATATACTGGGGGCAGGGAACTGGTTATATACTTGGGCATGGGCTGGTTGGCTATATACTAGGGGGCATGGGCTGGCTTGCTATATATTGGGAGGTATGTGCTGGATGATTATATACTGAGGGCAGAGGGGTTGGCTGGCTATATACGGTGGGGGAGACTGGCTACATACTGGGGGCAGGGGCTACCTATATACTGGGTGGAGGGAGCTGGATATATACTGGTGGAAAGGGGGGGATGACTATGTACTGGGGACATGTGGCTGAATGGCTATATACTGAGGGGTGTGGGCAGGCTGGATATGTACTGTGGGCAGGGGGCTGGCTATATACTGGGGACAAGGGGCTGTCTGGCTATATACCAGGGCAGGGGGATGGCTGGCTATATATTGGGGGCTGGCAATATACTGTGGAAGGAGGGCTGGCTATATACTGGGGGCAGGTGGCTGTCTGGCTATATACTGGGGCAGGGGGCTGGCTATATACTGGAGGCAGGGGACTGGATGGCTATATACTAGGTGCCAAGGGCTGGCTATATACAGGTGGGACAGGCTGGCTATATACTGGGGGGAGGGGGCTGGCTATATACTGGGGGAGGGGCCGGATATATACTAGGGAAGGGGCTAGCTATATAATGGGGGGAGGGGCTAGCTATATACTGGGAGGGGGCTGGCTGGCTATATACTAGGGGCAGGGGCTGCTGGCTATATACTGGGGGGAGAGGCTGGCTGACTTTATACTGGTTGTAGCCAGTGACCAATGCATTTCCCATTCTTATACTCAAGTCAATAGGTTTTCCCAGTTTTTTGTTAATATTAGGAGCCTTGCTTTTTATTGGGGTGGGTTTATTTTACATGGTACTTAGTTCTCACTGCAAAATGCTAATAAATGTATACAATGTGATTTTCTGGGTTTTATTTTTTATATTGTATTTTCCTGTCAGTCATTGGGATCCAATCATCATTCCTCCTGTTCTGCCCGGATCCAAACCAGCGGCTCATGTTATTATTCAGGGAGAATTGGAGTTTGAGGAATTTCCTCCAGTATTTGGTGCACTGGAAGGTTATGGGAAGATCTTCATGCCGTGCCCATATATATATATATATATATATAGATTAGAGCTTTTTCTGTGTCTCACCGTTCCTTGACTTCTTCCAGGTTGTGAAGCTGTAGGTGCTGCTTGACCCCCTTCTCCATGTTTTTTGTTGTCCTGTTCCAGACAAAGGCGAGTTCCACGTTGTACTTCTCCCCTTCTCTCTGTATCTGATCCACTAAGTACATACCTGCAAGAATACAGCATGAGAATCCGGTTTGTCATTCCCCATTCTATGTGGTGATCTGTTCTGCAGAATACAACAAGTCTAAAACTAAAAGAGGAGTCTAGAACAAGTCATTAGGGGGATAGAGGAGCCTAGAACAAGTCAGCGGGATAGAGGAGCCTAGAACAAGTCATTAGGGGGATAAAGGAGTCTAGAACAAGTCATTATGGGGATAGAGGAGCCTAGAACAAGTCAGCGGGATAGAGGAGCCTAGAACAAGTCATTAGGGGGATAAAGGAGTCTAGAACAAGTCATTAGGGGGATAGAGGAGCCTAGAACAAGTCAGCGGGATAGAGGAGCCTAGAAGAAGTCATTAGGGGGATAAAGGAGTCTAGAACAAGTCATTAGGGGGATAGCGGAGCCTAGAACAAGTTATTAGGGGGGTAGAAGAGTCTAGAACAAGTCATTAGGGGGATAGATGAGTCTAGAACAAGTCATTAGGGGGATAGATGAGTCTAGAACAAGTCATTAGGGGGAAAGA
This sequence comes from Engystomops pustulosus, assembly GCF_040894005.1. Classification (NCBI taxonomy): domain Eukaryota; kingdom Metazoa; phylum Chordata; class Amphibia; order Anura; family Leptodactylidae; genus Engystomops; species Engystomops pustulosus. Next base: position 1,277,726 of record NC_092417.1, read on the forward strand.
GGAGTCTAGAACAAGTCATTAGGGGGGAAAGAGGAGTCTAGAACAAGTCATTAGGGGGATAGATGAGTCTAGAACAAGTCATTAGGGGGAAAGAGGAGTCTAGAACAAGTCATTAGGGGGATAGATGAGTCTAGAACAAGTCATTAGGGGGAAGGAGGAGTCTAGAACAAGTCATTAGGGGGATAGAGGAGCCTAGAACAAGTCAGCGGGATAGAGGAGCCTAGAACAAGTCATTAGGGGGATAAAGGAGTCTAGAACAAGTCATTAGGGGGATAGCGGAGCCTAGAACAAGTTATTAGGGGGGTAGAAGAGTCTAGAACAAGTCATTAGGGGGATAGATGAGTCTAGAACAAGTCATTAGGGGGATAGATGAGTCTAGAACAAGTCATTAGGGGATAGATGAGTCTAGAACAAGTCATTAGGGGGGAAAGAGGAGTCTAGAACAAGTCATTAGGGGATAGATGAGTCTAGAACAAGTCATTAGGGGGAAAGAGGAGTCTAGAACAAGTCATTAGGGGGATAGATGAGTCTAGAACAAGTCATTAGGGGGAAAGAGGAGTCTAGAACAAGTCATAAGGGGAATAGAGGAGTCTAGAACAGGTCATTAGGAGGATAGAGGAGCCTAGAACATACTTATAGGAGAGAGAGGAGATTCCTCTTAATAAGGAATAAAAGTCTATAACAAGTCTTGAGATTATAGCGAAGTCTATAACAAGTTATTATTATCGGTAAAAGAAGCTTTGGGACACCCCTCCCACTTCCCCTCATTGTGGATAAAGGTGCCCTGGGTGTTCAGACCCAGTTATTCTCATAGCGGTAGAAGAAGCCATGGGGCGCCCACCCCCTTCCCCTCACTGCGCTTGTAGATGCTCTGGGTGCTCAGACCCAGTTATTCTCATTGCGGTAGAAGAAGCCATGGCGCGCCCACCCCCTTCCCCTCACTGCGCTTGTAGATGCTCTGGGTGCTCAGACCCAGTTATTCTCATTGCGGTAGAAGAAGCCATGGGGCACCCACCCCCTTCCCCTCACTGCGCTTGTAGATGCTCTGGGTGCTCAGACCCAGTTATTCTCATTGCAGTAGAAGAAGCCATGGGGCACCCACCCCCTTCCCCTCACTGCGCTTGTAGATGCTCTGGGTGCTCAGACCCAGTTATTCTCATTGCGGTAGAAGACACCATCAGCGCAAAAGCCTTGGAAAAAATGGCTGGGAAAAGTTCCTAAAATACTAACATAAAAAAAAAAAAGAAATAAATGATTAAAACAAATAAAATAAAATAATAATTTTACGGTGACTGAGGTCCAGCGGGAGGAGTTGGAGGAGGAGGCCAATACTCTCCAAGTCACATAGCAACCAACCTTGCGAGCCATGTAAGGACTAACATCTAGGGCTGGATTATAGCAGGCATCCCAGGACCCCCACCAATCTGCAGGTGCGCCCACCTACCTGCCTCCCACTTGAGACGCCGCCGGTCACATTCGTCAAATATTTGAATGGCCACTAGAGATGAGCGAACATACTCGTCCGAGCTTGATGCTGGTTCGAGCATTAGCGTACTCGAAACTGCTTGTTGCTCGGACGAGTATTTCGCCAGCTCGAGAAAATGGCATCTCCCGCCGTTGTGATTTTTGGCGGCCATAAACAGAGCCAATCACAAGCCAGGAGACTCTGCACTCCACCCAGCATGATGTGGTACCCTTACATGTCGATAGCAGTGGTTGGCTGGCCTGATCAGGTGACCCTGGAATAGACTAGCCCCTGCCCGCGCTGCTCGGATCATTCTGTGTCTGGATGCCGCTAGGGAGAGAGCTGCTGCTGGTCAGGGAAAACGTTAGGGTGTTCTATTAGCTTACTGTTAGGCAGGAGTGAGTCTACATGAACCCAACAGCCCTTCTTAGGCCTACAATAGCGTTATATTTTCCTTTTTTTGGTTTGCTTGTGGCTGGGCTTGCTGGCACTAGTAGTGCAGCTAGTACCATATTGTGAGGAATTTGCTGGGAGACTTGCGACTGCTGTGTTTAGCTCTTAGTGACACACATATCCACCTCAAACACCAAAGTGGGACAATTTATTAGGGGTTTGATTGAATTAGGCAGAGTCTGCTGATTAATTTTTTTTTACGTTTATTTCTTTTTATAACTCAAAGTCTTCAGGCACAGCACAAAATCCAGTTGTGTGCTGTCAGTGTAGGTTAGAAACTAGCCATAGCAATAGGATAGCATCGTTTTGTTTAAAAAAAAACACAAAAAACACAAAAAATTTTTTTTTAAAGTTTACACTTTAATTTTGAAAATGTTTAACCTGAGGGATAGGGGTAGAGGACGAGGGCGTGGACGTGGGTGTCCAACTACTGCAGGGGTCAGAGGCCGTGGTCCTGGGTGGGGTGAGACACCACCTGCTGATGAGGGAGCAGGGAAACGCCGCAAAGCTACACTCCCTAGGTTCATCATGTCTCAAGTTACTGGGACTCGTGGTAGAGCACTGTTGAGGCCAGAACAGTGCGAAGAGGTGATGTCGTGGATTGCGGGCAATGCTTCTAGCCATTTGTCCACCAGTCAGTCTTCCACGCAGTCCACCCATGTCACCGAAATCCCCACTCCTCCAGCTCCTGCACCTCAGCCTCCTCCCCCCCAGTCTGCCCCCTCCCAGCAAAATTTAGCATTTTAACCGGCATACTCTGAGGAACTGTTTTCTGGACCCTTCCCACAGTCACAAACCACTTGTCCGGTTGCTGCTGAGCTATTTTCCGATGCCCAGGTTTTCCACCGGTCGCAGTCTGTGGGTGATGATGACATTATTGACGTAGTGGAAGAAGTGTGTATAGAGGTGTCGGACGGTGAGGAGACACAGTTGTCAGACAGTGGTGAAGTTGTTGTCAGGGCAGGAAGTCCGAGGGGGGAGCAGACTGAGGGATCGGAGGATGATGAGGTGACAGACCCAAGCTGGGTTGATAGGCCGGGTGAACACAGTGCTTCTGAGACGGAGGCGAGTCCTATAGCAGAACAGGTTGGAAGAGGGAGTGGTGGGGCCAGACGGAGAGGCAGGGCCAGAGCTGGTGCATCAGCTCCAAATGTTTCACGTAGTCAAGCTCCCGTGGCGAGGGCTAGATTTTCAGAAGTCTGGAGGTTCTTTAAAGAAACACCGCATGACCGATGGACTTTGGTGTGCAACCTGTGCCACACCAGGATCAGCAGGGGTTCCACCACTACTAGCTTAACTACCACCAGTATGCGCAGGCATATGAATGCTAAACACCCCACTCAATGGCACCAAGCCCGTTCACCTCCGGCCGGGCATGCCACTGCTCCTTCCCCTGTGTCATCTGCTAGTCAGCCCCCTGCCCAGGACCACGGCCCAAACACCTCCCATGCGAAAACCCCATCTTCGCCTCCACGATCCTCCACAGCATCCACCAGCGTTCAGCTCTCCATACCCCAGACGCTGGAGCGCAAAAGGAAGTATAGTGCAACCCACCCACACGTCCACACCTCCAAGCTGCTTAGCCTGGAGATGCTGCCCTATAGGCTGGTAGAGACCGAGGCCTTTCGAAACCTCATGGCGGCCGCCGTCCCTCGGTATTCGGTCCCCAGCCGCCACTACTTTTCCCGATGTGCCGTCCCAGCCCTGCACAAGCACGTGTCAGACAACATCATCCGTGCCCTGACCAACGCCGTTTCTGACAAGGTCCACCTGACCACGGACACGTGGACGAGTGCTGCCGGGCAGGGCCACTATATATCGCTGACGGCACATTGGGTTAACTTGGTGGAGGCTGGGACCGAGTCTGACCCTGGGGCTGGTCATATACTGCCGACGCCGAGGATTGCGGGGCCTACCTCGGTCCAGGTCTCAAAGGCCTACTATGCCTCCTCCTCCTCCCACCCCTCCTCCACCTCCTCCTCCGAATTACCATCTGTGGGCATGGCGCCATCAGTCGGTAGCTCTAGGCACAGCAGCAGTGCTATCGCTAAGCGACAGCAGGCGGTGCTCAAACTGCTGAGCCTAGGCGATACAAGGCACACTGCCCAAGAGCTATTACAGGGCATCACGGCGCAGACTGATCTGTGGCTGGCACCGCTGAACCTGAAGCCAGGCATGGTTGTGTGTGACAACGGCCGTAACCTGGTGGCGGCTCTGTAACTTGGCAGACTGACACATGTGCCTTGCCTGGCTCATGTGTTAAATCTCATAGTTCAGCGTTTCCTCAAGACATACCCCAATCTGTCTGATTTGCTCACGAAGGTGCGCCGCATCTGTGCGCATTTCAGGAAGTCCAGCACAGATGCTGCCACTCTCAGGGCAGCGCAGCGCCGCCTCACCGACTGTTGTGCGACGTGCCCACGAGGTGGAATTCAACACTGACCATGTTATCCAGAGTTTACCAGCAGCGCAGAGCGATTGTAGACTGCCAGATGTCAACTTCCACCAGAACTGGTAGTCAGGTCAGTCAGCTTCCTCAAGTCTACAATGAGGAGTGGACGTGGATGTCTGATATCTGTCAGGTGCTGAGTAACTTTGAGGAGTCAACACAGATGGTCAGTGGTGATGCCGCCATCATCAGCCTCACCATCCCGCTGCTTGGTCTGTTGAAAAACTCTCTGGTCAGCATGAAGTCAGAAGCTTTGCGCTCGTCACAAGAGACGGGGGAAGAAGATTCCCTTGTTGATAGCCAAAGCACCCTTAGGTCTGTTTCTCAGCGCATATCGGAGGAGGTGGAGGTGGAGGAGGATGAGGAGGAAGAGGAGGAGAATGTTGGCGAGACAGAAGAGGGGACCATTGTTCAGTCCTTCACTGTTCAGCGTGTATGGGCAGAAGAAGAGGAGTTGGAGGAGTTGGAGGAGGAGGAAATGGACAGTCAGGCCAGTGAGGGGAGTGAATTCTTGCGCGTTGGGACTCTGGCGCATATGGCAGATTTCATGCTAGGCTGCCTATCCCGTGACCCTCGCGTTCAAAGAATTTATTCCAGCACCGATTACTGGGTATTCACTCTCCTGGACCCACGGTACAAGCAAAATCTTTCCACTCTCATCCCTGGAGAGGAAAGGAGTGTGAGAATGCATGAATACCAGCAGGCCCTGGTGCACAAGCTGAAACAGTATTTCCCTTCTAACAGCGCTAGCGGCAGAGTGCGTAGTTCTGCGGGACAAGTAGCGAGGGAGAGTAGGCGAGCAGGCAGCTTGTCCAGCACTGGCAAGGGTACGCTTTACAAGGCTTTTGCCAGCTTTATGTCACCCCAGCAAGACACTGTCACCTGTCCCCAGTCTCGGCAGAGTAGGGCTGATCTTTACAGAAAGATGGTGAGGGAGTACGTAGCTGACCATACCATCGTCCTAAATGATCACACAGCTCCCTACAACTACTGGGTTTCAAAGCTGGACATGTGGCACGAACTGGCGCTGTACGCCTTGGAGGTTCTTGCCTGCCCTGCCGCTAGCGTGTTGTCCGAGCGGGTTTTCAGTGCAGCTGGTGGCATCATCACCGATAAGCGTACATGCCTGTCGACTGACAGCGCTGACAGGCTGACGCTTATCAAGATGAATAAAGCCTGGATTTCTCCGCATTTCCATTCTCCACCAGGTGAAAGAAGCTGAACCTGAATAATTTATGCACTCCTCCTCCTCATTGTCCTCCTTCTCCTCCTCTTTGTACACTAAAGAAGAGGAAACTGGCTATTTTTTTGCCAGGGCCAACTGGCTCTGGCTATAGTACTCTATGTATTTAATTTTTCTGGAGGGCCAACTACCCTGTCCTCTGTTTTAAACAATTTTTGGGAGTGCCACATACAGGAACTCAATCTATGTAATTTTTCTGGAGGACCAGCTACCTGCTCCTCTGGTTTGAAAACTTTTTTGGACTGCCACATACAGGCACTCAATTTATTTAATCTTTTTGGAGGACCAGCTACCTGCTCCTCTGCTTTGAAAACGTTTTTGGACTGCCACATACAGGCACTATCCAAATTAAATTGTCTCCATAGCAGCCTCCACACGTCGTCTTTTTAGCTGCCTTCACACGTTGTCTCCATTGCTACCTCCACACGTCATCGCCATAGCTGCCTCCAAAAATAGTCCATATAGCTGCCTCCATACATGGTCCCCTTATCAAACGAGCTGTGTCAGGCAGAATTTTGGATTGTTTTCATGGCTTCCATGTTAACATTGTCGCCACCCTGCTGTGTAAGCCACAAAATATACTGGAAAACTTTTATCATTTACCAATATTATTTCAGCACTTCTTGCGCATCTGTTTACATTCCCCTCACCCGCCAGAACCCAAACTTATAAGAACGCTACTACACTTGATCTTATACAAAAGGTTCTTAGAAGTGCTGTTTGGGGAGTAGCCTAGAGACAGGGGCTTGGATTGGCGAAAGCTCGCCTGGCAGCGGAGCGCCAGCTCCATGCCAAGATCCAACTAACATAGTTTTAACTGCAGCACCTTTAATCTACTACTAGTTCACTGCCTCCATACATGGTCCCCTTATCAAACGAGCTGTGTCAGGCAGAATTTTGGGTTGTTTTCATGGCTTCCATGTTAACTTTGTCGCCACCCTGCTGTGTAATCCACAAAATATACTGGCAAACTTTTATCATGTACCGATATTATTTGAGCGCTTCTTGCTCACCTCCTTTGGTTCCTCTCTGCCACCCATTGGTTTTAAGCCTGAGTCCATTTGGGGTATGTTGCCAAGACACTCTCTAGCCTGCCGCTGCTGCCGCTGCCTCTGCATGCCGTCCCCTATAGTGTCAGGGTCAATTATTGGATGTTTTAGATGCTATCTAGCTTCATTCTGTCACTCTGTCATGGCCATGCTGTTGCCCATAATTTTGGCATAATGGTGCGATTAGGCAGCCTCAGAGGCATCCATGCATGCTGCCCCTGCTGTTTCCTGTCCATTTCCGTGGTGTTTCCATCCTTTTCTGAGGTTCCCAGGTGCTTGGCCAAGCTTCCCTGTGCAGATCCTTGGTCCCCTTGAAAAATGCTCGAGTCTCCCATTGACTTCAATGGGGCTCGTTATTCGAGACGAGCACTCGAGCATCGGGAAAAGTTTGTCTCGAATAACGAGTACCCGAGCATTTTAGTGCTCGCTCATCTCTAATCGTTAACCATGCTTTGTCTGTCGAATCTAGCCACCAGTGTTTGAGTTGGTCTAGTATTGCTGCTTTATGATAGTCTTTGAGGTCTGGTAGCCCAAGTCCTCCTATTTTCTTATGTTTTGTCATAATGGATAATGATACCCTTGGTTTTTTCTGTTGCCATATATAATTCTGAAGATTCTTATTATTTGCTTTGAAGAAGTTATTTGGTATTTTAATTGGAACCGTTCTGAACAGATACAGGAATTTCGGGAGTATTACCATCTTAAACGATGCTATACGGCCAAACCACGTTAGCTGATGTCTTGAATATTTTATGTATAGTGCATTAATAGTGTTGGTTATATGGGCAAAGTTTGTGTGGTATAGTTTTTTATGGGTATGTTAGCTGTATTCCTAAGTATGTTATGTTTTGTGTTTGCCAATCTAGGTGGAATTTTTGTCTTAGTATGTTCTGTTCTGCGTCTGGGATTTTGACTGGTAATATTTGCGATTTGTTTGCATTGATTTTATAGTGTGAAATCTTTCCAAAATCTTCTACTATTTCAAAAAATTGGGCAATGAGGTGTCTGTCTTGGTCAGCGATAAAACTATGTCGTCAGCGAAAAGAGCTATTTTATGTTCTATTCTTCCTATCTTGACTCCTAAAATGTAGGGATTATTCCTAATTGATTCTGCTAGGGGTTCAATCGAGAGGGTAAAGAAAATGGGTGATAAAGGGCAGCCCTGTCTAGTTCCATTTGATAGTGTAAGTTTTTGGGATAGGGTTTTATTGGTGTATACGTATGCTGCTGGGTGAGAATATAAGGCCTTGATTGCTGACATTATTGGGCCTGTTAGTCCATATTTTGTCAGTTCACTCAGAATTTCAGCGGACGTTCCAGTCTGTTTCCAGGTGTTGAGAATTTCTTGTTGTAGATTTCGGATGATGGTCTGCAGTGATATTCCATGTTTTCAGGATTTCCATACCTGCTTCTGTGGAGTTGATTGGTATGATGGAGTTGAATCTCTTGACTAGGAGTTTCGTGGGAAATCCCCATCTGTAGGGGATCCCATGGTTTCTAAGGAGGGTTGTTATTGGAGTGAATTCTCTCCTTGCTTGTAGCGTAGCCGCAGATAAATCTGTATATAATTTTATGTTCTCGTACGGTTGTGGCAGGTTTTGTATTTTCCTTGACTGTGATAGCAGGGCATCTTTTACGTGGAAGAAGGTGAACCTGGCCAGAGTGTCTCTAGGGACTGTATCGGGGAGGTTAGGTGGTTTTGGTACCCACCTCGTGGGGGTGCTGAGGGAGGGGGGATCTCGATCTGACCTGGGTCAATGTCGTTCTCCTGCTCGCGTTCCGCCTGTGGGATCTTCAATGCCGCTCCTCTGCTCCTCTGCTGGCTGCGCTGAGGGAGCGGTTGCGGTGAGCGCTGCTGTGTGGGACCGCCTGGCGCCATTTTTAGAGTTCCTGGGCGCCGCGGAGCTGTGCTGCCTGGGTGTTCTGTCGGCTTCTTTAGCCGATCGCTTCCTGCCTGCCGCCTGCATAGTTAGCCTGCATTGTCGGGATGGCTCTATAGAAGTTGTGTTACATACGTTCAGGGGTAAAGTTTCTATAGGGGGGTCATTTATGCGGTGTTACTATTATTTAGGCCTCTCTGTCACTTGAAGGCTGAGTCGTCCCTCAAAATGTGAGTTTTGGGGATTTTCATGAAAATGAGAAAAATGGTACTGCACCTCGTAAGATCCGAGAAAAATGACAGGTTGCATAAAATATCATCCGACATGAAGCAGCCATCCCGGGAATGTTACTTAATCAAGATTTTTGGGTAGTTTTACTTCCTGTCTGGAAAGCAGAACATTTCAAACTTGGAAAATGAAGAATTTTTATGAACTTTTGCCAAATTTTCACTTTTTTCAGACCGAAACGCAAAATGCATCACTTAAATTTTACAACTAACATGAAGAACCCCAGCAGAGTCCAAGCCCAGCAGAGTCCAAGCCCAGCAGAGTCCAAGCCCAGCAGAGTCCAAGCCCAGCGTGGTCCAAGCCCAGCGTGGTCCAAGCCCAGCGTGGTCCAAGCCCAGCGTGGTCCAAGCCCAGCGTGGTCCAAGCCCAGCGTGGTCCAAGCCCAGCAGAGTCCAAACCCAGCAGAGTCCAAGCCCAGCGTGGTCCAAGCCCAGCAGAGTTCAAGCCCAGCAGAGTCCAAGGGGAGGTGACTAAAGCTTTCTGAAGTCAGATGATGTGACCCTTGAGTTTGGCGCCGCATAAGGGTGATGGCAGACGTGCCGTCTCGGCGGCGATCGGAAACAAGCTGCCGGTGTTTTGTATTAATTTAATGCAAAACACCGGTGGCTCGTTCACGATGGCAGGAGTTTCCATTGAAACGCCAATGCGAACGGGCCGCGTCTGCCCCGGTGGGTGTGGCTTGGTCTGCGTTTGAATTTACTCTACTTCTTTGACACAATCCCTTAGATATAGTGGAATGACTGGTCTCTAAGAGTTCTAGAGCTGTGGTATTTCCATATGAGGTTGAAGCCCAACTGGTGAATGACGTCTGAGTGTCCTGGTCTGGGGGATCCGGCCAGAAGTAGCTGCAGCTACAGAAGGAGCCAATAAATGTGTTCAAAGGGAGGAAATGTGAATGCAAGTAAATGACTAAATGTAACGAGTGGATGAGCACAGTTATTGCCATGTGCTGGCTGGCCTAGGGCATTGACCTACTAGACCTTGTACAGCTCTCTGAGTGACAGCTGTAGCTGGACTCTGCAGGACACTTCCCCTCACTAGACTATCTTTATATTTAGTTGCACATTCTAACTTTCTCATCAGCATTATGTAAAGGACATCATGTGTTCTCTTATGTCACCAGTCACATGTCTATGTAGATTGTGAGGGGCCGTCCCAGGATTTCACTACATATAATAAAGATTATAATGCTCTGGGGGAAGAAACGAGATGGAGCCCTAACACGTGTCACCTGTCTCTACCCCCACCATCTCCCCAAGGGAGGGAGATGCGGCAATGCTGAGAACCACAAAGGTGCAAATTATTATAGCGTATAGCAGATTTATTTATAGTTTATAGCAAAACATAAAAGAATAAGCAAATTAATCTAGAATTGTGTTTTTAGGTGCCAGGGATCCGCAGATATTCAAGTTTAAAGTGAGAATTTCAGGTGCGATTTATATATATAACAATCACTCCCAATGGCAGATTAACAGTTAATATCTCCGTTTTCCTGACACTTAGAAACACAAATTTAGATTAATAAAAAAGAGATTCTAAGTGTTACAGAGGCAAACATATCGCCCCCTGAATGGTCCCCCCTCCAGATTCATCAGGCTGCAGGGAGAATTTGCTGCACCTCAGATTTAATGTTACTACATTCTGATAATATCAACTAATATTCATGTTTTTAACCCTTCTCTATGCAGAACTATTGTATTACGCAGCAATCTCGCACCCACATTGTGACACCCGCTGTAATGCAGCAATCTCGCCCCCACATTGTGCCCCCCACTGTAATGCAGCAATCTTGCCCCCACATTGTGCCCCCCACTGTAATGCAGCAATCTCGCCCCCACTGTAACGCAGCAATCTCACCCCCACATTGTGCCCCCACTGTAACGCAGAAATCTCACCCCCACATTGTGCCCCCCACTGTAACACAGCAATCTCACCCCCACATTGTGCCCCCCAATGTAACGCTGCAATCTGACCCCCACATTGTGCCCCCCGTTGTAAAGCAGCAATCTCGCCCCCACATTGTGACCCCCGCTGTAACGCAGCAATCTCGCCCCCACATTGTGCCCCCCACTGTAATGCAGCAATCTTGCCCCCACATTGTGCCCCCCACTGTAATGCAGCAATCTCGCCCCCACTGTAATGCAGCAATCTCACCCCCACATTGTGCCCCCCACTGTAACGCAGCAATCTCGCCCCCACATTGTGCCCCCCACTGTAACGCAGCAATCTCGCCCCCACATTGTGCCCCCACTGTAACGCAGAAATCTCACCCCCACATTGTGCCCCCCACTGTAACAGCAATCTGACCCCCACATTGTGCCCCCCGCTGTAATGCAGCAATCTCGCCCCCACATTGTGTCCCCACTGTAATGCAGCAATCTCGCCCCCAGATAATGCCCCCACTGTAACGCAGCAATCTCGCCCCAACATTGTGCCCCCCACTTGCTCACTTCTCATTCCCGTGCAGCAGTCTTACCTTCTACTCGACATTGGCTGCAGCTCTGAAGCCGGCAAGCACTATGACATCATCACATTGTGCCTGTGGAACTGCTGCTAGTTCCTTGTGATCCTGGTCCTACAACATGTCCCCCGGTCATGGCACATGCCAGCAGAGAGATGTTCTCCGGTCATTGGACCTGCCAGCAGATAGATGTCCCCCGGTCATGGCACCTGCCAGCAGATAGATGTTCCCCGGTCATGGCACCTGCCAGCAGATAGATGTCCCCCGGTCATGGCACCTGCCAGCAGATAGATGTTCCCCGGTCATGGCACCTGCCAGCAGATAGATGTGCCCCGGTCATGGCACCTGCCGGCAGAGAGATGTTCCCCGGTCATGGCACCTGCCAGCAGATAGATGTGCCCCGGTCATGGCACCTGCCGGCAGAGAGATGTTCCCCGGTCATGGCACCTGCCAGCAGATAGATGTTCCCCGGTCATGGCACCTGCCAGCAGATAGATGTGCCCCGGTCATGGCACCTGCCAGCAGATAGATGTCCCCTGGTCATGGCACCTGCCGGCAGATAGATGTCCCCTGGTCATGGCACCTGCCGGCAGAGAGATGTTCCCCGGTCATGGCACCTGCCAGCAGAGAGATGTTCCCCGGTCATGGCACCTGCCAGCAGAGAGATGTTCCCCGGTCATGGCACCTGCCAGCAGATAGATGTCCCCCGGTCATGGCACCTGCCAGCAGAGAGATGTCCCCCGGTCATGGCACCTGCCAGCAGATAGATGTCCCCCGGTCATGGCACCTGCCAGCACAGAGATGTCTCCCGGTCATTGGACCTGCCAGCACAGAGATGTCCCCCGGTCATGGCACCTGCCAGCACAGAGATGTCCCCCGGTCATGGCACCTGCCAGCACAGAGATGTCCCCCGGACATAGGACCTGCCAGCACAGAGATGTCCCCCGGTCATGGCACCTGCCAGCACAGAGATGTCTCCCGGTCATTGGACCTGCCAGCACAGAGATGTCCCCCGGTCATGGCACCTGCCAGCACAGAGATGTCCCCCGGTCATGGCACCTGCCAGCACAGAGATGTCCCCCGGACATAGGACCTGCCAGCACAGAGATGTCCCCCGGTCATGGCACCTGCCAGCACAGAGATGTCCCCCGGACATAGGACCTGCCAGCACAGAGATGTCCCCCGGTCATGGCACCTGCCAGCACAGAGATGTCCCCCGGTCATTGGACCTGCCAGCAGAGAGATGTCCCCCGGTCATGGCACCTGCCAGCACAGAGATGTCCCCCGGTCATTGGACCTGCCAGCACAGAGATGTCCCCCGGTCATTGGACCTGCCAGCACAGAGATGTCCCCCGGACATTGGACCTGCCAGCACAGAGATGTTCCCCGGTCATGGCACCTGCCAGCAGAGAGATGTCCCCCGGACATTGGACCTGCCAGCACAGAGATGTCCCCCGGTCATGGCACCTGCCAGCAGAGAGATGTTCTCCGGTCATGGCACCTGCCAGCACAGAGATGTCCCCCGGTCATTGGACCTGCCAGCACAGAGATGTCCCCCGGTCATTGGACCTGCCAGCACAGAGATGTCCCCCGGTCATGGCACCTGCCAGCACAGAGATGTCCCCCGGTCATGGCACCTGCCAGCACAGAGATGTCCCCCGGACATAGGACCTGCCAGCACAGAGATGTCCCCCGGACATAGGACCTGCCAGCACAGAGATGTCCCCCGGTCATTGGACCTGCCAGCAGAGAGATGTCCCCCGGTCATTGGACCTGCCAGCAGAGAGATGTCCCCCGGTCATTGGACCTGCCAGCACAGAGATGTCCCCCGGTCATTGGACCTGCCAGCAGATAGATGTCCCCCGGTCAAGGCACCTGCCAGCACAGAGATGTCCCCCGGTCATGGCACCTGCCAGCACAGAGATGTCCCCCGGACATAGGACCTGCCAGCACAGAGATGTCCCCCGGTCATTGGACCTGCCAGCAGAGAGATATTCCCCAAGAGTCTTCTTCCAAACAACACCAGTACATTTGCGAGTAGACGCTCTTTGGCTCCTCATGTCCCTTGGTCCCACAAGCATAATTATGTCCTATTCTACCTCACATGCTACAAACTGTGTGCTATGTAATCTACAGGTGAAAGGACATAACTCCTCCCACAAGACTTACCCACATGGCCGTAGCCCACAATTCCGATCCGCCATTTCCTCTCTACTGACATCTTGTCTCATCAGCTGCAGTCCCTAAAGGCAAGAAAAGGTAGATGTGTATATGTGTGTGTATGTAGATAGATAGATGTGTGTATGTAGATAGATGTGTATATGAAGATATATTTGTGTATATGTGTGTGTATGTGGATAGATGTGTGTATGTGGATAGATGTGTGTATATGTGTGTGTGTATGTAGATAGATGTGTGTATATGTAGATAGATGGGTGTGTATATGTAGATAGATATGTGTGTGTATGTAGATAGATGTGTGTGTATGTAGATAAATAGATGTTTGTATGTAGATAGATGTGTGTATGTGGATAGATGTGTGTATATGTGTGTGTATGTAGATAGATGTGTGTATATGTAGATAGATGGGTTTGTATATGTAGATAGATATGTGTATGTAGATAAATAGATGTGTGTATGTAGATAGATGTGTGTATATGTGTGTGTATGTAGATAGATGTGTGTATATGTGTGTCTATGTAGATAGATGTGTGTGTACGTATGTATGTGGATAGATGTGTGTGTATGTGGATAGATAGATATGTGTGTATGGGGATAGATTTGTGTGTATGTAGATAGATGTGTGTATATGTGTGTCTATGTAGATATATGTGTGTGTTTGTATGTATGTGGATAGATGTGTGTGTATGTGGATAGACAGATATGTGTGTATGTGGATAGATATATCTGTGTGTATGTGGATAGATATATATGTGTGTATGTAGATAGATTGGTGTGTATGTAGATAGATGAATGTGGATAGATATATATGTGTGTATGTGGACAGATGTGTGTATGTAGATAGATGTGGGTATATGTGTGTGTATGTAGATAGATGTGGGTATATGTGTGTGTATGTAGATAGATGTGGGTATATGTGTGTGTATGTAGATAGATGTGGGTATATGTGTGTGTATGTAGATAGATGTGTGTATATGTGTGTGTATGTAGATAGATGTGTGTATATGTGTGTGTATGTAGATAGATGTGTGTATATGTGTGTGTATGTAGATAGATGTGTGTATATATGTGTGTATGTAGATAGATGTGTGTGTATGTAGATAGATGTGTGTATGTAGATAGATGTGTGTGTATGTAGATAGATGTGTGTGTATGTAGATAGATGTGTGTGTATGTAGATAGATGTGTGTATGTAGATAGATGTGTGTATGTAGATAGATGTGTGTATATGTGTGTGTATGTAGATAGATGTGTGTGTATGTAGATAGATGTGTGTATGTAGATAGATGTGTGTATGTAGATAGATGTGTGTATGTAGATAGATGTGTGTATATGTGTGTGTATGTAGATAGATGTGTGTATATATGTGTGTATGTAGATAGATGTGTGTATGTATGTAGGTGGATAGATATGTGTGTATGTGGATAGAAATATATGTGTGTATGTGGATAGATATATATGTGTTTATGTAGATATATATGTGTTAATGTAGATAGATGTGTGTGTATGTAGATAGATGTGTGTGTATGTAGATAGATGTGTGTATATATGTGTGTATGTAGATAGATGTGTGTGTATGTATGTAGGTGGATAGATATGTGTGTATGTGGATAGATAGATATGTGTGTATGTGGATAGAAATATATGTGTGTATGTGGATAGATATATATGTGTTTATGTAGATATATATGTGTTAATGTAGATAGATGTGTGTGTATGTAGATAGATGTGTGTGTATGTAGATAGATGTGTGTATGTAGATAGATGTGTGTATGTAGATAGATTTATGTAGGTAGATAGATGTGAGTATGAAGATAGATGTGTGTGTATGTAGATAGATAGATGTGTGTATGTAGATAGATAGATGTGTATATATGTGTGTATGAAGATAGATGTCTATATATATGTATGTAGATAGATAGATGTGTGTATGTAGATAGATAGATGTGTATATATGTGTGTATGTAGATAGATGTGTGTGTGTATGTAGATAGATGTGTGTGTGTGTATGTAGATAGATGTGTGTGTATGTAGATAGATGTGTGTGTATGTAGATAGATGTGTATATATGTGTGTATGCAGATAGATGTGTGTATGTAGATAGATGTGTTTGTATGTAGATAGATGTGTATATATGTGTGTATGTAGATAGAAGTGTGTATGTAGATAGATGTCAGTGTATGTAGATAGATGTGTGTGTGTATGTAGATGGATGTGTGTGTATGTGAATAGATAGATGTGTGTATGTGAATAGATAGATGTGTGTATGTAGATAGATAGATGTGTGTATATAGATAGATAGATGTGTATATGTAGATGAACGTGTGTGTATGTAGATAGATGTGTGTGTATGTAGATGGATGTGTGTGTATGTAGATGGATGTGTGTGTATGTAGATGGATGTGTGTGTATGTAGATGGATGTGTGTGTATGTAGATATATGTGTGTGTATGTAGATAGATGTGTGTGTATGTAGATGGATGTGTGTGTATGTAGATGGATGTGTGTGTATGTAGATGGATGTGTGTGTATGTGAATAGATAGATGTGTGTATGTAGATAGATGTATGTTTGTAGATAAATAGATGTGTGTATGTAGATAGATGTGTGTGTATGTAGATAGATGTGTGTGTATGTAGATAGATGTGTGTGTATGTAGATAGATAGATGTGTGTGTATGTAGATAGATAGATGTGTGTGTATGTAGATAAATAGATGTGTGTATGTAGATAGATGTGTGTGTATGTAGAAAATTTGATGTGTGAGCATGTAGATAGATGTGTGTGTATGTAGATAAATAGATGTGTGTGTATGTAGATAGATGTGTGTGTATGAAGATAGATGTGTGTGTATGAAGATAGATGTGTGTGTATGTAGATAAATAGATGTATGTGTATGTAGATAAATAGATGTATGTGTATGTAGATAAATAGATGTATGTGTATGTAGATAAATAGATGTGTGTGTATGTAGATAAATAGATGTGTGTGTATGTAGATAGATGTGTGTGTATGTAGATATATGTGTGTGTATGTAGATAGATGTGTGTGTATGAAGATAGATGTGTGTGTATATAGATAGATGTGTGTGTATGAAGATAGATGTGTGTGTATGTAGATAGATGTGTGTGTATGTAGATAGATGTGTGTGTATGTAGATAGATGTGTGTGTATGAAGATAGATGTGTGTGTATGAAGATAGATGTCTGTGTATGTAGATAGATGTGTGTGTAAGTAGATAGATGTGTGTATGTAGATAGATGTGTGTGGATGTAGATAGATGTGTGTGGATGTAGATATGTGTGTGTATGTAGATAGATGTGTGTGTATGTAGATAGAAAGATATGTGTGTATGTATATAGAAAGATATGTGTGTATGTATATAGATAGATATGTGTGTATGTAGATGGATGTGTGTGTATGTAGATAGATGTGTGTGTGTGTGTATGTAGATAGATGTGTGTGTATGCAGATAGATGTGTGTATGTAGATAGATGTGTATATGTAGATAAATAGATGTGTGTGTATGTAGATGGATGTGTGTATGTAGATAGATGTGTGTATGTAGATAGATGTGTGTGTATGTAGATAAATAGATGTGTGTGTATGTAGATGGATGTGTGTGTATGTAGATAGATGTGTGTGTATGTAGATAGATGTGTGTGTATGTAGATGGATATATGTTTGTGTATGTAGATACATGTGTGTGTATGTAGATAGATGTGTGTGTATGCAGATAGATGTGTATATGTAGATAAATAGATGTGTGTGTATGTAGATGGATGTGTGTGTATGTAGATAGATGTGTGTGTATGTAGATGGATATATGTTTGTGTATGTAGATACATGTGTGTGTATGTAGATAGATGTGTGTGTATATATATATATATATATATATATATATATATATATGTGTGTATGTAGATTGATGTGTGTGTATGTAGATAGATGTGTGTATGTGAATAGATGTGTGTATGTAGATAGATGTGTATATGTAGATAAATAGATGTGTGTGTATGTAGATGGATGTGTGTATGTAGATAGATGTGTGTATGTAGATAGATGTGTGTATGTAGATAGATGTGTGTGTATGTAGATGGATGTGTGTGTATGTAGATAGATGTGTGTGTATGTAAATGGATAGACGTTTGTGTATGTAGATACATGTGTGTGTATGTAGATAGATGTGTGTGTATGTAGATGGATAGACGTTTGTGTATGTAGATACATGTGTGTGTATGTAGATAGATGTGTGTGTATGTAGATGGATAGACGTTTGTGTATGTAGATACATGTGTGTGTATGTAGATGGATGTGTGTGTATGTAGATGGATAGACGTTTGTGTATGTAGATACATGTGTGCGTCTGTAGATAGATGTGTGTGTGTGTATGTAGATAAATGTGTGTGTATGAAGATAGATGTGTGTTTGTAGATAAATAGATGTGTGTGTATGTAGATAGATGTGTGTGTATGTAGATAGATGTGTGTATGTAGATAAATAGATGTGTGTGTATGTAAGTAGATGTGTGTGTATGTAAGTAGATGTGTGTGTATGTAGATAGATGTGTGTTTGTAGATAAATAGATGTGTGTGTATGTAAGTAGATGTGTGTGTATGTAAGTAGATGTGTGTGTATGTAGATAGATGTGTGTATGTAGATAGATGTGTGTATGTAGATAAATAGATGTGTGTGTATGTAAGTAGATGTGTGTATGTAGATAGGTGCGTGTGTATATATAGATAGATGTGTGTTTGTAGATAAACAGATGTGTGTATGTAGATGGAAGTGTGTGTATGTAGATATATGTGTGTGTATATAGATAGATGTGTGTGTATGTAGATGGAAGTGTGTGTGTATGTAGATATATGTGTGTGTATGTAGATATATGTGTGTGTATGTAGATAGATGTGTGTGTATGTAGATGGAAGTGTGTGTGTATGTAGATAGATGTGTGTGTATGTAGATAGATGTGTGTGTATGTAGATAGATGTGTGTGTATGTAGATAGATGTGTGTGTATGTAGATAGATGTGTGTGTATGTAGATGGAAGTGTGTGTGTATGTAGATAGATGTGTGTGTATGTAGATATATGTGTGTATGTAGATAGATATGTGTGTATGTAGATATATGTGTGTATGTAGATAGATGTGTGTATGTAGATAGATGTGTGTGTATGTAGATAGATGTGTGTGTATGTAGATAGATGTGTGTGTATGTAGATAGATATGTGTATGTAGATAGATGTGTGTGTATGTAGATAGATATGTGTATGTAGATAGATATGTGTGTATGTAGATATATGTGTGTGTATGTAGATAGATATGTGGGGAACCTGCTTGTGGCAGACGGGTGGTGTATTATGGCTAAAGGTATGCTCCTATTTTAGGATTTGCACATGCATTGAGCACTTTATATACCCATAGGGAACCTATGTACCAGTGGCGTAACTAGGAGAGGCTGGGCCCCATAGCAGATTTCTGCATGGGGCCCCCTTCCCCTTAAAAAAATATACATATTTAGGCAGCATTCACATAAACGTGTGCCCGCCCGGCTATAGCCTGGCAGGCACAAGTCTGGCGCGCTGGAGAGGAGGAGAGGTATATCCGGCAGCAAATTTGCAGTCAGATATACATCCCTCATATGTTCTTGTGAATGTTCCCTTATACGGACATGTTTATACAATTACACAAATTTATACACTGATATATACACACCTTAATATACTTATATACACATAAAGTTCTACACTCGTATACTATATTCAGTATATAGAGCATATACATACATACTATAAGCACAGCGTATACAAAAACACACATATAGTATATATATATATATACACAATATACACAGTATATACATATATACACACAATATACACAGTATATACATATATACACAATATACACATATATACACAATATACACATATATACACAGTATACACATATATACACAGTATATACATATATACACACAATATACACATATATACACAATATACACATATATACACAATATACACAGTATACACATATATACACAGTATATACATATATACACACAATATACACATATATACACAGTATACACATATATACACAGTATACATATATACACAATATACACAGTATATACATATATACACAGTATACACAGTATATACATATATACACAATATACACATATATACACAATATACACAGTATACACAGTATATACATATATACACAGTATACACATATATACACAGTATACACAGTATATACATATATACACAGTATACACATATATACACAATATACACAGTATACACATATATACATATATACACAGTATATACATATATACACAGTATACACATATATACACAATATACACAGTATATACATATATACACAATATACACAGTATACACATATATACACAGTATACACATATATACACAGTATACACAGTATATACATATATATACACAGTATATACATATATACACAATATACACAGTATATACATATATACACAATATACACAGTATACACATATATACACAATATACACAGTATACACATATATACACAATATACACAGTATATACACAATATACACAGTATATACATATATACACAGTATACACATATATACACAGTATACACAGTATATACATATATACACAGTATACACATATATACACAATATACACATATATACACAGTATACACATATATACACAGTATACACAGTATATACATATATACACAGTATACACATATATACACAATATACACAGTATACACAGTATATACATATATACACAGTATACACATATATACACAGTATACATATATACACACAATATACACAGTATATACATATATACACAGTATATACATATATACACAATATACACATATATACACAATATACACATATATACACAATATACACAGTATACACATATATACACAATATACACAGTATATACACAATATACACAGTATATACATATATACACAATATACACATATATACACAATATACACAGTATATACATATATACACAGTATACACAGTATATACATATATACACAATATACACATATATACACAATATACACAGTATACACATATATACACAGTATACACATATATACACAGTATATACATATATACACAGTATACACATATATACACAGTATACACAGTATATACATATATACACAGTATACACATATATACACAGTATACATATATACACAATATACACAGTATACACATATATACATATATACACAGTATATACATATATACACAGTATATACATATATACACAATATACACATATATACACAGTATACATATATACACAATATACACAATATACACATATATACACAGTATACACAGTATATACACAATATACACAGTATATACACAATATACACAGTATATACACAATATACACAGTATATACACAATATACACAGTATACACATATATACACAATATACACAGTATATACACAATATACACAGTATATACACAATATACACAGTATATACATATATACACAGTATACACATATATACACAGTATACACATATATACACAGTATACACAGTATATACATATATACACAGTATACACATATATACACAGTATACACAGTATATACATATATACACAGTATACACATATATACACAATATACACAGTATAAACAGTATATACATATATACACAGTATACACATATACACAGTATATACACAGTATACACATATATACACAGTATACACATATATACATATATACACAGTATACACATATATACACAGTATACACAGTATATACATATATACACAGTATACACATATATACACAGTATATACATATATACACAATATACACAGTATATACATATATACACAGTATAAACAGTATATACATATATACACAGTATACACATATATACACAGTATACACAGTATATACATATATACACAGTATACACAGTATATACATATATACACAATATACACAGTATACACAGTATATACATATATACACAGTATACACATATATACACAGTATACACATATATACACAGTATACACAGTATATACATATATACACAGTATACACATATATACACAGTATACATATATATACAATATACACAGTATATACATATATACACAGTATAAACAGTATATACATATATACACAGTATACACATATATACACAGTAAACACAGTATATACATATATACACAATATACACAGTATATACATATATACACAATATACACAGTATATACATATATACACAGTATACACATATATACACAGTATACACAGTATATACATATATACACAGTATACATATATACACAGTATACACAGTATATACATATATACACAGTATACATATATACACAATATACACAGTATATACATATATACACAGTATAAACAGTATATACATATATACACAGTATACACATATATACATATATACACAGTATACACATATATACACAGTAAACACAGTATATACATATATACACAATATACACAGTATATACATATATACACAATATACACAGTATATACATATATACACAGTATACACATATATACACAGTATACACAGTATATACATATATACACAGTATATACACAGTATACACAATATACACAGTATATACATATATACACAATATACACAGTATATACAGTATACACATATATACACAGTATACACATATATACACAATATACACAGTATATACATATATACACAGTATACACATATATACACAGTATACACATATATACACAATATACACAGTATAAACATATATACATATATACACATATATACACAGTATACACATATATACACAGTATACACATATATACACAATATACACAGTATAAACATATATACATATATACACATATATACACAGTATACACATATATACACAGTATACACAGTATATACATATATACACAGTATACACATATATACACAGTATACACAGTATATACATATATACACAGCATATACATATATACACAATATACACAGTATATACATATATACACAATATACACAGTATATACATATATACACAATATACACAGTATATACATATATACACAGTAAACACATATATACACAGTATACACATATATACACAATATACACAGTATACACATATATACACAGTATACACATATATACATATATACACAGTATATACATATATACACAATATACACAGTATATACATATATACACAGAATACACATATATACACAGTATACACAGTATATACATATATACACAGTATACACATATATACACAGTATAAACAGTATACACAGTATATACATATATACACAGTATACACATATATACACAGTATACATATATATACACAGTATACACATATATACACAGTATACACATATATACACAATATACACAGTATATACATATATACACAATATACACAGCATATACATATATACACAATATACACAGTATACATATATACACAATATACACAGTATATACATATATACACAATATACACAGTATATACATATATACACAGCATATACATATATACACAATATATACAGTATATACATATATACACAGTATACACATATATACACAGTATATACAGTATATACATATATACACAATATACACAGTATATACATATATACACAGTATACACATATATACACAGTATATACAGTATATACATATATACACAATATACACAGTATATACATATATACACAATATACACAGTATACACAGTATATACATATATACACAGTATACACATATATACACAGTATACACATATATACACAGTATACACAGTATATACATATATACACAGTATACACATATATACACAGTATACATATATACACAATATACACAGTATATACATATATACACAGTATACATATATACACAATATACACAGTATATACATATATACACAGTATAAACAGTATATACATATATACACAGTATACACATATATACATATATACACAGTATACACATATATACACAGTAAACACAGTATATACATATATACACAATATACACAGTATATACATATATACACAATATACACAGTATATACATATATACACAGTATACACATATATACACAGTATACACAGTATATACATATATACACAGTATACACATATATACACAATATACACAGTATATACATATATACACAATATACACAGTATATACAGTATACACATATATACACAGTATACACATATATACACAATATACACAGTATATACATATATACACAGTATACACATATATACACAGTATACACATATATACACAATATACACAGTATAAACATATATACATATATACACATATATACACAGTATACACATATATACACAGTATACACATATATACACAATATACACAGTATAAACATATATACATATATACACATATATACACAGTATACACATATATACACAGTATACACAGTATATACATATATACACAGTATACACATATATACACAGTATACACAGTATATACATATATACACAGCATATACATATATACACAATATACACAATATACACAGTATATACATATATACACAATATACACAGTATATACATATATACACAGTAAACACATATATACACAGTATACACAGTATATACATATATACACAGTATACACATATATACACAATATACACAGTATACACATATATACACAGTATACACATATATACATATATACACAGTAAACACATATATACACAGTATACACAGTATATACATATATACACAGAATACACATATATACACAGTATACACAGTATATACATATATACACAGTATACACATATATACACAGTATAAACAGTATACACAGTATATACATATATACACAGTATACACATATATACACAGTATACACATATATACACAATATACACAGTATACACAGTATATACATATATACACAGTATACACAGTATACACATATATACACAGTATACATATATACACAATATACACAGTATATACATATATACACAATATACACAGCATATACATATATACACAATATACACAGTATATACACAATATACACAGTATATACATATATACACAATATACACAGTATATACATATATACACAATATACACAGTATACATATATACACAATATACACAGTATATACATATATACACAGCATATACATATATACACAATATACACAGTATATACATATATACACAGCATATACATATATACACAATATATACAGTATATACATATATACACAGTATACACATATATACACAGTATATACAGTATATACATATATACACAATATACACAGTATATACATATATACACAGTATACACATATATACACAGTATATACAGTATATACATATATACACAATATACACAGTATATACATATATACACAGTATACACATATATACACAATATACACAGTATATACAGTATACACATATATACACAATATACACAGTATATACATATATACACAATATACACAGTATATACATATATACACAATATACACAGTATATACATATATACACAATATACACAGTATATACATATATACACAATATACACAGTATACACATATATACATATATACACATATACACAGTATATACACAGTATACACATATATACACAATATACACAGTATATACATATATACACAATATACACAGTATACACATATATACATATATACACAGTATATACATATATACACAGTATATACATATATACACAGTATATACATATATACACAGTATACACATATATACACAGTATACACATATATACATATATACACAGTATACACAGTATATACACAATATACACAGTATATACATATATACACAGTATACACATATATACACAGTATACACAGTATATACATATATACACAGTATACACAGTATATACATATATACACAGTATACACATATATACACAATATACACAGTATACACATATATACACAGTATACACAGTATATACATATATACACAGTATACACATATATACACAGTATACATATATACACACAATATACACAGTATATACATATATACACAGTATACACATATATACACAATATACACAGTATATACACAGTATACACAGTATACACATATATACACAGTATACACATATATACACAGTATATACATTTATACACACAATATACACATATATACACAATATACACATATATACACATATACACAGTATCCACATATATACACAGTATACACATATATACACAGTATATACATATATACACAGTATACACATATATACACAGTATACACAGTATATACATATATACACAGTATACACATATATACACAGTATACATATATACACAATATACACAGTATACACATATATACATATATACACAGTATATACATATATACACACATATATACACAATATACACATATATACATATATACACAATATACACAGTATACACATATACACAATATACACAATATACACAGTATATACACAATATACACAGTATATACACAATATACACAGTATACACATATATACACAATATACACAGTATATACACAATATACACAGTATATACACAATATACACAGTATATACATATATACACAGTATACACATATATACACAGTATACACATATATACACAGTATACACAGTATATACATATATACACAGTATACACATATATACACAGTATACATATATACACAATATACACAGTATATACATATATACACAGTATACACATATATACATATATACACAGTATACACATATACACAGTATATACACAGTATACACATATATACACAGTATACACATATATACACAGTATACACATATATACATATATACACAGTATACACATATATACACAGTATATACATATATACACAGTATACACATATATACACAGTATACATATATACACAATATACACAGTATATACATATATACACAGTATAAACAGTATATACATATATACACAGTATACACATATATACACAGTATACACAGTATATACATATATACACAGTATACACATATATACACAGTATACACAGTATATACATATATACACAATATACACAGTATACACAGTATATACATATATACACAGTATACACATATATACACAGTATACACATATATACACAGTATACACAGTATATACATATATACACAGTATACACATATATACACAGTATACATATATACACAATATACACAGTATATACATATATACACAGTATACACATATATACACAGTATACACATATATACATATATACACAGTATATACATATATACACAGTATATACATATATACACAATATACACATATATACACAATATACACATATATACATATATACACAATATACACAATATACACAGTATATACACAATATACACAGTATATACACAATATACACAGTATACACATATATACACAATATACACAGTATATACACAATATACACAGTATATACACAATATACACAGTATATACATATATACACAGTATACACATATATACACAGTATACACATATATACACAGTATACACAGTATATACATATATACACAGTATACACATATATACACAGTATACATATATACACAATATACACAGTATATACATATATACACAGTATACACATATATACATATATACACAGTATACACATATACACAGTATATACACAGTATACACATATATACACAGTATACACATATATACACAGTATACACATATATACATATATACACAGTATACACATATATACACAGTATATACATATATACACAGTATACACATATATACACAGTATACATATATACACAATATACACAGTATATACATATATACACAGTATAAACAGTATATACATATATACACAGTATACACATATATACACAGTATACACAGTATATACATATATACACAGTATACACATATATACACAGTATACACAGTATATACATATATACACAATATACACAGTATACACAGTATATACATATATACACAGTATACACATATATACACAGTATACACATATATACACAGTATACACAGTATATACATATATACACAGTATACACATATATACACAGTATACATATATACACAATATACACAGTATATACATATATACACAGTATAAACAGTATATACATATATACACAGTATACACATATATACATATATACACAGTATACACATATATACACAGTAAACACAGTATATACATATATACACAATATACACAGTATATACATATATACACAATATACACAGTATATACATATATACACAGTATACACATATATACACAGTATACACAGTATATACACAGTATACACATATATACACAATATACACAGTATATACATATATACACAGTATACACATATATACACAATATACACAGTATATACATATATACACAATATACACAGTATATACATATATACACAGTATACACATATATACACAATATACACAGTATACACATATATACACAGTATACACATATATACACAATATACACAGTATAAACATATATACATATATACACATATATACACAGTATACACATATATACACAGTATACACAGTATATACATATATACACAGTATACACATATATACACAGTATACACAGTATATACATATATACACAGCATATACATATATACACAGTATACACAGTATATACATATATACACAGCATATACATATATACACAATATACACAATATACACAGTATATACATATATACACAATATACACAGTATATACATATATACACAGTAAACACATATATACACAATATACACAGTATACACATATATACACAATATACACAGTATATACATATATACACAGTATACACATATATACACAATATACACAGTATACACATATATACACAGTATACACATATATACACAGTATACACAGTATATACATATATACACAGTATATACATATATACACAGTATACACATATATACACAGTATACACAGTATATACATATATACACAGTATATACATATATACACAGTATACACATATATACACAGTATACACAGTATATACATATATACACAGTATACACATATATACACAATATACACAGTATACATATATACACAGTATATACACAGTATACACATAAATACACAGTATACACATATATACACAGTATACACATATATACATATATACACAGTATATACATATATACACAATATACACAGTATATACATATATACATATATACACAGTATATACATATATACATATATACACAGTATATACATATATACACAGTATACACATATATACACAGTATACACATATATACACAATATACACAGTATATACACAGTATACACAGTATATACACAGTATACACATATATACACAGTATATACACAGTATACACATATATACACAGTATATACATATATACACAATATACACAGTATATACACAATATACACAGTATATACACAGTATACACATATATACACAATATACACAGTATATACACAGTATACACAGTATATACACAGTATACACATATATACACAATATACACAGTATATACATATATACACAGTATACACATATATACACAATATACACATATATACACAATATACACAGTATATACATATATACACAATATACACAGTATATACACAGTATACACAGTATATACACAGTATACACATATATACACAGTATATACACAGTATACACATATATACACAGTATATACATATATACACAATATACACAGTATATACACAATATACACAGTATATACACAGTATACACATATATACACAATATACACAGTATATACACAGTATACACAGTATATACACAGTATACACATATATACACAATATACACAGTATATACATATATACACAGTATATACATATATACACAGTATACACAGTATACACATATATACACAATATACACAGTATATACACAGTATACACAGTATATACACAGTATACACAGTATATACACAGTATACACAGTATATACACAGTATATACACAGTATACACAGTATATACACATATACACAGTATATACACAGTATACACATATATACACAATATACACAGTATATACACAGTATACACAGTATATACACAGTATACACAGTATATACACAGTATACACAGTATATACACAGTATATACACAGTATATACACATATACACAGTATATACACAGTATACACATATATACACAATATACACAGTATATACACAGTATACACATATATACACAGTATACACAGTATATACACAGTATACACAGTATATACACATATACACAGTATACACATATATACACAGTATACACAGTATATACACATATACACAGTATACACATATATACACAATATACACATATATACACAGTATACACATATATACACAATATACACATATATACACAGTATACACATATATACACAATATACACAGTATATACACAGTATACACATATATACACAGTATACACATATATACACAATATACACAGTATATACACAGTATACACAGTATATACACATATACACAGTATATACACAGTATATACATATATACACAGTATACACAGTATACACAGTATATACACAGTATACACATATAT
Organism: Engystomops pustulosus; assembly: GCF_040894005.1. Classification (NCBI taxonomy): domain Eukaryota; kingdom Metazoa; phylum Chordata; class Amphibia; order Anura; family Leptodactylidae; genus Engystomops; species Engystomops pustulosus. The sequence goes on from NC_092417.1 coordinate 1,308,057, forward strand.
ACACAGTATACACAGTATATACACAGTATATACACAGTATACACAGTATATACACAGTATACACATATATACACAATATACACAGTATACACATATATACACAATATACACAGTATATACACAGTATACACAGTATATACACAATATACACAGTATATACACAGTATACACAGTATATACACAGTATACACATATATACACAATATACACAGTATATACACAGTATATACACAGTATACACATATATACACAGTATACACATATATACACAGTATACACATATATACACAATATACACAGTATATACACAGTATACACATATATACACAGTATACACATATATACACAATATACACAGTATATACACAGTATACACAGTATATACACATATACACAGTATATACACAGTATATACATATATACACAGTATACACAGTATACACAGTATATACACAGTATACACAGTATATACACAGTATATACACAGTATACACAGTATATACACAGTATACACATATATACACAATATACACAGTATACACATATATACACAGTATATACACAGTATACACAGTATATACACAATATACACAGTATATACACAGTATACACAGTATATACACAGTATACACATATATACACAATATACACAGTATATACACAGTATATACACAGTATACACATATATACACAGTATACACATATATACACAATATACACAGTATATACACAGTATACACATATATACACAATATACACAGTATATACACAGTATACACAGTATATACACAGTATACACAGTATATACACAGTATACACATATATACACAATATACACAGTATATACACAGTATATACACAGTATACACAGTATATACACAGTATACACATATATACACAGTATACACATATATACACAATATACACAGTATATACACAGTATACACATATATACACAGTATACACAGTATATACACAGTATATACACAGTATACACAGTATATACACAGTATACACATATATACACAATATACACAGTATACACATATATACACAATATACACAGTATATACACAGTATACACATATATACACAATATACACAGTATATACACAGTATATACACAGTATACACAGTATATACACAGTATACACATATATACACAGTATACACATATATACACAGTATACACAGTATACACATATATACACAATATACACAGTATATACACAGTATACACATATATACACAGTATACACAGTATATACACAGTATATACACAGTATACACAGTATATACACAGTATACACATATATACACAATATACACAGTATACACATATATACACAATATACACAGTATATACACAGTATACACATATATACACAATATACACAGTATATACACAGTATATACACAGTATACACAGTATATACACAGTATACACATATATACACAGTATACACATATATACACAGTATACACAGTATACACATATATACACAATATACACAGTATATACACAGTATATACACAGTATACACAGTATATACACAGTATACACATATATACACAGTATACACATATATACACAGTATACACAGTATACACATATATACACAATATACACAGTATACACATATATACACAATATACACAGTATATACACAGTATACACATATATACACAATATACACAGTATATACACAGTATATACACAGTATACACAGTATATACACAGTATACACATATATACACAGTATACACATATATACACAATATACACAGTATATACACAGTATACACATATATACACAGTATACACATATATACACAATATACACAGTATATACATATATACACAATATACACATATATACACAATATACACAGTATACACATATATACACAGTATATACACAGTAAATACATATATATACAATATATACATATACACAGATAAATACATAAATGTATACTTACCTTTTAGGATGTTTGGGTGATCACCTGGCTGCGGCGTCAGGTGGGTGTTCCGGTGGTTGTGCGGGCGGGTGTTCGGGCAGGAGGGGGGGGGGGTGCGTGCGCTCGGGCCGGGGGGGGGGGGGGGGAGGCGGGAGAGGGGGATTCGTTTCCCGGGCGGGAGGGGAAGGGGGGCTGTTCACCGGGCGGGAGGATGGGGGGCGTGGTCGGGTGGTTGTCAGCTGTGCCGCTATGCAGGGGGTAGGCGGGCCGCGGTCACGTGTGCCGGCGGACGGGTAAGGGAGGTGGGAGGCGGCTGGTGGGCCGCAGGCGGGCGGGTCAGGGAGGTGGCAAATGGGAGTTTCAGGTACTGAGCGATCCATGAGAGGTGGGTGGGCCAGGAGACAGGTGGGCGGAAGCCGGGACCGAGGGGAGGGGCCCGGGGACACATCTGCCAGGCACCCAGCAGTGTATTCACGGACCACTTGGCAAAGCACTGCACACAGGGTCCGTGCATCCCCGGGCCCCTGAACCTCAAGGGCCCCGTAGCAGCTGCTACGGCTGCTACGGCGGTAGTTACGCCACTGCTATGTACATTAAGCTGTATGGCAAGCACTTTATTGCAGTATTTGCACAGCAACCCACTATTGGGTATGAATTGCATTATGCATTTGAAATTGTATATGTATGTGATCCATACTACTATGTACCCCACCTTCTGATCCCGTCCCACATGTTTTTAATATTTCTATGTGATAGCCCCACTGACCCACATGCTTCTCCCTGTTGAATTGTAATTTGTTGTTTTTACTGATAGCCCCACTGACCCACATGCTTCTCCCTGTTGAATTGTAATTTGTTGTTTTTACTGAATATGCAATAAAATATATGTAATTTTTGAATTGGCTTAATGTTCTGTTTGTAGGTGTTTATGTGTGTGTATGTAGATAGATGTGTGTGTATGTAGATAGATGTGTGTGTATGTAGATAGATGTGTGTATATATGTGTGTATGTAGATAGATATGTGTGTATGTAGATAGATGTGTGTATGTAGATAGATGTGTGTATATGTGTGTGTATGTAGATAGATGTGTGTATATATGTGTGTATGTAGATAGATATGTGTGTATGTAGATAGATGTGTGTGTATGTAGATAGATGTGTGTGTATATAGATAGATGTGTGTGTATGTAGATAGATGTGTGTGTATGTAGATAGATGTGTGTATATATGTGTGTATGTAGATAGATATGTGTGTATGTAGATAGATGTGTGTGTATGTAGATAGATGTGTGTGTATGTAGATAGATGTGTGTGTGTGTATATATATATATATGTGTGTATGTAGATAGATATGTGTGTATGTAGATGGAAGTGTGTGTATGTAGATATATGTGTGTATGTAGATAGATATGTGTGTATGTAGATAGATGTGTGTGTATGTAGATAGATGTGTGTATGTAGATAGATGTGTGTATATATGTGTGTATGTAGATAGATATGTGTGTATGTAGATATATATGTGTGTATGTAGATAGATATGTGTGTATGTAGATAGATGTGTGTGTATGTAGATAGATGTGTGTGTGTGTATATATATATATATGTGTGTATGTAGATAGATATGTGTGTATGTAGATGGAAGTGTGTGTATGTAGATATATGTGTGTATGTAGATAGATATGTGTGTATGTAGATAGATGTGTATATGTAGATAGATGTGTATATATGTGTGTATATATATATATATGTGTATGTAGATAGATGTGTGTGTATGTAGATAGATGTGTGTGTATGTAGATAGATGTGTGTGTATGTAGATAGATGTGTGTGTATGTAGATAGATGTGTGTGTATGTAGATAGATGTGTGTGTATGTAGATAGATATGTGTGTATGTAGATATATGTGTGTGTATGTAGATAGATAGATGTGTGTGTATGTAGATAGATAGATGTGTGTGTATGTAGATAGATAGATGTGTGTGTATGTAGATAGATGTGTGTGTATGTAGATAGATGTGTGTGTATGTAGATATATATGTGTGTATGTAGATGGATGTGTGTGTGTGTATATATATATATATATATATATATATATATGTGTGTATGTAGATAGATGTGTGTGTATGTAGATAGATGTGTGTATGTAGATAGATGTGTGTGTATGTAGATAGATGTGTGTGTATGTAGATAGATATATGTGTGTATGTAGATAGATATATATGTGTATGTAGATAGATATATATGTGTGTATGTAGATAGATATATGTGTGTGTATGTAGATAGATATATGTGTGTGTATGTAGATAGATGTTTATATGATTATTATATACAGCAGTGATACATACCTACCAGCAGACGCACAGCTTAGCAGACGCAGGACCTTGCCCTCACAGAGCATTGTGGGAAGGCACGGCCTCAAGCTGCTGTTAATGATTGCAGAGCTGACCTCAAGCTCTTGTCAGTTGACCTCTCTACCGTAAGCCGACCCCTCCTCAGCCAGAACAGGCTGACCCTGGCAATGGCTGATGTGTGAGTATGTAGACAGATGTGTATGTATGTGTGTATGTATGTTAGTATGTGGTAGTATGTGTGTATATATGTTAGTATGTGGGATTCTGTGTGTTTGTATGTCAGTATGTGGGAGCCTGTGTGTTTGTATGTCAGTATGTGGGAGTATGTGTGTATGTATGTTAGTATGTGGGATTCTGTGTGTTTGTATGTCAGTATGTGGGAGTGTGTATGTATGTATGTCAGTATGTGGGAGTATGTGTGTATATATGTTAGTATGTGGGATTCTGTGTGTTTGTATGTCAGTATGTGGGAGTATGTGTGTATGTATATTAGTATGTGGGAGTATGTGTGTATGTATATTAGCATGTGGGAGTATGTGTGTATGTATGTCAGTATGTGGGAGTGTGTATGTATGTATGTCAGTATGTGGGAGTATGTGTGTATGTATGTTAGTATGTGGGAGTATGTGTGTATGTATGTCAGTATGTGGGAGTATGTGTGTATATATGTTAGTATGTGGGATTCTGTGTGTTTGTATGTCAGTATGTGGAAGTATGTGTGTATGTATGTTAGTATGTGGGAGTATGTGTGTATGTATATTAGTATGTGGGAGTATGTGTGTATGTATGTCAGTATGTGGGAGTGTGTATGTCTGTATGTCAGTATGTGGGAGTATGTGTGTATGTATGTCAGTATGTGGGAGTATGTGTGTATGTATGTCAGTATGTGGGAGTATGTGTGTATGTATGTCAGTATGTGGGAGTATGTGTGTATGTATGTCAGTATGTGGGAGTATGTGTGTATGTATGTCAGTATGTGGGAGTATGTGTGTATATATGTTAGTATGTGGGAGCCTGTGTGTATGTATATTAGTATGTGGGAGTATGAGTGTATGTATGTCAGTATGTGGGAGTATGTGTGTATGTATGTCAGTATGTGGGAGTATGTGTGTATGTATGTCAGTATGTGGGAGTATGTGTGTATGTATATTAGTATGTGGTAGTATGTGTGTATATATGTTAGTATGTGGGATTCTGTGTGTATGTATGTTAGTATGTGGGATTCTGTGTATTTGTATGTCAGTATGTGGGAGTATGTGTGTATGTATGTTAGTATGTGGGAGTATGTGTGTATGTATATTAGTATGTGGGAGTATGTGTGTATGTATGTCAGTATGTGGGAGTGTGTATGTATGTATGTCAGTATGTGGGAGTATGTGTGTATGTATGTTAGTATGTGGGAGTATGTGTGTATGTATGGCAGTATGTGGGAGTATGTGTGTATATATGTTAGTATGTGGGATTCTGTGTGTTTGTATGTCAGTATGTGGGAGTATGTGTGTATGTATGTTAGTATGTGGGAGTATGTGTGTATGTATATTAGTATGTGGGAGTATGTGTGTATGTATGTCAGTATGTGGGAGTGTGTATGTATGTATGTCAGTATGTGGGAGTATGTGTGTATGTATGTCAGTATGTGGGAGTATATGTGTATGTATGTCAGTATGTGGGAGTATGTGTGTATGTATGTCAGTATGTGGGAGTATGTGTGTATATATGTTAGTATGTGGGAGCCTGTGTGTATGTATATTAGTATGTGGGAGTATGAGTGTATGTATGTCAGTATGTGGGAGTATGTGTGTATGTATGTTAGTATGTGGGAGTATGTGTGTATGTATATTAGTATGTGGGAGTATGTGTGTATGTATATTAGCATGTGGGAGTATGTGTCTATGTATGTCAGTATGTGGGAGTATGTGTGTATATATTTTAGTATGTGGGAGCCTGTGTGTTTGTATGTCAGTATGTGGGAGTATGTGTGTTTGTATGTTAGTATGTGGGAGTATGTGTGTATGTATGTTACTATGTGGGAGTATGTGTGTATGTATGTCAGTATGTGGGAGTATGTGTGTATGTATGTCAGTATGTGGGAGTATGTGTGTATGTATATTAGTATGTGGGAGTATGTGTGTATGTATGTTAGTATGTGGGAGTATGTGTGTATGTATATTAGTATGTGGGAGTATGTGTCTATGTATGTCAGTATGTGGGAGTATGTGTGTTTGTATGTCAGTATGTGGGAGTATGTGTGTTTGTATGTTAGTATGTGGGAGTATGTGTGTATGTATGTTACTATGTGGGAGTATGTGTGTATGTATGTCAGTATGTGGGAGTATGTGTGTATGTATATTAGTATGTGGGAGTATGTGTGTATGTATGTCAGTATGTGGGAGTATGTTTGTATGTATATTAGTATGTGGGAGCCTCTGTGTATTTATGTTAGTATGTGGGAGTATGTGTGTATGTATGTTACTATGTGGGAGTATGTGTGTATGTATGTCAGTATGTGGGAGTATGTGTGTATGTATATTAGTATGTGGGAGTATGTGTGTTTGTATGTCAGTATGTGGGAGTGTGTGTGTATGTATGTTAGTATGTGGGAGCCTGTGTGTATGTATTTTAGTATGTGGGAGTATGTGTATGTATATTAGTATGTGGGAGTATGTGTGTATGTATGTCAGTATGTGGGAGTATGTGTGTATATATGTTAGTATGTGGCAGCCTGTGTGTATGTATGTCAGTATGTGGGAGTATGTGTGTATATATGTTAGTATGTGGGAGTATGTGTGTATGTATGTTAGTATGTGGGAGTATGTGTGTATGTATGTTAGTATGTGGGAGTATGTGTGTATGTATGTCAGTATGTGGGAGTATGTGTGTATATATGTTAGTATGTGGGAGTCTGTGTGTATGTATGTTAGTATGTGGGAGTATGTGTGTATGTATGTCAGTATGTGAGAGTATGTGTGTATATATGTTAGTATGTGGGAGCCTGTGTGTATGTATGTTAGTATGTGGGAGTATGTGTGTATGTATGTTAGTATGTGGGAGTATGTGTGTATGTATGTCAGTATGTGGGAGTATGTGTGTATATATGTTAGTATGTGGGAGCCTGTGTGTATGTATGTTAGTATGTGGGAGTATATGTGTATGTATGTCAGTATGTGGGAGTATGTGTGTATATATGTTAGTATGTGGGAGCCTGTGTGTATGTATGTTAGTATGTGGGAGTATGTGTGTATCTATGTTAGTATGTGGGAGTGTGTATGTATATTAGTATGTGGGAGTATGTGTGTATGTATGTTAGTATGTGGGAGTATGTGTGTATATATGTCAGTATGTGGGAGTATGTGTGTATATATGTTAGTATGTGGGAGCCTGTGTGTATGTATGTTAGTATGTGGGAGTATGTGTGTATGTATGTTAGTATGTGGGAGTGTGTATGTATATTAGTATGTGGGAGTATGTGTGTATGTATGTTAGTATGTGGGAGTATGTGTGTATGTATGTTAGTATGTGGGAGTATGTGTGTATGTATGTTAGTATGTGGGAGTGTGTATGTATGTCTTTCACTACTTCTATGCCGGATAACTGGTGTAGAAACAGAAATTTTCTTCCTCAACGTTCTACAAAATATCGCTGAATCACATGGTAAAGCAAGAAGCTAATGGCCTCCAGCACTGACCTTCTCTTAGCCCACCTCGATTGGGGGCCTACTGAGGCTCTGTCACCCAGGGGCCTACTGAGGCTCTGTCACCCAGGGGCCTATTGAGGCTCTGTCACCCAGGGGCCTACTGAGGCCCTGTCACCCAGGGGCCTACTGAGGCTCTGTCACCCAGGGGCGTACTGAGGCTCTGTCACCCAGGGGCCTACTGAGGCTCTGTCACCCAGGGGCCTACTGAGGCTCCGTCACCCAGGGGCCTACTGAGGCTCTGTCACCCAGGGGCTTACTGAGGCTCTGTCACCCAGGGGCCTACTGAGGCTCTGTCACCCAGGGGCGTACTGAGGCTCTGTCACCCAGGGGCCTACTGAGGCTCTGTCACCCAGGGGCCTACTGAGGCTCTGTCACCCAGGGGCCTACTGAGGCTCTGTCACCCAGGGGCCTACTGAGGCTCTGTCACCCAGGGGCCTACTGAGGCTCTGTCACCCAGGGGCCTACTGAGGCTCTGTCACCCAGGGGCCTACTGAGGCTCTGTCACCCAGGGGCCTACTGAGGCTCTGTCACCCAGGGGCTTACTGAGGCTCTGTCACCCAGGGGCCTACTGAGGCTCTGTCACCCAGGGGCCTACTGAGGCTCTGTCACCCAGGGGCCTACTGAGGCTCTCACCCAGGGGCCTACTGAGGCTCTGTCACCCAGGGGCCTACTGAAACCTGGAGCCGACCCTGACTGGCATTCTCTAGAATTCGCCTACATGAATGTGTTAACCCCCTCTTAGCTGAGCCCCTAGCTCTTCTGGAGGTTTACCATGCTGACATCACATGGACCTCGACAGACTGAAGCTCCAATGACTAAAGATCTTCTCAGAAAATATGCAAATCAGTTAGCCAGGAGGGATAAGGAAAACCACGCCTCCTTCAGCTCCTTGTAAGGCAGCTCCCTTGGCATCAGGTGTGACCTACAAGAAGCCTCCTGACAGGTGATGCTTGATGCATAGGGAGCTGCCTATTCTGACTCAGTCGGGGGAAATAAAAATGCCGACACAAATGAAATGTGCGCCAAAATCTTACATGGACTGCGCCAGTTTTTCTTTTGATTTCAGCCTATTTTTTCCTGGTCTGTTCTGTGCCAAAAATTGCGCCTAAAAAAGTCAACAAACTACACATAAATGATGTGGAAAATATAGGCCACGCCCACTTGCGCAAAAAAAGACGGATGAGTCAGGATAGTCAGAAACATCCGTTCTTTATGGCGCAAACACATTATAAAAAATCCGCTACACTTTTGTGCCAAAAAACGTGACTTCCAGACACTTTTTTGTCGCAGATACGATAAAACATGGGCCCCACTGCGTCACTGCGCTACCATGATCGCCCGCAGGATCAGCTCTTACGACTCTGGAGGACAATGGTGCAGCGATGGGCACCGGTGGAGACGAGCCACCGTTCTGCAGAGACAGGTTGTGGTTTGTAGCTCCTCGTATCTTGACTCTGTGGTGAGGTATTTACAGAGATGACTCCGGAGATTACTTCTGTGCTTGGGCATCATCTTCTCCTACATGGCAGGAAGTCAAGTATATAGGGTTTGAGTCATACAGGAAGGTGAGGCTGCACATTATGATGAGACATGGGGGGGGGGGGGGTTACTTTTATTTTCCCATAAACCTGCGTGACACATTCTTTTCTTGAGTTGTTTGGTGATTTTTTTTTGGGGGGGGCGGCGTTTGGAGTTCATAAAAGTTACTCCATATTGTGGGTCCAGCCCCTGACTAGGGGTCTAAGGAGGTCAGACATACTAGACTGGGCGTAATGTGCCAAAAGACTCATCAGGTGACCACACAAACCTGGAGAAATGCTGACCGTGCCGTAGCATTCATCGTAAGACATGAGATCTTCCATCTACAGGTCATCTCTTTTAGAAGACCACCTCATTGCCCATCTTTTTCCAGTATATTGCCAGTTTGAGTGGCTGTGATGGTTAGACATGAGCGAGCACTAAAATGCTCGGGTACTCGTTATTCGGGACGAACTTTTCCCGATGCTCGAGTGCTCGTCTCGAATAACGAGCCCCATTGAAGTCAATGGGAGACTCGAGCATTTTTCAAGGGGACCAAGGCTCTGCACAGGGAAGCTTGGCCAAACACCTGGGAACCTCAGAAAAGGATGGAAACACCACGGAAATGGACAGGAAACAGCAGGGGCAGCATGCATGGATGCCTCTGAGGCTGCTTAATCGCACCATTATGCCAAAATTATGGGCAACAGCATGGCCATGACAGAGTGACCGAATGAAGCTAGATAGCATCTAAAACATCCAATAATTGACCCTGACACTATAGGGGACGGCATGCAGAGGCAGCGGCAGCAGGCTAGAGAGTGGCATGGCGACATACCCTAAATGGACTCAGGCTTCAAACCAATGGGTGGCAGAGAGGAACCAAAGGAGGTGAGCAAGAAGCGCTCAAATAATATCGGTACATGATAAAAGTTTGCCAGTATATTTTGTGGATTACACAGCAGGGTGGCGACAAAGTTAACATGGAAGCCATGAAAACAACCCAAAATTCTGCCTGACACAGCTCGTTTGATAAGGGGACCATGTATGGAGGCAGTGAACTAGTAGTAGATTAAAGGTGCTGCAGTTAAAACTATGTTAGTTGGATCTTGGGATGGAGCTGGCGCTCTGCAGCCAGGCGAGCTTTCGCCAATCCAAGCCCCTGTCTCTAGGCTACTCCCCAAACAGCACTTCTAAGAACCTTTTGTATAAGATCAAGTGTAGTAGCGTTCTTATAAGTTTAGGATATGCCGGGTGAGGGGAATGTAAACAGATGCGCAAGAAGCTCTGAAATAATATCGGTAAATGATAAAAGTTTGCCAGTATATTTTGTGGATAACACAGCAGGGTGGCGACAAAGTTAACAACTTTGATGTGGAATCCATGAAAACAACCCAAATTTCTGCCTGACACACCTCGTTTGATAAAGGGACGATGTATGGAGGCAGCTATATGGACGACTTTTGGAGGTAGCAATGGAGACAACGTGTGGAGGTAGCAATGGAGACAATTTAATTTGGATAGTGCCTGTATGTGGCAGTCCAAAAAAGTTTTCAAACCAGAGGAGCAGGTAGGTGGCCCTCCAGAAAAATGAAATAGATTGAGTGCCTGTATGTGGCAGTCCAAAAAAGTTTTCAAACCAGAGGACCGGGTAGGTGGCAATCCAGAAAAATTAAATGCATAAAGTACTATAGCTAGAGCCAGTGGGCCCTGTCAAAAAATAGCCAGTTTCCTCTGCTTTAGTGTACAAAGAGGAGGAGAAGGAGGAAAATGAGGAGGAGGAGGAGTGCATAAATTATTCAGGTTGAGCTTCCTTCACCTGGTGGAGAATGGAAATCCTGAGAAATCCAGGCTTTATTCATCTTGATAAGCGTCAGCCTGTCAGCGCTGTCAGTCGACAGGCGTGTACGCTTATCGGTGATGATGCCACCAGCTGCACTGAAAACCCGCTCGGACAAGACGCTAGCGGCAGGGCAGGCAAGAACCTCCAAGGCGTACAGCGCCAGTTCGTGCCACATGTCCAGCTTTGAAACCCAGTAGTTGTAGGGAGCTGTGTGATCATTTAGGACGATGGTATGGTCAGCTACGTACTCCCTCACCATCTTTCTGTAAAGATCAGCCCTACTCTGCCGAGACTGGGGACAGGTGACAGTGTCTTGCTGGGGTGACATAAAACTGGCAAAAGCCTTGTAAAGCGTAGCCTTGCCAGTGCTGGACAAGCTGCCTGCTCGCCTACTCTCCCTCGCTACTTGTCCCGCAGAACTACGCACTCTGCCGCTAGCGCTGTCAGAAGGGAAATACTGTTTCAGCTTGTGCACCAGGGCCTGCTGGTATTCATGCATTCTCACACTCCTTTCCTCTCCAGGGATGAGAGTGGAAAGATTTTGCTTGTACCGTGGGTCCAGGAGAGTGAACACCCAGTAATCGGTGCTGGAATAAATTCTTTGAACGCGAGGGTCACGGGATAGGCAGCCTAGCATGAAATCTGCCATATGCGCCAGAGTACCAACGCGTAAGAATTCACTCCCCTCACTGGCCTGACTGTCCATTTCCTCCTCCTCCAACTCCTCCAACTCCTCTTCTTCTGCCCATACACGCTGAACAGTGAAGGACTGAACAATGGTCCCCTCTTGTGTCTCGCCAACATTCTCCTCCTCTTCCTCCTCATCCTCCTCCACCTCCTCCAATATGCGCTGAGAAACAGACCTGAGGGTGCTTTGGCTATCAACAAAGGAATCTTCTTCCCCCGTCTCTTGTGACGAGCGCAAAGCTTCCGACTTCATGCTGATCAGAGAGTTTTTCAACAGGCCAAGCAGCGGGATGGTGAGGCTGATGATGGCGGCATCACCACTGACCATCTGTGTTGACTCCTCAAAGTTACTCAGCACCTGACAGATATCAGACATCCACGTCCACTCCTCATTGTAGACTTGAGGAAGCTGACTGACCTGACTACCAGTTCTGGTGGAAGTTGACATCTGGCAGTCTACAATCGCTCTGCGCTGCTGGTAAACTCTGGATAACATTGTTAATGTTGAATTCCACCTCGTGGGCACGTCGCACAACAGTCGGTGAGCAGGCAGTTGGAGGCGGCGCTGCGCTGCCCTGAGAGTGGCAGCATCTGTGCTGGACTTCCTGAAATGCGCACAGATGCGGCGCACCTTCGTGAGCAAATCAGACAGATTGGGGTATGTCTTGAGGAAACGCTGAACTATCAGATTTAACACATGGGCCAGGCATGGCACATGTGTCAGTCTGCCGAGTTGCAGAGCCGCCACCAGGTTACGGCCGTTGTCACACACAACCATGCCTGGCTTCAGGTTCAGCGGTGCCAGCCACAGATCAGTCTGCGCCGTGATGCCCTGTAATAGTTCTTGGGCGGTGTGCCTTTTATCGCCTAGGCTCAGCAGTTTGAGCACCGCCTGCTGTCGCTTAGCGACGGCACTGCTGCTGTGCCTAGAACTAGCGACTGATGGCACCATGCCCACGGATGGTAGTTCGGAGGAGGAGGTGTTGGAGGAGGAGGCATAGTAGGCCTGAAAGACCTGGACCGAGGTAGGCCCCGCAATCCTCGGCGTCGGCAGTATATGACCAGCCGCAGGGTCAGACTCGGTCCCAGCCTCCACCAAGTTAACCCAATGTGCCGTCAGCGATATATAGTGGCCCTGCCCGGCAGCACTCGTCCACGTGTCCGTGGTCAGGTGGACCTAGTCAGAAACGGCGTTGGTCAGGGCACGGATGATGTTGTCTGACACGTGCTGGTGCAGGGCTGGGACGGCACATCGGGAAAAGTAGTGGCGGCTGGGGACCGAATACCGAGGGGCGGCCGCCGCCATGAGGTTGCAAAAGGCCTCGGTCTCTACTAGCCTATAGAGCAGCATCTCCAGGCTTAGCAATCTGGAGATGTGGACATTAAGGGCTTGGGCGTGCGGGTGGGTTGCACTATATTTCCTTTTCCGCTCCAGCGTCTGGGGTATGGAAAGCTGAACGCTGGTGGATGCTGTGGAGGATCGTGGAGGCGACGATGGGGTTTTTGTGCCAGGGTCCTGGGCAGGGGGCTGACTATCAGCTGACACAGGGAAAGGAGCAGTGGTGTGCACGGCCGGAGGTGAACGGGCTTGTTGCCACTGAGTGGGGTGTTTAGCATTCATATGCCTGCGCATACTGGTGGTAGTTAAGCTAGTAGTGGTGGAACCCCTGCTGATCCTGGTTTGGCAAAGGTTGCACACCACAGTCCGTCGGTCATCCGGTGTTTCCTTAAAGAACCTCCAGACTTCTGAAAATCTAGCCCTCGCCGCGGGAGCCCTCGCCACGGGAGCTTCACTACGTGACACATTTGGCGCTGATGCACCAGCTCTGGCCCTGTCTCTCCGTCTGGCCCCACCACTGCCTCTTCCAACCTGTTCTGGTCGAGGACTCTCCTCCGTCTCAGAAGCACTGTGTTCACCCGGCCTCTCAACCCAGCTTGGGTCTGTCACCTCATCATCCTCCGATCCCTCAGTCTGCTCCCCCCTCGGACTTCCTGCCCTGACAACAACTTCACCACTGTCTGACAACCGTGTCTCCTCATCGTCGGACACCTCTTTACACACTTCCACTACGTCAAGAAGGTCATCATCACCCACAGACTGTGACTGGTGGAAAACCTGGGCATCGGAAAATTGCTCAGCAGCAACCGGACAAGTGGTTTGTGACTGTGGGAAGGGTCTAGAAAACAGTTCCTCAGAGTATGCCGGTTCAAATGCCAAATTTTCCTGGGAGGGGGCAGACTGGGGGGGAGGAGGCTGAGGTGCAGGAGCTGGAGGAGTGGGGATTTCGGTGACATGGGTGGACTGCGTGGAAGACTGACTGGTGGACAAATGGCTAGAAGCATTGTCAGCAATCCACGACATCACCTGTTCGCACTGTTCTGGCCTCAACAGTGCTCTACCACGAGTCCCAGTAACTTCAGACATGAACCTAGGGAGTGTAGCTCTGCGGCGTTCCCCTGCTCCCTCATCAGCAGGTGGTGTCTCACCCCGCCCTCGTCCTCTACCCCTAGCCCTCGGGTTAAACATTATGAAAATGAAAGTTATAACTTTAATTTTTTTTTTACTTTTTTTTTTTTTATTTGTGTTTTTTAGTTTTTAAAACCAAACAATGCTATCCTATTGCTATGGCTATTTTCTAGCCAACTATGAAAGCACACTGCTATGCCAGATGAGATGACGCTGAGTTATGAAAAAATAAACGTAAAATAAAAAGTTAATGGCAGACTGTGCCTAATAGAAATCCAACCCCTACTAAATTTTCCCACTTCGGTCTTTGCGATGGATATGTGTGCCACTAAGCGCAGAACACAGCGGTAGCAAGTCCCCCTGCAAATTCCTCACAATATGGTACTAGCTGCAAAAAAAAAAAAAAGTAGAACGTTATTGTAGCCCTAAGAAGGGCTGTTGGGTTCTTGGAGAATCACTCCTGCCTAACAGTAAGCTAATAGAACACCCTAACGCTTTCCCTGACCAGCAGCAGCTCTCTCCCTAGCGGCATCCAGACACAGAATGATCCGAGCAGCGCGGGCAGCGGCTAGTCTATCCCAGGGTCACCTGATCTGGCCAGCCAACCACTGCTATCGACGTGTAAGGGTACCACGTCATGCTGGGTGGAGTGCAGAGTCTCCTGGCTTGTGATTGGCTCTGTTTCTGGCCGCCAAAAAGCAAAACGGCGGGAGATGCCATTTTCTCTAGCGGGCGAAATACTCGTCCGAGCAACGAGCAGTTACGAGTACGCTAATGCTCGACCGAGCATCAAGCTCGGACGAGTATGTTCGCTCATCTCTAGATACAAGCCATGTGAGGGGTTATATACAGGAGAGGATACAAGCCATGTGAGGGGGTTATATACAGGAGAGGATACATGTGAGGGGTTATATACAGGAGAGGATACAAGCCATGTGAGGGGTTATATACCGGAGAGGACACAAGCCATGTGAGGGGTTATATACCGGAGAGGACACAAGCCATGTGAGGGGTTATATACCGGAGAGGACACAAGCCATGTGAGGGGTTATATACCGGAGAGGACACAAGCCATGTGAGGGGTTATATACCGGAGAGGACACAAGCCATGTGAGGGGTTATATACCGGAGAGGACACAAGCCATGTGAGGGGTTATATACCGGAGAGGACACAAGCCATGTGAGGGGTTATATACCGGAGAGGACACAAGCCATGTGAGGGGTTATATACCGGAGAGGATACAAGCCATGTGAGGGGTTATATACAGGAGAGGATACAAGCCATGTGAGGGGTTATATACAGGAGAGGATACAGGACATGTGAGGGGTTATATACAGGAGAGGATACAGGACATGTGAGGGGGTTATATACAGGAGAGGATACATGTGAGGGGTTATATACAGGAGAGGATACAAGTCATGTGAATGGTTATATACAGGAGAGGATACAAGCCATGTGAGGGGGTTATATACAGGAGAGGACACAAGCCATGTGAGGGGTTATATACAGGAGAGAATACAAGCCATGTGAGGGGTTATATACAGGAGAGGATACAAGCCATGTGAGGTTGTTATATACAGGAGAGGATACAAGACATGTGAGCGGGTTATATACAGGAGAGGATACAAGCCATGTGAGAGGATATATACAGGAGAGGATACAAGGCATGTGAGAGGGTTATATACAGGAGAGGATACAAGCCATGTGAGGGGTTATATACAGGAGAGGATACCAGCCATGTGAGGGGGTTATATACAGGAGAGGATACAAGACATGTGAGGGGGTTATATACAGGAGAGGACACAAGCCATGTGAGGGGTTATATACAGGAGAGGATACAAGTCATGTGAGGGGGTTATATACAGGAGAGGATACAAGACATGTGAGGGGGTTATATACAGGAGAGGATACAAGCCATGTGAGGGGTTTATATACAGGAGAGGATACAAGCCATGTGAGGGGTTATACACAGGAGAGGATACAAGCCATGTGAGGGGTTTATATACAGGAGAAGATACAAGCCATGTGAGGGGTTATATACAGGAGAGGATACAAGCCATGTGAGGGGTTATATACAATAGAGGATACAAGCCATGTGAGGGGTTATATACAGGAGAGGATACAAGCCATGTGAGGGGGTTATATACAGGAGAGGATACATGTGAGGGGTTTATATACAGGAGAGGATACAAGCCATGTGAGGGGATTATATATACGAGTGGATACAAGCCATGTGAGGTTGTTATATTCAGGAGTGGATACAAGCCATGTGAGGAGTTATATACAGGAGAGGATACAAGCCATGTGAGGGGTTATATATAGGAGAGGATACAAGCCATGTGAGGAGTTATATACAGGAGAGGATACAAGCCATGTGAGGAGTTATATACAGGAGATAATACATGTGAGGGGTTACATACAGGAGAGGATACAAGCCATGTGAGGGGTTATATACAGGAGAGGATACAGGCCATGTGAGGGGTTATATACCGGAGAGGATACAAGCCAAGTGAGGGTGTTATATACAGGAGAGGACACAAGACATGTGAGGAGTTATATACAGGAGAGGATACAAGCCATGTGAGGGGTTATATACAGGAGAGGATACAAGCCATGTGAGGGGGTTATATACAGGAGAGGATACAAGCCATGTGAGGGGTTATATACAGGAGAGGATACAAGCCATGTGAGGGGTTATATACAGGAGAGGATACAAGCCATGTGAGGGGTTATATACAGGAGAGGATACAAGCCATGTGAGAGGTTATATACAGGAGAGGATACAAGCCATGTGAGAGGTTATATACAGGAGAGGACACAAGCCATGTGAGGGGTTATATAAAGGAGAGAATACAAGCCATGTGAGGGGTTATACAGAGGAGAGGATACAAGCCATGTGAGGGGTTATATACAGGAGAGGATACAAGCCATGTGAGGGGTTATATACAGGAGAGGATACAAGCCATGTGATGGGGTTATATACAGGAGAGGATACAAGCCATGTGAGGGGTTATATACAGGAGAGGATACATGTTAGGGGTTATATACAGGAGAGGATACAAGCCATGTGAGAGGGTTATATACAGGAGGGGATACAAGCCATGTGAGGGGTTATATACAGGAGAGGATACAAGCCATGTGATGGGGTTATATACAGGAGAGGATACAGGACATGTGAGGGGGTTATATACAGGAGAGGATACAAGCCATGTGAGGGGTTATACACAGCAGAGGATACAAGCCACTTTAGGGTTATATACAGGAGAGGATACATTTGAGGGGATTATATACAGGAGAGGATACATTTGAGGGGATTATATATGGGGCGCCGTTTGTTCACAGTGCATTTTGTGACACAGAATCCATTTTGTAAGCACAGAATAATTTTGTGTTCACAAAATATTCTGCTTGAAGACAAAATACATTACACTTGCACAAAACTACACATCTACTTTTAGTGAACACCAAATTTATTTTGTGCATACATATTAGATTATGTGAACAAAAAAATGATTTTTTGTTTACAGAATAATTTTTTGTGACACAGAATTAAATTTTGTAGACACGAAACTTGTCCTGTGACACAGATTTTTTATTTTGTGGCACAGAATAATTTTTTTTAACAAAATGACTTTTGTATAAGAGTCTTTTCAAAATTACATTTCTGTACTACAAAATGCCATTGTGTGAGACAAAACTCTTATTGTGTACAACAAAAACTATTTCTGTGATACAAAATATAATTTTGTGTAACAGAATTCTACTTCTGTACTACAAAATACCATTCTGTTTGACAAAATTCTTCTTCTGTACTACAAAATACTATTCTGTGCGACAGAATTCTACTTCCGTACCACAAAATGCCATTCTGTGCGACAGAATTCTACTTCCGTACCACAAAATGCCATTCTGTGCGACAGAATTCTACTTCCGTACCACAAAATGCCATTCTGTGCGACAGAATTCTACTTCCGTACCACAAAATGCCATTCTGTGCGACAGAATTCTACTTCTGTACTACAAAATGCCATTCTGTGCGACAGAATTCTACTTCTGTACTACAAAATGCCATTCTGTGCAACAGAATTCTACTTCTGTACTACAAAATGCCATTCTGTGCGACAGAATTCTACTTCCGTACCACAAAATGCCATTCTGTGCGACAGAATTCTACTTCCGTACCACAAAATGCCATTCTGTGCGACAGAATTCTACTTCCGTACCACAAAATGCCATTCTGTGCGACAGAATTCTACTTCTGTACTACAAAATGCCATTCTGTGCGACAGAATTCTACTTCTGTACTACAAAATGCCATTCTGTGCAACAGAATTCTACTTCTGTACTACAAAATGCCATTCTGTGCGACAGAATTCTACTTCTGTACTACAAAATGCCATTCTGTGCGACAGAATTCTACTTCTGTACTACAAAATGCCATTCTGTGCAACAGAATTCTACTTCTGTACTACAAAATGCCATTCTGTGCGACAGAATTCTACTTCTGTACTACAAAATGCCATTCTGTATGACAGAATTCTACTTCTGTACTACAAAATACTATTCTGTGCGACAGTATTCTACTTCTGTACTACAAAATACTATTCTGTGCAACAGAATTCTACTTCTGTACTACAAAATACTATTCTGTGTGACAGAATTCTACTTCTGTACTACAAAATGGCATTATGTGCGACAGAATTCTACTTCTGTACTACAAAATGCCATTCTGTATGACAGAATTCTACTTCTGTACTACAAAATACTATTCTGTGCGACAGTATTCTACTTCTGTACTGCAAAATACTATTCTGTGCAACAGAATTCTACTTCTGTACTACAAAATACTATTCTGTGTGACAGAATTCTACTTCTGTACTACAAAATGGCATTATGTGCGACAGAATTCTACTTCTGTACTACAAAATACTATTCTGTGCGACAGAATTCTACTTCTGTACTACAAAATACTATTCTGTGCGACAGAATTCTACTTCTGTACTACAAAATACCATTCTGTGCGACAGAATTCTACTTCTGTACTACAAAATGGCATTATGTGCGACAGAATTCTACTTCTGTACTACAAAATGGCATTATGTGCGACAGAATTCTACTTCTGTACTACAAAATGGCATTATGTGCGACAGAATTCTACTTCTGTACTACAAAATACTATTCTCTGCCACAGAATTCTACTTCTGTACTACAAAATGGCATTATGTGCGACAGAATTCTACTTCTATACTACATAATACTATTTTGTGCGACAGAATTCTACTTCTGTACTACAAAATACTTTTCTGTGCGACAGAATTCTTATTCTGTGAGAAATATCTGTCAGTCAAACAGACCAGCCAACCAATCAAATGCTTCCTTTATTCCCAGGTCCTGGAGACAGCAGTGAAGCCCCAGCTCTGCTCTCAGGCAGGAGGTTGTGAGGTCTCCCTGGTCTGCACTGGTTGTGGTCTATAGATGGGGCAGGGACTGGATTGTGTTGATCTCCTGCACATTATATATACACAGGAAAGTGTCTGCTCTAAGAAGTTACTGTACATGATATTTCCTCGTGGTGTAAAGGACCTTTGATGACGTCATCGTCATGTGACTTGTGTGGGAGGAGCAACTCTAGAGTTACACAGAAACCATGGAGATCCCTGGTAGAAGCTGCAGCCCTGAGCAATAGAGGAGCAATGGAGGCAGAGGAGGAGGTGGGGAGCAGGCAGAGGAGGAGGAGGTGGGGAGCAGGGAGAGGAGGAGGAGGTGGGGTGCAGGGAGAGGAGAAGGTCGGGTGCAGGGAGAGGAGAAGATGGGGAGCAGGGAGAGAAGGAGGTGGAGAGCAGGGAGAGGAGGAGGAGGTGGAGAGCAGGGAGAGGAGGAGGTGGAGTGCATGGAGAGGAGAAGGTGGGGAGCAGGGAGAGGAGAAGGTGGGGAGCAGGGAGAGGAGAAGGTGGGGAGCAGGGAGAGGAGGAGGTGGGAAGTCAGGGAGAGGAGGAGGTGGGAAGTCAGGGAGAGGAGAAGGTGGGGAGCAGGGAGAGGAGGAGAAGGTGGGAAGCATAGAGAGGAGGAGAAGGTGGGGAGCAGGGAGAGGAGGAGAAGTGGAGAGGAGGAGAAGGTGGGAAGCATAGAGAGGAGAAGAAGGTGGGGAGCAGGGAGAGGAGGAGGTGGAGTGCAGGGAGAGGAGGAGGTGGGGGGCAGGGAGAGGAGGAGGTGCGGTGCAGGGAGAGGAGAAGGTGGGGAGCAGGGAGAGGAGGAGGTGGGGAGCAGGGAGAGGAGGAGGTGGGGAGCAGGGAGAGGAGGAGGTGGGGTGCAGGGAGAGGAGAAGGTGGGGAGCAGGGAGAGGAGAAGGTGGGGAGCAGGGAGAGGAGAAGGTGGGGAGCAGGGAGAGGAGAAGGTGGGGAGCAGGGAGAGGAGAAGGTGGGGAGCAGGGAGAGGAGGAGGTGGGAAGTCAGGGAGAGGAGGAGGTGGGAAGTCAGGGAGAGGAGAAGGTGGGGAGCAGGGAGAGGAGGAGGTGGAGTGCAGGCAGAGGAGGAGGTGGGGTGCAGGGAGAGGAGAAGGTGGGGTGCATAGAGAGGAGGAGAAGGTGGGAAGCATAGAGAGGAGGAGAAGGTGGGGAGCAGGGAGAGGAGGAGGTGGGGTGCAGGGAGAGGAGAAGGTGGGGAGCAGGGAGAGGAGGAGGTGGGGTGCAGGGAGAGGAGAAGGTGGG
Organism: Engystomops pustulosus; assembly: GCF_040894005.1. Classification (NCBI taxonomy): domain Eukaryota; kingdom Metazoa; phylum Chordata; class Amphibia; order Anura; family Leptodactylidae; genus Engystomops; species Engystomops pustulosus. The sequence goes on from NC_092417.1 coordinate 1,329,287, forward strand.
GAGCAGGGAGAGGAGGAGGTGGGGTGCAGGGAGAGGAGGAGGTGGAATGCATGGAGAGGAGGAGGTGGGGAGCACGGACAGGAGGAGGTGGGGAGCAGGGAGAGGAGAAGGTTCGGAGCAGGGAGAGGAGAAGGTGGGAGGCAGGGAGAGGAGAAGGTGGGCAGCATGGAGAGGAGGAGGAGGTGGGGAGCAGGGAGAGGAGGAGGAGGTGGGGAGCATAGAGAGGAGGAGGTGGGGAGCATAGAGAGGAGGAGAAGGTGGGGAGCAGGGAGAGGAGAAGTTGGGGAGCAGGGAGAGGAGGAGGTGGGAAGTCAGGGAGAGGAGGAGGTGGGAAGTCAGGGAGAGGAGAAGGTGGGGAGCAGGGAGAGGAGGAGAAGGTGGGAAGCATAGAGAGGAGGAGAAGGTGGGGAGCAGGGAGAGGAGGAGAAGTGGAGAGGAGGAGAAGGTGGGAAGCATAGAGAGGAGAAGAAGGTGGGGAGCAGGGAGAGGAGGAGGTGGAGTGCAGGGAGAGGAGGAGGTGGGGGGCAGGGAGAGGAGGAGGTGCGGTGCAGGGAGAGGAGAAGGTGGGGAGCAGGGAGAGGAGGAGGTGGGGAGCAGGGAGAGGAGGAGGTGCGGTGCAGGGAGAGGAGAAGGTGGGGAGCAGGGAGAGGAGGAGGTGGGGAGCAGGGAGAGGAGGAGGTGGGGAGCAGGGAGAGGAGGAGGTGGGGTGCAGGGAGAGGAGAAGGTGGGGAGCAGGGAGAGGAGAAGGTGGGGAGCAGGGAGAGGAGAAGGTGGGGAGCAGGGAGAGGAGAAGGTGGGGAGCAGGGAGAGGAGAAGGTGGGGAGCAGGGAGAGGAGGAGGTGGGAAGTCAGGGAGAGGAGGAGGTGGGAAGTCAGGGAGAGGAGAAGGTGGGGAGCAGGGAGAGGAGGAGGTGGAGTGCAGGCAGAGGAGGAGGTGGGGTGCAGGGAGAGGAGAAGGTGGGGTGCATAGAGAGGAGGAGAAGGTGGGAAGCATAGAGAGGAGGAGAAGGTGGGGAGCAGGGAGAGGAGGAGGTGGGGTGCAGGGAGAGGAGAAGGTGGGGAGCAGGGAGAGGAGGAGGTGGGGTGCAGGGAGAGGAGAAGGTGGGGAGCAGGGAGAGGAGGAGGTGGGGTGCAGGGAGAGGAGGAGGTGGAATGCATGGAGAGGAGGAGGTGGGGAGCACGGACAGGAGGAGGTGGGGAGCAGGGAGAGGAGAAGGTTCGGAGCAGGGAGAGGAGAAGGTGGGAGGCAGGGAGAGGAGAAGGTGGGCAGCATGGAGAGGAGGAGGAGGTGGGGAGCAGGGAGAGGAGGAGGAGGTGGGGAGCATAGAGAGGAGGAGGTGGGGAGCATAGAGAGGAGGAGAAGGTGGGGAGCAGGGAGAGGAGAAGTTGGGGAGCAGGGAGAGGAGAAGGTGGGCAGCATGGAGAGGAGGAGGAGGTGGGGAGCAGGGAGAGGAGGAGGAGGTGGGGAGCAGGGAGCGGAGGAGAAGGTGGGGAGCATAGAGAGGAGGAGAAGGTGGGGAGCAGGGAGAGGAGGAGGTGGGGTGCAGGGAGAGGAGAAGGTGGGGAGCAGGGAGAGGAGGAGGTGGGGTGCAGGGAGAGGAGGAGGTGGAGTGCAGGGAGAGGAGGAGGTGGAGTGCAGGGAGAGGAGGAGGTGGGGTGCAGGGAGAGGAGGAGGTGGGGTGCAGGGAGAGGAGAAGGTGGGGAGCAGGGAGAGGAGGAGAAGGTGGGGAGCAGAGAGAGGAGAAGTTGGGAAGCATAGGGAGGAGGAGAAGGTGGGGAGCAGGGAGAGGAGGAGGTGGAGTGCAGGGAGAGGAGGAGGTGGAGTGCAGGGAGAGGAGGAGGTGGAGTGCAGGGAGAGGAGAAGGTGGGGAGCAGGGAGAGGAGAAGGTGGGAGGCAGGGAGAGGAGAAGAAGGTGGGGAGCATAGAGAGGAGGAGAAGGTGGGGAGCATAGAGAGGAGGAGAAGGTGGGGAGCAGGGAGAGGAGAAGTTGTGGAGCAGGGAGAGGAGAAGGTGGGCAGCATGGAGAGGAGAAGGTGGGGAGCATTGAGAGGAGGAGAAGTGGAGAGGAGGAGAAGTGGGGAGCAGGGAGAGGAGGTGAAGGTGGGGAGCAGGGAGAGGAGGAGGTGGAGTGCAGGGAGAGGAGGAGGTGGGGTGCAGGGAGAGGAGGAGGTGGGGAGCAAGGAGAGGAGGAGGTGGGGAGCATTGAGAGGAGGAGAAGGTGGGGAGCAGGGAGTGGAGGAGTTTGGGTACAGGGAGAGGAGGAGAAGGTGGGGAGCAGGGAGAAGAGGAGGTGGGGAGCAGGGAGAGGAGGAGGTGGGGAGCAGGGAGAGGAGAAGGTGGGAGGCAGGGAGAGGAGAAGGTGGGAGGCATGGAGAGGAGAAGGTGGGAGGCAGGGAGAGGAGAAGGTGGGAGGCAGGGAGAGGAGAAGGTGGGAGGCATGGAGAGGAGAAGGTGGGGTACAGGGAGAGGAGAAGGTGGGGTGCAGGGAGAGGAGGAGGTGGGGTGCAGGGAGAGGAGGAGGTGGGAAGTCAGAGAGAGGAGAAGGTGGGGAGTCAGGGAGAGAAAAAGGTGGGGAGCATAGAGAGGAGGAGGTGGGGAGCATTGAGAGGAGGAGAAGGTGGGGAGCAGGGAGAGGAGGAGGTGGAGTGCAGGGAGAGGAGAAGGTGGGAGGCAGGGAGAGGAGGAGGTGGGGTGCAGGGAGAGGAGAAGGTGGGAGGCATGGAGAGGAGAAGGTGGGGAGCAGAGAGAGGAGAAGTTGGGAAGCATAGGGAGGAGGAGAAGGTGGGGAGCAGGGAGAGGAGGAGGTGGAGTGCATGGAGAGGAGGAGGTGGAGTGCAGGGAGAGGAGGAGGTGGAGTGCAGGGAGAGGAGAAGGTGGGGAGCAGGGAGAGGAGAAGGTGGGAGGCAGGGAGAGGAGAAGAAGGTGGGGAGCATAGAGAGGAGGAGAAGGTGGGGAGCATAGAGAGGAGGAGGTGGGGTGCAGGGAGAGGAGGAGGTGGAGTGCAGGGAGAGGAGAAGTTGTGGAGCAGGGAGAGGAGAAGGTGGGCAGCATGGAGAGGAGAAGGTGGGGAGCATTGAGAGGAGGAGAAGTGGAGAGGAGGAGAAGTGGGGAGCAGGGAGAGGAGGAGGTGGGGTGCAAGGAGAGGAGGAGGTGGGGAGCAGGGAGAGGAGGAGGTGGGGTGCAGGGAGAGGAGGAGGTGGGGAGCAAGGAGAGGAGGAGGTGGGGAGCATTGAGAGGAGGAGAAGGTGGGGAGCAGGGAGTGGAGGAGTTTGGGTGCAGGGAGAGGAGGAGAAGGTGGGGAGCAGGGAGAAGAGGAGGTGGGGAGCAGGGAGAGGAGGAGGTGGGGAGCAGGGAGAGGAGAAGGTGGGAGGCAGGGAGAGGAGAAGGTGGGAGGCAGGGAGAGGAGAAGGTGGGAGGCAGGGAGAGGAGAAGGTGGGAAGTCAGAGAGAGGAGAAGGTGGGGAGTCAGGGAGAGAAAAAGGTGGGGAGCATAGAGAGGAGGAGGTGGGGAGCATTGAGAGGAGGAGAAGGTGGGGAGCAGGGAGAGGAGAAGGTGGGAGGCAGGGAGAGGAGGAGGTGGGGTGCAGGGAGAGGAGAAGGTGGGAGGCATGGAGAGGAGAAGGTGGGGAGCAGAGAGAGGAGAAGTTGGGAAGCATAGAGAGGAGGAGAAGGTGGGGAGCAGGGAGAGGAGGAGGTGGAGTGCAGGGAGAGGAGGAGGTGGGGTGCAGGGAGAGGAGGAGGTGGGGAGCAAGGAGAGGAGGAGGTGGGGAGCAAGGAGAGGAGGAGGTGGGGTGCAGGGAGAGGAGAAGGTGGGGAGCAGAGAGAGGAGAAGTTGGGAAGCATAGAGAGGAGGAGAAGGTGGGGAGCAGGGAGAGGAGAAGGTGGGGAGCAGGGAGAGGAGGAGGTGGGGAGCATTGAGAGGAGGAGAAGGTGGGGAGCATAGAGAGGAGGAGGTGGGGAGCATTGAGAGGAGGAGAAGGTGGGGAGCAGGGAGAGGAGAAGGTGGGAGGCAGGGAGAGGAGGAGGTGGGGTGCAGGGAGAGGAGGAGGTGGGGTGCAGGGAGAGGAGGAGGTGGAGTGCAGGGAGAGGAGGAGGTGGGGTGCAAGGAGAGGAGGAGGTGGGGAGCAGGGAGAGGAGGAGGTGGGGTGCAGGGAGAGGAGGAGGTGGGGAGCAAGGAGAGGAGGAGGTGGGGAGCAGGGAGAGGAGGAGGTGGGGTGCAGGGAGAGGAGGAGGTGGAGTGCATGGAGAGGAGGAGGTGGAGTGCATGGAGAGGAGGAGGTGGGGAGCATGGAGAGGAGGAGGTAGGGAGCAGGGAGAGGAGGAGGTGGGGAGCAGGGAGAGGAGGAGGTGGGGAGCAGGGAGAGGAGGAGGTGGGGAGCAGGGAGAGGAGGAGGTGGAGTGCAGGGAGAGGAGGAGGTGGGGTGCAGGGAGAGGAGGAGGTGGGGAGCAAGGAGAGGAGGAGGTGGGGAGCAGGGAGAGGAGGAGGTGGGGTGCAGGGAGAGGAGGAGGTGGAGTGCAGGGAGAGGAGGAGGTGGGGTGCAAGGAGAGGAGGAGGTGGGGAGCAGGGAGAGGAGGAGGTGGGGTGCAGGGAGAGGAGGAGGTGGGGAGCAAGGAGAGGAGGAGGTGGGGAGCAGGGAGAGGAGGAGGTGGGGTGCAGGGAGAGGAGGAGGTGGAGTGCATGGAGAGGAGGAGGTGGAGTGCATGGAGAGGAGGAGGTGGGGAGCAGGGAGAGGAGGAGGTGGGGAGCAGGGAGAGGAGGAGGTGGGGAGCAGGGAGAGGAGGAGGTGGGGAGCAGGGAGAGGAGGAGGTGGGGAGCAGGGAGAGGAGGAGGTGGAGTGCAGGGAGAGGAGGAGGTGGGGTGCAGGGAGAGGAGGAGGTGGGGAGCAAGGAGAGGAGGAGGTGGGGAGCAGGGAGAGGAGGAGGTGGGGTGCAGGGAGAGGAGGAGGTGGAGTGCATGGAGAGGAGGAGGTGGGGTGCAAGGAGAGGAGGAGGTGGGGAGCAAGGAGAGGAGGAGGTGGGGTGCAGGGAGAGGAGGAGGTGGGGAGCAAGGAGAGGAGGAGGTGGGGAGCAGGGAGAGGAGGAGGTGGGGTGCAGGGAGAGGAGGAGGTGGGGTGCAGGGAGAGGAGGAGGTGGAGTGCAGGGAGAGGAGGAGGTGGGGAGCAGGGAGAGGAGGAGGTGGGGAGCAGGGAGAGGAGGAGGTGGGGAGCAGGGAGAGGAGGAGGTGGGGAGCAAGGAGAGGAGGAGGTGGGGAGCAGGGAGAGGAGGAGGTGGGGTGCAGGGAGAGGAGGAGGTGGAGTGCATGGAGAGGAGGAGGTGGAGTGCATGGAGAGGAGGAGGTGGGGAGCATGGAGAGGAGGAGGTGGGGAGCAAGGAGAGGAGGAGGTGGGGAGCAGGGAGAGGAGGAGGTGGGGTGCAGGGAGAGGAGGAGGTGGAGTGCATGGAGAGGAGGAGGTGGAGTGCATGGAGAGGAGGAGGTGGGGAGCATGGAGAGGAGGAGGTGGGGAGCAAGGAGAGGAGGAGGTGGGGAGCAGGGAGAGGAGGAGGTGGGGAGCATAGAGAGGAGGAGGTGGGGAGCAGGGAGAGGAGGAGGTGGGGAGCAGGGAGAGGAGGAGGTGGGGTGCAGGGAGAGGAGAAGGTGGGGAGCAGGGAGAGGAGGAGGTGGGGAGCACGGAGAGGAGAAGGTGGGGAGCAGGGAGAGGAGAAGGTGGGGAGCAGGGAGAGGAGAAGGTGGGGTGCAGGGAGAGGAGAAGGTGGGGTGCAGGGAGAGGAGAAGGTGGGGTGCAGGGAGAGGAGAAGGTGGGGTGCAGGGAGAGGAGGAGGTGGGGAGCAGGGAAAGGAGAAGATTGGGAGTGCAGGTTGACATGGATGTAATGTGGGGGTGCAGGGTGACATGGATGTAATGTGGGGTGCAGGGTGACATGGATGTAATGTGGGGGTGCAGGGTGACATGGATGTAATGTGGAGGTGCAGGGTGACATGGATGTAATGTGGGGTGCAGGGTGACATGGATGTAATGTGGGGTGCAGGGTGACATGGATGTAATGTGAGGTGCAGGGTGACATGGATGTAATGTGGGGGTGCAGGGTGACATGGATGTAATGTGGGGGTGCAGTGTGACATGGATGTAATGTGGGGTGCAGGGTGACATGGATGTAATGTGGGGGTGCAGGGTGACATGGATGTAATGTGGGGAGCAGGGTGACATGGATGTAATGTGGGGTGCAGGGTGACATGGATGTAATGTGGGGTGCAGGGTGACATGGATGTAATGTGGGGTGCAGGGTGACAGGGATGTAATGTGGGGGTGCAGGGTGACATGAATGTAATGTGGGGGTGCAGTGTGACATGGATGTAATGTGAGGTGCAGGGTGACATGGATGTAATGTGGGGTGCAGGATGACATGGATGTAATGTGGGGGTGCAGGGTGACATGGATGTAATGTGGGGTGCAGGGTGACATGGATGTAATGTGGGGGTGCAGGGTGACATGGATGTAATGTGGGGTGCAGGGTGACATGGATGTAATGTGGGGGTGCAGGGTGACATGGATGTAATGTGGGGTGTAGGGTGACATGGATGTAATGTGGGGTGCAGGGTGACATGGATGTAATGTGAGGTGCAGGGTGACATGGATGTAATGTGGAGGTGCAGGGTGACATGGATGTAATGTGGGGGTGCAGGGTGACATGGATGTAATGTGGGGGTGCAGGGTGAGATGGGTGTAATGTGGGGTGCAGGGTGACATGGATGTAATGTGGGGGTGCAGGGTGAGATGGGTGTAATGTGGGGTGCAGGGTGACATGGATGTAATGTGGGGGTGCAGGGTGACATGGGTGTAATGTGAGGTGCAGGGTGACATGGATGTAATGTGGGGGTGCAGGGTGACATGGATGTAATGTGGGGTGCAGGGTGACATGGGTGTAATGTGGGGTGCAGAGTGACATGGATGTAATGTGGGGTGCAGGGTGACATGGATGTAATGTGGGGGTGCAGGGTGACATGGGTGTTATGTGGGGGTGCAGGGTGACATGGATGTAATGTGGGGTGCAGGGTGACATGGATGTAATGTGGGGTGCAGGGTGACATGGATGTAATGTGGGGGTGCAGGGTGACATGGATGTAATGTGGGGTGCAGGGTGACATGGATGTAATGTGGGGGTGCAGGGTGACATGGATGTAATGTGGGGTGCAGGGTGACATGGATGTAATCTGTGGGTGCAGGGTGACATGGATGTAATGTGGGGGTGCAGGGTGACATGGATGTAATGTGGGGGTGCAGGGTGACATGGATGTAATGTGAGGTGCAGAGTGACATGTATGTAATGTGGGGGTGCAGGGTGACATGGATGTAATGTGGGGGTGCAGGGTGACATGGATGTAATGTGGGGTGCAGGGTGACATGGATGTAATGTGGGGTGCAGGGTGACATGGATGTAATGTGGGGGTGCAGGGTGACATGGATGTAATGTGGGGTGCAGGGTGACATGGATGTAATGTGGGGGTGCAGGGTGACATGGATGTAATGTGGGGTGCAGGGTGACATGGATGTAATGTGAGGTGCAGGGTGACATGGATGTAATGTGGGGTGCAGGGTGACATGGATGTAATGTGGGGGTGCAGGGTGACATGGATGTAATGTGGGGGTGCAGGGTGACATGGATGTAATGTGGGGTGCAGGGTGACATGGATGTAATGTGGGGTGCAGGGTGACATGGATGTAATGTGGAGGTGCAGGGTGACATGGATGTAATGTGGGGGTGCAGGGTGACATGGATGTAATGTGGGGTGCAGGGTGACATGGATGTAATGTGGGGTGCAGGGTGACATGGATGTAATGTGGGGTGCAGGGTGACATGGATGTAATGTGAGGTGCAGGGTGACATGGATGTAATGTGGGGGTGCAGGGTGACATGGATGTAATGTGGGGTGCAGGGTGACATGGATGTAATGTGGGGTGCAGGGTTACATGGATGTAATGTGGGGTGCAGGGTGACATGGATGTAATGTGGGGGTGCAGGGTGACATGGATGTAATGTGGGGGTGCAGGGTGACATGGATGTAATGTGGGGGTGCAGGGTGACATGGATGTAATGTGGGGGTGCAGTGTGATATGGATGTAATGTGGGGTGCAGGGTGACGTGGATGTAATGTGAGGTGCAGGGTGACATGGATGTAATGTGGGGAGCAGGGTGACATGGGTGTAATGTGGGGGTGCAGGGTGACATGGATGTAATGTGAGGTGCAGGGTGACATGGATGTAATGTGAGGTGCAGGATGACATGGATGTAATGTGGGGTGCAGGGTGACATGGATGTAATGTGGGGGTGCAGGGTGACATGGATGTAATGTGGGGGTGCAGGGTGACATGGATGTAATGTGGGGGTGCAGGATGACATGGATGTAATGTGGGGTGCAGGGTGACATGGATGTAATGTGGGGTGCAGGGTGACATGGATGTAATGTGGGGTGCAGGGTGACATGGATGTAATGTGGGGGTGCAGGGTGACATGGATGTAATGTGGGGGTGCAGGGTGACATGGATGTAATGTGGGGGTGCAGGGTGACATGGATGTAATGTGAGGTGCAGGGTGACATGGATGTAATGTGAGGTGCAGGGTGACATGGATGTAATGTGGGGTGCAGTGTGACATGGATGTAATGTGGGGTGCAGGGTGACATGGATGTAATGTGGGGTGCAGGGTGACATGGATGTAATGTCAGGTGCAGGGTGACATGGATGTAATGTGGGGGTGCAGGGTGACATGGATGTAATGTGGGGTGCAGGGTGACATGGATGTAATGTGAGGTGCAGGGTGACATGGATGTAATGTGGGGGTGCAGGGTGACATGGATGTAATGTGGAGGTGCAGGGTGACATGGATGTAATGTGGGGGTGCAGTGTGACATGGATGTAATGTGAGGTGCAGGGTGAGATGGATGTAATGTGAGGTGCAGGGTGACATGGATGTAATGTGGGGTGCAGGGTAATATGGATGTAATGTGGGGGTGCAGGGTGACATGGATGTAATGTGGAGGTGCAGGGTGACATGGATGTAATGTGGGGTGCAGGGTGACATGGATGTAATGTGGGGTGCAGAGTGACATGGATGTAATGTGGAGGTGCAGGGTGACATGGATGTAATGTGGGGGTGCAGGGTGACATGGATGTAATGTGGGGTGCAGGGTGACATGGATGTAATGTGGAGGTGCAGGGTGACATGGATGTAATGTGGGGTGCAGGGTGACATGGATGTAATGTGGGGTGCAGAGTGACATGGATGTAATGTGGGGGAGCAGGGTGACATGGATGTAATGTGGGGGAGCAGGGTGACATGGATGTAATGTGGGGTGCAGGGTGACATGGATGTAATGTGGGGTGCAGGGTGACATGGATGTAATGTGGGGTGCAGGGTGACATGGATGTAATGTGGGGGTGCAGGGTGACATGGATGTAATGTGAGGTGCAGGGTGACATGGATGTAATGTGGGGTGCAGGGTGACATGGGTGTAATGTGAGGTGCAGGGTGACATGGATGTAATGTGGGGTGCAGGGTGACATGGGTGTAATGTGGGGTATAGGGTGACATGGGTGTAATGTGGGGGTGCAGGGTGACATGGATGTAATGTGGGGGTGCAGGGTGACATGGATGTAATGTGGGGTGCAGGGTGACATGGGTGTAATGTGGGGTGCAGGGTGACATGGATGTAATGTGGGGTGCAGGGTGACATGGATGTAATGTGGGGTGCAGGGTGACATGGATGTAATGTGGGGTGCAGGGTGACATGGATGTAATGTGGGGTGCAGGGTGACATGGATGTAATGTGGGGGTGCAGGGTGACATGGATGTAATGTGGGGGTGCAGGGTGACATGGATGTAATGTGGGGGTGCAGGGTGACATGGATGTAATGTGAGGTGCAGGGTGACATGGATGTAATGTGGGGTGCAGTGTGACATGGATGTAATGTGGGGTGCAGGGTGACATGGATGTAATGTGGGGTGCAGGGTGACATGGATGTAATGTCAGGTGCAGGGTGACATGGATGTAATGTGGGGGTGCAGGGTGACATGGATGTAATGTGGGGTGCAGGGTGACATGGATGTAATGTGAGGTGCAGGGTGACATGGATGTAATGTGGGGGTGCAGGGTGACATGGATGTAATGTGGAGGTGCAGGGTGACATGGATGTAATGTGGGGGTGCAGTGTGACATGGATGTAATGTGAGGTGCAGGGTGAGATGGATGTAATGTGAGGTGCAGGGTGACATGGATGTAATGTGGGGTGCAGGGTAATATGGATGTAATGTGGGGGTGCAGGGTGACATGGATGTAATGTGGAGGTGCAGGGTGACATGGATGTAATGTGGGGTGCAGGGTGACATGGATGTAATGTGGGGTGCAGGGTGACATGGATGTAATGTGGAGGTGCAGGGTGACATGGATGTAATGTGGGGTGCAGGGTGACATGGATGTAATGTGGAGGTGCAGGGTGACATGGATGTAATGTGGGGTGCAGGGTGACATGGATGTAATGTGGGGTGCAGAGTGACATGGATGTAATGTGGGGGAGCAGGGTGACATGGATGTAATGTGGGGGAGCAGGGTGACATGGATGTAATGTGGGGTGCAGGGTGACATGGATGTAATGTGGGGTGCAGGGTGACATGGATGTAATGTGGGGTGCAGGGTGACATGGATGTAATGTGGGGGTGCAGGGTGACATGGATGTAATGTGAGGTGCAGGGTGACATGGATGTAATGTGGGGTGCAGGGTGACATGGGTGTAATGTGAGGTGCAGGGTGACATGGATGTAATGTGGGGTGCAGGGTGACATGGGTGTAATGTGGGGTATAGGGTGACATGGGTGTAATGTGGGGGTGCAGGGTGACATGGATGTAATGTGGGGGTGCAGGGTGACATGGATGTAATGTGGGGTGCAGGGTGACATGGGTGTAATGTGGGGTGCAGGGTGACATGGATGTAATGTGGGGTGCAGGGTGACATGGATGTAATGTGGGGGTGCAGGGTGACATGGATGTAATGTGAGGTGCAGGGTGACATGGATGTAATGTGGGGTGCAGGGTGACATGGATGTAATGTGGGGGAGCAGGGTGACATGGATGTAATGTGGGGTGCAGGGTGACATGGATGTAATGTGGGGTGCAGGGTGACATGGATGTAATGTGGGGTGCAGGGTGACATGGATGTAATGTGGGGGTGCAGGGTGACATGGATGTAATGTGAGGTGCAGGGTGACATGGATGTAATGTGAGGTGCAGGGTGACATGGATGTAATGTGGGGGTGCAGGGTGACATGGATGTAATGTGGGGTGCAGGGTGACATGGATGTAATGTGGGGTGCAGGGTGAGATGGATGTAATGTGGGGTGCAGGGTGACATGGGTGTAATGTGGGGTGCAGGGTGACATGGATGTAATGTGGGGGTGCAGGGTGACATGGGTGTAATGTGGGGTGCAGGGTGACATGGATGTAATGTGGGGGTGCAGGGTGACATGGATGTAATGTGGGGTGCAGGGTGACATGGATGTAATGTGGGGGTGCAGGGTGACATGGATGTAATGTGAGGTGCAGGGTGACATGGATGTAATGTGGGGGTGCAGGGTGACATGGATGTAATGTGGGGTGCAGGGTGACATGGATGTAATGTGGGGTGCAGGGTGACATGGATGTAATGTGGGGGTGCAGGGTGACATGGATGTAATGTGGGGTGCAGGGTGACATGGATGTAATGTGGGGGTGCAGTGTGACATGGATGTAATGTGGGGGTGCAGGGTGACATGGATGTAATGTGGGGTGCAGGGTGACATGGATGTAATGTGGGGTGCAGGGTGACATGGATGTAATGTGGGGTGCAGGGTGACATGGATGTAATGTGGGGGTGCAGGGTGACATGGATGTAATGTGGGGGTGCAGGGTGACATGGATGTAATGTGGGGTGCAGAGTGACATGGATGTAATGTGGGGTGCAGGGTGACATGGATGTAATGTGGGGTGCAGTGTGACATGGATGTAATGTGGGGTGCAGGGTGACATGGATGTAATGTGGGGTGCAGGGTGACATGGATGTAATGTGGGGTGCAGGGTGACATGGATGTAAAGTGGGGTGCAGGGTGACATGGATGTAAAGTGGGGTGCAGGGTGACATGGATGTAATGTGGGGTGCAGGGTGACATGGATGTAATGTGAGGGTGCAGGGTGACATGGATGTAATGTGGGGTGCAGGGTGACATGGATGTAATGTGGGGGTGCAGGGTGACATGGATGTAATGTGGGGGTGCAGGGTGACATGGATGTAATGTGAGGTGCAGGGTGACATGGATGTAATGTGGGGGTGCAGGGTGACATGGATGTAATGTGGGGGTGCAGGGTGACATGGATGTAATGTGGGGTGCAGGGTGACATGGATGTAATGTGGGGTGCAGGGTGACATGGATGTAATGTGGGGGTGCAGGGTGACATGGATGTAATGTGGGGTGCAGGGTGACATGGATGTAATGTGGGGGTGCAGGGTGACATGGATGTAATGTGGGGTGCAGGGTGACATGGATGTAATGTGGGGGTGCAGGGTGACATGGATGTAATGTGAGGTGCAGGGTGACATGGATGTAATGTGGGGGTGCAGGGTGACATGGATGTAATGTAAGGTGCAGGGTGACATGGATGTAATGTGGGGTGCAGGGTGACATGGATGTAATGTGGGGGTGCAGGGTGACATGGATGTAATGTGAGGTGCAGGGTGACATGGATGTAATGTGGGGGTGCAGGGTGACATGGATGTAATGTGGGGGTGCAGGGTGACATGGATGTAATGTGGAGGTGCAGGGTGACATGGGTGTAATGTGGGGTGCAGGGTGACATGGATGTAATGTGGGGTGCAGGGTGACATGGATGTAATGTGGGGTGCAGTGTGACATGGATGTAATGTGAGGTGCAGGGTGACATGGATGTAATGTGGGGGTGCAGGGTGACATGGATGTAATGTGGGGTGCAGGGTGACATGGATGTAATGTGGGGTGCAGGGTGACATGGATGTAATGTGGGGTGCAGGGTGACATGGATGTAATGTGGGGTGCAGGGTGACATGGATGTAATGTGGGGGTGCAGGGTGACATGGATGTAATGTGGGGTGCAGGGTGACATGGATGTAATGTGGGAGTGCAGGGTGACATGGATGTAATGTGAGGTGCAGGGTGACATGGATGTAATGTGGGGGTGCAGGGTGACATGGATGTAATGTGGGGGTGCAGGGTGACATGGATGTAATGTGGAGGTGCAGGGTGACATGGGTGTAATGTGGGGGTGCAGGGTGACATGGATGTAATGTGGGGTGCAGGGTGACATGGATGTAATGTGGGGTGCAGGGTGACATGGATGTAATGTGGGGTGCAGGGTGACATGGATGTAATGTGAGGTGCAGGGTGACATGGATGTAATGTGGGGTGCAGGGTGACATGGATGTAATGTGGGGTGCAGTGTGACATGGATGTAATGTGAGGTGCAGGGTGACATGGATGTAATGTGGGGGTGCAGGGTGACATGGGTGTAATGTGAGGTGCAGGGTGACATGGATGTAATGTGGGGTGCAGGGTGACATGGATGTAATGTGGGGTGCAGGGTGACATGGCTGTAATGTGGGGTGCAGGGTGACATGGATGTAATGTGGGGAGCAGGGTGACATGGATGTAATGTGGGGTGCAGGGTGACATGGATGTAATGTGGGGGTGCAGGGTGACATGGATGTAATGTGGGGAGCAGGGTGACATGGATGTAATGTGGGGTGCAGGGTGACATGGATGTAATGTGGGGAGCAGGGTGACATGGATGTAATGTGGGGTGCAGGGTGACATGGATGTAATGTGGGGGTGCAGGGTGACATGGATGTAATGTGGGGGTGCAGGGTGACATGGGTGTAATGTGGGGGTGCAGGGTGACATGGATGTACTGTGAGGTGCAGGGTGACATGGATGTAGTGTGGGGTGCAGGGTGACATGGATGTAATGTGGGTTGCAGGGTGACATGGATGTAATGTGGGGGTGCAGGGTGACATGGATGTAATGTGGGGTGCAGGGTGACATGGATGTAATGTGGGGTGCAGGGTGACATGGATGTAATGTGGGGGTGCAGGGTGACATGGATGTAATGTGGGGTGCAGTGTTACATGGATGTAATGTGAGGTGCAGGGTGACATGGATGTAATGTGGGGGTGCAGGGTGACATGGATGTAATGTGGGGTGCAGGGTGACATGGATGTAATGTGGGGTGCAGGGTGACATGGATGTAATGTGGGGTGCAGGGTGACATGGATGTAATGTGGGGTGCAGTGTGACATGGATGTAATGTGGAGGTGCAGGGTGACATGGATGTAATGTGGGGTGCAGGGTGACATGGATGTAATGTGGAGGTGCAGGGTGACATGGATGTAATGTGAGGTGCAGGGTGACATGGATGTAATGTGGGGGTGCAGGGTGACATGGATGTAATGTGGGGGTGCAGGGTGACATGGATGTAATGTGAGGTGCAGGGTGACATGGGTGTAATGTGGGGGTGCAGTGTGACATGGATGTAATGTGGGGGTGCAGGGTGACATGGATGTAATGTGGGGTGCAGGGTGACATGGATGTAATGTGGGGTGCAGTGTGACATGGGTGTAATGTGGGGTGCAGGGTGACATGGATGTAATGTGAGGTGCAGGGTGACATGGGTGTAATGTGGGGGTGCAGGGTGACATGGATGTAATGTGGGGTGCAGGGTGACATGGATGTAATGTGGGGTGCAGGGTGACATGGATGTAATGTGGGGTGCAGGGTGACATGGATGTAATGTGAGGTGCAGGGTGACATGGGTGTAATGTGGGGTGCAGGGTGACATGGATGTAATGTGGGGTGCAGGGTGACATGGATGTAATGTGAGGTGCAGTGTGACATGGATGTAATGTGGGGTGCAGGGTGACATGGATGTAATGTGGGGTGCAGGGTGACATGGATGTAATGTGGGGTGCAGGGTGACATGGATGTAATGTGGGGTGCAGGGTGACATGGATGTAATGTGGGGGTGCAGGGTGACATGGATGTAATGTGGGGGTGCAGGGTGACATGGATGTAATGTGGGGTGCAGGGTGACATGGATGTAATGTGGGGTGCAGGGTGACATGGATGTAATGTGGGGTGCAGGGTGACATGGATGTAATGTGGGGGTGCAGGGTGACATGGATGTAATGTGGGGTGCAGGGTGACATGGATGTAATGTGGGGTGCAGGGTGACATGGATGTAATGTGAGGTGCAGGGTGACATGGATGTAATGTGGGGTGCAGGGTGACATGGATGTAATGTGGGGGTGCAGGGTGACATGGGTGTAATGTGGGGGTGCAGGGTGACATGGATGTAATGTGAGGTGCAGGGTGACATGGATGTAATGTGGGGGTGCAGGGTGACATGGGTGTAATGTGAGGTGCAGGGTGACATGGATGTAATGTGGGGTGCAGTGTGACATGGGTGTAATGTGGGGTGCAGGGTGACATGGATGTAATGTGAGGTGCAGGGTGACATGGATGTAATGTGAGGTGCAGGGTGACATGGATGTAATGTGGGGTGCAGGGTGACATGGATGTAATGTGGGGTGCAGTGTGACATGGATGTAATGTGGAGGTGCAGGGTGACATGGATGTAATGTGGGGTGCAGTGTGACATGGGTGTAATGTGGGGGTGCAGGGTGACATGGATGTAATGTGGGGGTGCAGGGTGACATGGGTGTAATGTGGGGGTGCAGGGTGACATGGATGTAATGTGGGGTGCAGGGTGACATGGATGTAATGTGGGGGTGCAGGGTGACATGGATGTAATGTGGGGTGCAGGGTGACATGGATGTAATGTGGGGTGCAGGGTGACATGGATGTAATGTGAGGTGCAGGGTGACATGGATGTAATGTGGGGTGCAGGGTGACATGGATGTAATGTGGGGTGCAGGGTGACATGGATGTAATGTGGGGTGCAGGGTGACATGGATGTAATGTGAGGTGCAGGGTGACATGGATGTAATGTGGGGGTGCAGGGTGACATGGATGTAATGTGGGGGTGCAGTGTGACATGGATGTAATGTGGGGTGCAGGGTGACATGGATGTAATGTGGGGTGCAGGGTGACATGGATGTAATGTGGGGTGCAGGGTGACATGGATGTAATGTGAGGTGCAGGGTGACATGGATGTAATGTGGGGTGCAGGGTGACATGGATGTAATGTGGGGTGCAGGGTGACATGGATGTAATGTGGGGGTGCAGGGTGACATGGATGTAATGTGGGGGTGCAGGGTGACATGGATGTAATGTGGGGGGTGCAGGGTGACATGGATGTAATGTGAGGTGCAGGGTGACATGGATGTAATGTGGGGTGCAGGGTGAGATGGGTGTAATGTGGGGTGCAGGGTGACATGGATGTAATGTGGGGTGCAGTGTGACATGGATGTAATGTGGGGTGCAGTGTGACATGGATGTAATGTGGGGTGCAGGGTGACATGGATGTAATGTGGGGGTGCAGGGTGACATGGATGTAATGTGGGGTGCAGGGTGACATGGATGTAATGTGGGGTGCAGGGTGACATGGATGTAATGTGGGGGTGCAGGGTGACATGGATGTAATGTGGGGGTGCAGGGTGACATGGATGTAATGTGGGGGGTGCAGGGTGACATGGATGTAATGTGAGGTGCAGGGTGACATGGATGTAATGTGGGGTGCAGGGTGAGATGGGTGTAATGTGGGGTGCAGGGTGACATGGATGTAATGTGGGGTGCAGTGTGACATGGATGTAATGTGGGGTGCAGGGTGACATGGATGTAATGTGGGGTGCAGGGTGACATGGATGTAATGTGGGGGTGCAGGGTGACATGGATGTAATGTGGGGTGCAGGGTGACATGGATGTAATGTGGGGTGCAGGGTGACATGGATGTAATGTGGGGTGCAGTGTGACATGGATGTAATGTGGGGTGCAGGGTGACATGGATGTAATGTGGGGTGCAGGGTGACATGGATGTAATGTGAGGGTGCAGGGTGACATGGATGTAATGTGGGGGTGCAGGGTGACATGGATGTAATGTGGGGTGCAGGGTGACATGGATGTAATGTGGAGGTGCAGGGTGACATGGATGTAATGTGAGGTGCAGGGTGACATGGATGTAATGTGGGGTGCAGGGTGACATGGATGTAATGTGGGGTGCAGGGTGACATGGATGTAATGTGGGGTGCAGTGTGACATGGATGTAATGTGGGGTGCAGGGTGACCTGGATGTAATGTGGGGAGCAGGGTGACATGGATGTAATGTGGGAGGTGCAGGGTGACATGGATGTAATGTGGGGTGCAGGGTGACATGGATGTAATGTGGAGGTGCAGGGTGACATGGATGTAATGTGAGGTGCAGGGTGACATGGATGTAATGTGGGGTGCAGTGTGACATGGATGTAATGTGGGGTGCAGGGTGACATGGATGTAATGTGGGGTGCAGTGTGACATGGATGTAATGTGGGGTGCAGGGTGACATGGATGTAATGTGGGGTGCAGGGTGACATGGATGTAATGTGGGGGTGCAGGGTGACATGGATGTAATGTGGGGTGCAGGGTGACATGGATGTAATGTGGGGTGCAGGGTGACATGGATGTAATGTGGGGTGCAGTGTGACATGGATGTAATGTGGGGTGCAGGGTGACATGGATGTAATGTGAGGGTGCAGGGTGACATGGATGTAATGTGGGGTGCAGGGTGACATGGATGTAATGTGAGGTGCAGGGTGACATGGATGTAATGTGGGGGTGCAGGGTGACATGGATGTAATGTGGGGGTGCAGGGTGACATGGATGTAATGTGGGGGTGCAGGGTGACATGGATGTAATGTGGGGTGCAGGGTGACATGGATGTAATGTGGGGGTGCAGGGTGACATGGATGTAATGTGAGGTGCAGGGTGACATGGATGTAATGTGGGGTGCAGGGTGACATGGATGTAATGTGGGGGTGCAGGGTGACATGGATGTAATGTGGGGTGCAGGGTGACATGGATGTAATGTGGGGTGCAGGGTGACATGGATGTAATGTGGGGTGCAGGGTGACATGGATGTAATGTGAGGTGCAGGGTGACATGGATGTAATGTGGAGGTGCGGGGTGACATGGGTGTAATGTGAGGGTGCAGGGTGACATGGATGTAATGTGGGGTGCAGGGTGACATGGATGTAATGTGGGGTGCAGGGTGACATGGATGTAATGTGGGGTATAGGGTGACATGGATGTAATGTGGGGGTGCAGGGTGACATGGATGTAATGTGAGGTGCAGGGTGACATGGATGTAATGTGGGGTGCAGGGTGACATGGATGTAATGTGGGGTGCAGGGTGACATGGATGTAATGTGGGGTGCAGGGTGACATGGATGTAATGTGGGGTGCAGGGTGACATGGATGTAATGTGGGGTGCAGGGTGACATGGATGTAATGTGGGGTGCAGAGTGACATGGATGTAATGTGCGGTGCAGGGTGACATGGATGTAATGTGGGGTGCAGGGTGACATGGATGTAATGTGGGGGTGCAGGGTGACATGGATGTAATGTGGGGGTGCAGGGTGACATGGATGTAATGTGGGGGTGCAGGGTGACATGGATGTAATGTGGGGGTGCAGTGTGACATGGGTGTAATGTGGGGTGCAGGTAGGTCCTGGTGGATTGGGGGAGCCGCTCCTTTAGCCCATTAGGATTTAGCATCTTCTATATAAAGCAAACTAAATGCTGGATGGCAAAACCGGGTCCCTGAGCCCACAAGGTTTTGGGTAGTAAGAGATTTCCCATGAAATAAGATTCTCACATCTCAATGTTTACACAATAAAAGATCATTTTAACCCCTTACTGTACAATGTTACTCAGTGTTATTGCTGCTTTAGCTCCTATCACTCAGTGATGGTCGGTGTAAGACTCCAGAGTGTGAGGAGGGACTCTCTGAGCAGACACTTCATGATCCCTCTGTGCTGTGAGTGGGGACTCTCTGAGCAGACACTTCATGATCCCTCTGTGCTGTGAGCGGGGACTCTCTGATCAGACACTTCATGATCCCTCTGTGCTGTGAGTGGGGACTCTCTGAGCAGACACTTCATGATCCCTCTGTGCAGTGAGCGGGGACTCTCTGAGCAGACACTTCATGATCCCTCTAGTGCTGTGAGCGAGGACTCTCTGAGCAGACACTTCATGATCCCTCTTTGCTGTGAGCGGGGACTCTCTGAGCAGACACTTCATGATTCCTCTGTGCTGTGAGCAGGGACTCTCTGAGCAGACACTTCATGATCCCTCTGTGCTGTGAGCGGGGACTCTCTGAGCAGACACTTCATGATTCCTCTGTGCTGTGAGCGGGGACTCTCTGAGCAGACACTTCATGATTCCTCTGTGCTGTGAGCAGGGACTCTCTGAGCAGACACTTCATGATTCCTCTGTGCTGTGAGCGGGGACTCTCTGAGCAGACACTTCATGATTCCTCTGTGCTGTGAGCGGGGGTTCTCTGAGCAGACACTTCATGATCCCTCTGTGCTGTGAGCAGGGACTCTCTGAGCAGACACTTCATGATCCCTCTGTGCTGTGAGCGGGGACTCTCTGAGCAGACACTTCATGATCCCTCTGTACTGTGAGCGGGGACTCTCTGAGCAGACACTTCATGATTCCTCTGTGCTATCAGCGGGGACTCTCTGAGCAGACACTTCATGATCCCTCTGTGCTGTGAGCAGGGACTCTCTGAGCAGACTCTTCATGATTCCTCTGTGCTGTGAGTGGGGACTCTCTGAGCAGACACTTCATGATCCCTCTGTGCTGTGAGCGGGGACTCTCTGAGCAGACACTTCATGATCCCTCTGTGCTGTGAGCGGGGACTCTCTGAGCAGACACTTCATGATCCCTCTGTACTGTGAGCGGGGACTCTCTGAGCAGACACTTCATGATCCCTCTGTGCTGTGAGCGGGGACTCTCTGAGCAGACACTTCATGATCCCTCTGTGCTGTGAGAGGGGACTCTCTGAGCAGACACTTCATGATCCCTCTGTACTGTGAGCGGGGACTCTCTGAGCAGACACTTCATGATTCCTCTGTGCTATCAGCGGGGACTCTCTGAGCAGACACTTCATGATCCCTCTGTGCTGTGAGCGGGGTCTCTCTGAGCAGACACTTCATGATCCCTCTGTGCTGTGAGCAGGGACTCTCTGAGCAGACACTTCATGATCCCTCTGTGCTGTGAGCGGGGACTCTCTGAGCAGACACTTCATGATTCCTCTGTGCTATCAGCGGGGACTCTCTGAGCAGACACTCCATGATTCCTCTGTGCTGTGAGCGGGGTCTCTCTGAGCAGACACTTCATGATCCCTCTGTGCTGTGAGCAGGGACTCTCTGAGCAGACACTTCATGATCCCTCTGTGCTGTGAGCAGGGACTCTCTGAGCAGACACTTCATGATCCCTCTGTGCTGTGAGCGGGGACTCTCTGAGCAGACACTTCATGATCCCTCTGTGCTGTGAGCGGGGACTCTCTGAGCAGACACTTCATGATCCCTCTGTGCTGTGAGCGGGGACTCTCTGAGCAGACACTTCATGATTCCTCTGTGCTGTGAGCGGGGACTCTCTGAGCAGACACTTCATGATTCCTCTGTGCTGTGAGCGAGGACTCTCTGAGCAGACACTTCATGATTCCTCTGTGCTGTGAGCGGGGACTCTCTGAGCAGACACTTCATGATTCCTCTGTGCTATCAGCGGGGACTCTCTGAGCAGACACTCCATGATTCCTCTGTGCTGTGAGCGGGGTCTCTCTGAGCAGACACTTCATGATCCCTCTGTGCTGTGAGCGGGGTCTCTCTGAACAGACACTTCATGATCCCTCTGTGGTGTGAGCGGGGACTCTCTGAGCAGACACTTCATGATTCCTCTGTGCTGTGAGCGGGGACTCTCTGAGCAGACACTTCATGATCCCTCTGTGCTGTGAGCAGGGACTCTCTGAGCAGACACTTCATGATCCCTCTGTGCTGTGAGCAGGGACTCTCTGAGCAGACACTTCATGATCCCTCTGTGCTGTGAGCAGGGACTCTCTGAGCAGACACTTCATGATTCCTCTGTGCTGTGAGTGGGGACTCTCTGAGCAGACACTTCATGATCCCTCTGTGCTGTGAGCGGGGAGTCTCTGAGCAGACACTTCATGATCCCTCTATGCTGTGAGCGAGGACTCTCTGAGCAGACACTTCATGATCCCTCTGTGCTGTGAGCAGGGACTCTCTGAGCAGACACTTCATGATCCCTCTGTGCTGTGAGCGGGGACTCTCTGTGCAGACACATCATGATCCCTCTGTGCTGTGAGCAAGGACTCTCTGAGCAGACACTTCATGATTCCTCTGTGCTGTGAGCGGGGACTCTCTGAGCAGACACTTCATGATCCCTCTGTGCTGTGAGCGGGGACTCTGAGCAGACACTTCATGATCCCTCTGTGCTGTGAGCGGGGACTCTCTGAACAGACACTTCATGATTCCTCTGTGCTGTGAGCGGGGACTCTCTGAGCAGATACTTCATGATTCCTCTGTGCTGTGAGCGGAGACTCTCTGAGCAGACACTTCATGATCCCTCTGTGCTGTGAGCAGGGACTCTCTTAGCAGACACTTCATGATCCCTCTGTGCTGTGAGCGGGGACTCTCTGAGCAGACACTTCATGATCCCTCTGTACTGTGAGCGAGGACTCTCTGAGCAGACACTTCATGATCCCTCTGTGCTGTGAGCGGGGAATCTCTGAGCAGACACTTCATGATCCCTCTGTGCTTTGAGTGGGGTTTCTCTGAGCAGACACTTCATGATCCCTCTGTGCTGTGAGCGGGGACTCTCTGAGCAGACACTTCATGATTCCTCTGTGCTGTGAGCGGGGACTCTCTGAGCAGACACTTCTTGATCCCTCTTTGCTGTGAGCGAGGACTCTCTGAGCAGACACTTCATAATCCCTCTGTGCTGTGAGCGGGGTCTCTCTGAGCAGACACTTCATGATCCCTCTGTGTTGTGAGCAGGGACTCTCTTAGCAGACACTTCATGATCCCTCTGTGCTGTGAGCGGGGACTCTCTGAGCAGACACTTCATGATCCCTCTGTACTGTGAGCGAGGACTCTCTGAGCAGACACTTCATGATCCCTCTGTGCTGTGAGCGGGGAATCTCTGAGCAGACACTTCATGATCCCTCTGTGCTTTGAGTGGGGACTCTCTGAGCAGACACTTCATGATCCCTCTGTGCTGTGAGCGGGGACTCTCTGAGCAGACACTTCATGATTCCTCTGTGCTGTGAGCGGGGACTCTCTGAGCAGACACTTCTTGATCCCTCTTTGCTGTGAGCGAGGACTCTCTGAGCAGACACTTCATAATCCCTCTGTGCTGTGAGCGGGGTCTCTCTGAGCAGACACTTCATGATCCCTCTGTGCTGTGAGCAGGGACACTCTGAGCAGACACTTCATGATCCCTCTGTGCTGTGAGCGGGGACTCTCTGAGCAGACACTTCATGATCCCTCTGTGCTGTGAGCAGGGACACTCTGAGCAGACACTTCATGATCCCTCTGTGCTGTGAGCGGGGACTCTCTGAGCAGATACTTCATGATCCCTCTATGCTGTGAGCGGGGACTCTCTGAGCAGACACTTCATGATCCCTCTGTGCTGTGAGCGGGGACTCTCTGATCAGACACTTCATGATCCCTCTGTGCTGTGAGTGGGGACTCTCTGAGCAGACACTTCATGATCCCTCTGTGCTGTGAGCGGGGACTCTCTGAGCAGACACTTCATGATCCCTCTGTGCTGTGAGCAGGGACACTCTGAGCAGACACTTCATGATCCCTCTGTGCTGTGAGCGGGGACTCTCTGAGCAGACACTTCATGATCCCTCTGTGCTGTGAGCGGGGACTCTCTGAGCAGACACTTCATGATTCCTCTGTGCTATCAGCGGGGACTCTCTGAGCAGACACTTCATGATCCCTCTGTGCTGTGAGCAGGGACTCTCTGAGCAGACACTTCATGATCCCTCTGTGCTGTGAGCGGGGACTCTCTGAGCAGACACTTCATGATCCCTCTGTGCTGTGAGCGGGGACTCTCTGAGCAGACACTTCATGATCCCTCTGTGCTGTGAGCGGGGACTCTCTGAGCAGACACTTCATGATCCCTCTGTGCTGTGAGCAGGGACTCTCTGAGCAGACACTTCATGATCCCTCTGTGCTGTGAGCGGGGACTCTCTGAGCAGACACTTCATGATCCCTCTGTGCTGTGAGCGGGGACTCTCTGAGCAGACACTTCATGATCCCTCTGTGCTGTGAGCAGGGACTCTCTGAGCAGACACTTCATGATCCCTCTGTGCTGTGAGCGGGGACTCTCTGAGCAGACACTTCATGATACCTCTGTGCTGTGAGCAGGGACTCTCTGAGCTTACACTTTATGAGTCATCTGTGTTGTGAGTTCCTGTGAGCTCACAATGTGCTTAGATTATAAGGGTACAGGGTTTATCTACACTTTCATTTACCTTCTGAACATTCACTAGTATCTGACACATAGAAAGAGATGAGACAGATCAGAGCTGATGAGATCCATGAGATGCCTATTACACACAATGGGGCTGATTTATCAAGCTGTCTAAAAGTCAGAATATTCCTAGTTGCCCATGGCAACCAATCACAGCTCAGCTTTAATTTCACCAGTGCTCATGAATATTTTAAAGGGAGCTGTGATAGGAATATTCTGACTTTTAGACAGCTCGATAAATCTTCCCCAATGACACTCTCAGCTCTGCTACATCTCACACACACAGTCAGCCCTGCTATATGCCTCCCCTCCCCTTGATAAAGATCTTTTTAGGTAGATCTATTATGGTAGGTTTCCTTTACCAAATCTCAGATAGCATACGGCTGCCGTGAGGTGATTGAAATGTATGGGGAATGTATATATGTGGTGTATATACACTCAGCGGCCACTTTATTAGGTCCACCATGCTAGTAACGGGTTGGATCCCCTTTTGCCTTCAGAACTGCCTCAATTCTTCGTGGCATAGATACAACAAGGTGCTGGAAGCTCCTCAGAGATTCTGCTCCATATTGACATGATGGCATCACACAGTTGCCGCAGATTTGTCGGCTGCACATCCATGATGCGAATCTCCCGTTCCACCAGATCCCAAAGATGCTCTATTGGACTGAGATCTGGTGACTGTGGAGGCCATTTGTGTCCAGTGACCTCATTGTCATGTTCAAGAAACCAGTCTGAGATGATTCCAGCTTTATGACATGGCGCATTATCCTGCTGAAAGTAGCCATCAGATGTTACAGGGTACATTGTGGTCATAAAGGGATGGACATGGGCAGCAACAATACTCAGGTAGGCTGTGGCGTTACCAAGGGGCCCAAAGACACCATGACACCACCACCACCAGCCTGACCCGCTGATACAAGGCAGGATGGATCCATGACACCACCACCACCAGCCTGAGCCGCTGATACAAGGCAGGATGGATCCATGACACCACCACCACCAGCCTGAACCGCTGATACAAGGCAGGCTGGATCCATGACACCACCACCACCAGCCTGAGCCGCTGATACAAGGCAGGATGGATCCATGACACCACCACCACCAGCCTGAGCCGCTGATACAAGGCAGGATGGATCCATGACACCACCACCACCAGCCTGACCCGCTGATACAAGGCAGGATGGATCCATGACACCACCACCAGCACCAGCCTGACCCGCTGATACAAGGCAGGATGGATCCATGACACCACCACCACCAGCCTGAGCCGCTGATACAAGGCAGGATGGATCCATGACACCACCACCACCAGCCTGACCCGCTGATACAAGGCAGGATGGATCCATGACACCACCACCACCAGCCTGAGCCGCTGATACAAGGCAGGATGGATCCATGACACCACCACCACCAGCCTGACCCGCTGATACAAGGCAGGATGGATCCATGACACCACCACCACCAGCCTGAGCCGCTGATACAAGGCAGGATGGATCCATGACACCACCACCACCAGCCTGACCCGCTGATACAAGGCAGGATGGATCCATGACACCACCACCACCAGCCTGACCCGCTGATACAAGGCAGGATGGATCCATGACACCACCACCACCAGCCTGACCCGCTGATACAAGGCAGGATGGATCCATGACACCACCACCACCAGCCTGACCCGCTGATACAAGGCAGGATGGATCCATGACACCACCACCACCAGCCTGAGCCGCTGATACAAGGCAGGATGGATCCATGACACCACCAGCACCAGCCTGAGCCGCTGATACAAGGCAGGATGGATCCATGACACCACCACCACCAGCCTGAGCCGCTGATACAAGGCAGGATGGATCCATGACACCACCACCACCAGCCTGAGCCGCTGATACAAGGCAGGATGGATCCATGACACCACCAGCACCAGCCTGAGCCGCTGATACAAGGCAGGATGGATCCATGACACCACCACCACCAGCCTGAGCCGCTGATACAAGGCAGGATGGATCCATGACACCAGCACCACCAGCCTGAGCCGCTGATACAAGGCAGGATGGATCCATGACACCACCACCACCAGCCTGAGCCGCTGATACAAGGCAGGATGGATCCATGACACCACCAGCACCAGCCTGACCCGCTGATACAAGGCAGGATGGATCCATGACACCACCACCACCAGCCTGAACCGCTGATACAAGGCAGGATGGATCCATGACACCACCACCACCAGCCTGACCCGCTGATACAAGGCAGGATGGATCCATGACACCACCACCACCAGCCTGACCCGCTGATACAAGGCAGGATGGATCCATGACACCACCACCACCAGCCTGAGCCGCTGATACAAGGCAGGATGGATCCATGACACCACCACCACCAGCCTGACCCGCTGATACAAGGCAAATTCTGACCCTACCATCCGAATGTCGCAGCAGAAATCCAGACTCATCAGACCAGGCAACGTTTTTCCAATCTTCTACTGTCCAATTTCGATGAGCTTGTGCAAATTGTAGCCTCAGTTTCCTGTTCTTAGCTGAAAGGAGTGGCACCCAGTGTGATCTTCTGCTGCTGTAGCCCATCTGCCTCAAAGTTTGACGCACTGTGCGTTCAGAGATGCTCTTCTGCCTACCTTGGTTGTAACGGGTCACTGTTGCCTTTCTATCAGCTCGAACCAGTCTGCCCATTCTCCTCTGACCTCTGGCATCAACAAGGCATTTCCGCCCACAGAACTGCCGCTCACTGGATGTTTTTTCTTTTTTTTTTTCGGACCATTCTCTGTAAACCCTAGAGATGGTTGTGCATGAAAATCCCAGTAGATCAGCAGTTTCTGAAATACTCAGACCAGCCCTTATGGCACCAACAACCATGCCACGTTCACAGGCCACAAATCACCGTTCTTCCCCAGACTGATGCTCGGTTTAAATTGCAGGAGATTGTCTTGACCATGTCTACATGCCTAAATGCACTGAGCTGCCGCCATGTGATTGGCTGATTAGAAATTAAGTGTTAATGAGCAGTTGGACAGGTGGACCTAATAAAGTGGCCGGTGAGTGTACATCGGCTGTATATACGTCCTCCATACCTTCCAGTGAATGTAGCCTTAAACCGTTCCTAGAAAGGCTATAACAAATGTGCATTTCCCTTTCCCCCCTAGAGATTACATTGTTTATATTACAAGGATTGTGATTGGTCAGATTTGAATTTGAATTGTACCAGGGACTCGTCTATGCTCACATGTTGTGCGGGGGTATATTCCTGGGCAAACTTGGCACTAAGATTATCTAGTATGGGCCTGACCTTAAATAAACGATCATAACTGGGGTCGTCTCTGGGAGGGCACTGTGTGTTGTTGGTGTAGTGCATAAACTTATAGATGACTTCAAAGCAAAACCTGCTCATCGCCGTGTGGAACATCGAAATGTGGTACAGAATGTCTGTGCTCCAGGAGTCCCTGATCGATGGCTTCATTACTATCCCCATAAGGAGTATTATGCCCCAATACTTGTGCATCTCTGCTGCAGTGACAGGGGTCCACCTGTAGGGTTGTGCATAAAATGATGAGGGGTTTTGGGCATATGCTGTGCAGCGTAGAGATTGGTCTGGACTACAATTAAATTCAACAGCTCCTCATCAAAAAGAAAACTTTAAAAAGTCCGCAGCTCTGAGCCCTGCCGTGTCAAATTTAATTCCAGGTCCCAAGTCGGGGACCTGAGGGGTATAATTATCTGGGGCTACCCATGTGGGGTCAGTGGAAGCCGCAGACACGTTAATCGCAGAAGTCCCAGGCACAGGAACCCTACGGCACCTTCTCGGAGGTCCTTCCAGGTCACTGGAAGAGGAGCATGAGGATGATGATAGGTAAAAGGGGACATCATCCCCACTAGCTGACTCGGTGTCAGAGGCCGGCATGTTGTATGTCTCCAGCACGGCGCACGTCTTCTGAGACACTGCACGCAAATAAATAAGAATGTGCAACAGAAAAAAACTAGAGAACGTACACGGACAATCCGCACAGATGGCACACACAAAAAATAGCTAAGTGCACCCAACTACAGGTACACCTACGGCGCTCCGGAAAAAAATAATACCAGGCACCAAAAAAAACCTATGTGCACCGTGCAAAATGGCGCTACAGATGCATCTAGCTGCCCTAAGACAAACTAACCAGCGCTAAAGATACCGCTATTCACATGGCGCACTGAAAAGTGCGTCCAGTGTAGAACAACGCTAACACAGCGCACTGAAAAGTGCATCCAGTGCAGAACAACGCTACCACAGCGCACTGAAAAGTGCATCCAGTGCAGAACAACGCTACCACAGCGCACTGAAAAGTGCATCCAGTGCAGAACAATGCTAACACAGCGCACTGAAAAGTGCGTCCAGTGCAGAACAACGCTACCACAGCACACTGAAAAGTGCGTCCAGTGCAGAACAACGCTAACACAGCGCACTGAAAAGTGCGTCCAGTGCAGAACAACGCTACCACAGCACACTGAAAAGTGCGTCCAGTGCAGAACAACGCTAACACAGCGCACTGAAAAGTGCGTCCAGTGCAGAACAACGCTACCACAGCGCACTGAAAAGTGCGTCCAGTGCAGAACAACGCTAACACAGCGCACTGAAAAGTACGTCCAGTGCAGAACAACGCTAACACAGCGCACTGAAAAGTGCATCCAGTGCAGAACAACGCTACCACAGCGCACTGAAAAGTGCGTCCAGTGCAGAACAACGCTACCACAGCGCACTGAAAAGTACATCCAGTGCAGAACAACGCTAACACAGCGCACTGAAAAGTGCATCCAGTGCAGAACAACGCTACCACAGCGCACTGAAAAGTGCGTCCAGTGCAGAACAACGCTAACACAGCGCACTGAAAAGTGCGTCCAGTGCAGAACAACGCTACCACAGCGCACTGAAAAGTGCGTCCAGTGCAGAACAACGCTAACACAGCGCACTGAAAAGTGCGTCCAGTGCAGAACAACGCTACCACAGCGCACTGAAAAGTGCGTCCAGTGCAGAACAACGCTACCACAGCGCACTGAAAAGTGCGTCCAGTGCAGAACAACGCTAACACAGCGCACTGAAAAGTACGTCCAGTGCAGAACAACGCTAACACAGCGCACTGAAAAGTACGTCCAGTGCAGAACAACGCTACCACAGCGCACTGAAAAGTGCGTCCAGTGCAGAACAACGCTACCACAGCGCACTGAAAAGTGCGTCCAGTGCAGAACAACGCTACCACAGCGCACTGAAAAGTACGTCCAGTGCAGAACAACGCTAACACAGCGCACTGAAAAGTACGTCCAGTGCAGAACAACGCTACCACAGCGCACTGAAAAGTGCGTCCAGTGCAGAACAACGCTAACACAGCGCACTGAAAAGTGTGTCCAGTGCAGAACAACGCTAACACAGCGCACTGAAAAGTGTGTCCAGTGCAGAACAACGCTAACACAGCGCACTGAAAAGTGTGTCCAGTGCAGAACAACGCTAACACAGCGCACTGAAAAGTGCGTCCAGTGCAGAACAACGCTACCACAGCGCACTGAAAAGTACGTCCAGTGCAGAACAACGCTAACACAGCGCACTGAAAAGTGCATCCAGTGCAGAACAACGCTACCACAGCGCACTGAAAAGTGCGTCCAGTGCAGAACAACGCTACCACAGCGCACTGAAAAGTGCATCCAGTGCAGAACAACGCTACCACAGCGCACTGAAAAGTACGTCCAGTGCAGAACAACGCTACCACAGCGCACTGAAAAGTGCATCCAGTGCAGAACAACACTACCACAGCGCACTGAAAAGTGCATCCAGTGCAGAACAACGCTAACACAGCGCACTGAAAAGTACGTCCAGTGCAGAACAACGCTAACACAGCGCACTGAAAAGTGCGTCCAGTGCAGAACAACGCTAACACAGCGCACTGAAAAGTGCGTCCAGTGCAGAACAACGCTACCACAGCGCACTGAAAAGTGCGTCCAGTGCAGAACAACGCTAACACAGCGCACTGAAAAGTGCGTCCAGTGCAGAACAACGCTAACACAGCGCACTGAAAAGTGCGTCCAGTGCAGAACAACGCTAACACAGCGCACTGAAAAGTGCGTCCAGTGCAGAACAACGCTACCACAGCGCACTGAAAAGTACGTTTGGGTTCAGAAGGGACAGACAGGAGATGGGAAAAACGGAGGACAAGTATGATCACGCAAGGTGATCACACAAGGAACACACAGGACGCTGGAGGGAACAGATAGGGATCAATAGAGATAAGATAGGAAAAATGTGTTTTGGTGCACACAGTAACGCTCTGCTCATCTCTCCAGCTGTACCAAACCAGAATGGTGCCGCTAGAGGAAGGAGCTAAAACCACGTTTTTTAGCCCAAAAACGCTGCAATCGATTGCAGCGATCAGCGGGCGGGACTGATCCGATTGGTTGGGTGACGTTGGCTGGAGGTTCTCCTGCCTCAGTCACCTGCATCCCATCGTGATGTCACCACATCACATGACTTGGTGGCACGGGATAGCCCTGGTGTACTTGCGCCATACTAGAACAGTGCTGAGCGCTAATCCCCGGGAGCCAGCGCCGTATTAGCAAGGGGTTAATTACTTCATTAATTTGGTAATTTTGTATTTACTAACTTTTTGATGCAACAAAAAATTTCACAGTGAAAGAATGCATTTTGTGAGACAGAATTAATTCTGTGTGACAGAATACATTTTGTGAATTTTGTATGGCAAAATGCATTTTGTCTGACAAAATTAATTCTGTGTGACAGAATGTATTTTGTAGATTTTGTATGACAAAATGCATTTTGTGTGACAAAATGAATTCTGTGTTACAGAATACATTTTGTGAATTTTGTATGACAAAATGCATTTTGTGTGACAGAATGCATTTTGTGAGACAAAATTAATTCTGTGTGACAGAATACATTTTGTGAATTTTGTATGGCAAAATGCATTTTGTGTGACAAAATTAATTCTGTGTGACAGAATGTATTTTGTAGATTTTGTATGACAAAATGCATTTTGTGTGACAAAATTAATTCTGTGTTACAGAATACATTTTGTGAATTTTGTATGACAAAATGCATTTTGTGTGACAGAATGCATTTTGTGAGACAAAATTAATTCTGTGTGACAGAATACATTTTGTGAATTTTGTATGACAAAATGCATTTTGTCTGACAAAAATAATTCTGTGTGACTGAATGCATTTTGTGAATTTTGTATGACAAAATGCATTTTGTGTGACAAAATTAATTCTGTGTGACAGAATACATTTTGTGAATTTTGTATGACAAAATGCATTTTGTGTGACAAAATTAATTCTGTGTGACAGAATGTATTTTGTGAATTTTGTATGACAAAATGCATTTTGTGTGACAAAATTAATTCTGTGTGACAGAATGTATTTTGTGAATTTTGTATGACAAAATGCATTTTGTGTGACAAAATTAATTCTGTGTGACAGAATACATTTTGTGAATTTTGTATGACAAGATGCATTTTGTGAGACAGAATAAATTCTGTGTGACAGAATGCATTTTGTGAGACAAAATGAATTCTGTATGACAAAATAATATTGTGTGTGACACAAAATCGTATTTTGTGCGACAAAATGGCATTTTGTAGTCAAACAATTATAATTTGTGACACAAAATACATTCTGTTCACACAAAATAAACTGAATCACAAAATTATTTTTGTGCATTTTGTGAAAGTCTAATTGATTTTGTGCACACAAAAATGATTTTTGTAATTACAAAAGGCAATTTGGGTCGATAAATATTACTTTTGTAAGCACAAAACAGATTTTGTGATGACAACATTGAATTCTGTGTCCATAGAATGAATTCTGTGATCACAAAATTAATTTTGCCACTGAACACATTTTGTTGCACAGAATACATTCTGAACAAACGGCGCCCCATAATTGTATACAGGAGAGGATACAAGCCATGTGAGGGGTTATATACAGGAGAGGATACAAGCCATGTGAGGGGTTATATACAGGAGAGGATACAAGCCATGTGAGGGGTTATATACAGGAGAGGATACAAGCCATGTGAGGGGTTATATACAGGAGAGGATACAAGCCATGTGAGGGGTTATATACAGGAGAGGATACAAGCCAAGTGAGGGGTTATATACAGGAGAGGACACAAGCCATGTGAGGGGATATATAAAGGAGAGAATACAAGCCATGTGAGGGGTTATATACAGGAGAGGACACAAGCCATGTGAGGGGTTATATACAGGAGAGGATACAAGCCATGTAATGGAGTTATATACAGAAGATGACTCAAGCAATCTGAGGGTGTTATATACAGGAGAGGATACAAGCCATGTGAGGGTGTTATATACAGAAGAGGATACATGTGAGGGGTTATATACAGGAGAGGATACAGGACATGTGAGGGGGTTATATACAGAAGAGGATACATGTGAGGGGTTATATACAGGAGAGGATACAGGACATGTGAGGGGTTATATACAGGAGAGGATAAAAGCCATGTGAGGGGTTATATACAGGAGAGGATACAAGCCATGTGAGGAGTTATATACAGGAGAGGACACAATCCATGTGAGGGGTTATATACAGGAGAGGATACAAGCCATGTGAGGGGGTTATATACAGGAGAGGATACAAGCCATGTGAGGGGTTATATACAGGAGAGGATACAAGCCATGGGAGGGGTTATACACAGCAGAGGATACAAGCCACTTTAGGGTTATATACAGGAGAGGATACAAGCCATGTAATGGAGTTATATACAGAAGATGACTCAAGCAATCTGAGGGTGTTATATACAGGAGAGGATACAAGCCATGTGAGGGTGTTATATACAGAAGAGGATACATGTGAGGGGTTATATACAGGAGAGGATACAGGACATGTGAGGGGGTTATATACAGAAGAGGATACATGTGAGGGGTTATATACAGGAGAGGATACAGGACATGTGAGGGGTTATATACAGGAGAGGATACAAGCCATGTGAGGGGTTATATACAGGAGAGGATACAAGCCATGTGAGGGGTTATATACATAAGAGGATAGAAGCCATGTGAGGGGTTATATACAGGAGAGGATACAAGCCATGTGAGGAGTTATATACAGGAGAGGATAAAAGCCATGTGAGGGGTTATATACAGGAGAGGATTCAAGTCATGTGAGGAGTTATATACAGGAGAGGATAAAAGCCATGTGAGGGGTTATATACAGGAGAGGATACAGGACATGTGAGGGGTTATATACAGGAGAGGATAAAAGCCATGTGAGGGGTTATATACAGGAGAGGATAAAAGCCATGGGAGGGGTTATATACAGGAGAGGACACAAGCCATGTGAGGGGTTATATACAGGAGAGGACACAAGCCATGTGAGGGGTTATATACAGGAGAGGATACAAGCCATGTGAGGGGTTATATACATAAGAAGATAGAAGCCATGTGAGGGGTTATATACAGGAGAGGATACAAGCCATATGAGGGGTTATATACAGGAGAGGACACAAGCCATGTGAGGGGTTATATACAGGAGAGGATACAAGCCACGTGAGGGGTTATATACAGGAGAGGATACAAGCCACGTGAGGGGTTATATACAGGAGAGGATACAAGCCACGTGAGGGGTTATATACAGGAGAGGATACAAGCCATGTGAGGGGTTATATACAGGAGAGGACACAAGCCACGTGAGGTGTTATATACAGGAGAGGATACAAGCCACGGGAGGGGTTATATACAGGAGAGGACACAAGCCATGTGAGGGGTTATATACAGGAGAGGATACAAGCCATGCGAGGGGTTATATACAGGAGAGGATATAAGCCATGTGAGGGGTTATATACAGAAGAGGATACATGTGAGGGGTTATATACAGGAGAGGATACAGGACATGGGAGGGGGTTATATACAGAAGAGGATACATGTGAGGGGTTATATACAGGAGAGGATACAGGACATGTGAAGGGTTATATACAGGAGAGGATACAAGCCATGTGAGGGGTTATATACAAGAGAGGATACAAGCCATGTGAGGGGTTATATACAGGAGAGGATACAAGCCATGTGAGGGGTTATATACAGGAGAGGATACAAGCCATGTGAGGGGGTTATATACAGGAGAGGATACAAGCCATGTGAGGGGTTATTTACAGGAGAGGATAAAAGCCATGTGAGGGGTTACATACAGAAGAGGATACATGTGAGGGGTTATATACAGGAGAGGATACAGGACATTTGAGGGGGTTATATACAGAAGAGGATACATGTGAGGGGTTATATACAGGAGAGGATACAGGACATGTGAGGGGTTATATACAGAAGAGGATACAAGCCATGTGAGGGGTTATATACAGGAGCGGAAACAAGCCATGTGAGGGGTTATATACAGGAGAGGATATAAGCCATGTGAGGAGGTTATATACAGGAGAGGATACAAGCCATGTGAGGGGTTATATACAGGAGAGGATACAAGCCATGTGAGGGGTTACATACAGGAGAGGATAAAAGCCATGTGAGGGGTTATATACAGGAGAGGATACAAGACATGTGAGGGGTTATATACAGAAGAGGATACAAGCCATGTGAGTGGTTATGTACAGGAGAAGATACAAGCCATGTGAGGGGTTATATAAAGGAGAGGATACAAGCCATATGAGGGGTTATATACAGGAGAGGACACAAGCCATGTGAGGGGTTATATACAGGAGAGGATACAAGCCACGTGAGGGGTTATATACAGGAGAGGAAACAAGCCACGTGATGGGTTATATACAGGAGAGGACACAAGCCATGTGAGGGGTTATATACAGGAGAGGATACAAGCCATGTAAGGGGTTATATACAGGAGAGGATACAAGCCACGTGAGGGGTTATATACAGGAGAGGATACAAGCCCTGTGAGGGGTTATATATAGGAGATGATACAAGCCATGTGAGGGGGTTATATACAGGAGAGGATACAAGTCATGTGAGGGGTTATATACAGGAGAGGATACAAGCCACGGGAGGGGTTATATACAGGAGAGGACACAAGCCATGTGAGGGGTTATATACAGGAGAGGATACATGTGAGGGGTTATATACAGGAGAGGATACAGGACATGTGAGGGGGTTATATACAGAAGAGGATACATGTGAGGGGTTATATACAGGAGAGGATACAGGACATGTGAGGGGGTTATATACAGAAGAGGATACAAGCCATGTGAGGGGTTATATACAGGAGAGGAAACAAGCCATGTGAGGGGTTATATACAGAAGAGGATACAAGCCATGTGAGGGGTTACATACAGGAGAGGATAAAAGCCATGTGAGGGGTTATATACAGGAGAGGATACAAGCCATGTGAGGGGTTACATACAGGAGAGGATAAAAGCCATGTGAGGGGTTATATACAGGAGAGGATACAAGCCATGTGAGGGGTTATATAAAGGAGAGGATACAAGCCATGTGAGGGGTTATATACAGGAGAGGATACAAGACATGTGAGGGGTTATGTACAGGAGAGGATACAAGCCATGTGAGGGGTAATATACAATAGAGGATACAAGCCATGTGAGGGGTTATATACAGGAGAGGACACAAGCCATGTGAGGGGTTATATACAGGAGAGGATACAAGCCATGTGAGGGGGTTATATACAGGAGAGGATACAAGCCATGTGAGGGGGTTATATACAGGAGAGGATACAAGCCATGTGAGGGGTTATATACAGAAGAGGATACAAGCCATGTGAGGGGTTATATACAGGAGAGGATACAAGCCATGTGAGGGGGTTATATACAGGAGAGGATACAAGCCATGTGAGGGGTTATATACAGGAGAGGATACAAGCCATGTGAGGGGTTATATACAGGAGAGGATACAAGCCATGTGAGGGGTTATATACAGGAGAGGAAACAAGCCATGTGAGGGGTTATATACAGGAGAGGATACAAGCCATGTGAGGGGTTATATACAGGAGAGGATACAAGCCATGTGAGAGGTTATATACAGGAGAGGATACAAGCCATGTGAGGGGTTATATACAGGAGAGGATACAAGCCATGTGAGGGGTTATATACAGGAGAGGATCCAAGCCATGTGAGGGGTTATATACAGGAGAGGATACAAGCCATGTGAGAGGTTATATACAGGAGAGGATACAAGCCATGTGAATGGTTATATACAGGAGAGGATACAAGCCATGTGAGAGGTTATATACAGGAGAGGATACAAGCCATGTGAGGGGTTATATACAGGAGAGGATACAAGCCATGTGAGGGGTTATATACAGGACAGGACACAAGCCATGTGAGGGGTTATATACAGGAGAGGATACAAGCCATGTGAGGGGTTATATACAGGAGAGGATACAAGCCATGTGAGAGGTTATATACAGGAGAGGATACAAGCCATGTGAGGGGTTATATACAGGACAGGACACAAGCCATGTGAGGGGTTATATACAGGAGAGGATACAAGCCATGTGAGGGGTTATATACAGGAGAGGATACAAGCCATGTGAGGGGTTATATACAGGAGAGGATACAAGCCATGTGAAGGGTTATATACAGGAGAGGATACAAGCCATGTGAGGGGTTATATACAGGACAGGACACCAGCCATGTGAGAGGTTATATACAGGAGAGGATACAAGCCATGTGAGGGGTTATATACAGGACAGGACACCAGCCATGTGAGGGGTTATATACAGGACAGGACACAAGCCATGTGAGGGGTTATATACAGGAGAGGATATAAGCCATGTGAGGGGTTATATACAGGAGAGGATACAAGCCATTTGAGGGGTTATATACAGGTCACCAGCCATGTGAGGGGTTATATACAGGAGAGGATACAAGCCATGTGAGAGGTTATATACAGGAGAGGATACAAGCCATGTGAGTAGTTATATACAGGAGAGGATACAAGCCATGTGAGGGGTTATATACAGGAGAGGACACAAGCCATGTGAGGGTCTATATACAGGCAAGGATGACCTAGCACAGCCTAGTCAAATCACACCACTGCGGACACACCATAAGTATGAATATACAAACCAAGAGCAAAAACCGGTGTGCCACACGGCAAAGTACAAGAAATAAACAATCTTTATTGGATTACCACATATGAAAAACAAGACAAACCCACAATTAAAATCAATTAAAACGTACAAAGTACATACAAAGCTGCCACGTTGGTTACACAGGTAAGTATACACCAACCACCCCCCTTACATGTTAAATGTAGTATTCCTGAGGATAACTAGTAAACACCCGACTGTGTGCTAGCTAGTCCCATCAGAGGACCAAAGAGTAAGACAATTTAAAGTGCATGGTATGCAAAGGTAACTGCATTCTACATAAGGCCTAAATACATTACGCTGCACATGGAACTGGTAATGTTCCAATAGGTGATGTTGCTGAGTGAGGTCTCGGAATAAGGTGGGGGGGGGAAGGAGGGCTCCCCACGTGTTTCGTCTCCTACTAGGAGACTTCCTCAGGGGTAGAAGGACACAAGCCATGTGAGGGGTTATATACAGGAGAGGATACAAGCCATGTGAGGGGTTATATACAGGACAGGACACCAGCCATGTGATGGGGTTATATACAGGAGAGGACACAAGCCATGTGAGGGGGTTATATACAGGAGAGGATACATGTGAGGGGTTATATACAGGAGAGGATACAAGCCATGTGAGGGGTTATATACAGGAGAGGATACAAGCCATGTGAGGTGTTATATACAGTAGAGGATACAAGCCATGTGAGGAGTTATATACAGGAGATGATACAAGCCATGTGAGGGGTTATATACAGGAGAGGATACAAGCCATGTGAGGGGTTATATACAGGAGAGGATACAAGCCATGTGAGGGGTTATATACAGGAGAGGATACAAGCCATGTGAGGGGTTATATACAGGAGAGGATACAAGCCATGTGAGGGGTTATATACAGGACAGGACACCAGCCATGTGATGGGGTTATATACAGGAGAGGACACAAGCCATGTGAGGGGGTTATATACAGGATAGGATACAAGCCATGTGAGGAGTTATATACAGGAGAGGATACAAGCCATGTGAGGGGTTATATACAGGAGAGGATACAAGCCATGTGAGGGGGTTATATACAGGAGAGGATACAAGCAATGTGAGGGGTTATATACAGGAGAGGATACAAGCCATGTGAGGGGTTATATACAGGAGAGGATACAAGCCATGGGAGGGGTTATATACAGGAGAGGATACATGTGAGGGGTTATATACAGGAGAGGATACAAGCCATGTGAGGGGTTATATACAGGAGAGGATACAAGCCATGTGAGGGGGTTATATACAGGAGAGGATACAGGACATGTAAGGGGTTATATACAGGAGAGGATACAAGCCATGTGAGGGGTTATATACAGGAGAGGATACAAGCCATGTGAGGGGTTATATACAGGAGAGGATACAAGCCATGTGAGGGGTTATATACAGGAGAGGACACAAGCCATGTGAGGGGTTATATACAGGAGAGGATACAAGCCATGTGAGGGGGTTATATACAGGAGAGGACACAAGCCATGTGAGGGGTTATATACAGGAGAGGACACAAGCCATGTGAGGGGTTATATACAGGAGAGGATACAAGCCATGTGAGGGGTTATATACAGGAGAGGATACAAGCCATGTGAGGGGTTATATACAGGAGAGGATACAAGCCATGTGAGGGGTTATATACAGGAGAGGATACAAGCCATGTGAGGGGTTATATACAGGAGAGGATACAAGCCATTTGAGGGGTTATATACAGGAGAGGATACAAGCCATGTGAGGGGTTATATACAGGAGAGGATATAAGCCATGTGAGGGGTTATATACAGGAGAGGATTCAAGGCATGTGAGGGGTTATATACAGGAGAGGATACAAGCCATGTGAGGGGGTTATATACAGGAGAGGACACAAGCCATGTGAGGGGTTATATACAGGACAGGATACAAGCCATGTGAGGGGTTATATACAGGAGAGGATACAAGCCATGTGAGGAGTTATATACAGGACAGGACACAAGCCATGTGAGGAGTTATATACAGGAGAGGATACAAGCCATGTGAGGGGTTATATACAGGAGAGGATACAAGCCATGTGAGGGGTTATATACAGGAGAGGATATAAGCCATGTGAGGGGTTATATACAGGAGAGGATTCAAGGCATGTGAGGGGTTATATACAGGAGAGGATACAAGCCATGTGAGGGGGTTATATACAGGAGAGGATACAAGCCATGTGAGGGGGTTATATACAGGAGAGGACACAAGCCATGTGAGGGGTTATATACATAAGAGGATACAAGCCATGTGAGGGGTTATATACAGGAGAGGATACAAGCCATGTGAGGAGTTATATACAGGAGAGGACACAAGCCATGTGAGGGGTTATATACAGGAGAGGACACAAGCCATGTGAGGGGTTATATACAGGAGAGGATACAAGCCATGTGAGGGGTTATATACAGGAGAGGATACAAGCCATGTGAGGGGTTATATACAGGAGAGGACACAAGCCATGTGAGGGTGTATATACAGGAGAGGACACCAGCCATGTGAGGGGTTATATACAGGAGAGGATACAAGCCATGTGAGGGTGTATATACAGGAGAGGACACCAGCCATGTGAGGGGTTATATACAGGAGAGGACACAAGCCATGTGAGGGGTTATATACAGGAGAGGATACAAGCCATGTGAGGGTGTATATACAGGAGAGGACACCAGCCATGTGAGGGGTTATATACAGGAGAGGATACAAGCCATGTGAGGGTGTATATACAGGAGAGGACACCAGCCATGTGAGGGGTTATATACAGGAGAGGACACAAGCCATGTGAGGGGTTATATACAGGAGAGGATACAAGCCATGTGAGGGGGTTATATACAGGACAGGATACAAGCCATGTGAGGGGTTATATACAGGAGAGGACACAAGCCATGTGAGGGGGTTATATACAGGAGAGGACACAAGCCATGTGAGGGGTTATATACAGGAGAGAACACAAGCCATGTGAGGGTTATATACAGGAGAGGATACAAGCCATGTGAGGAGTTATATACAGGAGAGGACACAAGCCATGTGAGGGGGTTATATACAGGAGAGGATACAAGCCATGTGAGGGGTTATATACAGGAGAGGATACAAGCCATGTGAGGGGGTTATATACAGGAGAGAATACAAGCCATGCGAGGGGTATATACAGGAGATGATACAAGCAATGTGAGGGGTTATATACAGGAGAGGACACAAGCCATGTGAGGGGTTATATACAGGAGAGAACACAAGCCATGTGAGGGTTATATACAGGAGAGGATACAAGCCATGTGAGGGGTTATATACAGGAGAGAACACAAGCCATGTGAGGGTTATATACAGGAGAGGATACAAGCCATGTGAGGAGTTATATACAGGAGAGGATACAAGCCATGTGAGGGGGTTATATACAGGAGTGGATACAAGCCATGTGAGGGGGTTATATACAGGAGAGGATACAAGCCATGTGAGGGGGTTATATACAGGAGAGGACACAAGCCATGTGAGGGGGTTATATACAGGAGAGGATACAAGCCATGTGAGGGGTTATATACAGGAGAGGATACAAGCCATGTGAGGGGGTTATATACAGGAGAGAATACAAGCCATGCGAGGGGTATATACAGGAGATGATACAAGCCATGCGAGGGGTTATATACAGTAGAGGATACAAGCCATGTGAGGGGTTATATACAGGAGAGGATACAAGCCATGTGAGGGTTATATACAGGAGAGGACACAAGCCATGTGAGGGTTATATACAGGAGAGGACACAAGCCATGTGAGGGGTTATATACAGGAGAGGACACAAGCCATGTGAGGGGTTATATACAGGAGAGGACACAAGCCATGTGAGGGGTTATATACAGGAGAGGACACAAGCCATGTGAGGGGTTATATACAGGAGAGGACACAAGCCATGTGAGGGGTTATATACAGGAGAGGGCACAAGCCATGTGAGGGGTTATATACAGGAGAGGATACAAGCCATGTGAGGGGTTATATACAGGAGAGGATACAAGCCATGTGAGGTGTTATATACAGGAGAGAACACTACCATAAATTTGGGATTTGAGGCTGTATCCTGCATTTTTAATAGGTAAAGCAGCAGCCATCAACAGAGATGATTTACTCAAATATAAGGAGACCCAACAGGAGGCCGGAGTGCCCCTAGTAGTCACTTATAGCCCACAACTGGAGATCCTGCGTCTCATTGCCAAGGAACTCCAACCGATTCTGCATAAAGACACAAGATTAAAAGAAATATTTCCAGTCCCTCCTCTCCTGTCCTTCCGGCAACCACCAAACCTGAAACAACTGGATGTCCGGAGTGCCCTGAGACCCCCATCAGAAAATGGTACCTCACCCTGCCTGCAAAGCAGGTGTAAAACGTGCCAGCACATCCGCACAGGTGACCAGGTACCTGTACCCCAATCACAGCAGGTACATCAGATCAAGGGGACCTTTTCCTGCAGGTCCTCTAATGTGGTCTACCTTATTATGTGTCAGCAGTGTCCAACCACAGGCCTTTATGTTGGAGAAACAGGTCAGAGACTCCATCAGCGCATGAACCCGCACCGATCTGACATTAAAAATGAAAGAAAAGATCTCCCAGTAGCTGCACATTTCTCCAGAGAGGACCACACTATGGAGGATTTGCAGATTACTATTATAATGGGACATTTTAAGACACAGAGGGAAAGGAAAGAATGAGAGTATAAATTAATGAGGAGATTCAGCACCTTACAAAGTGTCTTACCCTTCATGCCAGCTTCATGACCCCCGACCTCTGACCTGGAGGCCACAAGCAGATAAGAGCCAGGGCTCATGTGTCTCGCCTCATAGGTTTGTAATGTTTTTATTGCCATCCTGTTGTAAATAAGATGTCCCTGTTTTTATCTTTGATGATCACTGTTTAGTGTGTATAAAATGCTGTGAATTTTCTGTTTCATGCATAACATCATGTCTGACGCAGAGAACTAGTATTCTCCAAAGCTCACCATCAAATATACTCAGTTAGCCTCAAAAAGGTATCGCCTCATTTCTTCACTCTTTTCCTGCATTTTTAAGCTCTCTAGTCACACCCTAGGGCAGTGATGGGAAACCTTTCAGACGCTGCATGCCCAAACTACAAACAAAACCCACATATTTTTCACAAAGTGCCAATGCAACAATTTAAGCAGTAACGTATTACTCCCTGCTCTTTCACTTGTTTAAATTGTATAGGCACCTGAGGACACCAATACAGTAGAAAGAAGGAGAAGAATTTTGGATTATCATTGTAGCTTCATTCTAGGATCCTGGGCTGTCTGGGACTGCAAGAGGCCTCGAGTCCTGCCTGGCGAACTCTGCGCTGGGGTGATGGCAAGGGTGCCCATAGAGAGGGCTCTGAGTGCCACCTCTGGCACGCGTGCCATAGGTTCGCCACCACTGCCCAAGGCTGTAAACAGATGTGTTATGTAAACGCAATGTTGACAATATGTAGTTAGGCAAATCTCCTCTTCAGCTGTTTCAAAACGCAAACAAAACACAACGTGTGACCTCACCCTTAGATAATACTGTAAATTTAGTAAATTTTTTAAAAAAAGTGTAAATGCAAAAAGTTAAAACATTTTTTAAAAAGATATCAATGTGCAAAGTTTTAAACATTTAAAGCCTGTGAAATAGTCCCAATGTACATTTTAAAATCGGGTCCATGAAAAAAAAAATCCTTCCTTTGCACCTGGACTAAAAATAAACCCAAAAAAAAGATACATAAGACACAAGGTGCAGACCAAGTACTTGAAAAATGACAGCAAAAGTCGCAAAAACAACAAGAGTCGCATAAATGAGACAATTTAGCTAGCAGTAATAAAGATACTTGTCCCCCTATGTGTCTAGTATAGCAGTGTTATGTATATGTGTAGTATAGCAGTGTTATGTATATGTGTAGTATAGCAGTGTTATGTATATGTGTAGTATAGCAGTGTTATGTATATGTGTAGTATAGCAGTGTTATGTATATGTGTAGTATAGCAGTGTTATGTATATGTGTAGTATAGCAGTGTTATGTATATGTGTAGTATAGCAGTGTTATGTATATGTGTAGTATAGCAGTGTTATGTATATGTGTAGTATAGCAGTATTATGTATATGTGTAGTATAGCAGTGTTATGTATATGTGTAGTATAGCAGTGTTATGTATATGTGTAGTATAGCAGTGTTATGTATATGTGTAGTATAGCAGTATTATGTATATGTGTAGTATAGCAGTGTTATGTATGTGTGTAGTATAGCAGTGTTATGTATATGTGTAGTATAGCAGTGTTATGTATATGTGTAGTATAGCAGTATTATGTATATGTGTAGTATAGCAGTGTTATGTATATGTGTAGTATAGCAGTGTTATGTATATGTGTCTAGTATAGCAGTGTTATGTATATGTGTAGTATAGCAGTGTTATGTATATGTGTAGTATAGCAGTGTTATGTATATGTGTAGTATAGCAGTGTTATGTATATGTGTAGTATAGCAGTGTTATGTATATGTGTAGTATAGCAGTGTTATGTATATGTGTAGTATAGCAGTATTATGTATATGTGTAGTATAGCAGTGTTATGTATATGTGTAGTATAGCAGTGTTATGTATATGTGTCTAGTATAGCAGTGTTATGTATATGTGTAGTATAG
Source organism: Engystomops pustulosus (assembly GCF_040894005.1). Lineage (NCBI taxonomy): Eukaryota > Metazoa > Chordata > Amphibia > Anura > Leptodactylidae > Engystomops > Engystomops pustulosus. Next base: position 1,372,570 of record NC_092417.1, read on the forward strand.
CAGTATTATGTATATGTGTAGTATAGCAGTGTTATGTATATGTGTAGTATAGCAGTGTTATGTATATGTGTCTAGTATAGCAGTGTTATGTATATGTGTAGTATAGCAGTATTATGTATATGTGTAGTATAGCAGTGTTATGTATATGTGTAGTATAGCAGTGTTATGTATATGTGTAGTATAGCAGTGTTATGTATATGTGTAGTATAGCAGTGTTATGTATATGTGTAGTATAGCAGTGTTATGTATCTGTGTAGTATAGCAGTGTTATGTATATGTGTAGTATAGCAGTGTTATGTATATGTGTAGTATAGCAGTATTATGTATATGTGTAGTATAGCAGTGTTATGTATGTGTAGTATAGCAGTGTTATGTATATGTGTAGTATAGCAGTGTTATGTATATGTGCAGTATAGCAGTGTTATGTATATGTGTAGTATAGCAGTGTTATGTATATGTGTAGTATAGCAGTGTTATGTATATGTGTAGTATAGCAGTGTTATGTATATGTGTAGTATAGCAGTGTTATGTATATGTGTAGTATAGCAGTGTTATGTATATGTGTAGTATAGCAGTGTTATGTATATGTGTAGTATAGCAGTGTTATGTATATGTGTCTAGTATAGCAGTGTTATGTATATGTGTAGTATAGCAGTGTTATGTATATGTGTAGTATAGCAGTGTTATGTATATATGTGTAGTATAGCAGTGTTATGTATATATGTGTAGTATAGCAGTGTTATATATATATGTGTAGTATAGCAGTGTTATGTATATGTGTAGTATAGCAGTGTTATGTATATGTGTAGTATAGCAGTGTTATGTATATGTGTAGTATAGCAGTGTTATGTATATGTGTAGTATAGCAGTGTTATGTATATGTGTAGTATAGCAGTATTATGTACATGTGTAGTATAGCAGTGTTATGTATATGTGTAGTATAGCAGTGTTATGTATGTGTGTAGTATAGCAGTGTTATGTATGTGTGTAGTATAGCAGTGTTATGTATCTGTGTAGTATAGCAGTGTTATGTATATGTGTAGTATAGCAGTGTTATGTATGTGTGTAGTATAGCAGTGTTATGTATATGTGTAGTATAGCAGTGTTATGTATATGTGTAGTATAGCAGTGTTATGTATATGTGTAGTATAGCAGTGTTATGTATATGTGTAGTATAGCAGTATTATGTATATGTGTAGTATAGCAGTATATGTGTAGTATAGCAGTGTTATGTATATGTGTAGTATAGCAGTGTTATGTATGTGTGTAGTATAGCAGTGTTATGTATCTGTGTAGTATAGCAGTGTTATGTATATGTGTAGTATAGCAGTATTATGTATATGTGTAGTATAGCAGTATTTTGTATCTGTGTAGTATAGCAGTGTTATGTATATGTGTAGTATAGCAGTGTTATGTATATGTGTAGTATAGCAGTGTTATGTATATGTGTAGTATAGCAGTGTTATGTATATGTGTAGTATAGCAGTGTTATGTATATGTGTAGTATAGCAGTGTTATGTATATATGTGTAGTATAGCAGTGTTATGTATGTGTGTAGTATAGCAGTGTTATGTATATGTGTAGTATAGCAGTGTTATGTATATGTGTAGTATAGCAGTATTATGTATATGTGCAGTATAGCAGTGTTATGTATATGTGTAGTATAGCAGTGTTATATATATATGTGTAGTATAGCAGTGTTATGTATATATGCAGTATAGCAGTGTTACGTATGTGTGTAGTATAGCAGTGTTACGTATATGTGTAGTATAGCAGTATTATGTATATGTGTAGTATAGCAGTGTTATGTATATGTGTAGTATAGCAGTGTTATGTATATGTGTAGTATAGCAGTGTTATGTATCTGTGTAGTATAGCAGTGTTATGTATATGTGTAGTATAGCAGTGTTATGTATATGTGTAGTATAGCAGTGTTATGTATATGTGTAGTATAGCAGTGTTATGTATGTGTGTAGTATAGCAGTGTTATGTATATGTGTAGTATAGCAGTGTTATGTATATGTGTAGTATAGCAGTGTTATGTATGTGTGTAGTATAGCAGTGTTATGTATATGTGTAGTATAGCAGTGTTATGTATATGTGTAGTATAGCAGTGTTATGTATATATGTGTAGTATAGCAGTGTTATGTATATATGTGTAGTATAGCAGTGTTATGTATATGTGTAGTATAGCAGTATTATGTATATGTGTAGTATAGCAGTGTTATGTATATGTGTAGTATAGCAGTATTATGTATATGTGTAGTATAGTAGTGTTATGTATATGTGTAGTATAGCAGTGTTATGTATATGTGTAGTATAGCAGTGTTATGTATATGTGTAGTATAGCAGTGTTATGTATATGTGTAGTATAGCAGTGTTATGTATATGTGTAGTATAGCAGTGTTATGTATGTGTGTAGTATAGCAGTGTTATGTTTATGTGTAGTATAGCAGTGTTATGTATATGTGTAGTATAGCAGTGTTATGTATATGTGTAGTATAGCAGTGTTATGTATATGTGTAGTATAGCAGTGTTATGTATATATGTGTAGTATAGCAGTGTTATGTATATGTGTAGTATAGCAGTATATGTGTAGTATAGCAGTGTTATGTATATGTGTAGTATAGCAGTGTTATGTATATGTGTAGTATAGCAGTATTATGTATATGTGTAGTATAGCAGTGTTATGTATATGTGTAGTATAGCAGTGTTATGTATATGTGTAGTATAGCAGTATATGTGTAGTATAGCAGTGTTATGTATCTGTGTAGTATAGCAGTGTTATGTATATATGTGTAGTATAGCAGTGTTATATATATATGTGTAGTATAGCAGTGTTATGTATATGTGTAGTATAGCAGTGTTATGTATATGTGTAGTATAGCAGTGTTATGTATATGTGTAGTATAGCAGTGTTATGTATATGTGTAGTATAGCAGTGTTATGTATATGTGTAGTATAGCAGTATTATGTATATGTGTAGTATAGCAGTATTATGTATATGTGTAGTATAGCAGTATTATGTATGTGTGTAGTATAGCAGTGTTATGTATATGTGTAGTATAGCAGTGTTATGTATATGTGTAGTATAGCAGTGTTATGTATATGTGTAGTATAGCAGTGTTATGTATATGTGTAGTATAGCAGTGTTATGTATATGTGTAGTATAGCAGTGTTATGTATATGTGTAGTATAGCAGTGTTATGTATATGTGTAGTATAGCAGTGTTATGTATGTGTGTAGTATAGCAGTGTTATGTATCTGTGTAGTATAGCAGTGTTATGTATATATGTGTAGTATAGCAGTATTATGTATATGTGTAGTATAGCAGTGTTATGTATATGTGTAGTATAGCAGTATTATGTATATGTGTAGTATAGCAGTATTATGTATATGTGTAGTATAGCAGTGTTATGTATATGTGTAGTATAGCAGTGTTATGTATGTGTGTAGTATAGCAGTATTATGTATATGTGTAGTATAGCAGTGTTATGTATATGTGTAGTATAGCAGCGTTATGTATATGTGTAGTATAGCAGTGTTATGTATATGTGTAGTATAGTAGTGTTATGTATATGTGTAGTATAGCAGTGTTATGTATATGTGTAGTATAGTAGTGTTATGTATATGTGTAGTATAGTAGTGTTATGTATATGTGTAGTATAGCAGTGTTATGTATATGTGTAGTATAGCAGTGTTATGTATATGTGTAGTATAGCAGTGTTATGTATCTGTGTAGTATAGCAGTGTTATGTATATATGTGTAGTATAGCAGTGTTATGTATGTGTGTAGTATAGCAGTGTTATGTATCTGTGTAGTATAGCAGTGTTATGTATATATGTGTAGTATAGCAGTGTTATGTATGTGTGTAGTATAGCAGTGTTATGTATATGTGTAGTATAGCAGTGTTATGTATATGTGTAGTATAGCAGTGTTATGTATATGTGTAGTATAGCAGTGTTATGTATGTGTGTAGTATAGCAGTGTTATGTATATGTGTAGTATAGCAGTGTTATGTATGTGTGTAGTATAGCAGTGTTATGTATGTGTGTAGTATAGCAGTGTTATGTATATGTGTAGTATAGCAGTATTATGTATATGTGTAGTATAGCAGTGTTATGTATATGTGTAGTATAGCAGTGTTATGTATATGTGTAGTATAGCAGTGTTATGTATATGTGTAGTATAGCAGTGTTATGTATATGTGTAGTATAGCAGTGTTATGTATATGTGTAGTATAGTAGTGTTATGTATATGTGTAGTATAGCAGTGTTATGTATATGTGTAGTATAGCAGTGTTATGTATATGTGTAGTATAGCAGTGTTATGTATATGTGTAGTATAGCAGTGTTATGTATATGTGTAGTATAGCAGTATTATGTATATGTGTAGTATAGCAGTGTTATGTATCTGTGTAGTATAGCAGTGTTATGTATATGTGTAGTATAGCAGTGTTATGTATCTGTGTAGTATAGCAGTGTTATGTATATGTGTAGTATAGCAGTGTTATGTATATGTGTAGTATAGCAGTGTTATGTATATGTGTAGTATAGCAGTGTTATGTATGTGTGTAGTATAGCAGTGTTATGTATATGTGTAGTCTAGCAGTGTTATGTATATGTGTAGTATAGCAGTGTTATGTATATGTGTAGTATAGCAGTGTTATGTATATGTGTAGTATAGCAGTGTTATGTATATGTGTAGTATAGCAGTGTTATGTATATATGCAGTATAGCAGTGTTATGTATATGTGTAGTATAGCAGTGTTATGTATATGTGTAGTATAGCAGTGTTATGTATATATGTAGTATAGCAGTGTTATGTATATGTGTAGTATAGCAGTGTTATGTATGTGTGTAGTATAGCAGTGTTATGTATCTGTGTAGTATAGCAGTGTTATGTATATATGTGTAGTATAGCAGTGTTATGTATATATGTAGTATAGCAGTGTTATGTATATGTGTAGTATAGCAGTGTTATGTATCTGTGTAGTATAGCAGTGTTATGTATATGTGTAGTATAGCAGTGTTATGTATATGTGTAGTATAGCAGTGTTATGTATATGTGTAGTATAGCAGTGTTATGTATCTGTGTAGTATAGCAGTGTTATGTATATGTGTAGTATAGCAGTGTTATGTATATGTGTAGTATAGCAGTGTTATGTATATGTGTAGTATAGCAGTGTTATGTATATGTGTAGTATAGCAGTGTTATGTATATGTGTAGTATAGCAGTGTTATGTATATGTGTAGTATAGCAGTGTTATGTATATGTGTAGTATAGCAGTGTTATGTATATGTGTAGTATAGCAGTGTTATGTATATGTGTAGTATAGCAGTATTATGTATATATGTAGTATAGCAGTGTTATGTATATGTGTAGTATAGCAGTGTTATGTATATGTGTAGTATAGCAGTGTTATGTATATGTGTAGTATAGCAGTGTTATGTATATGTGTAGTATAGCAGTGTTATGTATATGTGTAGTATAGCAGTATTATGTATATGTGTAGTATAGCAGTGTTATGTATATGTGCAGTATAGCAGTATTATGTATATGTGTAGTATAGCAGTGTCATGTATATGTGTAGTATAGCAGTGTTATGTATATGTGTAGTATAGCAGTATTATGTATGTGTGTAGTATAGCAGTGTTATGTATATGTGTAGTATAGCAGTATTATGTATATGTGTAGTATAGCAGTGTTATGTATATGTGCAGTATAGCAGTATTATGTATATGTGTAGTATAGCAGTGTTATGTATATGTGTAGTATAGCAGTGTTATGTATATGTGTAGTATAGCAGTATTATGTATATGTGTAGTATAGCAGTGTTATGTATCTGTGTAGTATAGCAGTGTTATGTATGTGTGTAGTATAGCAGTGTTATGTATATGTGTAGTATAGCAGTGTTATGTATATGTGTAGTATAGCAGTGTTATGTATATGTGTAGTATAGCAGTGTTATGTATGTGTGTAGTATAGCAGTATTATGTATATGTGTAGTATAGCAGTGTTATGTATATGTGTAGTATAGCAGTGTTATGTATATGTGTAGTATAGCAGTGTTATGTATATGTGTAGTATAGCAGTGTTATGTATATATGTGTAGTATAGCAGTGTTATGTATATATGTGTAGTATAGCAGTGTTATGTATATGTGTAGTATAGCAGTGTTATGTATATGTGTAGTATAGCAGTGTTATGTATATGTGTAGTATAGCAGTGTTATATATATGTGTAGTATAGCAGTGTTATGTATATGTGTAGTATAGCAGTGTTATGTATATGTGTAGTATAGCAGTGTTATGTATATGTGTAGTATAGCAGTATTATGTATATGTGTAGTATAGTAGTGTTATCTATATGTGTAGTATAGCAGTATTATCTATATGTGTAGTATAGCAGTATTATATATATGTGTAGTATAGCAGTGTTATCTATATGTGTAGTATAGCAGTATTATCTATATGTGTAGTATAGCAGTATTATATATATGTGTAGTATAGCAGTATATGTGTAGTATAGCAGTGTTATGTATGTGTGTAGTATAGCAGTGTTATGTATATGTGTAGTATAGCAGTATTATGTATATGTGTAGTATAGCAGTGTTATGTATATGTGTAGTATAGCAGTGTCATGTATATGTGTAGTATAGCAGTGTTATGTATATGTGTAGTATAGCAGTGTTATGTATATGTGTAGTATAGCAGTATTATGTATATGTGTAGTATAGCAGTGTTATGTATATGTGTAGTATAGCAGTGTTATGTATATATGCAGTATAGCAGTGTTATGTATATGTGTAGTATAGCAGTGTTATGTATATGTGTAGTATAGCAGTGTTATGTATATGTGTAGTATAGCAGTGTTATGTATATGTGTAGTATAGCAGTGTTATGTATATGTGTAGTATAGCAGTGTTATGTATATGTGTAGTATAGCAGTATTATGTATATGTGTAGTATAGCAGTGTTATGTATCTGTGTAGTATAGCAGTGTTATGTATATGTGTAGTATAGCAGTGTTATGTATATGTGTAGTATAGCAGTGTTATGTATGTGTGTAGTATAGCAGTATTATGTATATGTGTAGTATAGCAGTGTTATGTATATGTGTAGTATAGCAGTGTTATGTATATGTGTAGTATAGCAGTGTTATGTATATGTGTAGTATAGCAGTATTATGTATATGTGTAGTATAGCAGTATTATGTATATGTGTAGTATAGCAGTGTTATGTATATGTGTAGTATAGCAGTGTTATGTATCTGTGTAGTATAGCAGTGTTATGTATCTGTGTAGTATAGCAGTATTATGTATATGTGTAGTATAGCAGTGTTATGTATATGTGTAGTATAGCAGTGTTATGTATATGTGTAGTATAGCAGTGTTATGTATATGTGTAGTATAGCAGTGTTATGTATATGTGTAGTATAGCAGTGTTATGTATATGTGTAGTATAGCAGTGTTATGTATATGTGTAGTATAGCAGTGTTATGTATATGTGTAGTATAGCAGTATTATGTATATGTGTAGTATAGCAGTGTTATGTATATGTGTAGTATAGCAGTGTTATGTATATGTGTAGTATAGCAGTGTTATGTATATGTGTAGTATAGCAGTGTTATATATATATGTGTAGTATAGCAGTGTTATGTATATATGCAGTATAGCAGTGTTATGTATATGTGTAGTATAGCAGTGTTATGTATATGTGTAGTATAGCAGTGTTATGTATATGTGTAGTATAGCAGTGTTATGTATATGTGTAGTATAGCAGTGTTATGTATCTGTGTAGTATAGCAGTGTTATGTATATGTGTAGTATAGCAGTATTATGTATATGTGTAGTATAGCAGTGTTATGTATATGTGTAGTATAGCAGTGTTATGTATATGTGTAGTATAGCAGTGTTATGTATCTGTGTAGTATAGCAGTGTTATGTATATGTGTAGTATAGCAGTGTTATGTATATGTGTAGTATAGCAGTGTTATGTATATGTGTAGTATAGCAGTGTTATGTATGTGTGTAGTATAGCAGTGTTATGTATATGTGTAGTATAGCAGTGTTATGTATATGTGTAGTATAGCAGTATTATGTATATGTGTAGTATAGCAGTGTTATGTATATGTGTAGTATAGCAGTGTTATGTATATGTGTAGTATAGCAGTGTTATGTATATGTGTAGTATAGCAGTGTTATGTATATGTGTAGTATAGCAGTGTTATGTATGTGTGTAGTATAGCAGTGTTATGTATATGTGTAGTATAGCAGTGTTATGTATATGTGTAGTATAGCAGTGTTATGTATATGTGTAGTATAGCAGTGTTATGTATATGTGTAGTATAGCAGTGTTATGTATATGTGTAGTATAGCAGTGTTATGTATGTGTGTAGTATAGCAGTGTTATGTATATGTGTAGTATAGCAGTGTTATGTATATGTGTAGTATAGCAGTGTTATGTATATGTGTAGTATAGCAGTGTTATGTATATGTGTAGTATAGCAGTGTTATGTATATGTGTAGTATAGTAGTGTTATGTATATGTGTAGTATAGCAGTGTTATGTATATGTGTAGTATAGCAGCGTTATGTATATGTGTAGTATAGCAGTATATGTGTAGTATAGCAGTGTCATGTATATGTGTAGTATAGCAGTGTTATGTATATGTGTAGTATAGCAGTGTTATGTATATGTGTAGTATAGCAGTGTTATGTATATGTGTAGTATAGCAGTGTTATGTATATGTGTAGTATAGCAGTATTATGTATATGTGTAGTATAGTAGTGTTATGTATATGTGTAGTATAGCAGTGTTATGTATGTGTGTAGTATAGCAGTGTTATGTATATGTGTAGTATAGCAGTGTTATGTATATGTGTAGTATAGCAGTGTTATGTATATGTGTAGTCTAGCAGTGTTATGTATATGTGTAGTATAGCAGTGTTATGTATATGTGTAGTATAGCAGTGTTATGTATATGTGTAGTATAGCAGTGTTATGTATATGTGTAGCATAGCAGTGTTATGTATCTGTGTAGTATAGCAGTGTTATGTATATGTGTAGTATAGTAGTGTTATGTATCTGTGTAGTATAGCAGTATTATGTATATGTGTAGTATAGCAGTGTTATGTATATGTGTAGTATAGCAGTGTTATGTATGTGTGTAGTATAGCAGTGTTATGTATATGTGTAGTATAGCAGTGTTATGTATATGTGTAGTATAGTAGTGTTATGTATATGTGTAGTATAGCAGTGTTATGTATATGTGTAGCATAGCAGTGTTATCTATATGTGTAGTATAGCAGTGTTATGTATATGTGTAGTATAGCAGTATATGTGTAGTATAGCAGTGTTATGTATATGTGTAGTATAGCAGTGTTATGTATATGTGTAGTATAGCAGCGTTATGTATATGTGTAGTATAGCAGTATATGTGTAGTATAGCAGTGTCATGTATATGTGTAGTATAGCAGTGTCATGTATATGTGTAGTATAGCAGTGTTATGTATATGTGTAGTATAGCAGTGTTATGTATATGTGTAGTATAGCAGTGTTATGTATATGTGTAGTATAGCAGTGTTATGTATATGTGTAGTATAGCAGTATTATGTATATGTGTAGTATAGTAGTGTTATCTATATGTGTAGTATAGCAGTATTATCTATATGTGTAGTATAGCAGTATTATATATATGTGTAGTATAGCAGTGTTATCTATATGTGTAGTATAGCAGTATTATCTATATGTGTAGTATAGCAGTATTATATATATGTGTAGTATAGCAGTGTTATGTATATGTGTAGTATAGCAGTATATGTGTAGTATAGCAGTGTTATGTATATGTGTAGTATAGCAGTGTTATGTATATGTGTAGTATAGCAGCGTTATGTATATGTGTAGTATAGCAGTATATGTGTAGTATAGCAGTGTCATGTATATGTGTAGTATAGCAGTGTTATGTATATGTGTAGTATAGCAGTGTTATGTATATGTGTAGTATAGCAGTGTTATGTATGTGTGTAGTATAGCAGTGTTATGTATATGTGTAGTATAGCAGTATTATGTATCTGTGTAGTATAGCAGTGTTATGTATATGTGTAGTATAGCAGTGTTATGTATATGTGTAGTATAGCAGTGTTATGTATATGTGTAGTATAGCAGTATTATGTATATGTGTAGTATAGCAGTGTTATGTATATGTGTAGTATAGCAGTGTTATGTATATGTGTAGTATAGCAGTGTTATGTATATGTGTAGTATAGCAGTGTTATGTATATGTGTAGTATAGCAGTGTTATGTATATGTGTAGTATAGCAGTGGTATGTATATGTGTAGTATAGCAGTGTTATGTATATGTGTAGTATAGCAGTGTTATGTATATGTGTAGTATAGCAGTGTTATGTATATGTGTAGTCTAGCAGTGTTATGTATATGTGTAGTATAGCAGTGTTATGTATATGTGTAGTATAGCAGTGTTATGTATATGTGTAGCATAGCAGTGTTATCTATATGTGTAGTATAGCAGTGTTATGTATATGTGTAGTATAGCAGTATATGTGTAGTATAGCAGTGTTATGTATATGTGTAGTATAGCAGTGTTATGTATATGTGTAGTATAGCAGCGTTATGTATATGTGTAGTATAGCAGTATATGTGTAGTATAGCAGTGTCATGTATATGTGTAGTATAGCAGTGTTATGTATATGTGTAGTATAGCAGTGTTATGTATATGTGTAGTATAGCAGTGTTATGTATATGTGTAGTATAGCAGTGTTATGTATATGTGTAGTATAGCAGTGTTATGTATATGTGTAGTATAGTAGTGTTATCTATATGTGTAGTATAGCAGTATTATCTATATGTGTAGTATAGCAGTATTATATATATGTGTAGTATAGCAGTGTTATCTATATGTGTAGTATAGCAGTGTTATCTATATGTGTAGTATAGCAGTATTATCTATATGTGTAGTATAGCAGTGTTATCTATATGTGTAGTATAGCAGTATTATCTATATGTGTAGTATAGCAGTATTATATATATGTGTAGTATAGCAGTGTTATGTATATGTGTAGTATAGCAGTATATGTGTAGTATAGCAGTGTTATGTATATGTGTAGTATAGCAGTGTTATGTATATGTGTAGTATAGCAGCGTTATGTATATGTGTAGTATAGCAGTATATGTGTAGTATAGCAGTGTCATGTATATGTGTAGTATAGCAGTGTTATGTATATGTGTAGTATAGCAGTGTTATGTATATGTGTAGTATAGCAGTGTTATGTATATGTGTAGTATAGCAGTGTTATGTATCTGTGTAGTATAGCAGTGTTATGTATATGTGTAGTATAGCAGTATTATGTATATGTGTAGTATAGCAGTGTTATGTATATGTGTAGTATAGCAGTGTTATGTATATGTGTAGTATAGCAGTGTTATGTATCTGTGTAGTATAGCAGTGTTATGTATATGTGTAGTATAGCAGTATTATGTATATGTGTAGTATAGCAGTGTTATGTATATGTGTAGTATAGCAGTGTTATGTATATGTGTAGTATAGCAGTGTTATGTATCTGTGTAGTATAGCAGTGTTATGTATATGTGTGTAGTATAGCAGTATTATGTATATGTGTAGTATAGCAGTGTTATGTATATGTGTATTATAGCAGTGTTATGTATATATGTGTAGTATAGCAGTGTTATGTATATGTGTAGTATAGCAGTGTTATGTATATGTGTAGTATAGCAGTGTTATGTATGTGTGTAGTATAGCAGTGTTATGTATATGTGTAGTATAGCAGTGTTATGTATCTGTGTAGTATAGCAGTGTTATGTATATATGTGTAGTATAGCAGTATTATGTATATGTGTAGTATAGCAGTGTTATGTATATGTGTATTATAGCAGTGTTATGTATATATGTGTAGTATAGCAGTGTTATGTATATGTGTAGTATAGCAGTGTTATGTATATGTGTAGTATAGCAGTGTTATGTATGTGTGTAGTATAGCAGTGTTATGTATATGTGTAGTATAGCAGTGTTATGTATATGTGTAGTATAGCAGTGTTATGTATATGTGTAGTATAGCAGTGTTATGTATATGTGTAGTATAGCAGTGTTATGTATGTGTGTAGTATAGCAGTGTTATGTATCTGTGTAGTATAGCAGTGTTATGTATATGTGTATTATAGCAGTGTTATGTATATGTGTAGTATAGCAGTATTATGTATATGTGTAGTATAGCAGTGTTATGTATATGTGTAGTATAGCAGTGTTATGTATATGTGTAGTATAGCAGTGTTATGTATATGTGTAGTATAGCAGTATATGTGTAGTATAGCAGTGTCATGTATATGTGTAGTATAGCAGTGTTATGTATATGTGTAGTATAGCAGTGTTATGTATATGTGTAGTATAGCAGTGTTATGTATATGTGTAGTATAGCAGTGTTATGTATATGTGTAGTAGAGCAGTGTTATGTATATGTGTAGTATAGCAGTGTTATGTATATGTGTAGTATAGCAGTGTTATGTATATGTGTAGTATAGCAGTGTTATGTATATGTGTAGTATAGCAGTGTTATGTATATGTGTAGTATAGCAGTGTTATCTTTGAGTCCAGTGTTGCAGTGTTATGTATGTGTTTGGCAGTGAGGTATTATCTTTGTACCTAGTATAGCAGTATTATTTATAAGTGCAGTTTAGCAGTAGTATTTATGAGTGTTGTATAGCAGTAGCTCTGTAAGCATTTTCTATATGTCTAGTATAGAAGTATGGGCAGGATATATATACATATATATATAGGGCAGACTCTCCCACCAGTAGATCTGTCATGCAGGAAGTGTTGCGCAGTGCAAATTACATACAACGAGACGAGAAGAGACTAAACCACACTTCAAGAAAACTTCTATGTCCGCAGAGCTGACATCCTGCAGAGGAGGTAAGTGTCCGCGTAACCTACCTGGATGGGGAAAGGCAAGAACAGGGGTGAAAACAGTATCAACCCCCAGAAATGAAACTGAGGACCCCTATAATATATGGGGTCCATATATACTCCATAGAATAAGCTGAGGGCCCCTATAATGTATGGGGTCCCTCTATACTCCATAGAATAAGCTGAGGACCCCTATAATGTATGGGGTCCATCTATACTCCATAGAATAAGCTGAGGGCCCCTATAATGTATTGGGTCCCTCTATACTCCATAGAATAAGCTGAGGACCCCTATAATGTATGGGGTCCATATATACTCCATAGAATAAGCTGAGGACCCCTATAATGTATGGGGTCCCTCTATACTCCATAGAATAAGCTGAGGACCCCTATAATATATGGGGTCCATATATACTCCATAGAATAAGCTGAGGGCCCCTATAATGTATTGGGTCCCTCTATACTCCATAGAATAAGCTGAGGACCCCTATAATGTATGGGGTCCCTCTATACTCCATAGAATAAGCTGAGGACCCCTATAATGTATGGGGTCCCTCTATACTCCATAGAATAAGCTGAGGGCCCCTATAATGTATGGGGTCCCTCTATACTCCATAGAATAAGCTGAGGACCCCTATAATGTATGGGGTCCATCTATACTCCATAGAATAAGCTGAGGGCCCCTATAATGTATGGGGTCCATCTATACTCCATAGAATAAGCTAAGGACCCCTATAATGTATGGGGTCCCTCTATACTCCATAGAATAAGCTGAGGACCCCTATAATGTATGGGGTCCATCTATACTCCATAGAATAAGCTGAGGACCCCTATAATGTATGGGGTCCATCTATACTCCATAGAATAAGCTGAGGACCCCTATAATGTATGGGGTCCCTCTATACTCCATAGAATAAGCTGAGGACCCCTATAATGTATGGGGTCCATATATACTCCATAGAATAAGCTGAGGACCCCTATAATGTATGGGGTCCCTCTATACTCCATAGAATAAGCTGAGGACCCCTATAATGTATGGGGTCCATATATACTCCATAGAATAAGCTGAGGGCCCCTATAATGTATTGGGTCCCTCTATACTCCATAGAATAAGCTGAGGACCCCTATAATGTATGGGGTCCATATATACTCCATAGAATAAGCTGAGGACCCCTATAATGTATGGGGTCCCTCTATACTCCATAGAATAAGCTGAGGACCCCTATAATGTATGGGGTCCATATATACTCCATAGAATAAGCTGAGGACCCCTATAATGTATGGGGTCCCTCTATACTCCATAGAATAAGCTGAGGACCCCTATAATGTATGGGGTCCCTCTATACTCCATAGAATAAGCTGAGGACCCCTATAATGTATGGGGTCCATCTATACTCCATAGAATAAGCTGAGGACCCCTATAATGTATGGGGTCCATCTATACTCCATAGAATAAGCTGAGGACCCCTATAATGTATGGGGTCCATCTATACTCCATAGAATAAGCTGAGGACCCCTATAATGTATTGGGTCCCTCTATACTCCATAGAATAAGCTGAGGACCCCTATAATGTATTGGGTCCCTCTATACTCCATAGAATAAGCTGAGGACCCCTATAATGTATTGGGTCCCTCTATACTCCATAGAATAAGCTGAGGGCCCCTATAATGTATGGGGTCCCTCTATACTCCATAGAATAAGCTGAGGACCCCTATAATGTATGGGGTCCCTCTATACTCCATAGAATAAGCTGAGGGCCCCTATAATGTATGGGGTCCATATATACTCCATAGAATAAGCTGAGGACCCCTATAATGTATGGGGTCTGTAGTCTACATCCATATATACTCCATAGAATAAGCTGAGGACCCCTATAATGTGTGGGGTCCCTCTATACTCCATAGAATAAGCTGAGGGCCCCTATAATGTATGGGGTCCATATATACTCCATAGAATAAGCTGAGGGCCCCTATAATGTATGGGGTCCATATATACTCCATAGAATAAGCTGAGGACCCCTATAATGTATGGGGTCCCTCTATACTCCATAGAATAAGCTGAGGGCCCCTATAATGTATGGGGTCCATATATACTCCATAGAATAAGCTGAGGACCCCTATAATGTATTGGGTCCCTCTATACTCCATAGAATAAGCTGAGGGCCCCTATAATGTATGGGGTCCATATATACTCCATAGAATAAGCTGAGGACCCCTATAATGTATGGGGTCCCTCTATACTCCATAGAATAAGCTGAAGACCCCTATAATGTATGGGGTCCATCTATACTCCATAGAATAAGCTGAGGGCCCCTATAATGTATGGGGTCCATATACACTCCATAGAATAAGCTGAGGGCCCCTATAATGTATGGGGTCCATATATACTCCATAGAATAAGCTGAGGGCCCCTATAATGTATGGGATCCATATATACTCCATAGAATAAGCTGAGGACCCCTATAATGTATGGGGTCCCTCTATACTCCATAGAATAAGCTGAGGGCCCCTATAATGTATGGGGTCCATCTATACTCCATAGAATAAGCTGAGGGCCCCTATAATGTATGGGGTCCATCTATACTCCATAGAATAAGCTGAGGACCCCTATAATGTATGGGGTCTGTAGTCTACATCCATATATACTCCATAGAATAAGCTGAGGGCCCCTATAATGTATGGGGTCCATCTATACTCCATAGAATAAGCTGAGGACCCCTATAATGTATGGGGTCCCTCTATACTCCATAGAATAAGCTGAGGGCCCCTATAATGTATGGGGTCCATATATACTCCATAGAATAAGCTGAGGACCCCTATAATGTATTGGGTCCCTCTATACTCCATAGAATAAGCTGAGGACCCCTATAATGTATGGGGTCCATCTATACTCCATAGAATAAGCTGAGGACCCCTATAATGTATGGGGTCCATCTATACTCCATAGAATAAGCTAAGGACCCCTATAATGTATGGTGTCCCTCTATACTCCATAGAATAAGCTGAGGACCCCTATAATGTATGGGGTCCATATATACTCCATAGAATAAGCTGAGGACCCCTATAATGTATAAGGTCTGTAGTCTACATCCATCTATACTCCATAGAATAAGCTGAGGGCCCCTATAATGTATGGGGTCCATATATACTCCATAGAATAAGCTGAGGACCCCTATAATGTATGGGGTCTGTAGTCTACATCCATCTATACTCCATAGAATAAGCTGAGGGCCCCTATAATGTATGGGGTCCATATATACTCCATAGAATAAGCTGAGGGCCCCTATAATGTATGGGGTCCATATATACTCCATAGAATAAGCTGAGGGCCCCTATAATGTATTGGGTCCCTCTATACTCCATAGAATAAGCTGAGGGCCCCTATAATGTATGGGGTCCCTCTATACTCCATAGAATAAGCTGAGGACCCCTATAATGTATGGGGTCCATATATACTCCATAGAATAAGCTGAGGACCCCTATAATGTATGGGGTCCATATATACTCCATAGAATAAGCTGAGGACCCCTATAATGTATGGGGTCTGTAGTCTCTATCCATCTATACTCCATAGAATGTCTCAGGCCTATTGAGGAGGGGGCTACATACTGTACTATTTACCTCTCCACCTACTGACCTCCCGCAGAGTGTACCAGATCCTTCACTTTATAACTTAAGTGTTTCAAGTCTTCTATATTTACTTTTCTTCCTTTTCTATCCTCCTTTTGCTTCTGTCACTTCTGCCGATTTCTTCACTGTATTGCCATTGGCCAGCACTCATCTGTTCATCATCTGCCCATCATCTTCCATTGTCTTCCATCATCTGCCCATCATCTTCCATTGTCTTCCATCATCTGCCCATCATCTTCCATTGTCTTCCATCATCTTCTCCTCCTCCTCCATTGTCTTCCATCATCTTCTCCTCCTCCTCCTCCTTATCTTCTCCTCCTCCTCCTCATCTTCTCCTCCTCCTCCTCCTCATCATCTTCTCCTCCTCCTCCTCATCATCATCTTCTCCTCCTCCTCCTCATCATCATCTTCTCCTCCTCCTCATCTTCTCCTCCTCCTCTCCTCCTCCTCCTCTTCTCCTCCTCCTCCTCTCCTCCTCCTCCTCATCTTCTCCTCCTCATCTTCTCCTCATCTGCCCATCGTCTTCCATTGTCTGCCCATCATCATCTTCTCCTCCTCATCATCTTCTCCTCCTCATCATCTTCTCCTCCTCATCATCTTCTCCTCCTCATCATCTTCTCCTCCTCATCATCTTCTCCTCCTCATCATCTTCTCCTCCTCATCATCTCCTCCTCCTCATCATCTTCTCCTCCTCATCATCTTCTCCTCCTCATCTCCTCCTCCTCCTCATCTTCTCCTCCTCCTCATCTTCTCCTCCTCCTCATCTTCTCCTCCTCCTCCTCATCTTCTCCTCCTCATCATCTTCTCCTCCTCATCATCATCTCCTCCTCATCATCTCCTCCTCATCATCATCTTCTCCTCCTCATCATCTTCTCCTCCTCATCATCTCCTCCTCATCATCATCTTCTCCTCCTCATCATCTTCTCCTCCTCATCATCTTCTCCTCCTCATCATCTTCTCCTCCTCATCATCTCCTCCTCATCATCTCCTCCTCATCATCATCTTCTCCTCCTCATCATCTTCTCCTCCTCCTCATCATCTTCTCCTCCTCATCATCTTCTCCTCCTCATCTTCTCCTCCTCATCTGCCCATCATCTGCCCATCATCTGCCCGTCATCTGCTCGTCATCTGCCCATCATCTCCTTTATCTACTACTTACTCATCTAAGCAGGATTGACAGCAGGGGCAGATGTCTCATCACATGATAATATACTGTCTGGTGCAGTCTCTAACCCTATTGACCACTATTGATACCTGTCTCTTCCATTATGGTGGTGCTATCTGAGGGGTTCCCTAGTTATGCCATGTACAATATCGGCTACAACATCAAAATACCATTTAAAGATGGCTGTGGTCTGAAGAATAAAGGTTGTTCTGCACTCAGGTAACTTCCCATGAAAAACCACATGACAACAACCAATCTCGTGTGATCATGAGCGATGAATAGAGAATATGTGGGTGACAAACCCAAGCGAGGCTCTGAGGAACATAGATTCTCAAAGTCAGGTTCCAAAAGCTACAAAGACTCATAGCATCAGAACATTCTGAGATACAAAAGTTCACATCTACATGTTCAAAGTACAACAACGACACTTCACCCCAGGCTAACACAACCAATCCATACACATGCTAACACAACCGCTACAACCAGTCCATACACATGCTAACACAACCGCTACATCCAGTCCATACACAGCCTAACACAACCGCTACAACCGCTACAACCCAGACATGCACAGGCCAACACAACCGCTACAACCGCTACAACCCAGACATGCACATGCCAACACAACCGCTACAACCCAGACATGCACAGGCCAACACAACCGCTACAACCCAGACATGCACAGGCCAGACATGCACAGGCCAGACATGCACAGGCCAGACATGCACAGGCCAACACAACCGCTACAACCCAGACCATACACATGCTAACACAACCGCTACATCCAGTCCATACACATGCCAACACAACCACTACATCCAGTCCATACACATGCCAACACAACCACTACATCCAGTCCATACACATGCCAACACAACCGCTACATCCAGTCCATACACATGCTAACACAACCGCTACAACCAGTCCATACACATGCTAACACAACCGCTACAACCAGTCCATACACAGCCTAACACAACCGCTACAACCGCTACAACCGCTACAACCCAGACATGCACAGGCCAACACAACCGCTACAACCGCTACAACCCAGACATGCACAGGCCAACACAACCGCTACAACCCAGACATGCACAGGCCAACACAACCGCTACAACCAGTCCATACACATGCCGACACAACCGCTACATCCAGTCCATACACATGCCGACACAACCGCTACATCCAGTCCATACACATGCCGACACAACCGCTACATCCAGTCCATACACATGCCGACACAACCGCTACATCCAGTCCATACACATGCCGACACAACCGCTACATCCAGTCCATACACATGCCGACACAACCGCTACATCCAGTCCATACACATGCTAACACAACCGCTACATCCAGTCCATACACATGCCGACACAACCGCTACATCCAGTCCATACACATGCTAACACAACCGCTACATCCAGTCCATACACATGCCGACACAACCGCTACATCCAGTCCATACACATGCCGACACAACCGCTACATCCAGTCCATACACATGCCGACACAACCGCTACATCCAGTCCATACACATGCCAACACAACCGCTACATCCAGTCCATGCACATGCCAACACAACCGCTACATCCAGTCCATGCACATGCCGACACAACCGCTACATCCAGTCCATACACATGCCGACACAACCGCTACATCCAGTCCATACACATGCCGACACAACCGCTACATCCAGTCCATACACATGCCGACACAACCGCTACATCCAGTCCATACACATGCCGACACAACCGCTACATCCAGTCCATACACATGCCGACACAACCGCTACAACCAGTCCATACACATGCTAACACAACCGCTACATCCAGTCCATACACATGCCGACACAACCGCTACATCCAGTCCATGCACATGCCAACACAACCGCTACATCCAGTCCATGCACATGCCGACACAACCGCTACATCCAGTCCATACACATGCCAACACAACCGCTACATCCAGTCCATACACATGCCAACACAACCGCTACATCCAGTCCATACACATGCCGACACAACCGCTACATCCAGTCCATACACATGCCGACACAACCGCTACATCCAGTCCATACACATGCCGACACAACCGCTACATCCAGTCCATACACATGCCGACACAACCGCTACATCCAGTCCATACACATGCCGACACAACCGCTACATCCAGTCCATACACATGCTGACACAACCGCTACATCCAGTCCATACACATGCTAACACAACCGCTACATCCAGTCCATACACATGCTAACACAACCGCTACATCCAGTCCATAGACAGCCTAACACAACCGCTACATCCAGTCCATAGACAGCCTAACACAACCGCTACATCCAGTCCATACACATGCTAACACAACCGCTACATCCAGTCCATAGACAGCCTAACACAACCGCTACATCCAGTCCATACACAGCCTAACACAACCGCTACAACCGCTACAACCCAGACATGCACACGCCAGACATGCACAGGCCAACACAACCGCTACAACCCAGACCATACACATGCCGACACAACCGCTACAACCAGTCCATACACATGCCGACACAACCGCTACATCCAGTCCATACACATGCCAACACAACCGCTACAACCAGTCCATACACATGCCAACACAACCGCTACATCCAGTCCATACACATGCCAACACAACCGCTACAACCCAGACCATACACATGCCGACACAACCGCTACAACCAGTCCATACACATGCCGACACAACCGCTACATCCAGTCCATACACATGCCGACACAACCGCTACATCCAGTCCATACACATGCCGACACAACCGCTACATCCAGTCCATACAAATGCTGACACAACCGCTACATCCAGTCCATAGACAGCCTAACACAACCGCTACATCCAGTCCATGCACATGCCGACACAACCGCTACATCCAGTCCATACACAGCCTAACACAACCGCTACATCCAGTCCATACACAGCCTAACACAACCGCTACAACCGCTACAACCCAGACATGCACACGCCAGACATGCACAGGCCAACACAACCGCTACAACCCAGACCATACACATGCCGACACAACCGCTACAACCAGTCCATACACATGCCGACACAACCGCTACATCCAGTCCATACACATGCCGACACAACCGCTACATCCAGTCCATACACATGCCGACACAACCGCTACATCCAGTCCATACACATGCCGACACAACCGCTACATCCAGTCCATACACATGTCGCCACAACCGCTACATCCAGTCCATACACATGCCGACACAACCGCTACATCCAGTCCATACACAGCCTAACACAACCGCTACATCCAGTCCATACACAGCCTAACACAACCGCTACAACCCAGACATGCACACGCCAGACATGCACAGGCCAACACAACCGCTACAACCCAGACCATACACATGCCGACACAACCGCTACAACCAGTCCATACACATGCCGACACAACCGCTACATCCAGTCCATACACATGCCGACAAAACCGCTACATCCAGTCCATACACATGCCGACACAACCGCTACATCCAGTCCATACACATGCCGACACAACCGCTACATCCAGTCCATACACATGCCGACACAACCGCTACATCCAGTCCATACACATGCCGCCACAACCGCTACATCCAGTCCATACACATGCCGCCACAACCGCTACATCCAGTCCATACACATGCCGCCACAACCGCTACATCCAGTCCATACACATGCCGCCACAACCGCTACATCCAGTCCATACACATGCCGCCACAACCGCTACATCCAGTCCATACACATGCCGACACAACCGCTACATCCAGTCCATACACATGCCGACACAACCGCTACATCCAGTCCATACACATGCCGACACAACCGCTACATCCAGTCCATACACATGCCGCCACAACCGCTACATCCAGTCCATACACATGTCGCCACAACCGCTACATCCAGTCCATACACATGCCGACACAACCGCTACATCCAGTCCATACACATGCCGACACAACCGCTACATCCAGTCCATACACATGCCGACACAACCGCTACATCCAGTCCATACACATGCCGACACAACCGCTACATCCAGTCCATACACATGCCGACACAACCGCTACATCCAGTCCATACACATGCCGACACAACCGCTACATCCAGTCCATACACATGCCGACACAACCGCTACATCCAGTCCATACACATGCCGACACAACCGCTACATCCAGTCCATACACATGCCGACACAACCGCTACATCCAGTCCATACACATGCCGACACAACCGCTACATCCAGTCCATACACATGCCGACACAACCGCTACATCCAGTCCATACACATGCCGACACAACCGCTACATTCAGTCCATACACATGCCGACACAACCGCTACATCCAGTCCATACACATGCCGACACAACCGCTACATCCAGTCCATACACATGCCGACACAACCGCTACATCCAGTCCATACACATGCCGACACAACCGCTACATCCAGTCCATACACATGCCGACACAACCGCTACATCCAGTCCATACACATGCCGACACAACCGCTACATCCAGTCCATACACATGCCGACACAACCGCTACATCCAGTCCATACACATGCCGACACAACCGCTACATCCAGTCCATACACATGCCGGCACAACCGCTACATCCAGTCCATACACATACCGACACAACCGCTACATCCAGTCCATACACATGCCGACACAACCGCTACATCCAGTCCATACACATGCCGACACAACCGCTACATCCAGTCCATACACATGCCGACACAACCGCTACATCCAGTCCATACACATGCCGACACAACCGCTACATCCAGTCCATACACATGCCGACACAACCGCTACATCCAGTCCATACACATTCCGACACAACCGCTGCATCCAGTCCATACACATGCCGACACAACCGCTACATCCAGTCCATACACATGCCGACACAACCGCTACATCCAGTCCATACACATGCCGACACAACCGCTACATCCAGTCCATACACATGCCGACACAACCGCTACATCCAGTCCATACACATGCCGACACAACCGCTACATCCAGTCCATACACATGCCGACACAACCGCTACATCCAGTCCATACACATGCCGACACAACCGCTACATCCAGTCCATACACATGCCGACACAACCGCTACATCCAGTCCATACACATGCCAACACAACCCCTTGATGGACAAGTGTCTTTTTTCAACCGTAAAAACTATGAAACTATGAAACTATGAAACCGCTACATCCAGTCCATACACATGCCAACACAACCACTACATCCAGTCCATACACATGCCAACACAACCGCTACATCCAGTCCATACACATGCCAACACAACCGCTACATCCAGTCCATACACATGCCAACACAACCGTTACATCCAGTCCATACACATGCCAACACAACCGCTACATCCAGTCCATACACATGCCAACAAAACCGCTACATCCAGTCCATACACATGCCGACACAACCGCTACATCCAGTCCATACACATGCCGACACAACCCCTAAATCCCTTCCTCATCCAATCCCTACCCTTCCTTGGTTGAACTTGATGGACAAGTGTCTTTTTTCAACCGTAAAAACTATGAAACTATGAAACTATGAAACCGCTACATCCAGTCCATACACATGCCAACACAACCGCTACATCCAGTCCATACACATGCCAACACAACCGCTACATCCAGTCCATACACATGCCAACACAACCGCTACATCCAGTCCATACACATGCCAACACAACCGCTACATCCAGTCCATACACATGCCAACACAACCGCTACATCCAGTCCATACACATGCCAACACAACCGCTATATCCAGTCCATACACATGCCAACACAACCGCTATATCCAGTCCATACACATGCCAACAGAACCGCTACATCCAGTCCATACACATGCCAACACAACCGCTACATTCAGTCCATACACATGCCAACACAACCCCTAAATCCCCTAAATCCCTTCCTCATCCAATCCCTACCCTTCCTTGGTTGAACTTGATGGACAAGTGTCTTTTTTCAACTGTAAAAACTATGAAACTATGAAACTGCTACATCCAGTCCATACACATGCCAACACAACCGCTACATCCAGTCCATACACATGCCATCACAACCGCTACATCCAGTCCATACACATGCCAACACAACCGCTACATCCAGTCCATACACATGCCAACACAACCGCTACATCCAGTCCATACACATGCCGACACAACCGCTACATCCAGTCCATACACATGCCAACACAACCGCTACATCCAGTCCATGCACATGCCAACACAACCGCTACATCCAGTCCATGCACATGCCAACACAACCGCTACATCCAGTCCATGCACATGCCAACACAACCGCTACATCCAGTCCATGCACATGCCAACACAACCGCTACATCCAGTCCATGCACATGCCAACACAACCGCTACATCCAGTCCATGCACAGGCCAACACAACCGCTACATCCAGTCCATGCACAGGCCAACACAACCGCTACATCCAGTCCATGCACAGGCCAACACAACCGCTACATCCAGTCCATGCACAGGCCAACACAACCGCTACATCCAGTCCATGCACAGGCCAACACAACCGCTACATCCAGTCCATGCACAGGCCAACACAACCGCTACATCCAGTCCATGCACAGGCCAACACAACCGCTACATCCAGTCCATGCACAGGCCAACACAACCGCTACATCCAGTCCATGCACAGGCCAACACAACCGCTACATCCAGTCCATGCACAGGCCAACACATTCGCTACATCCAGTCCATGCACAGGCCAACACAACCGCTACATCCAGTCCATGCACAGGCCAACACAACCGCTACAACCCAGACATGCACAGGCCAACACAACCGCTACAACCCAGACATGCACAGGCCAACACATCCGCTACAACCCAGACATGCACAGGCCAACACAACCGCTACAACCCAGACATGCACAGGCCAACACAACCGCTACAACCCAGACATGCACAGGCCAACACTACCGCTACAACCCAGACATGCACAGGCCAACACAACTGCTACAACCCAGACATGCACAGGCCAACACAACCGCTACAACCCAGACATGCACAGGCCAACACAACCGCTACAACCCAGACATGCAAAGGCCAACACAACCGCTACAACCCAGACATGCAAAGGCCAACACAACCGCTACAACCCAGACATGCACAGGCCAACACAACCGCTACAACCCAGACATGCACAGGCCAACACAACCGCTACAACCCAGACATGCACAGGCCAACACAACCGCTACAACCCAGACATGCACAGGCCAACACAACCGCTACAACTCAGACATGCACAGGCCAACACAACCGCTACAACCCAGACCATACACATGCTAACACAAGCGCTACAACCAATCCATACACATGCTAACACAACCGCTACATCCAGTCCATACACATGCTAACACAACCGCTACAACCAGTCCATACACATGCTAACACAACCGCTACAACCAATCCATTCACAGGCTAACACAACCGCTACAACCAATCCATACACATGCTAACACAACCGCTACAACCAATCCATACACAGCCTCCACCATCACTACACCCAGACATACACAGCCTGCACCATCACTACACCCCGACATACACAGCCTGCACCATCACTACACCCCGACATACACAGCCTGCACCATCACTACACCCCGACATACACAGCCTGCACCATCACTACACCCAGACATACACAGCCTGCACCATCACTACACCCCGACATACACAGCCTCCACCATCACTACACCCCGACATACACAGCCTGCACCATCACTACACCCCGACATACACAGCCTGCACCATCACTACACCCCGACATACACAGCCTGCACCATCACTACACCCAGACATACACAGCCTGCACCATCACTACACCCCGACATACACAGCCTCCACCATCACTACACCCCGACATACACAGCCTGCACCATCACTACACCCCGACAGACTGGGAGGTAGTAAACATTACCCATTTAAGTACACATTAAGGCACTTTAGTACAGATACATAATACTACCCGTAACATTAATCCCATAAACCATTAATAACTAAACATAACTAAGAAATGGTGACATGAGGTTTCCTGTTGGGCAGAAAAGGTCACAGCTATTTATTGCTGATAAACTCAATTATTATTATTTTAATATTCTCAAAATCAACCGCAATCTCTGTTTGTTTCTTTGGAAACCATCGCTGCCGAAGTGGTTTGTTCATCCGGACTCCCGAACCACCACTTCGACTTCCGAAAAAATCCACATCAATTCTCTTTTCCGCCAGCTGTGACTTGAGATGATCACCGAAAATTAAGATTTAGAAACCTACCGGTAAATCAGTTTCCACTAGTCCACCATGACGGCCACCTGGAGGATGCCCTTTGACCTCTGTGGGAACAGGAAGGAGAGAGGTTAAAAGTCCCCTCCCAGCATCCTCCCACCAGTGTCTATCAAATAACCACACCTGGAATGGATGCAACTGTATTTATTAGTATGTTAAGTCACACACCTGAATACAACAAAAAACAATTAATATTAGGGAGGGAATAAATAGGCCGTCATGGTGGACTAGTGGAAACTTATTTACCGGTAGGTTTCTAAATCTTAATTTCCACCACGTCCCCCATGACGGCCACCTGGAGACTTATCAAATGAGATGATAAGCTAGGGTGGGATAACTGATTGAAGCACCTTCCTTCCGAAGGCCAAATCTTTATTTTTAGGAATGTCCAATCTGTAATGTTTAATGAATGTATTTTGGGAAGCCCAAGTTGCTGCCCTGCAGATTTGGTCTAACGTAGCTCCCCTTCTTTCTGCCCACGAAGTAGACATGGCTCTTGTGGAGTGGGCCTTTATGTTCGATGGAACTGGTTTGTTCTGTAGGCTATAGCACTTTGAGATTGCCATCTTGAGCCATCTAGCGATTGTGACCTTAGATGCCTTTTTTCCCTTGTTGGGCCCCTGGAATTGAATGAAGAGGTTATTATCTACTCGCCATTCCTCGGTGGATTGAAGGTATTTTAATACCATGCGCCTTACATCAAGAGTATGCCATTCAGCCTCCCTGGAGGATGTCGGATTATTGCAAAAGGATGGTAGGATAATTTCCTGGTTTCTGTGGAAATCCGAGACCACCTTTGGAAGAAAAGCAGAGTCAAGAGTTATTATAATTCTGTCATCTAAAATCTTTAAGTAAGGCTCTTGTATAGAGATGGCTTGGAGTTCTCCTAGTCTTCGGGCTGAGGTTATAGCTATCAGAAAAACTGTTTTTAGAGTCAGGTTTCTGATATCAATATTTTCTATTGGTTCGAATGGACCTTTAGTTAAGGCATTGAGAACCAAAGTAAGGTCCCAGTTAGGGATTTTAGTAAGGACCTGAGGACGGATCCTAGAAGAGGCGGTTATAAATCTTTTTACCCACCTATTGTCCATAAGGCAGCAGTCATGAAAGGCACCGAGGGCAGACACCTGCACTTTTAAAGTGCTTGTGGATAGACCCTTTTCTAATCCAGCTTGCAGGAACTCCAACACCTGAAAGATATTAGGGTTATCTTGTGATGGAGGTTTATCCCCACAAAAAGATACAAATTTTTTCCATATTTTATGATATATGGCAAATGTCACTGGTTTTCTACTCGCCTGTAAAGTGTTCACCACCTTTGATGAAAGACCCTTCCTTAACAGGAGTTCCCTTTCAGGATCCATGCCGATAGGTCGAAGTAGCTCGGCCTTGGATGAAGAACTGGGCTTTGGAATAGGAGATCGTTCTCCGGAGGAAGTAGGATGGGTTCCTGAAGAGCCATGGATCTCAGAAGAGGGTACCAACTCTTCTTCTTCCAGTTCGGGCAGATTAGTATTACCCTGGCTTTGTCCAGGTAGATCTTGCGTAGTACTCTTGAAATCAGGGGAATTGGGGGAAAGGCATATGCTAGTGGCTGGTCCCAAGTATGGCTGAATGCGTCCAGAGTCAAGAATGGTTCTCTTGTGTCTAGAAAATAAAAAAGGTTGCATTTTGTATTCTCTCTTGAGGCAAACAGATCTATGAGTGGTTTCCCCCATAAGGTGATCAGATGGTCGTAAATCTCCTGCTTTAGGCACCATTCGTTCGGTAAGAGTGTTTTTCTGCTCAGGAAGTCGGCTGTTAAATTCTCTCTTCCACGAAGATGGGTCGCAGAGAGAGATTGGCAATTGTCCTCTGCCCATTTGAAGATTTTCTGTGATAGGGCCAGTAACTCCGGAGACCTGGTTCCCCCTTGTCTCCTCAGATATGATACAGTGGTGGTGTTGTCGGATAATATCAGGAGGTGTGAATTCCTTAGGCGAGACCTGTTGAATCTCAGAGTTTCCCAAACCGCATGTAATTCTCTGAAATTGGAGGATTTGGCACTGATTTCCTGAGTCCATTGACCCTGTACCAGTTGATCCTGAAAACAAGTGCCCCAACCTGACTTGCTTGCATCCGTCTGGATGGTAATCAGGGGCTGTTGGATCCATGGGACGCCCCTTCCTAAGGTCCTTGTATCTAGCCACCACAGAAGATCTCGTCTGACGCTCAGCGGGATCTGGTCCCTTTTCTCTAATCCTCTTGGTGATCTGTCCCAGGATGAAAGGATCCAGCTTTGGAGAGATCTGGAATGGTTTTGGCACCATGATACTGCTGGGATACTGGCTGTCATTTTTCCTAAAAGCTTCATCGCTGTCCGGATTGAAACGTATGGTTTTTTCCCGAATGATAATACGAGGTGTCGGATGTTGTCCTTCTTGTCCTGCGGAAGAGAAGAGATTTGACGACATGAGTCTAAGATTACTCCCAAGAATTTTATCTGGGTAAGGGGGGAAAGACTTGACTTCTGAAAGTTGACGATCCACCCCAGGCTTGTGAGTGTAGAAATCGTGAAATCCCGAGACCTGACTAGGTCTAGGCTGGTATTGGCTATAATCAGGAAATCGTCTAGGTAGGGAACGACAGACACATCCTGATTTCTTAAGAAAGCCACCACCTCTATCATCAGTTTGGAAAATACCCTGGGAGCAGAAGATATTCCGAAGGGTAGTGCACAAAACTGAAAGTGGTGTGTTACCCCTTCCAAGGAAAGAACAGAGAATCTTAAATATTTCTGAGAGGAAGGGTGGATAGGAACGTGAAAATAGGCGTCCTTTAAGTCTATGGTGCACATAAAGGAGTTTTGGTGGATGAGGGGTATAGCAGATCTTACCGACTCCATCTTGAAGCGTCTGTATATTATGAAGCGATTTAATCCTCTCAAGTTTATTATGAGACGGTTCGATCCGTTGGGCTTTTTTACTGTGAACAGAGGGGAGTAGAAACCCTGTTCCTCTTGATTGAGCGGAACTCTCAGGATGGCCCCCAGTTGTAGCAGGTTCTGGACCTCCTGCCAGATTGTGACCTGTGTAGAAGGAGAAGATGAGGATGGACAGAAATATCTTTGTGGGGGAAGACGGGAGAATTCTATTCTGTAACCATTTTTTACAATGTCTCTTGCCCAGAGATTTGATGTAATCTTCTCCCACTGAGAAGTATAAAACTTGAGTCTTCCCCCAACCCTGGCGTCACTGCTTCTTACTTTTGGATGGGTCACTGTTTGAGGAGAACAAGAAGCCACGACCTCTGCCTACCTTGGGATAGCTCCAACGGCTTTGTTTGCCCTTTCCTCTGTAGCTCTCCCTTTGGTCCCTGGGGCCACGAAAAATTTTTCTCCTGGTGTCGGGACGATTTTCTGGAAACCCCATCTTTTTGTCGGCAGCTTTCTCGAGAATGACATCGAGGTCCGGGCCGAAGACAAACTCGCCTGCAAAGGGGATTCCACACAATTTTGTCTTGGAACGTATGTCCCCTCCCCATTGCTTTAACCAAAGCACTCTCCTTGATGCGTTGGATAGGGCCCCTTCTTTAGCTGAAAACCGGATGGATTCCGCCGAGGCATCAGCTAGAAAGGCTGTTGCTAATTTAAGGAGAGGAATATTCTCTAGGATAACTTCTCTGGGAGTATGGTCTTTAACGTGGTTTTCCAGCTCCTTCAGCCAGAAGAGTAGTGTTCTGGCTACCGAGGTAGCCGTCAGGTTAGTCTTCAGATTTAGCATAGATGTATCCCATGCTTTCCTGAGTAGTGCCTCGGATTTACGATCCATAGGGTCCCGTAGTTGCCCCGCATCTTCAAATGGTAAATCCATCTTCTTGGATACCTTGGAGACCTGTACATCCACCTTAGGACATGGGTCCCAGATCTTTGAATCATCAGGCTCGAACAGAAGTCATTTTTTGAAATTTTTGGAGACCGTTATTTTCTTTTCCGGTTCTTGCCATTCTGCCGTAATCAGATCCTTCAAGGTATCATTGACAGTAAAAACCCTTCGTTTTTTAGACCTCAGTCCTCCA
The DNA here is from genome assembly GCF_040894005.1 of Engystomops pustulosus. Taxonomy (NCBI): domain Eukaryota; kingdom Metazoa; phylum Chordata; class Amphibia; order Anura; family Leptodactylidae; genus Engystomops; species Engystomops pustulosus. The sequence goes on from NC_092417.1 coordinate 1,402,751, forward strand.
AAGAGATCCTCTTCGACTGATCTAGGCGGGATTATATCTTCGATATTTAGAGTATCCCTTACTGCTTTGAGTAGTCTATCCATTTCTTCAATAGGAAACAGATACCTGGCTTCAGATTCTTGTAAATCAGAATACGTTATTTCTGAATCTCTATAAGAACATGACGGAGATTCGGAAACGTCCGAATCCGATGCTGGAGTGGCTAAATCAGGATCCATACGGGCTCTTTTAGGGGAGGGACCCTGAGGAGCCTGAGAGGTTGAGGCGAGCGATACAAATTTTTCTTCGATAAACTCCTTAATCTCATCCATAAAGGAGGTTTTTTCGTCTCTCAATAGCTTATCTATGCAAGATTTACATATCGGTTTCTTATGCGTATCAGGTAATTTGCTAATGCACATATTACATCTTCTGCTCTGAACATCAGATGATTTTGATCTTGATTTCGCCACTTTGCCCCCTTTCTCCTGCTTCTCCTCCTTGCCTTTCCCCTTTCCACATGATTCCTCCTGGAATGGAAGGAGGAGAATTTGTTGCAGGAGACCGAAACAGATACAAATATATACACATGTAACATGTGGAGGACACCTCCAGCGCACTTACAAGTACCAGCGGGTGGAGAGAGCCTGCATCTGCCTCTTCAGACATGGCTGTGACGGCAGGGAGACAAAACAACCGGCTGCACAAGAGTCCAGAACAAGACCTTGAACTTAGACCTCAGATCAACGTGTATCCGCAAAAAACCTGACTTAAATACCTTCTAGGGGAGCCCATCCCCCTGTTGAAGGCTGCAGCCGGCGTTCATGCTCCGGGACCCGGCATCGGAGCGTCACTTCCGGTCGCGCCGGAAGTCGTCATCTGACTCCGCGCGACACACTGGGATTTCTGATTTAAGGCGCACGGAGCGCCACCGCTCTCCCTTAGGCGCCGCTGCCAGCGGGACGAGCGGTGCTTACCAGGCCGGACGGGGATGACCAGGGAGGGCCGGAGCCGCCCGTGGACCCGACCTGCGTGGCTTGGTCGAGGACCGCGCGACGGTTAGTGTCTGTGTCCCCCCTTACACCTGGATGATGCAAGGAGAGAGCTTCTCTCCATCCTGACCCTGTGGGAACAGGAAGAACACTGGTGGGAGGATGCTGGGAGGGGACTTTTAACCTCTCTCCTTCCTGTTCCCACAGAGGTCAAAGGGCATCCTCCAGGTGGCCGTCATGGGGGACGTGGTGGAAACCATTATTACTTTAATACTCAAAATTAACCACAATCTCCGTCCGTCTCTTTGTAAACCATAGCTGCCCGAAGCGGTTTGTTCATCCAGACTCCCGAATTAGCACTTCAACTTCCGGGCAAATTCACATCAATTCCCATTTTCCATTAGCTGTGACTTGAGATGATCACCGAAAACCGAAAACATCAAAACACAAAAACCAAGTAACAGTAGGGAGGGAGGGACAGCTAGAAGATGGCGCGGGCAAGAGGAAGTGCAGGCCCAGGGGCGGGCAAGAGGAAGTGCCCAGTGCCCACCCTATAAAGGCTCAGCTATGGGAGGAGAAAGGAAGCAAATACCACCCCTATTTATAGTGCAAACGTCCCATGTAATAAATTGCAACACTAGGACACCCCCAGTCTGTGGGCACCCTCCTTATACAGTCGGGGGCACCCTTCAGACTGGGAGGTAGTAAACATTACCCTAACTACACATTTAAGTACACATTAAGGCACTTTAGTAAAGATACATAACCCTAACCCGTAACATTAACCCCATAAACCATTTATAACTAAACATAACTAAGAAATGATGACACGAGGCTTCCTGTTGGGCAGAAAAGGTCACAGCTATTTATTGCTGATAAACTCTATTATTATTTTAATATTCTCAAAATCAACCGCAATCTGTTTGTTTCTTTGGAAACCATCGCTGCCGAAGTGGTTTGTTCATCCGGACTCCCGAACCACCACTTCGACTTCCGAAAAAATCCACATCAATTCTCTTTTCCGCCACTAGGAGCTCCGAGTACTCCTACTCGGAGCTCTGACCCCCAACCAACAGGAATACGGCTCGCTCAAAACCAAAAACAAGCAACCTACAAGAAAGGACATAAGCCTCAGTAACAGTAACAAAGGGCAAACCAGCTCCGAGCCTGCACATAAGCAGACCCAGGTTCTCCTCCCATAAAACTTACAACGGGAGATTTCAGTCTGCCACCCTACAGGACTAATACCATCTCCGGCCGTGAGAAACCCCAGAGGAAGTAGCCCCTGTAACAGGCACCTAAAGGACCCAACAAAGCAAAGAACACCCTGCAACATTACTCAGCAGTCCAGCCCCTGCACGGCCCTCCCTGATCACACAGTACGCTGCTTTATCTGTAAGAAATCTCTGATATGTCTCTTAAGACCAGAGGGCCTTACAGGAGACGACTACCTAAATCCTTGCCTATGATGTACAGCGCTACAGCGCACGTTGTAAATACAGTATAGATATAAATGCTATACAATGAGCCTGCTGGTCTGAATACAGACAGACAACGCCCTTCTGTTATATATACAAGCACCACAATACAGGCTATAGTCATATCCATACCTGATATATACAAGCACCACAATACAGGCTATAGTCATATCCATACCTGATATATACAAGCACCACAATACAGGCCATAGTCATATCCATACCTGATATATACAAGCACCACAATACAGGCTATAGTCATATCCATACCTGATATATTCAAGCACAGCAATACATGCTATAGTCATATCCATACCTGATATATACAAGCACAGCAATACATGCTATAGTCATATCCATACCTGATACATACAAGCACCACAATACATGCTATAGTCATATCCATACCTGATACATACAAGCACCACAATACAGGCTATAGTCATATCCATACCTGATATATACAAGCACCACAATACAGGCCATAGTCATATCCATACCTGATATATACAAGCACCACAATACAGGCTATAGTCATATCCATACCTGATATATACAAGCACCACAATACATGCTATAGTCATATCCATACCTGATATATACAAGCACCACAATACATGCTATAGTCATATCCATACCTGATATATACAAGCACAGCAATACATGCTATAGTCATATCCATACCTGATATATACAAGCACCACAATACAGGCCATAGTCATATCCATACCTGATACATACAAGCACAGCAATACATGCTATAGTCATATCCATACCTGATATATACAAGCACCACAATACATGCTATAGTCATATCCATACCTGATACATACAAGCACAGCAATACAGGCTATAGTCATATCCATACCTGATATATACAAGCACAGCAATACAGGCCATAGTCATATCCATACCTGATATATACAAGCACCACAATACATGCTATAGTCATATCCATACCTGATATATACAAGCACCACAATACAGGCCATAGTCATATCCATACCTGATATATACAAGCACCACAATACAGGCTATAGTCATATCCATACCTGATATATACAAGCACCACAATACAGGCCATAGTCATATCCATACCTGATATATACAAGCACCACAATACAGGCTATAGTCATATCCATACCTGATATATACAAGCACAGCAATACAGGCCATAGTCATATCCATACCTGATATATACAAGCACCACAATACAGGCTATAGTCATATCCATACCTGATATATACAAGCACAGCAATACAGGCTATAGTCATATCCATACCTGATATATACAAGCACCACAATACAGGCTATAGTCATATCCATACCTGATATATACAAGCACAGCAATACAGGCTATAGTCATATCCATACCTGATATATACAAGCACCACAATACATGCTATAGTCATATCCATACCTGATATATACAAGCACCACAATACAGGCCATAGTCATATCCATACCTGATATATACAAGCACAGCATTACATGCTATAGTCATATCCATACCTGATATATACAAGCACAATACAGGCTGTAGTCATATCCATACCTGATATATACAAGCACAGCATTACATGCTATAGTCATATCCATACCTGATATATACAAGCACCACAATACAGGCCATAGTCATATCCATACCTGATATATACAAGCACAGCATTACATGCTATAGTCATATCCATACCTGATATATACAAGCACAGCAATACATGCTATAGTCATATCCATACCTGATACATACAAGCACCACAATACAGGCCATAGTCATATCCATACCTGATATATACAAGCACCACAATACATGCTATAGTCATATCCATACCTGATATATACAAGCACAGCAATACAGGCCATAGTCATATCCATACCTGATATATACAAGCACCACAATACAGGCTATAGTCATATCCATACCTGATATATACAAGCACCACAATACAGGCCATAGTCATATCCATACCTGATATATACAAGCACAGCAATACATGCTATAGTCATATCCATACCTGATATATACAAGCACAGCAATACAGGCCATAGTCATATCCATACCTGATACATACAAGCACCACAATACATGCTATAGTCATATCCATACCTGATACATACAAGCACCACAATACAGGCCATAGTCATATCCATACCTGATATATACAAGCACCACAATACATGCTATAGTCATATCCATACCTGATATATACAAGCACAGCAATACATGCTATAGTCATATCCATACCTGATATATACAAGCACAGCAATACATGCTATAGTCATATCCATACCTGATACATACAAGCACAGCAATACATGCTATAGTCATATCCATACCTGATATATACAAGCACCACAATACAGGCCATAGTCATATCCATACCTGATATATACAAGCACCACAATACAGGCCATAGTCATATCCATACCTGATATATACAAGCACCACAATACAGGCCATAGTCATATCCATACCTGATATATACAAGCACAGCAATACATGCTATAGTCATATCCATACCTGATACATACAAGCACAGCAATACATGCTATAGTCATATCCATACCTGATATATACAAGCACAGCAATACAGGCTGTAGTCATATCCATACCTGATACATACAAGCACCACAATACATGCCATAGTCATATCCATACCTGATACATACAAGCACCACAATACATGCTATAGTCATATCCATACCTGATACATACAAGCACCACAATACAGGCCATAGTCATATCCATACCTGATATATACAAGCACCACAATACATGCTATAGTCATATCCATACCTGATATATACAAGCACAGCAATACATGCTATAGTCATATCCATACCTGATATATACAAGCACAGCAATACAGGCCATAGTCATATCCATACCTGATACATACAAGCACCACAATACATGCTATAGTCATATCCATACCTGATATATACAAGCACCACAATACATGCTATAGTCATATCCATACCTGATATATACAAGCACCACAATACATGCTATAGTCATATCCATACCTGATATATACAAGCACCACAATACAGGCCATAGTCATATCCATACCTGATATATACAAGCACCACAATACATGCTATAGTCATATCCATACCTGATATATACAAGCACAGCAATACAGGCCATAGTCATATCCATACCTGATATATACAAGCACCACAATACAGGCTATAGTCATATCCATACCTGATATATACAAGCACAGCATTACATGCTATAGTCATATCCATACCTGATATATACAAGCACCACAATACATGCTATAGTCATATCCATACCTGATATATACAAGCACCACAATACATGCTATAGTCATATCCATACCTGATATATACAAGCACAATACATGCTATAGTCATATCCATACCTGATATATACAAGCACAGCAATACAGGCCATAGTCATATCCATACCTGATATATACAAGCACCGCAATACAGGCTATAGTCATATCCATACCTGATATATACAAGCACCACAATACAGGCTATAGTCATATCCATACCTGATACATACAAGCACCACAATACATGCTATAGTCATATCCATACCTGATATATACAAGCACCACAATACATGCTATAGTCATATCCATACCTGATATATACAAGCACAGCATTACATGCTATAGTCATATCCATACCTGATACATACAAGCACAGCAATACATGCTATAGTCATATCCATACCTGATACATACAAGCACCACAATACAGGCCATAGTCATATCCATACCTGATATATACAAGCACCACAATACATGCTATAGTCATATCCATACCTGATATATACAAGCACAGCAATACAGGCCATAGTCATATCCATACCTGATATATACAAGCACCACAATACAGGCTATAGTCATATCCATACCTGATATATACAAGCACAGCATTACATGCTATAGTCATATCCATACCTGATATATACAAGCACCACAATACAGGCTATAGTCATATCCATACCTGATATATACAAGCACCACAATACATGCTATAGTCATATCCATACCTGATATATACAAGCACAGCAATACAGGCTATAGTCATATCCATACCTGATATATACAAGCACCACAATACAGGCTATAGTCATATCCATACCTGATATATACAAGCACCACAATACAGGCTATAGTCATATCCATACCTGATATATACAAGCACCACAATACAGGCTATAGTCATATCCATACCTGATATATACAAGCACCACAATACAGGCTATAGTCATATCCATACCTGATATATACAAGCACCACAATACAGGCCATAGTCATATCCATACCTGATATATACAAGCACAGCATTACATGCTATAGTCATATCCATACCTGATACATACAAGCACCACAATACAGGCTATAGTCATATCCATACCTGATATATACAAGCACCACAATACAGGCCATAGTCATATCCATACCTGATATATACAAGCACCACAATACATGCTATAGTCATATCCATACCTGATACATACAAGCACCACAATACATGCTATAGTCATATCCATACCTGATACATACAAGCACAGCAATACATGCTATAGTCATATCCATACCTGATATATACAAGCACCACAATACATGCTATAGTCATATCCATACCTGATATATACAAGCACAGCATTACATGCTATAGTCATATCCATACCTGATACATACAAGCACCACAATACAGGCTATAGTCATATCCATACCTGATATATACAAGCACAGCAATACATGCTATAGTCATATCCATACCTGATATATACAAGCACCACAATACAGGCTATAGTCATATCCATACCTGATATATACAAGCACCACAATACAGGCTATAGTCATATCCATACCTGATACATACAAGCACAGCAATACAGGCTATAGTCATATCCATACCTGATATATACAAGCACCACAATACAGGCTATAGTCATATCCATACCTGATACATACAAGCACCACAATACAGGCCATAGTCATATCCATACCTGATACATACAAGCACAGCAATACATGCTATAGTCATATCCATACCTGATATATACAAGCACAGCATTACATGCTATAGTCATATCCATACCTGATATATACAAGCACCACAATACAGGCTATAGTCATATCCATACCTGATATATACAAGCACCACAATACATGCTATAGTCATATCCATACCTGATATATACAAGCACCACAATACATGCTATAGTCATATCCATACCTGATACATACAAGCACAGCAATACATGCTATAGTCATATCCATACCTGATACATACAAGCACCACAATACAGGCCATAGTCATATCCATACCTGATATATACAAGCACCACAATACATGCTATAGTCATATCCATACCTGATATATACAAGCACAGCATTACATGCTATAGTCATATCCATACCTGATATATACAAGCACCACAATACAGGCTATAGTCATATCCATACCTGATATATACAAGCACCACAATACATGCTATAGTCATATCCATACCTGATATATACAAGCACCACAATACATGCTATAGTCATATCCATACCTGATACATACAAGCACAGCAATACAGGCTATAGTCATATCCATACCTGATATATACAAGCACCGCAATACAGGCTATAGTCATATCCATACCTGATATATACAAGCACCACAATACAGGCTATAGTCATATCCATACCTGATATATACAAGCACCACAATACATGCTATAGTCATATCCATACCTGATATATACAAGCACCACAATACAGGCTATAGTCATATCCATACCTGATATATACAAGCACCACAATACATGCTATAGTCATATCCATACCTGATATATACAAGCACCACAATACATGCTATAGTCATATCCATACCTGATACATACAAGCACCACAATACAGGCCATAGTCATATCCATACCTGATATATACAAGCACCACAATACAGGCTATAGTCATATCCATACCTGATATATACAAGCACAGCATTACATGCTATAGTCATATCCATACCTGATATATACAAGCACCGCAATACATGCTATAGTCATATCCATACCTGATATATACAAGCACCACAATACAGGCTGTAGTCATATCCATACCTGATACATACAAGCACCACAATACAGGCTATAGTCATATCCATACCTGATATATACAAGCACCACAATACATGCTATAGTCATATCCATACCTGATATATACAAGCACCACAATACATGCTATAGTCATATCCATACCTGATATATACAAGCACCACAATACAGGCTATAGTCATATCCATACCTGATATATACAAGCACAGCATTACATGCTATAGTCATATCCATACCTGATATATACAAGCACCGCAATACATGCTATAGTCATATCCATACCTGATACATACAAGCACCACAATACAGGCCATAGTCATATCCATACCTGATATATACAAGCACCACAATACAGGCTATAGTCATATCCATACCTGATATATACAAGCACAGCATTACATGCTATAGTCATATCCATACCTGATATATACAAGCACCGCAATACATGCTATAGTCATATCCATACCTGATATATACAAGCACCACAATACAGGCTGTAGTCATATCCATACCTGATATATACAAGCACCGCAATACATGCTATAGTCATATCCATACCTGATATATACAAGCACCACAATACAGGCTATAGTCATATCCATACCTGATATATACAAGCACAGCATTACATGCTATAGTCATATCCATACCTGATATATACAAGCACCGCAATACATGCTATAGTCATATCCATACCTGATATATACAAGCACCACAATACAGGCTGTAGTCATATCCATACCTGATATATACAAGCACCACAATACATGCCATAGTCATATCCATACCTGATACATACAAGCACCGCAATACATGCTATAGTCATATCCATACCTGATATATACAAGCACCACAATACATGCTATAGTCATATCCATACCTGATATATACAAGCACCACAATACATGCTATAGTCATATCCATACCTGATATATACAAGCACCGCAATACATGCTATAGTCATATCCATACCTGATATATACAAGCACCACAATACATGCCATAGTCATATCCATACCTGATACATACAAGCACCACAATACATGCTATAGTCATATCCATACCTGATACATACAAGCACAGCATTACATGCTATAGTCATATCCATACCTGATATATACAAGCACCACAATACATGCTATAGTCATATCCATACCTGATATATACAAGCACCACAATACAGGCCATAGTCATATCCATACCTGATATATACAAGCACAGCATTACATGCTATAGTCATATCCATACCTGATACATACAAGCACAGCAATACATGCTATAGTCATATCCATACCTGATACATACAAGCACCACAATACAGGCTATAGTCATATCCATACCTGATATATACAAGCACCACAATACAGGCTATAGTCATATCCATACCTGATACATACAAGCACAGCAATACATGCTATAGTCATATCCATACCTGATATATACAAGCACAGCATTACATGCTACATACCTCCCAACCGTCCCGTTTTGGGCGGGACAGTCCCGTTTTTTAACCCTTGTCCCGCCTGCACGGACCGTTAAGTGAAAGTCCCGGTTTTTTTGCGGTTTCACGGATTTTTCCGTTTTGTCCCGCCCCCCCCCGAGTCCCGCCCCCGAGTCCCGCCCCCGAGTCCCGCCCCCGTCCTGCTCAGGATACAGAGAAGCCAGGGGGCGGGGTACAGCGTCCTCCTCCTCTCCAGCTCCCGGGCTGTCTGCTGCAGAGCCGGCACCTCCCCCATCCCCTCCCCTGGGAGGCAGAGCCCTCCCTGTCCTCAGGCTGCCACTTGCAGGCACATGGATGGATGGATGGATGGAGCAGTGCAGAGTGTCATGTTCTCTGCACTGCCCCTGCACAGCAGCCCCAGGGGATCATCCTCCGTGCAGGCAGGAACTCTCCAGCACTGCTACATCAATGGCTCCCTGCCCCCACCTCCTCCTCCTGCTCCTCACTGAAGTTCGTCTGATGAAGCAGAGCCGAGTGTGTGCAGCTGCTGCAGTGTGATAACAGGTACTCTACAGTGACTGCAGGCAGCAGCTAAAGGGTTAAACACTTTCCTCCATAGACCCCCTGCCCCCATCCCTAACCCCCCCAGTGCCCTTCTATTCTGCTTTTATTGTACCATATACTTAATCCCTTAACCCCTTAAGGACGCAGGGTTTTTCTCTCATTTCTCGCTCTCCAACTTCAAAAATCCATAACTTTTTCATTTTTCCGTGTACAGAGCTGTGTGAGGGCTTATTTTGTGCGTAACAAATTTTACTTTCCCGTAATGTTATTTATTTTAACATGCCGTGTACTGCGAAGCTGCAAAAAATTCCAAATGTGGAAAAAATTTTTTAAAAAACCGCACATGTCACGTTCTTGTGGGCTCAGTTTTTTCGACTTTGACTGTGCACTCAAAATAACACCTCAGCTTTATTCTTTGGTTTGGTGCGATCGCGGTGATACCGGATTTATAGGTTTTATTGTGTTTTAATACATTTTCAAAAATTAAACGCATGTGTGCAAAAAAAAAAAAAAAAAATTTTTGCCATCTTCTGACGCTAATAACTTTTTCATATTTCGGTGCACGGAGCTGGGGGTGGGGTCATTTTTGGCGAAATGAGCCGACGTTTTCATTGCTACCATTTTGAGGTCTGTGCGACATTTTGATCATTTTTAATTTCATTTTTTATGTGATGTAAAAAGGTGTAAAAGTCGCATTTCGGACATTTGGGCGCCATTTCCCGCCTCGGAGGTCACCGCCGCCCGTAACCGTTTTTATATTTTGATAGATCGGGCATTTTGGGACGCGGCGATACCTAATATGTCTGTGATTTTTACTGTTTATTATGTTTTATATCCGTTCTAGGGAAAGGGAGGTGATTAGAATTTTTAATATTTTATAAATTTTTTTTATTTTTAAAACCTGTTTTTTCTTTTTTTTCCACTATTTCTTAGACCATCTACGGTACATTAACCCTAGATGGTCAGATCGCTCCTAGCATATACTGCAATACTTCTGGCTCATTGTAACGAACCTGCAGAAGCCATGTAGCCTCGTGTCAAAAGAAGACCCGAGGCTACCATGGCAAACGATCGCCGCCCCCGATGACGTTCGGGGGCACAGCGATCGTAAAAAAGACTTTGCCGGCGACAATGACCGACTGCGGTTATTAGCGGTGGGGTTTTTCTGCAACATGCAAAACCCCCCACCTTGTATGAAGAAGACTCAGCCCGTGAGCCCTCTTCATACACTCCTTATACTCTCTGCGCCGTAGAGCTACGGCGCAGAGCGTTAAGGGGTTAAAGGGGTTTTCCCACAAATACAAGTTAGGCCCTATCCATAGGACAGGGCTTAACCTGCTGATGTGTGGGGGTTTCAGTGATGTGACCCCCATAGATCATGAAAACAAGGGGTCTGTTGGGGTCCACATAAGGTCCATGTCATCGCTCTATGACAGTAATGGAGCAGAATGGTCATACACGGCCGTCTGCTCCATTACTCTGACGGAACAATTTTTGCGTTTCCATATTTCACTCCCCACTTTCAAAAATCAATAACTTTTTTATTTTTCCACGTACAGAGCTGTGTGCGGCCTGTTTCTGCGTAACAAATTATACTTCCTAGTGACAGTATTAAATATTCCAGGCCCTGTACTGGGAAGCGGGAAGGAAAATATCAAATGTGTTTTTTATGGCTTTCACTGCGCGCTCAATAGGACTCCTCCCCTTTACTGCGCTCCATAGGACCCCTCCCCTTTACTGCGCTCCATAGGACCCCTCCCCTTTACTGCGCTCCATAGGACCCCTCCCCTTTACTGCGCTCCATAGGACCCCTCCCCTTTACTGCGCTCCATAGGACCCCTCCCCTTTACTGCGCTCCATAGGACCCCTCCCCTTTACTGCGCTCCATAGGACCCCTCCCCTTTACTGCGACAACGAGCATGTCCCCCCCCTAGACAACGAGGATTTCCCCCCCTAGACAACGAGCATTTCCCCCTGCTAGACAACGAGCATGTCTCCCCCTGACCCCTAGACAACGAGCATGTCCCCCCCCAAGACAACGAGCATGCCCCCCCCCCTAGACAACGAGCATGTCCCCCCCCCCAGACAACGAGCATTCCCCCCCCTAGACAACGAGCATGTCTCCCCCCGACTCCTAGACAACGAGCATGTCCCCCCCCTAGACAACTAGCATTTCCCCCCCCCCCTAGACAACGAGCATGTCTACCCCTGACCCCTAGACAACGAGCATGTCCTCCCCTGTGGCTGCGTGCCCTTTTTTGTGTGTTTGTGTTATTTTTGTCTTCCAGGACCGTGCCTGCTGTGGACTGCTTCGGATTCGAAGGATTACGTCTATGACCGACATTTCTAACAAATAAAATGGTTAACGAGGGTGTGTCTGCGTCTTTTGTTCAATAAAATTTTCTGAAAACGGTGTGATTATTTATTTTTTTGCGACACTCTTCATAGTTTGCCGTAGTAGTGGTGCCGGCTAGGTGACGGTGCTCATTACTAAGGGCTGGCCTTAGTGTTTGCCTTAATTTTTTTGGCAAATTTACACTAACGCCCATACCATTACCCCGGTACCCACCGCCACCAGGGGTGCCGGGAAGAGCCGGGTACAAACCAGTACCTGACCGTCTATAGATGGTCAGGTGCTGGGACGGCTGCAGGCTGTTATTGTTGCGCTGGGATAGCCCCCTAACAGTGGCCTATCCCAGCTCAGTATTGGCAGGCTGCTGCTGCTTTTTTGTATCTGGCTGATTTGAACAATAGGGGGAGCCCCATGCCGTTTTCCCCCCCATTTTTTTGTAAAAATGGGGGAAACAGCCTGGGAGCCCCCTTTAAAGGGGGGACCCCACGCATATTTTTGTAAAAAATTTGAAGAAAAAACGGCATGGGGTGCCCCTATTTTTCAAATCAGCCTGATACAAAAAAGCAGCAGCAGCCTGCCATTACTGAGCTGGGATAGGTCACTGTTAGGGGGCTATTCCAGCGCAACAATAACAGCCTGCAGCCGCCCCACTACCTGACCATCTATAGACGGTCAGGTACTGGTTTGTACCCGGCTCTTCCCGGCACCCCTGGTGGCGGTGGGTACCGGGGTAATGGTATGGGCGTTAGTGTGAATTTGCCAAAAAAATTAAGGCAAACACTAAGGCCGGCCCTTAGTAATGAGCACCGTCACCTAGCCGGCACCACTACTACGGCAAACTATGAAGAGTGTCGCAAAAAAATAAATAATCACACCGTTTTCAGAAAATTTTATTGAACAAAAGACGCAGACACACCCTCGTTGACCATTTTATTTGTTAGAACTGTCGGTCATCGATGTAATCCTTCGAATCGGAAGCAGTCCACAGCAGGCACGGTCCTGGAAGACAAAAATAACACAAACACACAAAAAAGGGCACGCAGCCACAGGGGGGGACAGGCTCGTTGTCTAGGGGGGGGGGACATGCTCGTTGTCTAGGGGGGGACATGGTCGTTGTCTAGGTGGGGGTACATTCTCGTTGTCTAGGTGGGGGTACATGCTCGTTGTCTAGGGGGGGGTACATGCTCGTTGTCTAGGGGGGGGCATGCTCGTTGTCTAGGGGACATGCTCGTTGTCTAGGGGGGGCATGCTTGTTGTCTAGGGGGGGCATGCTCGTTGTCTGGGGGGGACATGCTCGTTGTCTGGGGGGGACATGCTCGTTGTCTAGGGGGGGGCATGCTCGTTGTCTGGGGGCGGACATGCCCGTTGTCTGGGGGGGACATGCTCGTTGTCTAGGGGGGGACATGCTCGTTGTCTAGGGGAGGACATGCTCGTTGTCTGGGGGGGGCATGCTCGTTGTCTAGGGGAGGACATGCTCGTTGTCTAGGAGGGCATGCTCGTTGTCTAGGGGGAGTGGAATATGCCCCCCAATTATATACATAAATATACATTGGTGCCAGTGGATGCGTTGAAGGTATGAGCAGTGGCGTGGCCAGGGGGTGTGGTTAGGGGGCGTGGCTAGGGTGTGGCTTCTGTGGGTAAAAAAATCGCCGCGCTTCGCGCGCCGCCATTTTGTCCCTCTTTCTCCTCCACAAAAGTTGGGAGGTATGCATGCTATAGTCATATCCATACCTGATATATACAAGCACCACAATACAGGCCATAGTCATATCCATACCTGATATATACAAGCACCACAATACATGCTATAGTCATATCCATACCTGATATATACAAGCACAGCAATACATGCTATAGTCATATCCATACCTGATATATACAAGCACCACAATACATGCTATAGTCATATCCATACCTGATATATACAAGCACCACAATACAGGCCATAGTCATATCCATACCTGATATATACAAGCACCACAATACATGCTATAGTCATATCCATACCTGATATATACAAGCACAGCATTACATGCTATAGTCATATCCATACCTGATACATACAAGCACAGCAATACATGCTATAGTCATATCCATACCTGATACATACAAGCACAGCAATACATGCTATAGTCATATCCATACCTGATACATACAAGCACCACAATACAGGCCATAGTCATATCCATACCTGATATATACAAGCACCACAATACATGCTATAGTCATATCCATACCTGATATATACAAGCACAGCAATACATGCTATAGTCATATCCATACCTGATACATACAAGCACAGCAATACATGCTATAGTCATATCCATACCTGATATATACAAGCACCACAATACATGCTATAGTCATATCCATACCTGATACATACAAGCACAGCAATACAGGCCATAGTCATATCCATACCTGATATATACAAGCACCACAATACATGCTATAGTCATATCCATACCTGATATATACAAGCACCACAATACAGGCTATAGTCATATCCATACCTGATACATACAAGCACCACAATACAGGCCATAGTCATATCCATACCTGATATATACAAGCACCACAATACATGCTATAGTCATATCCATACCTGATACATACAAGCACAGCAATACATGCTATAGTCATATCCATACCTGATACATACAAGCACAGCAATACATGCTATAGTCATATCCATACCTGATATATACAAGCACCACAATACATGCTATAGTCATATCCATACCTGATATATACAAGCACAGCATTACATGCTATAGTCATATCCATACCTGATACATACAAGCACCACAATACAGGCTATAGTCATATCCATACCTGATATATACAAGCACAGCAATACATGCTATAGTCATATCCATACCTGATATATACAAGCACCACAATACAGGCTATAGTCATATCCATACCTGATATATACAAGCACCACAATACAGGCTATAGTCATATCCATACCTGATACATACAAGCACAGCAATACAGGCTATAGTCATATCCATACCTGATATATACAAGCACCACAATACAGGCTATAGTCATATCCATACCTGATACATACAAGCACCACAATACAGGCCATAGTCATATCCATACCTGATACATACAAGCACAGCAATACATGCTATAGTCATATCCATACCTGATATATACAAGCACAGCATTACATGCTATAGTCATATCCATACCTGATATATACAAGCACCACAATACAGGCTATAGTCATATCCATACCTGATATATACAAGCACCACAATACATGCTATAGTCATATCCATACCTGATATATACAAGCACCACAATACATGCTATAGTCATATCCATACCTGATACATACAAGCACAGCAATACATGCTATAGTCATATCCATACCTGATACATACAAGCACCACAATACAGGCCATAGTCATATCCATACCTGATATATACAAGCACCACAATACAGGCTATAGTCATATCCATACCTGATATATACAAGCACAGCAATACATGCTATAGTCATATCCATACCTGATATATACAAGCACAGCAATACAGGCCATAGTCATATCCATACCTGATATATACAAGCACAGCATTACATGCTATAGTCATATCCATACCTGATATATACAAGCACCACAATACAGGCTATAGTCATATCCATACCTGATATATACAAGCACCACAATACATGCTATAGTCATATCCATACCTGATATATACAAGCACCACAATACATGCTATAGTCATATCCATACCTGATACATACAAGCACAGCAATACATGCTATAGTCATATCCATACCTGATACATACAAGCACCACAATACAGGCCATAGTCATATCCATACCTGATATATACAAGCACCACAATACAGGCTATAGTCATATCCATACCTGATATATACAAGCACAGCATTACATGCTATAGTCATATCCATACCTGATATATACAAGCACCGCAATACATGCTATAGTCATATCCATACCTGATATATACAAGCACCACAATACAGGCTGTAGTCATATCCATACCTGATACATACAAGCACCACAATACAGGCTATAGTCATATCCATACCTGATATATACAAGCACCACAATACATGCTATAGTCATATCCATACCTGATATATACAAGCACCACAATACATGCTATAGTCATATCCATACCTGATACATACAAGCACAGCAATACATGCTATAGTCATATCCATACCTGATACATACAAGCACCACAATACAGGCCATAGTCATATCCATACCTGATATATACAAGCACCACAATACAGGCTATAGTCATATCCATACCTGATATATACAAGCACAGCATTACATGCTATAGTCATATCCATACCTGATATATACAAGCACCGCAATACATGCTATAGTCATATCCATACCTGATATATACAAGCACCACAATACAGGCTGTAGTCATATCCATACCTGATACATACAAGCACAGCATTACATGCTATAGTCATATCCATACCTGATATATACAAGCACCACAATACATGCTATAGTCATATCCATACCTGATATATACAAGCACCACAATACAGGCCATAGTCATATCCATACCTGATATATACAAGCACAGCATTACATGCTATAGTCATATCCATACCTGATACATACAAGCACAGCAATACATGCTATAGTCATATCCATACCTGATACATACAAGCACCACAATACAGGCTATAGTCATATCCATACCTGATATATACAAGCACCACAATACAGGCTATAGTCATATCCATACCTGATACATACAAGCACAGCAATACATGCTATAGTCATATCCATACCTGATATATACAAGCACAGCATTACATGCTATAGTCATATCCATACCTGATATATACAAGCACCACAATACAGGCCATAGTCATATCCATACCTGATATATACAAGCACCACAATACATGCTATAGTCATATCCATACCTGATATATACAAGCACAGCAATACATGCTATAGTCATATCCATACCTGATATATACAAGCACCACAATACATGCTATAGTCATATCCATACCTGATATATACAAGCACCACAATACAGGCCATAGTCATATCCATACCTGATATATACAAGCACCACAATACATGCTATAGTCATATCCATACCTGATATATACAAGCACAGCATTACATGCTATAGTCATATCCATACCTGATACATACAAGCACAGCAATACATGCTATAGTCATATCCATACCTGATACATACAAGCACAGCAATACATGCTATAGTCATATCCATACCTGATACATACAAGCACCACAATACAGGCCATAGTCATATCCATACCTGATATATACAAGCACCACAATACATGCTATAGTCATATCCATACCTGATATATACAAGCACAGCAATACATGCTATAGTCATATCCATACCTGATACATACAAGCACCACAATACAGGCCATAGTCATATCCATACCTGATATATACAAGCACCACAATACATGCTATAGTCATATCCATACCTGATACATACAAGCACAGCAATACATGCTATAGTCATATCCATACCTGATACATACAAGCACCACAATACAGGCCATAGTCATATCCATACCTGATATATACAAGCACCACAATACATGCTATAGTCATATCCATACCTGATACATACAAGCACCACAATACATGCTATAGTCATATCCATACCTGATACATACAAGCACAGCAATACATGCTATAGTCATATCCATACCTGATACATACAAGCACCACAATACAGGCCATAGTCATATCCATACCTGATATATACAAGCACCACAATACATGCTATAGTCATATCCATACCTGATATATACAAGCACAGCAATACATGCTATAGTCATATCCATACCTGATATATACAAGCACCACAATACATGCTATAGTCATATCCATACCTGATATATACAAGCACCACAATACATGCTATAGTCATATCCATACCTGATATATACAAGCACAGCATTACATGCTATAGTCATATCCATACCTGATACATACAAGCACCACAATACAGGCTATAGTCATATCCATACCTGATATATACAAGCACCACAATACAGGCCATAGTCATATCCATACCTGATATATACAAGCACCACAATACATGCTATAGTCATATCCATACCTGATACATACAAGCACCACAATACAGGCCATAGTCATATCCATACCTGATATATACAAGCACCACAATACATGCTATAGTCATATCCATACCTGATACATACAAGCACAGCAATACATGCTATAGTCATATCCATACCTGATACATACAAGCACCACAATACAGGCTGTAGTCATATCCATACCTGATATATACAAGCACCACAATACATGCTATAGTCATATCCATACCTGATATATACAAGCACAGCAATACATGCTATAGTCATATCCATACCTGATATATACAAGCACAGCAATACAGGCCATAGTCATATCCATACCTGATATATACAAGCACCACAATACAGGCTATAGTCATATCCATACCTGATATATACAAGCACAGCAATACAGGCTATAGTCATATCCATACCTGATATATACAAGCACCACAATACAGGCCATAGTCATATCCATACCTGATATATACAAGCACCACAATACATGCTATAGTCATATCCATACCTGATATATACAAGCACCACAATACAGGCTATAGTCATATCCATACCTGATATATACAAGCACCACAATACAGGCCATAGTCATATCCATACCTGATATATACAAGCACAGCAATACAGGCCATAGTCATATCCATACCTGATATATACAAGCACCACAATACATGCTATAGTCATATCCATACCTGATATATACAAGCACCACAATACATGCTATAGTCATATCCATACCTGATATATACAAGCACCACAATACAGGCTATAGTCATATCCATACCTGATATATACAAGCACCACAATACAGGCTATAGTCATATCCATACCTGATATATACAAGCACAGCAATACATGCTATAGTCATATCCATACCTGATACATACAAGCACAGCAATACATGCTATAGTCATATCCATACCTGATATATACAAGCACCACAATACAGGCCATAGTCATATCCATACCTGATACATACAAGCACAGCAATACATGCTATAGTCATATCCATACCTGATACATACAAGCACAGCAATACATGCTATAGTCATATCCATACCTGATACATACAAGCACCACAATACATGCTATAGTCATATCCATACCTGATATATACAAGCACAGCATTACATGCTATAGTCATATCCATACCTGATATATACAAGCACCACAATACAGGCCATAGTCATATCCATACCTGATATATACAAGCACCACAATACATGCTATAGTCATATCCATACCTGATACATACAAGCACCACAATACATGCTATAGTCATATCCATACCTGATACATACAAGCACCACAATACAGGCCATAGTCATATCCATACCTGATACATACAAGCACAGCAATACATGCTATAGTCATATCCATACCTGATATATACAAGCACAGCAATACAGGCCATAGTCATATCCATACCTGATATATACAAGCACAGCATTACATGCTATAGTCATATCCATACCTGATATATACAAGCACCACAATACAGGCCATAGTCATATCCATACCTGATATATACAAGCACAGCAATACATGCTATAGTCATATCCATACCTGATATATACAAGCACAGCAATACAGGCTATAGTCATATCCATACCTGATACATACAAGCACAGCAATACATGCTATAGTCATATCCATACCTGATATATACAAGCACAGCAATACATGCTATAGTCATATCCATACCTGATACATACAAGCACCACAATACAGGCCATAGTCATATCCATACCTGATATATACAAGCACAGCAATACAGGCCATAGTCATATCCATACCTGATATATACAAGCACAGCATTACATGCTATAGTCATATCCATACCTGATATATACAAGCACCACAATACAGGCCATAGTCATATCCATACCTGATATATACAAGCACAGCAATACATGCTATAGTCATATCCATACCTGATATATACAAGCACAGCAATACAGGCTATAGTCATATCCATACCTGATACATACAAGCACAGCAATACATGCTATAGTCATATCCATACCTGATACATACAAGCACAGCAATACATGCTATAGTCATATCCATACCTGATACATACAAGCACCACAATACAGGCCATAGTCATATCCATACCTGATACATACAAGCACAGCAATACATGCTATAGTCATATCCATACCTGATACATACAAGCACCACAATACAGGCCATAGTCATATCCATACCTGATATATACAAGCACAGCATTACATGCTATAGTCATATCCATACCTGATATATACAAGCACAGCAATACATGCTATAGTCATATCCATACCTGATACATACAAGCACCACAATACAGGCCATAGTCATATCCATACCTGATATATACAAGCACAGCATTACATGCTATAGTCATATCCATTATTTACCTGTTATCTGCATGTGGTAATAACTACAATTCTCGTATACAATATAGTGGGGACAGGTAAGACACTATATAAAATGCACAAAGGACCTGGCTATATCCATACGGTCCGTTTATCTGCAGAAATATGTGCGGCTGCAACCCCAATGGCCCCTGACCATGTGTCTGGCTAATTCCCCCGCTATTTTGTGGGTATAACTGTAGTATAACATTACACCGCTTCTTCCTCATTATAGGCAGAGGTGACATGTTATCCCCACAATATCGCACTATCCACCACTCATGTAACATACATTATATATGAGTGTGCAGAAGTATACATGGGCACTCCCTAATACATAAGACACAACTAAAGGCCATATACATCTATATATCTATATCTACGCACAACATACAGTTTGCGCCAATAACTACAAAAAGCAGTTAGACAAAGCAACATACAAAAGCACACAAATACAACAAGCACCTAAATGCGGCATGTGTGAACATATAGCAAAAGGTAGTGATATGGAGGTTACTTTCAGATCACTAAAAACTCCCCATAACCAGCCCCCCCAATTTACTCTGTACAGGTCAATGCTGGGGGACCTGCACCTATCATGGTCAATCGATAGCCGTACAGTGTAGGACACCATGATTACGGAGAACTGGATGAGATAATAATAATGAGATAATAATAGACTCGTACAGTATCACAGATGGAGGCCACACTATTACATGTGCTCTCTCCCGGCAGCTCCTCTTCATAGTGTATAAAACATGTGACCTCCCCATAACAAGCAGAGTAATGGAGGATATCTACCCCCTTCCAAAGAAGCTCCAGTCCGAGGCTCGTGATTGTCACCATGTTAGCGCCATTAGGAGTAGTAATACCGTAGCCATGTGCACATGTGATTGGAAGGTACAAATAACCTGTGTAACATTACATAGTATACATGAGGTAAGTACCCACATGTAAAACAGCAACATATACAGCGTCTGAGGTCCAGTGTCTGAGGTGAACACCCTCATATATATCAGTGATATGTACAGTGTATGAGGTAACTACACCCTCATATATATCAGTGATATGTACAGTGTATGAGGTAACTACACCCTCATATATATCAGTGATATGTACAGTGTATGAGGTAACTACATCCTCATATATATCAGTGATATGTACAGTGTGTGAGGTAAGTACATCCTCATATATATCAGTGATATGTACAGTGTATGAGCTAACTACACCCTCATATATACCAGTGATATGTACAGTGTATGAGGTAACTACATCCTCATATATACCAGTGATATGTACAGTGTGTGAGGTAACTACATCCTCATATATATCAGTGATATGTACAGTGTATGAGGTAACTACACCTCATATATATCAGTGATATGTACAGTGTATGAGGTAACTACATCCTCATATATATCAGTGATATGTACAGTGTATGAGGTAACTACATCCTCATATATATCAGTGATATGTACAGTGTGTGAGGTAACTACACCCTCATATGTATCAGTGATATGTACAGTGTGTGAGGTAACTACATCCTCATATATATCAGTGATATGTACAGTGTGTGAGGTAACTACATCCTCATATATATCAGTGATATGTACAGTGTGTGAGGTAACTACATCCTCATATATATCAGTGATATGTGCAGTGTATGAGGTAACTATATCCTCATATATATCAGTGATATGTACAGTATATGAGGTAACTACACCCTCATATATATCAGTGATATGTACAGTGTATGAGGTAACTATATCCTCATATATATCAGTGATATGTACAGTGTATGAGGTAACTACACCCTCATATATATCAGTGATATGTACAGTGTATGAGGTAACTACATCCTCATATATACCAGTGATATGTACAGTGTATGAGGTAACTACACCTCATATATATCAGTGATATGTACAGTGTATGAGGTAACTACATCCTCATATATATCAGTGATATGTACAGTATGTGAGGTAACTACATCCTCATATATATCAGTGATATGTACAGTGTATGAGGTAACTACATCCTCATATATATCAGTGATATGTACAGTGTATGAGGTAACTACACCCTCATATATATCAGTGATATGTACAGTGTATGAGGTAACTACATCCTCATATATACCAGTGATATGTACAGTGTATGAGGTAACTACATCCTCATATATATCAGTGATATGTACAATGTATGAGGTAACTACATCCTCATATATATCAGTGATATGTACAGTGTATGAGGTAACTACACCCTCATATATATCAGTGATATGTACAGTGTATGAGGTAACTACACCCTCATATATATCAGTGATATGTACAGTGTATGAGGTAACTACATCCTCATATATATCAGTGATATGTACAGTGTATGAGGTAACTACATCCTCATATATATCAGTGATATGTACAGTGTATGAGGTAACTACATCATCATATATACCAGTGATATGTACAGTGTATGAGGTAACTACATCCTCATATATATCAGTGATATGTACAGTGTATGAGGTAACTACATCCTCATATATATCAGTGATATGTACAGTGTATGAGGTAACTACATCCTCATATATATCAGTGATATGTACAGTGTATGAGGTAACTACATCCTCATATATATCAGTGATATGTACAGTGTATGAGGTAACTACATCCTCATATATATCAGTGATATGTACAGTGTATGAGGTAACTACATCCTCATATATATCAGTGATATGTACAGTGTATGAGGTAACTACACCCTCATATGTATCAGTGATATGTACAGTGTGTGAGGTAACTACATCCTCATATATATCAGTGATATGTACAGTGTGTGAGGTAACTACATCCTCATATATATCAGTGATATGTACAGTGTGTGAGGTAACTACATCCTCATATATATCAGTGATATGTGCAGTGTATGAGGTAACTATATCCTCATATATATCAGTGATATGTACAGTATATGAGGTAACTACACCCTCATATATATCAGTGATATGTACAGTGTATTAGGTAACTATATCCTCATATATATCAGTGATATGTACAGTGTATGAGGTAACTACACCCTCATATATATCAGTGATATGTACAGTGTATGAGGTAACTACATCCTCATATATACCAGTGATATGTACAGTGTATGAGGTAACTACACCTCATATATATCAGTGATATGTACAGTGTATGAGGTAACTACATCCTCATATATATCAGTGATATGTACAGTATGTGAGGTAACTACATCCTCATATATATCAGTGATATGTACAGTGTATGAGGTAACTACATCCTCATATATATCAGTGATATGTACAGTGTATGAGGTAACTACACCCTCATATATATCAGTGATATGTACAGTGTATGAGGTAACTACATCCTCATATATACCAGTGATATGTACAGTGTATGAGGTAACTACATCCTCATATATATCAGTGATATGTACAATGTATGAGGTAACTACATCCTCATATATATCAGTGATATGTACAGTGTATGAGGTAACTACACCCTCATATATATCAGTGATATGTACAGTGTATGAGGTAACTACATCCTCATATATATCAGTGATATGTACAGTGTATGAGGTAACTACATCATCATATATACCAGTGATATGTACAGTGTATGAGGTAACTACATCCTCATATATATCAGTGATATGTACAGTGTATGAGGTAACTACATCCTCATATATATCAGTGATATGTACAGTGTATGAGGTAACTACATCCTCATATATATCAGTGATATGTACAGTGTATGAGGTAACTACATCCTCATATATCAGTGATATGTACAGTGTATGAGGTAACTACATCCTCATATATATCAGTGATATGTACAGTGTATGAGGTAACTACATCATCATATATACCAGTGATATGTACAGTGTATGAGGTAACTACATCCTCATATATATCAGTGATATGTACAGTGTATGAGGTAACTACATCCTCATATATATCAGTGATATGTACAGTGTATGAGGTAACTACATCCTCATATATATCAGTGATATGTACAGTGTATGAGGTAACTACATCCTCATATATCAGTGATATGTACAGTGTATGAGGTAACTACACCCTCATATATATCAGTGATATGTACAATGTATGAGGTAACTACACCCTCATATATATCAGTGATATGTACAGTGTATGAGGTAACTACACCCTCATATATATCAGTGATATGTACAGTGTATGAGGTAACTACACCCTCATATATATCAGTGATATGTACAGTGTATGAGGTAACTACATCCTCATATATATCAGTGATATGTACAGTGTATGAGGTAACTACATCCTCATATATATCAGTGATATGTACAGTGTATGAGGTAACTATATCCTCATATATAATCAATGATATGTACAGTGTATGAGGTAACTACATCCTCATATATATCAGTGATATGTACAGTGTATGAGGTAACTACACCCTCATATATATCAGTGATATGTACAGTGTATGAGGTAACTACATCCTCATATATATCAGTGATATGTATAGTGTATGAGGTAACTACATCTTCATATATATAATCAGTGATATGTACAGTGTGTGAGGTAACTACACCCTCATATATATCAGAGATATGTCCAGTGTATGAGGTACCTACCCCTCATATATATCAGTGATATGTACAGTGTATGAGGTAACTACACCCTCATATATATCAGTGATATGTACAGTGTATGAGGTAACTACATCCTCATATATATCAGTGATATGTACAGTGTATGAGGTAACTACATCATCATATATACCAGTGATATGTACAGTGTATGAGGTAACTACATCCTCATATATATCAGTGATATGTACAGTGTATGAGGTAACTACATCCTCATATATATCAGTGATATGTACAGTGTATGAGGTAACTACATCCTCATATATATCAGTGATATGTACAGTGTATGAGGTAACTACATCCTCATATATATCAGTGATATGTACAATGTATGAGGTAACTACATCCTCATATATATCAGTGATATGTACAGTGTGTGAGGTAACTACACCCTCATATATACCAGTGATATGTACAGTGTATGAGGTAACTACATCCTCATATATATCAGTGATATGTACAGTGTATGAGGTACCTATCCCTCATATATAGTTTCATAGTTTCATAGTTTATACGGTTGAAAAAAGACACTTGTCCATCAAGTTCAACCAAGGAAGGGTAGGGATTGGATGAGGAAGGGATTTAGGGAAAACAATTCTATATAGCATAACAATCAATGTTATTTAGCTGTAAAAAGGCATCTAGACCCTTCTTGAAGCTCTCTGCTGTCCCTGCTGTGACCAGCGCCTGAGGCAGGCTATTCCACAGAGTGACAGTTCTCATAGTAAAAAAGCCCTGTCGCCTCCGGTGATTAAACCTTGTTTTCTCCAGACGGAGACAGTGCCCCCTCGTCTTTTGATTTGATCTAATCTGAAACAACTTACCACCATATTTTTTGTATGGACCATTCATATATTTATATAAATTAATCATGTCCCCTCGTAGTCGTCTCTTTTCCAGACTAAATAAATCTAGTTGTTTTAATCTTTCTTCATAACTAAGACCCTCCATACCCCTTATCAGTTTTGTGGCTCTACGTTGAACCCTCTCCAGCTCCAGGGCATCCTTTTTATGGACCGGTGCCCAGAACTGGACAGCATATTCCAGGTGTGGCCGAACCAGTGCCTTGTATAGTGGTAATATTACATCCCTATCACGAGAGTCCATTCCACTTTTGATACATGACATGATCCTACTAGCTTTAGAGGCAGCTGATTGACATTGCATGCTGTTATTCAATTTATGATCTACTAGTACCCCCAGGTCCTTCTCAACAAGGGACTCTCCCAGATTTACTCCCCCAAGGACATATTTTGCCGTTGGATTATTGGCCCCCAGGTGCATAACATTACATTTATCCACATTAAACCTCATTTGCCAAGTGGATGACCAAACATTCAGTTTGTCCAAGTCACCCTGCAGCCTGTGAACATCCTCCATAGACTGTATTACACTACACAGTTTGGTGTCATCTGCAAAAATAGACACAGTGCTATTAATTCCTACCTCTATATCATTAATAAATATATTAAATAGTAGTGGGCCAAGCACAGAACCCTGAGGTACACCACTCATAACTGGTGACCATTCCGAGTAGGAATCATTGACCACAACTCTCTGGATACGATCCTTTAGCCAGTTCTCAATCCAATTGCAAATGATTTCTGCCAAACCAATAGCCCTAATTTTACCCATCAGGCGTCTATGAGGAACAGTGTCAAATGCCTTTGCAAAGTCCAAGAACACAATATCCACAGCTGCTCCTCCATCCAGGCACCTGCTCACCTCTTCATAGAAGCAGATAAGGTTAGTTTGACAACTTCTATTCTTAGTAAACCCATGCTGGCTGTCACTTATTATTCTATTTGATGTCACATACTCCAGTATGTAGTCTTTTACTAACCCTTCTAGTATTTTCCCCACAATGGAAGTTAAGCTTACAGGCCTGTAATTGCCTGGCGAAGTTCTAGAGCCCTTTTTATATATTGGCACCACATTTGCCTTGCGCCAGTCACTTGGCACCACACCAGACATTACGGAATCCCTGAAGATTTTAGACAGTGGTACAGCAATAACAGAACTGAGTTCTTTAAGAACTCTGGGGTGTAACCCATCCGGTCCAGGAGCTTTGTACACATTGATTTTATTGAGCTTAGATTGGATAATGTCTACATTTAGCCAGCCTAGTATATTACAGGGTGCATGACCCGCACTGGCACCACCCAAGTCAGAAGTTCTCTCTTCTATTGTATAAACGGAGCTAAAAAACCTATTAAGTATCTCCGCCTTCTCCTGGTCTCCAGTCACCGATGCCCCATTTTCAGAATAAAGGGGTCCAACCTGTTCTGACCCATTTTTTTTTGCATTGATATACTTAAAAAATTTCTTGGGATTTGTTTTGCTATCTTTAGCCACCTGTCTTTCATTTTGGCTGATTTGATTTCCTTTTTACAGATTTTGGTAAGTTTTTTGTAAGTATCGAAAGCCTCAGGTGACCCGTCAGATTTATATTTTTTAAATGCCCTCTTTTTCTCATTAATTGCCCTTTTAACTGTAGCTGTTGCCACGCGGGGTGTAATCTCGCCCGTCTATACTTGTTACCTGTAGCTGTAAGCCACGAGGGGTGTAATCTGGCCCGTCTATACTTGTTACCTGTAGCCACGCGGGGTGTAATCTAGCCCGTCTATACTTGTTACCTATAGCCACGCGGGGTGTAATCTAGCCCGTCTATACTTGTTACCTGTAGCTGTAGCCACGCGGGGTGTAATCTAGCCCGTCTATACTTGTTACCTGTAGCCACGCGGGGTGTAATCTAGCCCGTCTATACTTGTTACCTATAGCCACGCGGGGTGTAATCTAGCCCGTCTATACTTGTTACCTGTAGCTGTAGCCACGCGGGGTGTAATCTCGCCCGTCTATACTTGTTACCTGTAGCTGTTGCCACGCGGGGTGTAATCTCGCCCGTCTATACTTGTTACCTGTAGCTGTAAGCCACGCAGGGTGTAATCTAGCCTGTCTATACTTGTTACCTGTAGCTGTAGCCACGCGGGGTGTAATCTAGCCCGTCTATACTTGTTACCTGTAGCTGTAGCCACGTGGGGTGTAATCTCGCCCGTTTATACCTGTTACCTGTAGCTGTAGCCACGTGGGGTGTAATCTCGCCCGTCTATACTTGTTACCTGTAGCTGTAGCCACGCGGGGTGTAATCTCGCCCCTCTATACTTGTTACCTGTAGCTGTTGCCACGCGGGGTGTAATCTCGCCCGTCTATACTTGTTACCTGTAGCTGTAAGCCACGCAGGGTGTAATCTAGCCCGTCTATACTTGTTACCTGTAGCTGTAGCCACGCGGGGTGTAATCTAGCCCGTCTATACTTGTTACCTGTAGCTGTAGCCACGCGGGGTGTAATCTCGCCCGTCTATACTTGTTACCTGTAGCTGTAGCCACGCGGGGTGTAATCTCGCCCGTCTATACTTGTTACCTGTAGCTGTAACCACGAGGGGTGTAATCTAGCCCGTCTATACTTGTTACCTGTAGCTGTTGCCACGCGGGGTGTAATCTAGCCCGTCTATACTTGTTACCTGTAGCCACGCAGGGTGTAATCTCGCCCGTCTATACTTGTTACCTGTAGCCACGTGGGGTGTAATCTAGCCCGTCTATACTTGTTACCTGTAGCTGTAGCCACGCAGGGTGTAATCTCGCCCGTCTATACTTGTTACCTGTAGCTGTAACCACGAGGGGTGTAATCTCGCCCGTCTATACTTGTTACCTGTAGCTGTAACCACGAGGGGTGTAATCTAGCCCGTCTATACTTGTTACCTGTAGCTGTAGCCACGGGGGGTGTAATCTAGCCCGTCTATACTTGTTACCTGTAGCTGTAAGCCACGCGGGGTGTAATCTCGCCCGTCTATACTTGTTACCTGTAGCTGTAAGCAACGCGGGGTGTAATCTAGTCCGTCTATACTTGTTACCTGTAGCTGTAGCTACGCGGGGTGTAATCTCGCCCGTCTATACTTGTTACCTGTAGCTGTAGCCACGCGGGGTGTAATCTCGCCCGTCTATACTTGTTATCTGTAGCTGTAGCTGTAGCCACGCGGGGTGTGATCTAGCCCGTCTATACTTGTTACCTGTAGCTGTAGCCACGCGGGGTGTAATCTCGCCCGTCTATACTTGTTACCTGTAGCTGTAAGCCACGCGGGGTGTAATCTCGCCCGTCTATACTTGTTACCTGTAGCTGTAAGCCACGCGGGGTGTAATCTCGCCCGTCTATACTTGTTACCTGTAGCTGTAGCCACGCAGGGTGTAATCTCGCCCGTCTATACTTGTTACCTGTAGCTGTAGCCACGCAGGGTGTAATCTCGCCCGTCTATACTTGTTACCTGTAGCTGTAGCCACGCGGGGTGTAATCTCGCCCGTCTATACTTGTTACCTGTAGCTGTAGCCACGCGGGGTGTAATCTCGCCCGTCTATACTTGTTATCTGTAGCTGTAGCTGTAGCCACGCGGGGTGTGATCTAGCCCGTCTATACTTGTTACCTGTAGCCACGCGGGGTGTAATCTCGCCCGTCTATACTTGTTACCTGTAGCTGTAAGCCACGCGGGGTGTAATCTCGCCCGTCTATACTTGTTACCTGTAGCTGTAAGCCACGCGGGGTGTAATCTCGCCCGTCTATACTTGTTACCTGTAGCTGTAAGCCACGCAGGGTGTAATCTCGCCCGTCTATACTTGTTACCTGTAGCTGTAGCCACGCGGGGTGTAATCTCGCCCCTCTATACTTGTTACCTGTAGCTGTTGCCACGCGGGGTGTAATCTCGCCCGTCTATACTTGTTACCTGTAGCTGTAAGCCATGCGGGGTGTAATCTAGCCCGTCTATACTTGTTACCTGTAGCTGTAAGCCATGCGGGGTGTAATCTAGCCCGTCTATACTTGTTACCTGTAGCTGTAAGCACGAGGGGTGTAATCTAGCCCGTCTATACTTGTTACCTGTAGCTGTAGCCACGCGGGGTGTAATCTAGCCCGTTTATACT
Source organism: Engystomops pustulosus (assembly GCF_040894005.1). Taxonomy (NCBI): domain Eukaryota; kingdom Metazoa; phylum Chordata; class Amphibia; order Anura; family Leptodactylidae; genus Engystomops; species Engystomops pustulosus. The sequence goes on from NC_092417.1 coordinate 1,433,825, forward strand.
TGTTACCTGCAGCTGTAGCCACGCGGGGTGTAATCTAGCCCGTCTATACTTGTTACCTGTAGCTGTTGCCACGCGGGGTGTAATCTAGCCCGTCTATACTTGTTACCTGTAGCTGTAAGCCACGCAGGGTGTAATCTAGCCCGTCTATACTTGTTACCTGTAGCTGTAGCCACGCGGGGTGTAATCTAGCCCATTCAATACTTGTTACCTGTAGCTGTAGCCACGCGGGGTGTAATCTCGCCCCTCTATACTTGTTACATGTAGCTGTAGCCACGCGGGGTGTAATCTCGCCCGTCTATACTTGTTACCTGTAGCTGTAGCCACGCGGGGTGTAATCTAGCCCGTCTATACTTGTTACCTGTATCTGTAGCCACGTGGGGTGTAATCTCGCCCGTCTATACTTGTTACCTGTAGCTGTAGCCACGCGGGGTGTAATCTAGCCCGTCTATACTTGTTACCTGTATCTGTAGCCACGTGGAGTGTAATCTCGCCCGTCTATACTTGTTACCTGTAGCTGTAAGCCACGCGGGGTGTAATCTCGCCCGTCTATACTTGTTACCTGTAGCTGTAACCACGAGGGGTGTAATCTAGCCCGTCTATACTTGTTACCTGTAGCTGTAGCCACGCGGGGTGTAATCTCGCCCGTCTATACTTGTTACCTGTATCTGTAGCCACGTGGGGTGTAATCTCGCCCGTCTATACTTGTTACCTGTAGCTGTAAGCCACGCGGGGTGTAATCTCGCCCGTCTATACTTGTTACCTGTAGCTGTAACCACGAGGGGTGTAATCTAGCCCGTCTATACTTGTTACCTGTAGCTGTAGCCACGCGGGGTGTAATCTCGCCCGTCTATACTTGTTACCTGTATCTGTAGCCACGTGGGGTGTAATCTCGCCCGTCTATACTTGTTACCTGTAGCTGTAGCCACGCGGGGTGTAATCTAGCCCGTCTATACTTGTTACCTGTAGCTGTAGCCACGCGGGGTGTAATCTCGCCCGTCTATACTTGTTACCTGTAGCTGTAGCCACGCGGGGTGTAATCTAGCACGTCTATACTTGTTACCTGTAGCTGTAGCCACGCGGGGTGTAATCTAGCACGTCTATACTTGTTACCTGTAGCTGTAGCCACGCGGGGTGTAATCTCGCCCGTCTATACTTGTTACCTGTAGCTGTAGCCACGCGGGGTGTAATCTAGCACGTCTATACTTGTTACCTGTAGCTGTAGCCACGCGGGGTGTAATCTAGCACGTTTATACTTGTTACCTGTAGCTGTTGCCACGCGGGGTGTAATCTAGCCCGTCCATACTTGTTACCTGTAGCTGTTGCCACGCGGGGTGTAATCTCGCCCGTCTATACTTGTTACCTGTAGCTGTAGCCACGCGGGGTGTAATCTCGCCCGTCTATACTTGTTACCTGTAGCTGTAGCCACGCGGGGTGTAATCTCGCCCGTCTATACTTGTTACCTGTAGCTGTAGCCACGCGGGGTGTAATCTAGCACGTCTATACTTGTTACCTGTAGCTGTTGCCACGCGGGGTGTAATCTAGCCCGTCTATACTTGTTACCTGTAGCTGTAGCCACGCGGGGTGTAATCTCGCCCGTCTATACTTGTTACCTGTAGCTGTTGCCACGCGGGGTGTAATCTCGCCCGTCTATACTTGTTACCTGTAGCTGTAGCCACGCGGGGTGTAATCTCGCCCGTCTATACTTGTTACCTGTAGCTGTAGCCACGCAGGGTGTAATCTAGCCCGTCTATACTTGTTACCTGTAGCTGTAGCCACGCGGGGTGTAATCTAGCCCGTCTATACTTGTTACCTGTAGCTGTAGCCACGCGGGGTGTAATCTAGCCCGTCTATACTTGTTACCTGTAGCTGTAAGCCACGCGGGGTGTAATCTCGCCCGTCTATACTTGTTACCTGTAGCTGTAGCCACGTGGGGTGTAATCTAGCCCGTCTATACTTGTTACCTGTAGCTGTAAGCCACGCGGGGTGTAATCTAGCCCGTCTATACTTGTTACCTGTAGCTGTAGCCACGTGGGGTGTAATCTCGCCCGTCTATACTTGTTACCTGTAGCTGTAGCCACGCGGGGTGTAATCTCGCCCCTCTATACTTGTTACCTGTAGCTGTTGCCACGCGGGGTGTAATCTCGCCCGTCTATACTTGTTACCTGTAGCTGTAAGCCATGCGGGGTGTAATCTAGCCCGTCTATACTTGTTACCTGTAGCTGTAACCACGAGGGGTGTAATCTAGCCCGTCTATACTTGTTACCTGTAGCTGTTGCCACGCGGGGTGTAATCTAGCCCGTCTATACTTGTTACCTGTAGCCACGCAGGGTGTAATCTCGCCCGTCTATACTTGTTACCTGTAGCCACGTGGGGTGTAATCTAGCCCGTCTATACTTGTTACCTGTAGCTGTAGCCACGCAGGGTGTAATCTCGCCCGTCTATACTTGTTACCTGTAGCTGTAACCACGAGGGGTGTAATCTCACCCGTCTATACTTGTTACCTGTAGCTGTAACCACGAGGGGTGTAATCTAGCCCGTCTATACTTGTTACCTGTAGCTGTAGCCACGGGGGGTGTAATCTAGCCCGTCTATACTTGTTACCTGTAGCTGTAAGCCACGCGGGGTGTAATCTCGCCCGTCTATACTTGTTACCTGTAGCTGTAAGCCACGCGGGGTGTAATCTAGTCCGTCTATACTTGTTACCTGTAGCTGTAGCCACGCGGAGTGTAATCTCGCCCCTCTATACTTGTTACCTGTAGCTGTAGCCACGCGGGGTGTAATCTCGCCCCTCTATACTTGTTACCTGTAGCTGTAGCCACGCGGGGTGTGATCTAGCCCGTCTATACTTGTTACCTGTAGCTGTAAGCCACGCGGGGTGTAATCTAGCCCGTCTATACTTGTTACCTGTAGCTGTTGCCACGCGGGGTGTAATCTAGCCCGTCTATACTTGTTACCTGTAGCTGTAGCCACGCGGGGTGTAATCTCGCCCGTCTATACTTGTTACCTGTAGCTGTTGCCACGCGGGGTGTAATCTCGCCCGTCTATACTTGTTACCTGTAGCTGTAGCCACGCGGGGTGTAATCTCGCCCGTCTATACTTGTTACCTGTAGCTGTAGCCACGCAGGGTGTAATCTAGCCCGTCTATACTTGTTACCTGTAGCTGTAGCCACGCGGGGTGTAATCTAGCCCGTCTATACTTGTTACCTGTAGCTGTAGCCACGCGGGGTGTAATCTAGCCCGTCTATACTTGTTACCTGTAGCTGTAAGCCACGCGGGGTGTAATCTCGCCCGTCTATACTTGTTACCTGTAGCTGTAGCCACGTGGGGTGTAATCTAGCCCGTCTATACTTGTTACCTGTAGCTGTAAGCCACGCGGGGTGTAATCTAGCCCGTCTATACTTGTTACCTGTAGCTGTAGCCACGTGGGGTGTAATCTCGCCCGTCTATACTTGTTACCTGTAGCTGTAGCCACGCGGGGTGTAATCTCGCCCCTCTATACTTGTTACCTGTAGCTGTTGCCACGCGGGGTGTAATCTCGCCCGTCTATACTTGTTACCTGTAGCTGTAAGCCATGCGGGGTGTAATCTAGCCCGTCTATACTTGTTACCTGTAGCTGTAACCACGAGGGGTGTAATCTAGCCCGTCTATACTTGTTACCTGTAGCTGTTGCCACGCGGGGTGTAATCTAGCCCGTCTATACTTGTTACCTGTAGCCACGCAGGGTGTAATCTCGCCCGTCTATACTTGTTACCTGTAGCCACGTGGGGTGTAATCTAGCCCGTCTATACTTGTTACCTGTAGCTGTAGCCACGCAGGGTGTAATCTCGCCCGTCTATACTTGTTACCTGTAGCTGTAACCACGAGGGGTGTAATCTCACCCGTCTATACTTGTTACCTGTAGCTGTAACCACGAGGGGTGTAATCTAGCCCGTCTATACTTGTTACCTGTAGCTGTAGCCACGGGGGGTGTAATCTAGCCCGTCTATACTTGTTACCTGTAGCTGTAAGCCACGCGGGGTGTAATCTCGCCCGTCTATACTTGTTACCTGTAGCTGTAAGCCACGCGGGGTGTAATCTAGTCCGTCTATACTTGTTACCTGTAGCTGTAGCCACGCGGAGTGTAATCTCGCCCCTCTATACTTGTTACCTGTAGCTGTAGCCACGCGGGGTGTAATCTCGCCCCTCTATACTTGTTACCTGTAGCTGTAGCCACGCGGGGTGTGATCTAGCCCGTCTATACTTGTTACCTGTAGCTGTAAGCCACGCGGGGTGTAATCTAGCCCGTCTATACTTGTTACCTGTAGCTGTAACCACGAGGGGTGTAATCTAGCCCGTCTTTACTTGTTACCTGTAGCTGTTGCCACGCGGGGTGTAATCTAGCCCGTCTATACTTGTTACCTGTAGCTGTAGCCACGAGGGGTGTAATCTCGCCCCTCTATACTTGTTACCTGTAGCTGTAGCCACGCGGGGTGTGATCTAGCCCGTCTATACTTGTTACCTGTAGCTGTAAGCCACGCGGGGTGTAATCTAGCCCGTCTATACTTGTTACCTGTAGCTGTAACCACGAGGGGTGTAATCTAGCCCGTCTTTACTTGTTACCTGTAGCTGTTGCCACGCGGGGTGTAATCTAGCCCGTCTATACTTGTTACCTGTAGCCACGCAGGGTGTAATCTCGCCCGTCTATACTTGTTACCTGTAGCCACGTGGGGTGTAATCTAGCCCGTCTATACTTGTTATCTGTAGCCACGTGGGGTGTAATCTCGCCCGTCTATACTTGTTACCTGTAGCTGTAGCCACGCAGGGTGTAATCTCGCCCGTCTATACTTGTTACCTGTAGCTGTAGCCACGCGGGGTGTAATCTAGCCCGTCTATACTTGTTACCTGTAGCTGTAAGCCACGCAGGGTGTAATCTAGCCCGTCTATACTTGTTACCTGTAGCTGTAACCACGAGGGGTGTAATCTCGCCCGTCTATACTTGTTACCTGTAGCCACGTGGGGTGTAATCTAGCCCGTCTATACTTGTTACCTGTAGCTGTAAGCCACGCGGGGTGTAATCTCGCCCGTCTATACTTGTTACCTGTAGCTGTAAGCCACGCGGGGTGTAATCTAGCCCGTCTATACTTGTTACCTGTAGCTGTAACCACGAGGGGTGTAATCTAGCCCGTCTATACTTGTTACCTGTAGCTGTAGCCACGGGGGGTGTAATCTAGCCCGTCTATACTTGTTACCTGTAGCTGTAAGCCACGCGGGGTGTAATCTAGCCCGTCTATACTTGTTACCTGTAGCTGTAGCCACGCGGGGTGTAATCTAGCCCGTCTATACTTGTTACCTGTAGCTGTTGCCACGCGGGGTGTAATCTAGCCCGTCTATACTTGTTACCTGTAGCCACGCGGGGTGTAATCTAGCCCGTCTATACTTGTTACCTGTAGCTGTAGCCACGTGGGGTGTAATCTAGCCCGTCTATACTTGTTACCTGTAGCTGTAACCACGAGGGGTGTAATCTAGCCCGTCTATACTTGTTACCTGTAGCTGTAGCCACGCGGGGTGTAATCTAGCCCGTCTATACTTGTTACCTGTAGCTGTAGCCACGCGGGGTGTAATCTCGCCCGTCTATACTTGTTACCTGTAGCTGTAACCACGGGGGGTGTAATCTAGCCCGTCTATACTTGTTACCTGTAGCTGTTGCCACGCGGGGTGTAATCTCGCCCGTCTATACTTGTTACCTGTAGCTGTTGCCACGCGGGGTGTAATCTCGCCCGTCTATACTTGTTACCTGTAGCTGTAACCACGGGGGGTGTAATCTAGCCCGTCTATACTTGTTACCTGTAGCTGTTGCCACGCGGGGTGTAATCTCGCCCGTCTATACTTGTTACCTGTAGCTGTAAGCCACGCGGGGTGTAATCTCGCCCGTCTATACTTGTTACCTGTAGCTGTAACCACGAGGGGTGTAATCTAGCCCGTCTATACTTGTTACCTGTAGCTGTAGCCACGCAGGGTGTAATCTAGCCCGTCTATACTTGTTACCTGTAGCTGTTGCCACGCGGGGTGTAATCTCGCCCGTCTATACTTGTTACCTGTAGCTGTAGCCACGCGGGGTGTAATCTAGCCCGTCTATACTTGTTACCTGTAGCTGTAGCCACGTGGGGTGTAATCTAGCCCGTCTATACTTGTTACCTGTAGCTGTAGCCACGCAGGGTGTAATCTAGCCCGTCTATACTTGTTACCTGTAGCTGTAAGCCACGCGGGGTGTAATCTAGCCCGTCTATACTTGTTACCTGTAGCTGTAGCCACGCAGGGTGTAATCTAGCCCGTCTATACTTGTTACCTGTAGCTGTAAGCCACGCGGGGTGTAATCTAGCCCGTCTATACTTGTTACCTGTAGCTGTAGCCACGCAGGGTGTAATCTAGCCCGTCTATACTTGTTACCTGTAGCTGTAAGCCACGCGGGGTGTAATCTCGCCCGTCTATACTTGTTACCTGTAGCTGTTGCCACGCGGGGTGTAATCTCGCCCGTCTATACTTGTTACCTGTAGCTGTAACCACGGGGGGTGTAATCTAGCCCGTCTATACTTGTTACCTGTAGCTGTAAGCCATGCGGGGTGTAATCTAGCCCGTCTATACTTGTTACCTGTAGCTGTAAGCCACGCGGGGTGTAATCTCGCCCGTCTATACTTGTTACCTGTAGCTGTTGCCACGCGGGGTGTAATCTCGCCCGTCTATACTTGTTACCTGTAGCTGTAACCACGGGGGGTGTAATCTAGCCCGTCTATACTTGTTACCTGTAGCTGTAGCCACGCAGGGTGTAATCTCGCCCGTCTATACTTGTTACCTGTAGCTGTAGCCACGCGGGGTGTAATCTCGCCCGTCTATACTTGTTACCTGTAGCTGTAGCCACGCGGGGTGTAATCTAGCCCGTCTATACTTGTTACCTGTAGCTGTAGCCACGCGGGGTGTAATCTAGCCCGTCTATACTTGTTACCTGTAGCTGTAGCCACGCGGGGTGTAATCTAGCCCGTCTATACTTGTTACCTGTAGCTGTAGCCACGCAGGGTGTAATCTAGTCCGTCTATACTTGTTACCTGTAGCTGTAGCCACGCGGGGTGTAATCTAGCCCGTCTATACTTGTTACCTGTAGCTGTAGCCACGCAGGGTGTAATCTCGCCCCTCTATACTTGTTACCTGTAGCTGTAGCCACGCGGGGTGTAATCTAGCCCGTCTATACTTGTTACCTGTAGCTGTAACCACGAGGGGTGTAATCTAGCCCGTCTATACTTGTTACCTGTAGCTGTAGCCACGTGGGGTGTAATCTCGCCCGTCTATACTTGTTACCTGTAGCTGTAGCCACGTGGGGTGTAATCTCGCCCGTCTATACTTGTTACCTGTAGCTGTAGCCACGCGGGGTGTAATCTAGCCCGTCTATACTTGTTACCTGTAGCTGTAGCCACGCGGGGTGTAATCTAGCCCGTTTATACTTGTTACCTGTAGCTGCAGCCACGCAGGGTGTAATCTAGCCCGTCTATACTTGTTACCTGTAGCTGTAGCCACGCAGGGTGTAATCTAGTCCGTCTATACTTGTTACCTGTAGCTGTAGCCACGCGGGGTGTAATCTAGCCCGTCTATACTTGTTACCTGTAGCTGTTGCCACGCGGGGTGTAATCTCGCCCGTCTATACTTGTTACCTGTAGCCACGTGGGGTGTAATCTCGCCCGTCTATACTTGTTACCTGTAGCTGTAGCCACGCGGGGTGTAATCTAGCCCGTCTATACTTGTTACCTGTAGCCACGCGGGGTGTAATCTAGCCCGTCTATACTTGTTACCTGTAGCTGTAGCCACGCGGGGTGTAATCTAGCCCGTCTATACTTGTTACCTGTAGCTGTAGCCACGCGGGGTGTAATCTAGCCCGTTTATACTTGTTACCTGTAGCTGCAGCCACGCAGGGTGTAATCTAGCCCGTCTATACTTGTTACCTGTAGCTGTAGCCACGCAGGGTGTAATCTAGTCCGTCTATACTTGTTACCTGTAGCTGTAGCCACGCGGGGTGTAATCTCGTCCGTCTACACTTGTTACCTGTAGCTGTAGCCACGCAGGGTGTAATCTAGTCCGTCTATACTTGTTACCTGTAGCTGTAGCCACGCGGGGTGTAATCTCGCCCGTCTATACTTGTTACCTGTAGCCACGCGGGGTGTAATCTCGCCCGTCTATACTTGTTACCTGTAGCTGTAAGCCACGCGGGGTGTAATCTCGCCCGTCTATACTTGTTACCTGTAGCTGTAGCCACGCGGGGTGTAATCTAGCCCGTCTATACTTGTTACCTGTAGCCACGCGGGGTGTAATCTCGCCCGTCTATACTTGTTACCTGTAGCTGTAGCCACGCGGGGTGTAATCTCGCCCGTCTATACTTGTTACCTATTGGAATAAATTTAGAGGTATAAAAACCCAGGATAGATTTGAATTTCTCCCATGTAACATTAGTATCACCATGTGACAGTATGTGATCCCAGTCTATATCCTGTATTGCAGCCCTGAATTTCTGGAAATTAGCCCTCTTAAAATTCAAAGTTTTCGATTTTCCCACCTGTTTCTGATTTTTAAAGTTTAAGAGGAAAATAATTATATTATGATCGCTGTTCCCAAGGGGTTCCCGGATACTGACATTTTGGACAATCTCCGCATTGTTAGAAATCACAAGGTCCAACAATGCGTCACCTCTTGTGGGATCTTCTACTAGCTGCACCAGAAAATTATCCTGAAGAATGTTCATAAAATGTCTCCCCTTCATAGATGAAGACGAGCCCTGACCCCAATTTATATTTGGAAAGTTAAAGTCTCCCATTATCACTACGGTCCCCTCCTGTGCAGCCCGCTCCATCTGTCTATATAGGTGACCCTCTATTTCCTCAGAGATGTTAGGGGTCTATAAATTACACCCAAAATAATTTTCTCAAAGCTCTCTTGGCTTACACCACCTCCTCTCCTATTACATATATACACATACACCACCTCCTCTCCTATTACATATATATACACATACACCACCTCCCCTCCTATTACATATATATACACATACACCACCTCCCCTCCTATTACATATATATACATACACCACCTCCCCTCCTATTACATATATATACACATACACCACCTCCTCTCCTATTACATATATATACATACACCACCTCCTCTCCTATTACATATATATACACATACACCACCTCCTCTCCTATTACATATATACACATACACCACCTCCTCTCCTATTACATATATATATACATACACCACCTCCCCTCCTATTACATATATATACACATACACCACCTCCCCTCCTATTACATATATACACATACACCACCTCCCCTCCTATTACATATATACACATACACCACCTCCTCTCCTATTACATATATACACATACACCACCTCCCTCCTATTACATATATACACATACACCACCTCCTCTCCTATTACATATATACACATACACCACCTCCTCTCCTATTACATATATACATCCACCACCTCCCCTCCTATTACATATATATACACATACACCACCTCCCCTCCTATTACATATATACACATACACCACCTCCCCTCCTATTACATATATATACATACACCACCTCCTCTCCTATTACATATATATACACATACACCACCTCCCCTCCTATTACATATATATACACATACACCACCTCCCCTCCTATTACATATATATACACATACACCACCTCCCCTCCTATTACATATATATACACATTACATATATACACATACACCACCTCCTCTCCTATTACATATATACACATACACCACCTCCTCTCCTATTACATATATATACACATACACCACCTCCCTCCTATTTCATATATACACATACACCACCTCCTCTCCTATTACATATATATACATACACCACCTCCTCTCCTATTACATATATATACACATACATCACCTCCCCTCCTATTACATATATACACATACACCACCTCCCCTCCATTACATATATATACACATACACCACCTCCCCTCCTATTACATATATATATACACACATACACCACCTCCTCTCCTATTACATATATATACACATACACCACCTCCTCTCCTATTACATATATACACATACACCACCTCCTCTCCTATTACATATATATACACATACACCACCTCCCCTCCTATTACATATATATACATACACCACCTCCCCTCCTATTACATATATATACACATACACCACCTCCCCTCCTATTATATATATATACACATACACCACCTCCTCTCCTATTACATATATACACATACACCACCTCCCCTCCTATTACATATATATACACATACACCACCTCCCCTCCTATTACTATATATATATACACCACCTCCCCTCCTATTACATATATACACATACACCACCTCCTCCTATTACATATATAGACACATACACCACCTCCCCTCCTATTACATATATACACATACACCTCCTCCTCTCCTATTACATATATACACATACACCACCTCCCCTCCTATTACATATATATACATACACCACCTCCACTCCTATTACATATATACACATACACCACCTCCCCTCCTATTACATATATACACATACACCACCTCCCCTCCTATTACATATATATACATACACCACCTCCTCTCCTATTACATATACACATACACCACCTCCTCACCTATTACATATATACACATACACCACCTCCTCTCCTATTACATATATACACATACACCACCTCCTCTCCTATTACACATATATACACATACACCACCTCCCCTCCTATTACATATATACACATACACCACCTCCTCTCCTATTACATATATATACACATACACCACCTCCCCTCCTATTACATATATATACATACACCACCTCCTCTCCTATTACATATATACACTACACCACCTCCCCTCCTATACATATATACACATACACCACCTCCCCTCCTATTACATATATACACATACACCACCTCCTCTCCTATTACATATATATACACATACACCACCTCCCCTCCTATTACATATATATACATACACCACCTCCTCTCCTATTACATATATACACATACACCACCTCCCCTCCTATTACATATATACACATACACCACCTCTCTCCTATTACATATATACACACCACCTCCCTATTACATATATACACATACACCACCTCCCCTCCTATTACATATATACACATACACCACCTCCTCTCCTATTACATATATACACATACACAACCTCCTCTCTATTACATATATACACATACACCACCTCCCCTCCTATTACATATATACACATACACCACCTCCTCGCCATTACATATATACACATACACCACCTCCCCTCCTATTACATATATACACATACACCACCTCCTCTCCTATTACATATATATACACATACACCACCTCCCCTCCTATTACATATATACACATACACCACCTCCTCTCCTATTACATATATATACATACACCACCTCCTCTCCTATTACATATATACACATACACCACCTCCTCTCCTATTACATATATACACATACACCACCTCCTCTCCTATTACATATATACACATACACCACCTCCTCTCCTATTACATATATATACACATACACCACCTCCTCTCTCTATTACATATATATACATACACCACCTCCCTCCTATTACATATATACACATACACCACCTCCCCTCCTATTACATATATACACATACACCACCCCTTCCTATTACATATATACACACACCACCTCCTCTCCTATTACAATATATACACATACACCACCTCCCCTCCTATTACATATATACACATACACCACCTCCTCTCCTATTACATATATATACACATACACCACCTCCCCTCCTATTACATATACACACATACACCACCTCCTCTCCTATTACATATATACACATACACCACCTCCTCTCCTATTACATATATACACATACACCACCTCCCCTCCTATTACATATATATACATACACCACCTCCTCTCCTATTACATATATACACATACACCACCTCCTCTCCTATACATATATACACATACACCACCTCCTCTCCTATTACATATATACACATACACCACCTCCCCTCCTATTACATATATACACATACACCACCTCCCCTCCTATTACATATATACACATACACCACCTCCTCTCCTATTACATATATACACATACACCACCTCCCCTCCCTATTACATATATACACATACACCACCTCCCCTCCTATTACATATATACACATACACCACCTCCCCTCCTATTACATATATACACATACACCACCTCCTCTCCTATTACATATATACACATACACCACCTCCTCTCCTATTACATATATACACATACACCACCTCCCCTCCTATTACATATATACACATACACCACCTCCCCTCCTATTACATATATACACATACACACCTCCTCTCCTATTACATATATACACACATACACCACCTCCTCTCTATTACATATATACACATACACCACCTCCCCTCCTATTACATATATACACATACACCACCTCCTCCTCCTATTACATATATATACACATACACCACCTCCCCTCCTATTACATATATTACACATACACCACCTCCCCTCCTATTACATATATACACATACACCACCTCCCTCCTATTA